>NC_089842.1:35647487-36847487 GCF_035609145.1 Eleutherodactylus coqui
TCTGTAGATGGGCTCAGCATGTCAGCGGACGTCACAAGGAGACCAGAACCAGAATGTAGCGGCACAACTTCATTCCTGCACGGACTTCTCCCTTTACAGCTCGTCTCTCGTCTCTTGTGCTGACAGATACTGCGGGAGGGAGGGGGGGGGGGGGAGGTTGTGCTGACAGACACTGTGGGGTCAATCACACACTCCTCAGCATCAGAGTCTGCTGCAGGTTTTCTCCTCTCTATACTTCTATACAGCCCATGCACTGTAGTTCAGTCCCTTCAGACTGCATTCCTCTCTATCTATATCCTGTGTAATCTGCCCTCCCTGATAACTTGGATGCTCCCCCTAAATTCTAACTCTGATCTTCAACATACATTCACATAATGGAATTTTGTAGCAGATTTAACCCCTTAACAATTCATGATATATACAGTGATTGCAGCTGTTAACCCTTTAAATGTCGCTATCATTTCTGATAGCAGGATTTCAAATGTCTTGATCCGTGTTCGGGGGTTTCAAAACGGCCACCTGACGATCAGATCCCAAGGTCCCGCTCGGTTGCCACTGCCTATCAAGCCATGCCTATGGTATTGCATTATACTTTATGAGTGATCAAATAATTGCATGTTCGACTCCCCTATGGGGACTAAAAAAAAGAAGAAGAAAAAAAAATTTAAAAAGGAGTATCAAAAAATGTTATAATTAGAAAAAAAATTAAAGGTAGCAAAACTTTTTTTAAAAAGACCGTTTCCAATATTCATAACGAAAAGCATTTTTGGTACCGCAGTAACTGTAAAAGTCCGATCTGTCAAAGTAACGCATTACTTGTCTTGCATGACGAACATCGTCAGAAAGAAAAATACACATCATGAGAATTGCGCTTTTTTGCTCACCCTGACGCCAAGAAAACAATTGAAAGTGATCACAAAGTCAATGTATTGTCCAACGTGATACCAACACAGCAGAAAATGAGCCGTCATACAACTATATCGACAGAAAACTAAACGTTATGGCTGTCAGAAGATGGCGGCGGAAAATTATTTCATTTTTTTCCAAACATGAACTACTTTAAAAGTCAAAGTAAAGCAAACAAACAAAAAAAAAAAACTATATAAATTTGGTATTGTCATAATCGTACTGACCCATTGAAAAAGGCCGGCCTCACACAGACGGATCTGAGTTGCTATCGGTTTCTACGCCTATGATGCCCGGTAATATGCGGTCTATGAAACGCCGTGACTTTTGCTGTTATACGCCCTATACCCGCCCGGACGGGTCCATATTCAATTAGCTTCCACAGTTATATACAGGTCTTCCACTGCGAATGTACGCCTGCGGAATCTGACCTGTTTGTGTGAGCCATAGTGTGTACGCCATAAACCCGCACCCCAGCCCCCCCAAAGATGGCAACATTTTTATTTCCATTTCACTCCACTTTTTAAAAAGTTTTTCAGTACATTATTTGGTACATTAAATACTACCATTGAAAAATACAACTCGTCCCGCAAAAAACAAGCCCTCAGACAGCGGCGGCGGCGAAAAATAAAAGTTACGATCTTTTGAAAGTGGGGAGGAAAAAACTAAAGAATTGTCCTTAAGGGGTTAACACTGGAATCCGCACAGATTCCGCAAAGAAGCAAAAAAACTATAGCAAAAAAAACAAAAACAACACAGCACAAAGCGGTGTGCGGGCATGAAGTTCCACAACTCATCTACTTCCGACTTGAGTTTTTTTTTTTAGTTACCTCAGATGACACCAGAAAAGTAAATACTTCTAAGAGATCAGATGACGGCCGGCGTCCCTCCGCCCCGCGGAGAACAACACAGCAGTTACCGCTGAACGCACTTACTACTATATATATATTATGGGAGGGCAGCGCCTTCCTAGCACTCTCTGCCTTTGAAGAACACCACATCCACTGGCAGATAACAGGGAACAATAGATTGTATGCAATTGCACAGCTAAAAGTACTTTTACTGGGGCCATAATAGCTGACACGCGCGACTGACAAATCGCTCCCCTGTCGGAGTCGCTGGGTCTATAGCAGAACTAATTTTTGAGCGACTGTTTGCGGCGAACAGAGGCGGGCGGATCGACCAATCATCTGATTGCGTCGCCTCCATTCACTGAACGACTATCCTGCATGAAAGCACAGTAGTTCTAGTCGCTGGTAGGGCAGCCAACGGTCTTAGGCCGTGCTCACATGAGCGCAAGTTTAGGCTGGGTTCACACAGAGCGGATTTGCCGCGGAAATTCCGCCTGGAATTTCGCTGCAGCAAATCCGCCTGCGGCAGCTAATCCCGGGATTGGTCAGCCACGTGGATGAGATTTCTCAGAAATCTTGTCCATACGGGACGGTGAATCCGTCGTGGCAAAGCCGGCGTTGCGGCGCGGATTTGCTGGCCACAGCATGTCCATTCTTTTTTTCCCCACTTTGGCCGCGCTCTCCTCTATGGGAGCGCCGGCCGCAACGGAAAAGCGTGCAGCCAAGCCGCTTCAAAATCCACGGCTAAGTGCCGCGGGTCTTGAAGCAGCGATTTCCCGTCGGGAAATCTCGTGTTTTTTCCGCTGCGGCCAAACCACAAGATTTCCATCGGGAATACGCTGTGTGGGAACCCAGCCTTACTGTGTATTACGCACGTGTGATATGCGGTAATTCGTAGGTACATACATGGTCTTACGCTGTTTTGCTCACTTTTGCGTGTCTGAATTGCGTAATATACGAGCGCAAAAAAAGAACACAGCGGGTTTTATTTTGATGCGTAATACACGCAACAGAGCCAATTGTTCTGGATGGGCGTGTAATCAGCGCCGCCGCGGAGTGGCAGCACAGGAAATGTAAACAAAAACAAGAAACGCAAGGAAGACTGCGCATGCCAGCGTGTGGGAGATACGGGCCATGCGCAGGACAACATCGCTGTTATATGCGGCGATAAGCCGGCTTACTGCCGGCTCCATAGCGGTAAAATGGCGGCAGAACCTTAAGGGCCATTTACACGGGGCGATTATTGCTCAAAATTCATTCAAACGAACTAAATTGAGTAATAATTGTCCGTGTAAATGCAAAAAAATAAATCGTTTACTATTTGCTCACTTCTCGCTGACAGTCAGCATAAAAACCACTGCCGGCTGCGGGCTCCTCGCTGCGTGTAGACGCACCGCTCAGCACCACACACAGAAGGTGAAGGGCTGAGCGAGAAGCCTGCCATCCAGCGGTGAAGTCTGCCCGTCTAAACGCTCTGCACGAGCGCCAACGGCCTTAGCGGGGACGTCAGCACTTGTCCGTCATTTAGATGACGGTCGGTCTGTGTAAATGGGACTTTAAGGCTTTGTATTTCCATTGCTTGGCTCGATTACAGGAGCTGAACAACAAACAACGGAAGTGCCAGATCTAGTGGAAATAAATGGCGCCCTGACCGCACGGATTACAATGGCGTCCGTTGGGTTCATAGCCAGATGCCGGGCATATTACTGGACACAACAGCGCAGCGTGCAGCGCTATTATGTCAATGGTTCAGGACCGCATCGGCGACGGAGGACGGGCTTCAGGCATACAATCACCGGCTGGAAATTCGCTAGACTGTATTTTGTGTCTGGAAGATTGGAGACGTACCCGGACATTCTAGACAATAATGTGCTGCAGACAATGTTGTAATACTCTGGGAATGGTCGGCCATACTTCCAACAAGACAATGTGCCTTGTCACACATCCAATGCTGTTTTTCACTGGTTTCAGGATATGGATGTTCCACGATCAGACTGACTGCACAGATACTGACCTGAACCTGCTGGATATCAGGTCAGGAAATATCAACCATGTCAAACTTCTTTAAAAGAACTTGCCAGGCATTTGCAGGATGAATGGAGGGAAATAGCAGCTGAAGTATATCAGACGTTAGTAGAAAGTATACCACGGAGAATATTATGTCATTAGAGCTGAAGGATCCCCACTAAGTATTAACATATGGAAATATATACTACTACTGATCCTTGCTCAGACGTCCTATGACTTTTGGTAGGACAGTATATCAACCAATCATGTGATATGAATGGTACCTTACTTCTCCTACGATTGGGGAAAAGGCATCACATGACAAGTTAAAAAGGGACTTCTGTCCGTCTGGGACTCCAGGAAGCTTCATTTGTATTGACATTCGCAAAAGATATTGAGGCTTCAATCTCCCCTACGTTACAGAGGACACCAGAGAGCAATAGCTAGATGACGTCAGCCTGCCCTCCCCCATGCTTATATCACAACGGAGACAAGTTCTCTTTCAAATAATGAGAATTTCTACCACATTTTACAAGACATTTCTCTAAAAAAAAGGAGTAAAAACCTGTCTTGGCGGTGAAGGGGTTAAGTTCGTAACCGGCGCTAATCACCATTTTTTGTGATTTAATTTAAATAATTTCCTCTTGCCCTTTCTGGTGCTTTTAT
This sequence comes from Eleutherodactylus coqui, assembly GCF_035609145.1. Lineage (NCBI taxonomy): Eukaryota > Metazoa > Chordata > Amphibia > Anura > Eleutherodactylidae > Eleutherodactylus > Eleutherodactylus coqui. The sequence continues at coordinate 35,651,918 of NC_089842.1, forward strand.
GAGCAGCTGAAATATTAAGTATGAAGGGAGGGGAGATACAAAATGGATGACTCTCTGGAGACAGGAGCAGTCTATAAAGTTACCATGGCGACATCCCACAATAGGCATTAGGAAAACAATGGCTTTTTGCGGCTTTTAGCTCCCAAAAATAAACTTAGATCCTGATTATTAGGAAATCTGACGGAAAAAAAATAAGTAAGCCCGCTGCTCGTCTCCGCCGCGAACAATCACGTCAGGATGGGGGTCATGTAGGAAAAGTTTCTGCTGCGACGGAGCCAACGACAGCGCCCGCCATAACCGCCCGGTATGTCGGACCGGAGAGTCCTCCGCACAGCCGCTGCGGGCCGGCGCGCTCTACGACATTGTTCTGTAATCCGTGTAATTACGTGATACATATATCCCAATATCATACACGCCCGACCCCACCGTGCATCCCGAGGACGGGCGGAAGCGATGTAGGTAACCGGAAAGGAAACCCGTGCAGCATGGAAGAAATACGGAACTCGTTACTTGCGCCATAGTTTGGGACACACCTCTCAGCTGAACTACCATGACACACCGGTCGAGGTTGTATTGTGTTCTGATAAGGTTAGTCATTGATATGTTCGCAAACACACCGACGCAGAAGCTGAACCAGCAGGGGATGTCAGGAGGGGAGAGAGAGGAAGAGATATAGATAGTGATGGAGAGAGAAAGGCCGGGCTCGGGGGTCCGCAGCGGACTCCAGCCGGTGACCCTGCGTACGGCAAGTTATTATATTATGTATGACCGCGGCGGCCATGTGCAGTACAGGTTTAGGGTTTTTTTGTATTTACCGCGCCGTTGTTGCTTCGCCGTTAATTGCGTATGGGCTGCAGGTCACACGCATCCATTGACATCAGCGGAGGCTGTCCGCACGCGATCTGCGGTGAGATAGAGCATGCTGCGATTCTTCCTCCGCCCGCGGATTAGGCAATTTGTACCCGCAGGGAAATTTGAAACTAAAACGCCTTTCAATGCCCGCGATTTACCACGGATCGTCCGCACGGACAGCAAGAGTGGAAGCCGCCATTCAAAGCCAGTCATGTGAGACCAGTCAAATAGAGAACTAGATTTTGCAGTAGAAACGCACTAAAACCCACCGCGGACTTTCTCTAATGTGGGTGCATACACCAAATCTGAGAGGGGCTTCTATGATGCAAATAGACAGTCAGGGTACTTTTACATGGACCGACCATTGGCCAAAAAATTGCTGAAGCGAACCATTTTGAGCAATGCTTGCCCCATACAAGCATGGCAACCGACAGGGCGCTAAGGGAGAATCTGCTGACTGAAACACAACGACTGGTGAGCAACTTCTCGATCCATGTAAACAGGCAGTCATTTATCTTTGAACGCATACAAAGTGCCAGAGCAAGTCCTGTGGCAGACACTGAACAAGCAGGGGGTCCAGAGCAAGTCCTGTGGCAGACACTGAACAAGCAGGGGGTCCAGAGCAAGTCCTGTGGCAGACACTGAACAAGCAGGGGGTCCAGAGCAAGTCCTGTGGCAGACACTGAACAAGCAGGGGGTCCAGAGCAAGTCCTGTGGCAGACACTGAACAAGCAGGGGGTCCAGAGCAAGTCCTGTGGCAGACACTGAACAAGCAGGGGGTCCAGAGCAAGTCCTGTGGCAGACACTGAACAAGCAGGGGGTCCAGAGCAAGTCCTGTGGCAGACACTGAACAAGCAGGGGGTCCAGAGCAAGTCCTGTGGCAGACACTGAACAAGCAGGGGGTCCAGAGCAAGTCCTGTGGCAGACACTGAACAAGCAGGGGGTCCAGAGCAAGTCCTGTGGCAGACACTGAACAAGCAGGGGGTCCAGAGCAAGTCCTGTGGCAGACACTGAACAAGCAGGGGGTCCAGAGCAAGTCCTGTGGCAGACACTGAACAAGCAGGGGGTCCAGAGCAAGTCCTGTGGCAGACACTGAACAAGCAGGGGATCCAGAACAAGTCCTGTGGCAGACACTGAACAAACAGGGTGTCCGGGTGACTGCGAACACAGCTGTGTCTCAGTAATACAGACTGTATCTCTTGATTAAAACTAGGTAAGTAAAACAAAATAATAAAATCACTTACCACGGTTTTATGGACGCCGCAGTTGCCAATATAGACAAACTAAGAAGTAACCCGCGGTCCGCATTCGCACGTGTCCACATTCTGGAGGTCAGTCACATGAACGTGCTGCTGCCTCGGATACGATTACTTCCAGGGATAGACCGTTCCATTCAGAGTACATTAATCCCAGTCATGTCTCAGAAAGACGAGAGAGGTAGGTCGGATGTTCTAGGTGGTCATTCCTGCTGTAGGCCCCTGTGCAGAGCAGCCATGCTTCTATGTATCCCCCCACAGTAGGACCACCATGCAGGGAGAGGTTGGCAAGTAATGTGCTGCTGCACCGGGGCAGATGTAGCACTAGCATGGCGCTGCGGTAAACGCACGGGGTGGGCACGTCCGGTAAGGCAAAGAACGTTGGCCAACAATGAGGACTTTGCCACTTTTATCTCATTGATCGGAAGCTGTAGGGATTATTTTTGAAGTGACTGGATAATCCCTTTAACTAGGTGTAAGCGGTAAATGATGTGATCTTATACACAGGTACCGCACGGATCTATCGAGTCTAAAAACCTAAATTTCCTCTATTTACAGTGAAGACAAAAAGACAAGGAGTCACAACACTGCAGACAATGACCTCCTACCCACCTATGGTGATGAAGGGGTTTATAGGCCACATACCTGCCTCCGTTCAGAACGGGATGAACGTCACAACCCAGTTTAAATAAATAATTTACAAAACAATGATTAACAATGAACAAGGGTGCAGGCAGGGCGCCCCTTCACTTATGGGAAGACTCCAACATGGTAGGTACTATGCCAGGTGACCATAGCCTTACCGGATGCCTGTGTTCACATTTATGCATCCAGATCGAAATGCCGGATTGCTGTAAGACTCTGCCTACAGTCATGTCTCAGGCCGATATGGAAAAGATTCCGGTTGTGGTCTGATTAGACGCCGGGTCTTACCACCAGAGGGCGTAAAGCTGCTTTCCCCATTGGCCTATAAGAGGCTCTCGGAGGCTCCTTGTGTGCAGTGACCTCTTCTTCCGCTTGTGTAGGGCTTGTTGACCACTAGACGCCTCTACGATGCAAAGAGATCTCACCCCGTTACCAGAGTCTGAGAGGGGCGCATTATTGGGATGGGAGAAGCTGGATGGGCGTATCGATGCATTGACCCCCACCGGGCCGTTCTGACCAGACTGTTAGGTGTTGGTAGCAGGAGTTACGTGAGGGTATGCACACACAGTGAACAGTTCCGGATGGCCCAGACAGACCACCGGAAGAGACGATCGTTTGGGCCACAAGCAGATCCAACAGTTTTGCTGTTCACCATCCAGACACAGTTGGCACCTTCATTACAGAACCCTCTCTTTGCCTGGAGGCAAATTATTATTATGGCGCCCATTATGCCATTAACACCCAACACTGTAGCCTTCACTTGCAGTGATGTTGTGAACGAGAAACCTGGACTGCTGCGGACCGGAACTGTATTGTCTACAGCAACGACTCCAGGTTCCATTTGGCAGCCAACGGCGGTCGGTTTCGAATATGAAAGCCTCGTGGTGAGCGCCTCAATCCTTTCTTAGCTGTGGAGCGGTACACTGCCCCCTGTTGGTGTGAAGGTCTGGGGGGGGGGGGGGTGATACAACTGTCGGTCACCCCCAGAAGAGATCAAGGGATACTAACAGCTCAGTAATATATGCCGGAAATCCTGTGGCCACGTGCGTTGCCACTCATGGCGGCTTCCAACAGGATAATGCTTGGCCACACAGCAAGGGTTTCCCAGGAATGTGTCCGCCAGATTGCCACACTTCATTGGCCCGTTTGGTCAGCAGATTAAATTGCTGATCCAGCATTTATGTGACCCGCTGGGACAGCAGCATCAGCAGCCTGTGAGGATCTAGAGAGGCCCAGTTGCAGAGTCTATGAGCAAAGGTGCTGCAAGAGAATATATGGAGCCTCTATGGCCAGCTGTATCTCATCAGGTCTTCAAGCTAGAAGTGGAGAAACAGGGTACTAGAGCCACCATGCCTGCCAGTATCTCATCATATCTCCAAGCTAGAAGCGGCCCAACAGCGTACTAGAGCCACCATGCCTGCCCGTATCTCATCATGTCTCCAAGCTAGAAGCGGCCCAACAGGGTACTAGAGCCTCCATACCCACCTGTATCACATCTTACATCCAAACTAGAGGTGGTACAACAGGGTACTAGAGCCTCCATGCCCGACTGTGTCTCATCATGTATCCAAGCTGAGAAGTGGCCCAACAGGGTACTACTGGAGACTCCATACCTGCCCGATCTCATCATGGATCCAAGCAAGAAAGCCCCAACAGGGTACTACTACAGCCTCCATGCCCACCGGTATCTCATCATGTATCCAAGCTAAGAAGTGGCCCAACGGGGTACTACTAGAGCCTCGATGCCCGCCAGTATCTCATTATGTATCTAAGCTACAAGGGCCCAACAGGGTACTAATAGAGCCTCTATGCCCACCTGTATCTCATCATGTATACAAGCTAGAAGTAGCCCAACAGGGTACTAGAGCCTCCATGCCCTCCTGTATCTCATCATGTATCCAAGCTAGAAGTGGCCCAACAGGGTACTACTAGATCCTCCATGCCTGCCCGTATCATATAATGTATCCAAGCTGAGAAGTGGCCCAACAGGGTACTAGAGCCTTCATGTTCGCTCGTATCTCATCATGTATCCAAGCTAGAAGGGCCCAACAGGGTATTAGAACCTCCATGCCCACCTGTATCTCATCATGTATCCAAGCTAGAAGGGCCCAACAAGGTACTAGAACCTCCAGGCCCACCTGTATCTCATCATGTATCCAAGCTAGAAGCAGCCCAACAGGATACTAAAAGTCTCCTTTGAATCGTACAGTTTTCCCAAACCTCGCTCTAATACAACCTCTTACATTCATTCGGCTCCTTGGTGCATTTTTTTCCTTTTGTTGATGAGTGCACATAGGAGTCAATAAGAGGAAGCAAAGCTGCAGTGTAAAGCATGGGGGATGCAGCAGTTTGCACATAAGATTCTGGTCATCTAGATCAAGCCCCCTAGGCTGTACCCCACTACTCCACAGGACAGAAGCTTCAGCTGTGTGCGGTCGCTGCATGCAGATTCCCAACCACACTACAGGTGTGGAGACAATTACATTAATTAACACCGGTGTGTAATTAATTTAACCTCTCCTGTCACTTTTACCACTTTCTATCAGCATTAATTGAGTGTCAATGAAAAGGGGGGAGAAAAAAAATAGTGCAGTCAGACAAGTGCGACGGCGCTGCGCTACTTAGTATAGATCCCGCACGGCTCCGGCGGCTCAATGCAGGTTTACATGAAGGCATATGGGGAGGCCAGATCAATCGCTCACTAATTAGACCAATCAGAGGGAGATTTCCCTGACCCCAAGCATGGCTGCCCCGTGACCTTACAGTGATTTTCCAGCTCATTCTCCGCGCCGGCAGCACACAGAGCGCGGCAGATGACATTTATCCTGCGGCTCAGTGCAAATACGGCTGTCACTAATTGATGAGGGTCTCATCAACTGAATCTCGGGGTCTGTAAAGAGGGACTGTTAATAGAGATCTATGTAACGATGGAGACGATACAGTATCTGCTGGGACAAGAGGTTAGCGGCCCTTACAAGGCAGACTCCACACCGCCGATATCATGATGGACGCTGATATCCATATCCGCCCGGGGGAATATATCCATCAGCCCCGCAGAAATCTCAGAAGACAATATTAATTCTTTACCTTTTCTCTTAAGGAATTCTTTCCGGGTGGAAACAGGACTTTGGCGCACTCGCGGGTTCTGTAGGAACTTTACGGCCGTGGCAATCTGCAAGGATAGAGAGATGAATATATGAGCGGTCTGCAGCAGATACCTGCGAACACCAGCAGTAGTAGCAAAAATACTTCTTTACAAAAAGTTTCTTAAAAGTTACCAGAAGTGAGTTAGAAGTAAGAAACAGTTTATTTAGCAAAATCCTGTATAGAAGGAACATCCAACCGCTTCTTGTGTTACTTTGCGGCCCCCATGCGGCCCCTGATCCGGTATGGCTAAAATGGATTTTTTTGATCATCGTGTCCTTTTATTTTGGGATCGGAGCGATCTGCATGCGGGGTTAATGCGTTTCTCAAGCATCTTACTACTGGAACCCCATGCGCGTGAAAAAACACATGTAAATCAGATGCAAATCGCGCATTTTTAGCTTTATAAAAAAAAACGTAACGCAAGAAAATTGCAGGTGAAATGGCCATTTTTTCACGGACTTCTGTCGTATTCGCCGGTGTAAATGCTGCGTCTATAAAGCAGACAGGAAAGACTATGGGGGAAACGGATTAAGACCGGCGTTTAAAAAGCTGGTCCTAATATACTCCACCCAGCGTGTTTTGGCGTCTCCGTGCGCCTACAGAGAGATCTACACCAGCTAGGAGCTGGCATGGATTTTTGGTATGAGTTACGGCCGTTTCTGGCCACACCGCTCTTGAAAAGGCAAGCCCCTTTCAAAGACAAGAGGCCCCAGCGCTGACATAGCCGATTGCCTATCAAGCCATATCTGTGGCATAGATTGATAGATTGCCTGTCTACATTATACTGCAGGAGTGATCGCAAGTTCAAGTCCCCTGTGGGAACTAAAAAAAAAAAAAGTGTTATAAAAAAACCTTTTATTATTAGAGAAAATTTAAAAGTTTTTAAAAACTCTTTGCCGATATTTACAATACAAAGGAAAACAAAAAACAAACACATATTTGGTATTGGCGCATCTGTAAAAGTCCAATCCACCAAAGGAATGCATTATTTGTCCCACACGATCAATGTTGTCAGAAGAAAAAAAACACCATCAGAACCGCAGATTTTTTTTTTGTCACTCCCATCTCCGAGAAAAATATAATCAAAAGTGATCAAAAAGTCATATAAAAAGGTACAGCAAAAAAACGAGCCATGCTGATGAAAAAATAAAAAAAAGTTATGGCGCCAGAAATTTTTTTTTTTTCCTGAAGATATTTAGTTTTTTTCAGTAGTAGCAAAAAAAAATAAAAGAAAAAAAAATAACATTTTTTTATATTATATATATATATATATATATATATATATATATATATATATATATATATATATATTTATATTTTTATTTATTTTTTGGCAGTGTACACACCATAGAAAACAAGACCCTCCAAAAAAAAAACAAATTGGGATTTTTTCCATTTCACTTTTTGTAAATGCTACAGTACAATACAGAATCTCATTGACAAGTACAACTCGTCCCGAAAAAAAAAACAAGACGGCTTCTTTGGAGGATCAATAAAAGATGTAAGTCCTTAAGGGGTTAAGTTACACAAAGATCCGCCCCGTTGGCTACCCTGCATGCTGATGGTTTCCTAGAAGTAACAGATTTTGCAACAGAATATAAAAAGTGACTAAAAGATCAGTAACAAGCCGTCACAAACATTGGACCTGTTCCCCATAAGTCCCAGCGTTGTTAACTAAAGAGGACCGTCGCATTGTAACAGTAAGCCCTCAGAATAAAGGGGGGTCTACACGAGTTCAGCCGCTCATCCCTACCCCCCCCCCCAGCCACTATGGCCTCCACCGTAGCCCCTCCCACCTCTTTACATATCTTGTTTCCGTAAATTCGCTAATCATGGCAAATGTAGGCAAAACCGATCCATGGGACAATGTAATAAACAGGAAATTACCAGCATCCAACACGGATCCCGGGCATTAAGGAGATCGGAGCAGGTGTAAGTCAAACGATTAGTTATTACACCTGCGATGGAGCTGATGCAATTGGGAAATACAGGCGGTAATAGTTTAAAAGGTTTGGATGGGGCACATTACTCTCCAAGTGCCTGCAGAGAGGGCATGATTGAGCAAGATGTCATTAGTAATTCATTTAAGGGAAAACAGGAGAAGGAGCGGTGACTGAAAGCAATTTAGATGTCAGGTAGAGGAGGGGGGGGCGACTTAAGAAAGCATGATAAGTGAATTTACATGTGGGAAGAGATTAAGCCACGGCGGCGAGAAAGATGGAGGGAGAGGATGCGGGATATGTGAAGAAGACGACTAGAAAGATCTAAGGGGGATAAGACAACATGGAGGAACGCAACATCTGTAAGATAGATACAACTGCAGGACAAATCTTAAGACGACCCTCCCGATCCGGGATAGGAAGGGGTCCGTTATCTGCAGATGTTCTTCTCTTCCGCCTTTCGGATCCACTGGTTCTGGACTCTGCCACAATTTAATCACTACCTTATACGCACTGTGCTCTCCGATTGGCCAACAGTGATCACATGATCTGCTCTGGCCAATCAGAGACGACGTATATTAGTCTACCAAAGTACTATGGGGATTAAGTAGTCTGAAGATTTCATAGACCATCTTGGGACAAGGAATCGGCCAACTGGACGGCAGAGAAGAACAACTGCATGTGATGTGTCCTCCACCCGCTCTGGTCCCAGGAAAGAGTTTTGTCCCAAAACTGGAGGGTCACTTGAACTCTTCCGGAAATGCACTTTAGTAATGCGTGATGTCATCGTGGAAGGGGTGGAGCTTATTTCTTCCGTTCGCAGGTGCAATTTTAGATGGACACATTACTGAGGACACAATCTGTAACTTCAGTAAGAGGTTGTAAAGGAGAGGAGCCGGGCACCTAGACAAGTACAGCAGAGTCTGGAAACTTTTTAGGGTTATTGTCTATTATCATCTATGGAAGGTTTTAGAGACTATTTATTTTGGGATAAAATGCGGTCCCGGGACTGGAGAGAGTTATATGACCTGCGATTCATCTTCTCTGCCATCCCGCCGTTTCACCAGTTCTCCATTATTTTTTTGAATATCCAAGATGTACGACGCAATCTTCAGACTACCTAATCCCATCTTAGACTACCAATGCACTGTGCCTGCTTCCTGATTGGCCAATGCTGCTCACGTGATCAGCACTAGCCAATGAAAGAGCAGTGCACAGTGTCTCCCATTAAAATCATGTTGACCCTAAACCTTAAATATTTTAGACAAGAGATACATTCACAATGGTGCCAGCGTCCAAGCATCACTCCTTGCCAATTCAGTATCGGGTCTTGATGCCATGTATTTTGAGAGGGGTAGTCTATACCCCGGCACTGTCCAGTAATCAGTGAGATATCCTCATACATCATAGTAGTTCAGCCAAGATGTTAGTGATGTGTTTGGTGAATTATTGCAGTAATAAAGAACCAGCAGAATGTTGAGTGCAGCTCTGGAGTATAATAGAGACTTTAACCCAGGATAAGTAGTACAAAGAATAAACAATGTGACTCAACTTTTTAGGGAAATTAGATATATAAACAACTCTGCAGGCTCCCCTCACTAACTTTCCTTCCTCTCAGTAATGCAGCACCTATAGAAGTCTATAGGGCCCTATTATGCGCTTCTGATTCCGTAAGGAGACATGTGGAATCCTAACAGAATTGTAGCAGGTTCCATTGGATGGCGCAGTAAGACAAATTCTCCTGTTTCAGGACAAGGTTCTGTCTGGGACCAGGCACTGAAGAAGGTACATTACCGATAGGGGGTCTTCACACTTCATGCGAGAATTAGTGAAGACGCAGAATTGTGAAACCAATGATTTTCAACGGTTTCATTCCCATTTGCGATGCTTTCACTCATGCGATGTGGCGTGAAAAAAACCCCCAAATTGCAGCATGTCCTATCTTTCTGCGTTTTTTTAATAGTCTAGGTTCCCCTATGGAGCCTTCTTTTTATTGCAACGCATGAATTTACAATTTCTGTGCGACGTTATTTTAACATTAGAAAGTGCCACTGACTTTCGTGATAAAAAATTTACTGCGGGCGGGAACAAAGCCGAGATCGCCAGTGCGAAGGAGCCCTTAGTGGATTTTGTCGGCTGTTGTCCAGTTTCACCGGTTTGGGGTTTCATTCTTAGGCAGCCAAGAGGGCCCTCGCCATTTTTATGCCACCTAACGGTGTATAGTGCATTGGTAGAGTACTATCAATGCACTTCACCTGCTCTGTGATTGGCCAGCGGTGATCAGGTGATCAGCACGGGCCAATTAATAAACAGTGTAATTGACACGCAGCGAAGCCACCTTGGCTGCCCAAAAAGGGCACCAGGAGCTGGTGAAACCGACAACGGTCAACATCATTAACTAGAGGTACTTGACTCCCTCCACCCTCCGGACGTAGGACACAATTTTGTCCTGGAACCAGAGGGGCACTTTAAAGAAGTATTGCCCTAGCGGGAAAAAAAAACAACTTACCTATTAAATACAGCGGCATATGGAGTCCCTAGCAGTACAGTGTTCATAGGGCAGAGCTGTAGGGCCTCCGTGGGACCCCATACGACTGCGGTGTGCATGAGGGCTATCGATTGAGTACATGTACTTGCGATTCTAAAGAATTACATAAAAGCCAACAAGTAGGTTTCCTAGTCTTGTCGGGACCAGTCAGCAGTGACGGATCGTTGCCACTAGTATCCACTGGGAGCACATAAGCCAAAAAGACGCCCACATTCAGAACGTATGTACTTTGTAAAAAGTCCTTGGAATGACTTGCTTTTCCCTTTAGGTGTCCATATATTAACTTTGGCTAAACCCGCCGAATATATGGTGCATATGAGGGTGTTAGAAAAAAAAATGGATGGGGCATGCTGAATGTCAGTATGCCCAATCCTTTGATCTCACTGGAGATAAGCTCCTGTCACTATTGAGAACACTTGCACCCTAAGCCGAGCTCAGCAGTCTTGTGTAAGGGGGATTGAGTAGCCATAGCTAAGGGCTCGTAGACACTAAGGATATGGTTTCCGCTTTCCTGCTCTGTTATGAGAGCACAAATACGGAGCCCACTGGCTGAATAGAGGTGTCATATAACAGAACTGGATGGTGCCCAATGGACCCCATTGACTATAATGGGGTCCATTCAGTTTCTGGCTGGCCAACACTTTACAGGATGAAAGAACTGCCTGCAGCGCTATTTCATCCTCCATTGTGACAGAGGAGGCGAATGGAACCTCCTATGCTGATGTGAGCCCTGGGTGTCTGGCCAGCTTTACCTCCAGCTTGGTAGGACTAATGTACAATATTACCATATCACATACACCAAGGGAAATTGAAAGAGTTTTAGAGAATGTATGAAACTTGGATCCAAGTCCCTCCATATGAAGGATACTGAATAACTAGATATTGGATGAAGGATGTGTATTAGTATGCAAATTACGGGGCCCTTCGTTATGCAAAATACTACATTGTTTTAGTTTATAAGTCGAACAGTGTGTTATGTAAGAGGATTCTTCTTTGGTCCACAGATTGTCGGTGACTAGGTAGCCCACATGTCTGACTTTAAGAGAGGTCGGCTCGCTGGATGCTCGAAATGGGGGCATCATATCGTGGACGCTCCCGAAGGAGTTACAATAGTGCAATGTCAGTACAGAGAGTGGTTCCTCTTACAGGAAGGCTCCAGTACTCGCAGACCTACGCAGAAGGACAACGCCGCCTAAGGACCACTAAATTGTTCTGATGGCCGTTGCTGATAGACGGGCGACTGCAGTACAGGTCCGAGCAGAGGTTGGAGTCACCCCACGAACAATTGTGACCTGATTGCTTGGAGCTGGGTTGCACTCTCGGACCCCCATGCAGTGCGTTCTGTTGACCCGATTTCACTGCCAGCAACGACTAACCCGGCGCACCGCTGCATACACATAGATACATGAATGGAGATCAGTTGTGTTTAGTGGCGAGTCCAAATTCTGCCTGGGGCAAAGTGATGATCGTCAATGTATGAGTTGGCGTTCTGGAGAAGGAGCCCACCCTGATGTGACTTTAGAGCACCACACAGGTCCAACTCCTGGAGTCATGATTTGGGGGGGCAATCCATTATGATAGTAGGACCGAGTTGGTGGTTGCTGAAGGCACAATGACTGCCCCCTAGTATATGAACGAAGTGGTACACCCAGTTATCATCCCCTTCATGACCACCATCCAACATGGTATCTTCTAACAGGAAAATGCCCATCCACATACTGCAGCCATCACAAGACATGCCGAGATCGTGGATTTGCCCACACAGTCCCCAGATTTATCCCCAATACAGCATAGGTAGATGAATTATGGCCCCCCACCACAAACTGTACTACAACTGACTGTACAAGACATGCCGGCATGGTGAGACCCCAACATTTACTGATCCAATGCTCATGGTGGGCACTTCCATGGGATGGGCCGCGGATTCCACGGGAAAGGAGGAGTTTGAAAAAAAAAATGTCAATTTTTACTGCGCACGTGTGCCATTGACTTCAGTGGAAGACGTCCGTACGGGAACCGCACTTAAATGGCGCACGCTGTGATTTGTTTTCCGCACCCAAAGATCCGCAAAAGAAATCCGCATGCTTTAATGCAGGTTTGGACCCCCATGCTTCCCTATGGGCGGCCTGAGTTGTGGATCTTCCGCGAGGATTCCGCAAATCAAATCCGCCCGTGGACATTGGGCCTCACTGAAACCTGTGCCCAACAGTAATAAACTTTGTCGCATTCATTCCAATATGCTGTCATTTATTCTGGGTGACTCTGTAATATCTAACAATTCATGAAATTCCACCAATTGCTTCTGGTTGTAACACTTTCACTTTCCACCAGTGTATAAAAGCCCATGTTGTATCCTCCTAGAGTTATTAAACGGTTTGCATGGAGGATAAAAAACATGGCTGCCTTCTTCTAGAGACTTCACCATACTGGTCTATGCATCGTGTCTGGTAATACAGCTCAGCTCCACTAAATAGAATGGGGCAGAGCTGCAATACCACACTCGGCCTGTAGACAGGTGCGGCGCTGTTTCCTCCCTATGATCATGAAATATCTTATAAATACATACGCTGGTAAGATTGTAACTGCTGCCTTCAAATCTGTCACGGGACCTTCGGTCGGAAGTTCCATCGGCACGAAAAACACGGAAGAAACAGCGATGCATGCAGCGCTTTTTGGTCCGGCAAAACGCTGAGCGTAAACCAAATGGGCCCCATTATAGTCAACGGGTCTGTTCGGCGCCGTTCAGTTCCGTCATGCAATACTGCTTTCCTATGCAACAGAACGGGAACGTTCTTGGAAAGTCGTGCAGCAACACGGGTGAAGGCGGTAGCAACCGCCATATTGTTTGTTACACAGCTTTCGAAGAAATTGCTAAAACTAGATAAAAAGTAGAGAATGACTAAAAAATCTATATTCTGTATACGGATATGGAGATATATATATATATTTTTTTTTTTTTTTTGCAGACCCTTTCACTCCATGGCCATAGCTCTACCAGAAAGGCGGATCAGATGCGCGGGTCCAGCAATGTCTGTCCGGAGAGGATGCCCATTAACCCCAGACAAAGAGTGAGGTCAAAAGTTATCTCAATAGATGCCGGAAACAATTAGCCGGACACCGGGGGTCCGCCGCCTGCCATCGGGGACCTTCTATATTGTCGTCTCTCCTAGTGAGGAGATGAGATCTGCGCAGAAGGCGACACATTAATGCCCGTGAGCGCGGCGGCCCCCGCCGCCACGAACAATGTGAAGCATTAAGTGATGGAGCCGGCAGCGGCAGAGCAAAGTTTTAGCAAGAAATCAGGTCTGTGTCAAAACTGAAGTGACAAATTTGGTCATCGGTGGCACAAGGAAATGGTTGCAGAGCGGCTGTTAATCAGCGGCCGCCATCGCACAGTGCTGATGCCAGCACTCAGGGAGAAATGCAGGAGGCTAATTATGGAGCCGTATATCTCGCTAAAGACGCTCGACTTGGCTTCATCGTGCCAGCAAATGGCAGCGCAGGTATCCGGGCGCGCAGACAGCGAGGGAGGCAGACGCATCCTCTGCAGCTGCTACAGAGCGAACTACGCCGAAAAACGAGACAAAATATACGCCAAGTAGCCGGTGGTAGATCGCGACATTTATACGCTTTAGGCCGTAGTTACAGCGGCGAGAAAAAACGTGCGAGATCTGCCATTGTGATAACCCACGGGTTCAATGACACGAGCGTTTATACGATAGTGCGAGAAGGAAAAACGGAAGCAGGCCTCACACGACAATAGGACTTGCAAGATGCGGCGTTTCAGATGTGGGGTGTCCGTGTCCGAATCGCGTGCGCAACTCGCTATCGGTTGTTAGGTCGCACTTACACGTATGAGTTCCACCCGATAGCGATATGGACAGAACGCGTACGTGAAAATTACACGTTATATCCAAATCTGTCCGTTTACGTGAGCGATTTTCTTAACGCTTGGACCGAAGGTCTGCGGTAGAAAGGTCGCAGCATGCAGTATTTGCGCAATTCTGGTCCAGGATCATCCATCATTCCTTATGGAGGCAAAAAAAATTTTTAATCGCATCACGCTCGCGTACAAATGCAATTTTCATTTGAGTGCATTGTGATTTTTCTACTTGGAACCGCATATGATTTTCACGCGCGTGCGGCGATGCAATGCCTTTCTATAGCAAAGCGTGTCACGATCACGGAAACATCACAAGTTTAGGGCCGGCATCATGCGAGCGTATTCCGGAAGAGCGCAGGCTGCGAGATATATACACGCGGCACACTGCCATAGCCGTGTACATGTGCGTGTAATGCGTGCCAAGATAGAACATGCTGCGATTTATCTTGTGTAGGGATTTCCAACAAGTCATGGGAGCGGCAGCATCCCTATGGCCGCGTATTACACACACATGACCCGCGCCGAATACGCGGTACCGATACGCTCGTGTAAGCCCGGCCTAAGGGGGACATGTTGGTCCAAGCTTCTCACACCGACATCGCGCACAATGCTGTTTTTTATTATTTTTTTGCACCCGTAGGACATAATGGCGATTCTTGTACAGAATCGCCAAAAAAAGGGCATTCTTCAATTTTTCGACCCTTACTGTGAGCAGAAAACCGCTTATGTAAATTAACCCTTTCAACTAAAATGGTTATTTTCCAGTGCGAGTTCCATCTATATCGCAATCGGACGGAACTTGCACGAGAAAATCATGCGTATGAACTCACCCTTACAGAACGCGCCCCCCCCCCCCCCCAAAGCATAAACCCTCCAGTAAGTACAAGTCGCCCTCCTCTGGCAAGTAGTTACAACTATTCAGCCACATGTCCGGGTGGCGACCAGCGTGACTACAAGGACCCCCACATGGCGGTCGTTACGCAGTTTTCATAGCTTCCTTGTAGCGAGATTGACGTTCATCACCGCCCCGTACGATGGGGAATAACGGTCTGATGGGTGGGGGTTCCACCACTGAGATCCCCACGGATCCAGTGTCCCCCTCTCCTCCTCGCTGCACCCACTCGCAGGGACGTGGCGATTGAGCGCAGCGATGGTTGCATGGTGCCGCGCCATTCATTTCAGGAGAGCTGGCAGAAATAGCTGAGTACAAGCGTTTGGCCATCTCAGGCAATCCCAGTGATGATGAAGGGACCGGCACCGTACATGCGCGATCGCCACTCCATTCAATCTCCTCCTCAATGCAGGGGGGGACACAGGACCCCCTTTCTCTTTCAGCGGTGAGACTCCCACCAATCACCTATCCTGTGAACAAAAGCCAATTTTGGTAAACCCCTTTAAAGGGCTTTTGACTAAACTATTGAGACCCGTCCTCAGGATAGGTCATCAATAGTTGATCAGCAGGATCCGCCACTTAGGACCCCACTGATCAGCTAACTGAAAAAACCGTGGCGCTCGTGTGAGCGCCGAGGACGCTTCTCAGGCCTGTGGGGTCATGTTCATCAGTCATATGGTCTGAGAGCAGCTCAGCCCAATTCAGGTAAATGGGACCAGGCTGCAATACCGGGCATAACCACTATGCAATGTACGTCACTGTGCCTGGTATGGACTGAAGTGACAGCAGCGCTCACTTGAGCCGTTGATCGTCAGAGATCCCAAGCGGCGGATTGCCAATCGAGTATTGATGACCTATCCTGAGAATAGGTCTTCAGTAGTTTAGTGCTAGAAACCCCCTTAGAAAACATGGCTGCTTTATTCCACAAACAGCGCCACACCTGTCTATAGCAAGTCAGTCCCATTCACTTCAATGTAGTGGAACTGCAATACCTAGACACAACTCATGGGGTGCTGTTTCTGGAGGTTTTCTTGGAATCCTGTAGGACTTCTTTAAAATTCAATCAACTTATTTACACACAGTCATCTTCCCTATTGCCTGACATCTACACGGCTGGCTGACAAGTATGACCCGCGTGGCGGCACAAAGAAAGTGCTGTGCAACCTCGCCTCTACTCAACCTTCTTCGGGCGGTTACATGATGGCCATAATGGAGTCAATGAAGGAAACGTTGGAAAGAGCCGTCAGGAGATGAACCGGTATTGCACTTCGTTCTTGCGGTCTATGATATGACGATCCGTAAGTGAGCTAACCACGGAGAAGGTTGGGGAAATGCGCTGTTTTCACGGAGCCCCCGTAGTCGCACGCTCTGTGAACGCTCCCTACGCACTCTGTTGCTCCGCGTTAGTACAATCTTCGGTCCGTCATTGCAGAACCTGGTGTAAGAACTAGGAAACCCGGCTGGTAACTCCCCAGTGAAGGTCTATGCAGACCCTGAACAAGCAGGGGGCGTCACATGCAGTTAAGTCTGCAGTGCACATTACTTGCCAACCCCAACCCAGCAGAAGGCGTAATTTGGGTGTCCACATGAGCAAGCGTGATGTAAGCTGAAAAACAGACCGTTTTATCTGCGGTTTCCCTGCGGCGTACGTACAATGCGTTAAAGTAAAACGCAACCAGCATCGGATTTGAAGGTGTTTTTCACGCATGTAAGAGGAAATTACTTACGATTCCAACTAGAAAATGCTTTAAAACTAGACAGCACCCGCATGCAGCTCACATGACGTGCGAGCGCAATCCGTTTTTTCCCGCTCCCATAGAAAATAATGGGCGAGTCTCAAAGATTTGCGCAAAATAGGACATACAGCGATTATTTTCGAACACGAATAAAAAAGCATTTATGTGAATGAACTCATTCAAATGAATGGGTTATTTCCCCGCGCGGGTTCTGTCCGTCTCAGAGTCGGACGCGGGTCGCACGTTTAGCCGCACGTGTTACGCAGCGCTCCAGGCCTCACGTATCACCAAACGGCATTATAAAATAGTATTCTACCCCAGAACCTTCCGAGTCGTCCGGAGCTGGAGGTCCTCGTAGCCGCAGTGCCCGGACCACCAGTCTGTGACCCCGCAGACCGTTCCCATAAGGGCACCTTACGTGATGGCGCGCATAAATTACGAGGAAATTACTTTTTTTTTTTGCGATCATGAAGAACTAAAACAACATGTAAGCAAATCACTTCAATGACCTTAAAGGGTTACGGCGAGACCGGACAGGAAAAGGCAGCGAGCGCAGCTCTAGGGTGCCCTCTAGCTGCCACCAGAGGAACATACAGACTCAATCCACTAAAAGGAATATAGAGACGTATTCGCTATTGGGATAATAAGACCGTCGCAGTGCCTGAAGGAGGTTTCACGCAGGCGGATTTTCGCACGAAATACGCATTGGATAAAACCCATTGATTTCAACCAGTTCGTTCACATGAGCGTACTATGTATACACGATTCGGCCAGGCAAAAAAAGGATACAACATGCTCCGTCTGTGTATTTGTGCACCGAAGAGCGCCATAGGGAGTGCGCAAATGTGCACGCGATACGCTGCAAAATTCCACAGGAAGAAGAACACATCTGGAACTCACTGAGTTAAGGGTGCGTTCAACACGGCGGAGCGCAATATCATACTCTGTGAGTGCGAGAAAATCACATTGCACCGCTGAAAATACGATTTATTTTTTTTCTCACCCATTGGAAATAGGGGGCAAGATTTCTGTGGACTCGCAGAAAAATAGAGCGAGCTTTGTGCGTCAAGCAACGCGAGAAACTCCCCGTGTGGTTAGACCCAAAAAGGCCTGACACGTATGTGGAGTGCGGCCCGCCTGGTGAGTAATACTTCTGTCCGATAGCGAGGAGGATAGAACTCGCACGGGAAAAGAAACCATTTGTTACAATGGGTTAATTTACAGGAGCGTCCCAAAAATCGAAAAATCTCCATGTGTCGTGTTTTCGGGCAATTCTTGTTCAAGAATCGTTTATTATTTCCGATGGGAGCGCGAAAAAACCCAGCATGTCACATAATCTCCACGCGATGGTTAGCTGCGTATCGGATCGCTTATTCCCGGCGCATGCATGCTCTGCGCACGTATGCATCGCATTTCAAAACATGAGCGAAAAAAACGGAACAATTTATTTTTCCACTTGCATGCATCCTAGCTACATGCGTTTCACGTGCAGCGCTTACGCAGCCGGTTGCGTTTGCATTGCATATTCACACGCACCCATAGGGACCAATAGGGCTGTGCGCATGTAATACACGGCAAAGTAGAGCATGCTACTTTTTTTTTCTGGCGCATATCGACACGCAGTTTACATACACATGCGCATGGATCAACATAAATCCATTGACTTTCATTGACTCCACCCCGCCACCGTGCAACGTACGCGTAACACGCGGTGAAAAGACGCCCGCGGACATGAGGCTGCGATACGTTTTTTTTTAAACTATTAGACGCGCGATTTTTCATTAGGCGGCGGACCGACGTTTTAGAAGCTGGGGAGAACATCTCGCTGCCACCCAAGAGACGGACCAAACCCGTCAGTAAGGCCGGTCCCACGCAAACGCACTGTTACGGCGAATTCTGCACGGAATACGCTGCCTCAAATCGGCCATGTTGCCGCTCACACGAACTGCGCGTGCAAGAAAAAAAATGGCAGCACGTTCTACCTTGGTGCGTAATACTTGCACATACACGCCAAGATAGCGCATGGCAATTGGCGGCGCACAGCAAAGATGCAATGTCATTGCGTACTCACTGCGTCCTGTGGGCGGCCGCAGGAAATGTGAAGAAGAATGTGTGGAGGGGGGAGGGGAAATTAACATGAAAAATTAATTTAAATTTCGTTAAATTAATAAAAAAATCATTAGTCATTTTCTCATCGGTGGGACGACATCTTGTGGTGGCAGCTAGAACACGGCTTAGCGGACATGGCTCCGAGGCGCCAGAATCTTTTAACCTTCATTTAAAAAAAAGAGTCACCCGAGCGTTCCCCGCTGAAGGTGCTTAGCAGGCGATCCAGTGAATCACTATTACTGCGCGGAGCTCAATATGCTGCCGCCTTATCATAGCAAAGGATAAATCTGCGCTGACGGCGAGGAGATAGAGAGACAAGATCATGGAGCGGGGGGCTCATCCGTGCAATTACCGCCACTCGAATGCCACTCTCTAAATCAGGCCTGTCCAAACACAATGCAGGCTGGCAGAGCAATGCCAATGTCATACCATGTGCCAGGACAGCTCCCCGGGTTAGAAGTCAAAATATTAGCTTTTTAAAGTTTTTTTTCTGTATCATTTTTATGATTTTCCGCTTATAAATATTCTTCAAAAGAAGCAAATAAAATTTAAATTTTTTTGTTTGTTAATAAACCGCCAAGATGGCCGTCATCGCCGGTCTGAGGCTTTTTGTTGTTTTTTTTTAACCCAGACTTCACCCAGCGTTGTATTGATATAGTGGATTTGCTATTCAGGAGCCTAAGGCCATCGGCACGAGGGCATTCACGTGTTTGTGCGCGCCTGAGTGTAGCGTTTTCGCGAAATGAATCTTTTTTGCATATTTTACAGCAGTTTTTGCGCCCGCAAGGCACGTTCGTTGTGCGCGGCAAAGAAAAAAAACCGCATCGATTGCAATGGCTTAGGAGTTGCAGATGTGTTTTTTTTTCCCAGCAGAATTACGCAATGTATCACTTTGCGTATTGCGCGCACTTGTGCACCCCCCACCCCCATTGACTTCTATGGGCACGAATGCAGAGAAAAGTAGAGTATGATGCATTTTATTTGCACGCACCTGAAATTAATAGGTTCCATTCGCTGGCGCGGCAGTGCGGCCGTGTGATGCCGGTCTAAGGCTCGGGGCTACTTTGAATGTCCCATCGCGATCCAATGAAAGTGCATTTGGTCACATTGTGACTTGCAAGTGGCCATGAAGAATGGCAAAGCTGCGGGATTTCTTGCGATTGTCGTGTCGCGGTCGCACAACCTGCAGTTTACGACACGACCTTATTCACTTCCATCAGATTGCGGTATCCTGATGCTACATCGCAGCCTATGGTGGCGCCATTTGTGCCGCTGGCGAAGTAGCGTGCAGCCCCGGTATAAGAAAGATGGCTTTCATGACAACCGGAGAAGCGCAGGTTGTAAGCCAATGGTTGCGTTAGGGTGGCTTTACGCAGGACAACTATCGAACAACTGTGGTTCGTGCGCGTTCACACAGAGCGATGGATATTCACCCGTTGTTCAACCGTTGGGGGCATTTACATGGGTGAAATATCATCGACCTCTAATTAGAGGGTGTAACGTTCTTTGGCGGCTGTGTATTTCAGATTCCGGCTTCTTCCCCAACGCCCGTTCATTGGTCGTACAGTCCACTGGATGCACATAAAACCGTGTGAAATGTGTGAACAATCACTGCTGCAAGAGATCGCAGGACCGAATGTTCCTTCAAAGACCAAACCAGTCAGAGATCGCAGCGGTGAATGTCCCTCGAAGACCAAACCAGTCAAGAGATCACAGCGGTGAATGTCCCTCGAAGACCAAACCAGTCAAGAGATCGCAGCGGTGAATGTCCCTCGAGGACCAAACCAGTCAAGAGATCACAGCGGTGAATGTCCCTCGAGGACCAAACCAGTCAGAGATCGCAGTGGTGAATGTCCCTCGAGGACCAAACCAGTCAAGAGATTGCAGCGGTGAATGTGCCTCAAAGACCAAACCAGTCAAGAGATCGCAGCGGTGAATGTCCCTCAAAGACCAAACCAGTCAGAGATTGCAGTGAGGTGAATGTCCCTCGAAGACCAAACCAGTCAGAGATTGCAGTGAAGTGAATATCCCTCGAAGACCAAACCAGTCAGAGATCGCAGCGGTGAATGTCCCTCAAAGACCAAACCAGTCAAGAGATCACAGCGGTGAATGTCCCTCGAGGACCAAACCAGTCAGAGATCGCAGTGGTGAATGTCTCTCGAGGACCAAACCAGTCAAGAGATTGCAGCGGTGAATGTCCCTCAAAGACCAAACCAGTCAAGAGATCGCAGCGGTGAATGTCCCTCGAAGACCAAACCAGTCAAGAGATTGCAGTGAGGTGAATGTCCCTCGAAGACCAAACCAGTCAGAGATTGCAGTGAGGTGAATGTCCCTCGAAGACCAAACCAGTCAGAGATTGCAGTGCGGCGAATGTCCCTCAAAGACCAAACCAGTCAAGGGATCGCAACGGTGAATGTCCCTCGAAGACCAAACCAGACGGAGATCACAGCGCGGTGAATGTCCCTCAAAGACCAGCAGAGACTGTTCCATCAAGGATCACTCGCACGTATTTTTAGGTTTTCAGAAACCAATAAGTGGAAAGACATAATGCTCATCGGGTGGGAGGCGCAGACTCAACAGGCGCACAACTTTCTGTAAGTTGTTGGCCAGTCGTTAAAGACAACGATTATCTGTTAACAGCAGACAATATAATTAATCAACCAGCGACTATTTTTAGGTGAGCTGAAACGAAGCAGCTATTGGACGAATTCTCGCTTGTCACCCGCTGGTGGCCGTGCTTACACAGAACATCGGTCGCTTACATTTGCTCTATCAATTGACTTTTCTGACATTAGTTGTCCCGGCCGCCTTTACAAGTAACTAAAGGTTATCAAGTTTTAAAATATTAGGTGGATAAGTAGGACGTACGCTACGGCAGTCGAGGGTGTACGTATAGTATAGGTGGACCATGTGATTACTATGGGGCCCTTGGAGAGAGGGGCCCAGCTGTGCTTGCTACTGAGAACATATGCAGGACCCACTTCCAAAGAGGAACTACATTGTCAGCAAACAAGAAGGTGGAGATCTGGAACAAGGGTCCTTTTAAAGGGGGTTGTCCATGATTAGAAAAACTTTTCAGTTTTCTTCCAAACCCAATGCTACTCTTTTCCATAGGGTTAGGTGTGATATTGCAGCTCAGCTCCCTTGATGTGAAAGGAAGCTGAACTGTAATACCAGACGCAACCCACGGACAAGGGTGGCGCTGTATTTGAAAGAAAACAGATGTGTTTTTCTAACCCTGGATAACCCCTTGTGAAAGAAAAAACAGGCCCTCCTGTCAGGGGGGGCAAAACTGTACACAACAAAGTGGGGTCCATTTAACTTTTTGCCATGGGCCTCGATCTCTTTTATGTATGCCACTTGGCCAAGATGTAGGCAGTGATGTGGTCACCCCTGGACAGCTCTTGGTCAGCAGAAAGCACACTGTTGGGGTTGATTTTCAGGGGAGGCAGTTGAGATGTATAGCCTTGGTCAAGGCCCCCTGCAGGAGAGACTAGTAATGTACCGTATCTTGGGAGTTGGTGTAAGGGTGGTTTCACATCTCCGTAGGAACATTTGGTCGGAGGTTCCGTCCCAAATCCGGCTACAAATACCGGAATAAAAAGCACTTTTTCCTCCGTCCAAAAGCCGGCCAGCTGGGTGGAAAGCAGGTAGACACCATTATAGTCAATGGAGTCCACCTGGCGCTGTTGGGTTCCATACAGAGATGGAGCCTTTCGGGCGCAGGGATTCCCCTTTTTTGCTCCCCGAATAGAGCAGGAACGCGGAATCCCCAGTGCAGATGTGAAACCACCCTAAGAGATATAAACAGGGGCAAATGGTCCAAGCGCTGGGGGCGAAGGTTGCCTTTGCCAAAATATTCACAAACACAGGCCATGACAGTAAAATAAATCTTTGTCCCAGGCAAAGGAGAGCCGAGCTACAATTCTGAAAATGACTTTCCTTGCATAGACCACCATGATGAAAAGGTAGCACTGGCATTAGTGGTGGCAATTAACTTTATGCAATTTGCCGTAATGGCGGCCATCTTGATATTTTTCCAAGAAACCGATAACTGGTAACTGAGAATTGGCTGAACAGAATTTGATAAAACTTGACCAAAAGGGAAATATTTTGAGTAATTTTTGCGGGAGTCTCTAGACCTTCGCGGGGCAGGTAGCGCACTATAAAACTACTTATTAAATGCTCGCCTGCCATGTGTATATTGTGTGGCAGTCAGGGTTACAAGCCCAACCCTTACACTTTGTCTGAAATGGAGAATAGTGTTTACAGAGTCCGCAGCCTTAGAAACAGGCACTCGGGAGAGGCGGCGATATTCAGTCTATTGGCAGAGAAGAACAGAAAACAAAATCAAACTCATTACAAAGACTTTGGTAAAAACAAACACGTCGAAAAGCACTCAGAGGTCAGAAGCGAAACGGGGCGATGGAGGCGCCAGCAAACATGTGTGCAAAGACCCTGCAAGAACTCAACTGGTGGGATCTGGTCCAGTTAGTAAATTGTGATATCCCAACTTACAGGTAGTAAATGGTGATGTCATCGCTTCCAGGCAGTGAGGGGTGATGTCACCTCTTATACATACTCAATGGCAATGTCACCACTATGTAGTGTGATGATGTCACCACTTCTAGTCAAATGAATTGTGCTTGTCTCTTGAAGAAACAAAAAGGACCATACATTAAAAACCCAACACTGTTACACCATGTCATGAAAACCAGACGGGGGAAGTGAATAACTGAGTATCTGGTGACAATGGCTCCTGTTGGGGTGGTATATATTGTTCGGCATGCGAACAGTTAGTGCTGGAAGTTGCTGAGTTGGAGGCAGAAAGGTTGGGCAAGTGTAAGGAGCTGAGCGACTTTCTCAAGGGTCAGATTGTGAGGACTAGTTGAATAGGTCAGAATATCTTCAAAATGGCAGGTACTTAATAGAAGTAGTCCAAGGAAGGACAACCGGTGAAATAGTGACACTGGCTTGGGCACCTAAGACTAGATGATGTGCAGGATGAGTAAGTGGAGCCCTCTGGTCTGATACCCCAGAAGGTCTTCTGCAGTATAAATTGCTAAAACAAAGTTCCTGCTGGCTGTGATAGGAAGGTGTTAGATCTCAACGGGGCATCACTGCTTGCTTTATATGGGGTTGCGTAGGCGCAGACCCGTCACCTTGCCTATGCTAACCACTGTCTATTGCTAAAAACGCCTAGAATGCGTCCCGATATGGGATCTGGCCAAGCGAGAGACCGGGTACAAGGAGCTTCCATCTGAGACTCCCTTGTGGGCAAATAGAGGACTTTCGCACCTCTTTACCCTTCCTCACTGTTGGCACTGGGTGGAACATGGGGTGACAATGTTATCACATGTATTTGTTAATAGGATCTTTGTATCTTGAGCGGCTAGAGCAGACACATGATATACCAAGTTCAGGCTTGCATCGGTTCCTTCAGCTACATCATGCTAGTTGTGTCCAGTACCTGGAGTCTCGTCCGTCCATCTCGCCCTACCTTTTCATTGGGATTTTGTGTACGTAGTGAGCCTACAGGGTTGATCTCTTTTATATACATGTCTGATCCAGTCTAAATTCTTAACTAAGCAACTAAAAGTGGAAGATAAATGGAGGGCCCTTAATCCCTCTCGAGGACTTGTCCACTGCTATGGAATCTCATGCATCGGTATCTCCGGCGGCAAACAAACTCATTCAACTCCATATTCTGCCCCAATGTTATTTATCTCCCGTTATAGTGCGTCGTATGGGCAGGCGTCCTACCCCCCAAGTGCTAAACTCCAGATGCTGATCTCCTACATGATGTGGGGGTGCAGCGAGATCCAGACCTGCTGGTCTGAGGTGACCAAGTTCTTTAGCCAGATGGTTGGACTCCCCATCCTGAAAACCCATGTCATTGGTTTGCTGAGCCTCTTAGATGTTGAACAATTGCTACATCGTATACGTATTCTGCTGCACGAAACGCTCTTTCTGATAAGGTTGGACAGACAACTTCCAACTGTAGCCCAGTGGCGCAATATAGTCACCACCATTATCCCCTATGAGAGAATAGTGTTTAAGAAAAGGAAGTGTCCTGAAAAGTTCCATAAGGTGTGGGGCGGGAGGGGTATATGGCGTAATTCCCCAAACACGGTTTGCACACAGCATACTTTTCAGGACCTGTTAGCTCAATGCAGACCTGTAGCTATGGTGAGTAATCCAGGTCAGTAAGCAAATATTTACTTTTTGGAACAGAACATGGACACGGCCACCGTTGGTACAAGTTGGATGTTATTCTTCAATCAAATCAGCTAAAATAATGCCCATAATGGGCACAGGAGCATCAGAACTGGACGGTGGATCAATGGAAGAAGGTGCCCTGGTCTGAGGAATCAGGTTTTCTTTTAGATCATGACGGCCAGCTGCATCACTTACCTGGAGAAGAGATGATACCAGGATGTACAAGACGACAAGCCTATGGAGGCAGTGCCCTGCTCTGGCCAATGTTCTGCTGGGTACTTGGCTCTTGCCATTCATGTGGATGCCAAGTACAACCTACCTAATCATTGTACCCCGTTCATGGCAGCGCTATTCCCTAGAGGCAGTGGCTTCTTTTAGCAGAATAATGCATTAGTCACACTGCAAACATTGCTCAGGAATGATGTGAGTTCAAGGTGGTGATTTGGCCTCCAAATTAGCAGATCTCAATCGTATCGAGCATCCTGCGGGATATACTGGAAGAACAAATCTGATCCATGGGGGCTGCACCTCACAACATAGAGGACTTATAGAATAAGAACCCACGTCGTCAGAAACAAGTAGGAAGACATGAGGTTATTAGTTGATGTATGTGCTGACCTGGTTCTCAGCTCTCTCAGGATCGGTGGGAGGTGGCTGCTGTGCCTTGTGCTATAAACTGTACACAAAGAACCGAAGATTCTGCTCTCTAAATGTCTAACACAGACATAAAATCATATTGTAGGACAGTGTACAGCAAGAGCGAGCAGTGGAGATGTGATTTCTGTAGCTAAGCACAGTAAACAGTGATTATTAGTTTGCAGGTAGCGTCTGTATGAGTCTCTCCTTCCCTCTTCCATGCTTTTCTCTATACAGTTCAATTGACTCATCCCCCCATCACATCCTGTTTTAAGTCCCTGTGTCTCCTGTCAATCATTTGACCGCAAGCAGTGGAGAGAAAGCAAGAAGAAAGTGAGACCCCCTAGTGGCAGCACAGAAAAGTCATTAGAAGGTAAATAAACTGCAATTTTGCTGGTTAGCAGATTGGATATCATATAAGCACAAGCTGTTTGAAAAGTTAGTGACCACTTCAAGGAGCTTCTGTTAACCTTTAGCATCTTGGCAGCAGATAGCACATGACACCTTCAGAGCTTCTTAAGGAGCCCATACACACCTTCTTATGGAGTCAGTATTGGAAAAACATCCAGCAATAGAGACGATCAGATTAGTCCTCTGATCGCACCCATATTTGTCCGTATCACCAACGAGCGTGCCGACAGAGATAAGGGTGGTTGCTGGCATCGCCGTTGGCAGTGCAGGCACAGGTTACACTTAATGGCTACCGTTACCGGACGGTCATACCGCGGTGTACAACTACTTGTAACTGGCTGCCGGCACCCGTCCTCCTCATCTGGAAGGAGGATTATCTGTTGCACCGACGGCCTTGGAATTGAGTCCTACAAGATGTTCTGTGTTTATGGAAGGTGCTGCAGGCAAGAGAAGAGGAAGACAGACCATGATGGGTGATAAACAGGAGACGCTGCGCAGACTGCAGACGAGGAGCGCCGTACCGGAGAGAGAATAAATCTAAACCTCGTTAGCTCCAGAAAACGATCTCCGTCAAAGCGGTGTGTAAGGACAAAGCGGCAACACGGATGCAGAGAAGCATAACCGGCGCCTCGGGAAAAGGTGTCTGGTAAAACCATGGGTGACCATGTGAGGCACAGAGCAGCAGGTTTTCCTAGAGTTAGGCCAATTTCGCAAGAGCGCAAAAAATATATATTTTTCGGCAAGCATAAAAAATGGGGTAAGCAAATGCAGGCATAGTGATAAAACAACAAAAGACACCATACTGACTCGTTGAATCACCCAACGCTCCAACATCGCCAATCTGAGCCTCCTCACCTGGCATGGCTGCGGTGGTGACATGCCCCTATACCCAACCTAACCGCTGCAGCCAATCACCGAGCTCAGCAGGATACGGCACAAGACATATCTTGGAAACCCCTTTAAGCTTTCTACTATTTCGATAATTAAAGAACACTTTCGGGTTTCTGTCTCCAGTTTTGCAGACTTTGGGTGCGTTCAAAAACGCAGCAGACGTCAACCCTTCAATTGAAAGGGCGAAATCTGTGGCGGATCCACATCAAAATCCATATCAAACGCCGCAGCAGATTTTGGTGCAGATCCGCACCAATTTCTGCCATATGTGAACGCACCCTTGATCTGTCTTTCCAAAAATGTATACTTTCCCCCTCATCACTTTTTTGCACCTCTGCCTTCCATTTTTAATAGCCATGACTTGTAAGCTCCATATACGAAGTTAAGGTGGTAATAGGACGGGGAATGAGCAGTTCAAGGATGCTTTCCATACTCCCTCGGCTCCCCGTCACTGGTAGAAGTTGGCGCTCGGTCGGTCAGTTTGACTGTGGTTCAGGCACAGCGCGCTCACCCCCATGTAGAGGGCAATACGGGCGCACAATGCCTGAAGAACAGGCAAACTGACCGTGCCAACTTCAACTGGTGACGGAGCGGGACCATGATAGGTATAAAGATCACATCCCCAAACTCCGCGTCCTATAACTTAGTCTACGGTGCCTAAAGGGACGTAGCAAGTACCCAAAGGTCTCTCTTTTTGTTGTTCGTTGCCCCTTTTACATCTATATCTATGTTTTCTCTGGTTTCTAACTATTTTTCATATAAAGTCTCTCTCACAGTGAATATGTTGCTTCTAAAAAATATCCCTTTAAGGCCTCCGGCACGCAAGAGTATTTTGAAGCCGTGTGCCATCTCATCAGGCGCCTGGGAGCTGCACCTGTAATTAAAAGCGCCGGCCACTACTCAGGGTCTGGAGCAGCAGCGTCCGCTCTGACTCTTGTGTATTGCGGCGCTGATATAGTGCGCTGATCAGCTGATCGTCTGGGGTCACAAGCAGTGGACCCGGCCAATCTTGAGGACAAGTTATCAATGGAATTTTCCTGGGAAATCCCTTTAATTATTAGTTGGCCAGCATTAAATATCTACCTGCAAATGACCACTTTAAAGGTAAAGCAACACAAAGCAGCAACCCGCACTTATTGCTCCATTCAATCTCCTCCTCACTGCAGGGGGTGCGGCGAACCTGCAATGAGGAGGGGTATTTGGGACCCCTCTTTCTCAGGGGCGGTGGCAGTTTTAGTAGTAAAACCCCCACTGATCAGCCTTTAATTAGCAATTGGTGATAGAGGTTGACGTCGATGCCGCCCCTTTAAGACAAAGCTTTGTATTGTGGGGGATCGGCTCCATACAAAGTGGTGGAGTTGAGGTGCGGTCAAAACCACCCAAAAAGGCACTGGAAATCACGCCGAATTATGGAACCATGGCAAAACTGTATTGTTTTCCAGTGCACTTTTAGGTGTGGTTTTGGTGGCACCGTGTGAATACCCCTCAGGGCTCATTTATATCGGCGCTCCTGGGTTCCGGTTTTCTGTTTCATTACAGAGCAGGAAAAGGGCACCCGGGGCCTAAATAGAACAGTCATCTGACAGAGCCGAATGGCACTGAAAGGACTCTGCTGACTACTCCCTGCTCTTATAACATGGAGTCCCTACTGATTCAGGGGTCTTGGAAAGCTGGGTGACAACGGGGCGAGATAAACTGAGAAATCTGTATTCTCAAACCAGATCAATCAAGAAATGTGCAATATCTCCAGACAAGGAGGAGTGCATCTTAACACTGCGCCATCCTTCTTCCAAGACATACTGGTATACAGGTGCGTAACTAAAGGCTCAGGGGCCCTGATGCAAAAGGTGAGCGGGGCCCCCCTCTATCTGTATCTGTACCCGTACCCATACCTAAACCATGCTGCACAGAGACATAACTTGAAGCTCCCGGGCCCCAATGCAAAACCTGTAACAGGGCCCCCAACTATAATGCTTTACTCATAGTACTAGACTCCCTATATGGAGAAGAGAGGCCTTATGGGCCCCCTAAGGCTCCTGGGCCCGGGTGCAACCGCATCCCCTGCATCCTCTATAGTTACGCCCCTGCAGGTATATAGTGGACCCCTATCATCCCAATGAGGCAAGAGCACCCGTCTCGCCCATGTTGGCCGGCCGCAGCATGAAGGACACCTCATCGACTTCTGCTGCCCGTTCCCAGGACCATAAGAGCGATAAAAAGCTTCCCATGTTCCTAAAAGTACAATGCAAGACGCTTCCTGCCTCCTAAGCGAGGACCCCCACCGACCCACCAATCTGGACACAACTGTGACCCGCTGCGGGTTTTGATGAGGACGGTGATGGCGGACGGATAATCCACTGGAGCGGGCGCACTCTGGAGATGATCAGTCGGCGACTAATCACTGCGATCACCAGGGTCCCTGCGACTAGTAAGTGACCACAGTGACTCTTCCATGGGGTCCCTGTATATTAGGGATGGACACACAGATCGTTTGCCGCAGGGTTTGCCATAGAATACACGGCGCAGATACGTTAGTATGAATGAGCCTCACAATCGCCCCAGAGGTTGAGGCTGCGCCAAACCTATTAGCCTCTGATACAAAGGGGAGCGTACAGTAATTCTGCCGAGCATTCAATCTTTGGAAATCCGATTAGGACGCCGGGGACCTGAACGGCGCGGATTGCTTAAAATCCAATAAAAATGATTCACAAACATTAACCCGGCCGCTCGTGTCCAAGATGATCTCTTAAGGTGAAACTTCATTACATATTGGCAGCGAGGCGCTGTGTTTAAAAGACGCGATTGTGCAAAAAAAAAACCTCATCTGACGTCCCTCGTGGCCGGACGCTGCGCTGTGATCAGCTCTAAGGGGACGTCAATACTTTACTGACGGGGACCCTCATGTCGTGCCGGAGTGCGGATTAGCCCTCCAGGGGGTCTCCACAAGGAGCCTGACTGTACGCTCTGCGGTCCGACCGCGTTCACACAAGACGCAGATCTTCATGGAAAATCTGGAGCATTTCATGGGAAAAAATCCACGACTTCTGTTGCAAATTTATTCCGCATTTTGCGGCCGAGATTTATATTTACACGTGCAAAATCTGCCGCGACAATCCGCTGTCCAAATCGCACGTTTTTGTTGCAGATCTCTATAGACTTCTATGGTGGAAATTGGCAATTTTTCTGCACCAAATCTACTGTTAAACCGACAGGCTAAGGATTTATATTCCACGATTTCCACACCGATTTAGGGTGGATTTGCGCATGTAGTCGCACGAGCAAAATTTTCGTGCGCAGTATGTAGAGAATGGAACCCACCGATTTCAATGGCTTCGTGCTCACCTACTGGCGTGTGTAAGAACCCACAGTGTGCTTTACTTTTGTGCACATTTACACACCAAAGGTCCCCATAGAAGTCTATGGTGGGGTGAGGGGGGGCAAATCCACGCACATTGCACAACAGGATGTGTGATTTTGCAAAAAAAAAAAAAAGAAGCCATCTGAAACTCATTAGTCTAAATAGTCATTTAAATCGGGGCATGGTGGTGTCCGGGGCGCAAAAACACAGTAAAATATAGTGATACGCACGCAAAAAAAAAAAAAAAGACTCATCCATAGCAAAAATACTTTGCACGTGCAAAACGCACCCCGTGTGAAGCCGCCCTCAGGCCTCACGTCCACTAGGCAATTCTATTTTTAAAATCTGCGCGGGTGTCCCGCACGCGTGATCCGCGCCCCATAGGGATGCACTGGACACCCGCAGGTAAGTAAATACCTGCTGATGTCATTTTTCCTCGCCGCGCGGATTGCGTGTGCGGGAAATCACCCGCATCATGCTACATTTTCCCGGCCGCAATGGAGGGCAGATCCGCAGCGTCCAGGCAGCTAAGTAAATTGTATTTTCAGGCATCATGTCTGCGGAAAAAGGAGCGACTGGCTGCGGGGTTCTGCATGGACAATCCGCGCGGGCCCGAATTTCCCCGTGGACATGAGCTACCAATAACGCAAAACCACAAAATAATGGACCAACGGCGCAACTCTTAGGACAGAAGGCTCATTAAAAATGAGGGAATTCCATAAAAAAGAAGAATTGGGTTAATTCCCTCCTGTTAATGAGCCTTCTGTCTTCAGGGTTGCACCCACAGTCCATTATTTTCTGGTTT
Organism: Eleutherodactylus coqui; assembly: GCF_035609145.1. Taxonomy (NCBI): domain Eukaryota; kingdom Metazoa; phylum Chordata; class Amphibia; order Anura; family Eleutherodactylidae; genus Eleutherodactylus; species Eleutherodactylus coqui. The sequence continues at coordinate 35,683,246 of NC_089842.1, forward strand.
TCCCTATTGGTTTGCCCCGGCGGCGATGCTCGGGCTGACAGCACTCCATTGACAGCGCCAATAATTCCTTCACTACCATTCTAATCAAATTCCTACCTTGTCTCACCGAAAAGAAGACCCTGTCCTATATTAATTTTTGCCCCCAAATCAGCACATGGTCTTATTTTTGGGGGGTGTCTTATACTCACCGAGCAGGCACCGTCTGGGTCCCTCCCGCTGGGCTAAGGCGATCTGGCAGGCTTCTGTGTAGTCCTCAATGCCAAAAAAGCATCTCTTGTTGGTGACGGGGCTTAAATACCCCGCCTCCAGCAAGCGATCGCTCTGATTGGTTCAGGAGTGCCAGCTTTGATTGGCTGAGGCAGTGCTCCTGAACCAATCACAGCCACTCAAAGATGAGACGCTCCGTTGGCATTGAAGACTATATGGAAGCCTGCCAGAGTGCTGCAGCCCAGCAGGAGGGACCTGAACGGCAACTGCTAGGCGAGTACTGTTTTTTTTTACCATGTAGTGTAGCTAGGGCTTATTTTCAGGGTAGGGGTTATATTTTAAATATAATAATTATATTTTACAAACCCTAGTCCTCGACAGCAAAATTCCTAAATTCACTGCAGCAAGTGAAATCCACATGAGAATCCGTACACGTATTTTGGTGCAGATTTCCCCTGCCGTGTGCGATCGCACCCCAATCGCTTGCTGATCCCCGCTAATTGCTGCGCAGCACCCAGACTTGTCAAATGTAACAAAAACTAAGTCAAGGCGTTGCTGGCGATTAGTGGTGCCCACATGTGGTGCCAGGGGATCGCCGCAACACAATTAGTATTTTACTGCAGGATCAGAATGCCCCCGACTCCCCGGATTCTCTCCCCCTATGATGGCGGCGCTGCCACTTACTGCTGCCACGCGCCTTCCTATATGTAATGGATGCTCTCCTGCGATTCCCCCGCAGTATTTGGGGCTGTAAAGTGAAGCTATTATTTTTCCAAGATGTTGGTATTAAAGAATAAAAACCCCGGAGAGGGACAGGAGGAAGGGAGCGAGACAGGTGGGGCAGGGGCGAACGCTCAGAAAGCTTTCACAGGCATTAGGATGGAGAAATCATTAGGAGGTCTGCAGTGACGATCAATTCCATCCCCGCTGCCCGCTACTTTACAGAAATGCAACTCTGATGTAATAATTGCTCATAAACACACAGAAATCGGGTTACAACAAGCGCTCAGAACCATGAAGACCCACTTTAATTAGCAGGGCTGAGAAGTGACAATATACTGGATGCCATATACTGTACCCACTGCCAGTAAAACTGTGCACCCACTGCCCACCATATACTGTACCCACTGCCAGTGAGACTGTGCACCCACTGCCCACCATATACTATACCCACTGCCAGTAAAACTGTGCACCCACTGCCCACCATATATTGTACCCACTGCCAGTAAAACAGTGCACCCACTGCCCACTATATACTGTACCCACTGCCAGTAAAACAGTGCATCCACTGCCCACCATATACTGTACCTAATGCCAGTGAGACTGTGCACCCACTGCCCACCATATACTGTACCCACTGCCAGTGAGACTGTGCACCCACTGCCCACCATATACTGTACCCAATGCCAGTAAAACAGTGCACCCACTGCCCATTATATACTGTACCCAATGCCAGTAAAACTGTGCACCCACTGCCCACCATATACTGTACCCACTGCCAGTAAAACAGTGCACCCACTGCCCACCATATACTGTACCCAATGCCAGTAAAACTCTGCACCCACTGCCCACCACATACTGTACCCACTGCCAGTGAGACTGTGCACCCACTGCCCACCGTATACTGTATCCACTGCCAGTAAAACAGTGCACCCACTGCTCACCATATACTGTACCCACTGCCAGTAAAACAGTGCACCCACTGCCCACCATATACTGTATCCAACGCCAGTGAGACTGTGCACCACATACTGTATCCACTGCCAGTGAGACTGTGCACCCACTGCCCACCACATACTGTATCCACTGCCAGTAAAACTGTGCACCCACTGCCCACTATATACTGAATTCAACTGCCCAAGATATACTGTATCCACTGCCAGTAAAACCGTTCACCCACTGTCCACCATATACTGTATTCCACTAGACGCCACATGCTGTATGCACTGCCAGTGAAACAGTGCACCCACTACCCAACATATACTGTACCCACTGCTAACCATATAGTGCCCCCCATTTACTGCGTCCACTGCCCACCACATACTGTATTCCACTGCTGACCATATAGTGTTCCCCATGGACTGCGCATCTGTTGCCCGCCACATACTGTACCCACTGCCAGTTAAATCCTGTATCCGTGAATGCCAATGGGTGTAATTTTTCGTACTGGATGACTTCAATCCCGCACCTATGCTTTATAGGCACATACGCTGCCCTTTTGTCAGACTGCCACCATCGGTCACGTGGCAACAAAATTTACCGCACATTAGCAGGACGGTTCAAACTCAATTGCCATACCGCCAACAGCCGCTTCTAGAGGTGGCGTGCCAATGTAATAATAGACGACATTAGTTTTGGAGTAACTCTCGTACAATCCCATGCGCCAGATCAGGACACAGCCAAGTCCGCTCCTGGGATCACGCATTGTGCGCGCCTGTTGCAATATCATCATCTATCGAATTGCGTAATTTTTTTAAAAACCGCATTCAACGCATCGCTTACAACCGAGTTACACATTAGCCCTGGCAAAGCGCCGATGCATTCATTTTTCGACCCAACGATGCCTCCCTGTGGCTGGCATTGGCTTCCGTGCCACCTCATCCTCTGTCCCGGCCTCCTCCGTGCTGCACCCTGTCCTATTTTCAAGAATGTCACAGGGTGTAACCTGATAAAAAAATATGTCCTCAACTTCCCGTATAAAAAAAAAATGTATTAAAAGAATAAATAAACCCATTCTGAAAGGAATTGTGCCAACACTTCAATTAATGGGAGCTGGTTCTCCTGCATTCCTTGCCCACGTCGCCTCTACTCTCTGCCACCTATCATTTTTCAAGCTGCAGTAGCAGCCGTCCTGTTAAACGGAGGTTTTTAGCACCTATAATTACCGCGCACCCTGTGCCAGATTAATTTAATTAACAAGTTCAGCCGCTCTCGCGCTTCTCCCTTTGGAAGGATTTCATCAGAAGTGGCTTTGGGGTATATTGCATGGAGGATACATTAACCCTTTGTAGAGAGATACCACAAGCTGCGGAGGGCCGGAGTCGCAGGAGGGTTCAGCCGAGGCTTCTGGGACGCCGTAAAGAACGGTACGTCTATAAACTTCAACGGAGAAGCGAAAACTACCACGGAGCCGCCATGAGACCGCCAAGTAAAACGGCCGGTAATAAAGATTCCCTCGGAATGGGGTGAAGGACGGAAACTGGTGCTGAACAACTCTCCTGTTACTTCCCGAAACTTCGGGACCTTTTGCAGAACTGATGCCAATGGCGCCAGTCAGGATGCGTCCGCGGGAAACGGTACTGGTTAGAAAAGCGATAGAATATCATTTAGGGGCACTTCACATCCGCGGTTTTCCTTTGCGTCACGGAAGCAGCTCCCTATTCAAATCGCACCGGAGGTTTTGCTGGGCAGTCGCTAGAACCGAACGGACTGCATTATGGTCAATGGGATCTGTGAATGGGCAAAATCCGCATGCGCCATTCTGATGCGGAAACTAAAAAGAAGCGATGTCACGTGATGCTCTGCGTCTGAATTCCGTGCATCGATTTTGCCTATTGACTGAGCAAATTCCGTGCGTTGATCCGTGCCAAAAAACATGGCGGAATGCAGCGGATTTTGACACGATTTTTGGGATGGCATTCCACTATGTGATCATACCTTAAGGCAAAATGTCCACGGGCGGATTGTATTTGCAGAATCCGCACGGGTCACCACAATCCACAATTCAAAGTGCCCGTAGGGAAGCATTGGCATCCGCAACTGAATTTAAGCATGCGGAATTGGTTTGTGGACCGCTTGCTCCATTTCAGTGCGGATTCTGTGTGGATGGGCTCAATAGAAGTCAAAGGACGCGGACGATCCGCGGTGGATCTGCAAATACAATTGCGGATGTACTGCGGATTTGAAGGTTAGAATCAGTTAGCAAGGTGGGAAAAGGCTGGGAGGTGCGGATCATAGAAAGGAAAGAAGGTTTTCCATTCATTTACGTCAGATTTCCGTTTAGTATTCCGGATTTTTTTCAAAAGGATCCGTCTGAGGGCCCTGGACAGCGAACGATAATTGCCCAAATTATCACTAGATCGCGGGATTCGTTCCGTGTAAATGCCAGCAGCGACCGCGAACCCCAAGCATTGTCGGAATCTGTGCTGGAAACAGCATCAATAAACCTCCAGCTAAAAGGCGACTTCGATCGGGGCAAAATAGTGAAGACTAAATGACTTGGTCATCTCGTTGCGTTCCTGGCGTGCGCTGGTTAGTACCTACAAAAGTAGTCCAAGGAAGGCCAACCGGTGAACCAGCCGATTTCCCTATAGAAGATCGGCATCCTTTCCTCTATGGGTGAACATACTCTTACGCGCCAATGATCCATAAAAGCTGAAGCAATATGGTAGCCACAGTTGCATTAGAAACATGGCGGACCACCGTGGCGAATCAATCATGTATGGTGGCCAACAGCGGACAAAACCCTGCAGTCAGGTTAAAAAGTCACGCTTCTGTCTTGGCTTTCAATTCCCGGTCATTGTTACAAGGCTTATATAAAGAGTCTAACATTGACTTGCAGGAATGCTGCCTTCCAATAGGTGGCGCTGCAGAGGTATTGTTCCATCTACCTTATTTGCATATCACCCAGAGGAGCCTTATAAGTCTCCCCTCTCACCTTTGGGGGTGCTCCCCCTAAGGAGAAAAGATAGCGTTCCTGGCTTACTCCTCATAGTATTTTTTTCCGTATGTGTGGTGATTGACTTAAAAAAAAAAAAAAACATGAACTACAAAAGGACGCCGTCGGCTTCAAAATTGTTTGTTTTCGTGGTCATGAAAAACAGATGCCATACCGAAGTTTTTTAAAAAATGGACACACGAAGTGCAGAGGAATGGTAAAACATACCAGCCTTGGAAAGTTGAGCAACTTTTTTGGAGGTTTTTTTGGAGTTTTTTTTGGGGTCGAATACTATATTTCCCAATGGAAATTCTCCAAAAATAAACCGGAACGGCCGGCCGAACCAATATGCAAAAAACAGTAATCACCGTGCGTCTTCAGTTCCAACTCGTTCTGCGTTGTACTCCCCAACGTGCATCAGAAAAACGATGAAGTCTGCAAATTAGATGTTGCCACGTCTCGTTGCTCAATCCCCCCCCCCCCCCCCAAAGCAGGAGGCACCTTTGGCCCCCGAGTCACATGAGTCTGATGAGCGGCTCTGACAGATAAGCCCCTGCCTGCATCTTAATGTTTAAATTATTAAATGCATTAATGTATTTACATTATTCAAGGCTTCGGTGCATTTTTCTCTGATAATTTATGTCTTGGACTTGGATGTCCGCAGCTGTTAATGTCTGCAACTCTTCCTGTTCATTATTGATTCTGGAACAAAAAAAAAAATTGCTGGAGTTTTAATGCCTTATTTTTAATGTATTAGAGTCTGAATAAGTGCATTCTCTTTTTTCTTTTGTAATTTCATAATTTAAGTAGTGCATTTATTAAACTGACACAGAATGAATTGTGGTGAAATCTGGCGCGGCTCCAGGTTACCCCAGGAGGCGGCCGGCTAAACACACAGCAGAGCAAGGCAGATGCTCTAATATGTTTGTATAGGGTGGGCGCCGTCTTAAAGACACAGTTACTGTTGGGGCACGGCCTTCCCAAAACACACCGAATTTGCATAAATCAATCCCATCATGCATTTAAAAATCAAGGTAGTTAAAGCCACCCCACAGTTTCACGACATAATTCTGCCCCACAACCAGAGGGGCCGGGGACTACATCGCCTATAGTTATCCTTCTCTGCTACTCGACGGATTCCAGTCCAGTTTTGGCCATCCAAGATGGCCGGTATAATCTTCGGACTACCTAACCCTTTGCATTGATTGGGTTAGACTACAAATGCACTTGCTTTCTGATTAGTGGCTAGAGTTGCTCATGTAATCAGCACCGACCAATCAAAGAGCAGTGTGCATTCGATAGTCAGAAAATGGCTGCAGCCATCTTCACCAGCCCCTCTGTGCCCCAGAGTCATCTGCAGGCCCCTCTGTGCCCCAGAGTCATCTGCAGGCCCCTCTGTGCCCCAGAGTCATCTGCAGGCCCCTCTGTGCCCCAGAGTCATCTGCAGGCCCCTCTGTGCCCCAGAGTCATCTGCAGGCCCCTCTGTGCCCCAGAGTCATCTGCAGGCCCCTCTGTGCCCCAGAGTCATCTGCAGGCCCCTCTGTGCCCCAGAGTCATTTACAGGCCCCTCTGTGCCCCAGAGTCATTTGCAGGCCCCTCTGTGCCCCAGAGTCATTTGCAGGCCCCTCTGTGCCCCAGAGTCATTTACAGGCCCCTCTGTGCCCCAGAGTCATTTACAGGCCCCTCTGTGCCCCAGAGTCATTTACAGGCCCCTCTGTGCCCCAGAGTCATTTACAGGCCCCTCTGTGCCCCAGAGTCATTTACAGGCCCCTCTGTGCCCCAGAGTCATTTACAGGCCCCTCTGTGCCCCAGAGTCATTTACAGGCCCCTCTGTGCCCCAGAGTCATTTACAGGCCCCTCTGTGCCCCAGAGTCATTTACAGGCCCCTCTGTGCCCCAGAGTCATTTACAGGCCCCTCTGTGCCCCAGAGTCATTTACAGGCCCCTCTGTGCCCCAGAGTCATTTACAGGCCCCTCTGTGCCCCAGAGTCATTTACAGGCCCCTCTGTGCCCCAGAGTCATTTACAGGCCCCTCTGTGCCCCAGAGTCATTTACAGGCCCCTCTGTGCTCCAGAGTCATTTACAGGCCCCTCTGTGCCCCAGAGTCATTTACAGGCCCCTCTGTGCCCCAGAGTCATTTACAGGCCCCTCTGTGCCCCAGAGTCATTTACAGGCCCCTCTGTGCCCCAGAGTCATTTACAGGCCCCCCTGTGCCCCAGAGTCATTTACAGGCCCCTCTGTGCCCCAGAGTCATTTACAGGCCCCTCTGTGATTTCATGCATATTCTTTCACGCACACAAATACACTCTGGAAGAAGTGAAATATGCGGACGTAAGTGTATTTCGGTCACAAAAAACTGTATTTGCGCTTCTGAAATCCGCTTACACCTTCGTGAACGAACACTAAGGGCTCATCCACACGTCGCAGGCAGCGTATTCACCAACCAAAATACTGCATATCTCTTGCGTATCTGCCCTGCTTGCGGGTTTTTTTGCGTCTGTAATAACAGTGTTTTCCACGCACGCACAAAAAAAAATAAAAATTAAAAATTAAAATGCAGACAGGTTCATTGATTACCATGAGTTAATATGCAGTGAATACGGACGTGTCCGGCGTACTCATGTGCATTTACGCAATCCCACTGACTTCAATGGGTTAATCCTGTCCGTAACACGGACCAAAACAGAATAGCTGCTTTTATTTTTCATGCATGTGAAAACCGCCGGTCTAAATGCTCCAATGCAAATCTATGGGGATGCATCACTGCAGAATATGTGATTGAGCCCTAATGCAAAAATGGTTGCCAGCCCAAATATTTGCATGCAAGCGCAAAAAAGAAAAAAATGCCCCCCAAAACGCGTCCCTAAAGGGTTGTGGGGTTAGAATGAACGTTTTACAATCAGAGTCAAATGGATTTAAACAATAACACAAAAAGGGTACTTACCCGTCCGCAGTGACCCAGCGCTGCCATTCACCGGGAAGTCAGGTGACTGCTGCCAGCCAAGCAGAGGCAACGCCATCACTGTTCTGGACTCCTGGCGCCCAGGGGAAGAGGCGTGATGTGGACACCTGACCTCCGCTGTCAACCATTGATTGGCCTAACTATAGGGGATGCGGTTGCACCCGGGCCCAGGAGCCTTAGGGGGCCCATAAGGCCTCTCTTCTCCATATAGGGAGCCCAGTACTATGAATAAAGCATTATAGTTGGGGGCCCTGTTACAGGTTTTGCATTGGGGCCCAGGAGCTTCAAGTTACGCCTCTGCGTTAAGGGAAGTTGGTGGGCACTAAGATAAACTTTTGCACCCGGGCCCCTGAGCCTTTAGCTAAGCCCCTCCTATCAACACATAACCCTTTGTTTTATTGTTTTAACCCTTTTGGCTCCAATTTTAAAAAGTTACATTCTAACTCTAAACCCTTTAAATTCCAAAGTCCTTCCAAAAACATCGATGTGCCGGAGGTGAAAGAGCTGCGTTACGAGCCCTCTTATTGTTTGGGATGCCGGGCCTCGGCTCGTGCGCCTCCACCAACATATTATTCTAACGTACGGCAGGTTAGCGGTTGGCGTTCACATCATACATTTCATGGCGAACAAAACTACAAAAAAACTATTTACTATTTTGCATATTTAATATTATATATTTATTGTTTTCTACATCAACTTCTGCGGGTCGTCTGCGGATCTGGTTGGCGGAGCCCTACTTTCGGAGCGGCGCTGACCGTTGCACGTAGGAGGAAGACCCGTTGGAGCGGCTCACCCCGTGTCACTCACTCGGAGCGCCGGGAAGGGCTGATGCAGCCATTTCTAAGGTTAATCGTGCGCTGTTGTGTTTCTCATTACTATTCTTTAATGGTTCCCGTTCATATCAGGCTGTAATGTTAAATAATTAGCCGGCACGAGCGGCTCTGCGGTGAGGATATAACCGCGCAGTGGGATTCTCCCAATTTAAACAAATAACACGCACAGCGGGGGGCTAGCAATGAATTAGTATTAATATCCAGCCTGGGAGATCCTATTGCCTCTAATGCTGAGTTACGCTTCCCCCGTCTCTGGCTTATTTACTTTAAGCAACCTGCCCCTTTTATCTTTGGGAACGAGGAAAGTGCCGCAAATTACCCAAGGCCAATAAAAGGCGGAGGTCGGAACCCAATAGCCGGGATCAGCAGAAAGTCCTCCAACTGGGAACATAAGGCCCCGAACTTGAGCAAGAGGGACCTCAATGCCCTACATCCGAGAGGAGACGGCGCCACCTAGTGCACAGGACAGGCTGCAAGCCTGTGAACCGACAAGGCCGGGGCTCCGGGGCATCCTGGGGCACAAGTGGATTGGGAGATCCGAAATGAACGTTCAAACGAGGCGGCTTTTCTTGTCAATTCCAATGGAGATAGACAAGACCGTCGCGATCCCCGGTCATCAGAATCGGGTGCGTGGCTTGTACAGGCGTGCATGGTTAAAGGGGTTATCCGGGAGTAGAAGAACATGGTTGCTTTCTTCCAAAGCCAGTGTCATGGCACTGCATCGATTTGTGCCTGGAATTACAGCTCAGCTCCATTCTTTTAGCTGCAATACTGCACACAACCTGCAGGCACGTGGGGCGCTGTTTTCGTTTGTTTGGGTTTTTTTTAGAAAAAAATGATTTTCTAATCCTGAACACCCTCTTAAAAGGAGATGTCCAGGGATGTGAAATCCGGCGGTCTTGGAATAGCCATTTACTGAGTGGCAGGTGCCAGGGCCCACTGAACCAAGTGAGCTCACTTAGGGTGGGATTGAATCGGCTCTCATTCTTTTAAAATTAATTGTATCCACATCTTTAAGACACAGATACAACAGCGACACCGTTCTGAAATCCAGCGCCTTTTTTTCTCACACAGGCAGCATGATTATGTCATCACACCGCTTGTGTCATTCTGCACAATCCTAGAACACCTTACCTTATAAATGACTCGGGCGCACAGAAGGGGCCTATAAATGACTCGGGCGCACAGAAGGGGCCTATAAATGACTCGGGCGCACAGAAGGGGCCTATAAATGACTCGGGCGCACAGAAGGGGCCTATAAATGAGTCGGGCGCACAGAAGGGACCTATAAATGACTCGGGCGCACAGAAGGGGCCTATAAACGACTCGGGAGCACAGAAGGGGCCTATAAACGACTCGGGAGCACAGAAGGGGCCTATAAACGACTCGGGAGCACAGAAGGGGCCTATAAACGACTCGGGAGCACAGAAGGGGCCTATAAACGACTCGGGAGCACAGAAGGGGCCTATAAATGACTCGGGCGCACAGAAGGGGCCTATAAATGACTCGGGCGCACAGAAGGGGCCTATAAATGAGTCGGGCGCACAGAAGGGACCTATAAATGACTCGGGCGCACAGAAGGGGCCTATAAATGACTCGGGCGCACAGAAGGGGCCTATAAATGACTCGGGCGCACAGAAGGGACCTATAAATGACTCGGGCGCACAGAAGGGGCCTATAAATGAGTCGGGCGCACAGAAGGGACCTATAAATGACTCGGGCGCACAGAAGGGGCCTATAAATGACTCGGGCGCACAGAAGGGGCCTATAAATTACTAACGAGGCAAAGCAGAGCCTATACATTTCTAAGGGGGCCCCGTTATGACTTGCCCAAGGGTCTATGTAAACCTGGAGCCAGTTCTGTCCATTTCTATTCCAGGTTTGAAACCAGGTCACATGGTATGAACTCACTCTGTGCCCACTACGTCATCGCAATCAGCTTGCTGTTATATTCAACGGACCCCAGACGATAAACTATTGATGACCTACCCCGAGGATAGGTCATCAAAAGTATTCTCGCTGGAAAACCCCTTTAATTACTAGGCCAGCCAATGCAAAAAAGGGGGTTGGCTTCAGCCAGCCGCCACGATGGCTTGACCGGTCCATACCATCTGATCCGGGCTGGAAGTGGAGATTCAAGCACCACAAACGCAATTAAGGATTTTGCCTCCCTGGACAACCCCTTTGCCAAAGAATCCAAGATGGTTGGACCAGTTCTGTAAGTAACTGACCCACACTGCATTGGTAGTCTAACACACTACACTCTGCTCTGATTGGCCAGTGCTGCTCATGAGCAGTGCTGGCCAATCAAAACGCTGTGCAACACCTTAGTTCAGTGTTCATCAAGTAGGCAAAGAAGTGGGCGGACATCTTGGTTTGTCCGGGACCGGAAGGTTGCTTTAACATACTAAGGAAGTGCAATTTACCCGACCTGTCAAGGGGTCCATGGTGGGCTTTTGCATTGATTTGGGAAGCTGCCGTTCATTTTTCCCCACTCCCTTCACCCACCCCATAACAAGGCTGCATCATGCAGAACTATGCTCCATGCCGTCCCTCAGGTATGTGACCGTCCGACAGCTCTGACTGGAGGACCACCTTCCAATTACCTTGAAGAAAGTAGCGGAGGTTTAGCTTGTACGTATCCTGCGCTCGCTCGTACGTCGCCCTCTCTTTTACAAGACGGCACTTTTATACACACCCAGCACTTTTGAAGAGCAAAACTAGATTCCTCCATATAAACAAAACTCACGCACTCAATATCCTGGACTTTAATTACAAGTACATAATTGGGTGCATAAGTCATCCTTGCAAAATTATCTAGCAGCCGTTTAGAAAAATTTCACTCTAGAAGTCATGGCCAGGATCAACGAATTCCCTTAAATGAGGGCATCCGCTAGAGGTGATCTGGTGGGCATGCGTGCACCCACCAAACTGGTAGGGGCCAACGTCTGGCCTATCACCAAGCCAGGTAGAAGCGGCAAGGTGGGTCGAATATAGAGGATGCTGCGACCTGTGGACTTGGAAATCATAGAATGGTAGAGTGGGAAGGACCTCCAGGGTCATCGCTGAGGGCAGGATAGGAGGTTGGACCCGATGACCCTGGAGGTCCCTTCCCACTCTACCATTCTATGATTTCCAAGTCTACAGGTCATGGCATCCTCTACGTTTGACCTACCTTGATGCTTGACTTTGGTCTGTCGCGCCCTAAGGAATCCCAGCAGAGTCTCTCTCAATATCCTTTTCATTTTGAATTGACACTGTGTAATGCTTAAAAAGCCCTGCGGGGGCACTGCAGGGAAGTCAAACGCTTACTGCCAGATTTCTCAACCAGGTTAGTCGATCGCTGGAGGTCCTGCGAGGCTGACACTCTGATCCGCTTCCCGTGAAGGGCTCCTTCTAAGAAATAAGAATTGTATAAAGCAAACAGCCCCTTTAAAGGGAACGTATTACCTATTTTTTTTTCATTAATTAGTGAAACATTTTCCGTTTTTCCAATGTGTTTTTATTTTACGATTGCTGTTTTTTTTTTTATTTACTGGTCTATACACGTCTATGGTGGGGGGGCATTTTGTCTAAGCTGCAGTTCACAGCATTTAGAGACGATTTACAGAAAAAGTCATAGGCCATTGACACAATAGACTGCAGCTGATTCACTGACTTCTATAGGAGAGTTTTGTGGGCATGATCTGAACTGTGCAGGGAAGGGGAGGAGGTGATCTGTGACATCACTTATCGTGAATGGCGGATACGATGTTATTTAGTGCTTTCATTGCGATTCTGCATATGATGATCAGGAAGTGTCAAACTACTAGTAGGCTTAGTGGTCAGTGTGAGAACTGCAGGGTTTTAGGATTTTTCTTTCTTTAATCTATAGATTGTAATATGGAAAAAAAATGACGATACACACAGGTGACCCTTAAAGTTTTGGGACAAAATTCTGACCTAGGACGAGGGGGCGGTATATTGCTTGCAGTTGTTCTCTGCCGCCCCTTCACTCCGTCAGTTCTGGGCCATCCAAGATGGCTACAGGAATTTTCTAACTATCTAATACACACTGTGCATTGCTCCTTGATTGGCCAATGTTGATCATGTGAGCAGCTCTGACCAATCAGAGAGCAGGTATAGGTAGTCTAAAGCTACCAATACACTGTGGGGATTGGGTAATCTGAAGATTGTCAATGATGGCTTGCACAGCTGAAAATGACTTCCAGGAAAGGAAGTGTGCTCAACCCCCTCTAACAAGGCGTATGCCAGCAGGGCAACATGGTATAAGGCACTGCACTATGGTGCTTCATGGAACCAAAAGCCAAATCCCCATTGACAAACAATGGAAAGGATGAGCCAACGTCTTCAAGACGCCCCCGAAGGATGACGAATATCAAGTGGCAAGATGGTGGCACAAAAAGTTTATTCCAACTTTCTTTTGGATACCAGTGTAATACAATAGTAACCCCCCCCCCCCCCCCACTCCCCCACATCTTCGGCGTAGGGTGTTGGTATTTCGGTAGTACTGGCTTCAACCGAGTAGCTTCTTTACGTGTAAACCTCTCACCCCACTCTTTCAGGAAAGACCCACGCAAGGTGAAAAGCAACGCTGTGGTAAAACATCAATTATTGACGCTTCCGTAGTAAGCAGCTCGCTGGGAGCGCAGTCGCTGCCAAAATCAGCTTGTCCTCCCAGTGATCGATGGAGGAGTAACATCAAATAGGAGGAGGATATACGGTCCTGACCATTCCTTGGACGGCATCCATCGTAGAGTATTGCTGGGTTTCCCCTCATCTCTTAAGTCTTCCGCCATCCCTATCGGCTCTGGCACCCGCGGCTGGCTGGCACTAGCCTATACTATAGGCACGGCAGATCTGCCAAGGCAACCAGCCAGCAGAGTCCATTCATCGGCAAGACGAGTCGGTGCGACGGGTGCAAACTTCTATGGCAAGGAGAGGATTGCACTAAAGTGTGACGTCCTATGGGGTCATGTACCCCCCTTACAGAGGGTGCAGATACACCAGCCTAACGCGTGCCATAGTTACCCATGCGTTGCGCTATTTTTTTCGGCTAATCCTCCCGATACACAACCCCGGCTGCTTCCTCCGATCGATCCCCGTGGGATTTGGCTCGCACTACGTAACAGGCCTACGGTGAGAGTTAATAGCAACATCTCCTATTAATTATAGCAGCACGAGGCAGAACTGCGGAGCGCAAGACCGCTTGTGGGTTCTGCAGCTTTCACACAATTTTCTATAAATGACAGATTAATGAGTCATCTACCGCAGGGGGCGCTGGCGGCAGACGCTGATCATGGCGGATGCAGCAGAGTGAGAGCCGCGCGGGGCAGTGGAACTCATCCTGCAGAGTGTAAGCTCTTCTGCTTTCCGTCGACTGTTCTTATTCATTTCCTTCACTATTCGGATTTGCGTTCGGCAAGAAGTAAACAGATTTTAAATGGCTGGAGGTTACGGCCGCGTGTACGCGCCTAACGTAACACGAAGACAAATGTCCATTTCCCCCCTAACGTCAGTTCCTGCCACACTGACAGGGGATCCACATAGCAGAGATATAGGGGAATCAGCGACAATGTAGCTGGACGTGGAGTTTAACACGCCAGTCCTTTGTTTCTGGAGGAGATCAGTGACGCCGCGGGTGTCTGGGCGCTGCTTATCTCTTTACCCTACTGAAATAAACATGCATGCCGAGCCATTCCAAGCACACATGTTTATGGCGGGGTCTGACAAAGGAGTGGTCTAAGGTTGGCTTTACACGACGCTGGAAACGACGATCTGCGAATGAGCCGATCGTGACGCTCTTCACTCCGTATGTATAGCCGTACGGAACATGGCTGGTCTTTCAGGCTGCTGTTGAAACGCGCCACCTACCGCCTCGCATCCGTTGTTTGGTCTCCCAGGCAGGCGTCCACGAATATTAACGCACGCAGAAAATGGATTACACGCCTTTGCTTTCTACGCAATTTCATGGCAGACGCCATATTGTCATACCGCCCCTTTACAGCCATCAGTCGCCACCAAAATTTTATTGCATATTGGCAGGAAGGATCGACCTGGGCGTCCGTCGTTGTGCGCCAATGTAATACAATAAAACGTCTTAGTTTCGGAGTGATGGACACCGATATTCCACAAACGGACACATTTTTTCGCCGCCCTGGGACAAAAAATTACGTTGGATGCGACGACAGCCGCGGCAGTTCCACGTATCTCCTGTGTAGGTGACAAAAAGTATAATCAGCGCTGCAATGCCTATACCAGGGGCTGCCAATCTCCGAGGCCGGAGGTAAGCGGTGCCTCCGCTCTGTCACTTGTGAGCTGATGAACTGGGTTAATAACCGCGGCGTATAGGCGGCCGCCTCCCGGTAGGTAATCTGTACATAAGGACTCCCGCTGCGCATTAGCAGAACGCCTCGTTACGGTATATTTGCAGGCGTACGAGAGGTTTCATTAGTGTCAGGTTGGCTGTTTGTACACAATTTATTGGAAACACCTTCCTGACCCGTTCCGTGCATCCCGCTAACGTACATGTGTTCCAAGGCGTCCCGAAACACAGGGCCCGGGGGCTACAAATCACCTACAGAACAGGCCCTTCCGTGGCTGCAAACACCTCTCAGATCCCTCCATTCTCCTCCATAAACAGAGGAGACGGTGTCAGTGTCACTCTGAACCGTGAAATATGGCTCCATTAAAGCGCTGTCACTTCGCCCTGGCAGCCGGCCCGCAGTTTAACCAGCTAACCGTCGCCACAGGGGAGTTTTCACAGCGGAAAAAAAGTCTGCAGGCCGCCGCTAACCTGCCTCGTGTGTGAGGTCTGCGGAGTAGGTGGGAGATTTGGGAAGAGGGATGATCGCCCCAATGCCGGAACAATGAAGACAGTACTGTGAGCCTTTGCTGCCATCTAGTGGCCTCGGCACACAAATGCAGCAAGGTGAATTTTGAGAATAAGCCCAACTTCGACCAAAGGATGTTAAAGCGAATTCCCCTTTTACACGAGCCAGTTGTCATTCGGATGAGCGGGTGACGTCGCCGCTAGTTCTTCGCGCAGAATGTTTACACGGGCGGATCACCGCTGGCTCGTTCAAACGAGGAATCCTTCATGCTTTCACAACGGCCAGCGACCCTGCGTACCTGTTTTTGCAGACGCTCATCGTCGGCCATGCACAGTACAGGATTTTTTTTTTTATTGTGTGTTTTCCCTGCGCCGTCGCTAGGCGGGCGCGAGTACCAGCGAACTATTCGCAATGTCAACTGCGGATATATTGTGGATCACACGGCTTCCATTGACTTTAATGGAAGCCGTGAGCAGCAAAATAGAGCATGCTGCGATTTTTCCTCTGTTCGCGGAAATCGCAACTCGTGAAGAAAAACGTGAGTTTGCATAGCATGCTTTGAACGGTATTTCCACGGGTTAGTGCGAACTGCATAAGCGATTCTCTTTATGTTTTAAGTAACTATTTTCAAGATCTCTGGTGGCTGCCAGTGAATGGAAACCTTTCCATCCCTATGTAAACACTTCGCTCGTTACAGTGTATCAGAGGGATCTTGATGACCTGCGTTAGGCCGGGCTCACATCTGCGCTGGAACCTCTGGTCGGACGTCCCGTCGCAGGTGCGGCATAAGTCACTGGGAGAAATAGCGCTGCATGCAGAGCTTTTCCTTCCGGTAAAATGCAGCTGAGCGGAAACCGAACGGAGCGCATTCTAGTCAGCGGAGCCTTTAAAAACGGAAGGCAAGGCGGTGATGTGAATGATCCCTAAATACCAGCAGGTCCGTCACTGAGCGCCGGGGAGAGCTGGGAAATGGGGAAGAACGGAAACACAAAGGTGGAGTTTACTGGGGATCTAGGGGGTCATTCTCATCAGCGCTTTGCTTCCCGTTTTTAACGAATGTGATTTTTTTTTTGAGGGGGGGGGGTTGCGTTTTTCTACTTAAAGTGGTAGTAGTAATCTAAATTAAAACAGAACCAGAGGGACACCAAAGTTTCCATTTTATCATCAGATCCAGTAGACAGATGTCAAAAAGCCCATTTGCATCAGTTTGGTTCCGTTTCGTTCTGTCCAGGACTCGTTCACAGCGCCATTGATGATCTCCGTTTTGTATTTCTACCAGAGGAGAAGCAAAACGGGGTAAAAAACGACCCCATATTGAGCCCCGCTGATTTCAATGGGAATTTCTGAGTCAGCTCTGACATCAGTTTAATTCCGTTTTTTAAAGGGAACCCGTCAGCCGTCTTCAGCCCAGTAAACGGATAGCAGCGCTACGATTATGTAGCATCTGCAATCCCGCAGCGATCGTCACCAGTGCTGATAATGGCACACCTCAATAAAGGAGGTTGGAAAATTTACCGCAGCGCATGTAAATGAAGAGGAGCAGTCCGGCGGGCCGGCTCTGCTAGCCACTAGATTATCACTCAGGTCCGCCCCTCGAGCCCCCTCAGACGTGGATGATCTAGTAGGCGTCATTCACGCTGCGCTGTGAAGCCCCACGCCTGCACCGAGTGCTCTGCTCTTGCCGCATGCGCAGGGAAGTTACTTGACTCAGCCCACAAAAGGGAGAGCGGTACCTTGATCCGTTATTTTTTTCTGAAACTCCCGGCGTCATTATCCTCAGATGGTCATGTGATCTCAATTCTGACCAGCTCACATCTACTTGGGGTTAGGTTGTCTGAAACTTGTCAATTTCTCAGTTTGTATGATGCTATTACATGATCCCTATCACAGAAACTGCCTAGTGGGGGACAGAGGCTGTTACTGATCACACAGCTATAATAGAGGAGATCACAGCTCAGGCTCTTGCCTGTATACTAATGGTCTATAGCTTATGTAGTTGAACACAAAAGGTAATCGTAACGGAACTGTTCAGCCGGCAGGCAAAAATGGTATAACCACAATTAATGCTATGCTGATGCATCATGGGATTGATGTAAAACTGAAAGTAAAACATCTTTCTTTGAAGAAGGTGTCTGCTAAGTATCAGACAGGGGGCTGCACTGCATGGAAGTGACTGGAAAACACAAAGGAGACCTCCAGAGTGTAACGGGCAATCAGGTGGGGGGGGGGGGGGGCAGACATGGAAAAGCGTGTTTTCGCCGGAGAGGCCAGATGGAACGAAGGATCTCTGAAGCTCGGAAAAGCCTCTTAAAATCAATTGAAGTAAAACAGAACGAGCTGTCACCACTTTATAGTAGTCCGCTGGAGTGGGATGCACCTCCTAATCAATTAGGGACATCTTTGGCGCCTGTGCGTCAGTCAGATATTCGCAGCTGACGCAGATTCACATTATAATTTACGCTAATTGGCGAATAAATTATAGCAAATTTGCAGGGCTGTGGGTCCATTTCCCTCCACTAAGCCCCACCCACTTTCAGAGAAGTGGTAAGAGTGGTGGAAAAAAAAGAGAAAAAGTCACAAAGTTTTGGCATGCGCCACTTTTCCCCCTCTCGGCCATTCCAAGTATATTAGAAGGATGCAGAAGTGCAGCGATCTACAGACTGCCTGGCAGCCCCTTTCCCAACTACTTCGGGCTGCTCGCTCCTGCCCCTCACCATCTTCCTACGCCCATCATATCTGTTCGCACGCCATATTTAGCGAGGAAAATAAAGTAGAATCTCGGGAGTAAAAGTCATTATTTATAGAGTGAAGTATATGAATTATTTTGCATACGATAAAGAAGCCGCGAGCAGCAATCAACATTCTGGTAAACATTCCGGGCGCCTCGTGTGACTTTATATCAAACACAAATATTTGGAAGGGAGAAGAAACGCGCCGTATCACCGGCATCAAGGACATGGCGTGACTTACAAAATACGGCAAATACAACCCGCTCCTGTATACAGAACCTCACAGACGTTCGCAGTGCAAGAAAGCGTGCTGGCTGGACACATCAGGCCACTAATTAGCATAGTGCGACGCTTTCACACCTGCGGTTCTGTTTTCTGTTTTGCTGCTCCGTCGGAGGAGCAGCAAAACAGAAATTAAACAATTTTGTGAGGGGGGGGTCAGAGTTTCTCGGACAGATATCGCGCTCGCCCGTGTGAATACAGGCTCAATCTGGTTGCAGAAGTCAGATGCCCTAATCCAAGCTTACTTAGACTCAACTGATCTCTCAGCTCTGTCCGAAGAAGATCGGAATTTTCTTGAAGCCCCTCTGTCTTTGGAGGAGTTACCTTCCTTATGTGATAACAAGGCGCCGGGTCTTGAAGGCCGACCAGCTGAACTATATAAAACCTCTTAGGAAAGATTTTTACCTGAATTTCTGGAGATCTTCTATGAGGCATTGGAAAGGGGCGATACACCGGACCACCAGGCTCATAGAGACCAATCTCTCTGCCACCAGTAGAAAGAAAAATTGTGTTGATGGCCTTGGCCATCCATCTCTCTAGGGTTATAATAAATGGGATCCACTTGGCTTGATAAGGCTTTATGCCGGCCAAATCTACAGCAGTTAACCTGAGGAGGCCATACACTAATATGCAGCTACCGGTGGAGAACGTTGGATAGAGGACAATACGCCCCTTGGATGCAGCGGAGGCCTTCAAAATCATAGAGTGGAAAATTCTGTGGGCAGTTTTAGTGAAGATGGGGTTTGGGCCTACAAGTATTGCATCAGTTCGGCTAAAACAATGTGTAGACAGAGGCGTTCACGTTGGGTAGGGGTACACGGCGGCGTTGCCCCGTCTCCTCCTCTCTTTGCGATGGCTATTGAGCCACTGGAGTTCATCCAGGAATTATTGGCTTTAAAAAGGATCCACTGGAGGAAAAAAATTGTCCTCTACGTGGGTCTACTGCTCTTTTTGGGTGATACAGAGGCCACTCTGCAAAATGTTACTTCTTGTATTTCAGGATATGGACAATAATTAGGGTTGCCCATTAATTAGGAAAAGTATTAGCTTGGCCCGGGGTATGGACAGCCCATCGATGTAGTTGGGTTGGGTGGCCCATCGATGGAGTTGGGTTGGGTGGCCCATCGATGGAGTTGGGTTGGGTGGCCCATCGATGGAGTTGGGTTGGGTGGCCCATCGATGGAGTTGGGTGGCCCATCGATGGAGTTGGGTGGCCCATCGATGGAGTTGGGTGGCCCATCGATGGAGTTGGGTGGCCCATCGATGGAGTTGGGTGGCCCATCGATGGAGTTGGGTTGGATGGCCCCTGGAAATGTTTCCTCTCTCATTACTTATCTTGGTATAAAAGTGTCTAGGAGAATAGCGGATTACAACATTTTAGACCCACACAAAACAAGCTTCAACTTTATATCTAATCCATATATTGTTTTGGAAAGTCCGGGATCTATGGGTATTACTGGATGTACTCAGTCGAACTTCAATTTGGGACCCCCTTAGCTTTCTGAGCTGGCTAGCCTGGATGGGTTTGGTATAGGTGGAAGTTTAAGGGGATTCGTTATATTTCGAGGATAACTGTGAATGGAGAACCTAAATAGTTTTGACTGCACTTCTCGGAATTTGATTTGCCCAATGGTCAGGTCTTTAACCCCTTCCCTCCATATAACGTATGAGTACATCCTGGAGGCGGGGTACTTCTTGCAACTGGAAGTACGCTTACGACATGTGGATAGCGTGAGATCATATGAGATCTTGTGCTACCCGGCAGCGGGAGCCGGCTGTGACTGATAGCTGGCCTCCTGCTGTTAACCCCTTCCCGGCCGTTATCTATGTAGATCGTGGCATGGGAAGAGTTCACAGAGGGAGTGCACTCCCTCTGTGATGTTATCAGGCTCTCGCAATATAATCGCAGAGAGCCCGGCAGGTTGCCATGGTAACAGGACACCCACTACAGGCGTCCTGCATTATCATTGCCTATGATCGCTGTAATAAGCAATAAGGCATTGCAGGAGAGAAGTCCTGCAATGGTTTATCATAGCAATCATCAGTGCTATGCTGTAAGTTCCCCACAAGGACATAAAGGGCGTAAAAAATTTAAAAAAAGATAATAATGATGTACAAAAAATAAAAATGTCAAAAAAAAATAAGATTTAAAAAAAACAAAAAACACACCCTTTTTTTGTGCTTTTTCTCATATTAGCATTAAAAAAATCCCACATATTTGGTATTATGTCCGTAACGACATGTACAATAAGTTGAGCATGCTTTTTATCCTGCACGGCAAAAAGTGTAAAAAAAAAATGCTAGGCAAAATGCTAATTTTTAGCATTTTGCCTCCCCAAAAACGCAATAAAAGTGATCAAAAAAGCCATATGTACCCCAAAATGGTACCAATAAAAACTACAGCTTGTCTTGCAAAAAATAAGCCCTCACAGAGCTCCGTCCATGGAAAAATAAAAAAAGATCTCCAAAAAAAGGGTTTTTATTGCAAAAGACTGGAAAAAAAACTAAAAAAAAGATATAGAATTTGGTATAGTTGTCATTTATGCTGCATAATTAGCGCTTTAGAAAAATAAAAATAAAAATCTGTGGCAGAATTGATGCGTTCTCTCTCCCTGCGATCATAAAAAAATAATAACAGTTTTACAATATAATCTTATGTACCCAAAAACTGCACAGATAAAAATTGCAATTCGCCACGCAAAAAACAAGCCCTCATACGGCCGCGTCGGCGGAAAAATAAAAAAGTGGTGAGTTTTGAAAAGAATGGAGATTAAAATCCGCCAAAAGTTGCGTCCTTGAGCCCAAAATAGGCCGAGTCCTTAAGGGGTTAAAGATCTCCAATTGCGTCATGGGATGGAAACGCATACCGCAATTGAAGATCTTTATAGAACTGGCTATTCGACCAATCAAATTCCGAGAAGAGCGATTAAAACGGTTTAAGTTCTCCGTTCGGGGGGAGGGGTGAAGTTTTGAACTATGGGAACCGGTGAAGGCGGCCGTGGCCAGGACATTGTATTTGGATAGGAAATTGACAGCACAGCGGTGGTTGCAGGAGACCCGAGACCCCTCCGACCCCCAACGGTGCAAGAACTTAGTGCATAAAGTTAGTTGATTGCTATGGAGAAACCGATCCACCTCAAAAGAGGTACGAGACAGAGATGGGAAGGAATGTGGAGTATTTGGTTTCTATTTGATAGATTCTGTTTGAAATCCATTTTGCTATCGGTCATCTTAAGAAAATGGATCCATTAACCCTTTCCAATCCACTGTCTGATGTCTAAAGACATTCTGATTGAAGGCTGTACAGCTCCAATGTCAGAAGACGTCCGGCAGGGTATTCTTACTGCAGATTGCCGGCAGCTCTGTTGACCGGGGACTCTCCAGCATGTCCCAAACCGCAGTACTGGCTATAGCCAGCAGATGGTGCCATTGTATAATGGCAGAAAGAGAAAGCCCCCTAGGAAACCCCAAATACAAAATTGGATTGCGAAGGGTTAAAAGGGAAGCCGCCAGCGGTTCTAACCCTACTAAAACATGCTGCAGGGCGGACTACTGACGAACACACTAGTTTTGTTACTGTTCCATTAAAAAAAAAAAACTTTAAAGCTTTCCTGCGCCACATGCAAATATCCGCAGTGCAGTGGGCGGGCCCAGATGTCTCTTCTAGATGAAGCACTTTGCATAAACCCGCCCATCTGATCTGTCCTTATATCATTTCCTTTTTACTTCTCTCTTAGGATGGATACTTATCCCTGGAAGCTTGAATTCACTTCTTGTGGGTTTTCCAACCTCGTCTGCTGGGAGTTTGTTCAAAGCATCTACTACTCTTTGGATATAAAGCGGGGTGATGACATTAATGAACATGTGTTCTCTCTGTATGTAGTTATTGATTGCATTGAGGAGACAGAGCACGGCTGAAAGAAAACTAAGACACAATCCCTACAAGGCAGGACCGCCCATGTAATCATCTTCAGGCTGCGCAGAACCCCCCGGGGTGCTGTCAAGCGGCGCACATCCGTATCATCATCCTATATGTGATTGATGCTATATAAACACACGCTTGCTGAACTACTTAGCCGGGTGCATTAGGCACGCTTTCATGACATGGAAATTTGGACTCTAAAAGCAATTTAAGCATAATTCCATTTTTTCCTTTTTATCTCACCTAAAGTGTGTGTAAGCCGGCCGCCCGGCAGAGCCCCGCTGTTTGAGAGGCGGAATCGTCTGGGGTCTGTTTAGATGAAACCCGAGACAGAACTAAGAGAAGACTTAAAGGAACATCTTCGTTCTGCTCGGCGCCCTTCAGCAGGTCCCCTCCGTTCCTTACAGGCAGAGCTGATTAGGATTAGAGGATTGTCTCTCGCTTGAGGCTGCACTACCGAGAGATTCTGAGGACTGTCAGGCGCGGTGCTGTCCGAGGGGCCTTGTGTGGACTGTAAGCCCCAGCAGTACCTCCTGTCTGTAATAGTAGTGATGGGCAGATGGGACGACATCCATATACACGAGAAGTCAGAAGTGGGTATGTTGGTCATCAGAGTCTCTCTTAGTGCAGCCTCTGGATTTGAGCGCATGATCAACAGCTGCTCTGCCAGTAGTTACTGATATAGCATAGTTTCTACATTGTGGAAGGAAGAAAGGACGGGTGGGGTTGGAGGAGGAAGAAAGGGCGGGGGGGGGTTGGAGGAAGAAGAAAGGGCGGGGGGGGGGGGGGGGTTGGAGGAAGAAGAAAGGGCGGGGGGGGGGGGTTGGAGGAAGAAGAAAGGGCGGGGGGGGGGGGTTGGAGGAAGAAGAAAGGGCGGGGGGGGGGTTGGAGGAAGAAGAAAGGGCGGGGGGGGGGTTGGAGGAAGAAGAAAGGGCGGGGGCTGGGGTTGGAGGAAGAAGAAAGGGCGGGTTGGAGGAAGAAGAAAGGGCGGGGGGGGGGTTGGAGGAAGAAGAAAGGGCGGGGGGGGGGTTGGAGGAAGAAGAAAGGGCGGGGGGGGGGTTGGAGGAAGAAGAAAGGGCGGGGGGGGTTGGAGGAAGAAGAAAGGGCGGGGGGGGTTGGAGGAAGAAGAAAGGGCGGGGGGGTTGGAGGAAGAAGAAAGGGCGGGGGGGGGGTTGGAGGAAGAAGAAAGGGCGGGGGGGGGGTTGGAGGAAGAAGAAAGGGCGGGGGGGGGGGTTGGAGGAAGAAGAAAGGGTGGGGGGGGGGTTGGAGGAAGAAGAAAGGGCGGGGGGGGGGTTGGAGGAAGAAGAAAGGGCGGGGGGGGGTTGGAGGAAGAAGAAAGGGCGGGGGGGGGTTGGAGGAAGAAGAAAGGGCGGGGGGGGTTGGAGGAAGAAGAAAGGGCGGGGGGGGGGTTGGAGGAAGAAGAAAGGGCGGGGGGGGTTGGAGGAAGAAGAAAGGGCGGGGGGGGGTTGGAGGAAGAAGAAAGGGCGGGGGGGGGGGTTGGAGGAAGAAGAAAGGGCGGGGGGGGGGGTTGGAGGAAGAAGAAAGGGCGGGGGGGGGTTGGAGGAAGAAGAAAGGGCGGGGGGGGGGGGTTGGAGGAAGAAGAAAGGGCGGGGGGGTTGGAGGAAGAAGAAAGGGCGGGGGGGGGGGGTTGGAGGACGAAGAAAGGGCGGGGGGGGGGGGTTGGAGGACGAAGAAAGGGCGGGGGGGGGGGGTTGGAGGACGAAGAAAGGGCGGGGGGGGGGGTTGGAGGACGAAGAAAGGGCGGGGGGGGTTGGAGGACGAAGAAAGGGCGGGGGGGTTGGAGGACGAAGAAAGGGCGGGGGGTTGGAGGACGAAGAAAGGGCGGGGGGTTGGAGGACGAAGAAAGGGCGGGGGGGTTGGAGGAAGAAGAGAGGCGGGGGGGGCCAGGAGGAAGAAGAAAGGCGGGGGGGCCAGGAGGAAGAAGAAAGGCGGGGGGGGGGGGGCCAGGAGGAAGAAGAAAGGCGGGGGGGGGCCAGGAGGAAGAAGAAAGGCGGGGGGGGGCCAGGAGGAAGAAGAAAGGCGGGGGGGGGGCCAGGAGGAAGAAGAAAGGCGGGGGGGGGCCAGGAGGAAGAAGAAAGGCGGGGGGGGGCCAGGAGGAAGAAGAAAGGCGGGGGGGGGGCCAGGAGGAAGAAGAAAGGCGGGGGGGGGCCAGGAGGAAGAAGAAAGGCGGGGGGGGCCAGGAGGAAGAAGAAAGGCGGGGGGGCCAGGAGGAAGAAGAAAGGCGGGGGGGCCAGGAGGAAGAAGAAAGGCGGGGGGGCCAGGAGGAAGAAGAAAGGCGCGGGGGCCAGGAGGAAGAAGAAAGGCGCGGGGGCCAGGAGGAAGAAGAAAGGCGCGGGGCGAGGAGGAAGAAAGGCGCGGGCGAGGAGGAAAAAAGACGCGGGGCGAGGAGGAAAAAAGACGCGGGGCGAGGAGGAAAAAAGACGCGGGGTGAGGAGGAAAAAAGACGCGGGGCGAGGAGGAAAAAAGACGCGGGGCGAGGAGGAAAAAAGACGCGGGGCGAGGAGGAAAAAAGACGCGGGGCGAGGAGGAAAAAAGACGCGGCGGGGGAAGGGGAGGAAAAATGGAGGAGGTGGGGAAGGGGAGAAGTGGGGGAGAGAGAAAGAAAGAAGGCTAAAAGGAAGGGAAAGAACTAAAGGGGGGAAGGGAAGGAGGATCCTCATTAATGAATGTGGCTCAGTGGTTAGCACTGTTGCCTTGCAGTGATGGGGGTCCTAGATTCAAATCTCCTCGGGGTCAAGATCAACTTAAAAAACACCATACAGCCCATCACTCTTGGTTGGATTTGAACCTTCAACTCCAGTACTGCAAGCACTGCTAATGACTGAGCCACGATGCTTGTCCTTCCGCTTCAATATATTTCTATGGGCTTGAAAACGGAAAACACTTTCTTTCCGCCGTGACTCTTAATTTCCCACACCGCAAGTATGTATCCATTTCCAATAGAGATGAGCGAATCTACTCGGCCACGCCCCTTTTTCGCACGAGCACCGCAATTTTCGAGTACTTCCGTACTCGGGTGAAAAGATTCGGGGGGCGCTGTGGGTGAGTGGGGGGGTTGCAGCGGGGAGTGGGGGGGGGGGGCGGGGAGAGGGAGAGAGAGAGGGCTCCCCCCGTTCCCCACTGCTACCCCCCGCTCCGCCACGCCTCCCCCCGCCCCCCGAATCTTTTCACCCGAGTATAGAAGTACTCGAAAATCGCGGTGCTCGATCGAGTAATTACTGGAAACGAGAAGGTTCGCTCATCTCTAATTTCCACATTTATTCTTTAAAAAAAAAAAATATTCTCTTGGCTGATTCATTTCTCGGAATCAATAAGGGTCCGTGAGGTCAGACCCCCACCAATCGTTATATAATGGTGTATCTTTCCCTTTATAAAATGGGAAGCCCGAAACCAGCTGGGAACACCATGAACAAAGTTATGGTTCTTAAAGGCAAGTTCCCAGGAGTTCATTTTTTATACTTAGGGGCCATCACTCCCAAAAGTCATAACGCGGACCGTGTAGCGGACACACTCCTACAGGAATCAGTGGGAGTGCGCACATAGCCTAAAGCTTTCAGTTGAATGCACAGTCCGCACATGGCGACTTTCGGGGGTGACAGCGCAGGAAGCGGGAGGCGGCCAAGTATAAAATATACTTGCCTTTTATCACTGTCCATAGGATAAGTGGTAACAGTGGGACCCGTTGCAGTATCACCCGAGGCCATCACTAATCCCAAGAACCGGAAACCGCCCCCCTCTCCTCCTCACTGCAGGCTTATTGCGCCCCCTGCAGGGAAGAGGAGAGTGAAAGGAGCGGTGGTCACACATCTGCAGAGAAGCTCCATTCATCTGCAATGCCGGAAACAGCCGGGCACTTGTACTTGGCGATTTCCGTCAGCGCCATTCAATCTCCAACTTTACTATGAGTGGGTGCAGCGAGCCGGGAGTGAGGAGGAGAGGACGACACGGGACCCTCGCTCTCAGCAGCGAGTCAGCACTGATCAGATTTTTACCCCCTCCCCTATGGCAAGTCAGTTCCAGTAGACCCCTATAACACAGGGTTTAGGCTGATGGGCACGGAGTGGTCCGACAGCTCCAAGAGGATCTACAAAGCGGCATGTGTGATGTCTGGAGTGTTCCTTTAAATTGTAGGTATACTTTCCCAACGCTCTGCTTAATGGTCTGCAACGACTGTAGCTCTCAGGGCATGCTGGGAGTTGTAGTTTCCAGACAGACCGTGACAGATAACAGATCCCCAGTGTGGTGTATACCCCATGCATCTAACCCATGGGCGCATGGTGTGACAACCACTATGGGAAAGGACAGCTGGGCATGTGCCAGGTCCAGCACCGTACCAACTGTGCCCACATTGTGTCTGCCCTGCTACCTCAGGTGAAGAGTAACCATTGTGATGTCAAGCACCAGGCACCCCCCACACATGCCATCAAGGGTTTGTATATAGGAGGGAGGGGTGGCACAGGTTCTCCTGAGGTAACGTAAACACCAACTGGCACTGGCACAAGAATAAAAGGGAGAAATGCTCCGAGGTTGTGGAAACGCCCTGCCCAAACATACAGGATTTGGGAGCACCCGCAGTCAGACATCTATTAACCCTTACTAGTGCTCGTACTGCCCATTAACCCTTACCAGTGCCCGGCCTGCCTATTACCCCCTTACCAGTGCCCGGCCTGCCCATTAACCTGCGGCACTGTGCATTCTGCATACAGAGGGGTACAGGCTGATCATATTCAGCGCACCAATAGAGAGCAACAAATGTCTCATCCCTCAGAGCCGGAGCGTCGCCCGGACCCAGAAGCGAAGGTCAAAATGTTGTCTGTACGCTGTATGGACTAAAGAAGATGTGCATTACTGAAATGGATTCCATCACTGCAAATTTTTTGCTATTCACATTTAGAATCCGGGTTTAGTCTACCTGCATCCTTCTACAATGTGACGGTTTCAAATAAAAACCAGCAGAATGATGAATGCAGCTCTGCAGTATAATACAGGATGTAACTCAGGATCAGTGCAGGATAAGTAATGTATGTACACAGTGACTCCACCAGCAGAATAGTGAGTGCAGCTCTGGAGTATAATACAGGATGTAACTCAGGATCAGTACAGCATAAGTAATGTATGTACACAGTGACTCCACCTCCTCTTCTGAGGGGGAGGCGGAGGGCAAGGTTCCTAGGGCAAAGGAAGGGTCAACAGGGGGCGCTGAGTCTCCACCTCGTGAAGGCATAGTTCCTTCCGGGGTGAAGGCTACTCTGGAACCTGGAAACAAGGACGACGGGGGTCAGGGAATCCCCTGCTATGGACACATCTGCGTCCAAAAAAAGAGGCAAGGGGCTTTCCTCTGACCCCGAGGAAGCGGGTGTGAGGAAGAAAGCCATCTAATTTAATCACTCATGATGGCGGCACCCACTCCGCTGACTCGGGCATCAATTAACGTTGCCAGCATTAAGTCAGATACGGCTAGATTTGCGGCCTTTGATTTTCTCGGCCGCGTTGAAGCCGACATTTTATTTTTGCAGGAGACCAGGCTGTCTGATTTTGCAGCCTTACATAAGGCAAAAAGGGAGTGGAGGTCAGGCCCTTCCTACTGGTCTCTTGCGGCCGAACCGTATAGCGGAGTGGCGGTCCTTTTTACCGCAGCGGTTGAATGCCGACGAGTCATTGAATTAGAAATGGGAAGGTGCCTGATCTTAGATGTCCTCATGAAGGGACAAGAATTAAGACTTGTCAACATCTATGGTCCCCAGTCAAAAAAGGACAGGAAGTCTCTTTATGAGGATCAAGC
Source organism: Eleutherodactylus coqui (assembly GCF_035609145.1). Lineage (NCBI taxonomy): Eukaryota > Metazoa > Chordata > Amphibia > Anura > Eleutherodactylidae > Eleutherodactylus > Eleutherodactylus coqui. The sequence continues at coordinate 35,711,473 of NC_089842.1, forward strand.
CCTACCTTTTTACCAGCCGCCAAGTTGTCTTTGGAGGTGACTTCAATACAGTCACAAGAGCCCGCGATAGGGGAGGCTCTGGAGACAGGCGGTTGACTTTTGATGGCGTCGCACTAAATAGCGTAGCTAGCGAAGCTCGCCTGGTGGATGTCGACATCCGGCACACCCCAGGCCACGAGGGATTCACCTTTTATAGGGGTCAGAGCAGGTCTAGAATAGACAGGTTTTATTTGAAGGAGGAAGCCATCTCTTCACCAGTGTCCGTTGTTGAGGTGGAATTCTCCGACCACTGTCTAATATTGTTTTCTCTGAATGTTGCAGAGACCCCCCGGATGGGCAGAGGTTTGTGGAGACTGAATTCATCACTCCTGGAGGAAGCAGAGATAAGAGAGTCCTTTGAGGATTTTCTGCAGAGCCAGGTACCATTACTGGATCTCTGTAGCAGTAAGTCAGAGTGGTGGGAGATGTTCAAGAGGAGAGCGGCGAGGTTCTTCCGTGAGCTCTCCAACCTCAGATGCCTGGACAGGTACCGCCTGTACAACGGCTTTAGGAGGAAACTCGAACATCTCGTTTCAACTGGAGGTAGCCGCGAGGAGATCTCCAGAGTGAAATCTTTGCTCAAGAAGTGCCAGTACGATAGACACGCATCCTTGGTTTTTGAGAGGGATTTCGGGAAGTACCACTCGCCCGACCCTTACAGAAACTGTACGATGTCAGTGAATTGTAAAGTGGTCACTGGACTAATAGATAGTACAGGATCCCTGAATCGATCCAGATCAGGGATTCTGGAGGTCGTCAGATCCTACTACTCGCAACTCTTGGGAAAGAGGGCTCTAGATTCGGAAGTGATGTCGGCTTTCCTGGCTGAAACTGTTCCTGAGCCGGGGGTAGACACCTCTCGATGTTTTGACAGAAGAGATCAGAGTAGAGGAAGTTAGACTGGCGATTGATGGGCTCTGGCTCAAAAAGTCGTCAGGTCCGGATGGATTAACATCCAAGTATTATAAGACCTTCAAGGACCTCTTGAGTCCCCTCTTGACTAAGGTATTAAATAAGTGTCTTTTCTCGGGCACTCTGCCTCGGTCAATGAGGGGGTCAGCTCTGATCCTTCTGTCAAAGGGTAAAGACTCGAGCCATATTGAGAACTGGCATCCCATAGCGCTTCTCAATACGGACAGGAAGGTTCTGGCAAAAGTGTTGTTTAATCGGCTGGTCAAGTTTGCGCCCCGACTCCTCTCGGGGGCCCAGCATTGCTCTGTTCCAGGCCTTAGCACCTTTAGTGCTGTTCTCGGTGTCCGGGAGGCAGTGGAGCAGAGTAGGGCAGGTCACTGGGAGGGGTACTTGCTGTCCTTGGATCAGGACAAAGCGTTTGATCAGGTTAATCACGAGTACCTCTGGTCAGTCCTTGTAAGATACGGCCTGCCAGTGGGGTTTGTTGATTGGCTGTGAACATTGTATGCAGGGGCTGAGACTTTCCCGTTAGTGAACGGATGGCTTGACCGCCCTTTTGGGGTGGGGTCTGGCATCCGTCAGGGCTGTCCTCTAAGTCCCCTGTTGTATGTTTTTGCAATAGATCCCTTTCTTAGGAGGGTTGATCGTAGACCTATAGCAGGGGTCGGGATGGACTGGTCCGTGCCAGAGGCTACCCTGAAAGTAGTGGCATACACCGATGATGTCACACTCTTCGTATCCTCAAGGGAGGAGGAGGGCAGCGTATGCATTTTGCCAGAGCCTCTCTGGACTCGGGTCTACAACCTGTTCTTCCTAATGTTGTGGGGGAATAGGTTGAACCTGATCAGGAGAGATGTTACATACCGCACGAGGAGACTAGGGGGGTTATCTATGGTCAACCCTGTGGTGTTTCTTGTAGACACCTTTTTTAAGATCAACATAGGCAATCTCTGGCAAGAGAGGGCTCCTCCGTGGGTCTACTCTTGCCAGGGATTTTTCGGCCCTTCTTCCAGGAATGGGAGACAGGAGGGCGAGTGAAGGACCTTCGCACGTAGCACGGATATCTCCCGGCTTACACTACCTTGGTTCTGAATGTGATACGCCGGTGGGGTCTGGGGATGTGGGAGATCAAGACTTTAACTAGGAGGCTCCTCGATGAAACAGTCCTGTTGACCCATTTCCAGAAGCCCCTGGCGCTCAAGGACTGACCTGGAGGGAGGGTTACATTTACTGAATTCAACCCGGGTCCCCTTGAAGTTTTGGGCTTGGCGCTGCTTTCACGGGAGACTGTATATAAGGGGTAACTTGAAGAACAGGCCTATGATTGACAGGGGTTGCCCCCGTCAGGAGTGCAGCGATGTGCTGGAAAGCATGGAGCATTTCCTGCTTCAGTGCCCCTTCAGTACAGAGGTATACCAACGGGTAGGGGTCTCCATGGGCTGGCGTCAGCTGGCACACCTCTCCTATGCAGAGTGGGCTTACGGAGCCTTCAGAGGTCTTGGTGGCAGGGACCGCTGCACTTTATTTCTAGTTATTTCTAGTTAGCCTAGTGGTCAGGTTCCACATCTGGAGTGCACGGTGTTTGATCTCGACGGAACTGAAAGTCCTCCCCATGGATACGGTATGTAGGAACATCCTGGGTGACCTGGTGAAGGTGCGTTCTTTGGAGTATGAGAGGCTGGGCACATCTAAGGCTTCTCTCCTATGGAGAGGGCTTGAATTTCGTTAGGGACAGTCTTTTCTTAATTTTCTAGGGTCAGAATAGGGAGATAGTAGGGATAGGGCAGGGACAGTTTCTATAAAGGGTCAGACTGAGGGGCAGATTAAGGACAGTCTAGGGCAAATTAGGGAAAGAATAGGGAGACCTTTTTTTAAATGCAAGGGATAGAACATTGTGATGTCTGTGCCCGGCTTATCACCTCCAATCCCGGTGGGGGGCTGTGAGGGCACCATGAAGCCTTTTGTTTTGATTTGGGCAAAATGGAATGAAGTAGGGCTGCAGGAGAGCCGACCTTAGGCTTTCGGGTTATGTGAATAGTGTATGATATGATGACATGTTGGTTTATTAGAGTTTATTATGGTTTTGTATATATTCAAGTTTTGGGTGGTAGTTAGGTTGGGTGGGGAGTTGGAGGGAATGGGATTCACGCCTTGAGCCGTAGCCGGGCACGTCCCAAACATTTAACTCTGGGCACGGACTGGTGGAGCGGGCATGGCCCCCAGGCTGCGGCGAGCACAGTGTGGTCCCATTTATTAAAAAAAAAAAAGAAAAAACCTGGTGTGGCTTGGCATGTCCTGAACTGAACTCTGGGCATGGACTGGTGGAGCAGGCTTGTCCCCCAAGCTGCACTGGGGACCCAAAAAAAGAAAAAAAAATTCCATATGTATAATTTTAGCTAGTTCTTTTATGCCAGTTTGGCAGTCTGCAGCCGGGCGGGTCGGATCCGGCGGCAGGCAGTCGGTCATAAGTGAGCGACTGCCTATTTTCACGGAATGATACGTTGTTCAGTTTTAGGCTGCCTGCAAACGGGCGGGTCGGATCCGGCGGCTAGAATTCTCGCCGCGGGACCCTACCCGAGCGCCTGCAGGGACCAGCGCGTACTCACCCGCGGCCGCCGTCTCCAGCCGTTTGATGTGCCGGCTTGCCGCGCAGCCATCGCATGCGCAGACCGGAGCCGGCGGCGGGTGAGTGACATTTCCGCACAGAAATAGAGCATGAAGCGATTTGTTTGCCACGCGGCCAAATCGTAGCCGTCTGCATAGGATTGCGTTTGTTAACGCAATGCTATGCAGGCTTCCAGCGGCGTGAAATCCCGCCGCGGAATTTCCGCCCGTCTGCAGGCGGCCTTAGGCTCAATCTTTCTGCTTGTATTTGGTTATTTATGTTATTGCTTACATTTTATTTGTGTGGGTACAGAACGGTACGGCTGGACCTGGAGGTGTAGTTGCTATAGTTTTATGGTTTAGGTATATTGTGTTATATGTTGAGAGTGTGTGTGTGAGGGTGTGTACGGAGGGGAGGAAGTCCGGATATGGAGATTTATTTTGTTTTCGGATCAGGGACTGTGGGTGAAGGGCCTTATATTGCTTTATATGGTTATTCTTATTGTTACAGTTTGTCTTTGTTGTGTTTTCTACTTTTATAATAAAAGATCTGCAGGATGTAACTCAGGATCAGTACAGGATAAGTAATGTATGTACACAGTGACTCCACCAGAAGAATAGTGAGTGCAGCTCTGGAGTATAATACAGGATGTAACTCAGGATCAGTACAGGATAAGTAATGTATGTACATAGTGACTCCAGCAGCAGAATAGTGAGTGCAGCTCTGGAGTATAATACAGGATGCAACTCCGGATCAGTACAGGATAAGTAATGTATATACACAGTGACTCCACCAGCAGAATAGTGAGTGCAGCTCTGGAGTATAATACAGGATGTAACTTAGAATCAGCGCAGGACAAGTAACGTATGTACACAGTGATCCCACCAGCAGAATAGTGAGTGCAGCTTTGGAGTATAATACAGGATGTAACTCAGGATCAGCACAGGATAAGTAATGTATGTATACAGTGACTCCACCAGCAGAATAGTGAGTGCAGCTCTGGAGTATAATACAGGATCAGCGCAGGATAAGTAAATTTATGTATACAGTGACTCCACCAGCAGAATAGGGAGTACAGCTCTGCAGTATAATACAGGATGTAACTCAGGATCAGCGCAGGATAAGTACTGTAATGTATGTACACAGTGACTCCACCAGCAGAATAGGGAGTACAGCTCTGCAGTATAATACAGGATGTAACTCAGGATCAGCGCAGGATAAGTAATGTATGTACACAGTGACTCCACCAGCAGAATAGTGAGTGCAGCTCTGGAGTATAATACAGGATGTAACTTAGAATCAGCGCAGGACAAGTAACGTATGTACACAGTGATCCCACCAGCAGAATAGTGAGTGCAGCTTTGGAGTATAATACAGGATGTAACTCAGGATCAGCACAGGATAAGTAATGTATGTATACAGTGACTCCACCAGCAGAATAGTGAGTGCAGCTCTGGAGTGTAATACAGGATCAGCGCAGGATAAGTAAATTTATGTATACAGTGACTCCACCAGCAGAATAGGGAGTACAGCTCTGCAGTATAATACAGGATGTAACTCAGGATCAGCGCAGGATAAGTACTGTAATGTATGTACACAGTGACTCCACCAGCAGAATAGGGAGTACAGCTCTGCAGTATAATACAGGATGTAACTCAGGATCAGCGCAGGATAAGTAATGTATGTACACAGTGACTCCCCCAGCAGAATAGTGAGTGCGGCTCTGGATTATAATACAGGATATAACTTGGGATAAGTACAAGATAAGTAATGTATGTACACACTAACTCCACCAGCAGAATAGTGAGTGCAGCTCTGGGGTATAATACTGGATGCAACTCAAGATCAGTACAGGATAAGTAATGTATGTATACAGTGACTCCACCAGCAGAATAGTGAGTGCAGCTCTGGAGTATAATACAGGATGTAATTTGGGATTAGTACAGGATAAGTAATGCATGTACACAGTGATTCCACCAGCAGAATAGTGAGTGCAGCTCTGGAGTATAATACAGGATGTAACTCTGGATCAGTACAGGATAAGTTATGTATGTGCACAGTGACTCCACCAGCAGGGTAGTGAGTGCAGCTCTGGAGTATAATACAGGATGTAACTCAGGATCAGTAAAGGATCAGTAAAGGATAAGTAATGTATGTACACAGTGACTGTATTTCCTATACAGAATCATTCTACATATAATGTGTGTTTGGAACCAGCTTTCAGTCACCGCAGATGAGCCAATTAACATGATTGTGAATGATGACTGCTAGCATAGTGCTGGTCAATGGGCAGGAACAGCCGTCACTGGGAGCCATATTTTCCAGCTCATTTTGCATCTGGCTCGGGTGCAGATTATTTACAGTAAGTACACTTCCCATCTGTCTGCCTTACAATCAGGTGATCCACAGATTTATCATATATTACAGACAGACATGTGATCAGCCAGCAGATAACTGCATATTACACAGCAGAGTGGGGGCGGCGCTAGAAGATGCCAGACAGGTGGATGTCTCTGGATGATCACATAACCCACTTCTAACCATACTAGCTGGTAATTTAAAGGGGATGTCCGGTTACAGAACAACATACGCCCCTTTAGTGCCCCCTGTGCTAAAATAAGAAGAGCAGCAGTACTTACCTGTTTCCTGCTGCTGCGATCCAGCCCCGCTGTGGTCTCGGTGTTTGCTGCCGCTGTCCCTGGGATGACCGCTGCAGAGCCACTGTCCCTAACTCATGATGGCGCTCAGAATGTGAGCACTAAAGCCAGGAGAACGTGCGGTGCCGCTCCAGCCTCCGGTTAACCGCAGTGGTCACCTGACTTTCTGTGACATCACATATCAAAACACAAGCTGAGACCACCGTGTTGGATCGCGGTGGCAGGCTAGTACTGCCATTATTATTATTTTAGCACAGGGAAGGCACCAACAGGGGTATGTGGTCCAGTATCGCTAAACTAAACCTCAGAGACACTATGACCCCTTTAAGGTTTTAGGGTTTCCTAGGGGGCTTGTAGTTTTTGCCATTATACAACGGTGCCATCTGCTGGCTAAAGCTAGTACCTACATGCTGGGATGCGTGGGAGAGCCGTGGGCAGCGGAGCAGCATGTAGAACACCGTACATATACTCTGTTGGACGTCGTCCGATATCAGAGCTGTACAGGTTTCAACGATTATGCCGGAAGACGATCGACAACGGACCTGCAAGGGTTAACCTCTTAAGGGCACGGCCCTTTTATTTTTTTCTTTCTTTCCTCCTCAGTTGATGGCCTGTGTTACACTTGTTATTGAGAGGCTAATACAGTTTAGTCTGAAGCTCGTAAGAAAACAGGTCCTTGACGGTGGGGGCCTTGAGCATTTCCTGGAGACCATGTTTAGTTATTGTATCCGCATTCCTCACTCTTATCCAAAGTAGTTAGTGTATGCAGCCCTCACAGTATGTATTCACGCCCAGTACTAAACTTTGTAACGATTTGTAACTTTCCTACTGCAACAAGGTGTAACTTAGGGTGCTGCTGTCCCCTGTGATTGGACACTATACATTTCTTTGTTCTACTTTGCATTCAGAAAGAGCACAGTGATGACTTCACACAGTTGATGTCTCTCGTTCTTTCTTCGATGATCATCGCTAAGTATTTCGGACACATGAGAGAACTCGGATCCCGGGAGCCTTATTGCCGATTCTAAATGTTGACCGGACTATTCCTACAACATAATAACTTGATGTCATTCTCTGATGACACATTCCTGTTAAAGCGCGGGTCTACTCTTGGCAGAACTGCGTTCCCCTTATACATAAAGGAGTGTCGAAAACATGTGCCGAGAGTATAACTACAGAATTAGGGACCATTAGGGCAGAGCTGCCCAAGCTTGTGACCCCCACATTCAACTTCCTGAGTAATGATTGGAGCCACAGTCAACTTGGGGTACTTTCACACATGAGCAATAGTCATTTACTTAATGGAGACGTAGTGCTGTGGAGGTCTCTTCCGGCCGCCCGCTCCCGATGTCACTCCAATCATCTTCATTGGGATGCTGGAGATAGTAATGCACTTGTACTCGGCTATTTCTGTCTGCCCAATGATACGAATGGAGCGCTACTGCACATGTGCGACCACCACTCACTCAATCTCCATGTCCTTGTGCAGGGATGAGATGTGGGGCCAGTATTCTCGGGATGGGTGGAGACGGTCTCAGCAGTGGTCCTCGCTGATAAGAGTTTACCATCTACCCTGTGGATAGGTGCTAAAAGTTGATGTTGGGCTAACTCGTTAAGGGTGTGTTCACAAATGATTTTTCTCCTGGGCCGAAAATCCAACTTATAAATATGGCTGCATATCCAATTTTTGCGCGATTCTTCCTCAAGAGTCACCCATTAATTTTCTAAGGGAGTATTAAAAAACGTATCGCAAGCCGCGCAATTTTCATGAGAATTAACGTAGAGGACCACATAAAAGAAAACCAGAAACTGCAGAGCATAGAAAAAAAAACGCGCACAAGAAAAAAACGTGTTTTTCATATGTGAGACAAAGGAACATGAAAAAAATTTGCATTAAAGGAACATGAAATACCGCATGGAAAACGGTCATTTTCTCAGAATCACGCACGCACATGCGAATAGAGCCTGTATATTGAAAACGGAGGCCAGCTTCCCACGGGTGTACGCACATTGGCGCGCGCCTGAGTCTTCCTGGAATGTACAATGCTTTTCTGTGCGCACATCGGCGTGTTATGGTACTTTTTGTGCCAGCCAATTATATTCAGTTGCGAACAATCGCCGTCTATTGGATGGCAGCAAGAATGCTAACATCCAATAGATGGCGCTACAAAGATATTGTTCCATATTCCTGGAACTGTAACTGCAAACTAATCATCAGGAGATCAGCGGCGCATCGGCTGACAAAACCCAGAAATCCCGGAGACCGATCCCTTCAAGCGCCGTAGCAAGAATGTGATTTATCCAGCCCAGTGCCCATGTGGCAGAATATATCACACATATATACACACGCACATATATGTACATGACACATCGAGACCCAATAAGAATACTAACAGTAGCTAGTTAGCTACTTAAGAGCTTATGCAAAGTGAATGCTCAAAACTGTCACTCAAACTACCGTTTGAGCAATCATCTTTCAGTGTAAATGCACACAACCATTTTTACTCAAAAGATTGCCTTTGAGCGATAATCGTGTCTAAATGGGCCTTTAGCCTCAGGAGAGTCCACCAATTATAGATCAGAAAGGGTTCGCTACCTAAGACCCTCACAGATCAGCTGTTCTCTGGGCCGATGTGCTCGTGCACCAAGCTGATTTTTGCAGGAATAGACAGCTCCATTCTCACTGTAGTGGCCAGGCTTGGTATTGCAGGTCATTCATTTCAATAAGAACTTTATATGTAATACCATGGCTGAACACTGCAGTGGGAACGGAGCTGTCTGTTTCCTGCCAAAATCATTTCAGTGCTCAAGTGCACTGGCCTATGGAGCAGTTGATCAGTGGACCCCCTGGGTCGGGGGGCAGCAATAAAGAATTCAGAATCTATCCTGAAGGAAGAAATAGCCTTTGTCTCTGATCCTACAAGAAGCTCCAGCATTCCTCACTTGCCATGTATTCCGGGAGGCACAGTCATTATACCGAACGCTCCACAACCAGCAGATGGGGGGGAACTAACTGCCCGGGATTATAGGGGTTCAGGTAAGCCATGAGGAGTTTATACATCATTGTGCTACCTGTAGTTATCCAGTGACAGACAGCAGAATAGTGAGTGCAGCTCTGGAGTGTAATACAGGACGTAACTCAGGATCAGTACAGGATAAGTAATGTAAATACACAGTGACTCCACCAGCAGAATACTAAGTGCAGCTCTGGAGTATAATACAGGATATAACTCAGGATCAGTACAGGATAAGTAATATATGTATACAGTGACTCCAGCAGCAGAATAGTGAGTGCAGCTCTGGAGTATAATACAGGATGTAACTCAGGATCAGTACAGGATAAGTAATGTATGTATACAGTGACTCCAGCAGCAGAATAGTGAGTGCAGCTCTGGAGTATAATACAGGATGTAACTCAGGATCAGTACAGGATAAGTAATGTAAATACACAGTGACTCCACCAGCAGAATAGTGAGCGCAGCTCTGGAGTATAATACAAGATGTAAGTCAGGATCAGTACAGGATAAGTAATATATGTATACAGTGACTCCAGCAGCAGAATAGTGAGTGCAGCTCTGGAGTATAATACAGGATGTAACTCAGGATCAGTACAGGATAAGTAATGTATGTATACAGTGACTCCAGCAGCGGAATAGTGAGTGCAGCTCTGGAGTATAATACAGGATGTAACTCAGGATCAGTACAGGATAAGTAATGTATGTACATAGTGACTCCACCAGCAGAATAGTGAGTGCAGCTCTGGAGTATATTATAGGATGCAACTCAGGAACAGTACAGGATAAGTAATGTATGTACATAGTGACTCCACCAGCAGAATAGTGAGTGCGGCTCTGGAGTATAATACAGGATGTAACTCAGGATCAGTACAGGATAAGTAATGTATATACATAGTGACTCCACCAGCAGAATAGCGAGTGCAGCTCTGGGGTATAATACATGATGTAACTCAGGATCAGTACAGGATAAGTAATGTATCTACACAGTGACCCCACCAGCAGAATAGTGAGTACAGCTCTGGGGTATAATACAGGGTGTAACTCAGGATCCGTACAGGATAAGTAATGTATCTACACAGTGACCCCACCAGCAGAATAGTGAGTGCGGCTCTGGAGTATAATACAGGATGTAACTCCGGATCAGTACAAGATAAGTAATGTATGTACACAGTGACTCCACCAGCAGAACAGTGAGTGCAGCTCTGCCTATTACTGTGTATGGATAGAGAGCTGTTAATCATTGGCTGGAGGGCGGGATGGGTGGAGCTAGGCGGCAGCTCCTGAATATGCAGGACTAGTTCTGTGTCTAGCTGCTGGTTATAAAATGAAAGTTTCTCCAAACCTCCCGCACAGATCCAGGCAGCAGACATATCAGTGCAATCAGTGTGACAGGCGCTACATTATGATGCTCTCAGTAAGGGCTGCAAACAGACAGTGACAGAATCCCTTTAAAGGAGATGTCTCGAGGAAGCAGTTAATTTTTTTTTTTGCCCAGTCCCCCCCATTAAACACACATTACTAAGCCCCCCTGTAAATGACATTTCTAGCTGGTTTGTACTTACCGTTCCAGCGTTTCAGCAAGTTATAAAAGTTTCCTCAAGATGGCCGCCGGCTCTTTCCCAGTCGCTGCTGCAGCCCGACGTGCGCGCTCCCGAGACGCCGCCAGCTGTGTCTCCATGGCAACCGGACGCATCGCAGCCGCCGACCAGACGCCCCGCAGCCGCCGACCAGATAGCAGGTAACCGGCGCTAGCCCCCGGCTCCCCAGCGCTAGCTCCCCCGGCGCAGCGACAGCCCCCCCCATCGCAGCGACAGCCCCCCCGGCCTAGCGCTAGCTCCCCCGGCCTAGCGACAGCCCCCCCGGCCTAGCGCTAGCTCCCCCGGCCTAGCGCTAGCTCCCCCGGCGCAGCGACAGCCCCCCCGGCCTAGCGACAGCCCCCCCCATCGCAGCGACAGCCCCCCCGGCCTAGCGCTAGCTCCCCCGGCCTAGCGACAGCCCCCCCGGCCTAGCGCTAGCTCCCCCGGCCTAGCGACAGCCCCCCCGGCCTAGCGCTAGCTCCCCCGGCGCAGCGACAGCCCCCCCGGCCTAGCGACAGCCCCCCCCCATCGCAGCGACAGCCCCCCCGGCCTAGCGCTAGCTCCCCCGGCGCAGCGGCAGCTCCCCCGGCGCAGCGGCAGCCCCCCCCCGGCGCAGCGGCAGCCCCCCCCGGCGCAGCGGCAGCCCCCCCCGGCGCAGCGGCAGCCCCCCCTCCCGGCGCAGCCCGGCGCAGCCCGGCGCAGCGGCAGCCCCCCCCCGACCCATCACTTACCTGGGAGGCTTCTCGGGGCTGCTGGGCTGGTCTTCTCCGCTGGGCAGCTCCAGTTTCTGCACCTTCCTCTAACAGAGGATGGTGCAGAATGGCCGCTTCAGCGCGCTCCCGAGCAGTGACAGCTCGTCTGCGCATGCGCAGAAGAGCTGTAGCGGGGAGCACACTGAAGCGGCTCGTGCTGAATGGAGAAGACCGGACTGCGCAAGCGCGTCTAAAAAAGCAAGCTGCCAGCGAATTTAGACGGAACCATGGAGACGAGGACGCTAGCAACGGAGCAGGTAAGTGGAATAACTTCTGTATGGCTCATATTTAATGCACAATGTACATTACAAAGTGCATTAATATGGCCATACGGAAGTGTATAACCCCACTTGGTTTCGCGAGACCACCCCTTTAACTACAGTAAATATTTCTCTCTATGACCATCCTAACTCTTAGTGCAAGCCTCCGCCATAGTCCACTGGTGGGAAGTCTTAGATTCCCTCCAGGCCGCAGGCTACACACATACCATGCGAGGGGCCACCGGGTGCAAAGACAAAACCTCATATGCCATTGAGATGCATTAACATGGCACAAGGCTGCAGCCCATAAACCCCTCTAACACGAGACGGCCTGCGAAAGCCAAGAACAACCCAACGTAATGGAGGGCCCTCACTTCATAAATGACATATACATATATATATACACACACACACACACACACTAAATCCATCTGTAAACTGCAAGACAATCAAATTATGAACTGAAATGCATAAGAACCAACTTATGCTGCAAAGACTTCACTGCCCAAAAGTTTAGAAGAGAGGAGCGCTGCTCCGGAGACTCACCAGCTGCTCCCTCGGAACTCTCTTCTCGTTACCAAGCGAGGATCCACTCTGCAAACAGAGAAATAATGTATGTTGAGTACAAGACAATCTCAGCGCAATCTCTCCATCGTCAGGCGCATTCAACATGGCCGGCTTCACATGGGTACGAGCGTATTTAAGTGCGCAATTGCATTACGTTTCTTACACGCGCGTTTTACTGTATTTTTTGTGCACGCAAAATAAAAACATAAATAAAAAACACCGGCATGCTTCCATTAACTTCAATACGCAAATAAGATTATTTAGTTTACTATGTACGGTTCTCATGCGCAATATGCCTGAAAATAGAACATGTGGCGTTTTTTTGCGCTACCGAGATGCACGTGCAAAAAAAAACATCACACATAACCGAACACATTGAAATCAGTGGGTTCCTATAACTGTGCGTAATATTGCTGCGTATTACACATGCGGTAATTTCGCAGGCAATCTAATACATTGCCTTACGCAGCTCCGCTCACATTTGCGTGTAGGAATTGTGTGTAATACATGAGCGCAAAAGAGAACGCACCGTGTTCTATTTTGCTCGCTTGAGAAATCGCACTGTCCTACGCAATTACATTAAGTTCAATGGAGAAGTCAGCCCAACTGCGTCTTCTCCCTGGCACTGTTTGTCTTCATCATTGAAAAATCCCCTGCCTCCTGGAATCACAGGCTGTGATTGGCTGACACTCAGCCAATCACAGCCATTCATCAAGCGCTGGCTGTGATTGGCTGACGCTTAGCCAATCACAGCCAGTGCTTCCAGGAGGCAGTGATTTTTCAATCCCTGCCCTAAAAAGAAGACGACCAGTTCCAGGGGCCTAGAAGAAGCTATAGCGAAACCCCAGACAGCGCGGGAGAGGTGATGTATACTTTTTTAAAGAAATTTTTTTCTTCGCCTACAGCTAATTTTCGGGGTGGGGCTTATATTTCAAGCTCCACCCCGAAAATCCTTGCATGTGGTGCTAAAAGTCGCGATATTGCCGCGGGAAGACGCAGTGATATCGCACAGACCAGCAATGCCATTTTCTCGCGGCGATGCCGTGTCTCCTGTGGATAATCCCAACACATTTCTACCCTGTTGGGTTCGATCAGAGGAGGTTAAGTTGGAGTCCTAGTTGTTTGGCTCACAGAGGATTGTCTAGACTCGCAGCTGAAAGAAGGACTATGTAGGGGTTTGCAGCACAAAAGTTTTTACTTGCTGTCAGCAAACAAAGTGCTTGAAGGGGTGAAACAAAAGTACGACAAAAAGTTGCAAAAAGTTTTAGTATACAATATGCTCAAAGAAAAGAAAACCCCTTTAACTCATTAATCGCTGATACAGTCTGCACCGCAGAGAAGAGTAAATGAGGGTTGGAGGACAAAGGTGAGAAATCACAGGATCTGAAGGCTGAAAGGCTGTGTGATGCAAGCGTCCAAGACTCACACAGGAAGATAGGAGGGGCGCGGGTGCAGACAGAGGAAGGAGGAAAAGGTCACCTAGAACCATGCTTTCACACGGGCGACACGTTTTGTAGCTCATGTTTCCCTATGGAGCCTTCCTTTCAGTTGCATCCCACGAAAACGTGGTTCACGACCCTTGACAATCAGCTGTTTGCTGGGCTGCTGCACTCAGGCACAGAGGCATGCTTCTGCTGGAGGCAGGCAGCTCTGTTCCCACTGCAGCAGCCGAGCAGGAGTTCTAGTTTTCAGTAGTACCATTTAATGCAACATAAAATGTAACGGAAAACTTTTAAATAAGATTTCTAAGTCATGTTACATGCAAAAGAAAACACAATTAACCTTTTTTTTTTTTTTTTTTTTTTAAAAGGAGACTTGAACTAACGAATCTTTTCATCACTTATACAATATACTACAATACTTCAGGATTACAGTATATTGCAGGTCTGCAGGCATTCTATTAAAGGTACCAGCCGATGGCTGCCTAAATAATCGCCCAAATGAGCAACTGTTGGTCCATGTATGCACGACCCCGACAAGGTACTGAGCGAGAGGCCACTCGGTACTCACTAGCCATTACTTTTCAACTCACTGAAAAGGAACCATTACTGAGCAGCTTCTCGTTCAAGGAGAATGGAGGCGGGCGGCTGGAAGAGATCTCTGGCCTGCTTTTACTTCTATTCCCTGTGTAAAAGCACAGGAGCAATAGTCGCTTGTACAGCTTGTATAGTCCTATCGTGTAAAGTTATCTTAAGCCATGCCACAGGCATGGCTTAATAGGCAGAAATACATGAGAGCCCTGGGGGCCTTGAAAAAGCCAAGGCTGCCATGATGACCCAATGGGCGAGTTCTTTGGGCGACAGAAGGAGCCCCCTCCCTCTGTCAAGCCTTTTAGATGGCGCTAACAGAACTGACAGCAGCATCTAAAGGGTTAACCGCCGTGATCCAGGTTATATTCGTGTATACAGCGGGCTCGGCTCCGGAGACGCCTACCGTACACGTATGATGGATACCAGGAAGGAGGTAAGGCAGAAAGGGTTAAGTGCCTGACGACTTTACACTTTAAGGGTGCTTTTAAAAAAAAAGTATTTTTCAGAAAACTGCCGTACTTCTTGCAGCATTTTTCTGTCGCTTTGTTCTGGGGTCCATGGCATTTTTTGCTTTTTTCCGGACAGGGCTCTATGTAGGGCGTTCTTTTGAAGTGTTTTCCGTAGTCTTTTCTACAGAAAAAAAAGCCTGGAAAAAAAAAAAACTTTGACCGAAAAAGTCCTAATTAGAGATGAGCGAACCTCCTCAGCCACGCCCCTTTTTCGCCCGAGTACCGCGATTTTCAAGTACTTCCGTACTCGGGCGAAAAGATTCGGGGGGCGCCGTGGGTGAGTGGGGGGTTGCAGCAGGGAGTGGGGGAGAGAGAGAGGGCTCCCCCCTGTTCCCCGCTGCTACCCCCCGCTCCGCCACGCCTCCCCCCGCCCCCTGGCGCCCCCCGAATCTTTTCACCCGAGTACGGCAGTACTCGAAAATCGAGGTGCTCGATCGAGTAATTACTCGAAACGAGTAGGTTCGCTCATCTCTAGTCCTAATGCAAGCTGTACCCACGACAAGCACACGGACACCAAACACCAACTCTGTGCTCCGGCATGCATTGGCGTAAGCTTTTTTTAAGGCTACCTACACACGGGCGAGCGCGATATTGGACTGAGAAAACTCGTTTTTCAAGCAAAAATGCCTTGCATCACATTTGTGGAATACTGGGCCTCTTACGCGAATCTCATGCGCAATAGAGGATCGGAAGGGCTTCCCATTGATTTCAGTGAGAAGCCTCGCATCACACGGCAGTGCCATGCATTAAAGGTGGCACTGAAGTCAATGGGCGATGCGGTCCGAGGAACGTGAAAGAGAGAGCATGGCACAACTTTTTCCTGCACTGTGCTGCATGGCAGGATAGCATCGCTCGTCTGTACGGTGCCATCCAAAAGAATGGGGTCATATTCATGCGCAATTTGTGAGTATCGCAAATGCGCAAATCTCGGCCGTGTGAAAGCAGCCTAGTGGACGGGATCAGGACACTTCTTGAACTTTTTTCACCTGGAGCACGAGTCCGTGAAAAAAAAACATCTACGTGCAAAACCGTCATAGGCCTATAATGGGCTGCGCGCCGTCCGCAGGGTAACGCCCCAAATACGCCCCAATCTGACAAACTTCCCAGATACTTTTTTTCACTTTTTGTCTGCTGATATTTCCTCCTCCAGTTAGATCTAAAGCTGCAGCTTTCTTCTGACCGGAGAGCGTTGTGCTGTGGGGGGATCAGGTGGCGGTTACATGGTTACTATTCAGCTGCCCAATCACATGACAGCAGGCTCGTAGGGGGTGCCGAGGGGGTGAACCGCGGCCCCAATACCCCCCAAAAACCAATAAAGCCATCGCCAGCGCGGATCACGTTTGTGGTTTTCTTTCCACTTTAGGATCCTGTTAAGAAAACCGCAGAAATACAAAACCGAAATCAAACGTGAATCGATTCGCCACAACAGGAAAGAACGGGGCAGCTAGCCAGAAACAGACGGACGTCTCTCGGTGGTCTCCAGCCCCCGCTGACCGCGATGCCAGCGCAGCCGATCTGCTTTGTTAGCTGCGCACGGCGGCCTGCGGGAGGCGCTTTTGTAACAGTTTAAAAAAACTGAATGGAAACAGAAAACGGATTGAGACCGCCGGTCTTCGGACTGAACGGACCTCCAGCCGCACTAAAAATAATCGCCTGCTTTCGGTTTCGCTGCTCCGAGGACGGAGAATGAAAGCGCAGATGTGATCCGCTAAGCTGAACGCCGGATGAGACTCCAGATAAGAACTTACAAGCTGGGAGGAGAAGGAACAAAACAGGTGGGAAGATGAAGGGGAACCAATTCAATTGTTATTACAGGGAAGGAGGTGATATTACTGAGGGAGTCTCATATATACATTATACAGGGGGTGATATAACTAAGGAGGGGTCTCATGGATATATTATACAGGGGGTGATATAACTAAGGAGGGGTCTCATGGATATATTATACAGGGGGTGATATAACTGAGGAGGGGGTCTCATGGATATATTATACAGGGGGTGATATAACTGCGGAGGGGGTCTCATGGATATATTATACAGGGGGTGATATAACTGAGGAGGGGGTCTCATGGATATATTATACAGGGGGTGATATAACTGAGGAGGGGGTCTCATGGATATATTATACAGGGGGTGATATAACTGAGGAGTGGTCTCATGGATATATTATACAGGGGGTGATATAACTGAGGAGGGGGGTCTCATGGATATATTATACAGGGGGTGATATAACTGAGGAGGGGTCTCATGGATATATGATACAGGGGGTGATATAACTGAGGCGGGGTCTCATGGATATATGATACAGGGGGTGATATAACTAAGGAGGGGTCTCATGGATATATTATACAGGGGGTGATATAACTGAGGAGGGGGTCTCATGGATATATTATACAGGGGGTGATATAACTGAGGAGGGGTCTCATGGATATATGATAAAGGGGGTGATATAACTAAGGAGGGGTCTCATGGATATATTATACAGGGGTGATATAACTGAGGAGGGGGTCTCATGGATATATTATACAGGGGGTGATATAACTGAGGAGGGGTCCCATGGATATATGATACAGGGGGTGATATAACTGAGGAGGGGGTCTCATGGATATATTATACAGGGGGTGATATAACTGAGGAGGGGGTCTCATGGATATATTATACAGGGGGTGATATAACTGAGGAGGGGGTCTCATGGATATATTATACAGGGGGTGATATAACTGAGGAGGGGGTCTCATGGATATATTATACAGGGGGTGATATAACTGAGGAGTGGTCTCATGGATATATTATACAGGGGGTGATATAACTGAGGAGGGGGGTCTCATGGATATATTATACAGGGGGTGATATAACTGAGGAGGGGTCTCATGGATATATGATACAGGGGGTGATATAACTGAGGCGGGGTCTCATGGATATATGATACAGGGGGTGATATAACTAAGGAGGGGTCTCATGGATATATTATACAGGGGGTGATATAACTGAGGAGGGGGTCTCATGGATATATTATACAGGGGGTGATATAACTGAGGAGGAGGTCTCATGGATATATTATACAGGGGGTGATATAACTGAGGAGGGGTCCCATGGATATATGATACAGGGGGTGATATAACTGAGGCGGGGTCTCATGGATATATGATAAAGGGGGTGATATAACTAAGGAGGGGTCTCATGGATATATTATACAGGGGTGATATAACTGAGGAGGGGGTCTCATGGATATATTATACAGGGGGTGATATAACTGAGGAGGGGTCCCATGGATATATGATACAGGGGGTGATATAACTGAGGAGGGGGTCTCATGGATATATTATACAGGGGGTGATATAACTGAGGAGTGGTCTCATGGATATATTATACAGGGGGTGATATAACTAAGGAGGGGTCTCATGGATATATTATACAGGTGGTGATATAACTGAGGAGGGGGTCTCATGGATATATTATACAGGGGGTGATATAACTGAGGAGTGGTCTCATGGATATATTATACAGGGGGTGATATAACTGAGGAGGGGGGGTCTCATGGATATATTATACAGGGGGTGATATAACTGAGGAGGGGGGGTCTCATGGATATATTATACAGGGGGTGATATAACTAAGGAGGGGTCTCATGGATATATTATACAGGTGGTGATATAACTGAGGAGGGGGTCTCATGGATATATTATACAGGGGGTGATATAACTGAGGAGTGGTCTCATGGATATATTATACAGGGGGTGATATAACTGAGGAGGGGGGGTCTCATGGATATATTATACAGGGGGTGATATAACTGAGGAGGGGGTCTCATAGATATATTATACAGGGGGTGATATAACTGAGGAGGGGGTCTCATAGATATATTATACAGGGGGTGATATAACTGAGGAGGGGGTCTCATGGATATATTATACAGGGGGTGATATAACTGAGGAGTGGTCTCATGGATATATTATACAGGGGGTGATATAACTGAGGAGTGGTCTCATGGATATATCATACAGGGGGTGATATAACTGAGGAGGGGGTCTCATGGATATATCATACAGGGGGTGATATAACTGAGGAAGGGGTCTCATGGATATATTATACAGGGGGTGATATAACTGAGGAGGGGTCTCATGGATATATTATACAGGGGTTGATATAACTGAGGAAGGGGTCTCATGGATATATTATACAGGGGGTGATATAAATGAGGAAGGGGTCTCATGGATATATTATACAGGGGGTGATATAACTAAGGAGGGGTCTCATGGATATATTATACAGGGGGTGATATAACTAAGGAGGGGTCTCATGGATATATTATACAGGGGGTGATATAACTGAGGAAGGGGTCTCATGGATATATTATACAGGGGGTGATATAACTGAGGAGTGGTCTCACGGATGCATTATACAGGGGGTGATATAACTGAAGAGGGATTTCATAGATGTGTTATACAGGGGGTGATATAATGAGGAAGGGTCTTATATATATATATATATATACACACACACACAGGACAAGATATTATGAGGAGGGGTCTCATAAACCTTAGATGGGGTTGATATAGTGAGGAGGGGTTTCTGATATATGCAGGGAGTAATATCTGAGGAGGGGTCTCATGTAAACATTACACAGGAGAGAGATAATGAGGAGGGGTGTCATGGATATATAATATTGGAGGTGATATAATATGGAGGGGTCTGTGATACAGGTGGTGATATACCTGAAGAGGGGTCTGATACATATTATATAGGGGGCGATATGATGAGGAGGGGTCTTATATATTATATAGGGAGTTATATGCTAAGGAGGGGTCTCTGATACATACAGAGGTGATATAACTGAGGAGAGGTCTGAGATATACATTACACGGGGGTGATATAACTGAGGAGGGGGTCTCTGACACATATATAGGGGGTGATATATCAAGGAGGGGGTCTCATAGATATATAATACAGGGGGTGATATAACTGAGGAGGGTGTTTCTGATACATATTATATAGGGAGTGATATGATTGAGTAGCGGTCTCATATATACATTATACAGGGGGGGGTCTAGTGGATATATAATACTGGGGGAGACATATAGAGGAGGGGTCTCTGATACATATTATATAGGGGGTGATATATTGAGGAGGGGTCTCTGATACCTACAGAGGTGATATAACTGAGGGGGTCTGATATACACATTATACGGGGAGTCTCGGGGATACATCCCACAGTCGGGGGGTACAGCCCGGCCCCGCACCTGCAGTGCTATCAGTCCCCTCCCCCACCTCCGGCCACGGACCCCGCACTCACCTGGACAGGCGGCTCAACCTGATCCGAGGAGGCCATTTTTTCAGACCTGACCAATCGATCCCGCATCAAGCAAGGCGAACTCCGCCAGGCCAGAGCAGCCGAGCGCCTAGTCATCTAAGCCAGAACTACTGGGAGTGCAGCTGCGTCCAGCTCTTTAGGAACTACAAGTCTCAGCATGCCCTGGTAGGCAAAACAAGGCGCTGCACCCCAAGAACCTGGGTGCAAAGGACTTGCTGGTTCTTATAGTTCCCTTCTAGGCTTCCTAACAAATGACTATATCAGTATAGACGATACAATGTAGCAATGTTTTGGCCAGTAAGAACTTGCTGAATGTTGTAGTTCTTCCCGACAGCAAAAAAAAAAAAAAAAAAACGACCATTTTAACTTCTGTTTGTCAGTGAAAGCGTTAAGGCGCTCTATAACTACAAGGTCCGGCATGCTCTGCGGCGGGGAATGCGGAAGTGTGCGCAGGGCTGGGTGACACGTGACGCCGACGTCAGCTCCCGCTGCTGCTCCTGCTATGAAGCGCTGTGTGGTCAGTGTAAGGGGCTCCCGGCAGAGGCACGGGGTCGCCGCCGCATCCCTGCAGGAGTTCAATGAGAAAGGTAACTGCTGGAGAGAACTACAAGTCCCAGAATGTCAGCTGAGGCTTTCTTAAAGAGACACTGGTATCTTATTTCTGTTGTTATGGGTGAATGTAACCTACTGTTCTCTGTTATCAGCCACATCTATGGAGATGTTGACTGCAGGTCCTTTTACATGACACAATTATCATGCGGATATAACTTTTTGCGCACTAATTGTTAGCGATCAATCAATATTTTATTTCGGATCTTTCATTCAGACCTAAAAATCGTTGTTCGCCCTCGGAAATTATTTCGTATAAACTTACGTCGTAACGATCTGCTGAGCAGAAAGGAGCGTGGGAAGGGTTAACTAGAGGCGACCGAAAGTATGTTAATTGGCCAGTTATTGCTCAGTGTAACTGCATGTCGTGCGAAAGGTATGTGACCGGCGCGCGGCTCTTGGGCGAAAGGTATGTGACCGGCGCGCGGCTCTTGGGCGAAAGGTATGTGACCGGCGCGCGGCTCTTGGGCGAAAGGTATGTGACCGCCGCGCGGCTCTGGGGCGAAAGGTATGTGACCGCCGCGCGGCTCTGGGGCGAAAGGTATGTGACCGCCGCGCAGCTCTGGGGCGAAAGGTATGTGACCGCCGCGCAGCTCTGGGGCGAAAGGTATGTGGCCGCCGCCGCGCAGCTCTGGGGCGAAAGGTATGTGGCCGCCGCCGCGCAGCTCTGGGGCGAAAGGTATGTGGCCGCCGCCGCGCAGCTCTGGGGCGAAAGGTATTGGACTGCCGCATTCTTGTTTCGGTTTTATCTCGCAGTGTAAAAAGGGCCTTTAGGCCAATTTTTGACAGTTTTTTTTTTTTTTTTGTTACTTCCAAATATTTTCTGTAGGTCAGTAGGAAAATACGGAAATCCCAGAATGTCCTATTTTGGTCCGTGAATCACTCATAAAAGTCGGGGACCATTTAAAAAAAAAAAAAATTTCCCGCAGTGAACGCGGATGTTACCTTCATGTGCATTGGGTTCTTTTTTGTTGTTTTTGTTTTTTTTGTCTGTTTTTCCTGCGTGTTGCCAGGAGACAGTGACCGATCCGGCCGCCGCGCGCCATTTATTTACTTTGTTTTGAGCGTGATTAGACACTGATGTAAAAATAAAGCCTCATACGCAGCAGTAACCGATGCAACATACAGCGAGAGCAATCCCTTTTTTTTTTTTCTTATGGCCCAAAATTGCGCACATCATGTGACTGAGCCCTAAGAACCCCTGTTTTGTTTTTGTAATGTGTTCTTTTTTTTTTTTATTGCTCAGTGGCATTCGTTGCAAAGCGCGGCCGCGGCACGGTGTCTAATTTTTATTTTTTAAATTCTGGCTGTTTTTCCACAGATGAATTTATAGACGAGAAAGGCGTAAATTAAAAATGTGTGTAGATAAAAAACCCCACCAACAACAGACTGGTTTAAAAAATGGGCGTCATCCAAAAAACACTTGAGATTTTTCAGGTTTTTTTTGCTTTTCTCAATTGACTCCAGAAAGCAGGAGTGAGACCGCGGCGGAAACTTATCACAGATTTTTTTTTCCTTTGTATAAAACTTTGGCGCATATTTCACTCGCACAAACATTCTGTAACTTTTTGACAGTTAAAGGGGTGTGGCTTGTCAGGAGTGGGTGTGGCCGCCCCACCCCGAGGGGCCTTTCATGCAGCTGGCAGCTCTAATGCACATTTTGGTAATTAGTGCGGCTTTTGTTGTGTTTTTAACTGCAGAGGGTTTTGCGGAATTTCTTGTATTTTTTTTTTCCTGCAGATTTTAATCCCGGCGTTCCGTCTCCCGTACGTCAG
Organism: Eleutherodactylus coqui; assembly: GCF_035609145.1. NCBI lineage: Eukaryota > Metazoa > Chordata > Amphibia > Anura > Eleutherodactylidae > Eleutherodactylus > Eleutherodactylus coqui. The sequence continues at coordinate 35,734,093 of NC_089842.1, forward strand.
AAATCCGCAGTAATTCCGTAAGACGTCCTAAATTCCGTAGCAGAACGCTTTTCTGTAGCGGCTTTTTTGATGTGGCGGTTTTTAAGTAAAGACGCACGGATTTTAACTGTTGCGGAAGTCAAGCCCCATAGAGCTAACATTGTGGCGCGGGAATGTCCGTGCGACTAACCCCGCCCCGTGTGAACGGCCCGCCACAGATTATGTATTATTTGCGCCACAAACTGCTGTAAATTCTATCTGCTCCTAGCTGGCGTAGATTTCTGTACGGGCGCAAGAAGGTGCCGAGATGCGCCAAATATGAAGGTGTGCGCTAACGGAAATAGGAAAACTGGCGCATGAAACATCGGCCTTACTAAATCTCCCTTATATCTGCGTGTGCCCTAGGGGGCGCTGTCACGCACACCAGAATATTCCGCTGTCAATATCTGCACCAAAAACACAATTTCTAAGTGCGGAACTGACGGCAAGATTGCGCTATTTTCAAAACCGCGTGTTAAACATATGGGTGACGGAACATTCTGCCGCATCTTGCCGAATATTCCGATTCGCGTGACGGCGCCATAAAGAAGTGCGCTGCTGTTGGACTGCAACGCTCAGCAGGCGCGTCAGGTTGCAGTAGTTGGAGGACTTAAGGGTCCGGTAATTAACCCCTTCTGTGCTTTAGCCCTGAAACTACTAGATGTGGACCCAGCGAAGGGACCGGCCACTCTGGTGCTGGCGGAGGACGGGACCATCGTGGAAGATGAGGACTACTTCCTCTGCTTGCCGGAGGGCACCGAGTTTGTCCTGCTGACTGGGAACAAGAAGTGGTCTCCTTCCTCGACCGGTGAGTGCTGGATGGGGCAGACCCCCAAGATGACCAAGTGGGGGATTCCCTTCATCGCACCCCTGGGGATTTCACATGAGGTAGGAAACCCCATAAAACAAAGGACTGCAGTAGCGGCGCGCTTTGTCGCCCTGGGCCCTTCCTCAGGTATATACATAGATGTACGCGTTGCAGTTCTTGGCTTTATGGGTTTTCCTCCTTTATGTGCTTCACTTGAGGTATTAAAAACTTTTTCATTAAACTGTCTGTCCAAAGATCCTTCTTTTTTGGCTGAAAGTCGTCATTTGGGAGAGCGACCCCCTGCAAGAGTGTTTGTATCCCCCCAACCCCTCCCCCACTACATTGAGGGAATTTAAGGATAAAGTCAACCAACTCTTACCATGGTAAAAGGGCACATGGCTTAAGGTAAAGCGGGGCACAAATCCAGTAAGATCTGCTTGGATGCATCTGGTTGGCACGTTAGATACACTGTATCCATGGGGTATATCCCAGTCACAAGCAGTGGCCCATGCAGTAATCACAGGGCTTGTATCGAAATGTATCAGTCTGACTGTTTACATAACAAAGGCTATAAAGTGGCGATACGTGAAAAGTCACGCATCGCTGCCGCACGCAATTTTCTCGAAGGAGTTAAAATCGTACGAGGGTCAATAGGAGTTACTAATGTTAAAACCGCATGACGCGAAAATTGCAAGTTCGTGCGATGGGATAAAAAAAGAGGCTCCATAGGGAGGCATGTTCACACAACATCGCAGGAGTGAAAACAGCGCAAATGGGAATGAAACTATTGAGTATCGTTGGCTTCATAGTTCAGCGTTTTCGCTGCCTCTGGCATCGCACGGTTTTATCGCCCGTGTGACGGCAGCTTGTTTGTTGTGTAATGGAGCTCAAGCTTTATTTATACCATTTTTGGACATATAAAATGCCCAACTTAAATTAAAACTACCCCTGCCGCCCCCCTGGCACTCTCGGACAGGAATGCAGTTACTCGAGAAGAGCAAGGCTCGCTCATCTCTAATCAGTATCCTTTTACCATTACAAACAATGGGAGACCCAGAGGCCATTGACTGGCATTTGATTGGCATGACAATCCATTTGTCCTCCATGATTGGACAGTGGAGGACTGATGACATCACAGCGCTCCCTTCCCTCTGTTAACCCTGTATATGCTGTGATCAACATCAAGGGATTAACAGTGGGAATCTGTGTTCTCTCCGATCCCCTCCATTACAACTGGACCCTGTCAGTTTCAGCGGCTCCTGCTACGGGCGGCACAAGTCTGCGCCATCTATATACCATCAATGTGCAGCATTTAGCAGGAACCCTTTTCCTCTCATCTTGTACATGTCTGTCATGGGGTGGGAAGGGGTTAAATCTGGTGGTCCATGCTGGTCTTTGTTCACTTCTCCGCAGTGATGACTGATGTACTGCTGGAGGGAAGTATATGGAGACCACTGGAGTGAGAGGGGTGGGGGGATATGACGGGTGAGTATTTGGGGAAAGTGAGGTTATTTTACAAGTTTTCCTGCTCTTAGCCCTGTTTTAGGAGACTTGTCAGGACCCACCTGGGTCGTGGGTGAGTGGGCGGGCAAGTGTTTTGGGTTTTTTTTTGCCAACTTGTGCTGGGTATATTCCCGCTGGCACAGAGGACCAACCACCCTGTTCTCTTCTTCAGATGGAGGCACCATGTGGCTGACCCAGGAGTCGGTGGAGCAGGACGATGTGGACAGCAGTAATCCGCTCCCGAGATGGAAAGTGTTGGCCGCGCAGCTGAGACAAAACCTCTCCAACATCATTCTCTTCTCCGAGGCTGACTTCCAGGTTCGTGTAACGCTCCCTGATGGTTACCCTCATCTTCCGTTTTGTGATTGCTCCTTCACAATTGCGTTTGCATATCCTTCAGTCGTTAACACTCGCTGGACCAGAGAATGTGAGCGACTAAATAGTCGCTGTTCACACTCAGCGGCCGGCGGTTATGTTTATGCCGCTATAAAATGAACGACAAATGAACTCTCGTTCGCCGTTCCATTGTTGACCGTGTTTACACTGACCGAATTATGGGGGTCATAACCTTGACATCCTTACCGGCAGCCCACCCGCATGAAGCGTGATTGGTGTAGGAAGAGGTTTGTTTTCTCTCTATAGATGACTCCACTGTTTTGCCTCTGAGGTGCTTAAAAACTTTTCTATTTTCTTTTCTGTAGCTACCAGTAGAGGGCGCTCACTGCATACAAATTTATACAACGCCCATTGTATTTACTGACCTCCCAATAATAACTGCAGACAGACCAAATTTTATCATTTAAAGGAGTTGCACCAAGTTGGAAAGTTTTTTTTTTTTGTTTTTTTTTTGTTTTTTTTTTCTCTCCATTTTCGGATAGTCCGATCACTAGGACCCCCACTGGTCCCAAGAACGTGAGTCCTGATGGCCCCTAGATGGATAGAGCATCGGTCGTGGATGTGTGTATTACTCCATTTATTTTTGTGGAAGCGCTAGAAATTGCTGAGTGCTTGAACTCTATCTCCAGGGCTTCCATTGGATTGAATGGAGCGGTGAGTGAGCATGTGTGACCACGGCTCTAGTCACATGGAGACCCCCACCACAGTTATCCCGCATGCTGTGGATAGAGAATAACTTTCTATTTCGGTACTACCCCTTTAACTGAATGTATTGGTGCAAATTCCCATACATCAGAGTATTCCTTACTGTATTCTTCATACTCCTTTAGGCTCTCATCGATGTTCAGACGGAGGACCTCAGTAGAGAAATAGCGATACCGGTGGTGAAGGCAGAAATGCTGAAGAGTACCCTGCAGGGTCTGCTGGACCGCCGAGAGGAGGAGCGTCAGTCTAAGGAACTCCTGGAGCTTTATATAAAGGCTATGAATAAAGACGGAACAGGTTGGCATACGGCACTGATACAAAGTAGATGTTTATTGCCGCACATTACAAGCAAACTCTGTTACATGTTCTGTGCTTTATATAGAGGAAGCCAGTATGGACGAAACTGACTCGGAGGCGGGTAGACAAGGAGAACCGAGCAAGAAGGGCCCGCTCTCTAGCAGCGTCATTACTATACTGCGGGGGAAGAGGGCGCCGTATCTCAGCTTATCCAATGAGCAGCTAGAGGTGAGTTTCTTGGCCCGATATCATGTTCACCCGTGTGCTTGTAGCCTTATGCAATGATAAGGAAGATGGGATGTATTGACAGATCCACTGCTGAATAAAAGTCTTTGGACCCCATGAACACTTAAAGGGGTTGTCCCGCGCCGAAACGGGTTTTTTTTTTTTTTTCAAACCCCCCCCCCCCCCCCCCCCCCCCCCGTTCGGCGCGAGACAACCCCGATGCAGGGACTGAAAAAAAGAACAGCACAGCGCTTACCTGAATCCCGGCGCTCCGGTGACTTCTATACTTACCGGTGAAGATGGCCGCCGGGATCCTCTACCTCCGTGGACCGCAGCTCTTCTGTGCGGTCCATTGCCGATTCCAGCCTCCTGATTGGCTGGAATCGGCACGTGACGGGGCGGAGCTACACGGAGCCCCATAGAGAACAGGAGAAGACCTGGACTGCGCAAGCGCGGCTAATTTGGCCATCGGAGGGCGAAAATTAGTCGGCTCCATGGGAACGAGGACGCTAGCAACGGAGCAGGTAAGTAAAAAACTTTTTATAACTTCTGTATGGCTCATAATTAATGCACAATGTATATTACAAAGTGCATTAATATGGCCATACAGAAGTGTATAGACCCACTTGCTGCCGCGAGACAACCCCTTTAAGGGTTAAAGCGCTAAAACATTCAGCAACACAGATATTCAATCAAAACAAAAAAAAATTCCATTATATTTATAATATATCTTTTCATGAAGTATAATAATCTCTATATAGCGCTATTATATCCCGCAGTGCTTGCAAGACGGGGAACTGAAACAAAACCACTGTTACATGCAGTAATCAGTTGGTGGAAACAATAGGGGTGAGGGTCCTGCTCCAACGAGCTTACATACTGCAAATAATGGGGTGATACAGAAGGTAAAGGCCTGGAGATGTGCACGGTATGGCGAGGTGGAGAGTTAGGGATGATATACACATAGACAATAGTCAGACTAAGCCTTGTGGTGGCTGAATCGGTATGACTGCAGGGGGCGGTTTGTTAGGACTAGCAGGGATTGCAGTCAGTAGTACAGGGAGCATGTTATCAGGTGGAGTACAGAGGGGTTTGGTTTAGGAGGTATGGTATGCCAGGGATTGCTCGTATAGCCTTTGGTAGTGCGTTCCAGAGGACTGGTGCTGCTCTGGAGAAGTCTTGGAGGTGGGAATGAGAAGTTCGGGTTAAAATGACACTTGGTCTGACTTAATTAGTGGAGCGGAGGGTGCAGACTGGGTGGTGGATTGAGATGAGGAAAGCAGTGTAGGGCGGTGTGGTGTTATGGAGGGCTTTATGGATGAAGGTAGTGAGTTTAAATTGTATTCTGTATTTGACGGGCAGCTAGTGCAGTGACCGGCACAGGGCAGAGACGTCCGAGTAGCGGCTGGACAGGAAGAGGAGCCTGACTGCCACATTCAGGATGGCTTGGAAAGGGGAAGAGGGGAGTCTGGTGCAGGGCAGTCCGGTCAGCAACGAGTTGCAATAATCAAGGCAGGAGTGGATGAGGGTAGCAGTGAGCATTTTTAGCGTGCCCATGGTGAGAAAAGGGCGGATTCTTGCGATGTTCTTGAGGTGCAGCTGACATGTTCGGTCAGAGATTGGATGTAGGGGGTGAAGGAGAGATCGGAGTCGAATATAACCCCAAGGCAGCGGGCGTGCTGAGAGTTATGGGGCAACACATTGAGATGGAGATGTCAGGATGAGGTCGGTTAGTGGAGGACGGAAACACCAGTTGGTCAGTTTTTGAGAGGTTGTTTTAGGTATAGAGAGGACAGACAGCCGGTGATATTCTGGAGGAACAGTCCTGTGATGTCACGGGAAGAGGTGTATAGCTGGGTGTCGTCAGCATAGAGATGGTACTGAAAGCCAAATCTGATGGTTTGTCCAATAGGGGCTGTGTGGATGCAGAAGAGGAGGGGCCGAGGACTGAGCCCTGGGGGACCCCAACAGCAAGGGGAAGGGGGGGGGGGGGTAGAGCCAGAAAAAGATGTGTAAAATGAGCAGTCAGATAGGAGGAGAACCAGGAGAGGGCAGTGTCATTTAGGCCGATGGAGCGAAGCATACTGAGGGAGAGTTTGTGGTCAACAGTGCCGAACGCAGCGGAGACATCGAGGAGGATCAGTAGGGAGTAGTTGCCCCTTGACTTAGCCATCAGGAGGTTGTTTGACCTCCATTACGGACCCTCCAACATGTTTGAGAGTTGGTTTAACGCAGTTGGGCATCATCTTTTCATTTGCCAAGCATTGTACATTTTTTTTTCTTTTGCTTCCAAGCATCTCAACTGTAAACTCACCCGTCAAACACTTTTTTTTTTTTTCCTTTAAATCTTCTTTAGTCCAAATCTTTTGTTTCTGAGATCACTGCCGTCTTTTGCTTTTATTACTACCTTGAGAAGCTTTTCTGCACAGTAACGCCACTGCAGTAGCAGCTGACCTGAGCCTCCTTGATAGTTTCTTCAGATACCTGGTGGTCATGGCCAAAGTTGAAATCTGCTTGAATTTCAGGAGTAGCTTCAGGGTTCAAACGCGCCTTGGAATACCTGGAAATGGCATGGAATTTTTTCTGAGTCTTGCTAATAGTCAAATCAGTGCTTTTTTTTTTTTTTTTTCTTCACCCGTATCACTGAGAGATTACTTTTTTCTTGTATTTAAGTGAATTGACTGCAGTTCATGCGCTAAACATGGGAGGACGGTTGGGGGATCAACAGAATCAAAGGAGCTGGTTTGTCAAAATATTCCAAGTTGTTTTCTATCTCAGAGTAGTCTACTTAAAAAAATAAACTTTTGGCAAACTACTGAATGTAACTCTGTAGTGCCGGTATAGATTCTGCAGTGTTCAGGTTAACTACTGGCAGAACAAGACTTCACTTAAACATTACAGATTTTGTTTTCTTGTAAAACGCGGTTTCAAAGTGTATATACCGTGTACGTAATACACGTATGCCTCCCTCACACAGCAGCGATGAGGCGCTCGAAATGCAAAGAATACAACGGACTCCACTCAAAAAGTGTGGCGCTTGAAAGTGCAACAATCAAACAGATGTCTGCTAGGCTCCATTGAAAACAATAGGACTGTCATACCACAATTGGCGCGGTGCTCAGAGCATCGCTGTAAAAAGCGCCTGTGTGAGGGACGCCTTAATTCTCATTTTATATCTTTCTAGCTCTCGGTTGATGTTTTTGAAAGTTTATTTTGCAAAAAGCAACATATATTTACATAATAATAATCTCTGAGATTCTTGTGTGTTTTTAGTTGTTCGTCTAAAACCATTTCTTTATTCCATTACGATCCTGTATTGTGTTTAGCACTAGAGGCCAAAGGAATAAAGAAATGGTTTTGGATAAACCGAACTAAACACACAAGAATCTCAATGCATTGAAGTTTTGTTCTCCGCCGGCCGCTCACGGTTGGGGATTTTTATTTTTTTTTTTAAAAAGAAAAGAAAAAACTATTTACTCGGAATAGCTTGCCTTCGCAGGGTGTGGCTTCTTACGTCTGTATATAAAACAATAAAAAAAACAATAAACCTTGGATTGCGTGTATTTCAAGTCCCGCCAATGTCCTTGAAAATCAGGATTTGTCATGCAAAAGTCGTGGAAATTAAAAAAAAACCTGTATGAACCCGGAGTTGTTTGTGTAATCTTGTTTGGAGAGCAGCACAACGGACTTGGTGTCTGCTTCATAGTCGCCCTATAAGATGATTGATCATCGTTGGTCCCAGTTTTATGAATGGGGACTAAAAATGGGAGGTGGTGAGTTCTCCGTCAATGGGAGTGTTCAAACAGCGGCTGGACAGACATCTGTCTGGGGTGATTTAGTGACCCTGCAGTGAGCAGGGGGTCGGTCTCGATGACCCTGGGGGTTCCTTCCAACTCTACCATTCTATGATTCTGTGAAAACATGTATATGTAACTGGGGAACATCCGTTTAGAGGCAATGTTACAAATAAAAGGCCTGTCTTTGTAATATGCCTTGATTACGGCCCTCGTCTCGCAGTCCACATGTTGGTTCCTGATGCCCATGTGATATCCATAATCATGATTAGCTTCACTCCTCGTTATTGAATACGCTCCCTTATCTTTCTGCAGTTGCTTTCAAATTGCTACGATTCTGATAATAGAAACAGAATTATTTGCAAACACGCGGACAACAACCCGGCGCCGAGCGGGATGTAAACTGATCCTTGTTGTCGTCTGTGTGTTTACGCTAAGGAGGCTACATTCAGGATATGGAGCGATGTACTAGGGGTGCTTTTCCAGGGGATGATCTGTCCAGGAACAGATACCCAACCGGTCGTCCCAGACATAGTTGTTCTTGTGCTTCTACACAGGAATGAGCATCGCTGACTACATGGAGGAGCAGGCCGGGGATCATTCTGACCCGCCTGCCTCCATTCACAGTAAGCAGGCAGTCGGTCATAAGTGAGCGACTGCCTATTTACACGGAATGATACGTTGTTCAGTTTTATGCATGCAGGAAGTGAATATGGGTCAGGACTGCTATCTTTCCTCCTTAGGGAGAGCACCTAGAAGGTGAGTAAGGAGACTTATAAGGCCATTCATGCTCCCCTTGGTAATATGCAAATAAGGAAGATGGAATAATACCTCTGCAGCGCCACCTATTGGAAGGCAGCATTCCTGCAAGTCAATGTTAGACTCTTTATACAAGCCTTGTAACAATGATTGGGAATTGAAAGCCAAACCAGAATCCATACACAGACAGCTGTTTTGGGGTGTTTGCCCCTCATTTATGTGCTATAGGTTTCTGGCTTGGCGAGTAACAGGGTAATCCTCTGGGTAATATGCAAATAAGGGAAATGGAGCAATGCCTTTGCAGCGCCACCTATTGGAAGGCAACTGAATGTTGAACAAGAAGCACACAACTTCTCAATCGCCGTTCAGTCGGGGCATGTATTTACAATGATTCTCCCTGGGTCGCAGGATTTTGAACGATAATCGTTCCGTGTAAAAGCACCTTGAGGTGCAGTAATCTTTTAGAAACTCTGAATGTTAATGGTGTCCAAAGGCTTTTTAGTGACCATGTATCCTGGCAGATTTGTAACTCGTGGGGTCTGAAAACGTTGGGTAATAATTAGAGATGAGCGAACGTACTCGGTAAGGGCGATTTCACAATCGAGCACTGCGATTTTCGAGTACTTCACTACTCGGGTGAAAAGTACTCTGGTGAGCGGGGGGTTGCAGCGGGGAGTGGGGGGGAGAGGGAGAGAGAGGGCCCCCGCCCCACAGCGCACCCGAGTAGTGAAGTACTCGAAAATCGCGGTGCTCGATTGCGAAATCGCCCTTACCGAGTACGTTCGCTCATCTCTAGTAATAATGCCTTTGGAAGGTGTATTTGTTATTCGGGTAAAGGTACCTTAACACGGGGATGTTATCACCCAAATTCTCACTGGAAGCCATAAATTTGGGCCATAATCGTCCGTGTACACACGGCCACCGACTGGCACTAAGCGAGAAATCGCTTACCTGTCAGAGGCGCCTGGTTTTTAGCAGAATTATTAACAAAGTGAATATCGAGCCGTTTAATGTTTGCACAACTCCTGTTTACTGTCAATGCAGACGTACGGAATGATTCCCAGTCACCCTCCTCCATTCCCTTGAACAACCAGCACAGTAGTAGTAGGGAGGCGGCTCGTGGGACGGCTGACAGGTACTTGTGCGGCTGACAGTCGTCCCGTGTAAAGGTCCCCCTAAGGCCCATTTAGACCCAACGATTCTCGCTCAAAGTCTTTTGGGCGAGAATCGTTGGGTCTAACTGCACTGACGACATGCAGTTTTCGTTAACGAGTCGCTGATCGTTCTCTTTCAGTATTCTGAAAGAACTATGAGCCTTATCAGGAGTTCACCGCAGGATACAGCTGATACTATTGTTTCAGCTGGTATCGCGCTCTGTGAACACAGCCAGGGTATGAGGAACACAGCAGTCCAGCTAAGTGCTCCGAGAACAGCTGGATGCAAAAGACAAGCGGCCTCGCTTGTCTTCTGCATACCCCGCTTGGAGCACTCAGCTGTATAACAGCTGTGCACTCTGTGACCACAGCAGGAGTATACAGAAGACAGTGCTCCAACTGTGTTCTGCATACCCCGCTCGGAGTGCAAAGTGATCGCTTAAAACTGGCAATCAAACTGCCGTTTCAGCGATCTTCTTGCCCTGTAAATGCACACAACGATTATTGCTCAAAAGATGTCTTGAGCGAGAATCGTTGTCTCTAAACAAGTCGTCACACAGTCCAGCTACCTAATGCCTGATCAGAGATTTATGTGTAGCTGAACGGCATATTTGCCTGGTTATGCAATAATATGAGTCTAGCATAGCATGGCAGATGTACAGCTTAGGCCGCCTGCAGACTGCCGGGTTGGATCCGCTGCAAGAATTCTCACAGCGGGATGCGGTCCTGTGCCCCTGCAGAGGCCTGCGGCTTAACCACTCCCGGTGTCTCCTCTCTGCACTGTCTGCCTCTGCGAGACCCACACAGAAATAGAACATGCCGCGATGTTTTCCGCGAGTATTTTCACGCAGACACATCGCGACCGTCTGCATAGGATTGCATATTGTAATGCAATCCTATGCAGGCGGGCACAGGCGGAAATTCTGCGGGAAATCCCCTCGCGGAATTTCTGCTCGTGTGCAGTGGGCCTTAGGCCTCATGTCCACGGGGAAAATCAGGCCCGCTACGGATTCTACATGGAGAATCTGCAGCGGGTCCCTCCTGCCCCGCGGACATGAGCGCTGAAAATAAGAATTTAAAAGAATTTACCTATCCGTAGCGGGCGGGGAAGGTCTGCTCTTCCTCACGGCCGGATCTTCTTTTTCGGCCGGCGGATGAATTTGTCACGCCGGCGGCACGTCGCCGACGTGCCGCGCATGCGCCGGGCACATCCGCCGAGCCGAAGCAAGAAAGATCCGGCCGTGAGGAAGAGAAGACCTTCCCGGTCCGCTCCGGATGGGTAAATTCTTTTAAATTCCTATTTTAGGTCTCCCGCGGATCCGGACGGCTTCCATAGGCTTCAATAGAAGCCCGCGGGAGCCGTCCCCGCGGGAGACCCGCACGAAAATGGAGCATGGTCCAGATTTTTTCATGCTCCATTTTTTTTTAAATCCCTTTTATTGACCATCCGCGGGTATTTATCTACCCCGCGGGTGGTCAATGCATCCCTATGGGATGCGGGTCCGCGTGCGGGAGATCCGCTGCGGATCTTAAATCATATTTTGCCCGTGGACATGAGGCCTTAGTGGAATGCAATCCCAGTGGGCACTGTAATCATGGTTGGCATCCTACTCTACCAGATGCCTCCAAACCCAGTCCGTGTATACTGGGAAGTTGGGGTTTTTCAAAACTATCAGTGCACCAAGGAGGGTAAAGCAACTCTTCATGTATTGTATAAAAGTCTGCTGTCACTATAATGTCACTAATATTTCCTGCCGTGTCCCCAGGCTGTATGTGCGCAGAATCCTGAAGCGTTGTCGATGGCTTTAAACCAGGGTGCAGAACACATCGAGAATCTACAGGCGGCGTGTGCGGAGGAGCTCCAGAAACGCTCCGAACAAGTGCAATGCATGAACTCCCTATCAAGTGCATCACAAGCCAAACGGCAAAATCTGCCCTAAGGATAAGGACAAGGAAAAATAAATGATTGAGGCTAGGTCATGCACCGAGTGAGAACTGAAGGCTGGGTGTGACAGAGCTGTGTGCGGGTTAGACAATGTATCGAAGCAAATCGAGTCATGTGACTACAAAGTAACAAACTTGCTTCAGTCTGAGTTTAGCGATACAACGTCTGTTTTCTAAAACGGTGAAGTCTTTATGGCTCCAACAACATTAACAGATCATGGGTGAAAGGCAGAATCTTGTAGATACAGTTTACTGCTGAAGTGATGATGTCACAGCAGCTGCTGATGACCTCATCACTAATCTTTCTGGTGGAGGATGATGGGTTTTCAGAATTACAATGCATATCTTGCACATGAGGATCCTGCAGGTATTTCCCACTTTGATTTCTACTTTTGTTTTCAGTGTTGTTTCCTATGATTTCATTGGTGTTACAAATGTAGATTGAGGTACAGAACCGCACACCGTATCTCAGCTGCGTGAGCCTTCGTCTTGCAATAAAGTTTACTTTTTTTTTTTCAATCACCTTTTCAGAATTCCTATTTGTTCTACCAAATATTAACCGCACTAGCAAAGCATATTGTTAGAAGGGGCGGTCCAGTTTACTTGCACATGGCCTTTAACCCTTTAACGCTATAGGACGTACATTTACAGCGTCGGGGTATTATAAGGAGAGATGGTGGGGTGATCTCCCTCCATACAACACGGGTGCCGGCTGTTTCTTACAGCCAACACCTGGCGGCAATAGCTCCGATTAGCCGCGCGGCTGATGGGAGCTGTTACCTCCCTAAATGCCCTGAATGATGTTTGGCACCCCACCCTCTCGCGATGAGATTGCAAGGCGCTGTGCGGGTGTCATGGTAGCCAGGGACCTCGTGAAAGCCCCCAGTACTGTCTTGGCAGAATGCCTATCAAGCCATATCCCTGTGGGATAAATCCCATAGAATAAAGTCATCAGGTGATTATTGTTGCTCTTTGTGGGCCGTAGAAACAAGACGCCCAGAAAGATGGCGGAATTTCATTTTTTCCATTTAGCTCCAAGTTTTTCAGTACATTATATGGTACCATTGAAAAATACAACTTGCCCCACAAAAAACAAGCCCTCATACAGCTACGTCAATGGATAAATAAAGGAGTTATGATTTTTTTAAAAGGGGGGAGGAAAAAACTAAAATGGGGGGAGGGGGACAGGTTATCTCCTTAAGGGGTTAATGGATGTATCCTAGGGAAAATATATGTTTAAAGGGGTTGTCGCACTTCTATCTACTGATGACGGGTCATCAATATCAGATAACCTGGGACCCCTAGGCGTCAGCTGTTTTCCTGCTGCAGGAAGCAGACAGCTCCATACATTACACAGTGGCCCAAGTTGGTACTGCAGGCTGAGCCCTATTGAAGTGACTAGGTAATCGATAGCTAGAAGTTGGACAACCCCTTAAAATAAAGTGTCAAATCAGACCAATTTTGTATTTAAAGTGTAACTACACTTTCTAAAAGCTTTCAACATGTCAGAGAGAGAGGTCAAAAGTTTTGACCACCACTAATCGCTGGTACGAGCCAGCTGAAGCCTTCATCTGAGTGTGGTCACTGCTCGCTAGCTGAAGGATGGCTCAGTAGAAAGTCTATGGGTCCGGCTATCAGTGGCTAGGGAATCTCGGCAGCCGGACCCTAGCAATCAAAACATTTGGTATGTTCCTATGACATGTCAAAAGTTTTTAGAAAGCGCCTTTTGGACATCTTTTACATGGGACGACTATCAGCCGAATAATCGCTTAAAAGAATGAATGCAAATGATAGTCGTCCAGTGTAAACATGGCAGCGGGGTGACCAGCGATAATTTGCTCACCAGTCGTTTAGTTTCAGCTCACCTATAAAACACTCACTGGGTGATCAGAAGTCGCTGGGTGTAAAGTCACAATAGGTTGTATTTTAATTAATTTATAGGGGAAGGATCTCCATGCAAACGATATGGCAGCAAACAACTAACAGTCATCGCTGGGTGTAAAGGCAAACGGACAACTGTTACTTGTTTGCTTCAGCGAGTTTTCTGAGTGAGTAGCTGAAAGATGGCTACTCCGAATTTAAGTACCCTTACATGCTAGAGATGAGCGAGCGTACTCGGAAAAGCACTACTCGCTCGAGTAATTTGCTTTATCCGAGTATCGCTGTGCTCGTCCCTGAAGATTCGGGTGCCGGCACGGAGCGGGGAGCTGCAGGGGAGAGCGCGGAGGAACGGAGGTAAGATCTTTCTCTCCCTCTCTCCCGCCCGCTCCCCGCTGCGACTCACCTGTCAGCCGCAGCGGCACCCGAATCTTCAGGGACGAGCACAGCGATACTCTGATAAAGCACATTACTCGAGCGAGTAGTGCTTTTCCGAGTACGCTCGCTCATCTCTAATGTCAACCCCTTAAAGACATTGTCCGAGGTTTTTTTTTGTTTGTTTGTTTTCCATGCCCCCTCCCTCCCCAAACTATACTTGACTGAGCTGCACATGTGACAGATGATGTTGTGTGTGCTTCTAATATAGAAGCCCCGGGCCTGTTTACTGATGACCTTGATCTTGGGGGCCTCTAATTGGCTACTTTGTTTTTCTGCAGTCATGTGGTTGTTTACCCATGTGACCGCTGCGCTCAGAGTGGTGGCGGGGGAGCAGAACACCAGTGGAGAGGTGAGTAGTAGTAGTTTTATTTTTTTTGTTTTTGTCTCACACCCCCCCCCCCCCCCCACTGCTACCAATGTTATAATAAATAATAAAAACTCTTAAGGACCACGATTTAAAGTACCGTGTAATGTATTGAAAAGATGCAAACACTTCAAAGTGTTGTGAAATGAGGGGAAAAAACCAATTGCGCCTTTTTTTTTTTTTTTTTTTTTTTTTAAGTAAAATTGAAGGGGGGAAAAAAAAGTAAAATCTCATTAAGAAGATCTGCTTCTGTTGCCATCAATTGACCGCATCATTTTTATTTCTTTTTCCGGTAATGGGACCCTGTAGTTTCTATTTACCATGTTGTAGAATGGAAGACTTTTTTTGATCGCTTTTTTTTTTATTACCGTAACTCGCCCATGCTCTTTACACTCCTTTCGGAATAAGGGGCTGTGTCCCCAAAATGTGTTTTAAAATATTGGTTATTTTTTATCTCTTAATAAAGAAGAACCGGGTTTACAGCTCATTGGAATAGTTTTGTGTGAGGGTTGCGTCATCTGGATCCGCATTTTTCTTTTTTTTTTTGTCTATATATCGTTTTCACGCCTGGCCGATATACGGCTGTCCCTTTCTGCAAGGGGAGGAGTCGGGCCAGGTCGGGAGCAGTGCACTGAGCTCCCGCCCTCGCTCCACCCCTCGCCACTGTTGGCAATGGGAGGGGTGGTGGTGGAGCTAAGTTTCTCCCCGCCGCGCCTCCTCCCATTGCAAATGGGGGCGGGAGCTCAGTACACTGCTCCCGGTCCACCTCCTTCCTCTGCAGAAGGGGACACCGTATATCGGTCGGGTGTGGAAACCTGGCCGATATACGGATGTGTGAATAAGCCCTGAGGGCACTTTCACATGACAGTTTTTATGTTCAGTTTTTTTGTGAGCCAACACCAAGATTGGAGAGAAAGTCTAATAGAAAGCTTTGCATGTCTTCTCTATTTTGGACCCACTCCTGGTTTTGGCTCACAAAATACCGAACACAAAAACGGTTGTGTGAAAGCGCCCTTAGTAGTAAGTGCAATCATGTAGAAAAGCATCAGCTCCAGAGTTGGAAGGACAATACTTGCCGCCATCTGTTTAGCTATGCAATGTGGTTATCTGGGATTAAAGGGATCCATAGTATAGGTGATAAGTCTGATTAGTGGTCTCACCACTGAGACCCCCACTGATCCTGAAAATGAGGGTCCCATGTGCCTACTCCTCACTGCACCCCCTGCAGCAAGGAGGAGATGGGTCAGCGGTCCCTTGTGTGGATCTGCTGCAGATAGCCATGTGCTATTTCTGCCAGCCTCCTTGAGATAAATGGAGTGTTGTAATGCATGCTCAACCACTGCCCCCTCTTCTCCCTGCAGGGGGTACAGTGAGCCTGTAGTAAGGAGGGCAGAGGAGGATACGGGCCCCCAGTTCTTGAGGTCTCAGCAGTGATATCATTCACCAATTGGACTTCTCACCTATACTGTAGTGATAAAAGTTGATTTTGGTACAACCCCTTTAAGTAACAGCATTTCTGTACCCAAATCAAGATATCTGGGACCAAGGCTTGTTTGAACAGCTGATTCAAGTAAGGCAAATCAGTCTCGGGACCGTCTATCTCACCAGACAGAATAGCTGTAAAGGTAATGTGAGTTTTACCGAAGAAATTCAGGCACAACTCTCATCAGACGGCACACGGACTCTGCGCATTGACATGTCCTATTTATCGTGCATGGGACGGGAATAGGACATCTCATAAGTATTTATATGCGGAGTATCTGTCTGTGTATAGCCCCATAGGCTATAATTGGGCCATGTGTTGTACCAAGATAGCACATACGCTACTGTGGTGGAGGCGTAAATCTGATTCTTTACTGTCAAGTTTGATGTATAAGCGCTAAGGCCCCCCCCAGTGGTGGCTGCAGGCAGCCAAAATTGTATCCTTTTAAAGGGATGAACACTGCAGTCAATGAAAGGCTGCAATGTCACCACCCGTTCTCCTGGCATTGGCGGTCAAATCCTGAGTGCCATGATGCCAAGGGTTCAAGAATGTGACACTACAGCCTCTCATTGGCACTGAATTCCATGGCAGCAGTTCAAGTACGTGACGCTGAAGTGGTCACCTGATTTCCTCTGTCATCTGTTACGGGAATCTCTGCGACCGCAGTGCTAGATTCTGACGTCCACAGATGGATAACTAAATCCTGCACTGAGCAGGAGGTTGGACCTGATGACCCTGGAGGTCCCTTCCAAGTCTACCAGTCTATGGTTCTATGAACTATATATCTGTTTGTTATTATTTTACTCCAGGGGGTCCTATAGTCCAGTAACCGGACAATCCCTTTAACTCTGGTCTTTGCAGGGGGTTTGGGGCTCCGTATCAGAAAATAATGAAGTTTTAGACCACTGGAAAAATAAACGGTTCTAAGACATTCTTCAAAACTGCATTTTGTACTTAAAAGTTGGAAATTCATCTTAAAGGAGTTTTACAGAGACTTATAATTGCTTCACTTCCCCTTCCTGCTTGCTGCGGACCAGGACATGTGACTGCCGCAGCCAATCACCGGCTATAGAAGGTTAATGCTGTGGTCAGTCATTGGCTGCAGCAGTCACAATGCCTGGTCAATAGCAACTGGGAAGGACAGAGTGGCTGTGAAGCAATTTTAAGTCTCGGGAATACCCTTAAAGGGGTTGTGCCAAGATTGATTTTTATCACTTTTCCATAGGATAGGTGATTAAAGCTTGAACAGTGGAGGCATCCCTGATCCCAACAACAGGGGTCCTGTGTCCCCCTCTTCTTGTCCCTGTGGTATTGCTGTGCCACCATAGTGAATTGAGTGGCGATAGAGCATGAATGGCGCTGCTTCATTCATTTCAATGACACCTAGACATACAAGCCTCTGCTGTATTCGGCGGTCCCATTGAAGATGATGGAATGGCATTGTGCATGGACAACCGCTGCTCCATTCAATCTCCTCACTATGGTGGGTGCAGTGAGGAGGAGAGGGCTTCACGGGACCCCTGATCAGCGCGCTTCTCAGTGGTGAGACCCCCAGCGATCAGGCTTTATCACATGGATACGTGATAAAAGTCCATCTTGGTACGGCCTCCTTTAAGCTGGGTGGTCCGATACGGTGACACTGCGGCGGTAGAGAAATGTTATGACTTCTTATGTTCCAGAAAGGGCATTGTTACTTATGGTAACCGGACCAGATCTGCCAGCTGCCACCAGAGAATTACAGCATGTTCATTGATAATAAAACTGATTTAGTGCTTAATGAAAAGTGAAGCAAATTGCTTGGCCAGGAAACATGATTCAAACATTCTACAAGCTGGGAGAGTTTACCTTTACTTCTATATGATGTTATTGAAACTGCTGAAGCCAGCGAAAAGCGTGAGGAATTAACCCCTACAGGATATAATTCACTTACCACAGTGAAACATTTCAGGAGATTTAAGCTTTGCGTTGCAAATGTTCTGTTAATCAATTTTCCAAAGTGCGGTTAGAGGTGGGGTGTGCATGAATTAGCCTCCAAACATGATTCATTCCTGTGTTTGGATCTGCAGATTATAATGTAAAATGCTTAATTAGTTCATATCTATTGATTTTCTGGAGGTACAGTGTTCTGGTGATTTAAATCCGCTAATATATGGATCGCCAAGCCGATATGGATGGGATTTTTTCAGCATTAAACACTTCGGCGATGTCTTTGGGGTCATTGCTCTACGTAATGGCTGTAAGATGCAATGCAAGCACTATGCTAATGAAGGTGCCCCCAAATTGTTGGGGTTCAGAAAGCAGATGTGGATTCTGGTGAGACCACGAAGAATGTGTGATTAGGTATTCGCTACATACAGATGCTGAGATTGTATATTAACCGCCTAAAGCTTCGCATACATGTGTGGTTAGGGTTGCCTGAAGGGGCCCATCCTGGGAGACAGTCGTTTGGAGAAAAAAAAAAAGGCTAACAATCTTTTTTTGATGTCCCCTATGTCACCCATCTGCTTAAGGCCGCCTGCAGGCGAGCGGGTCGGATCCGGCGGAGAGAATGCTCGCCGCGGGACCCGACCCCAGCGCCTGCAGGGAGGAGCGCGTACTCACCCGCGCCTGGTGGCCCCGGCTCTTTCATGTGCCGGTGCATGCGCAGACCGGAGCTGGCGGCCGGGTGAGTGACGTTCTCTGCGAGCCCCGCACAGAAATAGGACATGCCGCGCGAGATTTTGCGCAGCCAAACCGCGGCCGTCTGCATAGGAGTGCGTATTGTAATGCACTCCTATGCAGGCTTTCAGTGGCGGAAATCCCGCGGGAAATACTGCCGCGGTATTTCCACCCGTGTGCAGGTGGCCTAATGGCACCTTTACACGGGCAATCAAATCATGCGATGCGAGAGTGATTGAAAACGCAGAATTATGAAACCTATGATTTTCAATTGTTTCCTTCACATTTGTGATTTTTTTTTTTTTCAATCATGCGATGGTGTGAGAAAGAAAAAACAGCATGTCCTTTCTGTCAGTGTTTTATTTTTTTATCTCCCATGTTTCCCTATGGAGCCTCCTTTTTCCCACATTACATCGCAAAGCACAAACTTGCGATTTTAATGCGATGCATTTTTAACATTAGAAAGTCCTATTATCTCTCTCGTGAGAAAATCGCTGAAAATTTTGGGGGAAAAAAATGTAAAAAAAATCACAACTGGCAGCGATGTTTTTGCAAGAAAAAGCATAAACTGCCGCTCAAAAATTGCGGGGAAAAAGTTGCGGTTTTCGCGATTGCCAGTGTGAAGGAGCCCTATGGTCGGCTTCATACAGACGATAAACTCACACAAGATTTGTGCATTTCAAGGCTCACAGACATGAACCCCATTCTTTGGAATGAGTGATGTTTTCCCACATGGTGGTGTAGGAAAAAATCGTGGCATGTCCTATCTTTTCGCGAACCTCACAACACACACCTATTCTTTTCAATGGGACAGTAAAACATCAGCTTCATAGAGAACTCTAAAGCCCCTGCTTCCTTGTACCCAAGGGAATACAGTTCTGCTTTTCCGCAACCATCACTAGGGGGAGCTCTCTAGTGACAGATTTGTATAGCTTCCATGAAAGGGGTTGTGCAAAAAGAGAAGGTGGGGAGTACCCCGCGGAAACCCTAGACAAGCAGCTGAATTTGCCAGGAGAACCTGTGGTCCGCCTGACTTCTCCGGTTCCTGTTTTATGCCAGTTCTCTAACGCAGGTGTTACCCCAGCACATACTTTACTTAGACCGGCATATGCAACCCTGTTCTAATGAATATGCTAATTAGTGGGGGGGGTTTTTTACATTTCTTCAGAAATTATGTCCATAAGCCTGTTCTTTGTATTGCAGCCCTGTACCTTTTAACTTGAATGTTGCCAGACACCTACCCCAGGAACAGGATTGGCACGGTTTCTGTTTGTTGGAAGGAATGTTGGTTTTTACCTCCGCTACAATGTGGGGATGAATAGATCCTCCATTCTAGTCCAAGGATTGATAGAAAGTAGAGATGAGTGAGCGTACTCAGAAAAGCACTACTCGCTCGAGTAATTTGCTTTATCCGAGTATCGCTCTGCTCGTCCCTGAAGATTCGGGTGCCGACACGGAGCGGGGAGGTGCAGGGGAGAGCGGGGAGGAACAGAGGTAAGATCTTTCTCTCCCTCTCTCCCGCCCGCTCTCCCCTGCTCCCCGCTGCGACTCACCTGTCAGCCGCAGCGGCACCCGAATCTTCAGGGACGAGCACAGCGATACTCGGATAAAGCAAATTACTCGAGCGAGTAGTGCTTTTCCAAGTACGCTCGCTCATCTCTAATAGAAAGGCGTCTATCTTTCATCTCGGCCCCAGATTGTTCTCATTGAGCTCAGTACGGCTCGGTGCACGCCATGCTTTTATTTAGCACATATTGTTACAGTGTTATTTATACAGGATGAGGCATTTTAGATACATTGTAAAAGAATTACATTTCCTTGCACAAGCAACAATTACAAACACACCTTGGCCGAGCTCTGCAGTCAAAAAAAGGTGGCGGCTGCCTCGCTCTAGTTATTTGCGCATACAAATATACCGCCATCTAGTTACACTTTTAACCGCAAGTTCTGCATTTAAAGCAGATCCATCCTTCGCACTAAGGAGGCAGAGAATTTTGAGGCAAGTATGTACAATAAATATATACAAAAGCAGTATATGCCACAAGCTTAAGCCAAACTATTGGTTTGTCCCATGAATAGCGGCTTCCGCTGTAGGAACGACTGACCCCCGTTATGAAAGAATGGAAACAGTGTGATTACATGCAGAAGGTGGGGCGTGGGTCCCAGAAGACTTCTTACAGGTAAAGATAAACTTAGCATGCAGAAAATGTCTTCCAGAAGAAGTTTTTACAAACAGTCTTTTCTCTGCCCAGATGCGGGTTGTACATAGACCTCTGTGGCCTATAGGGTGGCTCAGGATCCTCCATGTTTATCATCTCTGCATCACCTTCTGGTGAGCTCCAGTCAAATATGGCAGACAGTACACTCAGGAGGTCGCTCTTCTTCATTTCATCCATATCCTGCAACAAATAAGACACAAGGAGGTCATATAACCAAGATTTATGGTACAAGGTGCTAAATATATCAAAAAGAGGTTTCAGAAGTGGCAACCTTAATGGCATCTCAACCTCTTGCTATTCACAAAGTACCGGCCTCCTTTCAAGATACATCTTTAATATGGTTAGGATATATATGGGGCATGGTGAAAGGTGGTAAGCGAGGCATTTGGCCCGGATGAAGTGAGGTAGGTGTGAAATTATACATTACGCGGTAGTGTTGTGTGCATAGCAAGAAGTACATGTGCAAAAGTCACACATAATTAATTTGTTACTAACTATCACATGCTGAGCATGCAGCTTTGTCATAATTAACCTTTGTAATCACAAGCTCTAGATTTTGAATTGTTAACCTTGGGGGGTGGGGGGGAGGAGAGTGACACACTATATAAACTCTTGCATTAGAACAATGAAGTAGAAGAACTGCTAGAAACACATCAGTGTTTCTGTATTGACTTCTCCGATGTACAGCCTATAATTTGGCTTATGAGGCCTTAATAACATGAGCCAGCCTTATTATTCACGTCTGGCCGATATACGCTACCATGTGATACACAGCCTCCGCGGCTGACGTCTCTCCTCCCCTTGCAATGAGAGGAGGCGGGGGGGGGGCGTAGCTAAGCTCCTCCCTGCAGCCAGTAATGGGAGGAGGTGGGATGGGGCGTAGCTTAGCCCTGCCACCTCCCATTGCAAACAGCTGGAGGGGAGGAGAGAAGGGGGAGGAAGTTTAGCAGTCACGCCGCTAAACTCCCTTCCATCTCCCTTCTCCGGCTGCTGTCATTGGCTGTCATAGGAGTCTATTTTAACATTTTTTAATGTAACTTTGCATTAACACTTCCATGAATTACTTTTTCTCGGGCAAGGGGGGAGGGGTACACACAAAGGAATTGGCCACATTACGGGGAAGGAGGTGAGACGAGTAGCTTCAGTAAAAGAGAAGAACAGGACAGTGCAATAATACAGCATATTAGTAAGTTAAAAACTCCATGCACATGCTGCAGACACAACCTTACTCCGAGGCATGCAATGGATTGTGCAGTTGCAAAAATTTCTTCAAGAAATCTCCTGTGTGTGAATGTACCCTTCCAACAAACAAGACACAGAAGTGAAAACATTTACCCCCAACGTAAACATCTAAAGAAGTCCAAATCCAAATGTATTCAATGATACATATAATATCTCACAAGATGAAGATGCCCTGCCAATAAAGGAGCAACTCATAAGGCTTCATTCAAATTGCCTTTTATGGGGTCCCATCCCAGGGCTTCATCCAGATGGCCGATGACAGCATCTACATGGAACCCTGGACGGAACCACAAGCTGCTGACAAAATAGGTCTCTTTTACACGGCGACGGCGATATCTCCGCGAGAAAAATTTGCAGCGATATCGTATCCGTGTTCTGTGCGATATCGCTGCATTTTCACATGTTAATATCATGATTTTGTAACGCTCTTTTGCTAGGATTTTCAGGGGAGGGGGGGGCTGAAATGTAAGCCCTACCCCAAAAATAAACCCTAGCTACATGGAAAAAAACAAAACACCATACATCACCTAACAGGTTCTGTCTGCTCCGCCGCACATCTTCTTCTGAAGCTCCGGCAGACTTATCTGTAGTCTTCAACCAGCACTTCCTTTTCAGGGGTTCAAAATCCCCGCCTCAAGGAAGCACTGGCTCTGATTGGTTCGAAAATCAATCACAACCATTCAATGCGAAAACTGTGATTGGTTCTCAAGCGCCGCAGCTCAGCAAATCAGAGCCAGCGCTTCCTGGAGGCGGGGTTTTTGAACCCCTGACCAGGAAGCGCTGGTTGAAGACTATAGACAAGTGTATCAGTGACCTGCAAGAAGACGTGCGGCGAAGCAGACAGTGGTTGTTAGGTGATGTATTGATTTTTTTTTTTAAATGCAGCTAGGGTTTATTTTAGCGACAGACAATAGGACTTCCTACTATAAAAGTTGCATCTCACTGCATGAAAACCACGTTTTTGTGCGATGCAACAGAAAGGAAGGCTCCATAGGGAAACATGGGCTACAAAACTTAGCAAATCGCGGCAATATTCAGAATACCATGATTTTTTTTCGCAATGTAGCAGCTTACAGAACATGTGATTTGTAGAGCTGTCGCATAGCGAGAAAATCGTGTGATTTTGTCGCTGTGTGAAAGCGGCCTAAGAGACCAATGCTACAAGATTTGGTCTCCTTTTTGGCAAGTTTATGCTTGTTTCCAGAGTTTTGGCCAGACTTAATAGTGTTGTCTACTACACTATTCAGTCCAGCCAAAATGCTGGAAAAGGACAGAAGCCTGCTAAAACTAATGCACTACTGGTTTTACTAATAGCAACCTACGGTTCCATCCAGATGTCATTTTCGACCAACCAGACAGCATTCTGGGCCAGAGCCCCTGAATGGGGGCTGAAACACAATCTGAATAAAGCTTAGCAATACCGCCCCATCACTGAGCAACTAGCAATAATAGTTAAAGGGGTTTCCACTACCTAAACACATTCTAATCGTAGACGTTATCTTACTCTGTTTCTCTCCCCTTTTTAATATGTTTGTATATTTATGTTTCAAGATCGATTACTGTATAAATGTTGACTTTTCTTTTTACATTTATTTAGATATTGAAAGGGGTTTCTGAGTGCTGCTAACATTAGTGGGAGAGCACATAATATATATTTAAAAAGCCCCAGAATACTCACCTTCCGCTGCAGAGTTGCTTCCCCGCCATTACTCCGGCCTTCTACTTACTTCAGTGGCAGTGGCCACATGGGTCGGTTACTCATGTGACTGCTAAAGCCAACAGAAGACCCAACAGGGACGTCATCACTGACATCCAATAAAGCTGTCAGGGCTTCAAGTGACAGGTCTCCTAGCCCGGTGACATCACGTCTCCTGTGCCGTGATGCTGGAGCGGAGGTCCGGTGCCAAAGTGAGTATATTGACTTGATATAGTTTTGGGCAAAGGGGGCTCAAACCTATGTAAAAAAAAAATATTTGGGATAACCCATTTAGTGTTGCCGAAACATCTCTCAGCCACACAAGAGAAGAGCAGTATCATAAATGGGGAACTAAAACTGATGATTAGTTGATTTCCTTGAGTCCACGCACTTTACCTGCAGCAGCCTCTACTGCGGGTATTCAGATGAATAACTGCCCGGATCCACCAAAACAAGACCCACCTATTAGTAGCACTCTGCTAGGACTGAAAAAGAGCACCCCCAAGAGGGGGACCCCCACTCCATAATGTCCATATGCCCTAATAGGCCATAAAAAGGGGTTTTTTTTTAATGAAACAACCCATTTAAAACCAATTCTGCAGCTTTAGGGAAGAAATAAATGATGATGAGCCTGATCTTTGATTCAATTTAGAAGCAGTCGGGCAAGATAATACATTACATTTGCAACAGACGCAGCTAAATCTTCCTCAATTGGCCATTTTTTCCCCTCCCTAGACATGCACGATGCTTTGATTTACGTCTGTGGCATTTGATAATGGTAGAATAAAATAATTTTACTTTTCCTTTTTTTTTTCCATTTACACAGATGTTAGTTAACCAGGACAGAAGGAACAAATCACAAGCCTCATTATTCTGTAGCCTCATTATTTTTGTGTGACATCAGTGGTTCTTTAAATATAAGGGTCCTAACCTTTTCCACATCACTCTGGAGGCAATTCAGAAGAATATGACAGATTCTGACAGATAATGTACTGCCAGACTCCAGAGCTGCACTTCCCTGTACGATTTTAATGTAATAACCCGCTTTAATGGTTACATTTATGGACTGTTTCCTGGAACTTTTTCAAAAAAATGGCAAAAAAAATAGAAGTAAATGAATCTCTGAAATAGGAGCCTGTAAAACAGAGAGGATTTAATTAACTGTTCAGGCCACAACTCACAGCCAATCGCAGGATTTCATCCTTCATACATAACTTTATTTTACCATTGATTTCCTTTCAATTCACCTTGTTGCTTTCTTTCCCCCGTTCTTTAGATGCAGCCTCCTATTAAGTTAAACATATAAAGGCACTTATCTGGAAACAGCCGTGTCGTGTGCGGTCTCCATGCGGACACAAATCAGCTGGGGGCTGCATTGCATTTGACTTCCTTGTCTGTTTAGTTTGACAAGTGGTCCCATAAAGCTTCTCTTTTTTACCGGATTACTACTTCTAGCCCCAGAAACAGAATGCAGTTGTTGCTACAACTCAGGAAGTAAATAAATAAAGCAGCCCCATATTTTACATAAAATAGACGTCTAGTTATAATGGTGAGAAATAGCAAAGGCCCGAACCGTAACTACTAGCTTTTTTCTTTTAAAAGGTGGGAAACGCATAATCTTATTGAGTAGAAGTGAATTTAATAATAAACTACTTACAAATAGAAAAGCATTTTATGGATAGGAACGTAACAATGTACACGAATATAACTACTGTAATACTGTCTCCTATGTACACGAATATAACTACTATAATACTGCCCCCTATGTACAAGAATATAACTACTATAATACTGCCCCCTATGTACAAGTATATAACTACTATATTACTGCCCACTATGTACAAGTATATAACTACTATAATACTGCTCCCTATGTACAAGAATATAACTACTATAATACTGCTCCCTATATACAAGAATATAACTACTATAATACTGCCTCCTATGTACAAGAATATAACTACTATAATACTGTTCCCTATGTACAAGAATATAACTACTATAATACTGCCCCTATGTACAAGAATATAACTACTATAATACTGCCCCCTATGTACAAGAATATAACTACTATAATACTGCCCCCTGTGTACAAGAATATAACTACTATAATACTGCTCCCTATGTACAAGAATATAACTACTATAATACTGCCCCCTATGTACAAGAATATAACTACTATAATACTGCCCCCTATGTACAAGAATATAACTACTATAATACTGCCTCCTATGTACAAGAATATAACTACTATAATACTGCCTCCTATGTACGAGAATATAACTACTATAATACTGCCCCCTATATACAATATAACTACTATAATACTGCTCCTATGTACAATAATATAACTTCTATAATACTGCCCCTTATGTACAAGAATATAAGTACTATAATACTGTTCCCTATGTACAAGAATATAGCTATTATAATACTGCCCCCCTATGTACAAGAATATAACTACTATAATACTGCCTCCTATGTACAAGAACATAACTACTATAATACTGCCCCCTATGTACAAGAATATAACTACTATAATACTGCCCCCTATGTACAAGAATATAACTACTATAATACTGCCCCCTATGTACAAGAATATAACTACTATAATACTGCTCCTATGTACAAGAATATAACTACTATAATACTGCCCCGTATGTACAAAAACATAACTACTATAATACTGCCCCCTATGTACAAAAACATAACTACTATAATACTGCCCCCTATGTACAAAAACATAACTACTATAATACTGCCCCCTATGTACAAGAATATAACTACTATAATACTGCCCACTATGTACAAGAATATAACTACTATAATACTGCCCACTATGTACAAGAATATAACTACTATAATACTGCCCCCTATGTACAAGAATATAACTACTATAATACTGCCCCCTATGTACAAGTATATAACTACTATATTACTGCCCACTATGTACAAGAATATAACTACTATAATACTGGCCCCGATGTACAAGAATATAACTACTATAATACTGCCCCCTATGTACAAGAATACAACTACTATAATACTGCCTCCTATGTACAAGAATATAACTACTATAATACTGCCTCCTATGTACAAGAATATAGCTACTATAATACTGCCCCCTATGTACAAGTATATAACTACTATAATACTGCCCCCTATGTACAAGAATATAACTACTATAATACTGCCCCCTATGTACAAGTATATAACTACTATATTACTGCCCACTATGTACAAGTATATAACTACTATAATACTGCTCCCTATGTACAAGAATAAAACTACTATAATACTGCCCCCTATGTACAAGAATATAACTACTATAATACTGCCTCCTATGTACAAGAATATAACTACTATAATACTGCCCCCTATGTACAAGAATACAACTACTATAATACTGCCTCCTATGTACAAGAATATAACTACTATAATACTGCCTCCTATGTACAAGAATATAGCTACTATAATACTGCCCCCTATGTACAAGTATATAACTACTATATTACTGCCCACTATGTACAAGTATATAACTACTATAATACTGCTCCCTATGTACAAGAATAAAACTACTATAATACTGCCCCCTATGTACAAGAATATAACTACTATAATACTGCCTCCTATGTACAAGAATATAACTACTATAATACTGCCCCCTATATACAAGAATATAACTACTATAATACTGCCTCCTATGTACAAGAATATAGCTACTATAATACTGCCCCCTATGTACAAGAATATAACTACTATAATACTGCCTCCTATGTACAAGAATAAAACTACTATAATACTGCCCCCTATGTACAAGAATATAACTACTATAATACTGCCTCCTATGTACAAGAATAAAACTACTATAATACTGCCCCCTATGTACAAGAATATAACTACTATAATACTGCCTCCTATGTACAAGAATATAACTACTAGAATACTGTCCCCTATGTACAAGAATATAACTACTAGAATACTGTCCCCTATGTACAAGAATATAACTACTATAATACTGCCCCCTATATACAAGAATATAACTACTATAATACTGCCTCCTATGTACAAGAATATAACTACTATAATACTGCCCCCTATATACAAGAATATAACTACTATAATACTGCCTCCTATGTACAAGAATATAGCTACTATAATACTGCTCCCTATGTACAAGAATATAACTACTATAATACTGTTCCCTATGTACAAGAATATAACTACTATAATACTGCCCCCTATGTACAAGAATATAACTACTATAATACTGCCTCCTATGTACAAGAATATAGCTACTATAATACTGCCCCCTATGTACAAGAATATAACTACTATAATACTACCCCCTATATACAAGAATATAGCTATTATAATACTGCCCCTATGTACAAGAATATAACTACTATAATACTACCCCCCTATATACAAGAATATAGCTATTATAATACGGCCCCTATGTACAAGAATATAACTACTATAATACTACCCCCTATATACAAGAATATAGCTATTCTAATACTGCCCCTATGTACAAGAATATAACTACTATAATACTGCCCCTATGTACAAGAATATAACTACTATAATACTGCCCCTATGTACAAGAATATAACTATTATAATACTGCCCCCTGTGTACAAGAATATAACTACTATAATACTGCCTCCTGTGTACAAGAATATAACTACTATAATACTGCTCCTATGTACAAGAATATAACTACTATAATACTGCCTCCTATGTACAACAATATAACTACTATAATACTGCTCCTATGTACAAGAATATAACTACTATAATACTGCCCCCTATGTACAAAAATATAACTACTATAATACTGCCTCCTATGTACAAGAATATAACTACTATAATACTGCTCCTATGTACAAGAATATAACTACTATAATACTGCTCCTATGTACAAGAATATAACTACTATAATACTGCCCCTATGTACAAGAATATAACTACTATAATACTGCTCGCTATGTACAAGAATATAACTACTATAATACTGCCCCCTGTGTACAAGAATATAACTACTATAATACTGCCCCCTATGTACAAGAATATAACTACTATAATACTGCCCCTATGTACAAGAATATAACTACTATAATACTGCCCCCTGTGTACAAGAATATATTGTAACCACAAGAATAATCTTTTTAATGTTAAATACTTTTGCACTTCTGGATAATGTGCGTTTCCTTTACTTCTGGTTTTATGTAATTTAATGTATTAGCAAGTAAAATAAACATTGTCTACATATTGCAGCTCAGTGCTCATATGCCTTGAACACCACTGCCCAGCCCATTTTGCCGACCCTGAGAAATAATCTGCTGTCGGGCTGCTAGAATTATTGCATACCTCTTCACAATGGTAGTAAGAGAGAAAAGTGTCGGCTTCTGCAGGCCAGCCAATCATTGTAACTCATCTTTTCCACACGTTGCCAGTGGAGACATTTATGGAGTCTGTAACTCATGCTACCCCTCCCATGTACCTACCATGCTGTCACTTGCCATCACTCGGTTGTGTCTTGTAGGCACGGTCGATCTAACTGTGCAGCTTGCAAGGAGGACCAGCAAGAGCTGTGTGGTGTGGAGCAACTGGCTCATGTCTGATCAGATGGAGCGGGCGGATTCTTCACAGCCTTCCTTGGCATTACCTGGAATGGTAGCTCTTTAAATAGGCAGAGAATTTAACACCCCGGCAGTGACGCATAATTGGGAGCAATTTTCAAGCCAACTGGCTGCTGCAAGCATTTAATGCAACGATCGGTGAATGTGTTTTACGCAAGAAGGGAGTGAGGTTAATGCACCGTCGTTTATGGAGAGGAACATAAGAAAAAGGCGATACATTACATAAGGAGCTGAAATGAAAAGAAACAAGTTCATGCGGCTGAGCCTTTACAGTTTGGTAGATTACTGCTTAGAATGGGTCTATTCACGCTGATTTTAAGACCTCACTTATAACATCTTCAAGTAGTTTAGAAGTAATAAGGAATATATTTATGAATCCGGCTAACATTCTGCATTGTGATGTGTAGACTCAGAGGATGGGAACCTATAAAGCCCTACTACTACTTCTCGTTATTATTATTTAGCCCCCATTGCAAATTGGGTTTCTCTGTTTTTACAAACAGCTTTTGTAAATCTTGCAATCAAAACAAGAACAATTTAAAGAGCTCAACAGACCTAATATAACAAGTGGTTTCTCCAAATTTTTCACAAAATGCAGTTTCAGAATCAATCACCGCCCTGAATAGAATGCCTCATAAGAATGTGCATTGCAAAACATGTGTTGTCTTAAGCACACCTGGTACAACTAATTGTGGGCTTCATTAGTTGCATCAGGTGCACTTGAGCTAAAACACACCACATACCTGGACTGGGACATTTGATTGCATGTTAGAAATATGGCTAAGGCCAGCTTCACACGACCAGATTCATATTGCAGAATCCGTAATTTGCATCTGCAGCAAATCGCATGCATTGAAAGGCATGTACTTACGGTTTTTTGCTCATACTTGTAGATATGAATTGCATATTCACGACGAGGAAAAATAGCACCATGCTCCATTTTGCTACGGACGGCCTCCCTTGAAGTCAAGGGAGGCTGTCTGATAAGCGATGCCGCTGGAAATAAATATTGTAATTAAAAAAAATTTGCAATGTAGAAAGCAGAGGTACATGGGGTCACTGGCCGGCTTCACAGCCAGAATTCGCTGCAGGATCCCACAAACAGAATTCAACCCGGTCGTGTAAAGCTGGCCTAAGCCAAGAGAGTGGTCCAAATTTTTAAGAGAAAAGATCATTGCTTCGCACAAACAAAGAAAAGGATACAAAAAAGAAAGCAAAAGGCGCTGAATGTTCCTAACGATCCAGTTGGAAACACTACATGGATATGGCAGAAAGAAGTAACTATCACCAGCTACCAGATTCCTGGGGAGGTAGGTGGTCAAAAACCCTTGAGTGACTGCAGGAAGATTTGTTGGCAGTAGACACTGAGGTTTCCATTTGTACCTGTCCACGGGCGCGGCAGATCTCCGCCGCGGGAGCCGCCGCCCGGGAGCAGGAGCCGGCAGATGGATCTCTGCTGTCAGCCTGAAACATAGGCTGACCGCGGAGAATCGCAGTAATTCGCAGCATGCTGCGAATTGCCGCCCGCGAGCGGAGAATCGCTATGATTTTCCGCTCGTGAACAGGGGGCTGCTCTCTCCATAGCAACGCTATAGAAAGCCTTCACTGCATTCCCCGAGGCCGGACCCGAAAACAGCAGCGGGTGGAGGGCAAGAGGAATTCAATTAAGTATAAGGAAAACCTAGGAGGAAATGTAATGTCTTCTGTGAGGAAGCTGAAGCATCATTGAACCTTCCAATAGGACAATAGACCCAAGCATAAATCAAAGTCCACCAAGGCTTGGTTTTAGAAGTCCTCCTGAAAGGTTCTGGAGTGGCTGTCAGTTGCCTGACTTGTACCCTATAGAAAATCTTCGGTGAGATGTGAAGAGGACGGTTGTCGCATGCAAACCCAAGAATATTAGTGAATTGGAGGCCATTGCCCGTGAGGAACGGGGTGAGATTTTTCAGGAACGGTGTCAGAAGCCGCTGTCTGATGATGCATCACGTTTGTAGCCGTCAGAATAGAAAAAAGTACTCTACTAAATATTAAAGTCACTTCAATCAAGGGGTTGAGTAGTTCTGAGACTGCAGGAGTCATTGACCCCCTTTAACGACGGGGCTGTTGCTTTTTTATTTTCTGTTTTTCCTCCCCACTTTCAAAAAATCCTAACTCTACTTTATCCATCGATGTAGCTGTCTGAGCGCTGGTGGGACGAGTGGTATATTTCAATGATACTATATAAAGTACCGAAAAACTTTTTAAAAATTCTAAGTCCTGTTGTTTGTAATGATACCATTTTGCAGTAAATAGGACTTTTTGATCCATTTCGTAAACACTTTTCCTTGGAGACAGTGTGACTAGAGATGAGCGAGCGTACTCGGAAAAGCACTACTCGCTCGAGTAATGTGTTTTATCCGAGTATCGCTGTGCTCGGGTCTGAAGATTCGGGTACCGCTGCGGCTGACAGGTGAGTCGCAGCAGGGAGCAGGGGAGAGCGGGCGGGAGAGAGGGAGAGAAAGATCTCCCCTCCGTTCCTCCCCGCTCTCCCCTGCAGCTCCCCGCTCCGTGCCGGCACCCGAATTACTCGAGCGAGTAGTGCTTTTCCGAGTACGCTCGCTCATCTCTAAGTGTGACCAATAAAAAGCGCAATTCTGACATGTATTTTTTCTGATATTTACCACGTGGGATTAATAGGGCATTAGTTTAATCCCTTAATGACACGGCCATTTTTTCCCCCCATTTTGGTTTTTCCTCCCCCCCTTTAAAAAAAAAAATAAAAAAATAAAAAAAAAAAAATATATATATATATATATATATATATATATGTAACTCCTTTATTTATCCATCGACGTCGCTGTATGAGGGCTTGTTGTTTTTTGTGGGACGAGTTGTATTTTTCAATGGTACTATTTAATGTACCATATAATGTACCGAAAAACTTTTAATAAAAATTCTAAGTGTAGTAAAATTAAAAAATTTAAAAAACACCATTCCGCCATCATTCGGTGCGTCTTGTTTCTACGACACACAAACTGCAACAAGAATGACATGATAACTTCATTCTATAGGTCAGTACGATTACTACGATACCAAACATGTCGTTTTTTTTTTTTTGCTGTACTACCTTTATTTTTTTCAAAGACATTTAATTTTTTAAAATTATTTTCTTCTGAGCGCAATAAAATTTTTATTTTTCCATCGGCATAGTTGTAAGAGAACTCATTTTTTTGCAAGACGTCCTGACGTCCTGTAGTTCACGTTGGTACCATTTTGAAATACATATGGCTTTTTGATCGCTTTTTATTGCATTTTTACTGGGAGACAAGGTGACCAAAAAAGTGCATTTCTGGTTTGTTTGTTTTTTCAGCTGACGTTCACCATGCGGGGTACGGACGTGGCTATTCCAAATGTATTCGTGTTTTATGATTTAGATTTTATTACAGATATGGCAAAAGGTGGGGGGTGATTTAAAAAAAACAAAACAAAAACTTTATTGATCTTATTTTTACTTTCTTTTTCAGCCCCCCTAGGGGACCACAGCATGTGATGCTTTGATCGCTCCTGTAGTATGATGCAATGCTATAGCATTACATTATACTGCAATCTGACAGGCAGTCTATCAAGCCACCCCACGGGGATGGCTTGATAGGCAGTCTGCTAAGTCAGGCCTGGGGCCTTTCAGAAGGCCCCCGGCTGCCATGGCACCGGCACGACTCCCTGCAATCTCATCCGTGGGGAAAAAAGGAACATACGGGACCCCCGAACATAGTTTGGGGGATTTAAATTCTGACAGCGGCATTTAAAGGGTTAATAGTGCTGATCAGCCGCACGGCCAATTGCAGCTATTGCCCAGGTGTGTCAACTATAATAAACAGCTGGCACCCACGCTGTATGAAGGGAGGCCACCCTGCGATCTCTCTTCATGCATACCCTGACCCTACAGGCCGTAACTGTACGTCCTATAGCGGGAAGGGGTTAATAGATCGGACTTTTGCAGATGCAGCAATATCAAACATGTTTTTGTTTTTTTATTATAAATATAGAAAAAGGTTCGTACAGGATTAACGCCCAATCCCACCCCATACAAACGCCAAACCTCCATGACGTAACTGTACGTCACAGAGAGGTAAGTGGTCATTTTGTGGTGAATTTGGAGAAAACACTTGTTATATTAGTTGTTTAAACTGTTTTTGTATTTGATTTTTTGCAAACACATGAGGGTTTGTATATTCGACAAATAAACCTAAATTGCAATGCAGGTTGAATAATTTGCACTGCAGCTGCATGTAGTCTTTTTATGCCTGGGTTCACACAGGGCGGATTTGCCGCGGAAATTCCGCCGTGGCAAATCCGCCTGCGGACGCTAATCTTGGGATTAGCCAGCCATGTGGACGAGATTTCTCAGAAATCTCATCCACACGGGACGGCCAATCCGCTGCGGTAAGTCTGGCTGAAGCCGCGGCTGCGGCGACCGCGGCTTCAGAAGATGCAGCATGTCTATTTATTATTTCTGCCGCAGCCGCGCTCTCCTCTATGGGAGCGCCGGCTGCAGCGGAAGAGCGAGCGACCGGGCCGCTTCAAAGCTGCCGCGGGTTTTTTCGCGGCGGTTCTCCCGGCGGAAATCTCGCGGTTTCGGCTGCGGCCAAACCGCGGGAATACGCCCCGTGTGAACCCAGCCTAAGTCTCCCCTGTCTGGATGGTTTGCTACAATATTTCAGGATAGGTAACATGTATCCGGCTCTTACAGCTCACAGAGGATTCCTAGATTGGATACAACTGCGGCAAATACTGTCTGTGCAGGACGTGAGTCTGCTGGATGTAAAAAATAACGTTTTAGCTTAGTGACAGTTAGCAGAGATCCTGAAAATAGAAGAAATTGAAACACAAATTTTCTAAGATACATTTAATCATAGAGTGATTGACCTTTATTTACATGAAGCTGGAGAATACGAACACACCCTACAGAAATAGTGACTATATTCTAACATTTCCAGAAAATGAATACACATTACGCCTGATGTCAGTTATATAAGATTTTACATAAATAAGCAACATTCTGATGTTTTTTGCCTTTTCTGACAAGGTTCAGGGTGCCTTCACATTGGCAATAAAATTGTGCGATTTTCGCCCAATGCGAGTGTGAGTGAAAACGCAGAATTACAAAACCAATTATTTCCTTCACATTTGCGATGTTTTTACTCATGTGATGTTGCGAGAAAAAGAAAATGTTGCGGCACGCCCGATCTTTCTGCGTGTTGCTTTGTTTTTTAGCTCCCATGTTTCCCTATGGAGCCTCCCTTTTATCGCATCTTGAAGCAAGAGAACATGCGATACTTTCTAATATTAGAAAGTCCTATTCACCATCACATTAAAAATTCGCACAACATTGCGCAAAAAAAAAAATAGGATGAAAATCGCAATTAGCAGCGATGTTAAAGCAGTGTTGCCGCTAAAAAAAAAATAGAGTACAAAAAAAAAAAAAAGGTCTCAATTTTGACGCGGTGATATCGCAATTACCAGTGTAAAGGAGCCCTCACTGTGTGGACTTTTACAGAGGCAGCGATACTAAACATGTTATTTTTGATTTTGATTTTATTCAAAGGTTTTTGGTTTTTTTTCAACTTTTATTACCTTTTATTTTTTTTTTATATACTGCCATTATTTTTTCTTTAGTCCCCATAGGTGGACTTGAGCTTGCAATAGTTTGACCACCCCTGCAGTATAATGCATATCACTGTATTACATTATACAGCAATTTGATATATTATCTGTACAGGTTTTGAGTTAGCTGGTGTTAAAAAAAAAAACATTAAAAAAATGTAGTTTACTGACAGTTAGCAGAGATCTTGAAAATAGGAAAAGAATGAAAAAAAAAATGTTACAAATGTAAGAAGTTTGTAGAACATTTAAATCACAGTGTGATTGGCCATTGTATAAATACACTGTAAGATCTCTATAAGGCTGCATTCAGACGAACGTATATCAGCTCGGTTTTCACGCCGAGCCTATATACGTTGTCCTCGTGTGCAGGGAGGGGGGGGGGGGGGGGAGGATGGAAAAGCTAGGAGCAGGATCTGAGCTCCTGCCTCTTCTCCGCCCCTATGCACTATTTGCAATGGGGAGAGGCGGGCCGGGGGGGAGGCTAAGTTCCACGAATTGCAAATAGTGCAGAGGGGCGGAGAGGAGGCAGAGAGGGGGCGGGAGCTCAGTTCCTGCTCCTGGCTCTTCCATCCCCCCCCCCCCCTGCACACGAGGACAACGTATATCAGCTCGGCGTGAAAACCGAGCCAATATACGTTCGTGGGAATGCAGCCTGAAACAGATATTTAGTACATATGGAATATACTAACAATAATGCCCATTACACCTGACTGATAATCCCTATTATATTTACAGAGTCTGGCAGTGACTCGTTTATTCTATGATGTGGTCCTCGCTGTCCGCCACTGCAGAGTCGCCGTCTGAACGCCTCTTGCCAGCGCTGTTGGACCTCTTTCTCTTCTCTTTCTCCTCCCGCTCGTTGGCAGCAATTTCATTGCTTTGCTCGGAGATGTGAGCGTGCTAGAATATATGAATGACAACTGGATTGATATAGAAAGACAAAAAACAAACCACTTAACCCCTTCAGTGGCGGCTTCTTACCCCCCTGTCAGACCCACCAGGGCAGGTTTTTTAAATGGGCCAATCATTTAATTTCCAGTCGTGTTCCAAGAGCCATGACTTTTTCATTTTTCCATTGACACGGCCACATGAGGGCTTGTTTTCTGCGGGACAAGTTGTACTTTTTGATGGCATCATTTTTGGGTAAATATAATGTATTGCATAACTTTTGTAAAAAGAAATTGTAAGGAGATTGGGGGAAAAAAAGAAATTCTGCCATTTGTTTTTTGGATTTCATTTTTATGGCATTCAACAAGCAGAATAAATAGTGTGATGACATTATTCTCTGAGTCAGCATGATTCCGGGGATACCAAGTTTATACAGTTTTTATGTTTTGCTATTTTTGTACATTTAAAACATTTTTTTTTCTTAAAAGGTTTGCTTTTATGTCGCCACATTCCAAGAGCCGTATTCATTTTATTTTTCCATTACCAGAGCTCTAGAAGGCCGTGTTTTTTGCGGGATGAACTCCAGTCTTCATTTACCTAATTTTTAGGAACATGCAAAATTTTGATTGCTTTTTATTCCATTTTTCTAGTGGCACGATTAACAAAATCTTTAATTCTGGCATGTTTTTTATTTTTATTTTTCACTGCATTAATAATGTATTAAAGTCATTCTACAGGCCGGGACGGTTAAGTCAATACCAAATTGTAATAGTTTTTTTTCTTTTCCACAATTTTTTCACAGTTTAAAAAAAAAAGTAATAAAAGTTTAAATCCCCCCTTTTGCCATATATATAATAAAAAAATCTAAATCATAAAACAAAAATACATATTTGGTATCGCCGTGTCTGTAAAAGTAGGATCCATCAAAGTAGCACATTATTTTTCCCGCACGGTGAACATAGTCTGAAAAAAAAAATAAAGAACGCCAGAAATGCACTTTTTCAGTCACCCTGTCTCTCAGAAAAAACGCAACAAAAAGCTATCAAAAAGTCGTATGTATTCCGGATTGGTACTTACAAAAAATACAGGACATCCAGCAAAAAATGAGCCCTTGCTTAAGTAAGTCAACGGAAAAATAAAAAAGTTATTGCGCACAAAATGACAGCAGAAAATAATTTTAAAAAATTAAATGTCTTTGAAAAAAAATACAAGTACTACAGCAAAAAAAAAAAGACTACAAGTTTGGTATCGTAGTAATCGTACTGACCCGTAGAATAAAGTTATCATGTCATTTTTGTTGCAGTTTGTGCGCCGTAGAAACAAAACGCACTGAAAAATTGTGGAATGTCATTTTTTTTTTTCATTTTACTCCACTTAGAATTTTGTAAAAGTTTTCAGTACATTATATGGTACTTTAAATAGCATCATTGAAAAATACAACTCATCTCACAAAAAACAAGCCCTCATACAGCGACGTCGGTGGATAAATAAAGGAGTTATGATTTTTTAAACAGGGGGAGGAAAAAAAGAAAAGGGGGAAAAAAAAGAGGCCGTGTCTTTAAGGGGTTAAATAATGTACCAACTTCCTTCTCTGGGTCATTACGACGCAGAGATACCACATGTAATTTTGTTTTTAATTTTTTACAAAGTAAAGGCAAAAAAGTGTTTTTATTTCTATTTTTTAAATAATTTTTTTCCTTTTTTAAAAAAAATTTTTTTGTGCCTTTAGGGGACTTTTACAGAGACCCATCAGGCCCGCCTGATCACATTCCGGGGGTCCAATGGTGACAGCCCTTTCCATGCTGCAGTCGCATAGACCGCGGCATGTAAAGGGCTAAAACAGCAGAGATCGAAGGTTTTCTCCATTCTCTGCTGTGTAAGAGTTGGTGCCCGGCTATCCTCTGACAGAGGGAGCCCCCTTCATCTGTCAGCCATTTACATGCTGTGGTCTCTGCTGTAAGAGCTGGTGCCTGGCTATCCTCTGACAGCCAAGCACCAGCTCTCCTTGCCACAGAGACCATCGGCTGGCTGCTGACAAGCCGATGGTCTCCGTGGCAACCTGTAAACAAAGCAGTGCAGGAGTTTGAAAATA
This sequence comes from Eleutherodactylus coqui, assembly GCF_035609145.1. Classification (NCBI taxonomy): domain Eukaryota; kingdom Metazoa; phylum Chordata; class Amphibia; order Anura; family Eleutherodactylidae; genus Eleutherodactylus; species Eleutherodactylus coqui. The sequence goes on from NC_089842.1 coordinate 35,771,942, forward strand.
GAAGCGGGAAGTTTCTGGCAGATGGGTAATATCTTCCTGCTTCTTTTTTCAAAGTCCTGCACTTTTCAGTGTGGGACTCTGCAAGCAGAGCACACTGCCACAGCTTATGGCAATGTGCTCTGCAGGTCCCATAGTGAAACACAGCCCGGAAAATTTCCGGGCGTGCCACTCAGGGTGTTAAAGGGATTGTTCGGGGAGTAAAGTCATTGATGACCATCTTCATGACACAGAGGTCATCAATAGCTGATAAACAGGGGGGTCAGACACTCAGTGAATGGGAACTGTTCCAGCAATCCCAATCTGGGCCACTGTTATGTGTATGGCGCTGTGGGCTTCTGGCACAAATTCGTTTGCAAGTCATTCCAATATGAACGACTGTGACTTTACACCAGACGACTTGATCAATGAGTGACTGTTTTTTTAGGAGAGTTGCAACTAGAGACTAGTGAGACTAGATTTAATCACTTGTCACCCTGTTGATGGCCGTGTTTACATGGGAAGACTGTCGTTTGCATTTTCTCTTTCAAACGATTATTCGGACAATAGTTGCAGCAGTTTCTGTGACTGAACATGGTGGCAGTCACATGACTTAATGACGAATGGGAATGCGTTCGCTTCTCATTCAGCTTCTATGAAAGTCACAGTGGCCTACAAGTTCTTTAGTTTATAACAAACAATCACTGAAAAGAACCTTACTAAAAATTAAAATTTAACTTTTATTCATATATATATTAAAAGAGCCGTGTGCGTATATACGTGAATACATTTTCTAATAAATTCTTGTCCACAATATATTTTCACTCGGACAGATAGTAGTGGTTATTTGTAGTTGTTTATTAGAGATGAGCGAACGTACTCGTTTCGAGTAATTACTCGATCGAGCACTGCGATTTTCGAGTACTTCAGTACTCGGGTGAAAAGATTCGGGGGGCGGGGAGAGGCGTGGTGGCGCGGGGGGTAGCAGCGGGGAACAGGGGGGAGCCCTCTCTCTCCCCCCCCCACTCCCCGCTGCAACCCCCCACTCACCCACGGCGTCCCCCGAATCTTTTCGCCCGAGTACTGAAGTACTCGAAAATCGCGGTACTCGGTCGAAAAAGGGGCGTGGCCGAGTACGCTCGCTCATCTCTATTGTTTATATATCCACTTTTATCTCCATACCCACATAGCTGAGGGTGTCATATGATGCGTGAATTGACACACTCTGTTATGCTGATAGCACTGTAGCTGTTACTTTCACTCTCTTCTTTAGATCAAAAAATAAAGCAAAAATGTTTGGTTGGATATTTATTGCATTTCTCACATAACTTGTTCCCCATATGTTTCTATGGAATCAAGCTATTCTAAGAACCAAAGCTTAGATCCAATTATTCCATTTATCAGTCCATCAGAATGGAGCTTCAATCAGATTATTCCATCAACGCGTTTCCACAACACCAAAAACATGTGTCATTTCATCAGGATGGAGAGTATTTGGTTATACCAAGTTAGCTTATCAGTAAGCCAAATATAACCTTTGTAGTATGTTTAATAGTATGCTCCAACTTACCTTATACAAGATATAGATAACTACCATATGACTTATCTAGATGTCAAGCCCGGTAGCTAGATTTATCTACAGAGTCTGTACTGATAGAGACAGGTAGTAGTTAAGTGTATCAGCTTTTTTTCATTGTCAGGCTCACCTGCAGGTTGTATATGCTGAACACTTGCCTATACTTATAAAGCCCACATTTACGGGGCATGTAGAAATGCTAAATCGATTTTGCTCACAGTGTCTGTACTGATAGAGACAGACAAAGAATCAGTATAGCAGCATATATTTTCTGGCCAGCATCCAATTGAGAATGTGTGCAGGTTATAATGGCTGAATACTGATCTGTCCCTCCTGAGCCCACATTTATGGGGCATATAACAACGTTAAGCCCACATTTATGGGGCATAAATGAGAGTCGATACTCTAGCCCAGATTTTTTATATAAAGGGCATAGATAGCCGCCAAGCTGGCCGTGATATTTGTGTAGCAGCCGACCTGGCCGCAATGTTAGAGACAGAGCTCGTTGAGCTTCTACATGCAGAAAACTGAACGACGGATCGGCCCGTGTGAACAGGCAGTCGATCACTTATATGACTGCCTGTTTATCGTGAATAGATGTGTAAAAGCAGAGGAACAATTATGGCTGTCTGGTATATGCCCCCCGTTGGTCGTACCGTGTAAGAGGACCCATACTCTTAACTAAAAGCTCATATCCCAGAGGCTGCCTCCCAGGGTGGTATTCTGCTGCGCTGCACAATGCTTGCTTTGTCTCTCAAAGTCACAAGCGCCCAAACGCTGCAACATGCGCTCTTATCAGCGCTGCAGGGAACCCAGCAGAGTCGTCTTTCAACATATAGAAGGTACAAACCCAATTACCAGAGATCGGCTGCGGCGGGCCAGCAGTTTCACATCGTCCATAGTAATCGTGCTTCTCTTGGCATGTCTATGTAAAGAGTGAAGAGACAAAGCCAATGGGTAAAGGATGGGAGCAACGGGCAGCTCATCATGCAAGTAGGTGCAACCACACGTACATCTTTATTAAGGCCTTCACTCAAGGTGGGAATCACAGTTACTTCGTGTTTATGGCGTTTCCAATGTGCTTCACTTGTGGAAGACGCTTGGCTGAAAATAGCAGCGATTCAATGTCTTCTGGAATTAGACGCTCCATAACATTAGAGAGTCTGCAACGGAATACACCTACCCATAGGAGAGGTGACAAATCTGATCTGTGGGGGTCTCACTGCTGAGACCCCAACTGATCCTAACAACAGGAGTCCCATGTCCCCTTCTTCATCTCACTGCAGGCTCTCTGCACCCACCTAGGAGGAGATTGAATGGAGCGGTGGTCGCATGTATCAAACTGCGCCATTCATGGTCAGTGGGACTGCGGGAGAGAGCCGAGCGCTTCTACTTGGCCATTTCCATCAACCCCATTGAGATCAATGGTGTCTGCCATTTAACTAACAAAGTAGCGCAGCATGCAACACTACTGTATCCAGCATTCTGCAACGGAGTCTCCTAACGCAGCTACAAACAGAGTTCAACACACAATAATTGAGAAATACTGAACTTTTAGCGGACGGAAAACAGAAATAACAATTTTCAAGTTCAAATCATCAAGCAATGTAAAGGAATCTTAACTCTTTCCAATCCAATTAGTATCCTGGTTTTCCTAAGGGGCTTACTCTTTTTCTGCTGTTATACAATGGCGCTATCTGCTGGCTAAAGCCAGTACTGCATGAGGTGACAGGTTGGATAGGCTCTGACAGCAGAGAGGCTGGCAATATACAGTAAGAGAACCCCGACGGACGTCTTCCAACATCGGAGCTGTACAGCCTTAAATCATAATGTCTTCAGGAGGTCAGACAGTGGATTGGAAAGGGTTAAATTAGAAGCGACACTTTTGGTTTCCATCTTACAACATTAATTTTGGTATAAAACATGTCCTTGCTAAGGGGACTGCATCGGGTGTAGGTCTCTGGATGTGGTTGGGGTGGGCGGCTTGCTATAGGGCCTCCGACGCACCTACCGGGTGTGCGGGTTGTGCCCGAGAGCTTCAGGCGAATAATTACGTCTTACTGCTCATCCGTGACATGGACAAGAATAGGACATGCGGGGAGTTCGTTCACATGGACCAGCGGTCAGCATGTCCTCATAGCCCTATAATGGGGTGGTGTGCTGTACATGCACTAACATAGATAGTACATGACAGTACATGGCTGCAGCGGTCATGTGGGTAAGCAATTCACGTTATCACTGCAGATTCAGTGAACAGAAGATGAAAGGTCCGGGAGCGACAGTAAAGCATCATGGGAAGCGGAGCGCTGAGTATTTTATTTCTCAATATGTAACTTGTCCCCCCCCCCCCCCCAATGATCTTATACAGGTTTTTTCGCACTTGATAGTTGTCAATTAAGTTTGTGTGACCTGCAGGTTTTATGACCGTGTTTATGTAGCTCCAAAAGGAATGGGAAAATATAAAGTAGAACGTTTACTTTTCTGTCCTGCTGGCCCCATGGGATTTATGACTTGGCCAATCAATGCCACGACTCAGCCAATTCCTAAATCCAGCCTCCGCAACATGATTGGTTCTCTAAACTCTGCTTAGCCAATCAATGGAAAGCTGGATGAACCAATCACAGCCCTCGCATTGGTTCATCAAGCGCTGCATTGATAGGCTAAGTAGCGCTGGATGAACCAATCAGAGCCATCGCTTCCTGGAGGTGGGTTTTTTAAATCCTGCAACCAGGAAGTGATGTTCTGTGGGTGAACAAGGACTGCAGGACGTACGGCGGAGCTCCGGACAGCAGTGGGGGGACCTGCGCCACGCCTGCTAGGTAAGCGGTCCTTTTCTGAGAATGCAGCTAGGGCTTATTTTAGGGGGAGGGCTTAACCTTCTCATGATTTAATCGCTGGCAGCAGCAAAGCAAGGGCTAAGGGTGAACAGAAAACTCTGCGGAGAACCACTCCCAAAGGCCACTAGCGTTGTGGGGTCAGTAATGGGGGATTCCCTAGCACAGAGGCAATTATATCCGACTGTAAATGCCATCTCCTTTTATTTAGTGTATAATTACCTTTAGGCTAAAGCCACATATACATACAGCAGAGCGCTGAGATAATGAGACACCAAAAGACCGGCCCGTATAAATGGGCCCCTTGTGTTTCATCATACTTGGGCACAACCGTACCACTAAAGGCCACCAGGTACTTTGGGGCGCTGATAGCGTGAAGACTTTGGGGTGAAGGGGAGTGCCATATCTTCTGAAATCGGCTGCCGACACACTGCCAATTTTGAGTTAAAATGTGCGCCAATGATGCAGATTTTTACTCTGTTTTGGATGTGGACATGCTGCGGAATTTTGCAGAGCAGAAATCCTGCCGCCACGTGAAAACGTACCTAAAAGGTGTTATCTAGAAGGTTCCGCACTCCATCATTTCATCGTCAATGTTCTGATCTTTGTTGCAGATGTGGGAAAGAGATGGGTACCCCCTACATATATGGTGGAGGTGTAACGTATTGCCCCTTTGTGGGACACCCCCTACATATATGGTGGGGGTGTAACGTATTGCCCCTTTGTGGGACACCCCCCTACATATATGGTGGAGGTGTAACGTATTGCCCCTTTGTGGGACACCCCCTACATATATGGCGGGGGTGTAACGTATTGCCCCTTTGTGGGACACCCTCCTACATATATGGTGGGGGTGTAACGTATTGCCCCTTTGTGGGACACCCCCCCTACATATATGGTGGGGGTGTAACGTATTGCCCCTTTGTGGGACACCCCCCTACATATATGGTGGGGGTGTAACGTATTGCCCCTTTGAGGGACACCCCCCTACATATATGGTGGGGATGTAACGTATTACCCCTTTGTGGGACACCCTCCTACATATATGGTGGGGGTGTAACGTATTGCCCCTTTGTGGGACACCCCCCTACATATATGGTGGGGATGTAACGTATTACCCCTTTGTGGGACACCCCCCTACATATATGGTGGGGATGTAACGTATTGCCCCTTTGTGGGACACCCCCTACATATATGGTGGGGGTGTAACGTACTGCCCCTTTGTGGGACACCCTCCTACATATATGGTGGGGGTGTAACATATTGCCCCTTTGTGGGACACCCCCTACATATATGGTGGGGATGTAACGTATTGCCCCTTTGTGGGACACCCCCCTACATATATGGTGGGGATGTAACGTATTACCCCTTTGTGGGACACCCCCCTACATATATGGTGGGGATGTAACGTATTGCCCCTTTGTGGGACACCCCCTACATATATGGTGGGGGTGTAACGTACTGCCCCTTTGTGGGACACCCCCCTACATATATGGTGGGGATGTAACGTATTGCCCCTTTGTGGGACACCCCCTACATATATGGTGGGGGTGTAACGTACTGCCCCTTTGTGGGACACCCTCCTACATATATGGTGGGGATGTAACGTACTGCCCCTTTGTGGGACACCCCCCTACATATATGGTGGGGGTGTAACGTATTGCCCCTTTGTGGGACACCCCCCTACATATATGGTGGGGATGTAACGTATTGCCCCTTTGTGGGACACCCCCCTACATATATGGTGGGGATGTAACGTATTGCCCCTTTGTGGGACACCCCCTACATATATGGTGGGGGTGTAACGTACTGCCCCTTTGTGGGACACCCTCCTACATATATGGTGGGGATGTAACGTACTGCCCCTTTGTGGGACACCCCCCTACATATATGGTGGGGGTGTAACGTATTGCCCCTTTGTGGGACACCCCCCTACATATATGGTGGGGGTGTAACGTATTGCCCTTTTGTGGGCCCCCCCCCTCTACATATATGGTGGGGGTGTAACGTATTGCCCCTTAGTGGGACACCCCCCTACATATATGGTGGGGGTGTAACGTATTGCCCCTTTGTGGGACACCCCCCTACATATATGGTGGTGGTGTAACGTATTGCCCCTTTGTGGGAAGCTATTAACCGTTTACAGTATACTAAGTATTTTCTACTAATCTTCCCTGGACTCCGGAGATGGATCTTCTTCTTATGCTTCTTGGGTCCATCTCCTTAGAAAGGTCTCTTAAGATTTTTTTTTCCAAAAATCAAAATCAGCTGCTAGCCAGGGGTGCTCGGAGACGGAGCGATCAGCTGATCAGCAGGGGGAATACATTTAGTAAAGGGCTGCCTCAGAGAGAACAGAGTAATTGCACTTTTAACTAACTTTTCACCTGTCACAGAGATAGGTCAAAAGTTTTGATCAGTGGAAGTCCAGCTGCTGAGACCCCTGCTGATCACTACAAGGGGGCTTCAGTGCTCACATGAGCGCTACTCACCTTCAGTTATCTTAGTTACTTGACGCTCCTCCCGGCAGCTGAAGAGGGGTGCATAGAAGTCTATAGACGGCCTCTCTGTGACATGTCAAAAGTTAGCTTAAAGTGCACTTACTCATACAGGGCTCCAGGAGCTGACGCCAACACAAGGTCTGAATCCCAATGACGGGCTAGGACGCGCAATTCCCAATATGTCCATCTTCATGGGGAAGGCCGCCTGCACACAACGAGTTTGAATTGCAGAATCCGCGATAGTCTCCCACGCGAACGATCTGCGGCATTACGTACCGATTCAACCCAATGGAGCATCCACATTTTTTCGTGTATTCCATGCGGACGGCTTCCATTGAAGTCAATGGAATCGGTCCGACCCACGGCCCTTCCGCAATTGGCATTGCGGATAGGATGTGGGGAAAGCAGGGGTTTAAAAAGAAAATCTGCACTGCATATGTTTGATGGCGAGTCGTACGGACCATCCAAAGTAGATTATAAAGTCAAAATAGAGGTACGTGCAGACGCCGACCGGGCACAGGGTCGCATTGCGTTGAGGGCTCCCACATGCGGAATCCGACCCGTTTGCGTGCAGCCGGCCTAAAGCTAACAGGAGGCATGAGTTCGCATTCACGTGGTGAAAAAATACATATTTACGAGCTTTTTTCTAGCGCATCTTTTGTAGCGCAGTTTTCGATATTTAACAGGTAAAACATGTTGAACGCACGTTTTTGTGAAAAGACATCTTAAAAGCGAGTAGAAAGTCAATGTAACCAGTGAAGAGATCGCGGAGCGGCAGATGTGGGGCGGGGAGGGGGTTAATGCTGAAAGCAATTTGTATGTAGAGAAGTAATGACATCCCATTACAGAGAGCGGTGACGGTACAAGAGGCACCTGCGAGAACTGAGGGCCCGCAATGTGTTTACCCCCTTCTGCCAGCGGATGAATGGAGTCAGAACAACGCAGACCTGCAATTACAGCACTAAGTCTCGTCCTCCACCTGCAGGTAATTGGATGGAGCGACACTTGGCAAATACAGAGCGCTACCCGCAGGAGTACAGCTGTAATGGCGGGACGCTGCTCTTACGTGATTCATGGGCTTGTAGAAAGGGGCTTAAAGTGGACAGATGTTGCTCCACGGTAGCAGGGGCGCGCTCGTGTCACGGCTCCGGGGGCAGCGCTCCAGATGGCAGCATTGTGAACAACGGGCGGCGAGAGATCCAGCGATTGGCAAGAAATGTCACTGCCAGTTATAGTCAAATCCTTTAAAACAAAATCGGCTTTTGTGATGTAGATAAATGTCAGAGATACAAGAAGTCGCCCCCCGGCCCCCTCATTTCACAGAGAGGACACAAGGACCTGCTAGCAGAGTTTTCGATTTGTACCTATATAAACCGAATTTGCTACTTAAATGACTTTTTCTTCAGTTATATAAGATGCAGAACGAGCTTCCAGGCAGAGACATCACACGATAGCATACATTACTTATCCCGAGTTACATCCTGTATTATACTCCAGAGCTGCACTCACTATTCTGCTGGTGGAGTCACTGTGTACATACATTACTTATCCTGTACTGATCCTGAGTTACATCCTGTATTATACTCCAGAGCTGCACTCACTATTCTGCTGGTGGAGTCACTGTGTACATACATTACTTCTCCTGTACTGATCCCGAGTTACATCCTGTATTATACTCCAGAGCTGCACTAACTATTCTACTGGGGGAGTCACTGTGTACATACATTACTTATCCTGTACTGATCCTGAGTTACATCCTGCATTATACTCCAGAGCTGCACTCACTATTCTGCTGGTGGAGTCACTGTGTACATACATTACTTATCCTGTACTGACCCTGAGTTACATCCTGTATTCTTTACTCCAGAGCTGCACTCACTATTCTGCTGGTGTACATACATTACTTATCCTGTACTGACCCTCAGTTAAATCCTGTATTATACTCCAGAGCTGCACTCACTATTCTGCTGGTGGAGTCACTGTGTACATACATTACTTATCCTGTACTGATCCTGAGTTACATCCTCTATTATACTCCAGAGCTGCACTCACTATTCTGCTGGTGGAGTCACTGTGTGCATACATTACTTATCCTGTACTGATCCTGAGTTACATCCTGTATTATACTCCAGAGCTGCACTCACTATTCTGCTGGTGGAGTCACTGTGTACACACATTACATATCCTGTACTGATCCTGAGTTACATCCCGTATTATACTCCAGAGCTGCACTCACTATTCTACTGGGGGAGTCACTGTATACATACATTACTTATCCTGTACTGTATTATACTCCAGAGCTGTACTCACTATTCTGCTGGTGTAGTCACTGTGTACATACATTACATATCCTGAGTTACATCCTGTATTACACTCCTATGAAGGAATGATACAATGAATACTATGCAATAACATGGACCCTGCGTATCCCAATGATATGGGCCCCCTGTGCAGCTACACACGTGGCACGCACTCCCCCATTATTACCACTAGTGGCAGCAGAGTACAGTGTGGCAGGACAGGCAGCGGCGGGTGACATCGCTCTCACACTTACCGGGCAAACATCTCAAGGTCCTTTGTAAACGTTTCTGTTGAGTAAGAAAAAAAATGTAAATGAGATCTGTAATTAGTGAGGCCGGGAAAACTCATTATTAATGAATCTTGGAAGGACATCAAGATAGAGGCTTCACGTGAATTCTTCAGTAATCTAAAAAGGACAATTTGACGGTAAGTCACAGACGGGTGGAGGAGGGGATGCGAAAGGAGGGCAGTCATTAACCCCTTAAGGGGTTCGGTTTTTCCCCATTAACAAAAAAAACTGTGTCTGCAGGAAGACTTGTTCGTGTTGCAGGAAGAGCGGTAATCTCAATACCGCCATTTGTGAACCGGAAGGTACTACAGGGGCGCCACCCTCTGGTAGAACTTGGAATCACTCTAAGCCAGTGTTGTATGACTGTGGACTCTGCAATGCCCGCTGGTATCGCTCTCCCACATTCATTTCATACGCCGGTCCTAATACTGTCCCCTAGACGCACGCCACTTTATATATTAGTCACATCTTGGATCCTCCGTACCGACGTCTACACCATCCCAGAGCCGCCGGAGATTTCGGGTAAATTAGACATAAATCCGTCGGTCCAGGGAGGCCACACCCCCTTGCCGACAAGATGCAGCCCCTTTACAATAAAGTAGTGTTATCCATCTAAAAGTTGCAAAAGTTTTGCAAGAGCCTTGTGCCAAATTGTGACTTTCTTGTCCTTTTTACATCAGACAAATATTATCTTTTCCCCATTTTTCTATGTTAATTTTAATTTTTTTTTATTACATAAGAGAATCGCAGACGCAGCAGATCCTTAATGTATGCCGACTGATAATCAGGACTTACCAAGGAATTGGCGTGTACGCGAAAGCCGTATGACCCTTATATATAGCTAGGGTTCATATCTCTGTCTTTTACATAAAGGGGTCGCATACACGGCAACTATAGATATAGAAGGGGGTTCCATACCCCACAGTCATCCCAGCCCCATGTACTATGCACACCCTCCCCAAAGTCATCCCAGACCCTATGTACTATGCACACCCTCCACGCAGTCATCCCAGCCCCCCCATGTACTATGCACACCCACTGCAGTCATCCCAGCCCCCCCATGTACTATGCACATCCTCCCCGCAGTCATCCCAGCCCCCCCATGTACTATGCACATCCTCCCCGCAGTCATCCCAGCCCTCCCCATGTACTATGCACATCCTCCCCACAGTTATCCCAGCCCCCCCCCCCATGTTCTATGCACACCCTCCACACAGTCATCCCAGCCCCCCCCATGTACTATGCATACCCTCCCTGCAGTCATCCCAGCCCCCCCCCATGTACTATGCACACCCTCCCCAGTCATCCCAGCCCCCCCCATGTTCTATGCACACCCTCCGCACAGTCATCCCAGCCCCCCCATGTACTATGCATACCCTCCCCACAGTCATCCCAGCCCTGCCCCTCATGTACTATGCATACCCTCCCCGCAGTCATCGCAGCCCCCCCCCTCACGTACTATGCACACACACCCCACCCGCAGTCATCCCAGCCCCCCCATGCACTATGCATACCCTCCCCGCAGTCATCCCAGCCCTCCCCCTCATGTACTATGCATACCCTCCCCGCAGTCATCCCAGCCCCCCTCACGTACTATGCACACACACCCCACCCGTAGTCATCCCAGCCCTCCCCCTCATGTACTATGCACACCCTCCCCACAGTCATCCCAGCCCCCCCCATGTTCTATGCACACCCTCCACGCAGTCATCCCAGCCCCCCCCCCCATGTTCTATGCACACCCTCCGCACAGTCATCCCAGCCCCCCCATGTACTATGCACACACACCCCACCCGCAGTCATCCCAGCCCCCCTCACGTACTATGCACACACACCCCACCCGCAGTCATCCCAGCCCCCCTCACGTACTATGCACACCCTGGTGGGCTGCTACAGTTGTATCCAGGCAATCCTCTGTGAGCTGAACAGTGCAAACCCAGAGCCGATACATTGTATCAGTGCAAGTAGAATGCAACACACTAGCAGGGCTCTCCCACCTGCGGGGATCCCGCTCTCCTGCTTCCTTCGGGGAATCCCTGCCGCCAAATGGCTCCATCTCCGGAGAGTACTGACCCCGGGGACTAACACGGAGGACAGAGAAGGGATGAAGAGGTCTGACGGATTTGGTTAAACCGCGGCACAGAATCTCTTGATGGAACATTTAGGTCCTCGTGAAGCGTTTGCGATTGTCGGTGCGCTCTTACCGCATTGTCTGAAGGTGATCTCGGAGATCGCTGCCACCGCCTGCTTGCTGAAGCTTACTTGCTTGTCGTTGGCGATCTCCTGGCAAAGACTTCCCACCGTATAATGAACCGCAGCCTGCAGCCGCTGGGGGACAAGGGGAACCATTGTCAGAACTGCGTAAGACTCCACCCACACATGGCGGGAAATGCGCAGCAAAGTCAGCGAGTAACACACGGATTTCACCTTTCTACATTAAAAAACGCTGTGAAATTCACGGGCTGAGGATTATATTTCTTAAAAAACACAATAAGTCAATTTCTTTACAGAAATTTACTGAGGCGTCTGGATGAGATTTATTAATATCTCAAACGCTCTGCTGCGATACGCTGTGGATCGCCCACCAGCTAAGTGAAGTGACAGCGGTGTCCAGGTGAGCGCTGCTGTCACTTCACTCAATAGCCGACACAGCGCCGTACATCGTATAGTGGCCAAGCCTGGTATTGCAGCTTAATCGCATTCACTTGAACAAGAGCGAGCTGCCTTCAGGCCATGTGACTGATGAGCGGAATGTTACAGGCCTGAGAAGAGGCCGCAGCGCTCACCTGACAGGTAGGGCTCCCGAGCGGCCAGCCAACCTCCGCCAATCAACTAATGACGTCCTACCCCGATGACAGGTCTGGAATAGTTCAGGCCGGATTCACATGAGTGTATGCGTATTTTCCTGTACATTTACACCGCGTCTTTGCGCTTCGGAGGTTGTGTATTCGTGCGTGCAACTGCGTTTTTTTAAACTGTACTTTTTGTACACGCACATCGTTTGCATTTGTGCAAGCAAGAAAACACGGACCCCCCCTCCCCCCCCGCCGCTGAGATGGCGAATTAGTTCCATATGTTTTATATACCTGCGCAAATGTGCGGGAAAATACAAAATGCTGCGTATTTTTTTGCGCACAAACCCACTGAAATCCATGGGCTCTATTCACTCTATGTTGTGTGCGCAAATACGGCCGTGAATTTGGCTTTAGTGTTGGAAAACCCTTTAGGCCGCTTCAGCACAGGCGATGAGAAAAATTACAGCGCTATCGTATCAGTGGTCCGTGCAATAGCGCTGCGATTATGTGTTGTTACAAAGTTGCGCGGCTTTGTAGAACCACGTGCGATTTAAATTTTTTTGGGGGGGAAGGGGAGGCTTGAAATATAAACCCTACCCCGAAAATAAGCCCTAGCTGCATCAAAACACTAACAAAAAAACCTAAAATGCGCTGCCAGCTCCACCGCGTCTTCTTCCCGGTCGCTGGCAGTTATCTTCAGGCATCTCTTCTGGTCGGGGATTGAAAAATCCCCTACTCCAGGAAGCACTCCCTCTGATTGGCTGAGCGCCGTGGCTCAGCCAATCACAGCCAACCCTTCCTAGAGGCAGTGATTTTGATCCTCCAATCCAGGAAGGGCTGGCAATAAAGCTGCCTGTGTGGAAGCGGCCTTAAAGGGATTGTACCCTAACTCACTTATTACCTAGGTGATAAGAAGTCTGATCAGCAGAGGAAGGAGGGGGAGTGTGGGTGGAGGCGGGGGTCTCACCCTCATTACGGGCTCATTGGGCCCCACACAGTGGGGAGTTGGGACTGACCAGTACAAGCGCTCTGCTATCTTAAGCAGTCTCCCTGAAGATGAATGAAGTGCTGGTCGCACATCCGCACTGCAGCCCCATCCATCCACTAGGGGGCAGTCTGTGTTTGCAAAGGGCTGCAGACGGAACAAATTACTTCAATGGGACTTTTAGGGATGCAATTTTTTGTCACAGACCCAAGACTCCGCCCTGCTGCCGGACTGGAGCCGCAGGCCTCGTGCGTGGAACGCCTGTCCGGATGCTGCACGGCCGGCGGCCCTTCTGTGTAATGTGTGCTATAAATGACTGCGAGTTGGGGGCTGAAGCCAAAAAGAAGCGAGAGAAAAAACAAGAATAAAAGCTTAAAAAAACCTCATATTTCAATTAAAAAAAAAAAAAAATCAAAACAAAAGCATATTTGGTCTGGCCACGCCCACAGAAGTCGGATCCATCAAACAAACGCGGGATTTATGGCGCACGGTAAACGGCATCAGAAGAAAAAAATACGATGTCAGAACTGCGCATAATTGGTCACCGCGCCGCCAAGGGGAAAAATGTAACAAAAAGTGATCAAAAAGTTGTTTATACTCCAAAACGGTAGCAAGAGAAACTACAGGACGTCCGATAAAGCACGGAAGACGGACAGAAGGTGCGACGGACAGAAGACGGCGGGAGAAAGCGGCTCAAAGTTTTATTCTTTTTTTTTTTTTTGAAAATACAGGAAAAAAAACAAAACCATTAAATTTGGTATCATGGTAAATCGCGCAGAATAAAGTGATGTCATTTTTGAGTGTACGAAATAAAACCACCACCACCTCGTCCAAAGATGGCGGAATTGGGAGTGGTTTTCCGTTACAAGACAATTTTTAAAACTTTTTCGGTACATTAAATAGTAGCGCCGGAAACTACAACTCGTCCCGCAAAAAACACGCCTTCAGACGACCGTATATCGTCCGGGTGCTGATATACGGCGTCTCTCTCTGCAGGGGGAGGAGGCTGGAAGAGTCAGGAGCAGTGCTCTGAGGTCCCGCCCCCTCTCACTATTTGCAATTGGAGGAGGCGGAGCTAAGTTTTGGAAATGAGCTCCACCCCCGTCCTGCCGCCTCCCATTGCAAATAGTGCAGATGGGCGGAGAGGGGGCGGGAGCTCAGTTCCTCCTCCCGGCTCTTCCAGCCTCCTCCCCCTGCAGATGATGACGACGTAGATTGGCCAGCGTGAAAACCCGGCCGATATACGGTCGTCTGAATAAGCCCTCACGCTGACAAAACTTTTTAAAAAGTCATGATTTTTTTTTTTTTAAGTGGGGAGGAAAACAAAAAAAGGGGCGTGTCTTTAAAGCCGGATTGACACGGCCATATTTAGGCGCAGATAGTTCGTTCACAAGCGTGTAATTCTGTTGCGCAAGAGGAAAAAAAATACGTACTATTTTCCTGTGCATTTGGGCAGTGAAATAGAATATATGTACCTAATTACGGTAATTAGCCATTTTGATGGACTTTTTTTTTGCAAGTGTATACAATTATTGCGAACAAAGGTACAGTAAAAAACGCAGTTCCCGTGCAAAAACGTGGCGCAAATACGCTTGTGTGAATCCGGGCCTGAGGGGACCCACAAGTGACAGAACACTCCAATACGCACTAACAGGCTTTCTCTGGAGGGCAACACGCCTGGCATTGAGCAGACATCTCCCCTGCCAGCGGAGGGAGCGCACGTGTCTATAACTCAAGGGGCCAGCAGAGGGCGCTGAAAACTACAAGAAACTATAGATATACAAAATAGCCGCTAGATGGCGCTGTGAGCACATGATTCCTCAGCAGCCGCACTGGCAGTATGGCAGCGAATATTACCGGCCAGCGGCTGCCTCGTAATCCCGGTCATTTCACTTGGTCAATAAGTCGTTACCTTGGTGTTTGGCAGCTGCTGCTCGCTACTCTCCGCCATGACGCCCCTAACGAGTCTCAGCCGCCGCACACTCAGCGCTTTACCGCCAGAAGTTGGAACTACGGGTGCTGGAGAGGACCAAACTGCAACGCGAACACATAATGCGGCCAGAGCGGCAATCTCACTGCTGCCTGGTTATACAGAGCTGAATTATATCAGTGACATAGACACAGGACTTCATTCCCTGAGAGAGTAGGGCTTATACACACGGGCGAGGAGCTTGCGCAAGTCTTCTGCGGTGCACAAAACTTGTATAAGGCTGGATTCACACAGGGCGGATTTGCCGCGGTTCTGCCGCAGCAGATCCGCCCGCGGCAAAACAGCCCACAGCCGCTAATCTCGGGATTAGCCAGCCATGTGGATGAGATTTCTCAGAAACCTCGTCCACACGGGACGGCTAATCTGCTGCGGTAAATCCGGTCGAAACCGCGGCTGCGGCCGCCGCAGCCACGGTCTCAAAAGAAGCAGCATGTCTGTTTACTTTCGTTTTTTGTTTATTTATGTTACGGCCGCAACGGAAAAGCATGCGGCCGGGCCGCTTCAAAGCCGCCACGGCTTAAACCGCGGCGGTTCTCCCGGCGGAAATCCCGCGGTTTTTGCTGCGGCCAAACCGCGAGATTTCCGACGAAAATAATGTGAACTCCAGTCTTTTGCAAGGATAAAAATGGCGGCATGTCTCATCGTTTCTTGTTCTATTTTCTGCGTATTTCGCGTGTGACTCCAAACTTATTTTAGTGACCCCAATAGTAATTGTGCCCCCTTATCGACCCCCAGTTTTAACCACTTCAGGATGCGGCCTTTTTTTTTTCATTTTTGCTTTTTCCTCCACGCTTCGTACATTTCATTTTTACATCAATGTAGCCGTTTGTTGTTTTTTGCGCGGCGAGTTGTAATTTTCAATGGCACCATGTAATGTACTGAAAAACTTCCGCCATCTTTGTGGCTCCTGCACACTGGTGCGAGGGAGATCAGGATGTGATTGACGCCCAGATATTGCGCTCGCAATCCTTCTGAAGCCCAGGAGGCGAGCGTCTCCGCAGGCAAACAGCCTCCCATCCCAGCAGTGATCTGTTTCCATTGATGTTAATGGGCCGGCGGCGGCAGCGCCAGTCTTATTGAAGTCAATGTAAAATGAACGCGATCCTCTGCCACCTCTGTGACAGCCGTGGCAGGGGACACCCCGTGGCGAGAAGTTTTAGGGCAGGATTTTCCCTTAAAATATATGCCCCCTCCCCCCCACCGAAAATAATCCATGATAGTTGGGGGGAAAAAAAACAATACTAATACATCACCTGGGAAGCGCTGTCATCTCTGGCGCGTCTTCTTGCAGGTGCCAGCACTCCTCTTCTCCTTGTCTATTAAAAATCCCCGCCCCCTGAAAGCGCTGCCTCTGATTGGTCGCAGCACTCAGCCAATAAGAGGCAACACTTTCAGGGGGCGGGGATTTTTCAATCCTGCTGGCGCCCCTGAGGCCGACCCTATTAAAAATGAATGGCAGAGATCGCAAAAAGAATGGAGCTGCCGCGATTTTGTTTTAATGCTGCATTCTCAAATGTGCGTAGAGCCATTGGAACTCCATGCGCAGCGCCGGGAAATCGTGCGATTCCCTCGCCAGTGTGACGCCACCCTTTTTTCCCGCCGCCATGACTTTATCTTTCCGTTGACCTAGTTAGCGAGGCTCGGGTTTCGCTGGACGTCCTGTTGTTTCTATTGATATAATTTGAGTACATACAACTTTTTGATTGCTTCATTACATTTTTTCTTAGAGAAGGGGTGACCAAAAAAAGCGCAATTCTGACGGTATAATTTTTTTTTTTACTGATGCGGTTCACCTTGTGGGATAATAATGAGTTACTTTGACAGATCAGACTTTTATGGACACAACAATACCAATTTTTTTCTTTAGATTTTATTACAAATATGGCAAAAGTTATTTATTTTTTTTACTCTTATTACCTTTAATTTTTTTTATAATTTATAAAACTTTTTAAAATTGACTTTTACTTTTTTTAGTCCCTAAAGCAGTGGTGGCGAACCTTTGGCACACGCCGTCGGACGCTCGCCACATTAGTGAATACCAGCAGGGGTGCTGCGGCTTCCCTGTAGTTATCCACTCAGCAGCGCTGCTTTCGGCACTGACCCTGGCACACACTGTGACATGCAGCTGGGATCCTCCTCCCTCTCCCCTGACATCTCCTCTTAGGTTCAGCGAGAGCAGGGGAGGAGGTGTTCAGCGGCACACACTGACGTCACAGTGTGCACCTGGGATCAGCATCGAGCGCATATTAGCCTTTTACTCCGTACTTCGGCCCTAACAACCAATCAGGTTTAATCACACAACCCAAACAACCAATCAGGTTGCTGGAATTGTGAATCAGAACCAGTCAGGTTGCTGGAATTGTGACTCAGAACCAATCAGGTTGCTGAAATTGTGAATCAGAACCAATCAGGTTGCTGGAATTGCTCCATAGTACTGAGCTGATGAGTAAGAGGCTAATATGCGCACCGAGTAGAGGAGCAGCAGCACTGCCATGAGGGGGAGGGGGCTCTAATACTACTAGGAGCCACTGTGGGGTGTCACTATTACTACTGGGGGCCGCTGTGGGGTGTCACTATTACTACTGGGGGCCGCTGTGGGGTGTCACTATTACTACTGGGGGCCGCTGTGGGGTGTCCCTATTACTACTTGGGGCTGCTGTGGGATGTCACTATTACTACTTGGGGCTGCTGTGGAGTGTCAGTATTACTACTGTCGTATGTTTACATGTGGAAATGGGCAGGGCTGTTTCATAATAGACAGCGGGCAGATTTTGACTTTTTGGATGCGGAAATGCTGCAGAATTTGCCACAGTAATTTCCGCTGAGGACATTCTGCAGCATTTCCGCATCCAAAAAGTCAAAATCTGCATGCTGTCTATTATGAAACAGCGCTGTCCTTTTTAGAACGCCGGGGGTAAAATCATACGTCGTGATAAGCCCCGCCCCTCACATGATCTAGACTCTATGCTCCTCTTAATACATCCCACAATTGTGTTTGCCTTTTTTGCTGCTGCATCACATTGTTGACTCATGTTCAGTCTGAGATCTATTAGTATCCCCAAGTCTTTTTCACATGTGCTGCTCCTTAGCCCAATTCCTCCCATTCTGTATGTGCTTTCCTAATTTGTCTTGCCCAGATGTAGGACTTACAATTTTCCCAAAACTCACAAGCATAATACGCAATTACTATACGCTAGTGTGAGGCAGACCTCAGGTTTTCATCTGGCGCACACAGGATCCACAAAATAAGACAGATTTAGTAAGCCGCGTGTCTCTTAATACATTTGATGCTTGTAGCTGGACGCAGTATGTAAACGCCGGTCTAAGGTTGGCTTCACAGACGTAATTGCGTGCGCTTTAGCGCAACTTTTTTTGCACTATGAACGTAGTAGCTTTTTTGCACACATTTTGGTGTATCCACCGCACTTTTTCTGCCCGCAGGGCATGTTCACCTACACATAGCAAACAAACACCCCGCTTGAAATGTATAATTAGTTCCAGATGTGTTCTTCTTCCAGCACAATTACGCAGTGTTTCACGCATCTCCTAGCGGATTCCGCACACATTTGTGAACCCCAAATTGACTTTTACGAAGACCCTTGTTGCGCAAATACGCAGGAAAATAGAGCATGTCTTTTTTTTTTTTTTGCGCGGCCAAAATGCATGTGTGAATAAACTAATTAAAAGCAATGGGTTCTATTCACTGCGTGTTGTGCGCGCAAATTTTGGGCATGCAAATTCGTTTGTGTGAAGCCGACCTTAAGGGCCCTTTTACATTGAACAATTTGTTCAAATTCTTGCTGTATCGCGGGAAGCTGAACGATAACATTTCGCGTAAATGCCTGCAGCGACTGCGCAACAAGCGATAATTTGTTAGGAGCGTGCAGGCATTAAAAAAAAATAAAAAAATCTATATATATAAATAATCAAACCCGTTTACAGTGAATGGAGGCGGGCGGTGGGAATGATTTCCGATGCGTTCTGCCTCCATTCACTGCGTGAAGATGCAGTCGTTGTTCAAAGAAATGCCACAAAAAAAGTCTAAAAGAAAACTTACGCCGGTTTTGCACACCAAAAAAAAAAAAAAGGCAGGTTAGCAGTCAGCCATTAGAAAAATACAGACTTCATTGTTTGCGTTCGTTTTACTCCTCATGCATTTTTTGTGTCAGTGTTTTTGTTTGTTTTGGTCACAGCAGGTTTACTTTAGGCTGCCTTCAGACGAGCACTAAAATCGCGTGAGAAGTGTGCGTTTCAGACACATCGCAGCGCCTATTGTTTTCAATGAGGGAAACTCTGCGATCCTCTTCTGTGCCGGATGATCCTTTCTTCCTCAAAGCGACACACAAAGAAAAAAACCCACTCTCCCTATGCAAAAAGTACAGTAAAGTACACAGACATGAAAAAAAAAAACAAACTCGTTCATGGTGCAAATATGTTACACTGAGTTGCCGCCATTGTGTGTGAAGCCGCCTTTATTCACTGGTTAGTTTTTCCCCCCAGCAGTCCAGCCCAGGCGTGCTGCTACTCCAGTGCCAAAAGAATCTGCAACATGCCTATCCTTATAGATGAGGCCACTCAGTCACCAAATTCGGCACCGATGACATGTCCTTCACGGTAACATCACGGCTGAGGCCAGCGATTGGCTGAGCGGTCACATGTACAGCATGGAGAAGGGACTCTAGGAAAACCTGGTGGAGCTAAGCCGAATGGATGTGAATGCATCTACATGATCAAAGTATGGCTGCTGAGGACAGAAGAATTGATTACTATGGGGAAGAAGATGCAAGTGTGATACCTCACCAGACTGGCGACCCTGCTGGAGGCAGGCATGATAGGACACGAAGTGGGTAGACAAAAAAGGCTGGTGGATTGGCGTGACCTTCCAGGAGGTAATATAGAAGCAGCAAGTCAGCAAACTCGTAACCAACTTATATTAAAACTAGCAAATAACCGTGTTTTGAGGACAAGGACCTCTTCATCAGAATTGAAGCAGAGAGCCGGCCTCAGCTGTCAATCCTCAAACGCCTATTGGGGTGTTTAAATGCCAATCAAAATGAACAGTGGCATTTAAAAGGGCAAACCGCCATGATAGTCATGAACACCGACCATGGCTGTTAATGGTGGGCTTCAGCTGTAAAAAGATAGCAGATACCCACCATGTATGTGCAACGTCCTGCAGCGACCAAGGCACACGCTGAGGAGATGGCGGGGTGGAGATGGCACTTGTCACGATGGCTCTACCAACTCCTGCTCTGATGGACGAGCGGGTAGCCTTAGCCAAGGCAGCGTTAGGCCTCTTCCAGGCAATGCTGGCATAGCAGTTACCTGAATAAGTGGTGTGGTGGACCTGAAGAGTTGTCACAGGTGACGCCACCATTCCTTTACTTCGTTGGATGTCCGACAGGCAAATAGAGTTCACACACCGTAGAATTATGAAAACCCAATCACTGGGAACTGGCAGTGACTGGAACTTTACTTCTTCACCTTACAACCTCACACACCAGTGCAGGATAAACAGTTTAATGAGGTCAGGGAGGAGAACACAGAATGAAACCGGGCCTACAGTTTAAGTTAGCTGTATTACTCCGCTCCTGGGGACACAGACAGACTGACACTCACATGCAGGTGGATACTTGGACACTGAATAGCGGCTCCTTCTCTCAATTAAGGTAGGCGTCCTGGAGTTGGGACATCAGGATACCTCTCTTCCTCTTCCATTCTTCACCACATAAGGGTTGAAGGTACCCTGATGTGGCCGTCGCTCTCCCTCCACACACTACTGCTACTGCTGAAGAAATGGAACTTCCTCACTCTCACCTTACAGTCCTATTTATACCTTGCCTACCCATGTGACAGGACAATTGGTTACAATTTCCAGACATATCCCAGACATTCATAGACATTAACCTCTTGCATGCTGCAGCTGTGCAATACACGCAACTAAAAAGACAATTTGCACAGATCATCCACATCAAAGACATGACGTATGAAAGTTATGGAGGGGCCAGATGTATGTACTTTAGGCCAATACATATAGCTTGGCTCCCGAGTCCGCTGCATACACAGACACCCAATTTGCAACATTCACATACAATGCACGTTGGGAAGGGGTTAAACTATGTGAATATAACATGAGGGTACGTCTACGCAGGACGTATTTAGTCATGGATACTCAGTAACCATACACGGCGAGTTGCTGCAAACTTTACCACCTTATCCGAAAGCAGGAAATCAGCAGTAAAAATCCATAGTATAGAAGAGGGACATGGCACAGATCTAACGCCACAGGCATAAGTTTACATTGTGGGCACATAAAAAACGTAGTGCAACTGATCGTAAAATTATGTCCGGAGCTTAAAGTGCCGCTGCATTGGCAACACTGTAGTGAGTGATGGCTGCTCCCCGCTAACAGGTGTCTACGAAGAGAAGGGGAGCAGAGACGGAATCCGTAAACTGAGCCTAACACAGGTGTGAAAGCAGGACTCTCAAAACTGAAATGATGTAGTTGCACAAGTATGAACACCCTCTTATATTTTGGAATGTGGTGGTGTTCAGAATTAGCCAATTCCATTAAGAGCTTCTTCAGACAACTTCATGCACAAATACGCTTGCTTCATGAGAACGAGCCCATTAAGAAAAAAAACAATGGGTTCTGCGTGCTAATATTTTACACAAATAATCGTCTGAAGAAGCCCTTAACCCCTTAATGACATGGCCTATTTTGGGCTTAAGGACGCAACGATTTTTGGCGGATTTTCATCTCCGTTTTTCAAAAGCCATAACTTTTTTACTTTTTCGTCGACGCGGCCGTATAAAGGCTTGTTTTTTGCGTGGCGAACTGTAGTTTTTATCGGTGCCATTTTTGAGTACATTGACAAGATTGTAAAACGTATTTTTTTTTATGATAACAGGGAGAGAAAACGCATCAATTCTGCCATAGATTTTTTTTACAGCGTTAATAATGCAGCATAAACGACACAATACATTTTTTTTCTGCGGGCCGGTACGGTTACAACGATACCAAAATTCTTTTTTTTTTTAGGTTTTTCCGCCTTTCTGCAATAAAAAACTGTTTTTGGAAAAAAAAAATTTTTTTAATGTAGGGAGCTCTAGGAGGGCTTATTTTTTGCGACACGAGCTGTAGTTTTTATTGGTGCCATTTTGGGGAATCTACGGCTTTTTTGATCACTTTTATTGCATTTTTTTGGGTGGCAAAATGCTAAAAATTAACATCTTGCCTCTTTCTTGCATTTTTTATGCTTTTTGTCATGCAGAATAAAAAGCATATTCAACTTCTTGTACACATTAATTTTTTTTTACTTTTTTTATGCTAATGAGAAAAAGCATTAAAAGAAAAAAAAAGGGTTTTTTTTACATTTTTCTTTTCTACATTTTTATTTATTTATTTTTACACCACCTATGTCCCTCTGGGGGACTTAAAGCACAGCATTGATGATCGCTGTGATAAGGCATGGCAGGACTTTTGTCCTGCCTTGCCTTACCGCTTATACAGCGATCATAGGCTCTGGCAACACAGGACACCGGTATCTGGCGTCCTGTTGCCATGGCAACAGGTTGGGCTCTCTGCGATTATATTGCGAGAGCCCGGCAACTTCACAGAGGGAGCGTGCTCCCTCTGTGAACCCTTCCCTTGCCGCGGTCTACATAGATCGCGGCAGGGAAGGGGTTAACAGCGGGGGGCTGACAGCCGGCTCCCGCTGTGGGATAGCGCGAGATCTGTCATGATCTCACGCTATCCCTATGACGCAAGGGCACGTCATTTTGCGGGAAGTACCCTGCTCCCATGATGTACCCTTATGTCATTGGGAGGGAAGGGGTTAAAATGCCTATTAGATAGTAGTCAGTACTCCGCTGCTATCATTTACAGTAATACATCACAGAAGGGGAAATAAAACAATCACAGAAAACGGCCAGATACTGACTGACTAAGGAATGCATATAGCTGCATCCTCTCACCAGACTACCTAATGAGGGAGTTAATTGCACCTGTGTGGGACACCGATAAGACAGCCACTCACCGCCT
This sequence comes from Eleutherodactylus coqui, assembly GCF_035609145.1. Taxonomy (NCBI): domain Eukaryota; kingdom Metazoa; phylum Chordata; class Amphibia; order Anura; family Eleutherodactylidae; genus Eleutherodactylus; species Eleutherodactylus coqui. The sequence continues at coordinate 35,795,230 of NC_089842.1, forward strand.
CTTGATATAGGAGGGGGTGGCTGCTTGGTGTATACTCACAATACTGTGATGTATTTATATTAGTGTAGGGACCCATTACATGCAAGGAACCGTGAAGTGGTTAGTGGGCTCATGTATCTTGGCCAAAATCCAACAAATGCCTTGCATTTATTATCTATCATTCACATGCAGTGTGGCTTTAAGACTCCAGGGGGAGCCCAGGGTGGCAGTACCAATGAGGTTCACCGTTTGAAGTGCAGTGCAACCCGCTGAACTATTATGGAGTCATTAATAGGTTGCTGGTCTGCATGGTGAACTACATGTATCAGAATGGTTTGCCACTTTGTGTCTACTCTGTGTGGGAGTGTACACCAAGCATCCACCCCCCTCATTATCAAGAGGCAGTGTGAGTGGCTGTCTTATCGGTGTCCCACACAGGTGCAATTAGCTCCCTCATTAGGTGGTCTGCTACCTGCATGGTGAGAGGATGCATCTATATGCACTCCTTAGTCAGTAAGTATATGGCAGTTTTCTGTGATTGTCATCATTTACAGCAAGTCAGATTTTCCCCATATAAAGTTTGGCTCTTCTAGGAGGATTTTCCTCACATTTTTCTTAGTTGGTCCGTGAAGATCATACAAGACACCAAAAGGGGCTGATTGTTGGAAGGTATCAGTCAGGAGAAGGGGACCAAAACATCTCCAAGCCATTACATATACCGTGGAACAATGTGAAGAAATCAAGAAAGGGACTAAACTTGGCACAACAGACACATTACCAAGAATGGGACGTCCCTCAAGAACGGATGGAAAGGCCAAAAGAACATTGGTCCAGGAGGCTTCCAGAAGGCCTACAGCAACATTAAAAGGAGCTCCAGGAGTTTCTGGCAAGTACTGGTTGTGTAATGCATGTGACACCTATCTCCCGTATTCTTCATATGACTGGGCTGTGGGAGAGGGCAGCAAGATGGAAGCCTTTACTAACAAAGGGAAACAACCAAGCATGGTTAGGGTTTGCCAAAACCTACATTACGTCTACCAGAAGTCTGTGGGAGAACATGTTCTGGTCTGATGAGACCAATGTTGGACTTTTTGGCCATAATTTCAAAAGGTACGTTTGTTGCAAAGCTAATATGGGGCTGTTTTTTTTCTGCTGGAACTGGGGCTTTTGTCAAGTTGGAGGGAATTATGAACCATCCCAAATATCAGTCCATTTTGGCACAAAACCTTCAGGCCTCTGCTAAAAAGCTGAAGATGAATTTCACCTTTAAGCAAGAAAACGACCCAAAGCATAGCTCCATAGCTCCTGGATGGCAAGAGTAACAGAGAAGTCCTGAATCATAGAAGACCCGATATATCATATCACTGGATTGGAGGATGACCGGACTCAGGCTCACGGATTCTGGCCATTTAATGTGAATAGAGTTGCTATCTAGAATGCTTGGACAGATCAGTGGCAAAAGAACACGATGGCCAATACGGTCAGAGCCGATATTGGCATGGATATCACACAACTGAAAAAAGCTGCATAAAAACCGAACATGGAGGGAGCTCGCCTCTAGGGTCGCAAACGACTAAACTGCTAACAAAAGATTTCAGTCTTTTGCAATGGAATTACAGATAATCGGTCACACTGAAGGTGGAAGTCAATCAGTACCCAAGTCTGAAAACTATAATATGTTTTGCAAAAGGGCTTGTTCAGTTTATAAACATGGCTGCACCACACTTGTACAGTTGAGTGCAGCTGAGCTGCAATACCATGCACAACCTGTGGACAAGTGTGGTGCAGTCCCTGAAAAAAAACAAAAAACATGTTTTTCTAATCCTGGTTAACCCCATCACTTTTGAGGAATCAAGATGGACATCTTAGTCAACCATATACACAAAGAATCAAACAGCGCAGAGGAGCAGCCATATAAAAAGAGATTTATTCTCATACTAAAGAGATTAGAAAAAAAAATGCAGACAGAAAACACATACGGACAGAGACTACGACGGGTCCAGGCCGGGTAGACATCTACATCTCTAGCCCAGGGAGTGCCGCTCACGCATTGTAGGAAGAGGAAGACACCTTGCCTCCATGACCGGTCCAGTTAGTGTGAACATGATGTCCAGGCTTGGTCAGAAGTTCGTAGGTGTGAGCCCCAAAATAATCTCTCTGGGCCTGAAAAAAAAAAAATGGAAAACCACCACATTTTATTTAAACAGTTATTATATAGCCCAAAACTGTACTTCTACCGGCAGCTTTCTGCTTGTTGAAAAACTCCAACTACCAGCATGCCCAGTAATCCACAGGTTGTCAGAGCATGCAGGGAGTTAGTTTCCCAACAGCTGGAGAGCCACAGGTTGGACCTACAAAAGCTTCGCACACATGGACTTTACCATAGTGGAGCCTCTTACCTGAATCAGGTTAGCGGGTAACATTTCATGCCTGTAACCATCATAGAAAGACAATGCTGTGGTGAAGCATGGCATAGGGATACCATGCTGAACGCCAGCGCTCACCGCCCGGCGCCAGGACTCCTGGAAAACAGATAAACCATAGTGAGTAGATGCAGACCCAAAGCAAAGGTCTATAATAGGGACCCCAACCATTAATGCAATATACGGTACTACCAGCGATCCTCTTACTAACTGGACTTCTCAGGCCTCGGAGCAAGTAAACGTAGGAGCGCTCGGTATTCTTGGGAATTCAAGGAGTCACCAATGTACATGTATGGCGTGTGCGGGGCTTAGGAGTGGACGTAGTTTGCAGCCAACAGTTAGCTGCCACTGTCAAATGTTGATAGCGGCAATTAATCCCTTAAAAACACAGCCCTTTTTTTTCCTTTTAATTTTCTCCCCCCGCCCCCCCTTTAGAAAAAAAACAAACGTAACTCCTTTATTTATTCATCGATGTAGCTGTATGAGGGCTTGTTTTTTGCAAGAAGAGTTGTATTTTTTTTAATGGTGCTATTTAAACCCCTTAGTGACGGGCCCATAGTCTTTACGTCTTGCCATTGCAGGACGTGTATGGAGGGAGATAGCGGCATCATCTCCCTCCATACAGTACGGGCATCAACTGTTTATTACAGCTGACACCTGCGGGCAATAGCTGCAATCGGCCGTATGGGCAATCGCGGCTATTGACCTTTTAAATGCCACTGTCAATTCTGGCAGCAATTAAATCCCCCAACCGATGTTCGGGGGTCCTGTACGGCCCCACCGCGGTGAGATCGGGGAAGCCGTGCAGGTATCATGACAGCCGGGGGCCTTCTGAAAGGCCCCATGGCTGTCTTGGCAGACTGCCCATCAAGCTGTCCCTGTAGGGTGGCGTGGTAGGCTGCCTGTCAGAATGCAGTATGATGTAATGCTATACTGCAGGAGCGATCAAAGCTGGTTGTTGTCCCCTCTGGGGACTAAGAGAAAGTAAAAAAATAAGTTTTTTTTTTTTTTTTAATTAAATAAAACAACTTTCAACCCCCCCACACCTCCCCTTTTTGCTATAAAAGAATCTAAATAATAAAGCAAAAATGCATGTATGGTATCGCTGCGTACGTGAAGTCCGATCTATCAAAATAATGCATCATTTACCCCGCATGGTGTAACTAGGTCGACAGGGGGCAAAAAAAAAGTTAGTGTGCGCAGAAAATGGAGAAAATGATTTTAAAAAAAATTAAATCTCTGGAAAACACACACTATACAAGTTCGGTATTGTAGTAATCGTACCGACCCATGGAATAAAGTTATGTCATTTTTGTTACAGTTTGCGCACCGTGGATACAGGACGCACTGAAAGATGGCACAATGTCGTTTGATTTCCATTTTACTCCACTTAGAATTTTTTTTTGTTCAATAAATTTTTATTGAATTTCAACATTAAGGCAAAACAGTTACATTAACGCGTAAATGATATTGAACATGAGCAGAGCACTCATGGCTCCATGAATATTATTGCAATAAATTCCCATTCAAACAGATGCGTTTTGCTTGGAATTTGTCATCTCGCAAACAGTAACATATGACAAGACAGGGGTTTGGGACCAGGGGGGAGGGAAGAGCGGGAAGAGGGGGGGGGGGGGTCCAGGCATTGGGTTCAGTGGTATAGGGGCCAGCCTTGATCGTTTGGTTTTATGTGCAAGAACCTGTTTGTAGCCATCTGGTGAATGAGGGTGTCTCCCGAATACACTTAGAATTTTTTAAAAAGTTTTTCAGTACATTATATGGTACAATAAAAAGCACCATTGAAAAATACAACTCGTCCTGCAAAAAACAACAAGCCCTCATACAGCAACGTCGACGGATAAATAATGGATTTTTTTTATTTATTTATTTTTTTTTTAAAGGGAGGAAAAAATGAAAATGGAAAAAAAAGCTGTCACTGAGGGGTTAATGTACCATATAATGTACCAAAAAAAAAAAAAAAAAAAATTTGAAAATGCTAAGTGAAAAAAATAAATTCCACTGTTTTCCGGTGCATCCTGTTTCTAGAGCGTACAAACCGCAACAAAAACGACAACTTTATTACATGTTCAATAAGATTACTATGATACTAAAAACTTGTATTTTTTTTCAAAGACATTTATTTTGATTTTTACGGACGCGAAAATACCAAATCTGTATTTGTTTTAAGATTTAGATTTTTTTTTTTATATTATAAATATGGCAAAAGGGGCACATACACTCACATCTGGTGGTCATGCACAATGATCGGTCCCCTCTGGCAAGAAATAGGAGCCCTATATTCCTGGATCAGCAGGGAAACTATTCAGCTAACACCAGAAATGGCGTTATTATCAATGATACCGGGGTTGCTGGCGAGGACCAAGAGATCATTGCTGAGGTTTTTTATACTGGCGACCAGACAAGTGATCCCACTGAAGTGGAGAGAGTCATCGACTCCCTCCAGGTTGATGTGGATAGAAAAACTAGACGAGATCGGGTACATGGAGGAACTATGTGCCAGAGACGAAATACGTCTCAACAAATACCTAGCGACATGGGGTGCTTGGACCTCGCAACGAAATACGGTGGAGATCTCCAACTGGGTCCAAAGTGGAGCAATCCCCGCCCCCAGGACCAACATACTTCAAGTTAACTAGAGACAAACAGAGCAGATCGGATTGGAAGGATTGACAGGTCAGTCAACCCCCCCCCCCCCCTCTCTCCCCGTTCATTCTTCCCCCCCCCCCTTTTTCTATACTATTCTCTTTACTATGTCTTCTCTTTATTTGTTACGCGACTCTAGACTTTACTAGAGCCCTAATTGAAAATTAGACTACTTATATATCAAGTTGATAATACTAAATGGTTTACAGATTATTATTAGGTGTATTGTATTGATTGCAAGCAAGAGCTAGACAGATAGTAGTTAATAACAGTTTATTGTCAAAATACATAATTGATTTGATGTTGTAACGTGGCCAGAGTTACTGGCCCCTGACGATATAATGCTATATTCTTGTTAAAATGAAAAATGAATAAATACATTTTGAACCATAAATATGGCAAAAGGGGGTGATTTAAACTTATTACTTTATTGATCTTGGTTTTTACCAAAAAAAAGAAAACAGCTGGGCCATCAAGGGGTTAAGCCATTGACTAGACAGACCTGTTCATAGGGTAAATCCACAGATTTAGGGTGCATTCAGACGACCTATTCAGGCGTGAAAACCCAGCCGATATACGGCGAGGGGGTGGGGGGGGGGGTGGGAGCTCAGAGCACTGCTCCCGGCTCTTCCAGCCTCCTCCCCCTGCAGAGAGAAAACCCGGCTGATATACGGTCGTCTGAATGCACCCTTAGGCCTCATGTCCACGGGGAAAATCAGGCCCGCTACGGATTCTACATGGAGAATCTGCAGCGGGTCCCTCCTGCCCCGTGGACATGAGCGCTTAAAATAAGAATTTAAAAGAATTTACCTATCCGTAGCGGGCGGGGAAGGTCAGCTGTTCCTCACGGCCGGATCTTCTTTTCCGGCCGGCGGATGAATTCGTCACGCCGGCGGCACGTCGCCGGTACGTCGTCGACGTGCCGCGCGCATGCGCCGGGCACATCCGCCGAGCCGAAGCAAGAAAGATCCGGCCGTGAGGAAGAGAAGACCTTCCCGGTCCGCTCCGGATGGGTAAATACTTTTAAATTCCTATTTTAGGTCTCCCGCAGATCCGGACGGCTTCCATAGGCTTCAATAGAAGCCCGCGGGAGACCCGCACGAAAATGGAGCATGGTCCAGATTTTTTCATGCTCCATTTTTTTTAAAATCCCTTTTATTGACCATCCGCGGGTATTTATCTACCCCGCGGGTGGTCAATGCATCCCTATGGGGTGCGGATCCGCTGCGGATCTTAAATCATATTTTGCCCGTGAACATGAGGCCTTAGGCATTGTGATGTTTTACATAGACTGCCCCGTACTTGCACCCCTCCCTCCCCCCGCACTCACCTGACAGTTGTCCATCTGCTTTTTGAAGAAATCATCCAGCAAAAGGTTTTGAAGTTCAGGATTCCTGTCAAAGGCTTCTTTGATTTTGCCCAGGAAGACACTGAAACCAGAAAACAAAACCAGTTTTTAAAACTCAAAAATGTTGGAATCAAGTTTTTTTTCTCTCACACCAAGCCATCTGCTAAACGTGAAAGAGAAGAGAATTCCTAACTATGTGACGTCCTCATTTCCCTTTTTAATTGCAGAACAACTGTTGAAAGTTGCACCAAAGTTTGATCAAAATGCAATTTCTGAGGGTCTTTATTTTGCAAATTCATCAAAACTCATGTAAAGTCAAAGAAATTATCCTCAAAAACTGCAGCCTCCAGCAGGGGGCTCTCCAGCTGTTGCTAAACTTCCAGCATACGATCCCACCCAGCACAGTTTACCAACAGTTGGAGAGCCGCAGGTTTAAAAGATGAACACCCTCCCTTTTGGGGTTGCCGTTACCTGCGGATGATGCAGCCACCTCTCCACATCATGGCAATTCCTCCATAATTCAGCTTCCAACCAAACTCCTTTGCCGCTTGACGGAACAGGATGAATCCTTGTGCATAAGAAATGATCTTCGATGCATATAAAGCCTGGGGGCAAAAAAAATAAATGTTTGAGTGTAGAATTTTTTTTCCCCTTCTTTAGAAGGAGATTTTTTAGAATTTGGCACATTATATGCACCTAGCTTTACAGCAACAGCATTTCTCTTTGCGCTACCCTTCTATGATACCCAGGCGGTAAGAGTTTGTACTCTTGGCAGAAAATGCACATCATACTCCAGAGCTGCTTGCTTAATTCTGCAGACTTAAACTGTATTCTAGCATCCCCTGCTGGTCAGTGTCAGCAAAGAGCTTGCACTGGCAATGTAATATATTACACAAAGTCTCCTCACCGACTCTTCTTAAGGAGAAAAGCTAGCGTTCCTGACCCACGTCACAGGCCTGTCACTAGCCAAGCCAGAAACCTACTGCACACTAATGAGGGGCAAACACCCCAAAACAGCTGTCAGTGTGGATTGTGGCTTGGCTTTCAATTCCCAGTCATTATTACAAGGCTTGTATAAAGAGTCTAATATTGACTTGCAGGAATGCTGCCTTCCAATAGGTGGCGCTGCAGAGGTATTGTTCCATCTCCCTTATTTGCATATTACCCAGAGGAGCATGAATGGCCTTATAAGTCTCCTAACTCACTCACCTTCTAGGTTCTCTCCCTAAGGAGAAAAGATAAGCGTTCCCAACACACACTTTCAATCAGGAAGTATTAGGTTACATTCCATGGGCGAGTGTGATCAGGCTGAAGTAAGAAACAACCAGCACCCATGAAGAAGGATAGACCACCGATCCCCTCTATACCAACCCCGAACCTCCAGGACAAATATACGTCCTGCAGCGTTAAAGGGGTTGTCCCGCGGCAGCAAGTGGGGTTATACACTTCTGTATGGCCATATTAATGCACTTTGTAATATACATCGTGCATTAATTATGAGCCATACAGAAGTTATTCACTTACCTGCTCCGTTGCTAGCGTCCCCGTCTCCATGGATCCGTCTAATTCTGATGTCTTCTTGCTTTTTTAGACGCGCTTGCGCTGTGCGGTCTTCTCCCATTCTGCTCGGTCCAGGAACGAGTGGCGTTCTGGCCCCGCCCCCTTCTACAGGTCATCGCGTAGCTCCGCCCCGTCACGTGTGTCGATTCCAGCCAATCAGGAGGCTGGAATCGGCAATGGACCGCACAGAGCCCACGGTGCACCATGGGAAAGGACCCGCGGTGCATCGTGGGTGAAGATCCCGGCGGCCATCTTGGTGAAGGAAGAAGAAGGAAGACGTTGCAGAGCGGGGATTCGGGTAAGTAATGGTTTTTTTTTTTTTTAAACACATCCCTTGGGGTTGTCCTGCACCGAACGGGGGGGGCCTATGGAAAAAAAAAACCCGTTTCGGCGCGAGACAACCCCTTTAAGGGGTTAATATTGGAGATCTGACCAGTCACCAATCAGCGTGCACCATACATTTCGTATTGCAGATCAAGTGATCTTTGTTTTGCTAATCTGAGATCAAAAACCAAGAACAGCTGATTGCAGCCTAACTAAACCTGGATCAGCAGCGTGGTTGATGTAACCGGCCCTTAATCTAGTACTGCGGACAACGCTCCTCTTGGTACATACTTTGCGGACGTCCTCGACGAACGCCTTCTTATCTCCTGTAAACTTGACTTGTTTTGGTCCTTGCAGCTGCTTGCTTGCCACAACCCTTTCAGTTTTCAGGGATGACAGGCAACGTGCGAAGACCGCTTCACCTGCGGGATGGAGGAGACATACATTATAAACAGGCTCTGAGATTTAACACATAGATACAGCAGCCCGGGTCTTCACTGCTCACAACTTTTCCACTGTTTTCACCAAGTTTGGGTGCTATCAATTCAGTTCTTCATGTAGATTTTCCTGCTGCCATGCTGTTTTCAATCCACTTACAGGTGATGTGTTTGTTGAAGTGCCTACCGCTCTGTTGCATGTAATAACTAGCAGTCCCTGCTACTAGAAAAACCAGATGCCTGACAACAGGCAGTGGATTGCAAAGATGCTGGAAGGATGACCCCTAGTGGTAGCCACCTCAAACTAGTTTCTCAATAAAAGAACATGTTTAAAATCAAGTAGATTACAAGCTTAAATATGCACAAAGGTCATCAGGTGAGCAACAGTTGGTGTCAATTTAAGGGGGGGGGGGGGTCATCGCATGGGTTGCATTCTTGGTGGAAATCTTGCGGCTTTGAGACAGCAAAAAAAAAAAAAAAAATCCGCTGGGAAAGTGTAGCTTCAAAACCCGCAGCACTTAGTGGGTTTTGAAGTGGCTTCGCTGCATGCCTTTCTGCTGCAGCCGGCTCTTGCATAGAGGATCGCACAGCCGTGTAGTTCAGTACCATGATAATGATGTTATAGCGGCCCTCCAGGTCTGGAGAAGTACAAATGGCTTATCTGACTAGCGTATGTACGCCGCTGTGCATAGTATATACTGGTAGTCTAAGACACTACATACATGTTGATCTGACTGGTCAGGGCTGTTCATGTGGGCAGCATTGATTAAAGCTGATGGAGGGGCACAAATAGAATATTCAAGTGTGTTGTGAGGTTTAGCAGCAGTCCGGGACTGTAATGGGCTTCAGAAGCCGGCTAAGGGCTGCATACTAAATTCTCACCATCATGTCAGTCCCCGAACATAACCATTTAATTTAACCCAGTCTGCAGTCATCCTACTGAACTGGTTTCATGGTGACACAAGAAAAGTTGCAAAGTTCTTCCTCATGTGATTGCTCCAGTGTAAGAGGAGTGGGCAGGAAGTCACCAATGAATCAAGATCCTCCTACAGAGAGTTATGCAGCGCCGTATTGCAATGTCAATCTACTGGGTTGTGTAAAAAGGGAATTACAAGGTGTGATAATAAGTTCCTCTTATGTTTGCAGTGTGTCATGATGGGGTGAAGCTGCTGGCATCACATAATGAACATTCACCTGCGGGACCAGATGGGTGCGGGATTATCAGGAGTGCTATAATTTAAGGGTTTTTCCAGTTCTAGATTACTAATGCTTAATGACTAGATGAAAAGTTGTATCACTTTGTAATCTGTTATGTTTCACCCAGAGGCGTAACTTGAAGCTCCCGGACTCCGATGCAAAAATTGTAACAGGGCCCCCAACTATAATGCTTTACCCATCATACTGGGTTCCTTATATGGAGAAGAGAGGCCTTATGGGCCCCCCCAAGGCTCCTGGGCCCGGGTGCAACCGCATGCCCTATAGTTACGCCCCTGGTTTCACCATTTAACCCCTTGAGTGGCACGCCCGGAAAATTTCCGGGGACGAGCTCCACTGCTCATAGCAACATAGCCCGGAAGATTTCCGGGCTATGTATCACTATGGGAGCTGCAGAGCACAATGCCACAAGCTGTGACAGTGTGCTCTGCCTGCACAGACCCACACAGAGCAGTGCAAGGGCTTTGAAAAACCAGCAGAAGATATTGCCGATATGTCGGCAACCTCCTGCTTTGTTTACAGGTTGCCATAGAGACCATCAGCTTGTCAGATGCAAGCCGATGGTCTCTGTGGCAGGGAGAGCTGGTTGTTAGCTGTGAGAGGACAGCTAGGTACTAGCTCTTACAGCAGAGATCAGAGAAAACCTCCGATCTCTGCTGTGTTAACCCTTTACATGCTGCAGTCTGTGACTGCAGCATGTAAAGGGCTGTCACTGCAGCATGTAAAGGGCTGTCACCATCAGACCCCTGGAATGTGATCAGGGGTCCTGATGGGTCCCTGTGGAAGTCCCCTAAAGGGACTTAAAAAAAAAAAAATTATTAAAAAAATAATAAAAACACTTGTCTCCCTTTACTTTGTAAAAAAATCAAAAATACAAATCACACATGTGGTATCCATGCGTCGTAATGACCCAGAGAAGGAAGTTAATACATTATTTAACCCCTTAATAACATGGCCCCTTTTTTTCTTTTTTCCCCCCCATTTCTTTTTTTTCCTCCCCCCTACTTAAAAAAAAATCACAACTTGTCCCGCAAAAAACAAGCCCTCATATGGCCGTGTCAATGGAAAAATGAAAACGTTATGGCTCTTGAGACGCAACTGCAAAACTAGTTGAAATTCAATGATTAGACCATTTTAAAAAACCTGCCCTGGTGGGCACGACAGGGTGGTAGGAAACCTGCCACTCAAGGGGTTAAAGGGAACTGGTCACATCCAATAAGCAGCATAAACTAAGTTACAGTGCTTATAGGACAGGGTCCGAAGAGTTTGGAGATGTACTTTATACTCAAAAGGCTGCCCATTCTTGCGCCAACACTCCAGGGTGGCGCACGGGAACAAAGCCCAGTAAATATAAGTGCACCCCCGGACTTCTCGGCCCCCGTTCTACAAGCACCATAACTGGTTTATGGTTCTTACTGAATGCGACAGGTTGCCTTTAAGTTCTGCACCGCTGCCAGTGGATGAGATCACCCTTTTGTAAAATTCGGAGGCTGCAAATTGGAACATGCCTAGTCCTGCCCTCATTTGAGCGGTTGATACAAGTGTAACAAGCAGAGGTCTGGAAAACCATGAAGAACTGAAGTCTTGTAGAAAAGTTATTTTTACAGTTGCTAACACTTCATTAATCTAAAACCATAAAACCTCTTTGGTTTTCCAACCTCCCAGATGTTGCTGCACCGACCCCTTACATTTAGGCCACCATATTGCACAGCCCTGCTACTGCCAGACTGCAGCCTGTACATTTATTTTTTTCATAGGTCCCATTCGAAAAATGTATGCATAATATAGCTGGGAGGAATATCCCTATATAGCTAGAATGGAGAACTGCTGCAAAGAGCAGTAAAGTGCAGAATGTCAGAATGCAATGACTTGCCACATAAAAAAAAAAATAAAAAATAAAAAAGGTGATTCATGTTGGCACCCATTTCTCTGCTGCTTGCAGTGACCTGTACATATTCACGTACGCAAAAGGTATAATTGCACAAATGACAATCCTCAGTATAGATCTACCTAAAACATGATTGACTTTGTAGATATTTTGCTGTACCGATTCCCATTTTATTCTCCGTTCACCACCAGAGCAGCTTTCAAAATGCTACTGGTGGATCTACAAAACCGAGAGAAGTTCATGGTCCATCCACTGACAGCTGAACTCTGTGCTAATGTCAACTGCGCACCGCAATGCGCTGCTCTCCGCTAAGAAGACACCAAGTGCCATTTAGTAGAGAGCAGCTTTGAATTTAGCTCCGGCTGTTGGTGGAGAAGAGATCATGTGACAATATTTGCAGACTAACATAGGAGTAATTGCACTTTAGACAAGTCGCTCTGACATATTAAAAGCCTTTAAAAAGTTTTGATTCGTGGATACGCAGATACCAGCTGATGGCTGAAAGGAAGTGGCTGCAGTGTTCACCTGAGTATGTGCCCTACCTGCTGACTTCATTGTGTGTCAACTCTTCTAAGCAGCTGAAGAGCGATGCAGAGACTTTAATAGACATCTATGCAGCAGTCTGCGGCCACCAGAGATAGCCGACAGGCAACAAGGACAACCCAAGGGGCACAGGGCTTGGATGAGTGCTGCAGTGATCGGCATTCAGAACCTCATTAATTAAAACTTTTGACAAGTCTCAGTGACATGCCAGGTTTTTTTTCGTTTTGCTTTTTTTTTTTTTTTTTTTTTTAAAGCGCCGTTCTGCTTTAACATGTCAATAAAAAAAAAAATTAATAAAAATACTGTAGCTTGCAACCACAAAAAGTTCTTACCGATGAGTGTAACTGGAACTCCAAAATCTAGAGCAGTGATGGCGGTCCATTTTCCTGTGCCTTTCTGCCCAGCGGTGTCCTGAATCTTGGGGAGAAGGTGCTTTCCATCGGTGTCCCGAAACTTAAGAATGTCAGCCGTAATCTCAATCAAGAATGAGTCGAGCTCGGTCTTGTTCCACTCTTCAAATGTCTGAATGACAGAAGATTGTGCACAACGTATAAACAGCAAGACATTGTAAATGCACATATATAGTGTAGACACGACTCCGTGCACCAACTCCACACGCCTCACCTTGGCCATTTCATCCTGGTCCATCCCGACGATGTCCTTCAGCAGATGGTAAGCCTCACAGATCAGCTGCATGTCCCCGTACTCAATGCCATTGTGAACCATTTTCACAAAGTGTCCGGAGCCCTCCTCACCCACCTGCCCGAAAAACACAGATACAGTATAGCGGTAAGAAAAAGGTTTACCCATACCCACTTTTGTAGCCCTTCTGAAAGGCATCGGTTAGCAGTGTCCTCTTAGTTGATGGATCTCCTCGACTCAATGCCGATTTAACCTTTTCCAATCCACTGTCAGACGTCTGAAGACATTCTGATTGAAGGCTGTACAGCTCCGATATCATAAGACATCCAGCAGGGTATTCTTACTGTATATTACTGGCCGCTCTGTTAGGGGGGCCTCTCCAGCATGTCCCATATCGCAGTACTGGCTCTAGCCAGCAGATGGCACCATTGTATGATGCAGGAAAGCGAAAGCCCCCTAGGAAACGCTGAATCCAAAATTGGATTGCAAAGGGTTAATCCTTTTTGCACCAAATTTCTCTATCACGAGTGGTGCTTTAACTTTATCTAAAGTTGGGCTCACATCTTGCAGCATGCAGAACGCAGTCAGTAAGCAATTTGCAGGGAAATCCAGCAGCAAGTATTACATTTATTTGCAGCGCCACCATAGGAGAAATGAAGAATTACACAATGCCCATTGACATGAATGAGCATTTTGTACAATGAATAGACGTGCTGCTTCATCCCAAGAGAAAAGAAAATACACTCTTTGTATCCTCTCTAGCTAATCAATGGGGATTCTCAACTAGGCAGTTTGTTTTCAGAAAGCGATCATTAGTCTGCGACCAGGACAGCACGGACAGGCACTCACCCAGTCGCAGCACGGCTCGTTCTCGACCTTAGCGGCAATGCTTTGGAAAATGCCTCTAATGTAAGGCCTGTAAATAAGAGAAATCCCGGATTAGACGGGTGCATGAGAGAACCAAGTATTGTGATGTACGACTGATCACCCCATAATAAACCAAAACGTGAAACTTTTCTATTGGGGGAGGGTTCTTATTCGAATTGTAGTTACACCCCATTTCTGCAGGAGAAGTGGCCCTGTAAAAACACACCTTTACAAGGGGCTGTCCCCATTTTAAGCTGTTTCCCTGCAGCAAAACAGACAGCTCCATACAGTGCGCAGTGCCACAGGTTGGTATTGCAGGCCGACTCCTATTCACTACCATAGCCTGCAATACCAACCCGGGTCACTGCACAATTCTGGTTGACACTTTAAATGCCACATGATAGCATGTGTGGCCAGGAGGAATGTAACTGGAACTGTAATGTTACGGCAACACTATTTCCTACTGTAGCAGTTTTAATAACTCTTACCAAGCCTCAATGTCTCCTCCGGGCATCAAGGATGGTCCATATCTGGCCCCATCCTCGCCACCACTGACACCGCTGCCAACAAACCGGATGCCCTTGGCTTTCAATTCCTTACAGCGCCTCTGCAAGATAGAAGAAAGTTAATACAGTAAGCGTTCTGCAGAAACAATGCTAGAAGCGTGCCAGGCATCATAAATACCCACCGTGCTGTCGCCATACTCAGAATTGCCGCCATCAATGATGATGTCACCGGGTGAAAGCAAAGGAACCTGCAACCACCAAACAAGATCAAATTACTGGAAGATACGCACAAATCAGACGACATTTACACCTGGCAGGAAGGAGAGCATTACCAAATTTGCAGTGTCCGTAAAGCACAAGCTGTGTACTGGGAGGGAGCCGGATACTCGTGCAACAGAGGATTTTGCGCATATTTGCAGACCATTATTAAATATTAGTGTAATCACCTATCTACCCTACAATGCAAGACTCTGAAGCTCCTCAGGCACTAGGGAACGACTGCATCAGAGGCCACATATAGAATCACTTGCATTCTCATGTCACCTGCAAACATCCCTAGAATCTGCTCTTTTCTCATCGTGAATATTGGCAATATTCTTAAAGGGGTTTTGCAGGCAGCTACTATGGATGACCTCGGGATATGTCATCAATAGTTGTCACTGTTCGGGATCCTGAACAATCAGCTGTTCTGGTGCCCACCATCACTGACAAGATCCCCAAGGTACAGAAAGGAAGCAGATCACTGACCTCAATCTAGTGGCCCATGCTGGTAATTGCAGGTGAAGCGGTCACTGATTTTAATGCGACACCAGCCTGCAATTACCAGCACTGGCCACTACACTCAACCGGAGCTCTATGTTCTGCCAACTATATAACCCAAATCCCCCCCACTTCCATCTTTCCAAGACTTCTCTTGAGCTGCACCAGCTCTCTGGAATGAGCTTTCCCAGACAAACTCCCAACATCACAGCTTTAAACGTACAGTAAAAATGTAACACTTTAGACAGTCCTATCAATTTCCCTAATTGAATTGTAAAGTGCTGCAAGATGTGTTGCTGCTATATAAAACTAGTGGATATTATTACTTTCCTAAACAGGTGAGCAACAGGAGTATAAAGAGCATGCGTTAATGTTGGGGAAGGCACCATGCAAACCATGCATGCCCACTGAGCCTGAGGGGGTTATGATGATGGTCCCTATTCTTGACCAGCTGAGGGTAGAGTATAAAGCAGGCCCACATACATGAATTTTGTATTAGGACCCAAGAGCTGGTAAGCCTATCAGTACATACCAGGCTATTGATGAATTCATCTACTGCCTGCCCAGCCTTCACCAACATCATAATCCTCCGGGGTTTCTTCAGCTTGCAGACCATTTCCTTTAAAGAATGAGCCCCGATCACCTTGGTGCCTTTAGCTTCATTAGCCAGGAACTCGTCAACTTTTGAGACAGTTCGGTTAAATGCACAAACCTAGGGAAAGGGAAGAAGAGAAGGACAGACACATGAGGCCATGTCTTACCTACATGACTGTATATGTTACATTTCCCTTTGATAAAGTCTCTTTAAGGCCTACTTTATATCCAATTGCTGTGCTCCTAGCCCCTTCCTAGCCTTAGTGACCCTCCAGTTTTGGGAAAAGACAAAAATAAATAAATAATTCTGTCCCAAGACAGGAGGAGCGCTTATTACCTGCAGTTCTTCTCCGCTTCCCCAATCCACTGGTTCCGCCATTAGAGATGGCTGTAGCAATTTTCTAACTACCTAATGCGCTGCTTTCTTATTGGCCAGTGCTGATCACATGACCATCTCTGACCAGTCAGAGCAGGTGTAGTGCATTAGTAGTCTAACACGATCAATGTACTGTGGTGGATTAGGTAGTCTAAAGATTGTAACAGGACCTGAAACCAGCAAATCAGAGAGGTGGTGAAAAACTACTGCAGGTAATTAACCCCCTGCTCATCCGGTCCCAGGACAAAATTTGGTCCCAAAACCAGAGGAAAACTTTAAGTGGGTAATGACTGTAGTTTGTTTGTTTGTTAATAGAATGACAGACGGGAGGTGGTGAACAATCCCCGCTTCCATGATTATGACTCTATGACCCATATATCCAGTGCCATCTGTGTGCATATGCCTTCTACCCACAGTAGTTTGGGGCATTGGTTCCCAGCCTGTCACTGACCAGCTATTGCAAAACACTCCTCATGCCACGCTGGGTGTTATAGAAATTGCAACATCAGGAGGGGTGCAACAGGTCAGATTCCAGCGGTGCAGGACTTCTGCAAGTCCAGTATATAGTAACTTAAATAGTTAACTTTTTGTTTCCTTGGAACTCCTTTTTCTCTTTACATACAATTAGCTCATATCTGATATTTGCCAAGCGAGGAAGTCACACAAGAGCCGGGAGTTACATAACCCAGCAGTGAGCCAAGGACAGGTTTCATCACTTACCACAAAGCCATGGTCGTTCATGTTCAGGATGATGTTCTGGCCCATCACAGCCAATCCAATGAGTGCGATATCAGCTCTGGGGAAAGAAGACAAACAGGCATGAAGTTTGCGGGCCCTGGAGGTCACAGCGGGTATACTAGATACACCCAGCAGTCACTGCGCCAGGAAACATGCACAAAGGGACTCGTTCAGTTCACACGTTGGTTTAGAACAGGCCCAGCTGCATTCATGGTAGACAATAACTCTGCTACATGTCTATTACAAAGACCATGTTCTACTTTTCTTATCATGCAGTTGTATCTAAGGTGGTAGGTAGGATTTCATTGAGGAGATGTTAGCCACTTCCTCCATCTCAGAGATCACCACTTTTCAACTTCTTCAAAAACTTAGTTAACTTTTTGACTCTGGCCTGTCTGATGTGAAAATATCTAGTCACCAAAGTCTTTGCACATGGGATGAGAGAAAGGGGAATGGGGTCTCACTGTGACCAACTGCCTGGGAGACCTGGAGAAGGAGTGCAGGACTGGGTGACCAAAACAGTAACTCCTTGAAAGTGATGATGGCCAACGGTGGTCTCTGTCGGACAGCTACCTCCTGTCCTAGAAGACCGAAGGTTGGAGTACAGAGAGCTGAGGCTACATGAAAACAATTGCACATAAATGCATGTTTTCCTGCTGCAGTTCTGATTGCACCTCAAATGCACAGTGTGAATACCGCCTTATTTGCTGTGGTTTCCAATGCGCACGCTGCCGGGTCGACAGTTTGGCCAGTGACGTGGGTCCGTGCGACTCGTGAAGACTTAAGTTTCAATGCAGACGTTTAGGCAAACCATGCCGCCTTTCATCAGTCAGTCACATGGACCCGCATCACCAGCGGGATTGTTTGCTGCATTGCTCCCACAACGCAGCTATCTGGTAACCGTGCGGCGACGGCTACCTGCGGCTCTACCCATAGTAATCAATGGAGATATCCAGGTAATTGACCTAAAGTTTTCAGTTGCAAAAAAACGTTCAACAAAATCCTTCATGAAGGCGCTGGTTACACCCATCGGACAGGACAGAGCATGCAGCAAACTGCTAGAACAAACATGGGCACTAAGGATTAACCCCATCACTTCTGGAAGGCATTGAAACATTCCGTACGCCAAATACCTGGATTAGAATAGAGCCTACCACGCCTTTCAGAGGCAGAACAGATTCATCTTCCTCATTCCCCGGCGTCAGTCACAGCAACGAGCATTGCATTTACAAGCTTCTCAGAGCCCTGGTAGTATCAGCTATCGTTAAGGCCCATTTACACGCAAAGACCAGTTCCAGATGAGCGTATTGTCACACGTCCGTGGACGTGTTGTAGAGGACATTGCAACTGTAGGTGATCGGTACTTACTGCAATTGGTTTTATTTTCTACAGGGTAATTAAGGATCCGTATTTACCTACTAGAAAATAATATCAATGAACGCAAATCAACGAGCTCCATTCAATGCGTTTTCCCCGCAAAAGAAATACATTGCGTATTTACACTCATGTTAAAGAGCCCTTAGGGCTACCGCAGGCCAGCATTTGGCATATAGATTAAAGATGGACCTACGAGGAGTCCAGCACAGGACGTTCTGCATCTACACCAATATTCCCTAATGCTCCGACCGTGTCACAGTGTTCCATGCATGAAGCAGGTGGCTCAGGATGAGCATTATGCATCAGTACTGTATAGCCTTCAGTTGTAATCTACAGCTCATCACGCTGATCTCCTGATTAGCTGTGATTTGCATATTGCAGATTTCCTGCTTTCTAGAACTAATTAACGCAGATCATCCAAGGAGTATATAAATACACACCAGGGGAGGAGCGCTTCCTGCTGATCTCATTACTAGACAGGATTATTGGCTTCCTTGGGAAAATCCGGACTCCGCTCGGTTGCCGTCATGTTACATCGCAATCGCCGAGAGACGCATCATTGAGGAAATAAACGGATGGTCGTCATTCCTTGGGAGGATCCGATGCAGCAGATAAAGGGACGCTACATCTGCATCTTACGTAATGACACGCAACAGCGGGACGTCTAAGATTTGGTTTACATGGCAGAAAGTTTCCAATCCGCAGCAAAGTCTTCATGGTTACTTTTTGGTGCTTTCATTGATCGTAACTATGTCCTAATGTTACTTCAGCCTACTTGTGTCTGGAATCTATGCCCATCTCCTCCGGCTACGGGCTCGTACACACCAATATGCTGCGTATTACACCTGCAACTTTTGCAGATGTAACACGCAGTGAATAGAGCCCATTGACTTCAGTAGGTCCGTTTACTTGAGAGCATTTTTTCATCGTATGCACGATCGCGTGAAGTCATCTGCCTTGTATCCCATCTTAGTGTGTACTATGCATCGCAGAAACCCAATGAGATCAGCACACACACACACACACACACACACACACACACACACACACACACACACACACACACAGTATCTATGCTAGTAAAATAATTGCCGATGGCAGAAAAACGCAAGGTAACAGCGTATTTCAGCCCATGAATATGCTGCCTGCCCACGTACTGTATTACGCATACGCCTGTGTGAATGCACGCCAAGGCCATATTTACATGGTTGATTTTCTTTTGTTTCTAGACACAAAACTAGCGCCCATTATTTTAAATAGGTCTACTTACGTGTGCGATCCTTCTCTTGCAAGCAGAAAACCCAGACAACATGTTCTTCTTTACATACAAAATCAACTAGTAGCCTCAGGTTGGGGGTCACACGGGACGTATTCCCGGCGGGAAACCGTAAGATTTGGCCGCAGCGAAAAACAGTGAGATTTCCGCCGGTAAAACGCTGTTTCAAAACCCACAGAACTTAGCCGCGAGTTTTGAAGTGGCTTGGCCGCACGCTTTTCCGCCGCGGATGGCGCTCGCATAGAGGAGAGCACGGCCGCAGGAGGAAAAAAAAAAAAGAATGGACGTGCTGCGGCTGGTGAATCCGCGTCGCAACGCCGGCTTTGCCATGATGGATTCGCTGTCCTGTGTGGACAAGATTTCTGAGAAATCTCGTCCACATGTCTAGCTGATCCCAGGATTAGCTGCGGAGAAATTCCGGAGGAAATTTCCGCAGCAAATCCGCCCCGTGTAAACCCAGCCTCAGAGTGCAGTCAGATAATATACATGTGCGATCTCAGTGTAATACTCCCCTCTGCTCCACGTGTGCCGCAGACCCCCTAGTCCTCTCTTTAGTCACACCAGAATGCCCTTTAGCTAGGAGATAGAACATTTGATACATTGTACTTAGTTTTGTGGAAACCTAAACATTGTAACGTTTGTGCAATGTGTTATTCAATACAACAAGTTAAATTATAAACTAATAAACTGCTCGTTCTCATCAGAGTTTCACTTTCCATTTTTAGGAATTTGTTTTTTGTTAAAACGGATTTAAGACAGAACACCAGAGGTGGAATTAGCGCGCAATACGTGGTGAGAGGCGCAGCTTCATCTGCCGCTAAGGAATTCCACCACAAAACCGGCAAATCCACCTGCAGATTTTGATGAGGAATTGATGGCAGAATTTTGCCATTTTCAGTTCTACATCGAAAGCTGCGGATCTGATGCGGAATATACAGCGAATTGTAGTGTGTAATGGCGGCTAATTCTGCGCTCCAGGGGTCCTTATACACAGGAAGATAAATGGTTAAACACACTTGTGTATATTGATAACCGTCTTCTATGTACAAGAAAGAAACTAAACCTGCGACGGACGGGGCGCTGGACTGGGAAACCGCAGTCTGATAAGAGCGTTAGATAGCGGATCTACTGCTTGCACCCCATTACCCTATGCCATCTTCTGAAGGGTTAATACTTTAGGATCCTATCCTCTGGTAGGGCTCATACAGGTGTATTGTCACCGGGTATTACGTGTGCATCCCCCCCCCCACACACATATAATGTGCATATTTGCTACATATGAGCCAAAAATATGAATGCTTTATATTTCGGCATATGCACAGTACGCCCATGGGAAAAACACGCAGGTGTGAGGGGCACAATAGAAAACATCACCACAGCATATTACGCATGTGTGCAATACACAGTGACACCACGCCCGTGTGAGTGAAGCCCGTCACCACATTATAGATTATAATTACATAGTAACATAGTTCGTAAGATGCAGATCCGCAGCGGAGGCGGCGACGGGCTGCTAAGGATCTTAGAGTCAGAGACTACATGAAAAAAAAAATCTGCACTGGATTCCACTGTGTGAACCTGTACATCGGAGTACAGTCTGGCGGCACGTAAGTGTTACGCGCGCATCGCTGGCTGCAGGAATCCCAACATGCAGGAATATCAGGTAGGGGGTTGGGGGAAAGACTTGCTATATGTCTTTTCTGCCCCGTACAACAAGCTTATGTCGCTGCGGCTTCACAGACGCCAAAGAAGTCACAGAAGCAACCGACTTCTACAGAGAATAGGCGCACGACGCGGGCGGAAGAGGCGCAGACGGAAGAGGCGCAGACACGGGCGGAAGAGGCGCACGATGCACTGCAGACTGCAATAAATTCTGCACCAAAACCCAGCTGCAGATTTTGATGCAAAATAAAAATTGCTGAAAACCTGCAAATTCTACACCAAAACGCAGTTCCACCTGCAGATTCGGCTGCACCCCAATTCTATCCCATGCGAAAGGTCCCTAGATAAAGGAACATACAGAACTTGCAGAACTACAAGTCCCAGCATGCCTTGCCAGTAGGCGTTGCAGTGTTCTGTACAGTGAATGACCCCCTATCAGGGCCAGCCGCTGCACGCACACACCGACAGGCACCGCGCACTCACTCCGCCATGATGACAGCTCCGCAGTGACCCGTGTGACTCCGTCCGTCCTGTCCGCGGTGTGACAGCTCCGCTGCGACTTCACCTAAGTTGTTCTCTGAAGCCACCTGACGTCACGTCCTGCCCCCTCCTTCATTGGCTGAGCAGCAGGAGAAGGGCGTGGCCCGGGCGTCTCTCATCCAATAGCAGAGAGCGGTGGCTCGTCAGGCAGAGAAGCGACCAATCAGACCAAAGCAATCACAGGCCGAGCCCTTAACCCTCTCGTTACTGCTGCCGGCAAGGGAATGACATTGCAAGTGGCGGCTCCCTGCGCCAGTAACAGCCTGTGCGGGTAGGGGGCGCCCTAGCTGACAGCCGGGAGCTGCGACCCTTCACATTAGGTCATTTCTGTGTCACAATGTTATCTCCATGGCCTTGGGTTCCGGACCTGGTAAAATCTGCGCGTCTTTACTTCAGAACCGCAAGACTAAATGCAAATACGCAACAACGGCTGTGGAAAAGCGAGCGCAAATGTGCAGGCGCTCGTGCGACAAAGGCTGAGCTATGGAAGCGCATGGGGTTTTCTCCCGTATTACCGCCATGTACCTTTAAAGCTGAAGCGCGTCACAGTTGCAAAAAGAAGCGCCTGCGATGTTCCGCCTCTCGCAGCGCCACAGCGCACTTCCTGTAACGACAGCCTCGGGGCGAAACTAATTTTTTTACATTTTCATCTCCACTTTTCAAAAGCCATAGCTTTTTACTGTTCCCTCGCCGCGGCCGTATGACGGTTGTTCACCGCGTGGCGAGACGTCGCCTTTATTGGGATCATTCCGGGTACATAGAATGGACTGTAGAACGTATTTAATTGGGGGAGGGGGGGGGGGGGGAGGAAAACATCACTTCTGACTTTGTTTTTTGGCTTTTTTTAGGCCACCTGTCCAGGGGCGATGCGGTATCCTGCGGCGAAGCTCCACTGCAGGAGCCGCCCAGGAGCAGGTGCCGCCGCCGCCGAATCTCTGCCGCTCAGCCCTTTCTAATACATAGGCTGACCACGGAGAATAGGGGCAATGCTATGGGAAGCGTCGGCCGACGTGATCACTGGCCGTGGACAGAGGGCATTACTTACAACGTTCCGTACTTTTTTTTGCAAGTCGACACAATTTCGATGATACTAAAGTTATACATATAGATTTTTTTTTTTTAGCTTTTTCCACCTTAAAAAAAAAATAATAATAATAATTTGTTGTTGGCGTTGCTGCATCCAAAGACCCAGAACCTTTTAGTTTTTCCGTGGACGAAGCAGTGGGAGGGGTTTTCTCACGGGCTTTAAATTGGCCGCAGGATGCACTGCAACACGTAGCGGAAGCTGTGGCCGACTTTCATCTCTGTAAAAGGTCCCCCAGGTCTTGTTTTGGGGTTCCTGAGCTGTAGCTTTTGGGGTTCATAAAACTTTTCAAACACTTTTTTTGCATTTTCATGGAGGAGAAATTAACAAAAAATGCATTTTGGCCTCTTTATTTTCCACATTTTTATAGCAGGTGATTCTAAGGGTTGTTACAGATGTGACAATATCAATTTTTTTAACTTTTTTGCAAAAAAATAAAAAAGTTCCTAAAAGTTTTTTTTGTTTTTTTTTATTGTGGGTTTTTTGACTATTTTTACTTTTTATAAAAACAGTTTTTGTGTCTCTGTAGGGAACGTGAACCTTTGATCACTCAGATCATATACTGCAGTATATTGTCTCCTTTCTTGGCTATCGCAAGCAATATCAAGCCTAGAGGCCATTGGCTGGCATCCAGTTGCATCGGCGCTTCGAGATTGGATAGCCGAGGGTCACTGCCATCGCATATGGTACTCACTCCCTCTGTTAACTGCTTACACGACATGATCAACAATGATTGTGGCATGCAAGGGGTTAACCAGCAGGGATTCGAGTTCTCTGTGATCCCCGCCATTGCAGTGGGACCCTGGCTGTCAGTTGCTGCTGGCTTCCACTGCGTATGGCACAGGCTACTGAGCCATCAGCATGCTGTACATGTACGGTATCGTACACAAACTCTTTCCCTCTACGACGTACATGTACTGCCCTTTAAAACTGATACTTCACAAGGGTTAAAACATCTGGTCATGTTACCTGGTGCCATGATTTTACCAGTTTGGCGGCTGATCCGCTTATTCCCCAGACCTTCTTCATACTTCCAATATGGGGATTCTTAGACTACCTCACGCACACTGAGTATTAAATGATACATTGGTAGTCTAAGACATTACAAGCTGCTCTGATTGGCCAGTGCTGCTCATATGTAAAAGTGTACTCCCCTTGTTGTATTGGTTTGTGCAACCACATTGACCAATCCCGTGCCAGGAGGACCCTGTTCCCATTAATCCACCTAATGAGCTATCCTATGCTGGGCCATCTACCCCATGGGCCAACCAAACTGCTGCCGGAGCTCCTTCTATTCGCCATGTGCTCTTGGGGAGCAATGCTATTTTCACACTAGAATATGGCATTTCTGTCAAATCTATATGCCAGGAAAGATCGGTGGAACCTACAGAACGTCGTAAATGGAATCGTGCCCAGCAGTCGTCTGTATGACAGCGTTACAGAGCAGGAAGGATGTGAAATGTAACTCTTGCCTATAGAAGTCGCTCAATGGTGAAAGAATCTTCTTCTGCGTTTCTCTATCCAATCATTTCCTAAGAACATGGTCGATGTAGACATAGATAGCCGTGCAACAGTGTTCACATATGTAGTACCGTACTGGAACCGTTCACACAGGAACATACTGTACATTGGGTATATAAGAGGGTTGATGCTGAGGATGCCACGTACCCGTACCAAAGTAAACTATGTTACCATTTGTTATGTTGTGGAATGCCAAGGTCCTAGTGACCATACCTAGGGGCTAGGAGGGACTAGGGTTGTTAATTTAGCCCCACCAGATTGTTGATGAAATATTTTGCCATGTTATATGCTAACCACCCTTATTTGCAGGTACTATGGAGTCCAATTAACAGCCTGTATACGAGTCATGAGTGCAGCCGCTGACTGTGGCACTGCCCTGATTTGCTCACCCCCAGACTCGGAAGCTATAATCGGGCCACTTTTTTGCACCTCGTGGTTGTTCTGACATAGTGGCAGTAAGAGCAACAGGGCAGATTTAGGTCCAGCGAGTCCACTGCTACGCCGAAGACCCCGAGATCCTCAGGGTGATGATCTACTCCCCTGGTCTCTTTGCCTTTCTATGGTAGCTTCTTCTGGAGATGACACTTGGTGAGAGTCCTATTCAGAAAGCTTTCTGGTACACAACCTGGAGGTCTACACTTTAGGCATGTCGAGCTCTGAGAGAGCTACCAAATGGATAAAGTCAGGTGGAAGTTGTGGTCCTGTGTTTTCTGGCCATGCAAAAGTAACAGTGACTGCAATTAATAAGCGAAAGTGCCCTCCAAAGAGACTGTAACCTCCATCTCTGTACATTTCTAACCAATAAGCTTGTGCACTTTGGGACTGTACATGATAGGTTTTGTGCCTGCTATGGGGTAAGGTACTCTTAAGGTAGTGCTGCTGTTCACACATGGGGCAAGAGCCACAAACAAAATCGATCCTCTTACACCTGAATATGAATACCCCAGAGCAAGTAGAGCAGAATGCCAACCAGTATGGAACAGACTGGCCAAGAAAGGTCCTGGCACAGTTGTCAACCCACATAGGGTTTTATGAGACCAATAGATTTCTGGTCGATGTTCAAGGGTGTTCAGAAAAAGTCTCAAAAATTATATACAAATGGAGCCACATGCCATCATTGAAGAGATGCATCAAACCAGCCATGGAGCGGACAGGACAAGGAGAAAGAGAGCCCCATTGCTACTGGTCATAGTTTAGACAATGCAAGTACCTGATCTGATAACAATGCATTGCCAGGGAAGTGTGAAACTGCCTACGAAAATTGCGAGAGTCTGTAGGCAATTCCACTTTAACCCCTAGAGGTACCAGTGCTGGAAGTGTGGAGAGCTTGGCTTGAGCACCCAACCTTGAAGGCAGACAGTGGAAGTCAGCCGCCTTTAAATTAAAGATACCCACAGCTGAACACGAAGTTGTGGAAGCACCTAAACTTAGTGGCCCAGAAAAATGTCCATCTCCGAAAACCAGTGGGATGTAGAAAGTACGGGAATATCCTGTGGAGCAAACAACTCAGTGTACAGCAGGGGTCGGGTTAATAGATTCTGGGCCACAAGTTACCACCATGTCCAGTCAATTATACTATACTTGCCTCCATTTTTAACATATATTGACAACCCTATAATTTGGTATAACGGCTGATAACCATCTGCCCCCGTCAATAGTGGGTGTTGTCTGAATGGACTTTGAGCTCATGGATCATTAGATACCATCTAAAGCTTTTGGAGACTTAGGTCAACTGTGGAGCCGATCTCAAACAATTCACGCCTACACCAAGCTTGGCTACCTAGCTGGTTGTTTGCTGGACTGCTGCCCTGCCTAGTTCTGTTCTCCTGTGCAAGGTGTCTGCTGCTACCAATTGTTCATTACCCCAGCATTATGGCCCATGGGTGTAACTACAGTGCTGAAGATATCAATGTCATCGTCAAATCAGCAAAACTGGTAAGGTGGTGCGCTATTGGCGGTTCTACATCCTTACAAGAACGCGAACCGAACTGCTCACCAAACGCAGCAGGAAAGCAGAATCCCCAACGCAGATGTGAAACCCACCAAAGAAACTGGCTTAGAAGTCAGATGCATCAGTAGAACCTGGCAGGGAGTGTTCCAGGCGGTTGTCACGCTTGCAGTCAGTGCTCCGATAGTGCTCTATTGTGTCTTCTCTGGGAGTTGTGCAGAAATCTGCTGAGTCAAAGTGACTTATTAAATGAGCTGGATACATTCCACGGGAGGCAGCGGAGTGTGATTCAGCTGTACAAGAAGCTGCCAGGCATTGAGGTTTACATTGTGTCTAACCCTAATCCCCAGCACCTGTTAACCCTACCCTTCTGCAACAAAACTATCCCATAGCCTTGAATGGTTACATGCAAAATAAAGCCAATTTCATGGACATATTGGCTTGCAAACGCTAAAGGGACACTTTTTTGGCCTCCGTCAGGTGAATGGGGGGCCTGAAGATACATCTAATGTATAGAACATTTCTGTATACATTGCAGATGCTGTGAATACAACCTTAATTGTCAGAATCTGTTCTGCTGTAGTTCTTGGCAGTCTCAATGAATACGTTACATTACTTGCAAACATCAGTATGATTAAGCAAAGCACAAACTGCATTAACACCTCATGTGCTGGCATCAAGGTCTCCTTCTAAAAGGGGAACATCTAGGCAATGTCAGAAGGTCATATCGGAGAACAATGTAACTTTCCAAAATCGCAAGTGGTCTAATTTTCCTTCGGCATCCCTGGAGATCTCCGACAACAAAACGTCAAATCCATAATGATTTCTATAGACTAACGCATCATAGCAGGTGGGACTTGAAGCTCCTCAACCTCAATGTAAAATCTGTAACCGGGCCACCACCTACCACGTGCCGTGGAGATTTCATGGTGGTCCAACAGTATGGAGAAACCTGAATGCATGGAAAACAGTAGTTGGCAACGTCATCCTGTGTGTGGCATGTTGCTAAGGGGAAGGAAGCAAATTAATGAGGGGTGGTGTCCAACACAACGGCCATTTTGAAAGCGGATATTTTGGAACCAAGTCAATATTTTCCGATGGGAAGGTATGCATGAGACATATGTATCTGATAGAGAATTTGATGCAGAATCCAAATCTCTGCTCAAATGTGACGTACCTTTATTCCTGCCAAGGTTTTTAGCAATTTGCTCTATGTTACAGGCAGAGATATGGCTGTGAGATTAACACACAAGGAGAGGACAGAGACTGTGCTGATCTCTGGAGAGTGCAGTACCTGAGTCATTGCAGAGATCTCAACGGTCGGCACCCTAACAAATGACCCATCCCCCACAGCACAGTTGGCAAATTGCTTGCAAAAGTTTGCAAAACAGGTTCTGTGTTGGACCTGCCAAAAAGTGGATGTAGCAAAACTGCAACAGACGAAGCAACAGCAATGGCCATCCTGATGTTCTTCTGCAAAAGCCAACATCGTAGCACTCAGCATCTGTCACAGGGGAGCGAGTTGAGTCGAATCCAGCATCGTGTGGATACTGGCTGCACATAAATGGCACCCATGCAGGATCCAGTTGATGCATCAACTCAATGTGGACAATGTATCACAGCAATTGGAACAGGAGCCACATTTCCCAGAGACGGTGCTGTTCAGTGATGAAGAAAATGTCTACGTGAACGGGGAGGTGAATAAATAAAACCTTCCCTACTGGTCCAACACAAACCCACACTGGACAGATGTCTCTAGGATGGTTGGTGCACAGGAAGTCAGGGTGTGGTGTGTGGGGTACGAAGGTAGTAAGCCCATTCTTCATCAAAGGTAACCACCTTACTACTGATGAGGTGTTACCATCACTGTGCAACAAACATGGCACATTCCCAATGTTCTTTAGGCAGGATGTTGGTGAGTTTTTAGATTACTAGTTTTCAGGGAAGTGGATTGGGCATTGTGATTTGCTGGAGTGGGCCCCACACTCACCTCTTTCAACATGTAGGGTGATGTTAACTCCAGGTTTTATCACACAACAAAAAGAAAAAAAATAAATAAAATGACCCATAGAGACAGGGCTCCAGTTAGTTATACCAAACTTACCTACAAGACAGTAGCATAAAACAAATATTTATTGAGAATAATGTATAATAAACTAACGCGACCTAAAAGGCCCAGGATGCCGGGAGTTCAAGTGTCCAACAAGTTCCATATAGAATGGTTGGATCCTGTAGTGTATTCATACGTATAGATAGTATGAGACTGGTATCTATCCCAAACTAGAAATAGAAGATTGTGGCACAAGTCACTTAGATAGTATGTACTACAACTCTCAGCAATCCCTGCAGGCAGTAGATCAAAACTGCTTCCCTCACATGTTTCACCACAAATGTGGCGTCCTCCATAAAAAATAAAAAAAAAAGGGCTTTATGCTCACAAGTCGGTCACTCCCAACAATTAAATAGACACAAGGAGGTTCCCCTGGTGTGTAAATAGCCAATTCAAATAAGATACCAAAACTCCACAAGCCGCTCCACAAATACTAGTGGTTAGAGTCCTTGATGAACGGATTCATGTACCTATCCGAGCACCACCACAGTACCTGCCAACCGTTATGGACAGGTCAATGTACCAATCACAGCTCTCCGATTGTGACCTCCAAATATAGTTGGGCGTTCGCATCATAGCGCTGACATTGAGAGTAAACAGGCGCCTGCAGCTGGATAATCAAGATAACCTCCCCCCAATTGGTGTGCATGCCCTTCACTTCCAATATCGGCCCTTTACTTCCAGAATCATTCAACTATCAGTTGGTACAAATATGTTAACACAGTATTGGTACTTTAAGGCGGTATTCTGTAAGCCAGGCACGTATATTCAACCCAGTTAATGTAACAATGATGAAAAGGGGCATACTCACTACGAGGTTGTGTTACTTACATATCTCAAATATGGGGTACTTGCTTATTGAAAATACAAGGGTGTTAGATCTGATAGTGTAACACCCAAAGTGTATAAAATAAATCAATACTCCTACCTGGGGTGATATAATCATCCATATGTCTGCCTATGGGTATATGGGAGTGATTGACGGAGTCTAATGGTAACTATGTGGTCACATTAGTGGGTCGGAATTACGTAATCCACTCACAGAAAACTAAATCGTGTACGGCTGCGGGTACCGCATCATTGCTAAGCAATGGTGAGGGGATTACAAACAAAAAAAGGTGTACTGCGCATGACCGCATGGTTAAGTACGCAATTATGCACAGTACACTACGTGGCCATACACAGCGCTATGGCCGGCTCACAGCTGGGATCCACTGCGGTCGTGTGAGCCCAGCGTTATTCAGATCGCTACCTGGAATACGCAATTTACAAGAAGCCCCAGGAACGCTCTCCTTCCTGCAGTTCCAGGAGCAGCGTGTTGAGCGCCTTCTGTCTGAGACCGCCGCACCTCCGCAAGCTTACGAAGCCTCACAGAGTGCCACTTTTTACACCCCATCCCTGCCGCTGAGGGCAAGAAATACACCCCAAAAAAGCATGGGGAAGGAGGGGGGATACCCGGTTTTGTTGCCCTATCTGCCCATCCCAACTGAGCCTCCGTAATTACCTGTCTTCGAAAATACCACACAGTTTACATTATTACTTTTATCTAAGATTTGCGGAATGCCAAAAAAGGGCGGGAAGAGGGGGGAATATAATTTAGGGAGTCCATTTTTTTTCCGCACAAGTGAGCAATGGGACCTGAAGTTTATTCAGATGAGGCCTGAAATCCAATGTGTGTTCCCTCCATTATTGGCCTACCCATGTGACCCTGTAAGTAGATTGGGGCCACAATGGGTATGTTTCTGAACACGGGACAAATAGGGGTATCCATTTTGGGAGGAAAGTCTTCATTCATATGTGTGCTGTCACAAAATTGTCAAAAAAAATTGTATTTTTTCCTTCTGCTTTGCTTAGATTCATTCAAAAATTGGGTTAAAATACGCAGTACACCCCTAGATGAAGTTGTTAAGGGGTCAAGTTTTCAAAATTGGGTAATTTGCGGGGGTCCTTTATCGTTTTGGCAACAAAATTGTGTAATGGGGCCTAAAATGCCTTCAAGCTAAATTTCTGTTCTGAAAGCCACCGGCTGCTCCTTTCGGTTTGGGCCCCGTTGTGCATCCAGACATAAGATTAGGGCTACAATAGGTACATTTCTGAACACAGGACAAACAGGGGTATCCATTTTGGGGTGTAAATCCTCATTTTCATGTGCCCTATAGAAAAAAAACAAAACCTGTCTTTAAAATGACGTATTTGCAAGAATGTGAAATTTTTTTCCTTCTCTAAATTGCATGAATTCCTGAAAAAAAAACCTGTAAGGTCTAAATACTCCTGACCCAATTCAGTGATGATATTAAGGGGTGTAGTTTTTAAAATGGAAAACAAAATGTTCCTCAAAATGTTGATAATCAATGTTAAATTTGTACGTCTCCTAAATGGTTTTTTAAAAAAACTTTTTCAAATGTGCATCCAGAATAAAGTAAACAGATGGAAATATATATCTTATCAAAAATGTGTACAGTATGTTTGCACATATTTGACATATTACAGTTGAAAATGTGAAAAAATGATAATTTTGGCGCTTTTATTAAATATACACAAATTCTATCAGTCTATTTTTACCACCTAAATGAAGTTAAATATGTGGCAAAAAAAACCTGTCAGAATCACTTGGATATGCAAAACTTTCCAGTTATTCTATGTTAAAGTTACATGCCAGATTTCCAAAAATTGGTTCCGTCATTAAGGCGCAAATATGCTTCGTCACTAAAGAGGTTAAGGCCATTCGGGATCATACTATGTCTATAGATCCACCAGGCCTCATCCTGTAAGAGGCGCCTATCCAGGTTGCCTCTATGTGGTCACCATGGTGACTATTGACACGTCTTGCTATTGAAGCGTTACTATTTGCTCGCACATAACTGAGGTGTTTGGATATATGTTTTCTAAACTCTTGGCGTGTTGTTCCCATGGTTCTGCAATTAATGGTATAATATGGCATTTCCTGCTATCTTTAGGGTTGAGAAAGAATTTGGATTTGGCAACCACCGTACTGCTCGAGCAATCACCACATGGATAACATCCCACACTTGTGTCCCGTAACCAGTTCTTCCCACTGCCACGGATATTGGTTGAATGACTATCTACAATATATCCTTTACATTGGGGCCCCTTCTATATGCGACACTGGAGTATTGTGGGATAACTGGCTCCAGATAAGAATCTGGCCGTAAAATTGGCCAATATTGTCTCATGATCCCCAAGACCCGGTTAGAATAACCATCGTATACATCTTAGGATCTTGTTGGTTTCCCAGCAGGGTTTCTCTGTTCTCCGTTTTAGCCCTACGATAGACTCTTCTAAGACAGCTGGATGAATAACCCATCTCTAAACATTCTGACACTCATGTCCATTACCACAACAGTTTCAAGGCCTTAAAGACTGTTCAGTTGGTATCCTTCTTCTGAGGGCAGGTGCCAGCTAACCCATATAGTCTTACCTTTGGAGCACCCTGTACTGGTATCTTCTTATGTGGCCGAGAAGTCTTTGGGTCCTACCACACACCCCCTAAAACTAAGGCACGTTAAAGGTGGATTGGCAATAGGTTTCTCAGAGAAATCCCAGTAGGCCAGTCAGATCCTGCATCAATCTAGTCAGGCAGGGCTGGCACCAACTCCTGGGCAGGTTCCCGGACCCAGTGCACTCCGGTGGGCTCACCACAACTGAATTAGGGTTGATGAAAGATGGAGCACTTGCTACAGACCCCGCTTTCCGGCTGGCTTGGGGCCTAGGGAGCAGCAAAAGGTTGGCTGTCGTGAGAGACACTTTACTACAGAAGGCAGTGTTGCTGCATAACGTGGAGGTGGTGCTACTGGTTGCTTCGTCATCAGGTGGTTGCGGCATCTTTTCCGATTGCTGCCCTATTTTTTTTTTTTTAGTTCAAACACACAAACTTCACTAATGTTTTCTACTGACTTCACTAATGTTCCCCTTTAAAGCTCTCTCTCTATAGACTGCAGACAACGATGTGGCATCTCTTATTGGTGACAACAGCATCTCATTATGAACAAAGCCAGAAGCTCCACCCAATTAGGAGTTCTTGGACTTTGTATACCTATGATTACACATTTATACATCAGCTGGTGATCTTTAAACCCTTCATGAGATCGACTACACCAGAGTCCACCAGTCCTATTGATCTACAGTACAACCACATTATTACCTTTGGGTTGTTTTCATTCGGCATCACTTCTTGGCTCAGGTTCACACTCCACATTCTCCTCGGCGCAGGCTGTAGCACATCTTCCAGCCGTTGTATTGTAGTACAACCTTTGGCTCTGGGAACTGTAGTTTTACAACAGCTGAAGAGCTGCAGGAGGCAGATTACTGTATGGAATGGATAGTGTGACTGTTTGCTTTGTTATTTAATCCTTCGAATACAATGGGAGAGTCTCAAACCTGGCAAATCAATTTGTCCAGTGGGTGTTAATGGCCATCAATTTGTGATTCAGGGAAACTCGATGAACATGCTCATCTCTGGTAGTGAACAAAACTGCAACTAATACTACATTTTGTCCCACATGCTGGAGAACTGGGAAAATCAACATTACCTCCAAGACTAATAACAGATTTTAATGAAAATATTTGATCAAAACATCAAACTTACTCCAATGAGGATCAGGATTCCACATAACATCCATAACCAGACTACTGCCATCCATATGGCAAGTCACAGGCAAGGGAGATGTAACAGCTAGTCTGACTGTCTCACATCTCACCCCCAACCACCACACCTTGCTTGCCTGTGCTACCCATGTCTTACTATAATGTCCAAGAGTGTGTGTTCATTGTGTGCTCCTATTAGAGAACAGGAGTCATTAACTCCTGTCAAGGCAGGAAGGGAGGCACGAAAAGTTGATTAGGGTTTGCGGTAGCCGGATGCGAAGAGCATGCATAGGTAAGTCATTCCTCGAAAACAGCTCAATGGTGGCCTGGACCCAAAAAGAAAACCAAATATGGACAACTCCAAATAGAGACATCACCTCCTGTGATCTCTGGAGGTAACTGCACTGTAATCACTATCGCTATGTAGAGCTGTATTTGAATATATTATATGGTTACTACCCTGTTTCCCCAAAAGTAAGCCCTGCCCTGATTTTTAGGAGGCTTGAAATATAAGCATCACCCTGAAAATAAGCCCTAGCTGCATTACATAAAAAAAAATTCAGTGCTCGATGGACAAATTACAGCCATTGCGTTGCGGAGGCGGGATTTATGAATTGGCTGAGCTGTGGCATTGATTGGCCAATTCATAAATCCCACCTCCACAACATGATGGCTGTGATTAGCTGAGCAACAGTCAAAAAACCAATCAATGCAGCGCGGGTGAACCAATCACAAGCATCGAATTGATTCATCAAGCGCTGCATTGATTGGCTGAGCAGCATCGAAGAACCAATCAGAGCCTTCACTTCCTGGAGGCGAGATATATGAATCCTGAAACCAGGAAGTGATCTTCTGTGGGCGGCCGAGGACTGCAAGACACACTGGAGCTCCGGAGAGCAGCGGAAGGATGCAGACGCGGACCAAGCCTGCTACGTAAGTAAAATAAGACCCAGTACCCCCTTTGGGGCAAACATTAATATAAGACAGTGTCTTATTTTTTGGAAACACTTATTGAGAGGTATACTAAAGCTGAGTTGCTGTATCTAAACTGATGGTATTATAAAATTTGTCTTATAGAATTTTTTCTAGGGGTGGGGGGTAAATTAACACATGCTGAATTTGCTGCGGACGTTCCGCAGAGGAAAAATTTGCAGTACATCTGCACCAAAATTCACACCATTTAGTGCAGAGCCGCACAAATGAAGGGGTTAAATCTGCAGATCCACACCAAAATCCATAACAAATGGTAAATTATTGTATTTCCAGCTTTAATGTTTTACCAGTGAATATTCTACCGGGCTGTGGAGGCCCAAGTTGTGTGAACAGGCCCATGGTCCCCTTAATACGCCGCTGCTTCCAGCACGTTTTGACGGGTTCGTGATTCTCATTGGGTAAGATATATTTTGACCAAATTTCATTAAAATTAGTCTTAAAAGTTAGAGCCGATTTGTTCCCGGCCTGCAGACACCCTGTAGTACCCATATTTTATAGCATGCTGTATATAATCCCTTCTGCAGCATATTATGTGTACGGCAGTTTTCTCCTATAGGCATCAATGGAATAACAACATCGTACACAAAAAGGAAATACCGCATGTATTAACTAGGTTGCATGAGATGAGGAAAAACATGGTTGTGTTCATGCTGAAACAGCGCCACTCTGGCCCATACGTTCTCTGGTACTGCAGTTGTCAGTCAGCAGCAATACTAAAACACAACTGCTGACCGGTGGAGGCGCTGTTGCTGGAAGAACGCAGCCACGTTTGTCTGATCTTGAGCATGCAGGTACAACACACAACACAAGAGGCTCGGCGCTGTTAATGCACGGGTCGTACTTTTATTGTTAGGTCTTGTTCACTAACATTTCCAGTGGTGCAAGATTACCAATACACAGAGTTATATATATATCTGCATTGCACATCTAGGCTATACAGCAAATGGATCAGAATTAGTACAAATACATGATATATTTACATTTTGTATACTCAAGCCCACACATCCAATTATATTTACAAAGTAAAACACAGAAATTAAAACTGTGATGAGAGTTTTCCGTCCTATTCCTAGAGAGATTAGTATTTCCTTGCTGTTTAGGTGGAAGCCGAGGCTCGGGCTTATGGAACCTTTATACTGACGGGATCCTTAACGAGCGTCTTCGTGTCCACCGTTCAGAATGGCAAGTTTAGTGGTCACATGGTCTGAGGTGTGATTTGTGGGACTACGGCCTATGGATGACATCGCTGAGGTATGAGTGATGTCACTTATGTAGTCGTAGTCTGCATCCATCGAAACGTTGGCCAAGGGCACAATGTGCCATCGTGTTTCCTAGTCAGGCGAGTTAACGGATGAGGAGATGTCTTAAGGAGACATCCTTGAATATTTGGGGCACCAGAAAATCTGGAAATTTGGGCATTTGGAAGAGAGTTAAAAACATGATTTATATTAAACGGTTTCTAAATCGCAGTTATATCAGTACTAGGCGAAGGCTTTGGTCCAACAGAATATCCCATGAGCAGTAATTTAAGATGAAGCACTACATGGTACGAACGTGAGTCTGAAGGGTATTTGTTAGAGGAATGGTTATGTCATTAAAGCGACCCTCTGACTTCGAAACATTTTGTCCTGGGACCAGGGAAAATATTATCCAGCGTTGGTGTTCTGTGCCGATGCCCCTCTGATCCACCCGTTCCAGGTCCTAAAATGCCTGATGCAATCTTCAGACTACCTAATCCTCATAGTGCACTAGTAGTATTAGACTACCAATGCACTATACCTGCTGTCTGATTGGCCAGCACTGCTCACATGATTGATGAGTGCTGGCCAATCAGAGGGCAGTGCACATTAGGTAGCTAAAAAATTGCAGAGGGCATCCTAGACGGCTTAAAACAAGATCCAGAACCGGTGGATTGGAGGTACACCGGCACAAAACAACAACTGCAGGTAATATACTTTCCCCTTTTCAGTCCAAGGACAGACTTTTGTTCCGGAAGCGGAAGGTGGCTTTAAAGTTAACTTCCAGCGGAGACAGTTTCCCAGCCCACTAATCCCACATTTGACTCTCTACTATATGTCAGTGCTTAAAAGGGAAAATAAAAGTCAACCTTAATGGGTCTCCCGAGTTGTAAAGTTAAAAAAAAGTTAATAAATTAAAGCCAATTAAATTAAAGGCTATATTTTTGTTCGCAACCCAGAAAACCCCTAAAACTAATACCTTCCCCCTCCGGCAGCCATTCTTCCTCTACTAAATTCAGAGGGTGTGTGTGCTGGTATGGAGTCAACAATACATGGCACCGACACCATTATAGTAAAAATGGGGACCACTCTGGTATCCGCAAGTCCCGGGGTAGTCGCTTCTGGCTGCTAGTTGGCAGCTTAAGGTCCCATGAGCACTGCATAATCTCGGCACTTGCATGGAATGTTTTTTTAGGAAGTGCAGAAGACAATTACAATGGGAGGGGGGGCAACAAATGTAACAAAAATATCCAATTGTTTTGTATGAAATTAGTAAAGTTCCCGTAGCTGAGACATTCATTTCTGCTAATCCGGGGCCACAGACATGGCTATCTATATCCAGTGACAGTCAATAGCCATTGATATGCCCCCCCTCCCATGGTTAGCTTTATTCTGATAACTGACTCTCTACTGCCCCTTCTGGTCTATAGCTCTAGAGGACAAATCTAGGCTAATCCTACAATAATGAAGCTGTACAAATGCATTAAAAATCTAATGACTAGCACAGGAGATGTGGATGATGTGACTGCTACCAGGCGGCTTCTCCACTCCGCACAGGGACTGATCGGCCGAGTCATGTCTGACAGCTGCAGGTTGCTAGCAATCTGTCGTTACTGTGGTTGCTAGGCAGTAAGTCCCCTAGCAACTAGTTTGTCTCAGATTACTCAGGAACGGATATTAAATTGAAGGCTGAATAGGAGGCTCGGTGACATAAATCGCTCTGTAACTCACTAGAATATTAGTTGGATATTTAGAGTCATTTAGGTTGTCGCAACGCCTTTTTAAAATTAAGATATGCTTCATTAGGACGATGCTGGATCTTAAAGGGCCATACACAGCAGGGGATCCACAATGGTCAGAATGAACATCGCTCCTACTCAGGCCGATTGGATAGTGGAGTAAAGGATGCAATGAAGGACGACTTTATTTTAGGCTCCAATAGACCACGACAAACTGTACTGCTGACAATTACCGTTATGAGTATGCAGTCACAGTTCAGTGGGGGTAATTTATGCTCAGCTCATTTGAGTCCAAAGCAGGTACGGTCTAGCTGTGATTTGCAATATTTAAAGCGATCCTCCAGGTCCTGGACAAACAAAGATGGCCGCACCTCTTCTCTGACTACCTGATGCTCACATGAGCAGCACTGGCCAATCGAAGCAGAGTGTGTAGTGTCTTAGACTACCGATACATAATAATACACATCGTGCATCAGAGGTAGTCAGAGAAGCCATGCGGCCATCTTTGTTTTTAAGGACTGAGGGGTGGCTTTAAAGCTCTATGAGCTTCTGCAATACAAATTGCCAAGGCAATGGCTTGTAGGGCAAGTGGTCTGCAAGTCTCAGTAAGACTGAACTGGCGCTTTAAGAGCATCTGATGGAATGTAGAATGTGAAGGGGCAATTTTAGAAGTTCTACTATAAGGCAAAACTCGTGAGTCAATGAAATAATTACCTAAATGCTGCCTGATTTCTGGATGAGGATGCACAAATGTGCAAATACATTCCAGTTAACACCGCTTGGATAATGCTTCCAGACCAGTAGCCTGTCATCTGTGCCCGTCTCCGGCTGTCGTGACGTTAGAACTCCCAACACGCGTCCGTTCGCGCATGCTGGGAGTTGTGTTCCAACAGTCACTGGTTTATATGAAATGCTTCAGACAGCCGGAATTAGACACGTTAAATCCGAGAGCGCCGAGGTCCAGTTTAATATACATTCATACTAACCTTCTAATAGGCAGTGGCCTTCGGGCACCTTGAGAAGTAGAAATTCCTTAGACCGCACCAAACAAAGACTTCGGTGAGGTTTTAATGTAGTGGTGATATGCATAGTCCGCTCCCCCGCTAAGGTGCGACAATAACCAATCAATGCTGTTCTCTCGCCTCCATCATGTGCAAGTAAACGCAGGCATAAATACAGTACACTAAAACACCAATAAACAAGTAAACATCCCTTTAAATTAGTAAACAAGCCAACGATGGACTTTGCTTTGAGGTGAAGCCAGAGAGCAGACCAAAAAAAAGGAGAACGTTAAAACATAAAGTGCATGCGTGTCAATTTAAAGCTGTAGTGACGAGATCATCAGTCACGGGTTGCATGTTAAAACGGAAACAACTATCGAAACAGGGTCTTTCACTTGAAAAGGGGGAGTGGTATGAATATACTAGATCTGTTACTTCATATCAGACTGCCGCAGCAGTTTTAGGGGGTGTCCCATTTACTACAGGGCCGACGGGACAGCGGAAAACAAGACCTCCCAGCATTATGTAACTGTACATGGCGGTGGCATTTAGCAAATGCGTTGCAGAATTATGTAGGAACTACATTATGTGGGCTGTTTAAGGGACTATTATTAGGGCACTATATGGCGGTAATACTTGAGCTTAAATTATAAGAACTCTCTAAAAATGATAAGCAAAGAAGATGCTTTACTTCGCTTGTATGTTTTTTTTTACAACCAGTCCTGACTAGGGGGATACTTTGGTGGCAACAGGTTAATGGGGTCAAGCAGTAGACATCCCACAGTGCTGGTGGAGGGGACTGGTAGGTACCCCTACTTTTGTTACTTTAACATATTTGAGCCTAGACTTACGAAAAGTTGCCCAACAACTGGATAACCCTTTTAAAGCAGGTCATTTTTTGGATCCGTATAGCTGGAGGGTCGGTCCTTGGGATACTTTCGTCTTGTGGGTTTCAGGTAGTGTAGTCTGATTTGCATATAATAGTTTCAAATGGATGGATAAGCTGCCGGTTCTGTATGACGGAGACATTTCATATTGACAATAAATGCAAACAAGGATATTTCGGGTCCGGCCTTGCCTTATCTGGGACATGCTCGCTGGGTTTGCTGGCCCACGGCATGAACTTTCCAAGGCGTTGCAGAGTTGGCTGACTCTACACATGATGGCGGCTTCGATCAGAAATATGCTTGGCATTATGAAACGTGTCCATCTATTCGTAGCTCCATATTCCGTATCACCTGCATACTTTAGAGGTAGCCATTTCTGTGGGCCACACTTATCAATTCAACATAAACTGTGGCCCCAGGGGAAGTAACTGATTCAATACTATCAGACCAGTTGTGAACACAGACCGTAGGACAATATGAAAAACCGCCTGATATGAAGACCCTGCAGTAATATCTATGGTGGGCAAGAAGTGGGGTTCCAACATATTGTTAATCCGGTGAATGAACCCTCTGGGATCACTCAAAGCAAAACCCACAAGACATTTTGTTTTCCTTGAAACCAAATATATTTATATAGAATATGTAGAAATATAAGTTTATATCACGGCTATAACCCATTTGTTGTAGAGCAAGTTTGCAATGCTCTGCAGGAACCCAAAGGGGAAAGGGTTACTGTAACATAACTCTTCATCAGACCTTCCAGTTGACCGCTGGAGCTCTTTTTTGGGGGGGGGGGAGGGGGGGGGCACCAAGTGTCACCTGAAAAACCTTCAGAGACTTAGCTTAAAAACCAATGTACACAGTGTAACCCTTTCCCCACCCCAATCCTGGATTGGCCGGGCGTGTTTTGCTTGACGCACATGCAGTTTTCAGGATGTATAGGCGAGCGTATTTTTTGGACCTAAGACAGTAGAAGGTAGATTATAGACTGTAAAATGCCCCTCTTTACAGAAAGACTTGTATTCCTGCTTTTTCCGCTCCATTTGACTTCCTCGTTACATATAACAAAACATAAGCAGCATTTTCCAAAATCGTACAATTTCCAATAGATTAACAAAAAAATATTAAAAAATAAAAAAAAAACTCCACATCCTGTTGTGCATTAAAGTCAATAATCCTTGCAATAAAGGGCGCCGGTACCTATGTGCAGCTTTGGAGGGCACGAGAACGACTGAGCCATATTCTGTATGGCAATGCTGTCACGCACACCCAGGAAGCCTAGAAACATCAATAAAGTTTGCAAAAACTTCAGAACTTTCCCATGGGCAAACCTATTATCTTTGGGTGTTGGGGATAATCTGAAACTTGCCATTCCCATCCCGCTATAATAGCCCCAGCCACTGGAATGGTCACAGTGCAGCCCATGGCATTGGTGGTGCCGCGGCTGGAGGAGAAAAGACAGAGAAAGCCGTAGACATAGAACCTCCTGCCCTCCCCAGGAGTGGTTAGCAGCACAACGAGGGATACGGGGAGGAATGAGTAACATCTTGGGGAGAGCTGGAGTTTTCCCATAATGATCAACTGAGAAACCTATGGAAAAAGAAAAGGCGCAAAAATGCAAGACGATGCATTTTCCGACCAGACGCGTCACGCTACAGAGACTAAAGACTGCGGGGAAATTAATTGGAGGACAGGCGGAACACACATCCAGAAGAAAAAGAGGGCGATAGGGATACCGTCTCTCTCTGTCCTTTCTTCTTTGGTCGGCCACATGCGACGAGTTGAGTTCGTTTTCAGCACAGATGGAAGAGGAGCTGGGGAAAAGCCACAGTTTTACAGACAAGAGAAACGTCAAGAATCACAAAAAGGGGGGAGAGGGAGGTAACCCTTCACATTAGAACGTGACAGGAGAGAGGTGTGGAGCTGCTCAGTACTTGGAGAGGGAACGACGTCTTGCAAGCTTCGATCTGTAAAACATGAGAACAAATCACATAGATTTAGTAAAAGATGAACATCTCCTAACCCACGCCCCATCACGGAGGAGCCGTTCATGTGTAACACTCACCGTATTGTACCAGCGAGCAAGGGGTTAAAGGCGTACAGCCAGTCGTTCATATCTTTATCATTAATGGCCTGCAGCAGGATCCCGCGGTGTTTGGTACACACAATAAATGTGTTCGGGCTCTGATGGGTAATTCAATACAAAAAAAAAAAAGTGTTAGCTAAAATCGACATAAATAAAAAGTATGCAAACAAATAGGTTTGGTTTAAGGTCTGCCTAGTTTTCTAGTCCTTTAGATCAATGGCAATTCTGCTATAATGTGTAGTCATCCGAGAGATGGGTTTTGTAGATAGGATAGCTTTTAATGACTAACAAAAAGAGGATAATGTTCCAGCTAGCTTTGGAATCTACTTAGGACTCTTCAACAGGCTTCTAACTAGACCGATCCGAAGAATCATATATACCGGTCTACACATGCACATAAAAGGACAGAGACAGTGTGATAAATGGCATTTAAATTAATAACAGTACAGGGTGGGGGGGAGAGAAGTCCTTAATTAGTCCACAGTGAAGGATCTGTCTGGTCATAAGAAAAATCTGAAGTAGACTCAAAATCTTGCCGTAACAATTTTCTTTTTGTTAGCCATTAAAAGGCACCGTCAGACTGGGGCCATTTGAATCCAACACTAAAATTCGTTCTGGGGGATGTTCAGGACATCCTGTAGCCATGTGTGTTCCTCCAGCAGGATAATGCCCGGTCGTACACACAAGGGGAACACAGGAATGTCCCAACAACATTGTCACACTTCCTGGCTGCCCAGTCACCAGATTTATCACCAGTAGAACATGTATGGGACCATCTGGGATGCCAACTTCCACAGCCTATGAGTTTACAAGATCTAGTGGTTTAGTTACAGCCTTACCGTAAATCTCTTTCTCATCACATTCACTGGGAGGGGGACAGCTTAGACTGTGGGTATAGCTACTATTGCCACTAGGAGGCAGGCACTAAGCAATAAAAGGTGTTAGCTCCTCCTACCAGCTATAGTTCTCATGCAGGCACCAAGCTAATCGATTTGTATGCAAGCAGGAGCAGCCAAGTAGGTAATAATAGAGAAAACAAGGTAAATATAAAAAAACATTTAAGACTGCAACACAGTAGGAACCATGTGAACTTCATAGAGAAGATGCCAACAAGGGGAAAAACGTGAAAACTTTAAAGTGGGTGGGTGTTTGGGTGAGTGCAGTGTCCCCCAATGAAAGTGATGAGAAAGAGATTTTATGGTAAGTGCAAAAATATCATTTTCTCATCTGTTGCATTCGGGGACACAGCTTAGAGTGTGGGATGTTCCATAGCAGTCCCCCGGGGGTGGGGAAAGGTAAACCGTAACCATGCGGTTAGTTGATGGCCATTTGTAAAACTTTTTGACCAGAGATGTATCTGTAGATGCAAAAGACCAACATCTCCTCGAATTCTGAATGAGAGAGGAAGACCTTTGGAAAGAACAGAATTCCATGGATGAAGCGGGTGTCTAATCCTTTACCTGAAGGGTCTCTTTCACTACCACTATTGGGCTATCGACCAAAGAGGAGAGCTTAAATGCCTGTTCCTCTTTCACTTCAGAGTGAGTTACTTGGAGAGCAACAAACACGTCACTGCAGAGACTGGAGATGCCGGTAAAGGGGAGATAGAAGATCGCCTCGAGTTCGGAGGCATAGCTCGTCACCAGGACCTACCATGAGAGACATCGAGAATGGCTTACCCGGGTAACAGAGTGGTTTCAGAACTGCTAGATGTGTGAGGGATCTGTCAGAGGTACCACTGGTCTCAGCAGGCAGCAGAGAGTTTGCAAGGAGGAAGTAGTAAGGCCAAGGGGCGAGCAGTGTTGGAGAAGAGGCAGGAGACAATGGGATGTCCAATACTGGGCAGACTGGAGGAGGCTAGCAGGAAAGGCAGAAGCCCTTCCCTGCCAGAGCAAGTTGTGATTGGACTAGCATAAGTGCCTTGGTCTCAGTTAGTGATTTAGGCCAGAAAAGTGCAACGGTGGTCCGTGGGCAAGTGCAGGAAGCAATATACATGGCGACCCACGTGTCCCGTTCTAGGCATGTAGAGCCACGGTGCTGTGTTGGAGAGTCTGCACCTATAGCACCCATTAAAAAGCAGTGCCGCCGGGGGCGTGGCCTAGCCGATGGAGAGTTAAGTCGTGCTGCACCTTAGCTCCGTCTTCCCCACGGCTGAAAATACCCTAAAAAAGGCATCCAACCCACCTAAAAAGCACCCAGAAGCACACCATGGCGAGGAGAAGGAGGGGTGCGAGCTTCGGGAGAAGTAAAGAAGAGGATTCCGGGCCCCTGGACCGGTACATGTCCGCCAGCGGTGACCGCCGCGAGCGGGAAGGTGAAGGCGGGAAACGGCCCCCTGCAGAACGGACGGTGGAGAGGGGTGAGAGCCGACGCCGAGCAGAAGATGCAGAGCCGGACCGCGAGGACGGACCCCCAGACAGAGCCAGCGGACCGAAGCTCCCCACGCCCGTAAAGCCCCAGCCTGGCAGAATGGAAGACCCGAGCAGCGACAAGAGGGCGCCGGACGGAGCGGCGCCGCGACCACAGACACCCGCAGCAGCCGAGAACCCTCCCGACAGCGCAACGGGACATACCGGCTCTCCGTCACGGCAGACACCCGACTTACCACTCACAGGGACCAGCAGGACGCCATCGCCTATGCCGCGACGCCGGAGGATCTTGCCGGAAGTGCGGGCCCGGCGGCCATCTTGTGAACACGCCGAACCGGAAGTGGAGGGCGGAGGGGGCGTGACACTGCGGAGAGCTGCAGCGAGTGACACCGGCAGCCAGGAAACACCCGGTGAGTCACCAGGCGCAAGGGGGGGAGGCCGGAAGGACCCTTCCTCTCCCACGGAGTCCAGCCCGGGCCCCGGGACCTCGGAGTGGCACCTAGGGGGAGGGGGGGAGAGACAGAAACAGTCTCAGACCCAGGCCCAGTATACAGCTCATGAGCTCCCCCCAGAGGGAGACGAAGAATGGGCAGCTTCCCCCGGGCCTGCACCTGTAACCCGGGGAGGCAATAGCAATGTAGTAAACACA
The DNA here is from genome assembly GCF_035609145.1 of Eleutherodactylus coqui. Taxonomy (NCBI): domain Eukaryota; kingdom Metazoa; phylum Chordata; class Amphibia; order Anura; family Eleutherodactylidae; genus Eleutherodactylus; species Eleutherodactylus coqui. The sequence goes on from NC_089842.1 coordinate 35,839,178, forward strand.
GGCACTCGACCCAGCAACGGAAGGGAACAGCCACACACTGCCCATATTGCCCACCTCACCCCCCTGCCCTCCAGAACACCCCCACAGCGCAGGGAAGCGCCACAGGAAGGGACACCTCATAACGGGGACCATAGAGAAAAGCACCCAACATATGCCGACATAACAAACCCCTTGAAGGGTGCGCACAAGGCAGACAGGAGATCTAACATAATGACCAGCGGGCAGCCAGAAAGCGAGCCTCTGATACATCTTTCAGAACCTTCCTCTGATAACTGGGACTGGAAGGAACACCTTAGATCGATCCCAACCAAGGGAGACCTTGACCGTCTCTTCACCCAATTTGCTTCGTCACAAAAATCGGCGCTCGAGTCAATACAAAGAGAAATCCAACAGATGGGAAACCGAGTCAGAGAAACAGAGGAAACACAAGAACAGCTACTTCAACACGTGAATGAACACCATGCTATCTTGAGCGAACATGCTAGCCAGATCTCAGAGCTCGCAACCCACCTGGACGACATCGAGAATCGCCACAGACGTAACAATCTGAGGATTAGAGGCTTAAGTGAAGAGATAGACAATAGACACCTCGAGACCTGGGCACAAAAGTGCTTCGGAGACCTACTAAACAGACCCCCAGGCACCCTAATCGAGATAGACAGAATACACAGAGCCCTGGGTCCCAGATCAACAGACCCGGAAAGGCCGCGAGATGTGGTTTGCAGGATCCACTTCTACAAGGAGAAGGAGGAGATCCTGCGCCAGATAAGAACCAAAGGCCCGATAAGAGTCAGAGACAAAGACCTGCTGGTCCTGCCCGACCTTTCAAGGAGAACACTACAACAACGCCGTGCACTCCGGCCCCTCTTAGCAGTCTTGAAGGAAAAGGGAATCCCGTATCGCTGGGGCTATCCGTTCCAACTTGTGGCCGGGGCGGGCAACGGGACAGCCATCTTCAGATCCCTAGGAGACCTCTCCAGTTTTCTCACAACTCTTAGACTTCCAATGGTCTCGCTTCCGGAATGGCAGAAAACAAGTGCCCCGACACTGAACCCACCCAGAAGCCAATGGCAAACAGTGCAACCGGGACGGAGGAGGCAAAATAACAACGGCAGAGCTCCACCACCACGAGACTCCGCCCCCTGAAAATCGGAAGGACTGACGGATATGAGTGAGTCCTTTCCTATCCTGGAAACCACTTAAACCACAAAAGAAAACACAATTCTTTGCCACCCCTCACGTAAGACAAACAGGAAACACCCATGGAGACCCCGACCTTAAGACCCCATACCAGAACGCTAAACCCCTGGGAGCCGGCACGCCACAATTACAAGAACGGAACTCTATCCAAGTGAACACTTTACTCTGAACCCGAGATATCGGACCCTCTCCTCCTAGTGGGACTTTAAACTGCTGATCCTCCCGGTGTACCCAAGGGGGACATCAGATCCCCCCCCCCTTTTTTTTTTTTTTTTTTTTCTCTCTCCTCTCTCTCTCTTTCTCTCTCTCTCTCTCTCTTTCCTTCCTTTTCCTCTTCTCTCCCCCTTTGTTGTCCTCTCCCCATCTGCTCTCGCCCCCTTCCGCCTTCCTTTTCCTCTTACTGAATACAGTGCCAAGGTTTGGATGCCCATCATATAGTTGTTTACCAATTTTGGTCGCCGTGGGGAGGAGGAGCTGCGCCTAGAGGACTCGACCCGACTCGGCCGCCTCCCCACTAGGGACCGCAGCAGGTTACTGCCGCAGAGACGTTAGTCGTTGATTAGTCGTTGAATAGTTTAAGATGTATATGCAAATATATGTTATCCCCATTTCCCCTCCCCCGTTTACCCTCTTGTGTGCCCTCCCGACCCAGAACACCCCCCAGAGAAGGGGATCACCCCAGGAGACTTGCTGGCTGTCACTACCTCCTTCCTACGTGACCCGATGACCCGTCTGACGTTTTGCTCCTTTAACGCTAAAGGGCTTAACGGCCCTAACAAGCGCAACCAGGTGCTGTACAGGCTCCACAGGAAAAAGGTCATGGTAGCAATGCTCCAAGAGACACATTTTCCCCGCAACAGTCCCCCGGACTGCGGCAAAAACAAATTCTACCACGTTTGGTATCACTCCACTCACCCGGAGAGTAAATCCTGTGGAGTCTCTATAGCCTTCCATAAATCACTGGCCCCAGTGATCTTGGCGCAAGAAGTAGATGAGGATGGGAGATACATCTTTCTAAAAATATCCATCTCTAATAAGATACTCACATTGGCTAACATGTACTTTCCTAACCAAGGCCAGGTGGGGTTTGCTTCCAGAGCTCTCCGGGAACTCTCGGACTTCGCGGGTGGGACCCCGATCGTCTTAGGCGGAGACTTTAATATGTGTATGGACCCCCGTCTGGACTCCTCATCGGGACGTTCGGCTCTCACGAGGGCGGCCATCCGTAGAGTCCAGCGCTTGCTCGTGAGTTTGAACCTGATCGACCTGTGGCGCATCCTCCACCCGGGTAAGCGAGATTACAGCTTTCATTCCATGGTACACAACTCGTATAGCAGGATAGACTATATCTTCATTTCACATGGGTTGCTAGATGGGGCACCCCAATGCTCTCTAGACGTATTCCTATGGTCTGACCACTCCCCAATTTTTGCGTCCCTGGGCCCGGGGGAAGAGAGGAGGGGGGCCCCCACATGGCGTCTCAATGACAATTTACTTAAAGATACTGCATGTATGAACGACATTAAAAGAACAATAGAAAACTTTAAACGAGATCACAATTCAGACCCCACGGCCGCGCCGATAAAATGGGAAGCGTTGAAATGCGTCGTAAGAGGCGTATTCATATCGCACGGTGCAAGAATCAAAAGAGAACAAGCAGCCCGTCTCACCCAACTAATAAAGGAGCTCAATACAAAAGAAACCTCAAACAAGGCCCAACCGACAGCCATTCTCCAAACCGAGATATCGGACCTCCGGCACAAAATTCTGGACATCTTAGATCAAAAAGCCCTGTGTAGGAGAGATAAACTCAAAGCAGGCTATTATGAATATGGAGATAAAAGTGGGCGATGGCTAGCCAGAGCACTGCACCCCAGGGCGTCCCACCCTCATATCCATGCTGTCAACTCTTCCGAGGGTAGGCGAGTACATTCCCCTAGGGAAATAACAGAGGAATTCCGCCTATACTACTCTAAACTTTACAACATCCCCGTAGCTAGGGACACATCGGAGTCCCAACACGCAGCCGCACTTACGGAATACCTCGACCGCTACACCCCGAGACGCCTCTCCTCGGAAGAGTCCACAGACCTAGAAAGAGACTTTGAGACAGAGGAACTTACACAGGTCCTGAAGGGAATCAAGAATGGGAAGAGCCCAGGCCCTGACGGGTTCTCCCCAAGGTTTTTTAAAACCTGCGGAGCCCTGTTCTCGGACATACTACTTCAGGCCTTCAATGCGGTAGCCGGGGGGTGCCCGTTCCCCCCCCAGGCCCTTCGGGCACACATCGTTTTAATACCTAAGCCAGATAAGGACCCCCTGGCATGCGGTAGCTACCGTCCGATCTCCCTTATCAATTGTGACCTAAAAATCTTTGCCAAAATCATAGCGAACAGACTGAACCCCTCAGTACCTCGACTTATACACGGGGACCAGGTGGGCTTCGTCCCGGGGAGGGAGGCAAGGGACAACTCCACCAAGACCCTGTCTCTAATTGATCGGGCAAGGAGGAAAAGACACCCACTCTGTCTATTATCGGTCGACGCTGAAAAAGCGTTTGACAGGATAAGCTGGAGATTCATGGAGGCGACCCTCGCAAAGTTGGGAGTGGGGCCTAGGGCGCTCTCCTGGATCATGGCCCTATATCATAATCCTTTGGCACAAGTCAGGGTCAATGGTGGGCTGTCCCCCCCTTTCGTGATTAAAAATGGTACACGGCAGGGGTGCCCCCTGTCCCCCACCTTGTACATCCTAGTGATGGAAACCTTAGCCAACGCTATAAGAAACAACCCCTCCATACGGGGCGTGCAGGTGGGAAGGGTAGAACACAAGATCTCACTATTCGCGGATGACCTTCTGGTCTACATTACTGACCCTCGCATTGGCCTCCCCAACATTATACAAGAATTTACGACATTCGGTAAACTTAGCAACTACAAGGTCAATGCCCAAAAGTCTGTTATCCTTAACGTCTCTATTCCGCAACGAGACGTGGAGGACCTGACCTCAGCCTTCCCATTTTCCTGGAAACAGGACTCCTTTAAATACCTGGGGATCCTGATTCCAGCTGATCCATCCAGACTATACGAATTAAACTACAAACCACTATTGTTGACCCTTAAAAGGGACCTAGAAAGCTGGGTAGGAGCACCGTTGTCATGGTTCGGCAGAATGGGTGCGATTAAGATGGACATCCTCCCCAGGTTACTGTATGTTTTCCAAACTGCACCATGCAACCCCCCAAAAGACTTCTTCAATAAAGTACGCAGTCAAATACTTCAGTTTATATGGAAAGGAGGATCCAAGAGACTCAGCTATAAGAGCCTAACTAAACGAAAGGAGAAGGGGGGTGGGGGACTTCCAGACTTTCGCCTATACCACAAAGCCGCAATAGGAACCCTCATACTAGACCTATTTCATCATAGATCAGACAAATGTTGGGTACAAATTGAAAACGAAAACAACACCTTTGAGACGAGGGGAGTGTTTTGGATTCCGGGTAAGGTCAGCCGGGGGAACATAGAGACATCAGCCCTGATGAACACACTCATGGGGGCGTGGCGGGGGGGGTGCAAGATGTCGGTCCCGGGACCCCTGACTCCACTGGTGGGTAACCCACAGCTCATAGCAACAATATCTTCCCATAACTTGGGGTTCCTGCCGCCGGGGACAGAGCCCAGGGCGGGGAACGTGGTGGACTCGGGGGGTATACGGGGGCTGGTGGATCTGGGGGGGACACGGGAGCTTCCCCCGGGCTCATGGATGCAATACCTTCAGGTACGCAGCTACCTGGAGAAAATTAAACCAGAGGGGGGCTGGAGCGAGAGCCTTACCCCCTTCGAGAGACTATGCTGTGCCTCGGAAATACCCAGACATACGGTCTCACTGCTATACGACCAACTACTAAAGGAAAAGCTTGACAGTCATCTCCCCAGGTGGCTGGGCGCATGGGAGGAAGCCTTGGGTAGGTCATTTCCCGGGGAGCTCTGGAACAAGGCGTTCCAATTCACACATAAGATGTCCATAGCCAGCAAACTACAGGAACTGAACTTTAAAATTCTTTCACGGTGGTATATGACCCCGGAGAGGCTGCACACCCTCTTTCCAGCGACCCCGAACACCTGTTGGCGCTGCAGGGCGGACGTGGGCTCAATGCTCCACATATGGTGGGGATGTCCCATGGTCACTCCCATATGGCAGGATGTGAAGCGCCTATACGAGAAGGTGAGCAGGGAATCTCTGTCCCTGACACCCGAGTTGGCACTGTTGTCCATCACGCCGGAAGGCGCCCCTTCCCTCAAAAAAGGTCTACTGAAGTTCTTCATTATGGCCACGAGACAATCGATTCCCAGATTTTGGAAGCAAGGAATAGAAATACCTAGAAGCGCCTGGGTGGGGGCGATGGACGAAATAGAACGCATGGAGAGACTGAGGCTCTCGGACGACCCGTCGGGTCACGATAAATTCTACCATACATGGGCAGCATGGATAGACATCCGGAACACACCCTTATTCGCTGATTGGCTACAGTCAGGGGTTTGTGTGTAGCCCGACCAAACTATACCCATAGCCAGAAACAACCATCCTGGAGTCCCCAACCGACCCCCCCCCCCCCTTCCTCACCAACCCCCCTTTACTCACTCCCAACTTACCCCCTCCCCTGTTTGTTTATTGCACAAAATTTCACAAGCAAGTAGTGCACTTTTCCAGTTAAGATTTATTAAGTCATATTGTTAAATGGATCTAATAGCAAACTGAGATATCATAAACAATTTTTTTCTCTGTCTTGCTTATTTTGTGAAACCAATAAAAATATATTGAACAAAAAGCAGTGCCGCCTAGTTGAAAGGCCCAGGAGAAGTCGTCCCTCAGCCAACCAAGGGCTCTCTGCCGCAAGCAACAGCGGAACCCCGAAGTAAAAGACCAGCAAGGTAGGAGTTATTGGGCTGCCCAAAGGAAACACAAAGGTCCCTATAGGGGAAGGAGGAGAGGGCAAAGAAGGCAGTGGTAGTATGGTGGGATAAATTACATTTACCTGGCGAAGCAATACTCACCTTTCCGCTGTGGACTGTAGAGCTCCAGGACTCCAGCAGGGTGTGCTCCTGTCCTTTCCTGCCTTTGATAGGAAGGGATCCAATAAGGGGTCACTATAGCGGGCAAATTAGGGTCAAAATGATGTTGACTATGCCACCTTATTTTCTGAGGGTCAGGTTGACAACAGGCTGCTTAACTCCAGTCCCTTTGCCCTCCTCAGTGAGGTAACAGGGAGAGGCCAGTGCCAACCCTGTATTCCCAGATCTAGAAGGATAATAGTTGAAGGCCGATAAGAGAGAGGTCTGCCTCCTACGGACACTAAGCTAAAACTGATTAGCTTGTTGCCTGCAGGAGGGGTATAGGTGGTAGGAGAAGCTAAACACTTTTTTTCTTATTATTGTGCGCCTCCAAGTGGTAGTAGCTATATCGGCAGTCTAAGATGTGTCCTCAATGCAAAAGATGGAAAATTATTATTTCAGTAGGCCCTCTATGAGCCAAGAAATAAAAAAATAACAAAAAATTAGGGCCTTTAAAAGACCATGTGCACAAAAAAACGCTACAAAGTGGTCATTCAGGGAAAAAAAACAAAACAAAAAAACAACAGCATTCTGTCCGTTATACGGTTAATTTGATTATCCTAGAAGCAAATTTGGAAATGTATTCATTTCAATTAATCGGTCTCAAAACTGACCTTGACCATATCCTGTTGGTCCTCGCTGTACTCCACCTGAGCTGTGGATAGGTTAATAAGACACCTCTCCACTGGATCCTTGTCACTGTTGTAGATGAAGACATATGGACGCCGAACGACCACATATTGCTTGGCCCATGAATGAGACTGAGGCTCCTTGAAGTTGAGATAACCCTTTTTAGAGACCACCGACCTGGGAAGAAAGAGTCCAGTTTATTCAAGAACATAAGTAACTGAACTTCTGAGAAGGATGTGTAAGAATATTAGAAGGTAAATGTTACTGCTTATAGGTTTCCATACCCAGGTCTCAGCTCTTCAATATCAGGTACTAAGTTCAAGAACTCGTTCTTTCCGGCACGGGCCAGGTATGAGCTTTCTATTGGGTGAATGATATGGAACTGTTCAAACTCTGTGCATGGGCTGGAAGCGCGGGAATTGGCTTCAGGGGTTCTGCAAGAAACAGAATTAATGAAGTACACAATTGGAGATAGAACCTATATAAAATGTAAGCACCAGGTTATCACTTACTTTTGATCCACAGAGCTGCATCTGGAGTCTGCCAATGATGGACATGTAGAAGATGGAGTCAGGGTGGCGCTGCTAAAGCTAGAGACAGATGGGTCACGACCAATGGGAGAAATATCGGACAGCTGGAAAAAGAAACATTCATTCTAAATCACAGTAGAACTGAATATTGTTACATAGATAGGAAAAACTAAACCCAAGCCGCTACTTCTTGAAAACCATGTTGTTAAATAGGCAACATAAAAAGTAACCTTACAACTCTAAAGTTCAAAAAAACAGGCGCAGCCCATCTCTGCTAATGTGTATCTCACCTTACAATCACTAATGCTGTTGCATACTTGGGTCAGCTCCCGGTTATAACTGTGGGTGAGGAGTCGCAAGCACTGCAAAAAAAATAATGTAGATATTGGCAGCTGTTGCTTTAAAGAATACCTGCAGTTTCACCTTCGAAGTGCTTCTGCTTCATTAGCCTTTTTTGGCTCCTCCGGTAGCTGAAGACGGCCCCATACAGCGCTATATGGAGCAGTCTTCAGCTGCAGGAAAAAGCTGAAAAAGCCAACGAACCAGAAGCGTCCCGTAGGTGAAAGTGTACTCTTTAAGAAATGATTAGCACAAAGCCAACAAGGAGACAGAAAAAGAGAGACCACAGTCATTGTGCGGCATCTGGACTTACCTTAGTTGCCAGCTCCTTCTCACGATCCACCAGGCTCTCGACGTCGGTGGAGTCGTATCCACTGCTCTCGCTTGGGGTGATGGCACTTTCGAAGGTGGTGGTAGATATCTGGGAGGAGATGCTGGTGGAGGTGCTGAGAGTCCCACTGCTCAGACTGGGGGATATGGAGTCACTCAGGGACTTTGGAATGCTGTCGCCAAGTTTCTCTCTGAGCAGGAGGAGATGCCGAGTCTTTTCCACCTTCAAGAACAAAGCAGGGAGATGACTTATAAGGACATCTGGATGAAACTTGATAAGAGACAACAACACATTTCTTCTGTTGATTACTAGGTTATTCTTCATGTAGACTGTAAATTCTGAAATGTTCTTAAAAGGGCGAAGAACTCAAGATGATTCTGAACACATTCAGCTACCTAAACGTCTGCAAGGAGCTGGGACAAGCCTTGATGCCAAGACGTATTTGGAGCCATTTTATTTACTTTAGGATACAGTTGGGTTAGTTGGTATCAATTTCCCATTCTGTCTATCAATCATTTATGGTATTGTGGCAGTGTTCAAACTTAAGATGGGTCTTGCTTGTACGGACAGACATTTATCTCTATCGTGAAGATGGGTTACTCCCAGAGTTTTCAATATAATTTTGGACTCTTTGTACCCCATCCAATAAGCTGGCTATAGGCGGACATAGTGCTCCTGTGAGCACTGCATCCCCTTCATAGTTTGCCAGGCATAGCTCCATACCTTTAGAAGTGGATGCGCCTGGTATTGCAGCTCAGTTCCATTTACTTGAACAGGATGTAGTACACGGTGATATCTGGCACAGACACTGCTAAAAAATACGGAGCTGCGCCTGCTAAACAATGCAGGGGATGTGGCAATTCGGGACACAGCTGCTACTAAAAGTACAGGGCTGTGCTGGTGAACAATGAAGAGGACAGCTGATTGGTAGATTACTGTGAGTCAGGCGCCCAACAATTTAGGGTTAATGACCTATTCTAAGGATAGTCCATGAATACTTGATAACACCTTCGAAAGCAATAAAGGTCATTAACACGGGACAATTAGTGCCCAAAATTCGTTCAAATGAACGAAAATGCACAATAATCGTTATATCTAAACATAAAGCCATTGTGTATTTGTTCACTCACTTTCAAACAGCATAACAATCAGCGCTGGTTCGCTCACTTCTCGCTTCACAAACGCTTCCCGCTCAGTGCTTTCCATAGAATAGGAAGGACTGAGCGAGACGTGAATGATACTCAGCGGTGATCTGACGATCTAAACTAGTGGTTACGTCACCCGCTTGTGCAGATCGTTTAGCAGACAATCGTGCCGTGTAAACGGGGCACAAGATAGGAATCCAATCTGTTTGTGTTTTCTCCATAGTTATGAAATGGACAGTGGATCCTGCTGGAATTTGTATGATTCATAGACGAAAATGTCTATGCTTTTGGTGCTAGAAGAGGACCTTCCTTCTGGTTTACTTTGTAGTACACAATAGACCTGATTTATCAAAAATTCCCATCATTATACCTCATGTAACTGTTCCATTTTCTCAAGCTCCCACTGATGCTCAAGTATCAAGCTATCACCACGGGGCCTCCAACCGGCCAGGTTCTCTTCCCCTCGGACGTAAGCCACTGAGGTGTCCAGGATCTTTCTTCTCCTTCTCTGCATTCCTAATTGGTAAAAACAAAAATCAAAGGCTAAAAAACAAAAACTTGTTAAATGAAAACTCCACCTAGAAGTTCTTGGTAAACTTGGGGTGTTGTAATGGCTCACGTGGAATGTGGGGAATAACTGGATATTTTATTGCACTATTAAACCATACATAAAGCCCATTTATTTCCATTGTGTCGAAAGTACTATATAGATCTGCTAGTTCAGGTGATCTCTTACCCGGACTTCCTGTATCAGCCATTTTGCACAAACTGAGCTCATAGATTCCAGTTACTTTGTTACTGCAATAGAAATAATATATAAAAATGTAGCAAAAACAAAAACACTCTGCTATACCTCTAATAGTATTAGTTCTACCCTTCATGCAACACCAATAAGCTGCAATCACTCCCCATCTATTCATGCATCGCTGACCATCTAGTATTCTTTCATAACATCCATAATGGGACTAATTAAGCCATCATAGAAAGAAAATCAATGATTTCAGTAGTTTGACACAGAACAAAAAAAGTATTTACCAATCAGGAGACTTCGAGTAGCCGCTACCAAAGAGACTGCGCAGAGAACGTGGAGGGGAAATCTTGGCATCGCGAGAATAAAAGACCATGCATACGTCCTTGGTAATGACTGCTGGCTGGATGCAGTGGTCAAGCTGTACAGAACAGAATACAATCAATCCAGATCTTATATTACAGTGTATGTGATGCCTCTTCACACCCCTCGGAGTTGGTGAGGCAGGTGCATGAATACTTTTTATAGGATTTCAAAAGTTTAAAGCGTAACCGCACTTTTAAAAAACTTTTGATATGTCGGAGCAACATGTCAAAAGTTTTGAATAATAGGAGTCTGGGTGCTGATCGACAAAATGGGTGGCAAGACCCCCCACTGATTGCGAAAATGAAGGGGCTGCAGCACTCACCCAAGTACTGGGCCCCTTTCAGCTCTCATCGCTGCGTGTTGGCTCTTCTTGGCAGTTGAAGACAGACACAGACTTGTATGCGGTAGACATCTATGCATCTGTCCTCAGGTGCCAAGAGGAGCAAACGGGCAATGACAGCAAAAGGGGCACAGCACTCAGCTACAGCTCCTTCATATCAGTGGAGGGTCTCGGCACACAGACTACCACTGATTATAAAAACTTTTGACATGTCAAAAGTTTTAAAGTGCAGTTAGTCCTCAATAAGAGAGATGGAATAATAGCTCCACAGCGCCACCTATTGGAAGGCAGCATTCCTTCAAGCCAAAGTTAAACTTTTTATACAAGCCTTGTAACAATGACTGAGAATTCTAAGCAAAGCCAGACTCCATGCACAGACAGGTGTTTCAGGGTATTTGCCCTTCATCAGTGTAGATTAGATCACAGACCCGGCCTCACTAGCAAAGCCAGACTCCTAATGGACACTGATGAAGGGCAAATACCCTGAAACAGCTCTCTGTGCATGGAGTCTGGCTTTGCTTTCAATTCCCAGTCATTGTTATAAGGCTTGTATAAAAAGTCTGCCTTTGGCTTGAAGGAATGCTGTCTTCCAATAGGTGGCGCTGCAGAGACATTGTTCCAACTCCCTTATTTGCACATTACTCAGAGGAGCATGAATAGCCCTTCGAGTCTCCTCACTCATTGTCTAGGTGCTCTCCCTAAGGAGAAAAGATAGTGTTTCTGACCTCTAAGTCCTCATGCACGTCATCGCATGCATTTTACCTTGTACTACGGTACACAAAACAGAATCGTAAGCGTCGGCTTAGTACTGAGTGAAGCCGTTTAATGGATCCAGTTTTCCTCTTTGGTCCAATATAGGTCATGCAAATGAGTAAACTATCATTTTCAGGCAGACTTTGCATATACTTACCACAATAGTGGCATGCATAACCCCACTATAATGCAGTATTCAAAATCCATGTCAATGGGGTTTCACAACTTTAATACTTCACCAGACATTTAGAAATACTGAGCGATTCCAAAGGAATGGTGACAAGCAAAGCTGATTTCTTCATACTTGAAGTGACCTACAACAGCCAGAATGACAGGAACAGATAGAAGAACCCTTCAAGTGTTTAATGCACCTTCTAGATGTTCGATATGGGCGCCGTTGGTGACATGTCGGATATCAAGTCGATAGTCCAGTTCTGCTCAAATACAGCCCGGCATATCCTCTTATCGATTCCACAGCAGCAGAGATACGTTGTTTTAAGTCATCTGGCATCACTTACTGTGCCCATCTCAAACATCTGTAAGGTGCATTAAACACTTGAAGAATTCTTCTATCTTTCCATGTCCTTCTGGCTGTTGGATGTCACTTCATGTATGATGAAATCAGCTTCACTTGTCACCATTCTTTTTCAATCACCCGGTATTCCTTCCCCGCCTACTTATAGCTAAAAATGGACCATGTAGACCGAAAATGGAGAAGAGCATCTGGCAATAAATACCTCTAAATAGGCTGACAACGTCATGAAAATCTTCTCTCCGTAGGGGGTTACTCTGTTCAGGAGTAAGGAGTTATGCAGGGAACTGTCCCAGACCGCCTCGAACCGATAGAATGTCCTACAGAGCCATGATGGAATGAATAATATGCGTTATCGGCTATGATCACACATCTCAAACCCAACACAGAACAAACTCCAAACACACAGCACAAAGACACACAGTGATACGGGTACAACCAGAGTGACTGTGCTGGGCACAATGCAGGATGTTACCCACTGGTATATTCCTAACACGGTGGCATTGCTATACAATTGTGGGTTCAGCTAATACCTCATCTATAAAAATACCCTGTTTAGGGAAGGATATAAATCTGCTTTTGGATGACTCACCACTAGGAGTGCTGTTTTACATATAGACGCATTCTAATTTCACAAATTAGGAAAACAAAGAATAGCAATTTTCAAAGTAATTCAGTGCATTCTTATGGTCTTTTACATGTAGCAAAAAAATCGTTCGCTCTCTCATTGGTCGTTCAGGGCACTGTACCAGTGAACGGGAACGACTAAACGATAGTTACTTACATGTAACCATTTGCAAATGACTGAACAATGGTTTTTATGTGTGCATAAAATGAACGATATTATCAAACAACTTATCGTTCGTTGGCTTTGTGTACACTGAACAATTATATTCAGATTTTCATGATCCAATGATTTTTTTTTTTTAAAATCAATCGTTCCATGTAAAAAGGCCCATACAGCCAGTGATCGCCACATAACAAAAAGTCTGTTTATAGAAAATATGATATACACAACCCCCCCCCCCCCCCCAAAAAAACCCATTATTTAACCCTAGATCACTAAACAGGAGTCTCACAGACTACAGACCCCTGATGTCCTTGTGGGAAGGTAGGGTTAAAGGGGTTGTCCGGAACTATATTGTTAATTACCTATCCTCAGGACAAAAAATTAGTAGTTGATTGACAGCGCTTTGCTGCTCAGGATCCCCACCAATCAACTGATTGATGAGGCTATGGCGTTCAGGTAAGAGCTGCGGTCACATTGTCTGAGAGCAGCTCAGTGAGCTTCATGTAAATGGGACCGAGTTGCAATACCAGGCATAGCCACTATACAATGAGCGGTGCTGTGCCTGGTATGGACTGAAGTGACAGCAGTACTCATCGGAGCAGTGCTGTTACTTCAATCAGCTGATCACTGAGGATACTGAGCAGCGGATCCCCACAGATCAACTACTGATAAGCCACCCTGAAGATAGGCTTTACAGGACTGAACTATGGATGACCTCTTTTAACCCCTTCCCGCTCCAGGACGTACATTTACGTCCTGGAGCATCGTGGTATGTATGAAGATAGGTCGCGGGGCGACCTCTCTTCATACAGCGCAGGCGTCAGCTGTTTATTACAGCTGACACCCGCAGGCAATAGCTGCAATCGGCCGTACGGCCAGCGGCATTTAAATCCCCCAAACGATGTTCGGGGGTCCTGTACGGCCCACCCAGCAGCGAGTTTGGGGGAGTCATGCAGGTGTCAGGGCTGTCGGGGGCCTTTTGAAAGGCAGTCTCTCAAGGCAGCCCTGGGGCCTATCAAGCCATCCCCGTGGGGTGGCTTGATAAGCTGCCTATCAGAATGCAGTATGATGTAATGGCATAGCATTACGTCATTCTGCAGGAGTGATCAAAGTATCGCATATTGTAGTCCCCTAGAGGGACTTCAAAGAAAAGTTAAAATAAAAAGATCAATAAAGTTTTAATAATTGTAAAAAAAAAAAAAAAAAAAAAAAAAAAAGTTATAAAGGTTTAAATCACCCCCCTTTTGCCATATCTATAATAAAAAAATCAAAATCATAAAAGAAAAATACATATTTGGTATCGCCGTGTCCGTAAAAGTCAGATCTACCAAAGTAGTGTATTATTTACCCCGCACGGTGAACGTCATCCGAAAAAAAAAAAAAAAATGAATGTCAAAAATGAACTTTTTTAGTTGCCCTGTCTCCCAGATAAAACGCAATAAAAAGTGATCAAAAAGTCGTATGCATTTCGAATTAGTACTAACGGAAACTACAGGACATCCCGCAAAAAATGAGCCCTCGCTCAACTACGTCGACGGAAAAATAAAAAAAGTTATTGCACACAGAAGATGGCGGCAGAAAATAATTGAAAAAAATTAAATGTTTCTCAAAAAAAAAACAAAAAAACATTAGTGCAGTAAAAAAAAACAAAAAAAACAAAAAAAAAAACCAACCCTATACAAGTTTGGTATCGTGGCAATTGTACTGACCCATAGAATAAAGTTATCGTGTTGCTTTTGTTGCAGTTTGTGCAATGTAGAACCAAAACACACAAAGATGGCGAAAGGTTATATTTTTTTTCCATTTTACTCCACGTATAATTTTTTAAAAGTCTTTCAGTACATTATATGGTACATTCAATAGCACCATTGAAAAATACAACTCGTCCCGCCAAAAAGAGCCCTCATACAGCGACGTCGATGGATAAATGAAGGAGTTACGATTTTTTTTTAAAGGGGGTAGAAAAAGCAAAAATGGAAAAAAAAATGGTCCGCGTCATGAAGGGGTTAAGAGCACCATCAAAAAAATATATATATTAAAATCAAAAAGATACGACATCTCTGTTCACAAACTGTGACCCCTGATCAGCATAACGTGTAATGAACAGTAGAAAATAAATGACAGGATTGTAAAGCTACAATACAATGAGCTGGAGGTTGTTGCACGCTGACCATGCTACTCCAGCACACAGCAATACATAACCGATGGTACCGAACACAAACATAACACATGTAAACCCTACAAAGGTGCAAAAATATGCAAGAAAAGCAGCAGTGACATCCAGTATATCATCTGATCAGACCCAAACTCATACAAAGCCATTTGCAAAGAAGGGTCTCACCGAAAGTGATAATGCTGCTAAGAAGTGATCCCCACGCATATCGCTGCCGACAGCAGCTCAGTCAGGGGCGTCAGCAGCAATATGTACATATTTTTGCACCTTAGTGTTAATATTTGTGTTCCATCTGTTATATATTGCTCTGTGCTGTATGGGCGATGTCCGTTGTGCAAGAACCTCCTGATCATTTGTATTATACCCGTTACTCTTAGGGGAATCGTGTGATTTATTCTTTATTAGTGATCTATTATGTACTGCGTACCGTTAAGGGGTTAAACAGTTTATGATTCCAGGTGATGCTTTTTTTTCTGTTTTTAAAGTGCCCCTCCGAACAAAGATGGCCACAAGGCTTCTCTGACTACCTAATGCACGCTGTGTATTATTGTGCATCGGTAGTCTAAGGTGCTACAAGTACTGCTCAGGTAAGGCAGCACTGAAAGAAGTGTGTTGTGACTTAGACTGATGATGCATCTTATGCACAGTGTGCCTTAGGTAGTCAGAGAAGTGGTGTGCCATCTTTGTTTGCCCAGGACCAGACGGTCGTTGTAGTTATTTATGCTTAGAGATCATATGTTCTAGGGTGTGCACACCTTCCTATTTTGTCACCTTCGAACAAGTCAAATATGTGCTTTTAGACGCAAGTGTTATACAGCCTCCTCATTAGCAGTGTTGGCCCTTTTCTTTTTCTTCTTCAAGAAGTCTGTGCATACGACCCATTCTAACAACGACTGCTCAAAAAGTTTTTTTCTAGCAACGCAAATGACAGGTGAGGCATTGATAATTATGGCATTTTCGCCGTGGGTAAACCATGCACAGTCTGTTCATATCAATGGACATTTAGGTATTGAGAGTATCTACTCCTACTGAGACAAAGTTGGAGACTTGATCAGGAAGCGCACACTGAATTGTTATTCAATGTGAGGTGCAAAGATATTATTGATGGGGTTGTCCAGGATAAAAAAAAAAAAAAAAAAAGTAAAAAACACAGATTTTTTTTTTTCCCATTAACTAGAATTCTCCACAACGGTGTCCCATGAAACTGTTGCTAGAGCTCTACGATCTACTACACAATTACCACAGTCTAGATACTATATAAGCGCTAGGCAAGGTGAGGTAGAAATAAAGCTAAGGGTTCAGAAGCGGGGGAACATAAAGTATTCTATGCAAGGCTGGAGAAACTTTATGTGCAGGGAATGGAAAAGCAAAATAAAATACCTAGGCATATCCTTATCAAGAAACAGCCTGAAAGACACAGAAGAAGAAGAAGAAGCTGCCATTAGTGACAGACAGTCAGAGGGACAAAACGAGGGGGACCCAGGAGCAGAGAGAGAATGGGGATAGCAGGGGGAGAGGAGAAAACCAAAATGAAGAGCAAATCATATTTTAACATAAAACGCAGAATGAGAGCAAAGCCATGTATACCTATATAGCCATACTGGAAGTGAACAGGTTAACGGGCTCTGATCACACCACCCTGGTTGCTTTGGTTCTGCAGACTTACCTGCTGCTGCTGTGATTTTTGAGGTATTTGGCGGAGATTATGTTGAGGGAAAGAACCGCGTCGGCAGCCGCTTCATCCACTTCTGCTTTATTACGTACTCTCCCTACAAGAGAAGGAGCCGCGCAGGTGACATCAGGTTAACAGTGAGACCAAGGTGACCCAAGATCTAGGTGATCACCAGCAATGGGGCCAGGACACTCACCGACCACTAGTTCCCGCACATCCTTCCAGTGCAGCTCATTTCCCTTCTCGTGTATAATAGTCACGGTGATTCTTCGCTGGATCCCCTGCCACAATAAACATCACAGTCATGATCAATCCAAAGACTAACATCGGCTCTGCAGTTCAGGAAAGCTTCAGTAACATTGAAACTTTAGAGGTTTTGTACATTAGGTTATTAAGTAAAGAAAAAGTTTGCAACATAACAGTTAAATAAGCCTTTGGTTACATTTTAGTATAAATATGGCTGTAAGACTTAGACTTCCCCTCCTAAGTGAATTCAGCTTGGATCATTGTAGAACTCTACGGTGATTTAAGTTCGGTTCACCTGAACATCATTTGCTAAATAGTTGGGGGGGGGGGGGGGTGAGGTTCTTTGGCAGGCGTGTTTGAAACTTTAGTCCCAAACGCATGCTTATAGCTTGATGAGTCAATGAACACATAGATACGTTCGAGTGGTCGAGTAAACATTCACTGCTGCGAGAGGCCGTCACAGTGTTTCGTCAAAGGCCAAACCAGCAAGAGACCGCAGCAAAAAAGTGTGCTATCGAAAACCAGTAGGGACTAGAGATGAGCGAGCGTACTCGGTTCGGGTGTTTTTGAACTCGAGCACCGCTTTTTTCGAGTAACTCACTACTCGGATGAAAAGATTCGGGGGGGGGGGGGGGGGGGGCGGAGTGGTGGAGCGGGGGGTAGCAGTGGGGAACAGGGGGGAGCTCTTTCTCTCCCCCCCCCACTCCCCTCTGCAACCCCCCGCTCACCCCCAGCGCCCCCCGAATCTTTTCGTCTGAGTAGTCAGTTACTCGGAAAAAAGCGGTGCTCGAGTTCAAAAACACCCGAACAGAGTAGATTCGCTCATCTCTAGTAGGGACTGTTCAGCTGGGAATCCCTCGCACGTATTTGTGCTATCAGGAACCCATTAGGCATTAAGTGAGAGGCCAGAATGTTCAAAAAAGGTGGGAGACGATCAGCATTCGGTGGGAGACACATGCCAAAACAAGCTTACAACTCCCTGCAAAGTTGTTGGCTAGTCGTTGAAAGATAACAATTACCTGTTTACACCAATTATAATTAATCAACCAGCGACTACTTTTAGGTGAGCTGAAACGAAGCAACTAGTGAATGAATTACATTTCGCCACACGGCTGATGGTCATGTTTACCTGAAACTACTTACATTGCCTCTACTGAGTGACTATTGAGACCAAAGCTATTTCGTGTAAAGCCACCCCTAGATTTATCTCCCACCTACTAGTGAAACAATAATTGTCTGCATAAGGAACCACATGGACAATCCTTCTAACCTGAACATTCTGCACTCTTTTGACATTGCATACCTGGTGTAGCAGGAAGGTTCCTTGACAGGACAGACCTCCAGAGTGGTCGACAACCGCTGGGATGTAACTATGATGACATCAGTAAAGAGCAGTCAACACCATAATGTAGATGATATGTACTAACCATGTATGTTATTAAATGGCTGTGACTTACTCTCCCGTAGGTTCCAATTCACTGATCTCAAACCAAACCAGCAGGTCGTATTTGCTGACGCTCTGTCCAAGACTCGGCTTGCTTAAAGGATTTAGTTTGGTGGCTGGAACTACAATGCAAAATGCAGAGCATGACTAAAGTTACAGAGTCCAATCTACAGAAAGATCTATGGGGAAAGCCTACAGGATCTGAGCACCGCACCACAGTGACATCACCAAGACCTCTACTACTAACCATCTCTCTTGGGCGCCCTCTCCGGCAGGCAGGTAGGTATTGGCAGAGAGAGGAAGGATGGTAAGTGTTCGGCCCTATCTTCTAGTGATGCAGAGATTGCATGAGCGTGCTCAGATAGACTGTCCAAAACTGGTACACTGACATAGCCGGACATTAGGTACCTGACCAAATTTATCTTTCCCTCGCCTGCTACCATGGACAATTCAATGAAGTAAATGGCGTAGGTTTAAAAAATAAATAAATAAAAATGGATCGAAGGTAGGAAAAAGATATACATCATGCAGCAGGAAAAAGAAAAAAAATGAGAAGTTAACGTATGAAAAGCATGCAGAGCAGCAATCATTGTGACCGCTCGGGGTGGGGGTGAGATCTTGGGGTAGTCATACGAGGTCAAGTGGATGCAAGTGATACTTCCTGGGATATCCTATAAGGTAATTACTCACCAGGTTTAGAGAGGGGCATCGGAGGAGGGAAATGACGGCGGGAAGGCTGCGCTGGGCTATAATCGGAAAGGAGTTAGTTATAACCCATCCAGAGGAAAAGGATTACAGAAAATGAATACATAATACAGGGGGTTCCATTCCAACCTGCCACATTTTATCAGTTCACAGAGGGTTAAAAAAACGAAACTACAAGAAATTCAAGTACAACTCGATTATTTTGGTGCACACTAATATCCCTCTACATGTGCCTCCCCGTTGGTAGCGCAAACAATATTCAGTCTGTGCTCAAGTTCTTGCCATGTTCTCTTCAACATGCCCACCGTTACAGTGGCAATTGTATCATGGATACAAATCTGGGAGATCAGTCACTGTAGTCCTGAATTCGCAGTCCTTCATGTAACCCAGAGGAAGAAATCCAGCAGAGTGAGATCTGGTGAACGGGGCGGCCATCAGACTGGTCCGCCGCATCCAATCCAACGATCTGAAAAAGTGTTATTGAGGGAACTACGATTGTCCGTACTCCAGTGTGAGGAGCCCCATCGTGTTGGTAGATGTTGTTAGGGTGCAGATCGGCTACTTGAGGATACAGGAACTGTTACAGCATGTCAAAGTATATGGGACCAATTACTGTACATTAGAAGACGGACCGATAACCTCATCCTTCATTACACCAAACATTCAGATTTGGCCTCTCTTGGCCATGTTTTCTGTAGGCATGGGGATTTATGGTTTCCAGTATCCGCACATTTATCCCAACTGACATATCCTGACCCATGAAATGTGGCCTCATCTAAGAACGAGAGGTTTCCAAGAAAGTGACTGTTGGTGTTGATACAATTAAGCATTTTGGTAGTAATTTCCGGTCTAGGCGGCTTGGCGTCTGGCTTCAGTTGTTGGACAATTTGCAGTTTATAAGGATACATATGAAGCCACCTATACAGAATTTGCACTGTTGTTGGCCATAAGTTCAATTGCCTTGATTCAAAGGCAAATCAAAATGATTTCCCCGGACTTCTCAGAAACCCCGCTCAAGCTTCTTCCACTTTCTCATTGGAAACACTCTGAGCTCCCCAAGACTGTTTTAGAAACCTCTGGAACCACACATCAGTTGTTTTTCCACCAGGTGCCTCTCCTTTGTACACAATAATTATCGCTCAAAATTCGTTCAAACTAAGGCATATAAGTAATAACCGTTGCGTGTAAACGCTTACATCGTTCACTCTTCGACTGAATGATTTTAAGGTGAGCTTAAAATCCATCGTTCAGCCAGAGAGAGGTAACAGGGACCACATGTGTTTTGCACGGGAGTCGGAGATTACATTGTATTTTGCCCATGTGAGAACAATGGAGCTATGTGCAGAGCTCAGACCATCTGCTGTGCTCTGCAAACAGCTCATGGAAGCCCTTTTACACGCAAATGAAGCTGATAAAGTGCTAATGGACATTCGTATCCATTAACACTTTATGCAAAACTATTAATTTTGTTTCAGCATACCGCACTACTGTTTGCGCACAGTGCTGTAGAGTCGCCATTTAGCATCATCAAACAGTGGTGCTACGTAGTGAGCGAGAACTTCGAAGTGAGACAAAATTTATGAAACAAAAGACCTCATTTATCAAAATTGTCCAGCAGTAAAACTAAATTTGTTGTCCATAGTTTTGTCTTCCTTATACTGCTTGAGGTAAGAGGAAAGTTGCGCTGCGGTTGGTTGCTACGGGCAACAGACACTTTTACTACTAGACAGGGTAAACGGAAGCCCAAAATCCTTTTCTTTCCTCAACCCCTCATTCATCATCATTTTATCTTGTGGGAGGTTTGAACGGACCACCAAATGTATATATTTGTCATCCTACCTGAGGTCCAGACCCTGGAAGTGTAGCGGGTGCTGCTGATAATGCCCAAACACTTCAAACACAATTGGCTTAGTTTTGATATATTCTATGAAAGATTCAGTAACTTCTACTGCAATCTGTGGGGAAAAAAAGTAGCAATGTCTACTAATTAGAAATGGTAGCGGGCTTAAGTTTATAGCATATAAGTCGCACTATCCCTGTCTCCAGCCACTTACATTCTGTACATGGTAGAAGCCCAGTGGGTTCCCACGTCCGTTGTTTTTAAGGGGTTCTGTGGAAAAGGCCTCATCGTGCCGATGTAAAAAGCTGAAAAAAAAAACAACTCAAAATGAGCATCCAGTGGTGAAGCACAATACAACAGGACACTAAATAATTACATGTACACGTACAGGGGGAGGGCAAAAATATGGAAACACCGTACGAAATGCATACCTTAAATTACATGGGATTATAAATCATATTTCATTAAGACATGTAGAGACTGATTTTAAGTGGAGGTAATAGGACACAAATGCTGTCGGGCAAAAGTAAACATCTACCAGAGCAGCAAGGTTCAATTGGTCAGGGGTTTGAGCCACTGAGCCGCGGTTACCAGCGAGCTCTCAAAACCACCCAGAGCAGGGCTAGAGGTGAAGTAGACACAAATTTGGCAGGAAAGCTCTCAGCCAAGAAGGGGTCAAAAGGGCTGCTGAGTGCTAATGAATAAAATCCCATGCATTTCGTATGCAATTTTGATATTTTTGTCCACCCTCTGTATATTGCTGCAATGTACGAAGCTTCCTTCGCTGTGGCTACAATGAACTCCATGTTTGCTTACAGCAGTGAATATAACACCACGTGATCTGCTGCTACGGAACGAGAACTCACTTGAACTGGCAGAAAATATCGGCATACTCCTGTGGGATGCCGCTGGCTTGTAGCACAGTGACTCGGAAAGTGAAGACACTGCCAATCTTCAAGTATTCTCCCACATCTTCAGAAAACCCTTCCATCATCATCTTGCCATCCAGAAGGCTGCTCGATTTCATGTCTGTAGGATTATAAGAGCTTATAAGAGACGGGCATTGCGGATGGGGACCACACTCTGGTTCCGCACTTACACCCACCCATCTGGTTCAGTACTTATGCCCCCTTACCCATCTCAGCCAGCCGGTTGATCTCCTCCATAGGAGTGTTCATCTCAGAGTTCTGACCCTGTCCTTCTACAATACGTAGTTCTTCCAAAGATAGTCCAGAACGAGTGAGGACAGCGGAGGAGACGTCATTCTGCGTGCAGAGGAGTAACGCATCAAAACAGGAATGTGGAAGAAGAATACACATCTAGGGTTTATTCAATCTAATTAGTCATGGAGCTCAGGTTCAGACTGGTCCACAAGAAGACCACAAGATCCTACAGTGAAGCCCAAGGCAAATAAAGCCAAGAAACAAGGGGTCTACGAGCTTAAGTGATGGACAAAGTAAGGCCCATTTACACTGGACGATTATGGCTAAAACTTTGCTCATCAGCAATTGTTTTAGCGACGTGTGTAAATGGGCGCGGGGCACCCGCATTTCGGGCTCTTTTCGCTGATTGTTAAAATCAAGCACACTTGATTTTAGCAATCAGTTTAATCAGTCATTCTCCACAGGGAGGGGGGGGGGGGGGTTGTGGAGAACAATTGTGGAGATTCATTATCATATATAATTGGCCTTTAAGTAGCTGAGTAAAATAATCACACAAAGCTGTCGCTCAAACTGTCCTTTGAGCGATTATCTGCTTGTGTAAATGGGCCTTTACTTCTAGGAGCACACATTTTTGGGACAGTCCAAAGATAATTAGTGCCTATAGAATAGATGAGGGGTTCTTCTGAAGTATGCATAAAAATGCCAATGCAATTGCATGCTAACCTATTAAAGGGAAGCCATCATGTTCTCTTTAGGTGCTTTTAAACCGATCGTTCCAATTTGAACAAGTAATCGTTCAGTGTAAACACAGCGAACGACTGAACGACGAATGATCATTTGTTTGCTTAGCAAGCATGAAAATAATTGTTGGTTCATCCGTTAATTGTTTGGCTTAAACACAGATTGTTCAGTCATTCTCCTTCACGGGTACAACAAACTGAACGATTCTGTTAAAAAACAACCAAATACAATTTATCTTTGTGTCTAAACTGACTGCCCGAGTGAATGAGCAAACTGTGACGTCATCTGCTAAGGCGAACGATTTATCATTATGTATAAAAGCACTCCCATGCTTCCCATTAATAAAGCATGAGAACTAGAGATGAGCGACCGTACTCGTTTAGGGCGATTTCGCAAATCGAGCACCGCTTTTTTCGAGTAACTGACTACGCGGATGAAAAGATTCGGGGTGCGCCGGGGGTGAGTGGGGGGGGGGGGGGGGGGTTTGCAGAGGGAAGTGGGGGGGTGGGGGGGAGGAGAGTTCCCCCCTGTTCCCCACTGCTACCCCCCGCTCCACCACGCCGCCCCCCGAATCTTTTCGCCCGAGTAGTCAGTTACTCGAAAAAAGCGGTGCTCGATTGCGAAGTCGCCCTAAACGAGTTCGTTCGCTCATCTCTAATGAGAACCCTTGTCCTCCACCCGTGTATGGCGTCCTCAGGGGTGAACCCTACTCTGCACTGTTACACTTTCGCCCTCCTTTGGTAAATTACCTTGTAGAAGTAGTCATTGTCAAACGAGATCTTGGCTGTTCCTGACTGTCGGATGCCGGATCCATAATCCGGTGCTTCTTCGTCACCTAAGAAGGGGGCAGCAAAGTGGATAAAACAATCATATCATGAGAAGTTTAATTATGGAGAGATAGACAAGTTTTGTTTCCACCACAATGAAGGCAGATCTGTGGCCCCTTGCCATCGATAAGCCCGTCTTCTTTGTGGGACGAGTTGTATTTTTTAAATGGGACAATTAATTGCACCACATAGTCTGCGATGATGTTATTTGTAGGATGAAAGGACCCGCAATTCTGCAGTGTTTTCTGGCCTTTGTCTTTACACTGTTCACACTAACTTTATTCTGCCACTCAGTAGGATTACAATAACACCAAATGTATATAGTTATTACTACTTTTAAACCTTTTAACTGAAGCTTTTTTGGTGGTTTTCGTTTTTCATCCCCAAATTTTAACAATGATAATATTTTCTATTTTTCCCATCTACAAAGCTATATAGAAGATTGTTTTCAAGGGACGAGTTACATTTTTATTAGTTGTTGGTTCAGGGCAGGAGAGAGTTACATTGCCTTGAGGTTGTTCTCCTCTACCATCCCTCCCATCTACCAGCTCTTAGCCCATTTCTGGCTATTCAAGATGGCCTCAGCAATTTTCTAACTACCTGACGCATACTGGGCACCACTATATGACTGGCCTGTTCTAATCACATGAGCAGCCCTGGCCAATCAGAGAGCAGGTATAGTACATTGGTAGTCTAACAATACCAATGCCCTGTGGGGTTTAGGCAGTCTGAAGATTGCGTCTGCCATTTTTGGACAGCCAAAAACAGGACACCGGAGCAGGCGGATTGGAAGGATGGCAGAGAACAAATACTGCGGGTAATATAATCCCTTCCCCCTCCGGTCACGGGAAATAATTTTTTCTCAAAACAGGAGGGTTGCTTTAATATACCCTTTAATGTAGTGAAACACTTTTCAGCTTTCGTTTTTAGGATGTTCACAATGCTGTAAAAAGACAGAAATCACTTTATTAAACTTTTATATATACTCCCTAAGTGAAACCTGAATATGCAATCGCTTACACAATTCACTGCAATACTCTTGTATTACAATGTCTTGTCCTCATACTGTCATCGGATTACACCTTGCGTAAGAACAGAACACGCTTAGGGGCCTTAATGAGGATGCCAACCGCCAGGACAACCCTTCTGCATCAGGGACAGAGGGAACCAGTGTATAAGTGCCCAGATCCTGCGGTCACTACGACTGCAGTATCTAAGAGATCGATCAGTCAGGTTGCCGCTGATCCCAGCTGCTGCAGGAACAGCTAGGACCTTCTGCATGTGGTGCAGGTTTTGCTCATAAACACGCAACATTATTTCACTTGTGCATATCCAGCATGGCAGATATCACCAAGGGATTTTACAATTTCATGTAAATTAAGTTCAGCAACTTTCTAATATTGTTTATGCTTTAATTTCTCCCCAGTGTCAAGCCTGCTGCTTGCTGTCAGTGAATGGAAACAATCTTGTATCCATCTTGACATTGAAAACATATCTTGATTATGTCCAACTGACCCAGGTACACGTGTTACAAGAGAGAACCATGATACACTATTATGAGCCTCAATCACTTTTTGTCAGCAGCTTTAACCCAAAAGTCCATTTATACGCAACGATTATCGCTCAAAATTCGTTCAAACTAAGGCATATAAGTGATAACCGTTGCGTGTAAACGCTGCCATCGTTCACTCTTCGGCTGAATGATTATTTTAAGGTAAGCTTAAAATCCGTCGTTCAGCCGGAGAGAGATAACAGGGACCACATGTGTTTTGCACGGGAGTCAGAGATTACATTGTATTTTGCCGACAGCACATGTGAGAACAATGGAGCTGTGTGCAGAGCTCAGACAATCTGCTGTGCTCTGCAAACAGCTCATGGAAGCCCTTTTACACGCAAATGAAGCTGATAAAGTGCTAATGGAAATTCGTATCCATTAACACTTTATGCAAAACGATCGCTAAAACTGTCAATCTTTCAATTGTTTGCAAGATTGTCTTTGCGTGTAAATTGGCCTTTACATGTAGGGTGCGTCCACTCAGTCTATTTGATGCAAATTATATTGCGGCTTTTAATGCAGATCTGCAGAAAATTCACCCCTTGAATGTGAATTCAATTGAAAAGGTGAAATTTCTTGGAGAATCACAACAAAATCCACACCTTATCAGTTAGATGTGAACGCACCCTCATATTAGCTTGTGGATGGTCTGCATGATATAAAAACAATTACACAATCGGTACTTACCAGCAATTGCTTGCACGGCAACACGCAGAAACCCTCGGACATCCCCCTTCTCACTCACTATGGCCACCCGGTGGACGAGGGGGACTGGGAAAAGCAGATTACTGAGATAGACAAATGCTCTGCAAGAGAAACCACATGGGGGAAATCATATTACACAGTATTACAGAGGAGCCGCTATTCACCGGTCACGTCTACCGGTTAGGATCTCAGAACACGTTGCATCCACCCACGTATTATGAGTGACAGATGTAATACAGACAGCACTGTATGATGGACGCCATTACTAGACATTGGCGGTCACTATCATACACCATCAATCCACGCTCATCTACTCAGCTGGTGGGGGTTATAGGGAGCAGAACGAAAAGAAACCAAACTAAAAATGAACATATGTAATCAGAACCAAAAAGCATAAAACAGGATTAATAAGCCATGTTATAATCACACTACAAACACAAAATATGAAGTGAATTAAAGGAGCTGCAAAGAAAATCTCAAGATTAAAAAAAACAAAACAAAAAAAACCTATTGTGTTCCAGACCTCAGATGTCTCTTGGATGGAGGGGTGTCCAGAGGTAGAGGGGGGCAGAAGGCTGCAGTTTAGATCGGTGATGGATTACCATGTGAATAGGCATGGAAGAGGATGCAAATAACCCGCTTTCAATAATCCCCATGATTGCAGAATGAAAAGTTCTGCAGCTTTCTAAAATACTTTGTGATTAAAGAATATCCGCACTTTTAAAAAACTTTTGACAAGTTTGTGTGTCTCGCAACGCACAAACTGCACATGATTTCGGTGTCAAAGCGGCCTAAAGAAGGGGCTGCAGCGCCCACAGAGTGCCGTGCCCCTTCAGCTGGCTTCTCTCATGAGCCGAGCGGAGCCGTCAGGTAATGATGACAGCCAAATGGGCACAGCACGTGGGCGAGTGCTGCAGCCCCTTGTTTCAGATATCAGCAGGGGTCTCGGCACCCGAACCTCTACTGATGAAAACCTTTTGACATATCGCTCTGAAAGTTTTTTTTTTCCGTGCAGGTACTTTTTAAATTCTTATCCATTTAAAAATCTCTACTTACTGACAGTGAATGGAAATGTTGCAGGTTTCCATTCAGAGGCTGAAAATACTCCCTGACCTCGGTACGCTCACAAAGAGGTTTGGCCTCTTAAATTACAAGTTCAGGAAATTTTGCAGCAGTGAAACAAAGCAGCAGAAGTCTTGTAGTCTTATTACAATGTATCACTATTGGTAAGAGCTATCCGCCTAGACAATCAGAAGATCCGTGCTGCTCCTGTGGATCAGCTTGCCAAGGATTGTTTCGACTGGATACATTGCAGCAAACCCACAGCTAGAAAATCCCTATAGGGGCTTTTACCAACTAGCGTTTTTATTTCTTGCGCTGTGAGAGCAAGTGAAAACACTCGCCTCGCAGCGCAAGAAAAATGCTGCGATATCGCTCATTTTTTCCAATTAGGCCAGCGGCAGCAGCGCTAGCCCCATTTAAAACATAGTGGCAGCTATGGCAGAACTCTCCTTCATCCCCGCAGGGACCGCAGGGATGAAGGAATCGTCTGCTACAGCTGTCACATCCGTGGCAGAAGTCCAGCATGCTATCCCATTGCTTTCAATGGGGTCGGTGCTGCTGCTGCCGACCCCACTGAAAGCAGTGAGTTATAGGCAGCCCCCGCAGAATGATTTTTCGGGGAAGGGCTTGAAATATGAGCTCTTCCCTGAAAATCATTCCTAGCTGGTGAAAAAAATATAAAATTATATACTCACCTCTCCGTCGCGTCCTCCGGCTGGCTCCCCTGCACTGTTGTCAAGCTCTTTCAGCGGGCAGGGATTTAAACATCCCCACCTCCTGAAAGGGCTGTGCTGATTGGTTGAGCCTTTAGCCAATTACAGGCAGCGCTTATTTATTTATCGATGAATGGCTAAGCGCTGCCTGTAATTGGCTGAGTTCTCAGCCAATCAGCACAGCCCTTTCAGGAGGTGGGGATGTTTAAATCCCCACCTGCTGAAAGAGCTTGACAGCAGTGTAGGGGAGCCAGCCAGAGGACGCGCCTGAGCGGCGGAGAGGGGAGTATATAATTATTTTTTCACCACTTAGGGATGATTTTTCACGGAAGGGCTTATATTTCAAGCCCTTCCGTGAAAATCATGCTGCGGGGGTTGCCGACAACCCACTGCTGTCAATGGGGCCGGCAGCAGCAGCGCCGACTCCATTGAAAGCAATGGGATAGCATGCTGGACTTCTGCCACAGCTGTGGCACAAGTCAGCGATGTTCTCCCTATGTTTTGAATGGGACTAACTGCTGCCAATGGCCCCATTAAAAACACTAAGAGATATTGCAGATTGTTTCTCTGCGATGCAAAGCTTGAATGAAAAAAAAAAAAAAATCACAAATGAGTATAAAACCATTGAAAATGATTGGTTTCATTATCTTCGCTGTCACATCGCAGGGAAAATATCGCTAGTGGGTAAAAGCCCTAAGGCGAATATTCTGCAGAAAAAATCTGCACCATTTCCATGTGTAAGAAAATCCACAGCTACTGTTGCGATTTTGTTGTGTATTTTGCGACATATTATGGCCGTAGTTACATATGGGGCAGATTTGTGCAGATTTTCTGTGGGTTAAAAATTCAACGGATTTGTTGTGCATTTTGCTGCAGATTATCTCCATATTTTCTGCTATTGCTGTGGATTTCAGTCTCTCCATATGGCAGTAATGTGCTACTAAAATTGACATGCAGAGGGTTTAAATTCCACACCTCAGGTCACTTTCCTAATTGATTTAGTGCAAATTTGACAAATTTTACCTTAATTGTGATAGAACGGCCCAGAAAGTTATCTTAACCCATTAAAAAGCCGTTGTTCTCTTAGGTTAAAAGAACAAAACCCGTTGTGAGCAATTCAAAGTGTACGTAAACAACCCTGATCACACCGCACACCGTGATATCACATTGTGTTAGGAGTAAAGCCAAAGAAAAACGCATCTGTAGATGACATTTTGAAAATCTCATCCACATCGCTGTTACCGATTCGCTGTGCAGTAAATCCCTACAGAAAAACTGTCCTGTGTGAACATTGCCTAAGTGTTTTCTTAGGATGTGTTCACAAGTAATGGAATTGGTGCAGATCCACACCAAAATCCACCATGTGTGACCGCACCCATAACCCCTTTAGTGGCACGCCCAGAAAATCTCCGGGGCTTGCTGCACTGACCATGCAGTTAAACCCTGGAAGATTTCCGTGGACAGCTCTAGTGCTGAAATGTGCAGAGCACTGAGCTGTCAACTGAAATCTTACGGGGTTTTAAGTTGTATTGTTGACTCATTTCTAAAAACCTGCCATGTGAGGCATGACATGGTAATAATAAACCTGCCACTGAAGGGGTTAATGTGTTTGTAAGAGGATAACCGAGTTACACAGTAGATTTACAATGCAGTCCTATGTAAATTCCCATCTCGCCAATAAATACGGAGCTGGCCATAGAAAGGAGGTTTACCTCAATCGACCTATTAGTATCAGGACGCGTGTTTAATAAAAAAATATATAAAAAATTATAAAACACACTCTGGAAGAGATCTACAACAACGGGAAGAGTTTTCCACATTTACAGTAATGGGAGTGATTGTCAAAGTCTAGATTCTCATAAATGTGGCCCATTCCTAGAAACGTTCATCCCACCGCCGTCTACAGAACTTAGTAGGTTCTAGCTTAGAGCATCACTAATCTGGAGTGAGTATCGGGCTCTAGATTGTTTTATCATCTTAAACCTCTGAAACCGAGTTCATCAAGTCTATAGAAAATATATGTGTAGAGAAGTATCTACTAGTTAGAATTACACTATCCTACCAAAAGCAACAGGACGCCTGAGCAAGAAACAAAAGTAGTATTTATTTCCATATATTAATACTTAGTGGGGCTAATTTGGGGCCTAATGACATTGGATACTCTCCATGGCATACTTTATACTAACGTCCGATATGCTTCAGCTGGTATTTCCCTCCATTCACCCTGCAAATGTCTGGCGAGCTCTTTCAAAGATGATGCATCGCCCCGTCTACAATGGTGTAAGGAGTGTTGTCATTGGACAGTTGAGTAATGGAAGAACGTTCTATGAAGTGACAAATCGCACTACCTAATCTACTTAAACTTATGGTCTGGGGATGTTTTATGTGGCATGATCTTAGTCTGTTGGTTGTAGTGACAAGAACCATGAACACAGAGGTAGACCCTGACATTCTAGACAATAATGTGCCGCTGACAATGTGACGATACTCTGGGAATGGGCGGCCATACTTCCAACAAGACAACGAGCCTTGTCACAGATCCAACTTACATTAGTTTGAGAATATGGATGTTTTATGATTGGACTGACCAGCGCAGAGTCCCGACCTGAACATCTTTAGAACTTACTTGAACATTGGGTAGGGAAATATAAGAGAACTCACCAGACACTTGCAAGATGAATGGAGGGAAATACCAGATGAACTGTATCAGTTATTAGTAGATAGTATGCCATGGTGAGTATCAGATGTCATTAGGGCCAAAAGAGGTTCACCAAGTGTTACCATATGGAAATAAATACTACTTTTGATTCTTGCTCAGGTGTTTTCTTATAGTTGTATTGTACATGTACAAGAAAACCAACAGCATACTTTTTCACCTAAACAAAGGCTAGGCAGTCATTCTGCTTCCTGAGCCTTCTAAACAGACTGGTTCTAAGATACAAAATTGCCAATAAAGAAGGGTGTAGAAGGTCTGGCCCTTAAAATCGGGGTTACTCGTTCTTCCATCTGGTATACCCCTCAACTACAGCCAGGGACAAGAGGAAGGGAACAAAGTATTAGCAGCGAGCTTGGTCAGGTAATGGCAACACAAAACAAACTACAAAGTAAAAGGAAAAGAATAAAATATGCTTTGTTTTCCTTTTGTAGAAGAAAATAAAAGACAAAAAATGAGTGAAAATTGGGTGATGGTCCGGTCACGCTTCCTTAGCACTCCTTTGTCTGACAACCCATGAAAAGGACAAGTTCTCACATTTACCCACCTCACCTACTGCAGAGCCAGGGCAAAAAAAACTCAGGGTGTATGGCTAAATTCAGTATGAGATATTCATGTTTTCAAAATGGTAGTGGCTGTTTTATATTATATTTATGATATTTTATGACATTTTGGATATTCATGATATATAAAGTGCCATTCAGGGAGTAGAGAACAGGTTTTCCCTCTTTGCCCTTCCCCTATTAGCGTGCTCCATGCCTCTGATTGGCACGGCCAATTAACCATGGAACAGGAAGGGCTCCTGACGGCGGCGCTTGCTATTTTGCCCCGTAATTGCCACCTTAAAGAGTCATTTGGATGTGCAAATGTGTCCATTACTTCAACTTTGATGGCATTTGTCACCGAGGACACGTTCCCTTTACCAGAACTACAGGACAAAATCAATGAGAGCATCGTCCATTATAGTCATTGACCATTCTATTAACTAGTCATATGTCTAGTATGCAATGTAAGAGGTCTCTAGGCTTCGAGAGGAATGGTCATAGGGGAAGATTTGGGTGCTCCAGTTGCTGGTCCCATAGTACATTCATACTTCTTCTATGGACCCAGCTATTTTACTGTCTTGTGACTGCAGTAAAGTGAGGGAAATCGGAAAAAAACAAAACATTCATATACTGAATGTGGGGTTAAATGTTAAGAACTTGTCCTTTCCCACCAAATCCTCGCACAACCTCACCAACCTTCCCACTAAAATGAACCAAGGGGACCGGTCATAAAACGGGTCGTGCCCATCGCTGAAGAGATCAGATCCTTCCTCATTCCCCACATCTGAGCCGGTGTCGTCCACAAATGGCTCATCATCGAAATCTTCCATCTGGTCCTGCTGCTCGTCTGCCAGTTCGGTGATGTCGGAGTCGGCTGTCGAAAAGGTGGGGGATGGGGTGCGGTCTGCCAGCCGCTCGTTGACGCAGCCGTGGAATATGGGAGAACTAAACATTTGCAATGGAACATTTGTTATCATAACCCAAAGGCACAGGAGGAAAGGAGGAGGGCGGCGGGTATTAGAACTCCATAGACCACCGGTAAAACAAAGCATAAATCAACATGGCAGGGGAGCAAGACCAGGGGGAGAGGGGATCAGCAAAGAGAGCAAATAAGGGACAAGCAAGGTGCAAAAAAAAAATTAAATAAATTAAATATGGGGGATTGTGTGCAAGAAACGCACAGTAGACTTGTTCATTAGAAAAAAAAAAAAAAAACTTTAAAAACAACTTTATTCAGATGTGCAAAAAAGTAGCAAGAGCTGATAGTTGTACAATGAGGACACCAAGAGCCAGGGCGGGTATAAGTGGTAAACAGTGGTGCTGCCCATGACAAAAACAAGTATTGTGTATGTGGCTAGGACATGACCAGCCGTCATATGTATCACCACCGTAATTTTCTGTACGCCGGGACCCACCAGAAGAAAATGATATTATAAATGAAGATGTGAACAATTACTTTAACATATTATTTCTGATTTAGAGCCAATTGCCGGGCTCAGCTTTCAAGTTCAGGTGTAGCCTGGCAATTAGCGCTAAAATCGCATCACTGGCGCCCATGTAATAGCGCCTTATAGCCATAGCAAAGACCAGCTGATCAGCAGAGATTCAGCTCCCATGACCCTTAACAAAAATGTATCTGGCGACACAGGGCTGGCCCAAGTGAGCAACCATAAGTTGAGGCTCAGAGGAGGTCCGTAGCGGTTAGGATGTCCTAACACCCTTATGCACTAGAAGTCCTATTTTCTTCTGGTACATCTCCTTTACAAAACAATGGTAGCCATACGGTGCGTAAAATGATTTACTGCAATCGTCTAATTTCAGTTCCTTTATAGATTTTATGTCCCCGCACACTAGAAGATCTGTATGTATGGTCTTGTGTAGCAGAGTCTGCATACAGAGCAAATACCCTGCAGTAAGGTCACTGACACATCAATCATCCCAAAAGTAACAAAACAAGGATTAATACAATGTCAAAGAGAAAAAACGCAGTCCTCGCTATGACATCATCACGTATGAACAGCGGCAGCCTGGTGAACCACCCTATAAAACAAGGTTGACAAGTTCAATAGTACGAAGCTTAGATGGGAAGATGAACCTACCTGCCGACCAGCTTGAACCAGTGGAATCGATCGTAGAAGGGGTCACCGCCACTTAGTACCGAGTCAGGTTCATCCTGGACGTTTGATGCCATTTCTCCTGCTCGGTCGTACATCTCTCGCATTTGCTCCAGACGCAACCTATGTGAAAGGTGTAAGAAATGAAACGTTAGAAACACCAACAAGTGGGATTGGAACCGCTGATTAAAGTTATTTCTATGATCGAATGCTGAAGAAACAGTCCTGCCGCCAAACCACGTCCATTTACACTGCCACGGTGGCATCATTTACCTGCAAACTCATGCAGCGATTGACCACCGTGGGTGCATGCGGTTTGGTAGTACGTGGCCAGCAGACGGTGCGTCCTCGGCCTAAATGTATTCTGCAAAATGTTTAAGTTCTCCGTTTGCTGTAAGTGAATGAAGGCAATCATGAATGTTTATGTTTGTAGACTGGTGGTGTTCGCAGGTGTGCGGCCGGCTTGTTAAGAGCATCGTCAGCCCCGTATTCTAATGCGCTGTACTACTTCTGTGATCACATGATCGCGTTTACTCACAGAAAGCAAAATGAGATTGTACTAAGGCCTCATGCACACAGGAGTTTTGCTGCATAATCCGCAGTGGGTGTCCACCTCCGGGTTCTGGAGCGATAACCCCCCATAGCATGCTATGGAAAAAGGATTCTTCATGCACATGAGCCGAAACCAACTGCAGTTTCCGCTTGCGGATGAGAAATCACAGCATGCCCTTATTTTCCTGCGGTTCCCACACGGACGGCTTCCATTGAAGTCTATGGAAGCCGTCCAACCCATCCACAATTGACATTGCAGACGGGTCACGGATTTCACGGGAAAAGCAGGAGTTTGAAAACAAAAACTAAATTGTACTGCGCATGTCCGACGGCGAGCTCTGCGAACCATCTGCAGTACAAAAAAGCTCTAGATATGCCAGGTACGCGTGGATGCTGGCCGGGCACAAGGTCGGCTCCCACATGCAGAATCTGACCCGCCTGTGTGCATGCGGCCTAAATGTGTGGCACTTAGGCTGACTGCACACAGGCAAGCGTGACATTGGGCCCAGAAACTCTGTCTGATGTCACTCTGGGCAGCGCATGAGAGGCGATTTTCAGGCAAAAACGTCTCGCATCACTTCTGTGAAATTTGATCAGCGTTGCATGTTCTATTTTTGGACGTTTTCAGCCCTGTGTTGCCCATTGAAATAAATGGGCAGCGGTTTCAGTGCTGCCGAAAACAGGGCACAACTTGGTACCGCGCTTTTGGCAACGCTAAACGCCCTAGCTACACTGCTGGAGTTAAATAAAAAAAAATAATAATTCAATACTCACATTGCAGGTGATGTCGCTGTCCCTGGCGGCACTCTCTGGACTGGTCAGCCTTCAGAGGAACTTTTGCTGGTAACGGAGATTCTAAATCCAGTGAGATATTGCCCTGATTGGCTGAGTCGGCTGATTGACAGCTGGCTGAGCCAATCAGAGCCAGCGCTGGATGCGTCCAATCCCAGACATTCATTGAATGGCTGTGATTGGACGCATCCAGTGCTGGCTCCGATTGGCTCAGCCGGCTGTCACTCAGCCAACCACAGCAATCTGCCGACTTCACAAGGTGCCGACCTTGGCGCTGGGGACGGCGGCTTCACCTGCTACGGGAGTATTGATTTACTCTGAAAACGCAGCCAAAATGTTGGCATAACGCATGTCAGTGCAGCTGAAACCAGGCGGAATCTGCAGTAAGCGCAACATTGAAAAACGCTGCGTTTCTGCAAATGCTTGTGTGAGGGAGGCCTTAGACTGCATGAACATCGCATGGCGTGTGATGTTTTTAAAAGGTCCCATTGAAAACAATGGGTGAGGCGCTCCAAGGGAACACAGAAAAATAGAACGTGCTGCAATTTTTTTTCCCCGTAGCAAAAAAAACCCTCACTCAAGTCCATTCAAAAGGATTTCATATGCGTGCGAGTTTTGTGCGTCTTGCACATAATTAACAATTGTGCGTTTCCCTAAGCGGGTTCTCAGCCGAGCAAAAGACAACGAAAGTTGGCTGATCAAGACGTGTCGATCAGCGCTCGTTACATCAGGCCATTCGCCCAGCGTAAAAGGACCGTTACTCTCCCGCTGTGGATTTGCCCATCGAAACATTACAGAGTACAATGCCCCGTGGATAAGACGTGAACATCTTGAATCCATACGCTGCAGATTTTTTCACAAGGAATTTGTTCGGCATTGCACATTTTTACATTTTTTTGCTGTGGACTTTCACCGTGGATTTCCCTCCTTTCAATGTAGACCGCGAAATCCATACATTCGTGGTGAAATGTGCCAGCAAATTTTTCCACCTTGTGTTGATGGACCCCTATGGTAACATGTGCATTCAGTGGAGATATGCATATCATTAGCTGGAAAAAAACCAAAATTTTTCTAAATCTGGACCGTATTATAAGAATTGTGGTAGCTTGCCTGAGCTTTTCCAGTGACCAGTAGTGCGTAGCGCCATTTTTCAAGTCCTGCACTTCTACAGCCACCACTGTACGAGGAAAGGGTTGATCTTCAGCTATTTTCTCAGAGTCGGGAGGAAGTAGCTCGGGCGGAAGAGGAGAGTACAGGGTGTCTGTCAGCAGCACAAACTGGAATTGCACCTAACGAGAAGACAGGATATAAAATGGTTACAGAACAGAACCAGACTAGATCATTGGCTTGAAACTTGTGGCTCTGCAGCTGCTGGGAGACTATAACACGCTGCATATCCTACCAGCCAAAGTGCTGCATGGAAGAAAAAGCACCATCCTCAGGGCTTAGACACAGGAGCGTAAATCGGCCGCCGGTTTCACGTCCGGCCGATGTACGCTACCACCTGAGCTGTCTTTCCCCTTCCCTTGTGTCAAAACCAAATCTAAGCCCTGGCTGCAGAAAAAAAAAAGCCATATACATCACCTTAGAAACGCTCTCCACCGCCACTTCTCCCTGGGTGCCGACACAGTTTCTCTTCTTCATCTTCTGGCCGGAGTTTGAAAAATCCCTGCTTCCTGGAAGCGCTGGCTGTGATTGGCTAAGCGTCAGCCAATCTCAGCCAGCGCTTCAAGGAGGCAGGGATTTTTCAATCCCTGGCCAGAAGATAAAGAAGAGAAACAGCGCCGAGACCCGTGGAGAAACGGCGGCGCCCCGAACAGTGCGGTAGAGGTAATGCATACTTTAATTTTTTTTCCTTTAGTTGCAGCTTATTTTCGGGGTAGGGCTTATATTTCAAGATTAACCCAAAAATCATTGCATGTGATGCTACAAAATCGCGGTATTGCCGCAAGACGACACAACGATATCGCTGTGATTTTCTCCTGCCGATACCATCTCACCCGTGTAAATTAGTTTTCCTGCATTTTTTTGTGACATATAGGGATATCTTTTTAATATATTTTTCCCTGTTTTTTTTCCAGCTTTTAGTTTGATTGGGGATAAAAAGCTAAAAAAATTATTTTGGGAATAGTATGGGAAGGTTCCTCCTTTTGTTTCAGACGTTTTGATATAGAATATGTATGGTTTCAGATTACATGGCGCATACGGCAATGTTTTTGGTTGGAGTCGGCTTTGGGTTATTTCCTTTTTATGTGTATATTTTTATTTTCTGTCTTTTTTTTTTTTACTTATTTATGTAATTTCTTTTACCATCTATGTCCCCTTTGACATCATATAAGACCTCTGGGGGACAGTCGCATTTTTTTTTTTTATTTGACACTTTTCCACTGTAGCTAGGGCATCCATAGGAGCCCCAGTTACAGGGAGAAACATCCCCTGAAGTGACAAAAGTCACTGGCAGAGCTGATCGAAGTCTGCTAGGACCCTGCAGCTCTGCTGTGCCAGGAAACGTGACCGCCGGGTCACGTAGTGGAAGTTAACCTTCCACTTCTTAGTACATAGCGCTCATTGAACACTTTGTACTAAGGAAAAAAAAAGCAGAAGTGGCTGAAAACCACTCCTGCCTTCTCCTCCAGGTTATCAGCTGTGACTAACAGCTGACAACCCGACCTGCTTCTGATTGATTGCAGATCAGGGCCTTTAATCCCGCGTTGTATTTTTACTATCGTCTGGGATTAAAGCATTAATGGGTTGAAGGGTGAAATCTGCTGCAGATCTGAACCAAAATACGTGACCAAATAGGCAGCAAATGAATAACGTGTGGACACACCCTTATAGAATTTTCTTAGCACCACACAGGTCACCGCATAGTTTTTAGCATTCAGGTCCCTTCTGGTCTTTAATTCTCTGCTTCTCCTACCTCCCTGATGTATGCAAGTGCATAATGAAATTAGTAAAGATCAGATGAGCTCCTCACCTTCTTTTTCAGCTCCACACTGATGGCGTTGGCTTCTTTTAGGTATACAGCATTTCCCCAGAGCAGGTCCCGTAGAGATGTAAACTGATGGTGCTTCCACTTCTTAAATGCCCACTGGGCTAGTTCAAATTCATGCTGTGTCCACGGAACTGTAAAAAGTTAAATGTTCCAGGTTACAGCCATCCTTACAAGCGCTTAAAATGTATGGCATGCACAATGCTGCTACCCAGAAGCTGTGACAGCCGGCCAATGAGTGGTTGTCCCAACTGTCACCCTATCAAATAACAGATTCATTGATTTTTGCGTGAACCCAGCACACGAACGGTTAACTCATTTTAGTGCGTTTCAAATAATTTCAGAAGGCATCTTTAAGGAGGCTCTGTCAGCTACTTTGGGCCTTATGAGCTAAGCTTAGAGGCTCAGAGTAGCTGACCCGCTGAGTCCAGGGATGTAAGTTTTATACTTACCTTCCCCACTGTTCCCCTGATGTCAGCACTCAAACCCGCCACTGCATGCAGTGAAGCATGCGAAGCGTTCTTCCCCTTCCATTACGCTTGCCTATGTAGTGCGCACGATACATTCAGCAGCTGGTTCGAGTGTAGACAAGTCGGGGGAGGCCAGTATGCGGCCTCTTTCACACAGGCGATGGCGATATCGCTGCGAGAAAAAAAAAATCACTGCAGTTCGTCATGGCGATATCGCGATTGTGTGGCGCTACAAAGTCGGGCGACTTTGTAGCACCCTTTTGCCAGTATTTTCAAGGAGGGGATGAGAGGAGCTTGAAATATAAGCCCTACCCTGAAAATAAGCCCTAGCTGCATTGAATGGCTATGATTATTTCTCGAGCGCCGCAGTTCAGCCAAATCACTGCAGTGCTTGATGAACCAATCAGAGCCAGTGCTTCATGCAGGCAAGATTGATGAACCCCCTGACCAGGAAGCGTCGGCTGAAAACTACAAGCAAGTGCGGCGGAACTGCTGGAAGAACAGTGCGGCAGAGCGGACAGCGCCTGTTAGGTAATGTATTGTTTTTTAATGCAGTTAGGGCTTATTTTAGGGACAAACAATAGGAGTTCTTACTGTAAAAGTTGCATTGCACTTCACAAAAACCACATTTTTATGCGATGCAACAAAAAGGAAGGTTTCATAGGGAAACATGGGCTGCAAAAAAATTGCAAATCATGGCAATATTCAGAATTCTGCGATTTTTTTTTCTCTCGCAATGTAGCAGCCTACAAAACATCGCAACCGTGAGGGAACCCATTGGAAACCACGGGCTTCACAAACATGTGATTTGTAGCGATGTCGCATCGATTTTATCACCCGTGTGAAAGCAGCCTAAAACGTAAATCTTCAGATTCAGGAGGTAAGCTACAGAAGTGTGGGACCACAGGTTTAGCTTCTAGGGCTCAAAGTAACCGATTCCCTTTAACTGGGTGAAAGCTCTATTAGCTCTGATACAAAAAAAAAACTCCAAACCCCCTCACACTGCCATAGAGCTCAGTGCTAAAGTTATGGCTGCCTACAGCCACCACTAGGGGGAGCTTTCCACATACAGTTTTATGCAACTTCCATTGGATAATACAGGCATCTAGTTAGTGGCTATAGGCTTCCAGCCTGCTTCGCGATCTTCTCCTATTGATTTCAATGGGGCCAAGTACTACCTGAGGTAATAAATCTATATCCTCATCCGAGGATATTAGATACCATAAAAGTTAGGAGTGAGAGGTAATAGTTGTTGGCCCGAATTATTCTATTTTGTGTAATTACATTAAGGGTTAATTTTCTTTTCACAAGGTCCTGTGTGACCTTCTTGACATGTTTATTTTATCTGAAAAATTTCTCCATAAAACTGATTGATCAATAATGGGGTTAACAGCGAGGATTTGTGTTCTCTCTGAATGCAGCAGCCCAGCAAACAGCAGAGCAGCGAAGTTCTAAGGCAGACATTGCTGCAGGACTCTGGCTGTCACTCACAGCCAGCTCCCACTGCGGATGGCACGCCTTTAGCTTCTGAACTCACATCATCTCCATGTAGCAAATATACGCCATTTTGCCGGAATCGCACCCCATCCATGGCGTACATCATGGGACGGGAAGGTGTTAATGCAATTGGGGACCTATGGATGTTCTTGAGTTAGGGATCTGGATTTGACAGTAACTTCTGCACCTCCTGTGCAGAGGCAGTCAATGTTTGATGGCTGGAAGTCCAACTCTTTGGACTCTAGCCGATCAGCAAATTGAAGGGTCTGCAAGGCTCCAGCAAGACATTCCTTCATTCTTTAAGAACACACAGCACCATACATACAGATGGCTGTGCCTGGTACAACAGCTCAGTCCCAGTCCCTCCAATGGGCTGTAGAGGTGGTGGGACAATGCCGTGCCACCCACTCTGTTGTCCTGCCAGACTGAAGACACCAAAGACTCTTACCCTCCTCCTCTTCTTCATCCTCTTCTTCGGTGGTCTCAGCCGTCAGTGACCGGGTCTCCACTTGCTTCTGAAGGGCCAGCAGTTTGCTTTCATAATCCTATGGATGGAGAGACAGGTCGTATAGGAGAGGTGGGAAAGAAGATGTGTGTTGGGAATAGAGGCTGAGTGAAGGGTGACA
Organism: Eleutherodactylus coqui; assembly: GCF_035609145.1. Taxonomy (NCBI): domain Eukaryota; kingdom Metazoa; phylum Chordata; class Amphibia; order Anura; family Eleutherodactylidae; genus Eleutherodactylus; species Eleutherodactylus coqui. The sequence goes on from NC_089842.1 coordinate 35,879,140, forward strand.
ACGCTGTAGAATATGTAAAGTAGCAGGAAATATATATAAATGGGAGAGAAGATAAGAATCAAGAAAATTCTAATTTCTGGGTAAACAGAATGAACTTTCATAAGCCAAACACCGTGTATACCATGTCCTCACTAGGAAGGACGCAGAGGAGACAGGGCACGGAGAGGTTAATGCCTTTATCCTGTAAGCCCTTATGTCATAGTACTGAAGAGTTCAAAGCAGTGCTGATGCTGATCTAACACGAGGAATCAGCCAGGGATTAGGATACTTGTGGTGTCCCATAAACACCCGCTATCTATATAGAGAGGGTCCAATTATTTACAACTACAAGCCAATATGTTTCAGATGGACTGTAAATGTAAAGCCGTGCCCTGGGTCCTGTAAAGAGGCACCGGAGCCCCGCAAACTCCTCATCCCAGACCCAAAGGCATTATGTGCAGCAGTACGGTGCCTTTACAAGGCAGTGCAGTCTGCTGATGCCAGGAGAGATCACCATTTGAGTTCACAGAACTTTAGAGGCAAGCTGTAGTTTGTATTGCAAACATGTTTGTACATATGATTCTTTAATCACTTTTTATTCAAGTTTTATACAGTTCTGACCTTTACAGTGCGCACCATGTGGGATAAATAACATAACTTAGACTGGTTGAGCTTTTTCGGACACAATGGCAAAAATGTTTGTTTAGTCTGTATTGTGTAAAAATAGGAAAAGGCTTTTATTTTTAGAAACCTTTATGTGACAATTTTAGTCCGCTTATGAAAGACTTGAAATTGCAATTGTTTGACTGCTTTATTGTATTTTTAAGGTCCACCCATTAAAGGGACTATAGCATCACCATTTTCTTTATTAATTAAAACTAGATAGAGATGTGTATTCTATTTTTCAAATCTTTATTTTCTGATTGTAGAATTGTTTATTCTGTTGTCTATACAGGACTATTGGGGCTGCCATCTTATCGGGGCTGCATTTAACAGCAATTTAGGCCATTTAGAAGATATGCTTTACAGCAGCTTCATGGGCCATTCACACAATGAACTGAAAGAGATATGCTTTACAGCAGCTTCATTTACACAATGAACAGGAAGAGATATACTTTACAGCAGGTTCATGGGCCATTCACACAATGAAGGGGAAGAGTTATACTTTACAGCAGCTTCATTTACACAATGAACAGGAAGAGATATACTTTACAGCAGCTTCACCGGCCATTCACACAATGGACAGGAAGAGCTGTACTTTACAGCAGCTTCATGGGCCATTCACACAATGAACTGAAAGAGATATGCTTTACAACAGCCTCATGGGCCATTCACACAATAGAGGAAGAGTTATACCATATATACTCGAATATTAGCCGACCCAAGTATAAGTCGAGTTAATAAGTTTTACCAGAAAAAAAAATGGTAAAGCTTATTGACTCAAGTATAAGCCGAGCTATACTCGAGTATATACTAGGTAAAGAAAAAATGCAATATTCACCTACCAGCCGGCATCTGTGTCCCCGGTGGTGCGGCAAACTGCTTGAGAATTCTCCCTGCTGCCATCTCCCTGCTCGGCTTTGAATTACCCTGCCGTCAGTGCTGTGTAAGTAAGCGCTGTGATTGGAGCCGACGCTCGATAAACCAATCACAGCCATTCAGTGATTGGCTGGCCCTTGATCCAATCACAGCGCTTACCTACACAGCACTGACGGCGGGGGAATTCAAAGCTGAGCAGGGAGATGACAGTGAGGAGAAACAGCTTGCCGCACCACCGGGGGGACCATTGCGCCAGGGATACAGACCCAGGCTTGGGAGGTGAGTATTGCAGGTTTTTTTTTGTTTTTTTTTACCTCACTCGAGTGTAAGCCGAAGGGGGCTTTTTCAGCATAAAAAATGTACTGAAAAACTAGGCTTATACTCGAGTATATATGGCGCTTTACAGCAGCTTCACAGGTCAATCACACAATGGACAGGTAGGGACCTATTGACGTATATGGGAGTCTGTTCTAGGCTTGCTCTGTGGTCTGTGCAGATAGTCACAGCTTATACCTATTGTGAATGGTGAATGCTGTGCCATCTATATATAGGGGTTACCTTTCAGTGTAATCTGGCCTGTGACATTAGTGAGATGACGCTGCAAAGCTCTGTCTACAGAAAAGGTAACATCAGCCTATTGTTAGGCTCTGTGCTCAATGGGAAAACTGCAGGATTTAATGATCAATTTCAAAAACCTACATTGTAAATGAAAATTTAAAAAAATTTAAAAAATATGTTTAAAACAAAACTGTGATTTATATAGTAGGATTTTTTTTTCTGATGACACATACCTTTTAAGGCATGCCACAGGAAGGGCTTAACAGGGTTAAATATCATAAGCACCTCTCAAAGCCTTCACTGGGCCAAGGGCTACCATGGCAATCATCGGCAGCCACGATCATATCACAGGCGGGCCCGATGGGGAGAGGGCACCTTTTTTGGCTGATGGTACAGGTAAGCTGTCATTACCTAGTTCCAATCACGGCTGTTTGAATCGGATGTCCGATGTCTCAAGCAGCAGCTGGTTATGCAGCGGGCTTGACTCCAGAGTCCGCTTGGCACCCAACCTGCACCGCTGTGACGTATATCACAGAGGATGAACGGGTTTAAGGGGTTTCAAACAATAAGAGCAAAATATAAAAGAAAAAAAAAATTCTTAGCAGGTAATCGATTAAAACAAAAAGCAATACTTACCGGTCAAATACCTCCCCCTATCCGGTCCAGCGTTGGAGCCCCGATTCCAGAAGCTGCAGCACTTCTGTGGTGATCCTGAGGGATGTGACTGCTGAAGCCAGTGATTGGCTGCACTGCATGAGGGAGGGACATCTAACCTCCAAGTAGCTGCAGTTATTTTATTTAGACTCATTCCCTGCCTAGAATTTTTTTTTATTAACTCTCGAAAATCCCCTTCAATGCAATATTCCAGTGGAAGATGAATTGTTTTCATGCACGTTCTGTACAGCCTGATATAGGTCATTCAGTTTGCACTGTGGATGCAGAAGACAACTAGCACAAGATTTTTTTTTCTTTTTGCATGTTGCAAGTTACAAATTATGAAAAATTTGACGAGAAAGAAAAAAAAAAAATTGATGGTGCAAATTCCCCTGCAGGTTGGTCTAAAAACAATATCAAATGACTGCATGACCTTGGAGGCCACATTTTACTGCGCATTTGTGGACCTGATACAAAAAGCTAACAGCTGGTTCAGGTGGTACCGATAATACCATGTGTCCGAAGAGTTATGGAGAGGAACTACAGGCAGCATACGGTTTATTCATTCTTCGGTTACTGTATGGGATATTACACTGAGGCTGGATTAACAAAGGCAATTTTCCTCTGCAAGTTCTATCTGATTCTAAGATGTACATAACTTGCATGGGGGGAAAAAAAAAAAACATTCATTTTTTTCCCACAAGCAATTTTTTCTTGGACTAATAGTCAGAGTAAGAAAAAAATCGTTGCATGTCCTATTTTTTTTAATGCCATTCTCCTGCAAGAAATCGCCCATTGTTTTCTAATGAAGTGTGAAAGAAAAAAAAAAAAAATTGTATCCCAATTGCATGCAAATACGATGCATTTTTAAAAGCCTGTTACTATGGTGACCGAGTGAAAAGAAGAACCAGGAAGTGCAAAGCAGAGAAATGTAGAAAAAAATGCATGGAAAATGCAAGATATAGATTTTGCAGACAGAACAAAGAAAAGTCCTACATTAAAGTTTATGCTTTGTACAGGATACTGACAGCAGGAACATCAGTAGTTGATCCACGAAGGTCTGCCACCCGGGATTCCTGCAGTCAACTGTTCACCAGGCCGATGTGCACAGAGCGGATTTCTGCAGGAAGCAGACAGCTTCATTGTCACTGCAGTGGTGAGGCTTAGTATTACATGCAAAGTTCCAACTGAAGTGAATAGAAACGCTGCATGTAATACCAAGCCTGGCCACTGCAGCGTGAATGCAGCTGTCTGCAGAAATCGGCTCAGTGCATGAATGCAGCAGCCCAGCAAACAGTTGTGCAGCGGGGTTCTAAGGCAGCAGACCCCCATCAATCTACTGTTCATAGCCTATCCTAAAAATAGGATTTCAAATAGTTTCCAATAGGAAACCCCCTTTAAGTTATTCTAACTTTCTTTATTTTTTCACAACAAATGGTAAATCTGCCATCTTTGTAATGCATCTTCATTAGGTTTTTGTTATTTTCACTTATTTTTCTGTTGACAGTTTTATAGTAATTTAGAAACTAAAAATGGGAAACTGTCAGCAGGTAGGCTAACTTGCCACAACATTATGCAGCAATAAGCTTCATTAATTAACACATGGTCACCCAATTAATCTGAATAATGAACAATGTCAATCTGCTACACTTGCACTGTACATTCATTTGATCAGGGCACAGTGTGTTGGGGGGGGGGGGGGGGAATGTAATGGTGCAAATCTGATCAACACCCAACTTAAAAAACATAAATGTTTTACAGGCCATTTTTTTCCCCAAAAAGTGGCTGAATTTTTTAAATTTAGCCCACAAAAAAACCTGAAAAGTAATGATCCCATTTGGGAACATTGGCATATAAAAGGTTAAGTACTCAAAACTAGAAATAGACATATAATGGTTTTCAGGTAACAATTCATTTCTTTTCAACAGCAAACAGAAAAACAAGAAAGAATTCTGTAGAAACACCACAAATGTGCAGATGGTTGTATCTGTAGGCTAAAGAGACAACGTTAATTAAAGGAAGGGCTTTAGTTGAGTACGCTTGCTTGAGACAAGGACATGTATTCTCATGTCAGGCACTAGATGGCAACGTGGAGCCACATTAGTGGAGAGGAGGGTTGGAAAAAGTATGTTTGGGGATGAAATAATGATTGTAGAGCCTGTATACAGTACTGTGTAAAGGAGTTAGGCAGGCGTGCAAAAACACAGCAAAGACTTATTTTTTATTGTTTCTCAGAAATAGAAGGCGTCTACAGCAGGACAACAAACCCAAAATATAGTATGTCATTAAGAACCATCTTCAAAGTAAAGAAGAATAAGGAGTCCTGGAAGTGATGATTTGGGCCCCCAGAGCCCTGATCTCACATCATCCAGTCTGTCTGGGATTACATGACGAGACAGAAGGATTGGGACAAGCTGACATCCACAGAGGATCTGTGCTTAGTTCTCCAAGATGTCTGGAGCAACCTCCCTGCTGAGCTCCTTCAAAAACTGTGTGCAAGTGTGCTTAGAAGCACTGATGCTGTTATGGAGGCAAAGGGCCGTCACACCAAATATTGATTTCATTTACATTTCCCTTATGTTCATTAATTTTGCTAACTGACCCCCCAAAAAATTTCTATTTTTGAAAGCATTCTTAAGGCCCCCTGTCCACGGCCGAGGTGGACTACCACCAGCGATATTCCGCTGCAGGGGAGGAGGAGGGAGAGACGACAGGCTCACCACAGAGAATCGCGGCAATCACAGCATGCCGCGATTTGAATCCCGTGAGCGGAGAATCGCTAGGATTCTCCGCTCGTGGACACCGATGCAGCGCTTTCCATAGCAGCACTATGGAAAGCTAGTCGGAGTATGTTCTGCGGGCAATATATCACCCGCAGATCATTGCCCGCGGACAGGCAGCCTTACTTTGCAGCATTTTTCCGCACCTGCCTAAAACCTTTACACAGTACTGTATAACGTATACCACGATGTAGCAAAGCTGAAATCATCATTCAACTCTTTACAGAAGCACTATAACACAAAGTTAAGATGTGCATTTGCATGGCTGGCCTTAGCTATGTGCAACCTCTGCAGTTGCACATAGCGCCAACAACCCACTTAGGTCTGTCTGGCAAGATGTTGTTCTTCCTTTGTGGCAACGTCATGTGGAGCTACATAAATCGTCCTACTCCTGGCTCTATCTCCTCCCCTATGATGTTCCAAAAACACAGCAGTCACCCATCAGTGCCCCTGCAACACAATCACTCAGTTCTAATGCTGTATTTTTGTTAGGATCTTGGTTCTGGTGCTGTTATTTTATAATGAGCTAGGTTCTGGTACTGTATTTATGTACGGAGCTTGGTGTACATTATTCACTGAGCAGTTCTGATGTGGGTATATTGCCATCTTGCTGCATTCTGCACAAGCATAATACAGGCAGACTCTCCTATTGGTGGGTGCAATATACAAGTGCTGCCACCTTGGCTTACGAGTTTAATCTGTTCTGTGACAGAGCTCCCAAGCCAAAACACTTGTATCTCAAATCAATGTAACCCATTGAAATAAATTGGAACGCCATTAATGCATTCAGGACCTCCCCAAAAATAAGCCCTAACTACACTATAGTACAGTTCACATAAGAAAAAAAAAAAAAAAAAAAAAGCCTTCCGCTGGCATTCCGGTCCTTGCTATGGTCTGTGACGCTGCTGCAGGCTGCCACGTCCTGCCTTCAGGAAGCTAAGGCTCCGATTGCTTAATCTAGTGCCGGGGCAGGCAATGAAAACCGGCGCTGGGTTAACCAATCACAACCATTCAATGATGTCATTGAATGGCTGTGATTGGTTAATCCAGCGCCGGCTTCCATTGGTTGACGCGGCGCTGGATTAACCAACCAGAGCATTAGCTTGCTGGAGGCAGGGTATTCAAGCCCCGCTTCCAGGAAGGAATGCTCTGTCGGCGTGGAGGAGGACACAGCAGGCGCATCGCAGACCATCGTAAGGACCGCAACGCCAGCGGTAGGGCGAGTGTTAGACCCCCACGAGCCTCCGCTGGCGAGCAGGCTTGTAACCCGAGTTTTTGCTTTTAAATCAGAGCAAAAATTCGGGAGAGAGCCTGCTCGCAAGTCAAGAAGCTCGCAAGCTGAGGCACTCGTAAACCAAGGTCCCACTGTATGCAGTTTTTTTTGTATGAGAGGGTGGCATCCAGCCTAAAGCTCGCAGCACTATGGATCTGCACAAAGTCCTATGTGATAACATAACATGAACTGCGCTAGGTACCAATCTCGGAATGTAAAGAACTGCCACATGTGCATAATAAGCAAATACACTGATTGACATATCGATCTTAAAAGGGGTCGTCCGGGACTCTTACAATTGATTAGCTATCCCTAGGAAAGGTCATCAATAGTTGATCGGCAGTGATCCACTGCTCAGGATCCTCACCGATCAGCTGTTCACTAGGCCTTCTGTCACTGCAGGTGGTGCTGGAAGCTGAGCAGCTCTGTCAACATTGCAGTTGCCCAGATTGGTACTCCAGGAGCAGTTCTCATAGAGTTCAATGCCATCCATCTGGAAGCCATCAGTAGTGCAAGGATCTGAAATCCAGTAATGCAATATATTGCAGTCTGAAAGATGTAAAGACACTGAACCAGCAGGGGTTTGCAAGAAAATCAGACGTCCAACAGGAAATCAGCAACATTTATAATGCAGCTCTAGATTTTGAAGTCTTCTAGAATGTTCGGGTTTTCCATCAAAGCTTCACTCTAAACAAAAGTTCAGAGGCGCCGGAATAGTAGCCCCCCGGGGGATATATATGTAGGCAGCCCATGATGGGGTTAACGGGGAGACCAGGGTTAATAGAAGTGCAAGGAGGGGGGGGGGGGGGGGGGGGGAGTAGAAGGGGAGGTTAGAGAGAAAGTGCGGGAACAGCGGTAGGCGGAGCATCCTTAGGCGGCAACGGGGGAAGAAGAAGCAGAAGAGGAGAAGACGGAGGCCACAAGGAAGTCCCGCTCATCGGCCTTTACGTTAGTAGACAGGGGTCAGGTTTAGTTAGTGGAAAGGGTTGCAGAGGTTATCGCGACATTGTCATAGCGGCGTTTGGGGGGGGGGGGGGGGAGGAGTTCTTGGAGCCAGCTGATATGCAGGGTGGGGGGGAGAGAAACAGGGGGGCTGATGGCTACCTCTCCCCCCCCCCTTTTGGTATAGTGTGTGGTCAGCCTGTCGCCTCGCGACTCTGTCAGGCCGTAGTCCCTGCGGAAAAGTGTGGGCTAGCCTAGGAACGGCTAGCGGGTCTCTGAGTCCGGAGGAGGGCGACTAGGGGCAACCGGGTGTGTGTTGCCCCCCGAGTCGGCTGTCTTGCGACGGGAGGGTTTTAGCGGGAAGGATTTCGGTCTCCCGAGTCGGATAGAGGGAGAGCGGCGGGAGGCAGGACGGAAATCCTTTCCCTGTTGGTGAGGCGACAGAGGGGGTTGGAGGCTCCAGGGACTTCCCCCTTTCAGTGGGCAGTTTTTATTTTGATTTTTTTTTACCAAATTGTTAATAGAATTTTAATAAACGGGCGCTGTGGCCAAAATGATTCCAAGCTAGAAGTTGCAGCGTTTTAATTGGGAAAAGGGAGAGGTTGGATTAGGTCACAGAGGTCACATCCGGTATACCCGCGTCATGTTCCTCATGGTAATACCATCTTTGGGATTCTAGCGTTTGTTTTTTTTTTTAAAGGAACAGCAAACATTATACACTAATGTCTAGAGCAGGAACCGAGGCAGCGCAGGCCTGACTGTCATGGCCCACTTCATCAGGTCCTCTATTAGCCTAGGTTCACACAGGGCAGATTTGCCGTGGTTCTGCCGCAGCAGATCCGCCCGCGGCCGCTAATCTCGGGATTAGCCAGCCATGTGGACGAGGTTTCTCAGAAAACTCGTCCACACGGGACGGCTAATCCGCTGCGGTAAATCCGGCTGAAACCGCGGTTGCGGCCGCCGCAGCCGTGGTTTCAAAAGAAGCAGCATGTCTGTTTACTTTTGTTTTTTTGTTTATTTACGTCGCGGCCGCGCTCTCCTCTATGGGAGAGCTGGCCGCAACGGAAAAGCATGCGGCCGGGCCACTTCAAAGCCGCCGCGGCTTAGACCGCAGCGGTTCTCTCGGCGGAAATCTCGCGGTTTTTCCTGCGGCCAAACCACAAGATTTCCGACGGGAATCCGCCCTGTGTGAACCCAGCCTTAGGCATAACAGTGCATCATGTTTTGCAAAGATGTGATAAATAACGTACAACACAAATAAGCCGACTTCAGTATCAGTTCAAAGTTTATTTGTAGAGCAGCCTTAAAAAACAGAAGGTTGTAAACTCTGTACAGAAATCTGCTCATTGGACAGTCTGTAATCCACAAAAATAGGTCTGGGCCCCAAAAGAGCAAAACCTTCCTTACCATTTCCAGGATCAACAGTTTTTTTTATCGAAACAAAGAATTTTTATGTTTCATGCTTAGCCTGGATTGACCCCCAAAAAGTGATAAAATAGAGATACCGGACCCACCTCCAGGGTTTGCAGGTTGAAGGCACCTCTAGGTAGTATGACGTCAGACTCAAAGAATAGTGGTAGATCAAGATACTCAGTGCTGGGTGGATGGAAAGCTCCAGGTGACGTATAAACCTGCCGACCAGACATACACACACACACAATCGTGTCAGCACATACACTCTGAGGCATAGCCGGGAAGCGGCAAGATCACAATGGCAACGGCCAATGTGGACAATTCCATAGTGCATTCTAACATGCATTTGCGGCTTCAAACTGTTCATACTGTAAGTCACTTTGACCACACGGTTAAGGGAACCTGGGTCTTCAAAAAAAGAAGAGCAAATTATATTCTACCAATGCAAGGTGTCATGAATGTTATATGGGGCTTTAAGGAGAAGGGGGTTTATATGACTGATACAAATTATAGTCACCATTTGACTATATAGGGCTATTAAATGTATCATGTTACCTAGCCATCTTAAGCAGCAGCCCCACAATGTGTGGCTAGCATGCCCCGATAGCCGAGGTTGGCGAGTTACAAGTTGGGGGGTCACTAGTTTAGAATATATAGATATTACATCTCATCCCCATTTAGGGTGGTTTTACATGGGACTACCATCGTCCAGTCACTCAATAAAGGCGAATGTAAGCGACAGTTGCTCCGGGTAAACACGGCCACCAACCAGAGGACGACTGAGAATTCGTTCACTAGTCGCTTTGTTTCAACTCACCTAAAAATAGTTGCCGTTTAATTATCGTCTAGTGTAAAACAACTTTCAACGACTCGCTAACAACTTCTGCATGCGCCTCCCACTGAACGCTGATTGGCTCCCGCCTTTTTTTGAACATTTTGCCCTCCCACTTAATGCTCATTGATTCCCATAAATACGTGGGAGTGATTAAGGACTCAGTCCCTGCTGGTCTGAGAATGAACACTCTGTGGCAGCATCTCACTAGTTTTGACCGTCGAAGGAAACGCTCGCTGCTGCGGTTTCTCCCTGGTTTGGCCTTTGATGGACCACTTTGCGCTGCAGCCTCTCACTCGAAGTCGCTTGCAAGTATTTATGCGAGTTCAGTGGACTCAACAACCCTTGGGCGTGCATGGGGGAGAGGTAGAGATTTCAAATACACGTCCACCAAAGACCCTCACGACTCCCTAACTAGTCCCTATAATTAAGATGATCGTTGTCCCGTATAAAGCCATCCTTACTTAAACAGGGAAGAGCTGTCATACAAGACAGGCCATGGCCATCGCTGCTTCTGGAAAGAAGAAAACCCATTTTTCTAAACCAGGAGAACCCCCCCTTTAATGCCTCTGCCAAAACCCCTATTAGACAGACACTTGCACTGTCCTTCGCCATAAGGCAATACTAAATCACGTAGCATAGCACAAACACAAAAACTTACCTCCCCTTCAAAGCAACTTTGATAGGGATTTTTTTAAAAAGTAACATTTTCTCTCTCTGCCAAGCTAAACTTACTAACAAACCGTAACGGAACGTTCTGCAGCTTCCTACTTGCTGACGGCTTTCAAAAATAACTAAAAATTGAAATAAAAAAAAAACAAAAAACAAAAAAAATCTTATACTTTGGTAATATAAGGCAAATTACAAAAAACATTTAGGCCAAGCGGTAATCGCTAGCCCAATACACTGTAGTGTAAGTAAAAGTCAGTGGACGTTAAGTAGATGTGGTGGCCCAATCCTTCCACAGTGGGGAGCAGTGAAGCACATTTTCCAATTTTTGGACGAAATCTAAAAAGTTAATTTTTAGAAAAGGCTCTTTTCAGAATATCAGTGGGAACAGACTAAAGCAGGCCATAAACACAGGATAGTTGCAGGCCAAATGCTCGTTCAACAGCATGCCATTTCTGCAGACTCCACCATGAGCATGAATGCTAGGGTTCAGTTGAATGCATGTTTTTCAATGGGGAGAGGGGAATTAGCTCTTTCTTACATCAATATCGGAGGTTCTGTTTAGAACCTCCATCACGGATTTCGGTTACAAAAAAAAACCAAGAGGAAATAGCGCCACCTGCAGTGCTATTCCATTCTGTAAGCTGCTGGATGGAAACCAAACAGACCCCATTATAGTCAATGGAGACGGTCCGGTTCTGTCATAAGGCGGAATCTTTCGGCCCGGGGTTACAGTTTTCCTGCGCCCTGAGCAAAGCAGGAAAGTTCTACTGCTGGTGTGAATGAGGCCTAGGTCGCTACCAGCCATAAGGAATGGTCATACTGAAATCCAATATATCCACTCCTCCTTTCAGTTTGCTTCCGTTCCAAGCTGCAGACTTATAATGGATCTGTCAGGTGTTCTCAGCAGGGTAAGCTATGCTGCTCGCCAGGGGCAACAAAACAATGGCGTAAGTGTGAACAGAACCATGACCGGTTAGGACCCGGTCACATGGCTTATTTTCGGTGTGGAATGCGCACCAACCTATTCAATTGAATGAGCTGTTACTCCGTACACTAATGTGCAGTAGATGGAATATGCTTAAAGCAACCCTCTGGGTCTGGACAAAGAAAGAGCCGGAGGGTCACATTAAAGAGGAGGACATGTCAAATCTTGATGCAGAATCGGTGTCAGGCACGTGGACTTGCCCATTGAATGGGCCTAAATCAGTGTCCAGATGCGCATGCAAATCCATGGCAGAACTCAGAGGCCCAGCCTCATAACTCCTCCATAAATGAAGTGGTAACTAATCTGCGCTTGAAAAATCTGACATTCTAATGGGTCACTGTGGACAAAGCTTTTAAAGGAAACCTGTCACCACCTATGAGCACCATAATCGGAGTCAGGGTGCTCATAAAGCAGGTCACAAGGAGTCCGGGGATACACCTCTCATACTCACCTGGCTTGCTGTTTCTGCGCTGTCATCGCTAAAAGCCAGCATGTGGACGGTTCATCAGACTCTTTAGAGTACAATGGGAGTGCCCACACATAGCCTGCAAAATTCAGTCCGCTGTACTGTCAAAGTGCCGACTTGCACTGGTGACAGCGCAAGAACAGGAAACCAGGCGAGTATGAAAATCACATCCCCAGATTCCTTGGGACCTGTCCTATGAGCAGCATAATTTAGTTTAGGGTGCTCATAGGTGATGACAGGGTTCCCTTTTAAAGTAACTCTGGTCCCAGACAATGCAAGATGGCTGCAACACTTCTATGACTATCTGATGGACAGTGTACATCGGTAGTCTAGCGTTACACACAGCTCAGATTGGCCACCTCTGTTCAATGCATGATCACTAAATCATTCCAGGCAGATATCTATCCAGCCTTTGTTTGAACACTTCCATTGAAAAAGAACTCAGCACCTCCCGTGGCAACCTGTTCCACTCATTGATCACCCTCACTGTCTAATATCTAATCTGTGTCTCCTCCCTTTCAGTTTCATCCCATTGCTTCTAGTCTTTCCTTGTACAGATGAGGATAGGGCTGATCCCTCTGCATTGCGACAGCCCTTCAGATATTTGTAGACAGCTATTAAATCTCCTCTCAGGGTTCTCTTCTGCAAGCTAAACATTCCCAGATCCTTTAACCGTTCCTCATAGGATATGATTTGCAGACCGCTCACCATCTTGGTAACTCTTCCCTGAACTTGCTCCAGTTTGTCTATGCCTTTTCTAAAGTGGGGTCCCCAGAACTGGACACAGTATTCCAGATTAGGCAACGCGGCAGCATAGATAAGTGCAAACAGTTGTATTCCAATTTATTCTCCCATACTGAGACAAAAACAGCTACGTTACCTATCCCTTCCCTGTCAGTCTCCTTATCACATCTTCTCCTGGTTGAGCTTCTCCAGTACCCCAGGTCAGCTCACTGCAGGCTGGGCCCAGCTTGTTATGAGGACTGCTTATCACAAATTCCTTCCGGCTGGGTCAGTGAAGGTCACATCCCTGTGCTGTAGCTTCACTGCCTAGGAAGGAATTGTAATCTATTTCAGAGACAGCTGGCATGAGCAATCTCTGAAGATAGGCAGTCCTCCTGCTGGCCTGTGAGCTGTGATGTAACGTACATTGGAAGACTGCCAACCAAATGTATGTAACCTCACAGGAAGGAGAAGAACCAGGCAGCTGGAGGTGAAGTTACCCCCTGGACTGCAGGAGACAGGAGAAGATAAGGGATGTGACTATCTGGCAAGTAGACTAATGGGGGAGGAATAGATAAGTATAGAATTTTTGTTTTTTAGTGAAAGAACCCCTTTAAGTCTTTATCTAGCTTGACGAAGACCTAACAGGTCAAAACATAGCTGTCTTTTTCTTGGTATGGCAGAAAAAAAATTTAACTACAACTTTTTGCACCTATCTATGCTGCCACATTGCCTTTTTTTGGATTATCTCTGGGAAATACAGTTCATGTTCTTGTGTGGCTGCTGCATTTCTGCAGTCCTACCCAGATTGGGTTCCTGAGTGAGCTGCTGGTAAATTCCTTTTCAGTATTCCAGATGAGATCTGACCAAGGAAGAATAAAGATGGATTGTTACCTCATGTGATCTAGACTCTATGCTTCTCATAATGCATCCCAGAATTGTGTTTGCCTTTTTGGCTGCTGCATCACATTGTTGACTCATGTTCAGTCTGTGATCTATTAGTATACCCAAGTCTTTTTTACATGTACTGCTGCTTAGCCCAATTCCTCCTATTCTGTATGTGTTTTTTTTTTCTTGCCTAGATGTAGGACTTTGCATTTCTCAGTGTTAAATACCATTCTGTTAGTCACCGCCCACTGTGCAAACTTTTCTAGATCTTTCCGAATCTTCTCTCTCCCTTCTCTACTGTTAACTATCCCTCGTAGCTTTGTGTCGTCAGCACACATAAGCAGCAGGGGCTACTCAAAGTAGAATGTAGTGTCAGACTATCAATGCACTACGAATGCACCTTGTGCATCATATGGTCAAAGAGACTGTGCGGCCATCTTGGTTGTGCAGTATCGGAAGGTCGCTTTAAATAGGAAGGATTACTTAATATTGTTTGTGTAATACATAATATAGTGTATTTCTTAATTTTGAAAAGTAGAGCTCCCCAGTGACTGCATTCAACAAGCTTAGAGCTTTTAATCCTAAAATGAAGGAAGTAGGTCAGGAATGGGGCGAAGAACGGTCTGTTGATACGCTTTCAGCATTTAAGGTTTTCTCCAGGGTAAATGGCATTTCAGTAGACTCACGTTTGTTCTGTATCAAGACGGAGCACCGGGCCCTTTATAATGAGCGAGTGTAAACTCGGCAATCTTAGGGCTGATATAGGCAAGTTTCTACTCCTTATGTAATTTCAAATACAACAGGGAGTGTCCAACATGAGAAAATAAAAGTTAGCGAAACCAAGGGAACGACAAAAGCTCAAGTGGGTAAATGTTACCGCAATCAGAAGTAGAAAGGAAAGCGATTATTACATAATGGACAGGGTGAATGGAAAGCAGATCTCGGCGCTGTACAATGCCGCACAGGGCGCCAGAGCCATCCTCCCACTCCAGATGGTCAGTCAGAGTAAGGGATTTAAGGTTGGGGTTAGTGTTTTCAGTTTATTAGGATGTGCGATTTTACTTGAATTGTCAACTAGTGGCTTAATATTATTTAATAGAACTAAAAAAAACATTAAAAAGTAAAAAAAAAAAAAAAAAAAAAAAAAAGAAGTCAGTGCACTTGACTGAAGATCACACAGAATAAACCAGTATTACTTTAACACTATGGGATGATTAGGTAGTACATAGCCAAAGTTAAAGGGAGTCTGTCACCTACGTTTATCCCTACAAGCTTAAGGGCTGAAAGTAGGTGACCCGCTGAGTGTGAGGATGGGTTATACTTACCTCTACCATCGTCGCCTAGGCGTGAGCGCTGAAAGATGCATGCTCAATACATTGAGCGGCGCGCCAAGCAGTCCGCCGTTTCGAATTTTATAATGGGTGGACTACTTTGATGCGCCACTCAATGTACTGCAGCAGCTTTCAGCACTCACACTGGGGAAATAAATGGGAAGGCAAGTAAAACACTTACATCGCTGGACTAGGCGGGTCGCCTACTTTCAGCCCATAGGCTTAGCTTATAAAACTAGAAGTAGGTGACAGAGTCTCCTTAATACTGAAGGTGGGAGAGGTAGCGAATGTGGACGGAGAGACTCCCACTGCTTATGGAAACTAACCTAGACGCGTTTCACTCTCTCCTAGGCTCCACAAAAAAAAAAAAATCAGGAGTAGGAACTTCAATGCACCCAACACTGTTATGGTTGATCAGCCAGTTTAGGGGGGAATGACATGGCACAAACCTCCCTGTCTAATGCACCCTGCCAACACACTAGTCCTTCTCAGAACACAGCTCACACCGTAGTTTCCCGTCCGGACTTGAGGTTGGGAGCAGAGTACTGACGCCTCATGCGAGGGGGAGTGACAAACTGGTTGTAATAATTAGGTCGGTCGACCGGTTTGTTATAACAGTTGTTGTTGGCATTATTGCTGTTACCATGGTATAGATCCCAGTTTTGTTGCTTTTGTGGTTCGGTGTGATGGTAGAAGTTCTGTGAGTCAGTTAGCTGCGAGTCACAGGACTGAAGGGATTCGGAGGAGCCCGATGCTTGACGTCTTAGTCCTTTTTGATAGCCATTGAGGGAGTTGCTTCTCCAGCGACCAGGTGGATTGTCATGGCTATTGTGTTGCCCCTGGTACTGGTTTACGTGTTGGTTGCGCATTTGGCTGTAGGGACTCCAAATCTGCCTATCTGGATCTACCTCCTCCTGTTCCTGGATTTGGGCCTCTTTTGGGACTTTAACCTCTATGACCTTCTGGTCGGTGATAATAATGTGAGTGCCTGGACTCCATGAACTCCGGTGGCTGGGATTGCTTTTGAAAGGGAAGCGTGGTTTGCGATTCTCCGGTGGGATGAATCGGTGTGGACCATTATTCCTTCGCAGCTGCTTGGCGATTTCCTGTTGTTGAAGGTTCTTAAATTTGATTTGTTCCTGCCTCATCCAGTTGGACCGTCCCCGACGAAACATGGCATCACCGTCCAATACTTGGCTGACTCTTTCGTCTTTTTCAGGATCTCCAAAGGACGATTTACTTATTTCACCTACGGTTGCCTTATCACCTTCCGTATTAGACTCTCGAGTCTTACGTTCAGCTTGGGAGCCCATTAGAGGTAGCACCTTCTCCATCTTCAACATTTTGTTTCTGAGGGCTTTTATCTCCTCATCTTTCATGTTGTTCTGAGTCTTTACTTCCTGCAATATATCTTCCAGTTTGTCAACGTGAACCTTAAGATCATCGACATCAGTTGGTCCCTTAACAACCGGCACTACATCCTCAATCCTTTCATCACCCACACCTACTGTATCCCACACATCCCGAGCCACTGCTCGCCAGGAATCTCGCTCATTGGGATCCTTCTTTCCGTACATGGCACACAGCTCCTTCATTTTAACTATGGCAAGAGCTTCGATCTCCTGTCGGCTGTGTTGAAAGTCGTTCAGAGCTACCTCGTAGCAGATCTCCTTCACGGCTTGGATTTTTAGATCAGAGATGGTCACCCACTTGGAATCTTTGCCCAGACGACGTCTTTGAGGAATATGGTACATCTTGTTTGTCTCGCGTTTCTTGCCGCTGCTGGGGAGGCCGCATTTCTTAACGATGCTTTGCACTTTGCTGGGAGGAAGCTTCTCCCGTAAAGAGGTGATTAACCGCCAGCTCTCTTCACACGATCGCTTCTCGGAGTCATCCCCACTATCTGAGTCCGCATCCTTGAGAAAGAAAAAAAATCAAAATGGCCCCAAAAGAAACTAAAAAAATGGAAACACGAAATAAAAGACAAACAGAGGAGGCATGAAACAAAGAAAAACAAAAAGGGGTGTGAAAATAAAAAATTAAAAAAAAGGGTGACCTTTGTTTTTTGGGAAAAGGTGAAAGAAATAATTTAGTCCTCACCTAGAACGTGTGATAGGATTGAAGAGAAGACAGGCAGCAGCCTTCATTAAGAGAGTAGAGTTAGAGGTGGAAGAAACAAGCCCATGCCCACGGCACACAGGCCAAATCCTGTAATCTCTCTGCACAGCAAACCCACCACTCCAAGATGCAAGAAGGAAAGGTCAGCCAAGAAGAAGGTAAGTACACGCAGGTTAGTAGATGCAGATCTCAGATTTTGGTGCTCAGCTTGGTTGCAATAACAGACAGTGAGTTATATATTCAACAGAGGAGACGGGTTACACGAGCTCTAAGTGTAGACGTGTGTGAGCTGGCTGAAACCATCTGATGGCAATGGAGGAAGAAGGACTATCGCTGTATTTTAGGTGTTACTGCCTTAATTAGGGACATCCGCATTGTAGAACACATCCACTGATATATATATATAAAAAGGAGTGGGCTAATTGGTTCACAACTGCTAATATATCATTACTTGCAATTCCCAAAAAGTTGAAGCAACCGATAAGCTACAGGCAAGTCCATGGCCTGCAGTCAATGGGCAGAATACTGTGCAAATACTAGCCAGCAGTCCAGCATTGATCAGTAATTTTCTCCTGAGCAATGAAACAAGACCACTGGTGCCTGTTTTACAATGAATACCCACAGATACTGGCAAAGGGTTCCAGTACCACGATTATGGTGGCCAAAAAAGACCACATGGTCCATCTTGCCTGCCTTTATATAACTTCCTTCTTAGGATGGATACTTATCCCATGGAGCTTGAATTCAATTATTGTTGGTTTTCCAACCACGTCTGCTGGGAGTTTGTTCAAAGCATCTACTACTCTTTCAATAAAATAATACTTTGAAAAGGGTTGTTGAGGCAGGGATTATTCCGATTGCCAGATTGGAGGTGGGAAGGATTTTTTTCCCTTCAGGCCTCATGTCCACGGGGAAAATCAGATCCGCTGCAGATTCTCCATGTAGAATCTGCAGCGGGTCCCTCCTGCCCCGCGGACATGAGCGCTGAAAATGCAAATAAATGAGAATAAACTTACCTCCGATCCGCTCCGTTTCTTCTCTTCGCGGCGGCGTCATCTTCTCTCGTCGCGGCCGGATCTTCATTCTTCGGCTCGGCGGATGTGCACGATGACGTCGGTGACGTGCCCCGCGCATGCGCCGGGCCGAAGCAAAATGATCCGGCCGCGGCTGAGAGAAGATGGCGCCGCGGAGAAGAGAAGAACCGGAGCGGGTGAGTAAAATATGATTTTTGTGTCCCGCGGATCCGGACGGCTTCCATAGGCTTCAATAGAAGCCCGCGGGAGCCGTCCCCGCGGGAGACCCGCATGAAAATGGAGCATGGTCCAGATTTTTTCATGCTCCATTTTTTTTTAAATGCCTTGTATTGACGATCCGCGGGTATTTATCTACCCGCGGGTGGTCAATGCATCCCTATGGGGTGCGGATCCGCGCGCGGGAGATCCGCTGCGGATTTTAAATCACATTTTGCCCGTGGACATGAGCCCTCAATGGGGAAAATTGGCTTCTGTCTCATTGTTTTTTTTTTGCCTTCCTCTGGATCAGCATTTGGGGGTAATAGGCTTAACTGGATGGACATGTGCCTTTTTTTTGGCCTTACATACAATGATATGGATGCTGCTTCTGATCTTTCCCCCCAACTAATCTCAGATTATGCACCTTTGTTGTAGTGTTTAGCTTCCCAATAAAAATACTTCACTCCTGAAATATATTTATGCATTTACCATACATACAGCTTTCCATCATGCACCCCCTCTCACTTCTCTCATCCTGTAACATATATAGAGGTTTTCATCATGTCTCCCATCTCCCTTCTCTCATCCTGTAACATATATAAAGGTTTCCATCATGTCCCCCCTCTCCCTTCTCTCCTCCTATAACATATATAAAGGTTTTCATCAGGTCCTCCTCTCCAGTCTCTCCTCCTGTAACATATATATAAAGGTTTCAATCATGTTCTCCTCTCTTCTCTCTTCCTGTAAGATATATAAAGGTTTCCATCATGTCCTCTCTCCCTTCTTTCTCCTGTAACCTATATAAAGGTTTTCATTATGTCCTCCTCTCCCTTCTCTCCTCCTGTAACAAATATAAAGGTTTCCATCATATCCTCCTCTCCAGTCTCTCTTCCTGTAACATATATAAAGGTTTTCATCATGTCCTCCTCTCCCTTCTCTCTTCCTGTAACATATATAAAAGGTTTCCATCATGTTCCCCCTCTCCCTTCTTTCTCCTGTAACATATACAAAAGGTTTCCATCATGTCCTCCTCTCCCTTCTCTCTTCCTGTAACATATATAAAGCTTTCCATCATGTCTCTCTCCCTCTTCTCTCTTCCTGTAACATATATAAAGATTTCCATCATGTCCCCTCTATCCCTTCTCTCTTCCTGTAACATATATAAAGGTTTCCATCATGTCCTCCTCTCCCTTCTCTCTTCCTGTAACATATATAAAGATTTCCATCATGTCCCCTCTATCCCTTCTCTCCTCCTGTAACATATATAAAGGTTTCCATCATGTCCTCCTCTCACTTCTCTCCTCCTGTAACATATATAAAGGTTTTCCTCATGTCCTCCCTCTCTTTGCTTTTCCAGTAACATATATAAAAGGTTTCCATCATGTCTCTCTCCCTCTTCTCTCTTCCTGTAACATATATAAGGGTTTCCATCATGTCCCCCTCTATCCCTTCTCTCCTCCTGTAACATATATAAAGGTTTCCATCATGTCCTCCTCTCCCTTCTCTCTTCCTGTAACATATATAAAGCTTTCCATCATGTCTCTCTCCCTCTTCTCTCTTCCTGTAACATATATAAAGATTTCCATCATGTCCCCTCTATCCCTTCTCTCTTCCTGTAACATATATAAAGGTTTCCATCATGTCCTCCTCTCCCTTCTCTCTTCCTGTAACATATATAAAGATTTCCATCATGTCCCCTCTATCCCTTCTCTCCTCCTGTAACATATATAAAGGTTTCCATCATGTCCTCCTCTCACTTCTCTCCTCCTGTAACATATATAAAGGTTTTCCTCATGTCCTCCCTCTCTTTGCTTTTCCAGTAACATATATAAAAGGTTTCCATCATGTCTCTCTCCCTCTTCTCTCTTCCTGTAACATATATAAGGGTTTCCATCATGTCCCCCTCTATCCCTTCTCTCCTCCTGTAACATATATAAAGGTTTCCATCATGTCCTCCTCTCCCTTCTCTCTTCCTGTAACATATATAAAGCTTTCCATCATGTCTCTCTCCCTCTTCTCTCTTCCTGTAACATATATAAAGATTTCCATCATGTCCCCTCTATCCCTTCTCTCTTCCTGTAACATATATAAAGGTTTCCATCATGTCCTCCTCTCCCTTCTCTCTTCCTGTAACATATATAAAGATTTCCATCATGTCCCCTCTATCCCTTCTCTCCTCCTGTAACATATATAAAGGTTTCCATCATGTCCTCCTCTCACTTCTCTCCTCCTGTAACATATATAAAGGTTTTCCTCATGTCCTCCCTCTCTTTGCTTTTCCAGTAACATATATAAAAGGTTTCCATCATGTCTCTCTCCCTCTTCTCTCTTCCTGTAACATATATAAGGGTTTCCATCATGTCCCCCTCTATCCCTTCTCTCCTCCTGTAACATATATAAAGGTTTCCATCATGTCCTCCTCTCCCTTCTCTCTTCCTGTAACATATATAAAGATTTCCATCATGTCCCCTCTATCCCTTCTCTCCTCCTGTAACATATATAAAGGTTTCCATCATGTCCTCCTCTCACTTCTCTCCTCCTGTAACATATATAAAGGTTTTCCTCATGTCCTCCCTCTCTTTGCTTTTCCAGTAACATATATAAAAGGTTTCCATCATGTCTCTCTCCCTCTTCTCTCTTCCTGTAACATATATAAGGGTTTCCATCATGTCCCCCTCTATCCCTTCTCTCCTCCTGTAACATATATAAAGGTTTCCATCATGTCCTCCTCTCCCTTCTCTCTTCCTGTAACATATATAAAGATTTCCATCATGTCCTCCTCTCACTTCTCTCCTCCTGTAACATATATAAAGGTTTTCCTCATGTCCTCCCTCTCTTTGCTTTTCCAGTAACATATATAAAAGGTTTCCATCATGTCTCTCTCCCTCTTCTCTCTTCCTGTAACATATATAAGGGTTTCCATCATGTCCCCCTCTATCCCTTCTCTCCTCCTGTAACATATATAAAGGTTTCCATCATGTCCTCCTCTCACTTCTCTCTTTCTGTAACATATATAAAGGTTTCCATCATGTCCTCCTCTCACTTCTCTCTTCCTATAACATATACAAAGGCTTCCATCATATCTCCCTCTCCCTTCTCTCTTCCTGTAACATATATAAAGGTTTCCATCATGTCTCTCTCCCTCTTCTCTCTTCCTGTAATATATATAAAGGTTTCCATCATGTCCTCCTCCTCTCACTTCTCTCCTCCTGTAACATATATAAAGGTTTCCATCATGTCCCCTTCTCACTTCTCTCTCCCCTCTTCCTGTAACATATATAAAGGCTTCTATCATATCTCCCTCTCTCTTCTCTCTTCCTGTAACATATATAAAGGTTTCCATCATGTCTCTCTCCCTCTTCTCTCTTCCTGTAACATATATAAAGGTTTCCATCATGTCTCTCTCCCTCTTCTCTCTTCCTGTAACATATATAAAGGTTTCCATCATGTCCTCCTCTCACTTCTCTCCTCCTGTAACATATATAAAGGTTTCCATCATGTCCTCCTCTCCCTTCCTGTAACATATATAAAGCTTTCCATCATGTCCCCTCTATCCCTTCTCTCCTCCTGTAACATATATAAAGGTTTCCATCATGTCCTCCTCTCACTTCTCTCTTCCTGTAACATATATAAAGCTTTCCATCATGTCTCTCTCCCTCTTCTCTCTTCCTGTAACATTTATAAAGGTTTCCATCATGTCCCCTCTATCCCTTCTCTCCTCCTGTAACATATATTAAGGTTTCCATCATGTCCTCCTCTTACTTCTCTCCTCCTGTAACATATATAAAGGTTTCCATCATGTCCTCCTCTCCCTTCCTGTAACATATATAAAGCTTTCCATCATGTCCCCTCTATCCCTTCTCTCCTCCTGTAACATATATAAAGGTTTCCATCATGTCCTCCTCTCACTTCTCTCCTCCTGTAACATATATAAAGGTTTCCATCATGTTCCCCCTCTCCCTTCTGTCCTCCTGTAATTAAATATAAAGGTTTCCATCATGTCCTCCTCTCACTTCTCTCTTCCTGTAACATATATAAAAGGCTTCCATAATATCTCCCTCTCCCTTCTCTCTTCCTGTAACATATATAAAGGTTTCCATCATGTCTCTCCCCCTCTTCTCTCTTCCTGTAAACACGTACAAAGGTTTCCATCATGTCTCTCTCCCTCTTCTCTCTTCCTGTAACATATATAAAGGTTTCCATCATGTCCCTCTCTAGCCCTTCTCTCCTCCTCTACAATATATAAAGGTTTCCATCATGTCCTCCTCTCACTTCTCTCCTCCTGTAACATATGTAAAGGTTTCCATCATGTCCTCCTCTCACTTCTCTCTTTCTGTAACATATATAAAGGTTTCCATCATGTCTCTCCCCCTCTTCTCTCTTCCTGTAACACATATAAAGGTTTCCATCATGTCTCTCCCCCTCTTCTCTCTTCCTGTAACACATATAAAGGTTTCCATCATGTCTTTCCCTCTTCTCTCTTCCTGTAACACATATAAAGGTTTCCATCATGTCTCTCTCCCTCTTCTCTCTTCCTGTAACATATATAAAGGTTTCCATCATGTCCCCCTCTATCCCTTCTCTCCTCCTGTAACATATATAAAGGTTTCCATCATGTCCCCCTCTATCCCTTCTCTCCTCCTGTAACATATATAAAGGTTTCCATCATGTCCCCCTCTCACTTCTCTCCTCCTGTAACATATATAAAGGCTTCCTTCATATCTCCCTCTCCCTTCTCTCTTTCTGTAACATATATAAAGGTTTCCATCATGTCTCTCTCCCTATAACATATATAAAAGGTTTCCATCATGTCTCTCTCCCTCTTCTCTCTTCCTGTAACATAAATAAAGGTTTCCATCATGTCCCCTCTATAGATTGTACAGGAGGAGAGAAGGGATAGAGGGGACATGATGGAAACCTTTATATATGTTGCAGGAAGAGAGAAGAGGGAGAGAGACATGATGGAAACCTTTATATATGTTACAGGAGGAGAGAAGGGATAAAAGGGTTCCATCATGTCGTCCTCCTCTCACTTCTCTCCTCCTGTAACACATATAAAAGGTTTCCATCACGTCCTCCTTCTCCCTTCACTCCTCCTGTAACATATATAAAGGTTTCCATCATGCCGTTTTCAAGACACCATGAGTCATTCATGGGGTATCGATGGAAATTATCCAAAGTATGCTGTAAATAAGATCATAAACCTAACACGCAGATCTAGGGGCTCCTTCACACGACCGCGTTGTTACAGCATATTCCCCGCGGAATACTCTGTACCAATCTGCCGTAGGCCTCCATGCTGCCAATAACGCACAGTACATGAAATATGCACAATGAAGATCGCAGCACAATCTATCTTGGCTCCTATTACGTGCGCATACATGCCAAGATGCATGGCAATCGGTGGCCTGAATGTCATTGTGTACTTGCTGTGTGCCGCGTGACTGTTACATGAATTACGTTAGAGTGCAGTTGGCCTAACAAGATGGCCAACTGTATAGATTCTAATACAACCTACAATATAATTCCACAGGAGAATATCTGCAGTTTATCAATCATTAATGCAGAAATAATATTTATGAAACTCCAAAAGTAATCCAAGCAACTAGAGAGATAGTCAGACTAAAGACTTATTATACAACCACCACTGCCAAATGTTAACAGCTAGCCTGTACACCAGGGGTGCCAAACACCTTTTACCGTATTGGCCTTATGGTTGCCTTCAAAATGGCCAACTGGGATTGTAAGACTGTATAGTATAGAGCTTATTCACACAAGCACATTTGCAGAGTATCGCACACACAAAATCTGCACGCGCAATACACAGTGAACAGAACGCATCGATTTCAATGGGTTCGTTCATATGAGCGCATTCGTTCACGCATGTTCTATTTTCATGTGTATTGCACACAAACATAGCACACATTACCACCCATACAGTGGACCCAGTAATAATTACCCCTATAGTGGCCCCAGCAGTAGAAGGTTCCCCCAAAGTTTCCCCAGTAGTAATCGTTACTCCCGTAGTGGCCCCAGTAGTAATAATAACCCCCCCATTGTAGTCGCAGGAGTAATAGTGCTCCGATAGGAGCCCCAGTAGAAATAGTGGCCCCCATAGAGGCCCCAGTAGTAATAATGTTCCCCATAGTGGCCCCAGTAATAAGTGTCCCCATAGTGGCCCCAGTAGGTGGCTGCAGTAGTAACAGTGCTCCCCATAGTGGGTTCAGTAGTAAAAAAGTGTCCCCGATATTGGCCCCAGTAGTAATAAGTGACCTCCATAGTGGACCCAGCAGTAATAGTGACCCCCTATTGGTTTCCGGCCAGGCAGTATCCTTTCAGGCATCCCACTCACCCAGCCTGCAGCTCCGGGCCAGTGGTAGCTTGTGACCCATTGACCTCTCCCCTCGGCTTTTGCACTGCGTACAGTACAGCGCACGCAGATAGTGTGGAGAGAGGTCAGCGGTCACAAATTCTGCCCTGCTGTTGGCGCCGGACTGGATCTGTAGGCTGGGTGAGTGGAATGTCTGTTAGGTTACTGCATGGCCGGCGGGCCACATAAATGGAGGTGGCGGGCCACATAAATGGAGGTGGCGGGCCACATAAATGGAGGTGGCGGGCCACATAAATGGAGGTGGCGGGCCACATAAATGGAGGTGGCGGGCCACATAAATGGAGGTGGCGGGCCACATAAATGGAGGTGGCGGGCCACATAAATGGAGGTGGCGGGCCACATAAATGGAGGTGGCGGGCCACATAAATGGAGGTGGCGGGCCACATAAATGGAGGTGGCGGGCAGACCTAGTGTTTTACATGTGGGCTGTACAGTATGTCCTAGTACTTCAGAACACACGGTGATATAATATGTGGAAAAAACAATCTAATGAACTATTTTTACCTATTGTAAATTAACTACTACATGAAAGATTGTGGCAAAATGTAACAACAGGTATACAAAGCTGAACAAAGTCATCTCATACAAGCGACATGTTAGTGTAACTTCTGGTGCGCAAGCCTTACAACTGTGTGACTTTATAAAACTAACCTGATGACTACAGAACTATCCTATAACCTGCAGGCGCCGTGGTTACTGCTGTCTAAATAGTTCTGCCAGCTCCTTAATCTAAAGCACTTACTATAGCTATAGTGTCCACTTATAATAAGCTCCATAAGTCATATTAAAAATTTAAGGCTCAATGGCCATTTTCATTTGATGATGGCCAATCCATTACTTATACAGCATTGACTTCTTCCGCTGTGCTATACAATGACGCACTCACACGGCTCATTTTACAGAAGAAATAGAGAGAAAAAAAAAAGTATAGACAACTATGTAAAGCTGGAGAAGGGTGGGGCACAAACTACATTCTGGCACCCTGCATGAATGTTATGGGCAAGACCACCCAATGTTGGTGTGTGGACTATTCCACGGGTTTGGGGGGGGCATAGTTTCTTCTTTGGAGAGCACCTAGTAGGTGTGAAGAGACTAATAAGGCCATGCATGCTCGTCTGGGATATATAGTATGAGATGTTCAATGACTCTAGGGCGCCACTTGCAAGTTAATGTCTGACCTTTTAACAGGCGATGGACTGGGAATATGTACTTTCTAATAAGTGGCACCCTAGAGTCATTGTACCATCTCCCATTTGCATACTATATGTCACAGAGGAGCATGCATGGCCTTATTAGTTTCTTCGCACCTACTAGATGCTCTCCACAAGTAGAGACTATAGAGACTCTCCCAACATAAAGACTATAAATAATGTGATGGTTGAGATGAAGGACTACTAGACTCGACCCAACTTATGCTATGGTGTGGAGGAAATCCCAGCACTTTAATGGAATGGAAAACTGACTGTATGACTGCGCAGAATACGGTTTCCGGTATAGAGCTGGCTCAAATGGAGAGGCACCTGAGATTGCAAACGGAAAAAGTGCCTTCTCCTAATGTCGCAGTGCCGATTCCAGTGAAAATTTTGCCATGATCTCAGGTGAATTAACTTCCTCCTGCGGTATTGCAGTTTATAGTCTGAAGGAAAGCATTGTGGTTCATGTATGGAGCAGGTGATCATATGGCTGAGTCTTCACAGTATTCGTGCCCTGCACTACCATCTGATGTGACTGGCAAAGAATTGGCAGCGGCATGTACTATACAGTGTGCAGATCACTGAGGTGTAAGGGCTAAGAAACAAACTGCACGCAGCAACAAGAGAGAATGCATGCACAGTACTGAGCCTCACAGAGGCAATTTAGAAGGGTTAGTACATCCAAGCTATAAAAGGAAGCATAATAGCTCAGTGACATATTTCTTGAGATGAACCCCGGGCCCACAGGCAGAAGAGAAAGCCATTTTGCAGGCGGGACACCGCTTCCTTTTAAGTGACCATTATTAAAGGGCACAGAATGACCCCCTAACAGGTAGCGGAGGAGCAAGAACAAATAACTTCTACAGGAGGACCTTTAACAGGAAAAAAAGTGGCTCTGCAGCAAAAGTATCAGCAAGATGTATACTCCATACATCTAATGTCTTAGGACACCTCCAGATTACGGTAGTCATTGGGATGTGCAACTGAGAATAAAAGAATATTGAAGGGAACCCATTACGTCCCCATAGCACCATAGACTAGTTTCTAGTGGTGCTAGGGGACTTGACATGGAGCTGGCTGATGTATATTTTATACTCCTCCCACTCCAGTCACCCGGAAATTAACTCTTTTCAGTTTCTCGTATTCGCGCTCTCCCATAGACTTGTATGGGCAAGTGTGTGCACATGAATCTGAAGACAGCCACATTTTTGAGCGCCACGCCAGGCAAGTATAAGGCATACATCACCCTACTCCCCTAATAGCATCATAACTAAGTTTATGGTCCCGTGGGCACATGAGCGCTCCTCTTTAAAGGGGTTGTGCCAAGTTCCCATCCCACTGTTCCAAGTCCTCAAATCACCTTGCGAATGCATTCACACGTAGCGGATTTGGTGCAGATTTTCTGTAGCAGTAAACCACATCAATGCTGCGGATTTTCTCGCGGATCCACAGCAGACTTCACGCTTTCAATTGCAGGAGTGAAATTTTCTATGTATCCAGGACAAACTCCACACCAAATTATTCAGATTTCGACAAGGATTTTGATGCAGACCCACACCGAAATCTGAAGTGCATAATATGCTGTGGATTTTGGGGAGGATCTGCATCAAAATCCGCCCTGATACGGTTTACAAACGCTAGGTGTGCACTCACCAATTTCCTCAGCCTCCTTCTGTTCCAATTTGGGACCCTCACAGCTCCAGTATTATTGGCCGTTTAATAGTAATGTTGGGGCAGGAAGACGTGACGGGTGCTGATGTAGTGAAAACTCGGTGTGTGCCCTGTGCTTCTTATGTGCCTCATCTACACAATAGCTACATTGAGGTCATTGCAGAGAGGTGCAAGACACCAGACAGGTGCATCTAAATGGCAGATGAGTGTCCTGAGTTATGAGAACTGCACTAATGCATATACACCACTTGACTGTGGAGACAGTAGAAGTAAGCAAGCGACTATACATTGAGCAGTTAACATCTGCATATGCTTGACTGCTTACTGAGCCAACTACTGCAATACATGTCCGAGGCAATGGTAAGAAAACAATTACGAAGGATGAAAACTTGGGGCTCCTTCACTTTTGACAGAGCATTTATTTGCAAAGACTTCAAGATTTGGCATGATTTGGATAAAATTCTGTCCCAGGACTGGAAGGAGGGGAGTGTTATTTTCTGACGATGTCCCTCCAATTCACTGGTTTGGGGTTCTGTTTTTAGCCATTCGAGACGGCCATTGCAATTTTCTTGGTAGATCATGCACACTGCTCTCTGGTTGGTCAGCATTGATCATGTGAGCAACTCTGGCCAATCAGAGAGCAGGTATATTATTGCACTGGGGGTCTAATACACTACTAATGCACTGCTGGGATTAGGCAAGTCTGAGGATAGCCTTAGCCATATGGAGGGCTATAAACAGAACCTGGAACCACAGGAGTTTCAGAAGACAAGCAGCAGGTAATATGACTGTACCCTCTGGTCCCAAGACAGAATTTTGTCTCAAAACTGGAGGGTAGCTTTAAAAATGGAGAAATCTCAAAATGATGTAAACGATCCTGAACCCAATGAAGAAACTATCCACTCTTTGCTCAAATACTTCATAGTTCATAGAAATTGTCCCGGTATTACAAAGGGATGATACTGTCCCTTTAAGCAGCCAATTCACACAAAGTTTGTTACAATGCTCAAGCATCTCTAAAATATTTTTAATATGAGAGCAAATTGGTCTATTCTGTATACACGTGGGTGGGGGTCAAATATATTAAATATCCATTTAGCAGGGATAACGCATTGCTCCATTATTGGTCGGGAACAATGTCCAATGAAATGGGTCCTAACCACTGGCAAAAGGGTGACATTTCTAAAAAGCAAAGGCAGCCTGTAGATTTTCATGCGTCATGGTAAGAGATACAGCATGCATAAGAGAGCACCGCAGAAGATGCTGAATGTCCTGCAGGTTACTTAAATATAAGGTTATAAGTGTCCTGTGATTCTAGAAGAAGAGCAATACGCAAAGCTCAGAAGTGCAGAACTACAGTATACTGGTGTCAGGGAGATGTGAGCGAGAACAGAGGAGAGTGTTGGGGCGTCTTACCAGTCTCTGCTGCTCCAGAAGAAGATCCGCTTCCTCCTTCTCTTTCTTGTACAAGATTTCCATTTCCTGGAGCCTGCAGGACAAGACCATTACGATTAAGAGCTATGAACACCGTCGCAAGAATAATTGATTTCATTTTTTAATGCGCCCCTTTACAATAATAGTTGATCTGAAACTTCCTATTGGCTAGTTTATATAGCTCTTATGCAAACCCATGCATCTCCTTGGTAACAAGCTGACCCTGTATAGTCTGATCCGGCAGCCATACGCTCATCAGCCCCCTACTTCTTCGCGATTTACTAAAGTGCTTGTTTGCAACAGTTTGGAACAGATGGAAGAGCATATAAATATCCGAATAAGTAATCTCCAAACCAGGCTTGAAAACAGAGCAGACATTGAGCCAGAATACGATAGAACTCAAGACCGGACTTTGTCAGGCTTCAAACTGCCATGGGAACCTAACACCACCTCACAATCGCATAGGGGTATGCCAATGAGCAATGTTCCTCTCCTGTCAATGGCTTACATGCGCAATTGAAACTACAGAAAAAACTATAGACCTGCGCTACTTGAAATATCGAATAAATTATGCATGTCTCAATAATCAGTGTTTCCAATAGAGACAAACAAAAAACACTGTTTTTATTGTAAACAAACAAATAAAAGAAAAGAGGTAGCAACCTCTTCAATTAGATATATAAAAATACTTGCGGGATCCTTATACATGCAACGCGTTTCGGCGCAATATACGCCTTTCTCAAGCATGCTTGAGAAAGGCGTATATTGCGCCGAAACGCGTTGCATGTATAAGGATCCCGCAAGTATTTTTATATATCTAATTGAAGAGGTTGCTACCTCTTTTCTTTTATTTGTTTGTTTACAATAAAAACAGTGTTTTTTGTTTGTCTCTATTGGAAACACTGATTATTGAGACATGCATAATTTATTCGATATTTCAAGTAGCGCAGGTCTATAGTTTTTTCTGTAGTTTCTTTTGACTTATCCGACCTCTTAGGAGGAACGGAGTTATACTGTGACCCGCAGCTCTCCAGAAAGTTTTGGATCGTTCTTCTTATTTAACCTGTTTTTTGGTACACCCTGGATAAAATAATTCTTACGAGCACACCAGGATGTTAGGTGCAGGCATAACCACCTGAGGGTGATATGCCTTGCACCAGGTGAGTTACCACACGAGCATCATTGTGGTATTATACATAGTTGTTGGCGCTCTCCGTGACCCCTATTCTTTACATGCGCAATTGCTACTGACTGTGGTCCGTTAGAGTATGTGCAGGTTTAAAGCCCATTAGTGACCGCTGTAAAAAGGCAGTCACTAAGGAGTTAATATGACCCTACTTGCTTGTCTGGTCTAATGTTCTGACTACATGGATGTATTACACTAAAAGCTCTAGCATCCCGCCATCCTACCTTTTCTCCATCTCCTGCTTCATGTCAATGCCTTGCTTCTCCAGGAGCTCCCGCTGGGCGAAGGTCCAGTCCACCGGCTCTGAGGGAGTCTCGGCCGAAGGGGTCTTCTCACGCTCTGCACGGGCCTGCTCAGGGTGGTTAAACCGAAAAACGTGGTTCTTGCCCATAATGATACGATTGCCTGAGAAAATAAAATAATGAAAAGATCTTAAAATATATCCATCAGCTACAACCTACAAATGGGAAAGAGATCAACAGATCAAAGCAACAGCTGTAACTAGTTAGTGTATTGCAAGACAGGGTACGCCACTCCAAAAGGGGCGATTAAAAAACAAGGGCCTGCTATTTCTTTCCCCGGAAACACAATCTTGGCCATTTCTGCTATTGCAGCTGTGTCCCATTTAAGTATGCACTGTAACTTAAAGAAACTTTCCATAAGTTACTATCGCAAGAGAATATAAGAAACTTTGTAACATGTTATTAGAGAAAAAAAGGTCTTTCCTTCTCCATCAGCCACTTCTCTTTCCCCTGCACCCATGATTCACTCTTAATTTACTGATAAAACTGGTCTTGAGAAAAGAGATGGACTAACAGCTCACTGAGATAAGGTTAAAAAGAAGTTTATAGGAAGGAGATGGAGGAGTCAATGGAAGCCATTTGAACCGCGGCTCATCGCCTAGCGACAGCGCGGAAAAAAACAGCGATTTGAAAAATCCTGCACTGTGCATGTCCGCTGGCGAGCTGCCAGGTCCATCCACAATACAGATTCAAACAGGTACGTGCAGGCGCCGGCCGGGGACAGGCCCGGATTCCATAGTGGACTCCCGCATGCAGAATCCAAGCCATCTGTGCGAGACCGGCCTTAGTCTGCACTAGCTCAGAGAAATCTGACAATTTGAAAATTGCGCTACGCAAGAAAAAAATGGCTAAGAAAAATTGCAGGATAGAAATCTTATAACAGTTTTAAAAAAACGTAGTGTTAATGTAAGGTTTTCTGAAAAATCACCTGAAACGACAGGTATGCTTTAAGTGAAGGCGGTTTAGCTGCAACACTGGCAAAAGAATATAAAAAGCAATAAGGACAGCGCCCCTCTTATGAATATCCAAATGAGCCAAGCAATATGGTGAAGTAAAAATTAGAAACGACTTACCGGGTGTAGGTGGAGGGTGCTTCCCATGAGGGGAGGACCCTTCCACTCCACACCTCCAAGTCCTGGTCGGCACGTAGAATCAAAGGACGAGCATCAGCGGGATCCAATCAAACATAGAATGTGTTCCTTAAATAACCCCCCGTAGAAACGGGGAGGAGCTTGCCCAAGTTTGTTGTATCCCCCAAAAACAAGGGGATTCAACTCCTCAAGAGGAAAACAAAGGGAAAGATATACGGAAATATCTTAGGCGCTCCAAAGGACCATTCATATTTAAATATAAATGCAGGAAATCGCTGCTGAATTTATTCAAAGATAAATAAAACAATAGCAAAAAAATATATATGCCAATAGCAGATTATGCGAATATGCAACGCGTTTCGTCGCCCCTATGGCGACTTTCTCAAGCATCAGGCTTGAGAAAGTCGCCATAGGGGCGACGAAACGCGTTGCATATTCGCATAATCTGCTATTGGCATATATATTTTTTTGCTATTGTTTTATTTATCTTTGAATAAATTCAGCAGCGATTTCCTGCATTTATATTTAAATATGAATGGTCCTTTGGAGCGCCTAAGATATTTCCGTATACTGGCAAAAGAATATTAGTGCTGCAGTTAAAAAGCAGACAGCTTCTCTAATATAATACCCATTTGATGCAGCCAGCCATTCACAGAACAAGCGCTCAGCCTACAGCTCATAGCCCTACTAGCGTTAATGTGTGGAGTGGCCATATATACTGTATATACTTCAGGTAGAAGAAGGATCATTCCAGCTGCAGATAGTTCTGTTTCTTACCGGAACGCAGCTGCACCGGAAGCACCACTCGTTTCCCATTTACATAGGTCTCTGAATGTTCACAGGGCTCCAGAGTCACAATGACTGGAAGAGAAGACATAAAACAATGCATTATTCATACATGGTGCAAATGCAAGACGGATATCTCTCTGTTGCACTTGCACCTTTCCAATCTCTATACTAAATTAGGCAGGTAATATGTATGTATCAAACGATGTGGTATTGATACAGACTACTCAGATAAAGTGAAATAAGCTTCATCTACGTATGCTGGACATGTTTTTGTCCAAATACACTTTTAAAGTTGCTGTTAAACACAAAGCTCGCAACACTGACAGATTTTTGTAGCTGCAATATCCAAAAAATACACAAAAGGGGATTCTAAACATATTGGAGTACAGTAATTCAGCAAAGTGGAAGGCACACTTTACATCACTCATTGGAGGAGGAACAGGGGCTTGTGCATTAACTACCACTTCAGACACCTGAAAAATTATTATAACATTATAACAGAGCTTGTCTGGCAAAATATAGTGTTCTTCTAACGTATCGTGTTCTTCTAACGTATCTACGTGTATCTGTCAGTCATTTACAAAGTGCTCAATACACTAAAGAAAAAAAAAAAAAAAAGAAAAAAAAGATACCTTCTCCAGTGGGCATCCTCTCACTACGGAATATGCAGTGCTTCTCCTTAATGTGGGCGCCACTCAATACAATGTCCTGGCGTCTTTCTGCATCCGCTTGACCAACCCTGCAGACAAGAGACCAGAATTACAATCAGCTGCCTTTACAACACAGGCATAGTCAGTATGAGAGAGTACAGTACGGGTCCCCATACACATTAGATTGAAACCCCTAAGTGATGGCCCAATAGTGTTTTTACGTCCTGCTATTGCAGGTCGTGTATGGAGGGAGATAATGTCGCTATCTCTCTCGATACAGTGCGGGCGTCAGCTGTTTATTACAGCTGACACCCGCGGGCAATAGCTGCAATCGGGCGCGCGCCCGGTCGCAGCTATTAACCCTTTAAATGCCGCTGTCAATTCTGACAGCAGCATTAACATCCCCGGAACAATGTTCGGGGGTTCCGTATGGCCCTCCCGCGGTGAGATCGGCAGAGCCGTGCAGGTACAAATAAAGTTTATTATTATTATTAAATAAAGGAGTTACGATCTTTTAAAAAGGGGGGAGGAAAAAACTAAAATGCAAAAAAGCAAAAAAGCTCCGTCACTAAAGGGTTAAAGTTGATAAAAAAGGAACTATTTTAGTACTAACGAACATTCATTCATTCATTGGGTGAAAGTTAACAAAGAATGATCATGAGAAGACACAATGTCGCTGTCTGGAAATTCAGCAGAGTTTAATTTATTCTTTACTTTCAGATCAAGGTAATGAAACACGACCCGAGGCAATACTCCGATGTGGACCTAAGGCACCATGTGGACCTAAGAGATGGCAGTCCTTAAAAGTGGTCAAATAAGCAAGTGAAGTCCTCAGATAGATACCGTAGCCAACATCCCAGGGTTTAAAGTGTTTGGCCAATAGTCAGATGAACGATCTTATTGCTGTTACAAGAGATCGTGTGTCTACAAAGGATCCTTCTGGATAGTATGTACCCAAAAATGATCATTCATTGGTCGCTTGGTGTCACTGAACAAGTATGACCAACTGTAATGACCAATATGGACTTATGGGTGACTTGAACCCATTAAGATTAAGTAATCGTGAACATTTGTGGATATAGAGCCGCAAATCTCATGAAATGGTATTCAAGTAGTTTTACCGGTTCTTCTTTATTAAAGATTTAAAAAAGCAAGGAAAAAAAGCCAATATTTAACGCATTCCGAGGAAATGCCTGTAATGGGTGCGGGATATAGAGGAGGTTTCTCCTATCTTCGCTACCGTTCTGGAGAACCCCTTAAAGACCAGGGTGCTGCCCCCCTGTGTTTTTTTCTTAAGCTATCAAAATTGTTTTTTTTCTGCAGACATTTTTAAAATACATCTTTTATTCACTGCCTTTTTTCAGTTTTTTAGCTGTTGGCTAGCTGTTGAAAGGCGATTACCTGTTTATACCAGACGAATAATCAACCAGCGACTATTTTTAGGTGAGCTGAAATTAAGCAAGTAGTAGCCAGTGAATAACTTCTTGATAGTCACCCAGTTGTTGGCCTTGTTTACACGGAACAGCTGTTGCTTTACATTCGCTCTTTCAAGCGACTATTTGGACAATCGCTATCCTGCATATAGCTACCTTAAAAACGTGTATGGAAGGATCTCGGAAACAAGCGTTCACCAGACGATCGTTAGTCTCAACTATCAAACTTACTTCTATCCAACAAGTATGGCCACCTAAGAGAACTCACCTAGTTATGCCATCTTTAATGTAATACAAAAGGCACTCGGACATGAGAGGATCCTCATTAAGGTTAACAAGATGCGGAGTCTGTAATAAAACATTAGGGGATCAAGAACAAGATTGCATTAAAACACAAGATTTTAAAAGGTTTTCCGGTCTTCTAAAAATTATAAAATAAAAACTTGTGCAGGTTTCTAATATAATATTTTTCCACCTAATCTGAATTTTAACAGATCTCGGTTTGCTGTCAGTATA
The DNA here is from genome assembly GCF_035609145.1 of Eleutherodactylus coqui. Classification (NCBI taxonomy): domain Eukaryota; kingdom Metazoa; phylum Chordata; class Amphibia; order Anura; family Eleutherodactylidae; genus Eleutherodactylus; species Eleutherodactylus coqui. The sequence continues at coordinate 35,914,181 of NC_089842.1, forward strand.
TGAAAACATTAGTTCACATTCAGGAGGTTGAAATGGTCCCATCCTACTCATAGAACTTCAGCCTGTTACAATGTATCCGTGCATGTAAGAGTCACTAGCCTGAATCAAGGGCAGGAGATAGATTTGTGCTGCCAGTCTTGTCCATGGGCCGTTCTGGTAATGCAGCTCGTCTACATCCAAGTAAATGTATTTTCTAATCCTAAACACCCCCTCCAAAATTTACGGCAAATTGCCTACATTGATACATTGCAGCAGCACCAAAAATCCCATCAATATTAAAGCTTCTTCCATTCTTTATAGCAAGATTCATATAACAAGGAATTAAAAACGATTACAAAGTTGCAAAACTTTTTGTCAGCTCCATTCCCACTGCAGTGGCGAGGAATATATATTTTACGAAACCCTTGATTCTCATAGGCTGAAATATAAATCTGTAATTCATCTATTAAAGGGATTGCCCAGTTGTAAACTATTGATCGCTAACCATAGGATAGGCCATCAATAGTAGACCAGCGAGAATCTGCCAACCATGATCACTGCCAATCAGCTGTTCGCTGGACCGGTGTGCTCATGCACTAAGCTGATTTCTGTAGGAAGCAGACAGCTCCATTCTCACTGCAGTGGCGAGGTTTGAAACTGCAGGCCAAGTTCCCATTTAAGTAAAATCTTTGCAGGCAATACCAAGCCTGGCCACTGCAGTGGGAACGGAGCTGTGTGCTTCCTGCAGAAATCAGCTCAGTGCATGATCACATCAGTACAGCCAACAGCTGATCATCGGGTGTTTTAGGCAGCAGAACCCTACGGATTTACTATTGATGACCTATCCTGAGGCTAGGTCGTGGATAGTTTGCAACTGGGCAACCTCTTAGCTATAAAAATATAAAAATTTCAACATCACTGAAAATATTCATGTTACGCTTTGCATTCAGGTAAAGATGAAGGTTATAAACCCCACACACCATAATTCCCTTTCTAACGAGGTCTATTCTAGGAAAGAGATCTACCCGCTACAACAAACCTTCTTTGGGGAGAAGACCCCAGAGGAGTCAGCCATGAGGTCACAGTGGCTGGGTGAAGAGATCTGTATGGAATCAGCGAGGACAGAGATAGGAAGCACAGAAGACAATGATAGATGGAAGGCAGAATGAAAATGGTCACACGTGTCCCCTGCAGGGTTTCTTACTATCCATTTCCCATGACAGAACTACATCTCCCAGAATCCACCCACATTGAGGAACCGCATGGGACTCTGGGAGGCTGAACTGTTCTGTACATTGTTAAATGCCACCACGGATACAACAGTAACACATCCACTTGGTGAGCTACAGTATAATATTTGGGTTGCTACAATCTGCATAGGTTGATGCTAACTAAAGACAATGTAATTCATGAAGCCAAGACTGCCCCCCCGGGTAACATTTAAAGGGATTTTTGCAATTTCAGCTGAAGGTGGGATGCAAACAATTGGATTGCTAATATTTCCAACGCAGCAGCAACTGTACCTTTTCACATCACCTGTGTATTCCCTATGCAGGTATGTTTGGGAGACCCGATCGTCTACATCAATTATGCAGCCAAGTGCCATAATAGTTAGGATTCCCTTTAAATGGGGGTCATCTACAGGAAAAGCAGGATTTAACCTACTAAAAACCTATTCATATTTACTTACCTTTCTTACACAATGTGAATTATAATCTGATAGGTTGCTATGAGTAACAGCACTATTTTCACAGGTATTACTATAAGGATTAAAAGGGGTTGTCCAGGTCCAAACTATTGATGGCCTATTCTTAGTATAGCTGATGAGCTGTTCGCCAATCCAGTGTGCTGCTGCAGCTAGCTGGTTTCTGGAGGAAACAGACAGCTCCATTCCTACAGCAGTGGCCAACCTTGGTATTGCAGGCAGAGTTACCATTCACTTAATTGGTAAAATTCCCCTCAATACAAAGCCTGGCCACTGCATGTGTATGTGGGAACAGTGCTGTCTGCTTCCTGCAGAGATCAGCTCAGCGAATGAGCGCTCCAGGCCAGAGAACAGCTGATTAGAGCAGGTCCTTGGCAGCAAACCTCGGTTGATGAACTATGGATCGCCTATCCTAAAGCTAGGTCTGTAATAGTTTACAACTGGACAACCCCTTTAAGGGTACAGACTTGGCTCATGAATTGGATACTACAACAGACCTGATCCGCAGAAAGAGAGTCAAAATACTCATCAAAAAACATGGAGGAAATCTGGGAGAGAATGAAATATGAGATGAAGACAGAAAGTTAAAGGACATTTATAAAAGGGAGAGAAGCTTTGGGCATAGAGACTCCACTAAATTCAATGTAGGGAAGATGGTAAAAGGCTAGATGCCACCCAAGCCTGCCCGGTGCCCAGTATATTATTACACATTATAAAGCAGCTGTCTAAAGTACAACCACCCCTACGTTATGAAGAGGAGAGATAATGTGTAGCCACCAAATGGACTTTTGGTATCATGCTAGAGCTCTATTAGGTTTCAATGAGAGATGGCATGTTCTATTTTCATATATTCCATCTCCCAATAGGATAGGGGGTTACTTGCCAATTGGTGGGGATCTGACTGGTGGGACCCCCACTGATCCATAGAAGTCGCCCCGAGCACATCCTGAAATTTTGACAGCAGTGATCGCACATGCATGCCACCATGCCAATCAGTTCAATGGGACCATCGGAGATCGCAGAGTTCAAGTGCTCGGCAATCTCCAGGGGTTCTATTGAAGTGAATGGTGTAGTGGCATGCATGTGCAGCCACAGCTGTCAATATTCAGGGATGCCCAAGAGGGATTTGTTTGGATCAGTAAGGGTCCCGGTGTCAGACTTGCTGAGATTGAAATACCCCTTTAACTATATATTCCAGCAAATCATACTAGATAAAAGTTGACACCAAGGTTAAAGCTACATCACCAATATAAAGTAAAAGATTCCATGTTGTGCTGGATGGCATGTAAGGAAATTATCTACCTTTTTAGGGGAGAAAACCCCCAATGTTCCACCATCTTCTCGAATTGCAACCCCCATCTCTGCCAATAACGCCTCTCTGAAAAGAAAAGGTGTCACTGATCAGTTCACACATAAAACAAACAGCCATCTGTCTAAGGCTGGATTCAGACGACCGTATATCGGCTCGGTTTTCACGCCGAGCCAATATACGGTGTCCTCCTATGCAAGGGGGGAGGATGGAAGAGCCAGGAGCAGGAACTGAGCTCCCGCCCCCTCTGCCTCCTCTCCACCCCCTCTCTGCCCTATTTGCAATGAAAGGAGGCAGGACGAGGGTGGGGCTAAGTTCCGAGAATTAGCCCCGCCCCACCCCGCCTCTCTCCATTGCAAATAGTGCAGAGGGACGGAGAGGAGGCAGAGAGGGGGCAGGAGCTCAGAGCACTGCTCCTGGCTCTTCCAGGCCCCCCATCCTGCAGAGAGAGACGCCGTATATCGGCTCGGCGTGAAAACCCAGCTGATATACGCTCGTCTGAATCCAGCCTAAAAGACGGTTGTAACTTTACATGGCCTGAATCTACAGATCTCAGACTCCTACAGAAGTCCTAATCATCAGTGCAAATTCCAGAAGCTGAACAATTTGTGAGGGATCAGTAGAGAACACAGGAGGTAAAGGAAGCGAGTACCACAGTCCGTAAGAAAGGCCCATCATACCTCTCCATGCGAATAGCTTCCGTCTTTCTTAGTTTTTCCTCCCAGGTTTCATTGAGTTCTGCAATAATTTTCTCGGATTCCTAGTGGAAGATCAGACAGGACAAGGTCAGATAGCGTCTAAGACACACGGGTGTTATAGTCAACGCTGAGAGGAAATGTGAGGCTCCCTTATGTCATACAGGTGAAGATTAGGGTTTCTGGGATCTCAGAGACACTGTAACCTATATTCCAAATACCAGTATAGATCACATATGGACATAAATACAAAACTAAGATACAAATACTGCAATATTTTTTCCAGGTAAAGGTGCCTTCCATAGGCCACCAAACACAGACAATTAGCTTTAGGCAATTTTGGCAGCTGTTGGAGGTCTATGGGCAACTGTAGCTTCCCTCTGCTTTCTCATTTCCTGAAAGTTCTTTTCAGCTATTTTATGACCACAACAAACTTCATTTTTTGTTGTGGTCATAGATTAGCGGATATAAAATGCAGAAGGGGTGAAAATCAAGCACTCCGTCCAGCCTCACCATGGGATCTCCTATTGAGACTGTAGAGTCTATATACAGTGATATGTAGAGGCTGCAGGAGACAAAACGTGCAAAAAAAAAGTTTTAATGAAACCCTAATTTTAAAAAAATTGTCAACCCAAAATACATGCATTTAAGTGAAAAGAAATTGCCCTCTAGCCTTTAAGAAAATAAAGTCAAGCTGTATTTAAGAAGTTCTGAACTAGGAACATCTCACAGAAAAGGGCTACTGTTAATTAGAGATGTTGTCCAATTACAATGAGCTTTTTAAAATTACAGCCAAATGGGTTAAAATGATAAAAACAAACGGGCCCCTACCCTCCTCAGCCTTGGCGATCCAGTGTGGCAGTATAGAGATTCTCCCGCTCTCTGCTGGCAGTAGAAGTCATGTGACTGCTGCCTGCCAATCAGAGGCCACACAGTCACCGCCCGTTCTCCTGGCATCAGTGCTCACATCTGGGTGAGCACGGATGTGGCTGGGTGCTATAATGCCAGGAGTTCTGAACGGTGATGCTGCACAATCTCCAATTGGCTGCTAGTGGTTACCTGACTTCTGCTGTCATAGACCAGGAGAATCACAAGGTGCAGCACTGGATTGCTGGAGCTCAGGAAGGTAAATGCAAGTTTGTTTTTCTTTTTTTCCAGCCATTTGACTAATTAAAAAAATATATAGTTTATAACCAGATCATCTCTTTAAGACCAGGCTTACATGGGCAGATTCCAATTGCGGAATCTGCAATCGGCGTCCACATGAAGAATCCGCAGCAAAACCACAGCCATTCAAAAGGAATGTAATATCGCTTTTTCACTCACACCCGCGGATACAAATTGCATATTCCACGAGCATAGGGAAAAAAAAAAAATCACAGCATGCTTTATTTTGCTGTGGAGTCTGCACGCATGAATGCAATGGAGGCCGTTCAACTCGCAGCCCATGAGCAATTAACATTGCGTATGGGTCGCAGTCACCTGTGCCATCGCTTGGCAACGCCGTGGGAAATCCAAACATTCAAGAAATAAGGTGGGAAAAACCGGTTATGCACATGACCAACAGTAGGCTGCTGCGATCATCCGCAATACAGGAAGATTCATGTACGCTGGGTCGCCGGCCGAGGTCACAGCCAGAAACCGCTGTGGGTCTCTCGCATGCAGAATCCGGTCTGCCCCTGTGAGCCAGGCCTAAAGCTTATTTGTTGTGTAAACAATAAGTTTTGCAATTTTCTAATCCACTGTGTGCTCCAGACCCCAGCCAATGAATGAAAACCTATTGTATACATTACAAAGCTGATAATCCGTCCTACTCATGTGTAGATTACAAAGGTGCAAGGCATAAAACACAATTCTGGAAACTGTACGGTGATATTGATGAGCCTGGGACCTCTAAAGGCTCATTTAGACATCGACTATCGTTCAAAAGATGGCTTTTGAGCAATAATTGTTGCGTCTAAACGTGTGGCTATTGTGCACTTTTAGCAAGCTAGAAATCACCGATGACTTATCAGCGCTGCACTCCGATTTTCTCAGCGGGTGATGCTGATCCTACTGTTTCAGCTGGTATTCCGCTGGTAGTTCTCAGCGGGACACCAGCTAAAAGCTCCGAGAACAATGCAGCTGTTTGTATATACAAAACAGCTGCTTTGTTCTCAGGGCTATTGTGGTGGTATCCTGCTCCGCCTGCATTAACTCTTTAGTAGCTAATTAGCTACTTAAGAGTTATGCAAAGATGATCACTGAGAATTGTCACTGTCGTTTGAGCGTTTACTTTTCAGTGTAAATGGGCCTTAAGATCATGCCTTGACCAGGACAGATTTTTATACTCCAGAACAATGAAGGCTGCAATGTTTACGAGAAGAGATGGTGCAAACGTGAGGAACCGATTCACAATATACACCTGAAAAATGGAGAACGGGTCTGGGTCTCCACCACAAGAAGAAATAAGGAATAAACTTGCAGAAGATGCCAACCGCGAAGTGAGAAATAGGGCCTTATGATGATGTTCCTGTTTATATCAGGCACTGGGGTGGCGTGATGTGAGCGCTGTGGAAATCATGCCCAAGAATAGCTCTATTCTTTGCATTCTGCATTTAAATGCAATTTACAACAGCTTGAGCCACTTCTATGCTGCATACAATAGCAGAACTGTTCAGCCATTAAGACTGTGCGGTCTCTGTCCTGCACCACTGTTGGATGGGGGGCAGGGAGCAGAGGAGGGGGATGACGGCTGCCCCCAAACATCCCACCGTCATCTCTTTTACCTTACATAATGCTGCTGGGAGATATGAGAATCTCAGCCAAGTCCGTCCTATTGTATGTATCCTGAAGGTCACCCCTGACTCTGTAAGCACTAGAGGGGACATTGTGATGTGAAGGGGCTATATTACACCATCGGCTTTAAGCTCTAAGCAACACCAGAGTAAATTGAATGTGATGGGACAATTTTAAAAGACCCACCTCGAGGTATTTGCATAAGAGAATTTCTAAGAACGGCACAAAAATGACATCGAGGAAGGTTTAAAAAACAGGAACTTGTATAAGAATGCAGAAGAATAGTCTAAAGAGGAAAGGTAGAAGCAGCGGAAGACTCGCAGTTTAACATGAGTCATTACATGTGGTCAGCAGGTCATGGTAAAGGGATTTATCACTATCTTAGTACTTACAGATTGCTCTGGAGGCGCAGGAAAATGAATTTGGCGCAAAAATGTTCAATATAAATTCTGCCCAGAATCAGCCACCAATGCATACTTACGCCTCAGGCGCAGGAACGGATTTTTGTTGCGGGATTCGGAGCGGGCGTCCGCCTCCGGGTTCCGCAATAATAACCCCCCATTAGTATGCTATAGAAAAATGATTCTTCATGCACACAAGCAGAAACCAATTACGGTTTCTGCTCGCGGATAGAAAAAATTGCAGCATGCTCTATTTGCCTGCGGTTCCCATATAGACAGCTTCCGTTGAAGTCAATGGAAGCCGTCCGACCCGTAGATTCCGCAGGAAAAGCAGGAGTTTTAAAAAAAAATCTGTACTGCACATGTCCTCCTGTATGCCGTGCAGATCATCCGCAGTACAGATTCAAGATTCAGAAACCAGGTACAAGCGGACGCTGCTGCCACCAGGGTCGGGTTTTACTGCGGGCTCCTGCATGCGGAATCCAAATCGCGCTCGTGTGCATGCAGAGGGTTGTTCCAAAACGAATGCTTCCGATCTTATTATGTTGGTATGCGACGTCAAAAGTGGATGTTGGCGGTACGGAAATAGAGTTTGAATCTTCTCACCAAAACGAGGTAAATTGTGTTGGCGAGCGACTGATGGCAGAAGTCTGATAAAATGGCATATATGTGAAAGTACGTATAAAGTAAAGGTGTGTAATCGAACTCCTCCAATGCGGAAAAAATTGCATGTACTGACATTTATTGCCGCTTGCTGAACGCTTATGGAGAAGAAATAGTGGATGTTAACGCAGGGAGGATATGGGAACGGGTTTCAATTGTGGCGAGAGGAACCTGAAAGAAAAGCCATGTTCTGGACAGCCATGCACAGCGTCACACCATGAAATGTAGAGCGTCTCGATCAGCTCATTTGTGCAGATTGCCAGTTATGGCCACGGAACTATGTAAGATTAGACTATCAGCTTCAATACACTGGAAACTACTATCTGCGAATTAGATGATCGAGATGCTTTTCATTTCGTGGTATGACATCTGTGCATGGCCATACAGAATATGGCTCATTCTCCGCTTCGCTATTGCCACCCACTGCCCCACAGTGCTAAAATCCACTATTTAGTCTCTGACATTCGCCGATGCTTGTTGAACGCTTGCAATGGGTGCAATTTTTTCCGCATGAAAGTATTCAATGACACATTTTTGCTTTATACACATTTTCATGTTAGATGCCATTTAAAAAATAATAATCTTGTTATTTGTATAGCGCCAACTTATTCTGCAGCGCTTTCAGGTAATTTGTTTATTCAGGTATTTATTACCCCCCACCAAGCTGGGAGCTCATTTTACCGACCTCAGAAGGATGGAAGGCTGAGTCAACCTTGAGACGGCTACCTGAACCTTGCGGCATTGAACTCACAACCTTCAGGTCATGAGTGAGAGCTTAGGACTGCATTTCTGCTGCCTTAATACTCTGCGCCACATGAGGATCATTTTTATAGACTGCCCCTCTGGTCACACAGCAACAACATTTACCAGATATTGGAAGGAAAGTTCAAACTCTATTGCCATACCATCAACACCCACTTCAGACACCGTGCACCAACATACGATAGGTGGCATTTCTTTCAGAGTGACCCTCATTTACCGAAGTTCTCCTTCAAGAGAAATTCTCCACCGAAGTTAGACTTGTTTACAAGCATTGGGCCAGACAATAATAAAGAAGCCCTGCATTATTTTATGGTGGTATTTTGAGCCCTACAGTTCAATTTACCAAAATTTTGACTTGAAAGCTCTCCTAGAGGTGGTGGTCTTTTATGAAGACTAGGATGATCCAGAATTCAGTGACTCCAGTACATCCCTGCATGGCGGAGATCTACACATCATGAATGTGCTGGTCAAGACCCATTCAGCATTGTTCACCATGGTAATACGTTCAGGCTTACCTTGAGCCGCTCAATGGCTTCCTCTCCTCCAGGGGTGGACATGATCCTCTCCTGGATGCTTGTAACTGTAGACAATCCCACCTGGCTATTGAGAGAGCATGAAGATGGAGACGATGCCAGTGAGCTCATGGAGGCTGTGGAGAAATGGCCAGGCCGTTGATTCTCATTGGATAGCAAGTACTTATTCTTAAGGTTCTGGTTATCGTTGATGTCTGAGAGAGCAAGGCAGGCCACAGAAGGTAGAGCTGAACACAGAAGAAAAACACCAAGGGTGGAGGAACAAGGAGAGACGGAAACCACAGTGAGACGGGAGAGATAGCGCAATTCTGCATCACTTATTTCATGATGGCAGCTCAGAACGGCACTTGGGGCAGAAGAAAGTGAGGGGAAATGAGAAGGATGAAGATGGTGAAAAGGAATTGGTGGGGAGGGGGTCCCTAATATTACGTTCATACGATGAAAGGTGGGAAAAAAATGGCAAATCACACAATACTAAAGAAAAAGTTGCATCTACATTATTATAATGGATGATACTACGTATATGTATAGACCGTGATCAATAGGAATAATCTGCACCATTCTTCTCTCAACTACAGACATGGGTCACAGAAAAGTCACATCTAGATGCCGAAAGTGGTGGCATCTAGATGCAATTTCTAGGGTGATCCTTATTTTGGCAAACCCAAATTTCCACAATTGTGATTTCTACGCCTCCATTTTTTAACTTCTCTTCTGGAAGGGTATTGAGACACAGTAGAAGTTCATACTGTTAAGTGGGGCAGTCACTAAGGACTCTCAATGAACGCCAGAATGATCGTACCCCTTCGACTCACTTGGAGATTTCCTTATAGCCTAGTTATGTTAATTGGCTTCATAGTGTTCAATGTCTTAAAACTCCACCAATTCCAATGGAGCTCCAGTCAACACAGCTGAAATATAAAGAGATTTCTAAGCTATTAGTAAAGGTTCAATGAGTTCTAAGGATCCCAGTCCTCATCATCCTTTCCGTAAGTGCTAAGGGAGCCGCAAAGTTCTCTTCCAAGTGTCATCGAGGAGATGTCTTTTAAGTGAAGACCCTCTTGCGCCAACAGGCACCCCCTTAGATGCAGCTACTCTCCTTGCGGTTGTTCGCAGTATCATACGGCTACTTCATGTCACATATGTTCTTTGTAGTAAATGATGCACAGAGGGTGCACATTATGGAGGTTATGAATACAAAGTGGTGTTAACTAGAGATGAGCGAGCATACTCGCTAAGGGCAATTACTCGATCGAGCATTGCCCTTAGCGAGTACCTGCCCGCTTGGGAGCAAAGATTCGGCTGCCGGCGACGGGCGGGGAGCTGCGGGGAGGAACGGAGGGGAGATCTCTCTCTCCCCCCCGCTCCACCCTGCTCATGGCCGCAACTCACCTGTCACCCGCGCCGGCAGCCGAACCTTTTCTTCCGAGCGGGGAGATACTTGCTAAGGACAATGCTCGCTCGAGTAATTGTCCTTAGTGAGTATGCTCGCTCACCTCTAGTGTTAACCAATCGGACTGCAATGATCATTTTGCGAGTCACAGAAAACAGGACCAAATACTTGAGTAGCTGCAATAGCCAACACCATTGCTTACCCTGCGCAATATTTTTTTTTATCTATGCATCTACAAGCAAAGATATAGCCACAATATGGGATCTATCCACAAACACTGGAATTTGGGTTTGCCAAAAATTTTTTCATTGAAAACAGATTTTGCCATTCTAGGTGGAACAACCCTATACACAGCTAATACAGATATCAGCATCGAAACACTTCCACGGTAACCTAGTTACATCTTAGCGCATCATTTTCAGTGTTTCACTTAAATCCTAAGCAAAAAGCAGAGAGCAGCTTGACATTGTAGTGTTTGGGCATAGAGCGCTAGCAAGATCTTCCAGCAAAGCCAATCTGTTCAGTACCGCTGAGGAAAAAAGAGCGAGCAAGACTAGAATTAGAAGAAAAAAGGTTTAAAAGGGCTTCTCCAGTTTTATGCAACTAAAGTTTACTAATTGTATAATGAAAATATGTAAAATTTTCTAGCAAACTATGTATCAAGTTCTCCCTATTTCCCTAATTTTCAATACGAGTTTGTGGTCAGTGAATGGGAACATTCTTGCGTACATTCAGAGGGGGGGTGGGAAAAACAAAATCTGTCCTTGCCACAAAACTTGGTAAGGAGTCTAAGTGGATTGGATGGAGCTGCAGTACCAGGCACCGCCACAACCATATGTAAGGTTATTGCCTTTATTCTTGCCGACTCCCGGCAATTAAAGTGACCCTCTGTTTTGAGACAAAATTCTGTCCCTAGACTAAAGGAGTGCCATTATATTACCTGGTATCGTTCTTCTATGCAGATGTCCAACCAATCCACGTGTTTGGGATCCTGTTTCCAACTGTCTAAGATGACCAGTGCAATTTTCTAGCAACTTAATGTATGCTGCTCTGATTGGCCAGCGCTTGTGAGCAGTGCTGACCAATCCGAAAACCGGTATGGAGCATTGGTTGTCTAACACTAACAGTGCACTGTGGGATTAGTTAGTCTGTAGACGGCATTGGCCATCTTGGACAGTTAAAAACAGGACCTGGAACCGGTGGATAGGAGGCATCAGCACAGAATACCAATAGCAGGCAACATAACTGACCCAGGACTAAAGTTTGTACTGAAACCGGAGGATCACTAACATTTTTGACATGTCAGAAGTTTTTTGAAAGCGCAGATACACTTTAAAAGTCCAAGAAAACCCAGAGAACACAAGAGGATGGCCCAATACTTTCTAACAACCAGTCCAAAGCTGTGAGCAGCAGATCAAGATTGGTTCTCAGCATTTGCCAATCAGCAAGAATGATTCAATTTTTAACAAAAAGTGGAGAAAATGGTTAGAAATAGAAAAAAAAAGTATCTAAAAAAGTTGTATAAATGTATTATACCAAAATAAAGATTTAGTTGCAAGAGACTGGAAAACCGCTCTTAAGAATGGAAGAAAAGGAGGGGGAAAAGAGAAAAAGCAGTGGGGACTACAGCCAAGAAGAAAAGTTACCTGCTTGATCACCAATTCAGTAATTAACAAGATCGTTAAGGGGTATTCCATCCAGAAGCATTTAACTAGATGCTATATTGGCGGGATCAGACCGCCGAGACCTCCGATGAGTGACAGAAAACTGCCACTAGGAGCCGTTTGAATGGGACAGCGGTGGAGCATGTGCACTGTCACGTCAATGCCCATAGCACTGGCATAAACCGCTGAGCACCGCCCTCCTCTTCCTTTACATCCTCTGACAGCGGTCTTACGGCTTCAGGGAATGGGGCGTCAGGGCGGAGAGGTGATAATGCTTTTCGCTGAAATACCTCTTTAAAACAGAAGGTAAAGAACTCAGATGCCACTGAGAGGAGAGCATGGCCATTGCGGAGTATGAGACTGCAAAGCCATCATGCAAAGTTTACCCAGCAGCACAATTAGTATCTTCGGCGCAGCAGCAGCAGAGACTTTCTTAATGGGCAGGAAATCTCAGACAGAACCATACAGCACATTCATGAATTCCTAATGACACCCAGCAACAAAGAGATAAACTCACTTAAAGACTCTCCCAGGATTCAGGCTTGTAGATTGCATCCTTTCCTACTGTCTACACATACACTGCGCACTTTGATCTACGACCCGTTCTCCCATTACAGCTGCAGCAATTCCAGAACCCAACGTTAGCTAATCAATCATGTGTCTCCCATAAGTTTACACGGCCGTATATAAAGTTTTTTTTCACCAATGAGCACCGGTTTACAAAGTAGCAAAAAAAAATCTAAGTAACTTTGCAAGTACATTATTTAGGCTCTCTTTATTGCATCTAGGTTCCATCCTGTATTATACTCCAGAGCTGCACTCACAATTCAGCTGTTGGAATCACTGTATACATACATTACTTATCCTGTAATGATCCAACAGCCTGTGCTATACTCCAGAGCTATACTCAGTATTCTGCTGGAGAAGTCTCTGTGTATATAGATGACATTACTCAACCAGCTGCAACTCTGGATCAGTGCATATAATTATACTCCAGAGCTGAATTTACAATTATGCAAATTTAAGAGCAGAAATTTTCCAGTAGGTCATGTGGATTAATTTTCTGAGCAGTACTTAGTCAGGTGATTTAAGGTCCATTTACACAGGACGAATGTCGAGCAAACGATGCCTGACACTCGTCCCTGTGTTTCCTCGCTCCCGTGCTCCTGCACGGGAGCTAGTTGAGCTGTCTTGCTCACAGAGCGGTCAGCAGGGGCAGTGCAGGAGGACACAGTGGTGAGGCTGAAGGAGATTTCTCTCCTCGCTCTCCCCAGCCCCTCTGCATTGAGATAACACAGTGGCGATTCACTACTGAACGCTCTCCCCCACCCCTCTCCATTGAGAGAACACAGCGGCCGTTCACTACTGAACGGCCGCTGTTTAAACTGAATGAGCAGCTCATCGCTGATCTTTTATGCAGCATTAACGATGAGCTCATCAATCATTGTTCAGTTTAAACAGCGGCCATTCAGTAGCGAACAGCCGCTGTGTTATCTCAATGGAGAGGGGCAGAGGAGAGTGAGGAGAGAAATCTCCTGCACTGCCTTGCCCCCCTGCTGGCCGCTCCTAGAGCGAGGAAACGCAGGGACGTATCATTTGCCCAACATTCATCCCATCTAAATGGACCTTTACACTAGACCGTGTATGATCATCTAATTTACTTAACCTACAAGTAATCAAACTCCCCCGCACCCTTCCCCTCTAGCAGACGTGTATGTCAAAAGGCTTGTATTACCAGCCAGCAGAATAATGTGTGAAGTCCTGGGATATAATACAGGCAGCAAAATGAGACCAGTATGTACACAGTGACTCCACCAGCAGAATAGTGAGTGCAGCTCTGGAGTATAATACAGTATGTAACTCAGGATCAGTACAGGATAAGTAATGTATATACACAGTGACTCCACCAGCAGAATAGTGAGTGCAGCTCTGGAGTATAATACAGGATGTAACTCAGGATCAGTACAGGATAAGTAATGTATGTACACAGTGACTCCACCAGCAGAATAGTGAGTACAGCTCTGGAGTATAGTACAGAATAAGTAATGTATATTCACAGTGACTCCACCAGCCGAACAGCGAGTACAGCTCTGGAGTATAATACAGGATGTAACTCGGGATCAGTACAGGATAAGTAATGTATGTACACAGTGACTCCAGCAGCAGAATAGTGAGTGCAGCTCTGGAGTATAGTACAGAATAAGTAATGTATATTCACAGTGACTCCACCAGCCGAACAGCGAGTACAGCTCTGGAGTATAATACAGGATGTAACTCGGGATCAGTACAGGATAAGTAATGTATGTACACAGTGACTCCAGCAGCAGAATAGTGAGTGCAGCTCTGGAGTATAATACAGGATGTAACTCAGGATCAGAACTGGATAAGTAATGTATGTACACAGTGAATCCACCAGCAGAATAGTGAGTGCAGCTCTGGAGTATAATACAGGATGTAACTCGGGATCAGTACAGGATAAGTAATGTATGTACACAGTGACTTCACTAGCAAAATAGTGAGTGCAGCTCTGGAGTATAATACAGGATGTAACTCAGGATCACTACAGGATAAGTAATGTATGTACATAGTGACTTCACTAGCAGAATAGTGAGTGCAGCTCTGAAGTAGAATACAGGATGTAACTAAGGAGCAGCAGTAAAATAAATAATGTTACGTATTTACAAAGTAACCAAAATTATCTGTGACTAGCTATGTCACAGCTGTAAAATGGTGCTCACATGTGGACATATTTTCACACAACACGTGAAATACTCCCCTCTTCCTCCTGTTATGCAATCCTAACTAGTCTTAAGAAATACTTTCTAAATACTTGTTTTATTTTTACCCATTGCCTGCTGAATTGGCCACTTACACCACAAATGATTACAGAAGCAGCTTCTGGATTGCTGCCATATATTTAGGCTCTAGCTTTATTTTATTGCACATGTTGGTGTATCTCTGTCTACGCTCCATAACTCTGTCTGGGATTTCATTGCAGTCTGTGCCGGCATGCAAGATTCAGCTAGAAGCTGCTTGACTGAAAAGCAGTACCAATGCGAATAAAGAGTATTGATATACACACATTTCACTCTGGGGTAATCGTCATCAACTGATGAAGGCAGAAAGGAAGACAAGACGGAAGGAATTTTTTTAGTATTCGGGAACACTCCACAATTTGTATAGGGCTTGTTAACGGAGTTTTCCAGAAGTTAACATTGATGTCCTGTCTTTGGGTTAGGGCCAAGCCCTGTGGCCCCTCCAATTAAAATATGGAAGTCCTTTAAAGTGTTACTGTGCTTTCAAAAAAAGGTTAGGCGGGTCAGAGGGATTTGTCAAAAGTTTTGATCACTGAAGTCTGGGCTGCCGAAACCGCCAGTGATCGCTACAACAAAGTGACTGGAGAGCTTACTAGTTGTAGACGAACCCCTAGAAGCTGTATTGAACCAGTCTTCAACTAGCGAGCAGCAATAGTGCTCAGACAAGCAGTACAGCGGCTTTGTACCAGAGATCGCGGGGGGGTTTCAGCAGTTGGACCCCCAGCGATCAAAACTTTTGACATGTCCCTACGACATAACAAATATTTTTAGAAAGCGCAGTTACATTTTAACCACTTAGGCGCCAGGCCTTTTTTGTTTTTTTTCCCTCTATAAACATCTACAATTGCATGACATTTTCCCTTTGAGAATCGTAAATTGCAAAAATGTAACAGCAGAGGCAACTTCTGCCCAAGTCTGACTTAAGAATGGCAACACGACAAGGAAACTTCATAAACTGATAGTACATCTCTGGATGCAACTTACTGTCGATGATATCGCCCAGGCCCTGAGCTCGCAGCAGTTCTTTCAGACGGGACACTTCATCTTTAAGTTCACGCACCAATTTAGCATTGGGATCTTCGTTAATAATAGCATTACATTTGATCTGTTTAGCTCGATCTGCATATCTGTTGTAAAAAGACATAATTGTCACATATAGAGCTTTATGGGAGTTAAAACAATGCAGTCAACAGTGCAGAGGGTCACAAACTTTAAGACTATGCAGTATAAGTAACACTGAGGGTTTTATCGTTCCTTAATACTGAGGATAGGTCACTAATAGGATTCTCCATGTAAAACAGCCATACCCCTTTTTAAAACACTTCAAAACTGTCTAAAAAGTAATTCTTCACAACAAAAGCGATTACTTTGAGCATCCTTAAGGTCAATTTAGACAGGACGAATGTCAGGCAAATGATGCCCGACACTCGCTCCTGTGTGTCTTCGCTCTCGCGCTGTTGCACGGCAGCTAGTAGCACTGGCTCGCTCACAGAGTGGCCAGCAGAGGGGCGGGAAGGCTGCAGGGGATTTCTCTCCTCGCGCTCCCCTGCCCCTCTCCATTGCCTTAACATACCGGCCGTTCAGTACTGAACGGCTGCTATTTACACTTCGTGATCAGCTCATCGTTTATGCTGCATAAATGGACGATGAGCTGATCGCTTAGTGTAAACAGCAGCTGTTCAGTACTCAACGTCCGCTATGTTAAATCAATGGAGAGGGGCAGGGGAGAGCGAGGAGAGAAATCTCCTGCAGTCTCCTCGCTGTGAGCCAGAGATACTCGCTCCCGTGCAACAGTACGGCAGCTAGCATGTGTGGAGACGAGTGTCAGGCATTCGTCCTGTCTAAATGGGCCTTTAATCAACATGTATTAGCACAGGAGCGAGCATCACTGGGATGAGCTGTTGGGCATCGTTTGCTCATCCCATGTAAAAGGACCATTAGTTTCAGGAGATCTGTCAGCATGAATGGATTGATGGCTTAGTTTTTAGCCCTCATCTCGCTCTCTGAGTAGCTCTCTGGTCTGGAACATTTTTTTTTGGAGGGGAGGGTTGTCCGAGTCCTATTTGTTTGGACTCCATATATCCATTAATCTAAAGCCTTAACTTGAGTAACTCGCATGCTGTGCTAAAAAATGCAGTCGTTCTGCACTTCCGCTGATGTCACGCGGAATATAGGGGCTGCGATATCCCGTAGACATAAAACATTGCCCATGTTTACAGGACATCACCACTGACATCCGGTCACATTCAGCCACACGGACCACGGATACACCTGCATACATAACAACGTTACTGACTCTTGTCAGCAACACAGTTGTTGGCAACGTTAGTGTCAGTTGTCCATTATCAGTAACGTTACTGACACTTATTGGCAATGTTACCGACACTTGTGGGCAACGTTATAGTTGTTGTAATGACCATTAATCAATAACATTACTAACACTTGTTGGCAATATTTCACTGTCTTCCATTACTTCCCTCACCTTAATGTGCTCAGAGTTTCATCATAATTTATGTCTGCTGGACTCAGAGCTGCAACCATAGCCGTCCGAGAGTTTCCACCTGTAAGAGAATATAAGGATTAGTGTTTCATGCTGCAGTCGACACATGCAGCGCTCGCATTGAGCACTTTTTTCAGAAGGGTTAGCCACTAATTTTGTACCCTGTTGCAAAAGTTCTGTATTTGGATGATGATCACCCACATATAAAAGGTTGCATCTAAAGCTAAGGAAGGGAGATGCATTTAAAGCTATAATAAGTTTCTTATTCTTGCAGCCATCATGACACCATATGTTATATATGTTCACGTATTTGAGAAAACAATTACAGATGAGCGAGCATACTCGCTAAGGCAAACTACTCGAGCGAGAAGTGCCTTATGAGAGTGCCTGCCTGCTTGTCTCAAAAGATTTGGGTGTTGGCGGGGGGCAGCGGGGAGGAACGGGGGGAGATCTCACACTCTCCCCCCCCCCCCCCCCGCTCGCTCCCGCAACTCACCGCTCTCCCCCACCGGCACCCGAATCTTTTGAGATGAGCGGGCAGGTACTCGCATAAGGCACTACCTGCTCGAGTAGTTTGCCTTAGCGAGTATGCTCGCTCATCTCTAATCACGATCGATGAGAAAGTTAAGAGCTTTAATTAACGGGGATGGTGGGGGGGTAAAAATTACGCAGAAGGGAAAACTGTAGGCAACAAAGAAAGTTTCTTCCTTCAGAGCAGTTTCATAAACATCCCTCAAATTTTTTTCCCCTTTATGGTAAAAACTAAGAAAAGAAAAAAAAGCCCTACAAAATGGATTTCCACTTGAATTTTATATAAGAAACCCTAATTAACAAGACCATTTCAAAAAATGTGACCCGTCTGCTTGCTCCGGCATGTTGACTTAAAACAACCCCATCGTGAACAGATTACTATTGCTTCCGGAGCAGCACTTCATACCTAAATTCTCCCGCAGCAGCCAGGTCAGCACTGAATCTCTGTAGGGAATGAAGTCGGACTTTTTCTTCTTTTTACTCTACAAAATACAAAGATATTAAAGTAAGGCCTTGAGGGCAAGGAAACGCTTTACACAATGACTTCTAGTTAAAGGCCCATTTACATGTAACGATCATCGCTCAAAATTTGGTAAAATGAACCAATTTCAGCAATAATTGATCAGTGTGAACGCAAAAACAAAAGACAAAAAAAAACAAACAAAAAAAAACCAAAATCGCTCACTTGTTATTGGTTCGCTGGCTTCTCATCCTGTATATATGCTCCTTTCTCAGCGCTTCCCATAGGAGGTGAAGCGCTGAGCGAGAAGCGGACGAGACGCTGGCGGCAAGTCTTTTTGTGTAAACACTCTGCACGACCCTGGCGGTGACGTCAGGGCTCATGCAATCGTTTAAAAGACTGTCAGCCCGTGTAGAAGGGCTATAAGTATGTAAGTGAGTGATTATCACACTGATACTATATACACAATAGTCTTCCTTTACATGGCGATTTTGGTACAAGGTAGTTAATTTTGGGGTAAAAAAAAAAAATCTGCAGTATGAGTATCCTGTACACCACCAGACACACTACGCATACAGAGGAGCTGCACATACCTTGCTGGGACAGTTATCCTGACATGACAGCATGGAGGAGAGCGCAAACAAAAGAGGTCAGATCCAATTAGTTCTTATAAGTCATTGTGTGAAACTTAAGAGGTTTATGCAGATGTAAACTATTGGTGGCCTGTCCACAGGATAGGGCGTCAAAAACAGCCTGGCAGGAGTTCATCACCTTGGACCCTATCGGATCAGCTGTTCTCTGGGTAGCCACACCTGTGCACCGAGTAGAATGCAGACAGTGACATTCTCACTGCAGTGGCCCTGCTTGGAATGGCAGACAAAATTACCACTGTAATGAATGGCAACTTGGCTGCAATATGAAGGCAAGCAACTGCAGAGAAAACGAAGCAGTCTGCTACCTGCAGAATTTAGCTTGTGCACCGGCCTGATCAACAACTGATCAGCGGGGTCCATGCTGACGAACCCCCACCGATCTATTGATGACCTATCCTGAGGACAGGCCATCAATAGTTTAGAAATTGAAAACCCCTCTAATGTTGATCTCTGAGAGATACTTTACACAAACAGAGATCGACACTCATTTAATGGGCCCTTTACACGAGCCGATATGGGGGGACGAAATATCGTACGTATGATCATTTGTTCCCTTTTTCCTACTCCCTGTGTTTTTTCTTTTGTGGGGTAGGGTGTGCTTGTATACCATAATCCCTCAGTTAAGCCAAGAGTAGTCCTGGACACGCACTTTAAAATGGTTGCTCCATTCTGAGTGATAACAGTCTGATCAGTGGGGGGCTCCCTGCTGAGACCCCCACTGATCCTGAGAATAGGGGACCCATGACCCCCTCTTCTGTCACTGCAGGGATGCTTCTCCAACCTACAGTGATGTCTGATTGAGTGAAGCGATTGCCACATACGCATAGCTACAGCTCCATTCATTTCAATGGCACTGACGGAAATAGCAGAGCGATTGTACTTGGCCATCTCCAGCAGTTCCATTGCAAATGAATGAAGCAGCACCGTGCATGTGCAGTTATTGCTCCCATTCAATCTCCTCCATGTGAGGGGTGCAGCAGGCCTAGAGTGAGAAGGATAAGGGTGCATGGGACCCCACTGATCAGACTTATCACCTATCCTGTAGACTCATTCTCAGTGGTTGTAGACAAATCATGGATCCAGGGAGACAACCGCCTGTAGCCTGCTGACCTCCTGCAGATGTATTATGGAAGGTTTCCCTGATGCTGGGCCCTCCTCTAGTGTTAGAGCTCTCCGGCCTTTAACAGGAGCATCTCTACACGAATATAGGCCGATGGATGATAAAAATACTTTCCTGGATTAGTAATAGTTGGTGTTGTCTGTGCTTGTCTGCATACCAGATCCAATTCTCCTTGAGTAACTCAAGGTTTTCAGTACCCAAAAGAGGAATGGGAGACGGATGTGGTTTGCGATAAGAAGCTGCCTGTGCCTTGAATCAATTTAATATGAAGTGTTAATCTGAACCCTAAAGTCATGAGATGGGTGTGTAACTTGTTCTTTACATGTGTAAATCCCAGAAGAAATCAGAACTTTGTAAGAGTCACACAGTCCTCAGCTGACGGCTGCAGAAGTTTATGATGTGGGCAATAGGCATCACTCCCTTATTACTACTGCATCACCTCCCATTATTCATCAGCTACCAGCAAGCCCAATTCCACCAAACCCCACAATATATATATACCCCTATATATGAACTATGGGAACACTTACCACCTCTGCAAGAGCCGAGATGACTTTCCCCAGAGTGGTCAGAGATTTGTTGATATTAGCACCTTCCTGCAAACATAAAACATTCCAAAATTATCTAGTAGCATATCTCAAGGCCCTGGATGCCTCACATATACGGTTCATTTTCATGGTAGGCTTGTCATTGGGGATTTCTTAAACAAAAAGAGAAAGGAAAAAAATAAAATCACAAAATTAAGGTTTTCCTGGCAAGACCCACTGTACATGTGGGGGTTCACCAAGGTGGGAGCAGAGGCCACTATTCCCACCTGTGTAGTGGCCGGTGTTGGTAACTGCAGGTGTAACTCATGTTCACTAGTAAAATGGATTTTTAGTAAATCTGTGCGGGTGTCCCGCACGCGTGATCTGCGCCCATAGGGATGCATTGGACAGCCGCATGTAAGAAAACACCTGCGGATGTCCTTTTTCCCTGCTGCACTAATCGCACGTGCGGGAAATCACCCGCAGCATGCTCCACTTTCTGCGGGTTTCCGCATGGACGGCTCCCGCAGGCTTCCATTGAAGCCTATGGAAGCTGTCCGTATCCGCGGCACACCCGCAGCTGAATTTCTGCTCTGCCGCGGGAGAGCAGGAGTTCCTGCAGGAGCGTCATGCAGGACTTCGTGCAGCAGATCCGGAGGCAAGTATGGGGTCTTTGCGGGGGCGCCGTGACAGACTCCGCTGCGGTATTCCACTTGCAGAGCCCATCATGGACTTGTGCATAAGGCCTTAAGAACAACTACTCCCTTCTAGAATCTTGTTAACTTAGGGCATGCCAACATCACATGTAGGAGATCAGCGGAAGCGGCATTACAACGACTACAAACAGGAGATTCTCCAAGACCAATGTTATATAGGAAGAGTGCTGTCCTGTATACTCGATGCATCAAATATAAGTGTGAGATCCTAGGAGCAACTCTGGGTTAAAATCTGCAATAAAGGCAGAATGTCACACTCGCCATCCGCACGTAACTGGGTTGGAGGTGGTTTACCTGAACTTGACAAGTGCTAAATGAGCACACCCATAGAACCCTACTGTACTCCTAACACGTGCATCACTTCTGCACCCGGCAGGCAAGGTGGGCATCAGTGCACAGCAAACACGCCAGAATCTTATTGTACAGCTGCGTTACTTCACATGAGCAGCACAGTACATTAAACATAGTAATACAGGATGTAAGGCTCAAAAAAATACATCAACCCATCCAATTCAGCCTAATATCCTACACTGTTGATCCAGAGGAAGACAAAAAAAAAAAAGAGACAGATCAGGTGGAAGCCAATTTTCCTCATTTTACAAGAAAAAAAAATTTCTTCCCGACTCCAATCTGGCAATCTGAATAATCTCTGGATCACCGACCCTTCTGAAGTAATTAGTGACTATAACCTGTAATAACGTAACACTCATGAAAAGGCGTCCAAGCCCCTCTTGTACGCTTTTAGTGAGTTCACTATCACGACATCCTCAGGCAGAGTTCCATAGTCTCACTGCTCTTCCAGTAAAGAACCCCCTTCTATGTTGGTGATGGAACCTTCCTTCTGCCTGCTGAGAGGCCAGTTTAACTAGGATGACCTTTTATAGGTCCCCTAATTAAACTATAGACCATAAGTACAGTCAGGAGGATGAGCTGTGATCTCCTCTATTATAGCCGTGTGATTATCATCAGTAACTGTGATAGGATTGCCTGTGCCCCCTCTAGGCAGTTTCTGTAGTAGGGATCATATAACAGTATTCAACAAACTGAGAAATTGACAAGTTTCAGACAGCATAACCCCAAGTAAATCTGAGCTGGTGTGAACTAATATAACATGACCATCTGAGAGGCCAGGAGGTTCAGATAGAAAGAACCAAGGTAACGCTAGCTTGTATATATTGGGGGGATTGCTGCATACTGAATGACTAAAAATCACTTGAGTAGCTCTATATTTAATTAAGTCAAAAATGTGGTACCAGGACTGGTTTATTTTGCGGATAATGAACGCTCTGGGCCCATGGGATTGTGGGATGAGCATGTTATAAAGCATCAATACTCACTTTTAGTCGGGTTCCCTTTGCTCCTGTGGAATCGGCCCTTTCGCTCCCAGCCAGATCAACGAGGCTTATTTTACTGACCTAGAGAATAGCAAGATAATTGGCACCATTACATAGACGACGGGCATCACCAAATGTGCAGCTACACCTCAACTATCCCATCAATGCAGAGGGACTTTCTGAGGTTGATATTACAATGATCTGTTGTCATCACCTTCTCTGTGGAGAGATTAGTCTCTATGTCGAGCCTTCTCTGGGTGAAGACAATGGTGAAGACTGCATGGGAGCGACTGCTGGTCTCATTCATGTTTGTTGCGGCTACAGTTCTGATAAAGACAGTAATGATTAGTTAGTTATTGTGTGATGCTGTATATTGAATCAATCAGCCATATACATCAAAATATAGCACATGTGAGTTTTTCATTCTGTTCCACCAATGTACAAAAAAAAAAAAAAAAAATCACACCACCCACAATAATAGGATCTCTAGGGATCAACACGATCCGCCTTCTATCCATTTTGCTGCAGGAAGCAGACAGCTCCGTACATTGTGCAATGGCCTGGGTTGGTACTACAGGTTGAGTCCCACTCACTTCAATAGGACCCAGTCGGCAGCACCAACCTGGACAGCAGCGCAATGTACAGAGCTGTCTGCTTCCGGCAACAAATGAGCTAGAAGTTAGACAACACCTTTAAATTGCCACATGCGGCAGCAGTGGCTTAGAGATTAGCCTCTTAAAGGGATTGTCTAACTTAATTTTTTTTTTTTTGCAGCTGGCCATGCAATAAAGCAACAAAAGATGTCATACTAATCTCTCTTCTTCCCTGAGAAACAGCGAAACAGCCCACGCAGTGTTTGACAGTGTGAGGGCTCTTTCACACGAGCGTATATCGGCCACCGTTTTCACGGCAGGCCGATATACGCTACAATGTGAGGTGTAAAAACTTGTGAGCGGGCGCACAAATCTAACGTTTGAGCGCCCATTCAGACAGCATGGGCCCCATCGCATATACGGCAAGGCCGCCATGCCTTAGCCCCCCCTATCCACCCCCTTGCCGTCTCCTCTCCTCTCTCCTCCCCTTCGATGGATTGCAATGGGAGTGAGCGGGAGGGGGCAGGGCTAAGCACCGCCCCATTCCGCCTCCTCCCATTGCTAACTGTGGACTAGCGGCGGGAGCTTAGCTCCACACCCATCTCGCCCCTCACCATTGCAATCAGCTGATGGGGAGGAGAAGGAGGGAGTTTAGCGGTCATGCTGCTAAACTCCCTCCCACCACCCTTCTCCAGCAGCTGTCATTGGCTTCCATAGGAGCCTATGCAGCGGCCGACGTATTCTGGTTCAAAAGATAGTTCCAGGACTATCTTTTGGGCCCGATGTAAAAACGCACGGCGCTACATTGGCCGGCCGGACATTTTTACGTCGCCGGAATACGGCCATGTGATCTGATGCATTGGAATCCACTGCATCGGGTAACAGCGTATAATGGCTGATCGTAAAAACGTCGGGTCGATATACGCTCGTGTTAAAGAGCCCTAAGTTAGGCGACAAAGGCTACAGCGTCAGCTTTCCAAACTCCTGCCATCATGGTGCCCAGGATCACTGTTACCCAGTGGGTGGTAAAGAGAGGGAAGCATGGCTTGCTTTTATTTCACCACACAACCATGCATAACCAAGTGTTAGAAAATTTAAAAATCCCCTTGAACCAAGATCAATCTCTGCATGGAGTTTGTATGTTCTCCTACTATTGCAGCTACCCAATGAAACAAATTAAAAGGTCACCACACTAAGGCTGTTATTACATGAGCATCGTTAATGGTCAGGTATTGGGGCTTCACCTGCCCCCGTAGGTTCATCAGCCCAGCAATTATGAGTGCTAGCAATGGCCACTAGTGCAATAGCCTAACAGCACCTACCTGGCCTTATTTCCTGCATCCATCAGGTCAGCAATATCGGTGTATGAGGTGACGGCCAACTTAGACAAATCTTCCACATAGGGCCCGAGTAGTGGGTGCTCCCTCACCCGCAGGTTTCCTTTGTTTTTAGGGTTCAGCAGGTCACGGACTCGCTCACAGTAAATTTCCATATAACTAACCTATGAAGAACATAAAAAGAGATGAACATAGAGAAATACACGTTCTTATAGGATTCTTATGCCGAAATCAGAAGCTACAGGAGTTCTACTATGCATAATAATCTATGTCGCTCGGTGGCATCAGAAATGTGTTTTTCTCTATTCTCCAATCCAAAATTTTAAAAGAAATGAGTGTTAAAAGGCTGAATCCAACTTCATAATTATACAAAATTGCAGTCTAGCGATACTCGCAGATCCAGCTTGTGTAATTTTCTGAGTTTTTATCAACTTCTGGTTTCCTCCCACTCATTTACGTCACTGTTGTTTAGGTGTATTGCATCTACAAACAGGGCAGTCCGGCGGCTCTAGTCTCAGCTTTTAACAAGTAGCGCGGGTTTTGGAGCAGACTGCATGCTTTTCCGTTGCGGCCGGCGCTTCCACAGAGACCAGCGCGGCAGCAAATAGGGGGAAAAAAATTAGACATGCTGCGGCCGGTGAATCCGCGCCGCAGCACCGGCTTCTGTCAGCTTTGCTGTGACAGATTGGCCGTCCCGTGTGGACAATATTTTTGGCAAATCTCGTCCACATGGCTGGCCAATCCCGTCCTGTGTCAACCCAGCCTTTGGTCACTCACACAATTGCGCTTGTAAAATGCGCTGTGTTTACTGTGTTTTCAGCTGCGCTGACATGCGTTTTGACAGAGTTTGACTGCGTTTTCAGCACAGTTATAAACGCAGCCAAGCAAGCGGATAACGCCAGAACTGAGCCAACCCACAAGAAACACCCCTGAAACAGTCTGATGAGCCGAGAACTAAGTCGGGTGCTGCCGGTGGCCTTTCCGGACAACATGCTGCTGGCCAGAGTTGTGGCTGATTCCAGTATGCTGCCCTGTTCGATGCCGGAGGAAGAGCCCAGAAGGAAGAAGCAGAGGTTCTGGGTTCATCCTCTGGTGTCAGGGAGGATGTATAGGCCACTTCATTAGCCTCCGCTGCGACTTGATTCAGCACCTGGAGAGGAGTACCCCAACAGGTGATGCATCGTGATTTAAAATGCTGAAGCCCCTGGAAATAGACAGCGCTTGAAAAAGGCAGCACTAAAAATGCTGCATTTCAGCGCATGTCCGAGAAGCCCCATTGAAATCACAGGCAACGTTTGAAGCGTTTAGCGCTGCATTTAAAACGTAGCGTTCAATGCTGGAAAAGAATTGCATATGTGAGTGTCCTAAATCTACAAAAGTCATTGTGGAGGATTTGTAATGGCAGAAAAATGCATGTTTTTGGCACTAAATCATCTGCTAAGATGAACACACTGCGGGTTTTAACCTCTTAAGGACCAGGGTGTTTTGGTTCTAAAAGGACCAGACACATTTTAGGGATTTTACCCAGGTGGTGCATCTAAACTGGAAAGGAGGAGTCAGAAGTGGTTAAAAAACGCTTCGCTTCTGGGTCCTAAGTTGTGTCCGACAGGCAAGGACCCGACTTGTTCCTGCTTGATTGCAGGAGCAGAGGCTTTATTCCTGCGCAGTATTTCTACTATCGGTCGTTATTAGAGATAAGCGAGCATACTCGCTAAGGGCAATTACTCGAGCGAGCATTGTCCTTAGCGAGTACCTGCCCGCTCTGAAGAAAAGATTCGGGTGCCGGCGGGGAGCAGAGGGGAACGGAGGGGAGATCTCCCTCCTGCTCCCCCCCTGCTCACTCCCGCAACTCACCACTCACCCGCACCAGCACTGTATGGAAACTAAATGCCCTCTACTGATACAAGCATGCAGCAGCAGTCACTGCGCTCTTCTTACAAAGCCTGGGGGGCTCCGCAGATTTAAACCTCCTCATTATAGAACAAAAAATAAAAAAATAAAAACCTCTTTATTTGTTCTCATCTAAGTGGGCAGAAGCCGTTTGGCTTATAAGCGCACATTAGTAATGTACGCATTAAACTTTTAGAAGGAAGCAATGAATAATTCACTAGAAGCTGAGATCTTCAATTGCTGCATATAATCAGCGGTGGGAAGCCCTGGATCTGGGAGAATCAGGAGCCAAGATGGTCTATCTGTGCATCTGAAACACAAAGCGCGCCGCGGCAGAGAAGACTCACTACTTATATTGCATATACGTAATAACGTCTATTATAATCTTCACAACCATCTCCTAGAACGCTTCAGTCTCAGCCCTTTGTTACAATGTACCTGTTGCATGAAGTCAATTTGTATCGATTTCAGCATTTGCTACAATGAAGACTTTGGCGGGTACAGTGGACTAAGGCTGCCTGCACACGAACGGGTATCCCACAGCGGAATCGGATCCTGTGCCCGGCCGGCGACCCTGCGTACCCGTTATTTTTTTCTGTACTGCGGACAGTGAGCCATCAGATATGCACAATGCAGATTTTCCCACAGCGTCGCCATGCAATGACGCAGGTCCCGCAACCTTTACGCAATGTTAATTGCAGAAGGGTCGCGGGTAAGACAGCTTCCATTGACTTCAATGGAAGCAGTCTGTGTTGAATCTGGGGAAAAATGGAGCATGCTGCAATTTGTTTCTCCGCTCGTGTGCAGGAAGAATCACTTTTGCATAGCATGCTATGGATGGTATTTGCTGCAGAGCCCATGGGGGGATGCTGCCCCAGATTTAGCAATGCACTTCCATTCGTGTGCAGCCGGCCTAAGAGGTGTTGCAAACAACAGAAATCTGTTCCTTCGGTTATAACGGATTTAGTGGTAGAACGGGGTACAAGAGGCTGAGGCTCTGGTGCAACCTGTTGGCGAGCAGCAACTAAAAAGATTAGAGACATTGGAATAGATTTCCCTAAAGAACGAGGCGTTATTTTCAAGCAGCAGGTAACATGTTTCGAGGTGCAAGGACCTCTTCATCACACAGCTGGATACATACTAGTGGTCATAGTACATAAAAAGTGAAATCATAGGGAGGGGGCTAAAAAAGATAAAGAAGAGGTGCAAAGTAAAGTAAGAAGAAAAAAAAAATGGAAAAACATAAGGAATAATGCATCTCCTTTTTTCTCCCCATTGAACCCACCAATATGGCCACTCAGCATCCTGAACAGGCGCAGTTTCACCCACTACCATCTTGCAAGGTGACGCGTTCTCAACTATTTAAGCCACGTCTCCTCTCCTCTTTCTACTCTCGACCTCCAATGTGTCTTCTCTATCATTGTTACAGCCCAACAGGTTGTGTATGAGCCTCAGTCTCTCTTATTCTACCCTACCACTATTTGCGATGCTATTCTGACCTTTGGGCAATCAGTGTACCTTCTATTGCGATACAAAACATACAAGTTCTAGCCCTAAGGGCTCATTCGCACAGGTGTATGCGTATTCAATCACTGAAATATGCTGTGTATTTCCTGCCTGTATTTCCTGCCATGAGGAATCCTGCGCGGATTCCGCCGGCGACCCTGCGTACCTGTCTGTGCCGCCTTTCTTCTGTACTGCAGATGTGTGCGAATGTGCCGGCCATCGTGCCGATGAACATGGGCAGTACAGAGCTCCTCCCATGGTGTCCACAGTATCAACTGCAGATGGCCTGCGGGTCGGACAGCTTCCATTGCCTGCAATGGAAGCCGTCCGTGTGGGAACTGCCCTAAAATGGAGAATGCTACGATTTTTCATCCGCAATTGGTTTCCGCTCGTGTGCATGAAGAATAGTTTTTCCACAGCATGCTATGTAGGGTTATTGCTGCGGAGCCCCGAAGCGGACGCCTACTCCAGACTCCGCAGTAAAAATCCGCCCATGTGCAGAAGGCCATAGGGGTGCTTCTTCCACGGCCTAATAACTGGTTGAGGCTTTCTCATACGTTTTTCTGTGTTGCTACTGATTAACTCGCTAGAATCCTAATTTAGTCAAGTATTTTAGAAAGAATATCATCTGCCAAGCAGTAGGGGGCCGCTACAGGCTTTATTTACCAGATACGTGCAGAACCGCTCTAGGAATGGGGAGCACGATCTGAGATCTTTATGTGCAGGTTTAGCTTTAACACTAGTAAAAAGAAGACGACAGCTTCACAAGTCTCTGAAGAGGTAACAGTCATGGATTAAAATAGGGAAACAATTCCTACAAATGATGTATAATTTTTGGTGCCGACGGAGCAAGCGGGAATGTAAGGATGAAGGCCGTAGAGACTGGCAGAAGTCCTAGCGGTTAGACCTCCACCAAAGTTATGCCCTATGTTGTAGATAGGGAACACCACTATACCTCGGAAAATCCTTTAAGGGTCTTATCCGGTGGATAGGTGCTGAATGTTATTCATGGGATAAGTGTATGACTGTCTGGGGCTCCACCACTGGGACCATCACTAGAACAAGACTCCCATTCCTCTGGATTTGAATGAAATAGTGATCACTCATGTGCTCAGCTGCTCATTCAGTGTTTATGGGGCTGACAAACAGCTCCGCACTGTATTTGGCTGTCGCCGTCAGCCCCATAGACATTGAATGGAGCGGTAAGGTGTATGCGGTAGGACACAACTCCTTTCTGCGGTCATGCAGTAAGGAGGGCACTGAGGTTGTTAGGACCCCTGTTCTAGTGACCAGTGGGGGTCCCAGTGATCACATGTTTATCACCTATTCTGTGGATAAAGGTTTCTCCTTGGATGAGAGAAGTGCCAAAAAGACGGAGCACCCCAAAAGGGTTACCTGCAAAGAGAGCCCGAAACGCGTTATATTCACTGCCTATTAATAAGAGAGAAGTCAAGTTTATGCTTTGACGCTGTAATTTGTTCCTTGCTATGAAACTTCTGCCCCATTGCCCGTTCTACGATTTCTTCGGAAGATTCATTAATGACACAATAATAAGGAGTCATGGTAAGGCACGAGAGACACTTGGATCCAACCACAACGGCAAATGACCTTGACTGTGAAGTAATAGCATATTTGTAAACATATCCATAAGGTCAGTGAATCATTCGGCAGGCAGTTGACTATGTGGATGAAAGGGACTGCATTAACTAATAGTCAGACGTTCCCCACGACTCTGCATTATTAGTCATCACCACGGCTGACGTAGATGAGGGAACTGACCTCGTTATGGAAACCTGTAATTATCCGGACCCCATGCCACCAACGGTTTCCACAATCGCAACAAGAAAAAATAAAAATCTGCTTATCCCAAAGAGGCAGCTCTGTAACCTGCCGGCGCTCTTATACTGCGAGCCCCGGCGCTTTGTGTGGCGGCATGTAATCTTATATAATCACATAAACTGCTCCCGGCAGAACAAAAATGCAGTCTGGGATCACAGAGAGCAGGGATGAGCGTCATGTCTACCTTGTAGGGTTGTCGGGAAATTGTATTAAACGACGGCTCACTATCCGGAGCAGGAAAAGAACAAAAAAAACACGGTCATTCTGGATAATTAAATGGAAATATATTAGGGACAAACCCGTCCCAATCTCATCCAATCAGGTGGCAGCTCTCAGGCCATAATTTACATTACAACACTGAAAGCCAGAATCTGACTGGTTGTCATTAGGAATAGCAGAGTTATCATAGTATTGATTGTGGAACCCTGTTTGTCAATGACAGAGTATCTTTAATGATGCTAGAGAAAATCCGGCATGATATGAATAGCGATGCGGCGACAGATGTGATGTCATGCGACTACTCACCTCTACGGAGAATGAGACTTCATCGTTGTTGTTACAATTGATTTTTTCAAATAGTTCCTCGCATAGCTGGGGAAGAACAAAGGAGGGGATTAAGTGGGGTGTTGTGGTGACAAAGTTAACAGCTGATGGTTTAACTCCCATGTTAGCAATTTCTAATAACCAATATAGACTGATGTGCCAAAAGTCATAGGACAGCAGTAAGTAGATTGATTAAGAAGTGGCTTGGGAATGCCCACACCTGTATAAGTTGTGAGGTGTTATCTTGTGAGTGATGCTGCACATTGGCCAGCGTGCCCATGGCAAAGCGACATGAAATATTGAAATGAGGCATAATAGTGGGTGCGAGACGGATGGGACATGGAAGCAGAAGACGCACTGGAGCACCTCTGATAATCCCTTTACACCGGACACAGCGCTGCAGCTGGACTTGTGAGGGTGATAAGTGGACCCTTGAAGGCTGGCAACATGTGCGATGGTCTGATGAGTCACGGTACCAAATTGTTTTGGGCCGATGGCAGGATTTGGGGCAGACCCCATGAAGCTATGGATACGAGCTGTCAACAAGGCACTGTGCAGGCTGGTGGTGGCTCCAAACTGGTGTCACAGATTGCCTAAACAGGTCCTTTATTGGTGCCTGCTACATTTCACTACTTGGTAACCATTTACAGCCTTTCATGGACATCATGCATCCCATAGTGATGGGATATTCTAGCAGGGTAATACACATTTCCATCAGGTCCAGTTGTCCAGAATTGGTGTGAGAAGCATTCCTATGACTGGTGCGCATGTTCACCCGACATGAGCCCAATCAAGCAATTAAGAGATGTGGTGATGAAGTCCCGTCACACCGGGGATCCTGCACCCACAAATACGACGGAGCTGCGGGGGGCTATCCTGAAGGCATCCGGTCGTCTTCTGTTCACTTGTGGAATCAATATATGTGGAGTTGCTGCACTTTTCCAAGGCTAAAGGGGGTCCTACACGATATTAGCTCCTGTTCCATAACTTTTGGCACATCAGTGTATTAAGCTGCGACATTCAACAAATACCTAATTAACGGGGGCAGACTGCTTGCACCTATACTTTAAGTTAGACTGGGCTGTCCAGTCCCTGTTTCTGGAGGAGAGGTGGCCGTGTATGTGTGGACACTCGCTACTATAATGAATAGGCAATACAAAAACTGCCAAGCATTTTCACCTTATCTGTGATGAAAAGTGACAGCACACGTATGACTATCTCTGCTGGTAACGGATCTTGTTATTTGGATTGGTGTGGATGCCCAGTGCTGATAGACAAGTCATCCAAACACTTGCTCAGCTGACAGCCATTTCTCCAAAGTGTTCTGCACACATGAATGCTTCATTCTGCCAAGCGTTCATGTGTTTTCAATGGGCAGAGGAAGGTAAGTCACTGTCAGACAGTGTCAACAGCAGTTTATCTCCAGGGGGTACAAAAGGATCAAGAACTGAAACTGAACACACCCAATCATCCTTTGCCCCCCCAACTTCTTACACCTGCTACAACTAACTAGGTGGTTCTGCCAACTTTTCCATAATGTCTATTATGGCTTTAAAGGGGTGTACCAGAACGGACTTACTGTTATACATAAGATAGGCGATACAAGTTCTGATCTGTGGGGGTCTCACTGCTGAGACCCCCTCCGATTCTGAAAAAGGGGATCCCATGTGCCCCTCAGAACCCCACTGTGGACTCACTACAATCTCTTGCAGTGACGAGGAGGTTGAATGGAGCAGAGTTCAATGGAACTGTTAGAGATAGCGGAGCGCTTGTACTCGGCCATTTCCATCAGCCCCATTGAAATTAATGGAGTCGCACTGCGAATGTGCAACTGTCTCTCCATTTAACGTCGTCCTCAAAGCAGGGGGTACAGCGATCCTGCAGTGATGAGAAGAGGGGAACACTGGACCCCTGTTGTTGGGATCAAAGGTGGTGTCAGCAGTGAGACTCCCACTAATCAGACATTAATCACCTGGATGGGTGATAAAAGTCAATTGTGGTACGACCCCTTTAAGCCATAAAATCCCTTTACAAGTGTGTCGGCATACCTCCAAATACATTATATAGATGCAAAGGATGGCATATGGTTGTATAATTGCTCATACAGCTCTTCTAGCATGGTCATGAATTGGAACCCATTAAGAGCAATATTAGCATTGAGTTGGTATTTTCTCCCCTCTTTTAGGCTTTCCACCAACTTCTATAAATATGAATAATTTAAAAGCAACCTATAAATTTTGCTCAAGCTTTTGAGTTCATGGCAGATTTAGGGATACTTCTATCGCTTAAGACGGATACTGGTGAGAATGTCTAGAGACCAAGAGAAAACAATGAATGTACCTGAGGGATGATGCCCGCCTGCGTCTCCTCCTGTTTACCCATCATAGTATAGGACTTGCCAGCACCTGTCTGCCCATAGGCAAATATACACACGTTGTAACCCTCGAAGGCATGTTCCAGCATCTCCTTTCCGATGTCATTGTACACGCGGCTCTGGGATGCAAAGCAGGGGTCATCCGGCTGTATAAAGAGAGGAAGTGAAGTTAGTGTGCGTCTTTAGACATGGGTGACCAAACTTTTGTGTAAGAATCTTAGCTCATTTGGTAAAAATTACAAACCAGGTAATCACAGGCTGAAATTGAGCTTTAAATCAGAAAATGCTATATAAGTGCAGCCGGTCGCTGGCGCTGGGTGATGTTGATACTAAAATGTTAGAAAATGCATGTGGAAAGCTTACAAATTGTTCCTGGTTTTTGTCATGGGTGTGTTTTGTGCAAGTGTCTCTTATTACCTCATTTTTGGGTCACGTGGGTAATAAGAGATTTTTAAATGTCACTTTTTCTTGCATGTTAAGTGCTTTAAAACACCAACAGGTTGTCTAGAAAACATCTGCTGTAATTACAGCATGGACGCTGCTGTTAGAGGGGTTTGTAGAGGAATGACACACTGAAGCTGCTCAATGTCACACTATACAGAGGAGGGTCCTATACAAGTTGTAGGAAGATGGAAGAGAGATATCAAAGGAATACAAAGATAGCTTGGTAGCATAGCGTAGGAGCTGTAGTGAACTAGCATTGCATGAATTACTCGCTCTTTTGACTTAAAGACTTGATGGGGCGATAAAGGACCCTGAGTGGCTGCTTCTGTTCAGACCCTTATTCAGACTGATGCTCCATATCCAAAGTTCCCAGAAAAAAATGGTCTTTCCAAAGTAATTTAGTAACTTTCTGTATGCAATGTTCAAGTTTTTGTAACTTGGCTTCCAATAAGAATTTAAACCCAAACTTGGTGCCACTGCCCCGTCAGTGGTGCCTTCTCTCGTTTCCCTCACATCTCAGGGAATTCTTTTATATAGGGAGGGGTTACAGTGCCTCTTATTATCCAATGTGAGAAGCAAGAGACAGAACTTGGGGTAATAAGAGACATTTTTCTTCGTTACAAAATAGCCTTTATGAAATGGAACAGGTTATTAATGTGCAGCCCTTCTACAACAGTGACTGAAGTCAACATGGGATCTGCGCATCTCATCATTGAGCCACAGAAAAACTGGGGTCGCCTTATTACCCCAAATCCTCTCGTTACCCCGCTCTCCTCTAGATAATGGGTAGAGCAGGAATCTGTGGCAATGATATGACTGCCCTTCCTTAGGATACAAGACCTTTTACTGCAAAGGCTGAACTACAAGCGTGTGGCCACTTACCGAGGTGTGGGACCAGTAGGAGTAGTCAAAGCTGAAACTTTTAGCCGGTTCCTTGGGATTCTTTGGATTGAGAATACCTAGAAGATGAGAAGATTGTGAGTTATTATAGAACCATGGAGAAAAGAGAACATGACAATAATATGCAGTCACCCTCCGCCTGAAAACCCAAATTAATTTACGCTCATAAGTAAGAGGTGTTTATAACCTTAGGTGAATCCAAAAGCCATGGAAACAGACACCCATGGATCACAGACCATAGCGACATTACCACCCAGGGTAGAGAACATTGACAACCATGGACAACCGTGGACACAGAATCCCAGCAACACCACCGTCCAATAGTCCAGAACATAACGACAAGCATGCACCCAAAACCATGGTGCCACCAAAATTCAGAACCATGTCAATATCAGCACCCAGGGATGGGGACTTAGAACCATGGCAACACAGTGACTCAATGACCCAGAACCAACCGAAAATGAAATTCGGGACCCAGAAATACTGTAAAACGGACACTTAGAACCTCAGAGTCACAGGGTTCCAGAACCATGGCAGCACCCACACCAATTACATAGCGCCTACACAAATTCACTACTCTTTGGCCGATGCATGTATACGCCAACTGATGGAAAGTTTTCACTGAAGAGAATCAAAACTTTTTTCCAACACTCTCCATCTAAACTCCTTATTTTACTTCAATCTCCAACAACAATATGACAATGTTTATTAAAGGGGTTGTCCAGTTATAAATTACAGATTTCTTATTCTTAGCATAGGCCTATCATTAGCAGTTTCAGTGGAGTCCACTGCCCAGAGTCCCAGCTGATCAAACTATTCACCGGGTTAGTGCACTAATTCACTGAGCTATTTCGGAAGAAAGCAGACAGCTCCATTTCCACTACAGTGGCCAGTCTAGGTATTACACGGCATTCACTTCAATGGGAACGTTGCATGTAATGCCAAGCCTGGCCACTGTGGTGAGAACGGAGCTGGTTGTTTCCTGCAGAAATCGGGTTAGAAAATGAGCACACTGACCCAGCAAACACCTGATCAGCAGAGATCCCAGGTAGCAGATCTACAGTCTGGTCTGGTAAACTGGTGATTAGGTGGGACACACTCTCTAGGCTTCTATTGATGGCCAGTCCTGCAGATAGGTCATTAATAGTTTACAATTGGACGACCCCTATTGCAGATGAACGCCTATAGTCTGTGCCACAGCAGAATGATAGAACAAAGATAGGTAAGACGGGGTCTATCAGGAAGTGACAGACGGCGGCGGGGATCAGGCCACTACGTGGTATGTGCTAAGCTTCCTAGCAGATGTAGTGTCCTTGCGATTCCCTGGAAATCTCAGCTCTACCAGAAATAGCCGTACTTGCCAAACTGTAAGGACTATTTCAGACTCTGCCCTTTCGGGAAGAAAGATCATCAAACGGAGGCATCGGGGATAAAAGAAGAAATGCTTAGAGCATAATGTCTATAGGCAAAGGGGGTAATAAAAGCTGATACTATTTCATCATAATTCCTCATATCTGTGGAGATGGACACACATTATAAAACTATATAGATTGTTTACTGGTATCCAGAACCTCTTCCCATATAAACCATAGGGGAGAACAGGGACCCAAAGCCAGAGTCTCCTCAAAGGCCTTCTATAGCCAAGCCCTCATGTACATGGGCAGAAGCGGTTTTCGGACTGAATGCACAGCTCATTCACAGACTGAAAAGCGCCATTCCTCTGAATTTTGGCCATTCTTTGCTTTTGCGCACGTAAATACGCAGAAGTGCCTATTGATTTGATGCACAGGCTAGGAGGTGGGGGAATTTGAGAAAAAAAAATAATTAATGCATTAGGCCAATTGATTCCATTTTCCTGGAGCAGAAAAACGTAAAAGCACAAATGTGATCGAAGCCTGAGCCTTTTACATTATGGTCACACATCACTTCTTAGTAGGCACTGCGCAAAAGGATGAGATCCGTTGGATACGCCCACAGACAATGCTGAACGTAGCTGGTCAACAATGGCGGCTCTGCACCAATAAATTAATCTAGACTGCAAAAACATTATATACAGAGTCGAATCACATTACTATGACCGTCAGAGTAACCGTGTGCTGCATGGACCGTAGCCAAGATGGGCTGGGAGTAAATAATAAGGTGCCAGTAGGTGGTCTCTGGTATCTGGGCCCATGCTGACTGCATCCTACAGTCGTTGGAGGGTGTGGAGGGGGGGGGGGTGCATAGAGTGAACATGATGACCAAGGTGGTCTCACAAAGACTCAATTGGGTTCACGTTTGAAGAATTAGGGGAAGTACTTTGAATTCTTAGTCATGCTCTTCCAACCAGTGTCAGGGATTTCAAGCCATGACACATGCTGTATTGTCTTGCTGAAAGATCCCATCTGACCCGGGGAAAGACAATCAGCATGTATGGCTGTCCGTGATCTGCAAGGATGGAATCATAAGCACATCAGTTCAGATGCCTTCCACATGGATGATCGGGCCCAGAGAATGCCGCAAAAAAAACCTCCCCAGGCCAGAACGTTGCCGCCACCGGCTTGTGTTCTTCGTAGAGTGGTTGGAGAGTGGTTGGAGAGTGGTTGGAGAGTGGTTGGAGAGTGGTTGGAGAGTGGTTGGAGAGTGGTTGGAGAGTGGTTGGAGAGTGGTTGGAGAGTGGTTGGAGAGTGGTTGGAGAGTGGTTGGAGAGTGGTTGGAGAGTGGTTGGAGAGTGGTTGGAGAGTGGTTGGAGAGTGGTTGGAGAGTGGTTGGAGAGTGGTTGGAGAGTGGTTGGAGAGTGGTTGGAGAGTGGTTGGAGAGTGGTTGGAGAGTGGTTGGAGAGTGGTTGGAGAGTGGTTGGAGAGTGGTTGGAGAGTGGTTGCTCTCGGATGTTTCTCGCGTGACTCGCCAACGTCCATCCATTCAATGAAACCAAAACGTGACTCATAAGAGATGGCAACCCTTTGCCAATCAGCAGTAGTCCAATTCTGATACTGCTGTGCAAATGAAAGCCTTTTCTTCCGATGCACCTCTGTTAGTATAGCTGCAGTGACCATCCACCTGCTCCGGAGCCCCAAACATAGTAGGGTTCCCTGAACTGTTTTAGACACGTCTGGTGGCCCCCTGGTTCATGTTCTTGGCTCCACTGCAGCCGATGTTCACCTCTCACATCAATGGCACGTGGTGCTCCGCAGTTTCCACAATCGGTTATTCCCAATGGTGCCATTTGTCAACTCGCGTTGCACTTTCACCACAGCAGCACTCAATCAGTTCACAAACTGCGCTGTTTGATAAATACCGCCACCCTCGTCCCAAAAGCCAATAATCATCCCTTTTTGCACCTCTGATTAATCGCTCCTTTTACCCGACAACAAGTGACATGTAAGCAGACGGCCTATCCCACGCCTTATATACCCACGAGGAGAAAACCACACGTCACTAGCTACATGGGCTACACGCTGCCAACGTCGAAAGTAGGAGGTGGTCATCATAATGTGGCATCTACCAATGAATGGCAGCTCATTACAATATCCCATAATGCAGCACTATAAACATCATTACGATGAAGATTACGTTTAAAATAACGGCGCTTAAAAATATGTTTTTTAAATGTCCGTTTTCTTGTTAAATTTCAATAAAAACTGCAGCTTAGAGAGCGACTCCTGCCATTTATAGCCATAGGCCGTGTATGCCGACAGCGGGCACAAGCTGCCAGGGATCTGTGACACGAGGATGGGATGATTAATGCCATTTCACTGTTGGCCAACACACATCTAATCTGATCATTCCTCGCTCTTCTTACGTCTCCTAAAGGCGATATTACACAAGTGCTAGCGGCTAGCGCTCGTGTTTCCCTGGCAAATAACGCCATTACCCGAGTGTTAACGGCACTCATGTAATAGTGCCCTAGCTTGATGGCACAGGAAGTAATAGCTGGGCAGAGAGAATGACGGTGTGACAGATGCAAATCTGATCTATTTAACCCCTCACTGTCCAGGAGGCACTACCCAAATACTTCCATTATTAGCCTGAGCAGAGGGAATCTTGTGATCAGCCTAAAGGGGTATTCCATGGGAACTAGCTGATCACTGGTGATGCAACCATTGGGACCCCCACCAATCCCGAGACAGGAGTCTGGTCGGCCCCTAAGTTAATGGATCGGAAGTCGCACATGCATGCTGTAAGTCCATTTATTTCAATGGCGGTGCCGGAAATTACAGAGTTCAAGGAAGCACTAAGAATGTGTGCCCATGCTGTGCCAGCCCCACGAGGCCGAACACCCGCCCAACGGTGGTGGCCAATAGCTGCATAATTTGGCTGGGAATGCTGTGATTTGCCCTCCATCAAAGTCACACAGCCATTGGCCACGGCGGACAGGCAAGGTTTCAGGCGCACATGGCTGCCACAGTTTGCGAATCTAGTCCAAGGCCAACTTCACGCGAATGTATTAGCGAGCGCCTGAGTGATGCGCATTTACCGAATCAACAATGCTTTTTTGCGTTAGAGTGTTTTACGGTACTTTTTGCCCCGGGAAGGCATGCTCATTTGTGCGGCAAACAAAGACGCAGCAATTGAAATGGTTAATCAGTTCCATAGGCGTTTTTGCAGCAAAATTACGCAGTAAAAATCGCAGCATGTTTTATCTTTGGCGCTCCCTTGGAACGCCTCACATTGCCAATTGTGCGATGGGAGGTTTACCCATTAAAAACAATGGTAAATCTACGGCGAAGGATCGCTGCTTCCCTGAAGTGATGCGAAAACACAAAAACGCCTGACATCTGCGTCCGATATCGCACTCACCGGTGTGAAATCTGCCTCATAAGTAGACTTGGTCCACAGCAGAGCAGCCCTGTACGACATATTGAGTATGTGCTGATCCCGCGTCTACAGCCGCGGCAGATATCCCCAGCTAGGCCACGTATTTCTGCCACAGATCCGCACAAAAGATTTGGCGCCTGTGAATGGGCAAAATCCGTGTGTAGAATTTCCGTTTCATAGGATGTAGCCGGTTTCCATGAGGTTCCAGGTCCGGCATGACGCAGCGAGCCTACCACGCAGATGAGTGTGCTATACGGAGGTGGGGGGTATAAATAGAAGCGAGGACCCTGTTTAGTAGCACATGATTCTGGCGCGTGGTTGCCAGGCGATAACGCCCCTCCCCGGGGGATATGGAAGCAGCTGCAGAGGTTTGAGAGGATTAGGGATAATGGTGACTCACAGCAAACACTGCGTTTACAGAAGACGGAGTGAGAGGTGTACAATTCCCCCCGAACGCAGCACCGCGCCATTTCCAATTACATCTGACTCATTCCCAGCGTCAAGAACCCGGCGCCATCATCACACTGCAGCACTTAATTACATCTCACATGGTGGCCGGCGCCCGTCCACAACCTGGCAAGGTGCGTGCGAGGGTTAATCCAACCTCACAGGACGGGGCCGCTAATCTGAGGTATAAAAACACTAAATCTGTTCGCTTGTGTCGTATATAAATCCACAGTTCTGGTCCGATTTAAGTGAAATTTAGCATGAGCGTTCAGAGCGCCCGGCGACGAATACTGGCGGAATTACAAATTGGAACAACTCAACGACTTCTTGCTGCTAATATATAACAACCAATCACAGCGCAGCTTTCATGTTACCTCAGCGGTATAATATATAACAACCAATCACAGCGCAGCTTTCATGCTACCTCAGCGGTATAATATATAACAGCCAATCACAGCGCAGCTTTCATGCTACCTCAGCGGTATAATATATAACAACCAATCACAGCGCAGCTTTCATGTTACCTCAGCGGTATAATATATAACAGCCAATCACAGCGCAGCTTTCATGTTACCTCAGCGGTATGAGAAATAACAACCAATCACAGTGCAGGTTTCATGTTACCTCAGTGGTATAATATATAACAACCAATCACAGCGCAGCTTTCATTTTACCTCAGCAGTATAAGAAATAGCAACCAATCACGTCGCAGCTTTCATGTTACCTCAGCAGTATAATATATAACAACGAATGACAGCGCAGCTTTCATGTTACCTCAGGGTATAATATATAACAACCAATCACAGCGCAGCTTTCATGTTACCTCAGCGGTATAATATATAACAACCAATCACAGCGCAGCTTTCATGTTACCTCAGCGGTATAATATATAACAGCCAATCACAGCGCAGCTTTCATGTTACCACAGTGATATAATATATAACAACCAATCACAGCGCAGCTTTCATGTTACGTCAGCAGTATAATATATAACAACCAATCACATTGCAGCTTTCATGTTACCTCAGTATAATATATAACAACCAATCACAGCGCAGCTTTCATGTTACCTCAGCGGTATAATATATAACAACCAATCACATTGCAGCTTTCATGTTACCTCAGTATAATATATAACAACCAATCACAGAGCAGCTTTCATGTTACCTCAGTATAATATATAACAACCAATCACAGTGCAGCTTTCATGTTACCTCAGTATAATATATAACAACCAATCACAGTGCAGCTTTCATGTTACCACAGCAATATAATATATAACAACCAATCACAGCGCAGCTTTCACTTCTTCTACTGCTGAGGGAACATGAAAGCTGCGCTGTGATTGGTTGTTATATATCATATCGCTGAGGTAATATGAAAGCTGCGCTCTGATTGGCAGTTATGGGTAACACAGATTTTCTTTTGGCCAGCTTCCATGACCGTGCGGTGCCGGCCTACTCTTGTGGCCCATGCTCTATATTCCACGGCGGCCATTACTAAAATCTTTTATATAAAACACAAAATCTGTTTGTGTCGTATACAAATCCACAGTTCTGGTCCGATTTCAGTGAAATTTTGCATGAGCGAGCTGAGAAATAAGCTGGAGACTCCACACAGGGGAGATTTAAAAAAAAAAAAAAACACATTTTAGCGCCCTAAAATGCGCCATTTGAGAAAAATTAAATTTTTACATTGGAAGCAGAACTGATGGCAAGAATTCCCCCCACTCCGCCACTTCCCCTCCGGCGTCCCCTCCTCCTTATATGTCGCACCATTAACGGTTTCTCCTTCCAGTCTTCCATAGACTACGGTGATAACCGTGCGTGAACACCACACTGCCGCTTACAGCGAAATAAACACTACCTACTAAAAGTGAAAGCTCAAATTGGATTGTACTGTGTGAATGATTTGGGACTGCTGCAGAATGGCGCGGTAACATCAGTTATGTAGAAGGAAGAAAGGCCAATCATCAAGAACAGATCCGCCGTGCGAGGCGCGGATATATCAGTCAGTAATAAGAGCCTTGAACCTTCCAGATATGTGGCGTTGTATATTGGACTACGGTGGCATCCAGGTTGTATGTCAACAAAACCAGCGGCTCTCAGGGGGTCCCGGCTGTTAGGACCCCCGGGATCAACTCTAATAGCTGGTGAACAGTCTGTTCATTTGTGGAAGATGATATATTCCATGGCTGATTGAAAAAAATGGGAAATACGTCTCTGCAGCCGTCACTATTACACATATGTACTCCGTTTATTACCCCATCTTGTAGATCGTTGGACCTCCTTGGCCTTCAGAACGGCAGCCATATACCATAGCGTAGATTCCGCTGGGTGTTGACATGTTCTGCAGGAATGTCGCCCCTTGAGCACAGGAAGCTTCTTGCAGTTGATGCAGATTAGGCCGGGCTCACACTGGCAGACCGGATTCCACATGTGGGAGGCCCGCAGCGTATTCCGGCTGTGAGCCCGGCCGGTCACCCGGTGCACCTGCTTTTTCTGTATTGTGGACGGTAGCGGCTCGCCGTCACACATGCGCCATGCTTTTTTCCCCATGTTTGTATTTCCCGAACCATCGCTAAGCAATGACACGGGAAGCCGCAGCCTGCCTATAGGCAATGTTATAGGCCTCCTTTGATGTCAATGTAGGCCATCCGCACGGAGGCTGCGGAAAAATGGAGCACGCTGTGATTTTTCTTCCATTAGTGGAATACGCAATTCATATCCGCGATTGCGATGGAAAAGGCAAAAGTTCATGCCTTTCAATGCCCATGCTTTACCGTGGATACTGATTGCGGATTTCACAATTGAATCCATTCGTGCGAGATGCCCTCTTAGATGGGGGTGCTGACATGTTCTGACCTACTGGCAGAAAGGGGTCATCAATTCAAGCTGCTTGTCCCAAATTCTGACCTCTCATCAGCACGGTGCATCAGGAATCTGGATTCATCCGAGCAAGCGATGGTTTTCCACGGCTCAGTGATCCCATTGTCCATTAACACTTAATGCAAATAGGTGGCTACATTTTTCAATCTTTCAGTCGTTTAAAAGATTATCTTTGCGTGTAAAAGGGCCTTATGTGTATACCCATCACACCATTCACAATAAGTGATGATCACAGCTCACCTCTTCCACCTCCCTGTACATGCCACAAACACAGGCATCTCTAATAAAAGTGGCCCTATAGTGCGCAGAAGTTATTGCAGACTCATAAATACACGATTATTGGGGATTAATCCGCCCCTTACAATTCGTTTCGCTCGGCAATGTCCCGGCCATGAGTGTTCTATGACAGGGGATACGCTTTATCTGGATTCGCTTCCTAGCGCACGTCAGGTGACAGCGCCGCTATGTTTAGATGCCTTGGTGCGATGCCACGATATAAAACGGGATGCGGAAAGGAAGCTTCATCCGCCGTGTCGGCCGCAGCAAATCCCTCCTTCACTGAGCTGTAATTATATCCTCTTGTTTGCAAACAAAAGAATAAAAGTTTCTTGAAATCTGTCACCTTGGCTATAATTAAACGCGCAGCGGCGGCGGCGAGAGGCTGCGGAAACCACCGACTCCACGCTGATTGTATTAGACACGACCCACTTCTTGCAGGCAGCCTCTTAACCCCCAGAGTCCCGGCTGCATTCCAAGGCTGGAGACCATGTCAGTAGGCATGAGGGGTTTGTAATCGGAGCGGTTTCCATAATCTTCAGTTATGATAAAGCCATAGCGAGGAGGGAGCGGCTGGAGGGGGTCTCGCAGGGAAAGCAGACCCTAAAGCATTTCTAGGAAGGAGCCCGAGTGTGCAGAGAACAATGGAAGTGCCAACTGCAGAGGGGCAGTGGAGGAGGTCTGCGGTCATCCGTGTACGGGCCGACCTCTTACACATGAGGTTTGAGGCAAAACCCCATAATAAGGCTAAAGCTCAACCACATATGTGAATACGGCTGCAGCTCAATGTATGCAGCGCTTTTACTTCTGTCCAAAAGTCGGCCAGCTGGGCGGAAAGCAGGCGGACCCCGTTATAGTCAATGAGGTCTACCTAGCGCTATTCAGTTTTGTCCAGAGACAGGCGCAAGGATTCCCCTTTGCTGTTCCCCGAAAGGAGGAATCCTCAGCACAGATGTGAAAGCATCCTCAGGCTGGGTTCACACAAGACTGAAATCCCACGGAATGACCGCGAGATTTCCGCGGGAGAAATGTAGCTGCAAAACCCACTGCCTTTCGCCGCGGGTTTTGGAGCAGTTCGCCACCTGTATTCCACTGCGGCCATCTCTCCCTATACAGAGGCCACTGCGGAAACAGGGAAAGACTTGACATGTTTCATCTGAATTCCGCGCGGTATGTCAATTTTAGCGCGGCTTGGCCACAACGTGCGGATGAGATTTTTTGCAAATCTTGTCTTTGCTGGCTTATCCCAAGATAAAATGTCGCGGGCGGAATGTCAGTGCAGAAAGTCTGCACAGACAATCCACTGCAATTACAACCCGTGTGAACCCAGCCTTACGGTACTTTTACGCGGGCCGACTGTCGCAAAAAGAAAAAAAACCTCAAAAAGAGCCATTATGATCTACAGTCATCCCAATTAAAGGCAGAAGCAGACCGGGTACTGAGCGAGAAATTGCCCATTAGTCGCCTTGTTTTAGCTCATTGAGAGACTTCTCGCTCAGCGTAAACAGGCAGTTGTTCATTGCCGAGTGACTGCCTGTTTACAACTAAAGGTGGCG
The DNA here is from genome assembly GCF_035609145.1 of Eleutherodactylus coqui. Taxonomy (NCBI): domain Eukaryota; kingdom Metazoa; phylum Chordata; class Amphibia; order Anura; family Eleutherodactylidae; genus Eleutherodactylus; species Eleutherodactylus coqui. Next base: position 35,958,110 of record NC_089842.1, read on the forward strand.
GGCAACCGAAAGATCTTTGGCACGCTCTGCCACTGTTCACTGAAAGACTATCACTCCTGTGTGAAAGCAGAGAAGAGCCAGTGGTCCCGTGTAAAAGGTACCCTCCATTGCTTCTGATGAATTGATTAAAGTCCAACATCTAGGTTGTGCTGAAAGGGGTTGTCTGGTACTTTTGTAATTTTTTTTCTATTGATGACTTCTCCTTAGATGATCAGTGAGAGTCCGTAACTCAGGTCCCTGCTGATTCCCAGCACCACTGACCGTATGGACGGTGCTGGAAGCAGACAGCTCAGTCTGTAGTGCATTGAATTGGTACACAATGAATTCAATGGAAGCTGTGCCTGCAGTACCAAACCAGGCCACTACAATATGAACAGCGCTATCTGCTTCATGCGCGATCTGTAACTGACATCAGTGCTGGAAAGTAGGTGGTAAACAGTGATCCGTAGCTGCAGACCCCTCACCAATCATGTATGGATGACCTATGCTTTAATGGAAGATGTCCTGACCATTATCCAAAGTACACATTGAGGCATTTGTTGGGGGCAGGGAGTTGCATGCACTAGATCAGCAATACTATAGCATTTTACAGCAGGAGTCTGGACCCTGCAAACAGCACAGTAAAGGGGGTTAGGGGCTGCAGGCTAATATTACCTCCCTGCATTATTTACATGAGGGCATTCAAAAAGAATGGCGCAGCTCTGGATGTGATTGGAGTCAAGATGTGACTCAGTAGTTTATGAAGAGTGTACGTAACAGCAATCTTCTCGTGGATAAGAGGACATTGTGTGATTGGGTCAGCGCTGGAGTACGGGGTTTCTAGGAAGAAAGAAAATCTAATTTGGAGCCTATTAAGAGAATGCAGAAAGGTCGGTTAGTGCCTTGTTCCGGGGAAGGAAGACAACACTTGAGGTTTATAGAATTACATTTTCCACACTGCTGCGGGTCTGTAATACCTAGCGGAAATGAATGATAAACTGCATCATTCATCCTTTGATACAATGTATCAAAGCTAATGTATCTGAAGAAAAAGTGGAATACTGTACAAGGCAAACTCTGCAGTCCGCACACCGTTAGTGGGGTGTCCTACAAAGAGGGGTGCAGCACCCCAATCCTCAATGGAATTTCCATGGGCATTCTGCTAAAGAATGATGTCTTTGTGGAGCGTTACAGACGTATACAAGTGGACATACTAGTTAAGGTGAGAGTAGGCGCAATATCGTGATGCAAGACATTGGCTGCCATACATTCAGCCTTTTCTTATTTTACTGCGGTACACTACAGGATTTCTGTCTCCCTTTTTCCCATTTGAGGGAAAGGCTGCAGTTGAGCCGCAGCCCTTAAACGGCCATAGACACCTTTAGGGCCTTTATTCCACTTAAGTGCATACATTTTGGGCTGACAATCATTTTTGCAATAGGGTTTGATTAAAAAGCTTTTGCAGTTTGTCTTCTGCAGCTTCTACTATCACTGTATATGCAAACTGCAGTCTAGAGGGGTGTTCACATGTGACTGATTTTGAGTAGATTTCAGTGCAGATTTCACCCTTGCAGTTAAATTCAAATTGAATGAGTAAAATCTGTTGCGGTCTACGCATGTAGAATTAATAACAGTTCAGATTTCTCTCTGGATGTGGGAATCTGAACGATTCACTGGCCCCTATAAAAGGGCCCTATGTTATGACCACAACAACATTTATCTGTGCTGTGGTCATAAATTAGCTGCAGACCATGCAGGAGAGGAGAGCGCAGCGGTTAACTAAGCCATCAGCCCAGCCTCACTGATGGATCTCCTATTTAGACTGACTGCAGTTTTTGTATACAGTGATATGTAGAAGCTGCAGAAGACAAACGCTGCAAATTTTTTAATGAAACCCCATTGCAAAAATAATTTGACAGGCCAAGATACTGGTAAATTACAATGCAAGAATCTACTAATTCATAAGCCTTTGTTCTCCTCTGGAAGCTATGACCTCACCACTCATTTATAGAGCCAATATCATCCCATCCTCCCTGCTCTTCCATGACTCATCTCTCCTACAGAAGTTTTACTGTCTATATATACTGTATATGTGCTTTGTCCAACTCCTGCATTAATTAATTGCACTCATCACACCGTAAAATCCGTCTGCAGGTTTGTGTATTCTGCAAATCCAGACACAAAGGACGGATCCAGCAAGATATAGCCTGGTAGTATATGCAGTAGGAACAGTGCTGAGCAGATGGTGAGGGGGTTTACGTGTGACCCTTGCACCGTCTGGGGCTGGTGCAGAGGTCCCTGCATGTACAGACCTCAAAAGATCCTCAAAGTTGGCTGCAGGGGGAGGAGGAGACGTGCTCCTGTCTGAGACTGAAAGCAACTGTCTAATGCCTAAAATGCAGATGTAGGTCACTGGCACATTGGGATTACTGAGAAAATCCCTTTATATCAGCAGAGATGAAAAGGGAAAAACAATATAGAAGGATTCTGCCGGATGGAGTAAAAAAGTGTACATGCGTATACCGAGTAATCCGTCATACAGTGAAGCCTCTGAGGCCACCACCCAAAAATGCAATGGAAAGTGGTCCTCTAGGAAGTCCGACCTAGAAAAAGGGGTGGTAGAGGGGCACAGCAGACCCCCTTATAGCCAGATTCCTGGAAGGTCATGCTCACTTTCCAAGGAAGCAGCAGCTCTGGAGAAGAGGAAGATGAATGAAGTCTGGAAGACTCCAGGAATGCAGCAGACAAAACCGGAGACCCTCCTCCTCTCCAGCTGCCCCTTGTAAGTATGGCCTGTGCAGCTGGTGTATGGTAAGGCCATATATACACATGGAGGGTCCAGGAAAGACAATGTAACTCAACTCCTACATCCTGCACAATGTTACACACCAGGTCTATCAGTCAGACCAGCGAAACGGATCCTACTAGTAAATACCATAATAATCATCTTTACATAGTGCCAACATATACCGCAGCACTGTACAAGTGAGAGGGAATACAGGCAAAGGACATTATAGACAGTATTAAACCAAGAGACAATTTCAATAGAAGTGAGGTCCCTGCTCACAAGAGCTTACAATCTATGAGAAAATAGGGGTGACACAAAAAGGTACAAGTGCTTATTCTTTACAATGGTTCAGCCATCTTTTCCGCTCTGACCCAAATGTATCCCTGCAGGCACTGTCTGGGTAACCCCTATAGGTTAGTAAAGTTGTAAGAGCAGTCACCAGCCGTATCTGTATAATGGACATATGTCCATCCAGTTCAATCTATCACCCCCAACGTTGATCCAGAGGAAAGCAAAAAAAACCTTAATGAGGTAGAAGCCAATTTTTCCCATTTGGTGCATAGGAAGTGTATTGGAGTGAATGGAGTGGGGGGGGGGGGGATACAGTGAGATGAAAGGGGTCAGCTTTCAAAGAGGAAATATAGAAGTGGGGTAAATGGAGTAAAGTTAAATTAGGGACTGAACGATAAAAAAAAATAAATTAAAAAAAAATAAAAAAAATGTACAAAATTTAGGCACACCTGATGCTACTAATCAAGGACTTCATTAGCTGCATCAGGTGTGGTTCAGATAATACATTGAGATTCTGGTGATGACTTACTTTACCATGATGTTTGACTGCATGTTAGAAATATGGCGAGGTCAAGAGAGCGGTCCAAAAAGTTAATCCTGGGTGAAAATTCATCCCATCAAACTTTCAGACTGGCGCAACCAAAGGACTTTCATTTTTTTTTAAATTACAATAAAACTATATTAAACTCGAGAATTCCTGGTGGCATCAAGATACAATAATACCATTGAACTCTTCTATATAGGAGGATACACTCGGTAATTGTTGTATTAGGACATTGGAAAAACAAAAGTTATCTTAATAGATTTTTATTGTTTTTATGTGCAAAAGTAGAAAGGGTGAAAATTCACCCTAATGTAGTGCTGACATCTGTCCGGGTAGGTGTAGTATTGCAGGGCTATGAGAAGAGATCATTGCTTTGCATAAACAAGGAAAAAGTATACAGAACATAGAAAAGGCCCTGAATGTTCCCAGAGATAAAGTTGGAAGCACTTCACAATGTTAAAGCAACACTGGCTCCACTACCGGGACTTGGCAGAAAGAGGAAGCCATCACTGGCTGCCACCAAATTCCTGTTTTATCTCAAGCACACCTAATGTAACTAGTGAAGCCCTTGAGTTGCATCAGGTGTGTTTGAGACAATAACTGGTTAGTAAATATGTGCTCTTATGAGGGATTCTATCTAGGGGGTTGAATAGTTTGGAGACTACTGGAGTCATTAAAAGTGGCATTTTGTGTTGAGTTTGGAGAAACTATTTGTTATATTAGTTTTGTTGAGCTATTTAAATTGTTTTTTGCAAATGGCTGAAAGCTTAAAATTTGGCAAATACACCTAATTTGGAATGGGGGTTGAATAATCTTGACTGCGAGAGTACATAACATGACTATGTGCACATATTTACAAAGACAACAAGAGCCTAGAGTTAATCCTAGACACATGGCAGGACTGATAATGTGTCCCAGCACTCGAGCACATACATTTATAGGGGCGTATACACAATCTTCATACATGTATACCACAGTACTGTCCGGCAGTCCCACACATCATACAGCTGCTGCAGCTTTCTAGAAGCCCGGCTACTCAGGATTTGGCTGGGGACAACACTCCCCCCCAGGAATGAAGGATTAACGGAGTCATTTAATACAAAAACACTTCAGCTGAGCCTGCAGGACGGGTATCAGGAAGGCCACAACCCAATGACTCTAGAGGTCAGGGGTCAGCCAGAAAGTGGAGTTACATGTAAGGGCTCGTTCACACTTAATTTAATTTCAGTTTCTCTGTTCTGTTTTTGCAGCAGAGAAATGGAAGTCAAATTAAAATAAATTGATCAGCTTTTCCCCAATAAAACTGGCTTCATGTCTGATGTCCGTTGGCTGCAGTTCTGTTTGTTCTAGTAAGAAAACTGAAGCACAGTAGCGCAGCAGACGGCATTAGACTCCATTCACATCGGCATCGGAGGTTCCACCCACAGTCTCTGTCATCCAGCATTACATGCCGGATCTGCGCCAAAGTCATGCATGCGGGAATGTTTCATCCGGTAAATATGGCAGACCGGTGTAAGAACTGAATGAGCCTGTTCAGCTCAGAACGAGACCTCCGACACAGATGTGAATAGAGACGACACGGAAATCTAAAACGAACCCAGAGTAGAACTATCGTGAATTACAAAGTATTCCTGCGACGGCAACAAACTAAGGCCGCCTGCACACGGGGGGGTGGGGGGGGGGGGGTTTGCACTGCGGAATCTGTAGCGGGCTTCCGCCTCCGGATTCTGCAGCAAATACCGCCTATAGCATGCTATGCCAAACACGATTCCCTCTACAGAAGCGGAAATAGATTGTGATTTTCCGCTTGCAGAGGAGAAATTGCAGCATGCTGCGATTCTGTGCAGATTCCGCACAGATGGCTTCCATTGAAGTCAATGGAAGCCATCCAACATGCAGCCCTTCCGCAATCATCATTGCGGAAAGGTCGCGGGTTCCGTGTCATTGCCTAGCGGCGTGGCATAATCTGTACCCGACGACAGCCAGTACATCCGCAGCACGAATTAAAAGACTGCAGACAGGTACGTGGGGGTCCCCAGCTGGGCGCAGGGTCAGACTCTGCTGAGGGATCCTACATGCGGAATCCGACCAATCCATGAGCAGGCAGCCTAAGTCGGTGTGTGGCATCTGTGTAGGGGGAGTAATGTGCCACTGAACACAACGGGCCAGAACTCCACAGGGTTATTACAAATGATGTGCAGAAGACGCACTGTCAAAATCATTAGTTTAAGAGTACAATATTGGTCCGAGTTATCGGACGGATGTTGCACTCGCCCATGTAAATACAGCATAAAGTGGACAACCCCTTTAAGGAGTCAGAGTTGTGGAGAGAGGTCACGAGACCCTTCTCTGCTCTACCGACAGACGAGATAACCTAATGCATAATTATCAGACCTCTACTGATGTAACAAAACATTCCTGAAAGCCGCTGTTATCTGGAGGGTAATTAATAGGAAGCCGATTGTGGGACTGCTGCGGCCAATCATCGGTCTCAATGTTGCTGAGACCAAGGTTGACCGCTGGACCTGGAAGTGACTATTAGCTTGAAACTGTCAATTCTTCAAGAGGTATCCACAGCTATTATTTTTGGAGGCACACTTTGTCTTCATGTCCCAAGAACGCGGATACAGGGTGCCGTTACCAGGGGGCCGGATGTAGATGCACCGCTTGCCCTACGGTTAAAGTGGCCCTACATAAGGCAGAAGACTAATAGCAACTATAATGCAAAAGGAAATAAATAAGTCAAGAGAAAGTAATAGAAAGGTCGAGAGGGAAAAACTTTTACTGGAAGGGGCAAAATAAACTATTCTAGTCTCCTCATATTGGAGTTCTGCACATCGTATGGCATTAGTGATGGCCACAGCCAAGTCATCAATACCAGTGGAACCGAGCCATCAAGTGCAGAAAATCAATACAGAAGGCCCATCTAATCCAAGACATATGACAAGATTGATAATGATGCTCTGCAGCATTCGGCTTATACAGCAGACACACAATTTCCAGACCACAAGAGTACTACTAATAAAACTGGCTTCACAACGGCTTCTCGGAAAAGCAGTTTGATGCTGAGTGGCGCTGGATGACCGAATGGGTAAGTATCTGCTACTAGGTGCCTCTGCAAAAAGGCCAGATAGCATTACATTACTAGCGTTCTGTAGGGTCTACAGGACCGCCTATAGAAACGCAGGTTTGGACAGGCCCATTGGTGGGCTCCAAGTCAGGAACGGGCCCCCAGCTACCCAACATCCCATATTAATGGCGCACGGGACAGGTTATTTGCTGCACTGTATACAGACGCATAGGATGGCTGAGATGACATCTAGCTGTACTGCCAGGATGGCCAGTATACTCCCTCTCTGGACACGGCCTTTTCAACGCCATTGCGGGCCTCCATAAACAATCCTACTACTGCTGCTGCTGCCTGTGATCCGGTGCTAAACAAGTGGCCACAAGTCCAAGGCAAAGGCCAGGCAGCAGCTACTAGTGAAAGAAAAAAAAAGTATGTGCGCCCCCTTCCCGACTAGGTAATTAAAATAAAGTCCTGACATCGCTATCCCCTCTTAGAGGCAGATACCGCCAAGCATGCCCTAACCCACAGATTGCATTCTGCAAGTAACCTTCTATCCCCCATCCATAGCTTGGAGTCTCTCCTCTTAGACCCCCACTGATCTTAAGAAAGGGGGTCCCACATTCACCCCCTTTGCAGTGAAGTTAGAATGAATGGAGTGCTGGTTGAGTATGTGTTGCCACTAGAGATGAGCGAGTATACTCGCTTAAGGGCAACTGCTTGAACGAGCATTGCCCTTAGCGAGTACCTGCCCGCTCGAGACAAAAAGGTTCGGGTGCCGGCGCGGGGGAGCGGTGAGTTGCGGCAGTCAGCAGGGGGGAGAGAGGGAAAGAGATCTCCCCTCCGTTCCTCCCCACTCTCCCCCGCAGCTCCCTGCCCGCCATCGGCACCCGAACCATTTCTCTCGAGCGGGCAGGTACTCGCTAAGGGCAATGCTCGCTTAAGCAATTGTCCTTAGCGAGTATGCTCGCTTATCACTAGTGGCCACCACTCCATTCAGTTTAATGGGGCTGACGGGAATAACTTGGCGCTTGACACTCGGCCATCTCCGGCAGTCCCACTGAAAGTGAAAAGAATGGCAGCATGCTTGCACAACCAGTCTCCTCCTTAATGCGGGGAGTGCAGGAAGCTTTCAGTGAGGAGGATAGGTGACCCGGGACCCCTGTTCTCAGGATTGCCAGCGAGAACCCCACCGATCAGTAACTTATCCCCTATCCTATGTACTAGTGTTCCTGGTACAAGCCCTTTAAAAGGAGAAGTCATATGAAAACCACACTAATATTCGGCTTCACCGAAAATTGGCCCAGTATGCTAATCGATAAAAGAGGCCACAAGGTTTTGCAGTTATTTATCTGCCATTAAAAAAATCTATTTCAAAGCTATGCCGTTTTATGATCAAACCTATGGGCACCCTCTTCAGCCATGATGTAGCCATTTACAGGATAGGCCACGAGTGCCACCTCTGTGATCCACACCTATAGAGTGAACGGGGTTCCACCAATTCCCACCAACTATGTCCTCCATATATTTCAGCAGCATAGAGCAATAATGTATTAGCGGACCTTCATATAAAAATGGCATAAAACAAGAATAGAAAATCACTTCTAGTTCATCCAGAACTAGCCAAAAGTACAAACTATTGGGCAGATCAACCGAAATAACCTCGATGCCCTCAGGCCTGCAGGACTCCCTTACCCAGAATGGGGAAATACATGAAGTAATGGCAGACAGACAAGTAGCACAGTGTGAACGGTTTAACATTGCAGCCCTGTTTTCTATATCAGGACCCAACACAACCACAGGATGAGGGGCATCCCGCGATGCCCAAAACACCTCCAAAACAACGGCCGGTTACCCTGACACTGAAGGATTGGTTCCCCGGCCACAATACTGCGAAGCAAGAAGGTGAACTTCAACCCCTGGAAAACAGATCCAAGCCAAGAGCCAGGAAAGAGTTCCTCCATGACCGAGAAAACAAAAGGGTTTCCTCAAACAGAGGAGCGAGGCGACACCCAGGCCATGAGCGCCGCTTATCAGCAAGGCTATAGATAGAACGAGCGTCACAGCCGGAGCGCCGATGACTGCACAAAAAAAAAAAAAAACAAAAAAAAAAAACTATAATATTGAGGGAATCTCAGATCTACAGTGATGGGGCGGATGGTTTTTTTGGCACACCCAGGGTTCATACAGGTTTTAAAAAAAAAAATCCATGACAAAACCTTGATTTTCAGTGACAGTCGCGAAACCCGAAATATACGCAATCAAAGGTTTAGGCCACATGTCCACGGGCGGATCGGATTCGCAAAACCGTGACTTTGGCATGTATTATGCCCATGATGCCTGGCCATGTGACAGTCTGAATAGAATCAAAGTAAATGGACTTTCGTTGATTCATTCACATTAACATAAAAAAAAACAAAAAACACGGCGTGCGGAGAGGCGCGAGAAATATTTAGCAGCATGCTCCATTTGTAGGTGGACCATGCAGCGTGGGCCCTATACTTTTGTGGGGGCAGCGTATGCAACATAGTCCATATGCAATATAGTGCTATGAAAGAGCGTGAGATATTCGGTCATGCACAGTACGCTCACTGACATACGCGGTCTCTGCCGGCAGAGCTGGCATCACATGGACCGCGTGATTGAGGACATAGGCTGGGCTCACACGAGCGTATGCGGACCGTGTAATACGTGAGCTCTGTACACGTGTGCGAAATGCGGTAACTCGCAGGCAATCAATTATATTGCCTAACACAGTTCCACTCATATTAGTGCGCAAGAATTGCGTAATATGCAAGTGCAAAATAGAACACAGCATGTTCGATTTTGCAGCGTATATATGCGCAAGACAGAGCTTATTGTTCTCTATTGTCGGTTATATACATGCGCCCATACGCAATTACATTGCATACGGGCTGTGGGCCTACGCGGCATCGCTTGAAAAAAAAAAAAAAAAAAAAAAAAACCCACATATCAGGTGTACTGCGCATGGTCAGGCGCCGTACAATTTCCCCACCATACGAGGCGTACGCAGGGTTATGTCCGGGTTCACAGACATAAAATGCTGCGGGAGCTCCGTGTTGTTTTACACCTACGGCCGTGTGACCGGGCCTTATGCATTTTTTTATTCCCAGAACTCAACACTAAAATCTCACACAGGTCAGAGCACAAAAGCAACGTGTGAGACCCGACCCGTGTCCAAAGCAGTCATCAGGCCAGTAACAAATTATTGTTACATCTAAAGTTTCAGGCCTATACTAGATTTTGCACATTTTATATAACTTCGTTATCCATGGAGAATTGTGAAGTATCCGGCCACCGCCATCGGGGTCCCGGCCACCCCAGGCCTCATCCCCCTCATCGGGGTCCCGGCCTCCCCAGGCCTCATCCCCCTCATCGGGGTCCCGGCCTCCCCAGGCCTCATCCCCCTCATCGGGGTCCCGGCCTCCCCAGGCCTCATCCCCCTCATCGGGGTCCCGGCCTCCCCAGGCCTCATCCCCCTCATCGTGATCGTGGTCCCGGCCTCCTCAGGCCTCATCCCCCTCATCGTGGTCCCGGCCTCCTCAGGCCTCATCCCCCTCATCGTGGTCCCGGCCTCATCCTCCTCATCCCCCTCATCGTGGTCCCGGCCTCATCCTCCTCATCGGGGTCCTGGCTGCCTCAGGCCCCAACCTCCTCATCGCACTTCAATGAAATCCTAAGGCTAAAACCTTCAAACACATACCATCTGCACCCAGGCCTGTGCACACAGCCCGGGCACGCTGCCAGCATGCCAACATTTAATGGAACGGGCTCATGTGACGGCAGCTGGGCAGCTGCTCAAACTCCCCACACAAATATTACCGTTCCTAAGCGATGGAAACTGGAGAGGACTGAAAACCAGGAACTGGTCGCAACGCGTCGTCCGGGGAAATGTGTACAGTATATCTGGGGGCTCTGGTTAAAGGTTACGCTTGCTCAGTCTAAAGAAACACGGACAGCACACCCCACCACCCCTTCCAACGGGAAAAATACACAATTACCAAGGAGGCGTCGGGGAAAGACAACCCCCCATGCATACAGCAGAGAGGAAGAGATCTTCCCCAATAAGAAGTAAATGCAGGTCTTAGAGTCGCCCCCTTCATAGTTTACGGAGTTTGTGAAAAACTATTTGGCCTCCATTGCTCAAGGCCAAAATAGCAAGAATGCCCATATCCAAAAAAAGTGCCAATTTAGTGCTAATAACGGCTCATGCCCACGAACGTATCGGTAAAAGTCTTGAGGGTCTCCCCACAGCGCTTTACCGGTATTAGTAAACAAATACACAGAGACCGCGTATGGCAGCGTGTGCAGAGCGCATACCTGCGTATCACACGGACACACGCAAGGTGACTTTTAAAAAATTCCCCCGCTCTGTTCCATAGAGTTGCGTATGAAAACATTTTCCATATGCAATGTATTGCGCATGGACAGCGTTTCATACGCTCCCTATACCAATATATAGGCTGGCGCTGCGTAATACGCAGACATAGAGCATGACTTTCATTGACTCCATTCACCGCATATCACGTGTCCATGCAACGCACGTGAATAGGTGGTGAAAAGACGGTTGTGGACTTGGGCCCTTACTCATAGCATGTCTTCCCCAAAACTTTGAACCCTCGAGGTGCGTTCACAGGTAGCAGATCTGCCGCCGATTTCCCACAGCGGAAAATACGCCCCAAAATCTCTCTTAGTTACTCATCACTGGGGCAGATTTTGCCGCTGATCCACAACACTCCTTTACGCCTCATTCAGACGGGCGTATTGTCACCACGTATTACGCATGCATATTTCCCTATGTAACACGCGGTGAATGGAGGCAATGAAAGTCAATTCCCATCTGCATTGAAATTGTGAGTGGACATGTGTATGATACACAGGAGAAATAAATCGCAGCGTGCTCTATTCGCCATGCATCATACGCAGACTCGCTCTGCAGAGCACACTACGTATATCCGTGCCTTCAGAAACCTGGGCATGGGCAGTACCAATCGCAGCCAAACGCAATCTCTGTCGGCAGAGCAAATGACCTGCGATTTTCATTTACGTGAAATTATCCATGCCGAATTCAGCCGCCTGAACGCCGACTAATTAGCCGAACACGGATGCAGTCGGCATGAAGGCTCCTGTATGTAGGTGACAGGTGCTTCTTCATAGCGTGAGACACTTGAAAAAGAAAACCGTGAAATGACTCATTGTGAGAGAATGTGGAATGGGCTCCATGCAAAACAAGAGCCTGATACATTTATGCTAATATTCTCTCTGGACACTTTGTACTGAGGTCTCGTTACAATACAGACTCAGCGGGACGGGGGCGAGGGTCACGCAGCAGAGTTGTGCTAAGGAGGGGGAGACTTCCTGCTTCTCCCATCACAAACGTGACAGCGGGATGTGCGCACAGGTGGAGAGGACAATGGAGGCACGGATATAAAAGACTGCTCAGAAGAAAAAGACATTAAAAGGGGTTTAAAAAAAAAAAAAAAAGAAATGTACTCACCGTTTCCAGAGGCCTAACGCCTGCCACTTGGAATGTGCCATTTATTGTGCATGTTACCCCTCAGCCAATCACAAGCTTCAGCGGCCATTGAAGAATCATCGCTGAGGTCTGCGATCGTTTGAACGTTCACAATAAATGGCACCTGACTGCCCATCGTCTTCAGAGTGGTAGGGAGCAGGGTTCAGGTAAGCGAAGGCATTTTCTTTATTTTAATCCTGCAATTATTATTATTATTTATTTATTTTTTTTTTCAAAAGGAGTTGTAAACTTTTGAAAATCTATCATTGGGCTTGCCAAGGATGACTCATCATCAGTCGTTTGCCAGGCCAGCACAATCATGCACTGAGCAGATTTCTGCAGGAAGCAGACAGCTCCGTTCCAACTGCAGTGGACAGACTTGGTATCACAGGCAAGTATCCCATTCACTCCAATGGGAGTGTTGTCTGCAATACCAAGCCAGGCTCCTGCTGTGGGAATGGAGCCATCTGCTTCCTGTAAAAAGCAGTTCAGTGCATAAGCATACTACCAGAGCTAACAGATGAATGGCAGTGTGTGTGTGTGTGTGTGTGGGGGGGGGGTTAATGGATGGCAAACTTTCTCAGTTTTACTATGGATGACTTATCCGAAAAATAGACCATCGATAGTTCACAATTGGGCAACTGCTTTAAGAATTAACACTCTTTAATTTGTTATCAATATCATATTTTCAAATATTCTTCTGGATTATCAGACAATAATACGTATAATGGTGCAAATAAAATAGTATAAAAACAACAGTGGATTGTTTCTTCCCCATATGCCCCATCTTTTCCTCCTCCTCCTCTACAGTCTGCAGGTTAGCATGAAGAAAGGTCAGAGGGAGTATAGTAACATGACTGCAGCATCCAGACAACACAAAATGGTAGAAGATCTATAAATCACGACTATTTGCAAAGTTGCTTCATTTTATATTGAAGATGAACTGAAGCAATAAAAATGTTGCAAAAATGTATATCTTTCTAGTGGTACAGTGAACACAGCAGCACACACAAAGCAGCTCTCTCTTCACACCCACCGCAGCCCTGATACTTGGCAGCCGGCGCCCCTGTGTTGCTCGGCCCTTCCCACCACTGAGCTGTGATCGCTCCTGCATTCTTTCCTAACTCTGGTATGAGCCCTAAATAGCCTGAAAAACACCAAGAATCCTTCACAGCGGAGCTCCTTAAGCTTGGAAATTCTCATCCGACCCAAACAATCTGCGAAAATTCCTTTTATGAAACCTGCGGCCGTAAACAAATGACGCCGTTTCCTCTAATTCAGTCCATTAGGTTGCACTGATAGGTAAATAATAGATCACATTCTCCATTACTTGCAAGTAGCAACGTCAGTCATGGAAATTAGCAGGATACAGATGTAGCAGAGGCGAATGTCTGTTTAAAGGGACAACATTGCTGCAATTGCTCTAATGGTCTTAACCCCTTAACGACAAGACACCTTTTAGGGATTTTACCAATGTGGTAGTTTTACAACTTTTTTCCGTTTTTAAGTTTTATTGGGGGCAAAAGGCATAAAGGAAAAAAAAATAAATAAATAAAAAATAAATGAATTAACATTTCTAGTTTTTTTTTTATTACTTTATTTTACAGTAAATATACTATGGGAATGGGTTCCTCATTTTGTTTTGGACGTTTTAATATATACTATGTATGGTATTGGATTACAGTGCACATATAGCGATGGTTTTGGTTGGCGTCGGCTTTGGGTTATTTTCCTTCTTATGTATCTATTGTTGTTTTATAATTGTTTTTTTACTTATTTATGCCATTATGTCTTTTACTATCTGTGTCCGCCATGACGTCATATAAGACCTCCGGGGGACATTCACATGTCTTTGGGTTTTGTTTTTTTTATTTGATCCTTTCCCCCTGCAGCTGGGGCATCCACAGGAGCCACAGTTACAGGAGAGAATCCCCCTGTAATGACAATAGTCACTCTCAGAGCTAATCATGGTCTGCTATGAACCTGTAGCTCTGCTGTAGCAGGGAATCTTAGCGGTCACGTGACCGCCAGCTCACATAGTTGAAGAAACACTTCCACTTTAGTACATACCGCTCATTGGAGCGATGTGTACTAAAGAAAGGAGGAGGCAGAAGGGGTTATGCTGGGTCCCACGAGACCGTTTCACCTCGGAAATCGCAGTTTTGCCACAGCAAAAAACTGCAAGATTTTTGCTGGACAAGCGTAGCTTCAAAACCCACAACACTTAGCCGCAGGTTTTGGAGCTGCTTCGCCGCATGCTTTTCCGTTGCGGACGGCTTTTCCGTTGAGGCCACAACGAAGGGAAAAAAGAAAAAAAAAAAAGAATTGACATGCTGCGTCCCGGGAATCCGCGCCGTAGCGACAGCTAATGCCAGCTTTGCAACGACGGATTGTCTGCCCCATGTGGATGAGATTTTTGACAAATCTCGTCCACATGGCTGGCTGATCCCGGGATTAGCGGCCACAGCGAAATTCAACGGCAAATCCGCCCTGTGTGAACCCAGCCTTAAAACCCACTTCTTCCTCCTCCTCCAGGTTATCAGCTGTGACTAACAGATGACAACCCATCCTGCTTTTAATTGATTACAGAATCAGGAGGTTTTAATTCCCACTGTAATTTTACATATGGCTGGCCTTTAAGCCCGGGGCCAAGCGCCGTATATTTACAGTGCTTGGTCCTAAATTGGTTAAAATAACAAACAGAGCAGTACTTACCAGTTTTCCGCCAGGGGAATCCAGTGCTGTTGCCCCACTGTCCTCCCGGTGACTGTCAGCGCAAGTCACCTGACCGCTGCAGCGTCACCACCTGTTCACTTGGCATCAGCGCTCACATCCTGGGTGACATGTAGTGCAGAAGGGAGACCCTGCAGCCTACGATTGACTGAAGCAGTCAAGTGACTTCTGCTGATGTCATCTTCCCCATCAATCACCGGGAGGACAGCGAGGAAACAGCAGACAACCCCTTTGATCTGTTGGAACAGCCTTGTGATAATTCTCTAGTAGCAAAAGGCCTTTTACACGGGCTGATATAATCAAGCAAAGGATTGCATTTTCAAACGCTTGCGCCCAATCACTGCCTAGTATAAGAGGGGGTGAAGAAAAGAAAAAAAGGTCATCTATCAGCGACACGGTCTGTCGTGTAAGAAGGGAATGTGCTGCGGACAATGTAAATTGGTTTGCTCTAAATGTTGTACACATAATTGCAGCATGTAAATGTACATCCAACAACCAGTAATCTACTTGCTAATGTAAATTATCAAAAAGACTCTTTAGTAGCTGCTGAGTGCTCATATATAATGCTACACAAAGCATGTGATATCACTGCTGCATCTGTAAATATGGTTACATACTGGTTGTTACTGAGGTTTACCACCTTAGAGGCACAAAAGGGGTTCCGAACCAAATCAAAGACATCAAGGAGCTTGTAAGTTCTGCGAGTTCTGCTGGATGATCTCCAGGCATTTTGCAACTTTCTCCGAAGATACAAATGAATACAATTTGCCGCCATGTGAGATCACCCAGGCCAAGAGAGACAGAATTATCAGGGGTACAGAACACTTGTCCGAATTAAACCAGCCACCCGTGATGAGGTCAGGCTGAAGAATTAACCAGCCTCTCAGGTTTATGTAGCAATGATCCAAAGATCAAGCTGCAGTTTGGGCTCAAGTGTCGCCGGCCACAATGGATGGTAGTGCACAGCTGTTTGTAGCGCTGTATTCCATGTAAAGGTGGTCATAGACATTAGATCAGCTGAAGGCAAGAATGGCCAACTCACGCTCTCCTGCCGCTCTCCATTGACTTAACATAGCGGCCGTTCAATATTGAACAGCTGCTATTTACACTGAGCGATCAGCTCATCGTCCATCGAAAAAGATGATCAGGCAGTTGTTCTTGAAGAGATCAACAATTTCGAGGAGTCTGGCAGAGGCACGCTCTCCCTCTACATTTAGAGCACACGCACGCTCAGCGTAGTTGAATGGAATCTGCCATTCTATCTGGCCAAAATGATGGAATTGAATGGAAATGCAGAGCAAAGCTTGAAGCATTGGTCTGGATTCTACTAGCAGCAGTCTTCGAAGTCATCCAGGATTTCGTTTGGACATTGCCTCAGTCATCCAGAGGGCGATCTGGAACAGCAGCCCGAACACTGTAGTCAACGAAGCCTTACTCCATCACCTTTGCCCTCTCTTTTTGATAAGAGACATAAGAAGAAGAAAGGACGCAGATAGAGGAGTGTAAGGGTACTTTTACACGGGACGACAATGATGTTCACTCCTGTGCTTTCCCACAAGAGCGATAATCACTCACTGAATGGAGGTAGAGCGCACCAGCGATCTCTTCTGGCCACCTCCATCCAGAATAAACAGGCAGTCATTGAAAGACAAACTGCCTGTTTACAAGGGCCGACAGTAGTTAGGTTTATCGCTTTTTTGAGCGATTGTTCAGGTCTCATATAAAAGCACTCCTACACGTCAACAGGATTAGACCATGGCGTTTGTAGTCTGTAAGCATGTAGATACACACTTCTGCATAAGAGCTGTACACATTACACTGTAAAATCTGTAATCTGAACTACTTGCAAAAATTTTGGAAAAAAAAAGTACACATCCTTTAAAGCATATGGTCATACCACTAAATATATTCCACAGCAGCCACTGATGTCCAGCTCGTTGGAAATGACCCACTCATGTTAGATCACACTAGTTTGGGCCAAGCTGCAATGTTCTGTCCTACTCTACACAATACCTGATCTTACAACTGACCGCTGGATCATAGAACAAAAAAAAAAAAAAACCTTAAAAAAGGTCAATTGTATCAGAAACACAGCAAAAATGTCTACCCTTAAATCTAAAGCTCCCCTTCCTCTCAAGCCAAGTCAAGCTCCTACATGCATAGTCAAAAAGAGCAAGAATAGGCCAACGCCATGTGAAAAATACATTCATCAGAATGAAGAGGGAAAAGCAAACGTAACCCACAACAACCAAAGAAAACTTCCTGGGTGATCCGGTATCAGTCATGTTCAGCGGCTTCATGCATATTCACGACACAATTGCAAGATCACATCCCTGCTGACCTCCCTGTGAGGCCCACGTCTCATAGGCATCACCAGAAGTCATTGTAATCAGAGGCTCGTGGTACTTATGGTTCATTTCTTTGCTTTCCTAATGTAACATTTTGACTTTGTAACACAATTAACCACAACGTAATTCAGGTCAGTTGTTACCATCCCCAAAAGAAGGCCAACATCCACAGGTTGTGCGGTTTGTATGCAGTAACTCGTCTGTAACCCTTGTAATGACAATTACCCAGGGCAGGCGGGAGACGAGCACATTCAGCGGGAGAGGCCAAGAACTGCGGGGCGTATGCAAACTGCATGCCTAACAAGTCAGCTCCTACAATGGAGAGACGGACACAACACTTGGGACATCCTAATAGCTGTAGTGCAGAGGAAGGAGTGATATTACTGCAGCCAGGCAGTGGGGATTGTATGCGATCAGTTGAGTTACTGTGCACATACATGACATTACTTATCCTGTACTGATCCTAAGTTACATCCTGTATTAAGGCCCTTTTACACACAATGACTATTGCTAAAAATTGAGCGTAAATGTGCGCCCATCGTGCGCACATTTACATCAATAAGACAGACCGCAATGCTGAGTTCTCCGCGGGGCAGCGCTGATAACATTCTTTAACAGGTGCTGTCCACTGCAGAACAAAAGTTATTTAGAGAACAGACCACCTGCTGTTCTCTAAATACATGCACATGAAGTACTCAAGGGCTGATTAGCCCATTAGTAGCTATGCAAAATGATTGCTCAAAACTGTCAGTTTCGGACAAATTTTGAGCGATCTGTGTGTGTAATTGCACCTTTATAGTCCAGTGCTGCGCTCACTATTCTGTTGGTGGAGTCACTGTGTAAATACATTACTTATCCTGTACTGCTCCTGAGTTACATCCTGTATTATACTCCAGAGCTGTACTCACTATTCTGCTGGTAGAGTCACTGTGTACATACATTACTTATCCTGTACTGATCCTGAGTTACATCCTGTATTATACTCCAGAGCTGCACTCACTATTCTGCTGGTAGAGTCATTGTGTACATACATTACTTATCCTGTGCTAAAGCTGATTTACACCCTGTATTATACTCCAGAGCTGCACTCACTATCCTACTGGTGGAGTCACTGTGTACATACATTACTTATCCTGAGTTACATCCTGTATTATGCTCTAGAGCTGCACTGACGGGACAAAAACAAAAAAACAAAACTTCAGAACAGAGATCTTAAAGCACTTACTGCTTGTTCAGTTTCGGCAAAGAGGAAGGGCTATTTTTACACCAGGCACTATGCAATGTATACTTAAAAGGGGTTGTCCAGTTGTAAACTACTGATGGCCTATCACTGATGGGTTCTGTCACCAGAGACACTCCGATGATCAGCTGTTCTCTTAGCCAATGCGCCTGTGGACTGAGCAGATTCTTGCAGGAAGCAGACAGCTCTGATCTCACTGAGGTGGCCAGACTTGGTATTGAAGGCAAAGTATTAAAATGAAAGGGAACTTTGTATGTAATACTGAGCCTGGCCACTGCAGTAAGAATGGAGCTGGAATCGGCTCAGTACACAAGCACATTGGCACAGAGAACAGCTGATCAGTGGGGTCCTCTACTATTGATAACTTATCCTGACTATGGTCCATCAAAGCTTTACAACTGGACAACCCCTTTAAAGGTCCTATTGCATTACAGGAGTTGAGTGATGCATCTGGCGACCAGCTTGTTGACTGATACAAATGATGACTAGCTGAACTATGAAAGGAGCCTAGAACTAGAATAGCCAAGTAATGTGGTGGATTTACTAAGTCACTCAACTGGTTACATAGATTGTAGATAGAGATGAGCGAGCGTACTCGGAAAAGCACTACTCGCTCGAGTAATTTGCTTTATCCGAGTATCGCTGTGCTCGTCCCTGAAGATTCGGGTGCCGGCACGGAGCAGGGAGCTGCAGGGGAAAGCGGGGAGGAACGGAGTTAAGATCTTTCTCTCCCTCTCTCCCGCCCGCTCTGCCCCGCTCCCCGCTGCGACTCACCTGTCAGCCGCAGCGGCACCCGAATCTTCAGACCCGAGCACAGCGATACTCGGATAAAGCAAATTACTCGAGCGAGTAGTGCTTTTCCGAGTACGCTCGCTCATCTCTAATTGTAGATCATTTATTCAGTATTCATAAAGTCTAAAATTGTGTTGAAGAGTGGACATACCGTTACACCCCCCCCCCCCCCAAAGTACCCCCACATTGTCCACTCGGCCACTACCGAAAATAGTGCAGATGTGTATGCCGGTACTTACTGGTTGAATTTCCCTGCATCTGGATGATGCATTTTGATTCCTTGCCGAGTTCCCTGGAATTGAAAGGGCGCACCCGAACGGCCACTTTCACAGAAGCCCCAGACATGGTGGTCAGTGGGAGGGACGTGCCAATTGTATAAATAAAAGAATAGAACGTCTGGTGGGGGCGATAAATCTCAGGTCCTCATTCTGCAGAAAAAAAAAGTAAAAAACAATATTAATAGAAACCTAAACACAATGACAACATTGTAACAACACAGTAACAGCACTCAACACAACCGCCGGCCGTCTGATTTCATACACTCCGTGACATTCCGATACGGGGAACAATGGCGCTGACCTGCTTCAGCATTTACTAGATCCCTACAGAAACACCGGCATTAAAAAGATTTTGTGGGTTATTAATAGTTAACAAAAAGATGTAAACAAAAGTCCAACATTTCTCAAAGGGTGACAACCAATATGGCCGCTGTTAGAGAGGTCTTTCTAGGCACTCAATTAGAAAATATTGTTGTTCACCAGTTGGAAGACTATTCCCTGGCGCACACTACACTTCCTGTTTCTACTTGCAGCATCAGAGATGAATAAACCCAAATTTCTCCATAATGTATAAATTTAGATTTCCGATATTGGTCAAGTTTAGAATGTGCGTTTTTCTTTACATCCTGCAGCAACACGAGAAAAGTTCCTTATCAATACAGATGCACCCTAAGGAAAATTAACCTGATGTGTTCAGGGAGGTATGCTGAAGAGACCTTGAACCTGGGAGATAAGGAGGCTTTGAACTTCATGGTATTCAATGGGGAGTACTGATGTAGTTTAGAAGCTGAGAAGAACCCTCCCTAATTGGGCACGGTCACCTGCTGTACATGACGCATATTATACATAGACTAAAAAGAGTTACGCCCAATGCAGACAGGCAAACTTTTGCTGCGGAATCCGCTGTGGGTGCCTGGCCGGTGGTTTCCGCAGCAATGTCCGCCCATAGCATGCAATGTAAAATGATTCATCCACGCACACGAGCAGAAATCGCAAGAAGAATTGAAGCATGCTCCATTTTCATGCGGGACTTACGCGGACGGCTTCCATTGCACTCAAAGGTCACCGGCCAGGCACAAGGTCTGATCCCGCATGCGGAATCCGACCCAATCGTGTGCATTGGGCTTAAGGGCTGGTTGACATCTGCAGAGCAGAAGTGCTACGTCCGCTCTTTGACATGGTGATCACGTGACTGACGGGTGCACCTTGTCACAGCAGAACCAGATCAGCTCTGCAAGTGACTATCAGTACAGGGGGAGGTCTTCACCTGTAACTGGGGCTCCTATGGATGCCCATGCTATAGTGGAAAAGTGTGAAATGCGCCCTGTAATCCAAAACTATACAAGTTATCTATCGAAACATCGGAAACAAAATGAGGGACCCATTCTATACTTAATTTTAGTGTAACACCAATTTTAAAAAAAACAAACCTTTTTTAGCTTTTTACTCTGATAAAACTTAAAAAAAAAAACAGGGGTGTAAAAAAAATAAAAAAACAGAAAAAAGCGTTGGTGGAAAGGGATTAAAAAATAGCCCTATATATCATTGGGGGGGGGGGAGGGAGGAACGCAGCAAAAATAAGTTTGATAGCTGAAGAAAAAAAAAAAAGGAGGGCAATAAAACCACAACATGGGTAAAATCCCTAAAAAGTATCTGGTCCTTTAGGAATAAAGCACCTTGGTCCTTAAGGGGTTAATGGAGTCCATTCCGCTTTAGTCATGCCCCTCCGGTGGTTTACTAGCGCTGCATGCTTTGTCATTTTGACCTATAATTTAAAGGAAATCTGCAATGGACCCTCCCAATGAAACCTCGGATTCAGATGTGAGTGAAGTCACAGAACAGAGGAGCGAAGGAAGAAACAACAGGCTGGATCCATCAATTAATAAAGGTTTCACACCATTTTAGTTTTTTTGAAAAAATATCGCGGTACTCTGTTATTTTCCTGCATTTATGACAAAATGTGACACAAAAATCCCTTCGTATAGAGCGTTTTTCACGATGTCTTTTTTTTTTTTTTTTTTTTTTTTAAATAGAAGTGTTTTTTTTTGTGGCTCTATATTTTTATTCTGTAAGCTGTACGGCTCCTTTACACGGACGTATTGCTGCGCAATAGAACCCATTGATTCCGATGGGTTTGTTCACATAAGTCTACTTTGTGTGCACATTTTCGGCTGCGCAAAAGAAAAAGAAAAAAAAAAAAAAGTGAATGCGCTTTCTGCGTACAAAACGGTCCCCACAGTACTAAAAGTCACGCAAATACGTGAAAACACTGCGCAATACCGCAGGAAAAAGAACACATCTGGAACTAATTAGTCATTTCTACTGGTGCGCCTCTGTTTGCCTCGTGTATTTGAACATGCCCTACAAGCAGGAAAAAAAAAAAAAAAAGATAGGCCAATACATGCGCAAAAAAGCTGCCCTGAGATGTTGTGGCCTAAAACCGGTCTTTTTTCTGGTATTTTTTTGAATCCTATAGAGAAACCCAAATTCACAACAGTCTCCCCGGCGTCCCCTAACCGCACTTAGACCCACGTGGCACAGACTTCTTAAAATAAGTGCCAGTGAAATGTGGCGCTCTGGTCTGTAGCAAGCGGATGTCACAAAATAAAATGAAAGCAAAAACCCTACTGGTTGCTATAGCGACACCTCCACTTTTTCCTTGAGCAAGTTTTGATAAATGTCCCCGCACTACTGAGGCCAAACTACGTGTTCAGTTCCAGCCAACGTGGCAGACAGGTGTCACGTACAGATCACTGATCTCTGCCGCAGCTGTCACTCCGCAGAGTCATGCAGAACTGCGAAGTCTCTAGACATCGCTATTTCTTCCTGACAGTCACCTCATGAGAGGCCCATCCGAGCACTGGAAGATTGCAGATAGGAAAACTGAGGGGAAGCCATAACTCCTAACAGGCCTCAATTACCACATCTAGTAGAGCAGGCCTCGTCACCCATAGCAACCAATCACAGTGCAGCTTTCATTTCTCCCAGAGCAGTTTAGGAAGTGATAGCCAAGTCCTGATTGGTTGTGATTGACAACAAGGCCTTTGCTCTCGTTCATAAATGAGGCCTTCACATAAAAAAAATACTTTAATGTGCTGCGGCTTTACTGAACATCTGAGAGTTATTTTGTAACCCCCATCCCGATGATGCTGGATTATACAAGCGTACGTATAGCTATATAAAGTCTACAGGGCGGCAGTGGAGGCGCAGGCCGCAACCACACACTTATGAAAGCTGTCTAAAAAGAAAATCCGCATTTGCTGCTCATAGCAACAAATCACAGCGCAGCTTTTAGTTTACCTCAGCAGTCTAAGAAATGAAAGCAGCACTGTGATTGGTTGCTATGGCCTACAAAAACAAATGTTCTTTTACACAGCTTTCAGTGTTGTCCGCCTACTTATCCGTGGACCGCCGTGTATAATATAGCATACATATAGTATAATTCCGTTTACAGTGCAGGTGGTCCCCCAGGTGCAGAGCCGACAACAGGGGGTCTGGTGGTCGGGAGGTCACCAGGTGTGGAGCCGACAACAGGGGGTCTGGTGGTCGGGAGGTCACCAGGTGTGGAGCCGACAACAGGGGGTCTGGTGGTCGGGAGGTCACCAGGTGTGGAGCCGACAACAGGGGGTCTGGTGGTCGGGAGGTCACCAGGTGTGGAGCCGACAACAGGGGGTCTGGTGGTCGGGAGGTCACCAGGTGTGGAGCCGACAACAGGGGGTCTGGTGGTCGGGAGGTCACCAGGTGTGGAGCCGACAACAGGGGTCTGGTGGTCGGGAGGTCACCAGGTGTGGAGCCGACAACAGGGGTCTGGTGGGGGTGATATCACCAGGTGTAGAGCTGACAACAAGGTCTGGTGGGGAGTTTGTCACCAGGTATAGAGCTGACAATGGGTCTAGTGGGGAGGATGTCAGCAGGTGTAGAGCTGACAACGGGGTCTGGTAGGGGTGAATGTCACCAGGAGTAGAGCTGACAACAGGGGTCTGGTGGGGGTGAATGTCACCAGGGGTAGAGCTGACAACAGGGGTCTGGTGGGGGTGAATGTCACCAGGTGTAGAGCTGACAACAGGGGTCTGGTGGGGAGGATGTCACCAGGTATAGAGCTGACAACGGGTCTGGTGGGAAGGATGTCAGCAGGTGTAGAACTGACAGTGTTTGGTGGGGGGATGTCACCAATCAGTACAGGACATCATGGTGACCATCTGGTGTGTGCAGTGCAGCAGTGTTCATGCAGACTTTGTAAACTAACGGAACATGGACAATGAAGTCTTGTAGAGGCTGTTAAGGCATCACTCACATCATCTACCCTCGCCCCGGAGGTCTCACAGGCCACTGGAACATTCATTAGCACCGGAACCCTCTGTAGGGAACCGCGAAGGGTTACCATGGACGAGCGGCTGCACAAAACCCCAACCTCACAGCCATGAATGTACAGATGAGCCTGCCATGGTGCTTGGAGCGTCGTTCTTGTACTGTAAACAAGTGGAAGCAAGTGTTGTGAACAGCTGAATCACAGTACACCATCTTCTGACCAGATGGCGGCACTTGGGTGTGACGGTTACCTGGACAGCGGTTTCTACGTGACTGCATTGTCAGAACAGTGAAGTTTGGAGGAGGTTCTGTTATGGTGGAGGGAGGGTGGGGTGGGGGGTGCGGGGGAAGGACTAGGGCCATTGGTTATAGTGAAGTCCACCCTCAACACAAACGGGTACAGACACATTCCAGACAATGTGGCATCACCTATCCTGTGGCAATACTTGGGTAGAGATCGGTGTCTCTAACATGACCAACCACCATGTCGTACGGCACGCAGCGTTGAGACTTGGTTTGAGGAGCAGAACGTCTACAAACTTCATTGGCCATCCAAAGTCTGGATCGCATTTCCATTGAGCATCTTTGGGAAAAAAATAGAACGCCGTATCCGTGACCACCCAACGCACCTTTCGTCACCCGCATCACTATCTGATGTTCTCTTGGATGAATGAAGGCAAATCCCTCCACACATCTATTGGAATTTGGTGCAAAAACAGGAGGGTTACTGCAATCATTGAAGCCAAAGGCGGCCCAACAACATATTGAAAAACTGAGTAAAATCAAATTGCATACTTTCTGGTGACAGGGTCCTTATAAAATCTGCTAATATCCTACATTTTTCCAAATTTAGCGAGGAACTAGTTTCGGACTACTGGATTATGAGAATTTTTTTAATAATGCTCCAGTTTGGCCCAATTCTTCCCAACCGTCACCTTTACCCACGAGCAGTGAATAACAATGTCTACGGATCTGCAAGGAATAAAATCTCCTTCCGCCTTGTTTCCCACACTTCAAAGCTCCTCAGATGCTTCTCGGAGATCACAGAGACAAGCGCTCGGCTCCTCGGTGTATGGAGCACAATAGGATTATGTTCTCTTATTCTCTGAAATATATTTGGGTCACAAGAAATCTCAGCATTACATAACACACCAGCCATTAGCTGGGCCTCAACTCCTCCACATACAGGACTCCCCCCGCCCCTGGCAGCACCACCAAGAGAAAAGTAGTCACGGTCAATTAGCATTTTCCAACTCCCCCAAGTAGAAAATCTCTCCAAATTATGTGAGCCATTTTTATAGGAATGCTTTTATTAGCTAGTGGACATTTATAGTATAAATCACAGGATATGCCACAAACGTATAGCAAGTGCTATGGGACCCACATTTATGTTCAGAACAGGGGTCTCCGGACTGACTGGAGCGACCACTGGTGGCCAGCATTATGGAAACACTCGAATTGGTTGTTCTATTGAGTTTCTAAAACTCAACAGAATTGAGTGAAAGTTACGGAAACAGCAAAGTTCGACGTTTCTTTAAAGGGGTTGTCTAAGTTACACAAAATTCCTCTCACCAGTTCCCCATGCTGTAAAACTAATCAGGCGATACAGCCCCCCGTTTGCAGAAAAGTTGGGCGACAACCAATAAATGCGCCATTGTAGCTGGCATACAGCTCAACTGTTCCAGTTATGACTGACAAGGGGGCAATACTGAATAACTAGGCAAATATGTTGCTCAATAGTCTGAAAACGCTACGTGCCCCCCACCCCCCTACCCAGTTTCCATAGAGAAAGTTATATTTTGAACAGGAATGGCGATAAGCAAGAAATTCTCAAGGTCGAAGAATCCGGGGACTCCTGGTAATATGAGAAAAACGAATGAACCTGATAGTAATCAGTTAGACAAATACTTGGTGAATGAAGGAAGGAATTTGTTGCTAGGTAGGAATGGAATTCCTTGCTCTCCAGGGATCCACATATCCAGAATCTAGAAGGGGGGGGGGGGGGGGGTCAATTACCCAAGAAGGGGGCCTAAAGCTGTTCTTCCTGAGCAGCCTCCACCTCATGAGGACAATAGGACGCGGCTCAGACTACAAAGGCTTTTGTTGCTTCATTGTCCACTGCAAGCAGCGGGATCATTTCCAGCTCATAAACCTCCACCATTCACACCATAGAGAAATTGTGCTCTGAAGCAGATATACATTCCTACGGCCCCGTTCACGGGAAGGTCGAGCAATGCCCCCGAGTTATTTTTCCTCTATGTTATATGTATAGAGTTTGAGACCGGTCTCCAAGAGCTGCAGATGATGCATTCTATAAAAGGTGTCTGGCAATGTTCTGTACAGTCTCGCTTCACGTTTTCTCTAGTCATCATTTTAGGGTTTGCTTCTCAGCATCTGGCGTCATGTTCTGTCCAGGTATTAAATATCTCTTTTGCTGAATGGGGACGCAAGGGATCTGAAAATAGGGGTGTATCAATGCCAAGCTAAGAGGAAACCACATGCAGATGGACTTTAGTGATAGAAGAGGTCATCAAGTCAAAGTGTAGGATTTGAAGCATGGGCGCAGCCATCATCATCGATGCCAGCTTAGGCTTTGTTCACATCTCCATCATAGACCTAGCACAAAATGCGTCCATACCCCCTACAACCAAGCCATGCTCACTTTTTGGGAAATTGGCAGATGGAGGGGCAATTTGCCAAAGGTCACGATTTCTGCGAAAGTAAGCCTTGCAACTGTTTATGCATAAAATGTTTTATAAGTGTTCTTCATTGTGGGATGCAAACCGGACACTTCCAAGAACACAATTTCTACAGTGA
This sequence comes from Eleutherodactylus coqui, assembly GCF_035609145.1. Taxonomy (NCBI): domain Eukaryota; kingdom Metazoa; phylum Chordata; class Amphibia; order Anura; family Eleutherodactylidae; genus Eleutherodactylus; species Eleutherodactylus coqui. Next base: position 35,984,831 of record NC_089842.1, read on the forward strand.
AGTGTGCTGGTGGCAGCATCATGTCGGGGGTAGAAAACTGGTCAGGAATGAAGGAAACATGGATGGCAGTAAATACAGGGCAATTCTTAAGAAAACCCTGTTTCGGTGTGTCAGATGTGTGAGACGGGGATACAAGTTCACCTTCCAGCAGGACAAGAACCATAAATGTACTGCTAAAGCTATACTGGAGAGGTCTAAGAATGGCTCGGTCAAAGAGGCTTTGCAGGACTGTACGGTTGAGGACATCCTCAGGATAGGTCATCAACAGTTGATCGTGGGGGTCCATTGCTCAGGACCCCTGGCTATGAGATGTTCTTGGCCTCACCTTGGGGACAAAGCCGTTAGCTGAGAGCAGTTTGCGCTTTACATTGGCCAGGGTTGGTAATTGTAGGCACTTCTCCCACCGATTTCAGTAGAAGCTGTGCTTGCAATTACCAACCCTGGCTGCTGCAACACGAACGGAGCCATTAGCGCCCGGCTCCATACCCACTGATTCCCGATCCAACATCAGCAGTTCGCTGGGAGTCCCGAGTGGCCGCTTCTCACTGATTGTCTACTGATGAACTATCTTGATAGGTGCTCAATAGCAAAGTCCAGAAAACCCCTTTAAAGCTCAGACCTCAATGTAACTGAGAATGACCTGAAGGTTGCTCGACACCAACACAATCCTCTAAGGGCCCTTTTACACGGATCGGTAAGTCATTCAGATTCCCGCATGCAGAGAAGATCTGAACACTAATTGTTCAGTCTAAATGCGTGCGCAGACTGAACGACCAATGAGATTAGTTCCCTATTCTGTACGACGGATTGTTCCGTGTCAACAGGCAGCCATTCATCTCCAACTCTGTCTCCAATTACTCAGCGTCAAGTTAGAGCCCTTTCACACGGGACGATCTAACTTGAGGTTGAAGTAGTTTTGCCAAGGAAAGTGGGCAAAAAAACTCAGTATCAAGATGTGCTAGCTACTAGAGACATACCCCAAAAGACTTGCATCTGTAATTGCAGCTAAAGGTGCCTCCAGGAAGGGTTGACTTTCAGGGGGTGAATACTTAAGCACATTAGGCCGCATCCACATGGGCGATTATGTCGCCATGCGACAGTGCTACAAATCGCATGTATGTAGAGCCCATGCTTTCCTATGGGTTCTTCCACTTGAGCGATGTTTTGTAGCGTGCGACATTGAGAGACTACAAAATTGCGGTATGCTCTATACAGCCACGATTAGCGATCTTCTGTAGCCCATTTTTTATGGAGCCTTCCTAGGTGTTACATTGCATGAAAACGTGGTTTTCGTGCGGTGCAACGTTTACAGTAGGAAATCCTACTGTAAAAGCCCTAAACTAAGCCCTAGCTGTATCAAAAAAAAAAAAAGAAAAAGAAAAAGAAAAAAAAAATGGAATACCTCACCTGTCAGGCTCTGAGTTATCGCCCCTGAAGATCCCTGGCAGTTGCTTGAAGTTCTCCTGCAGAGATTCCTGGTCGAAAATCCCTGCCTCCGAGAAGCTCTGCCTGATTGGTTCCTGATCGCAATGCTCAGCCAATCAAAGCCAGTGCTTGAGGAACCAATTACAGCCATTCAATGAATGGCTGTGATTGGTTCACGAGTGCCGTGGCTCAGCCAATCGTAGCTGGTGCTTGATGAACCAATCCCAGCTAGCCCTTCCTGGAGGTGGGGATTTTGATCCTCTAATCCAGGAAGGGCTGGCAGAAGACTGAAGACAAGTGTCAGGGAGCTTCAGGGGAGAAGACAGAGCTTCTTAGGTGATGTAGTATTTTTTTTTTTTTTTTTTATTGCAGCTAGGGCTTATATTTCAAGCCCACACCCACCTGAAAATCCCTGCATGTGGTGCCTAAAAGTCGCCCGACTTTGCAGCACCACGTGCAACTTTGTAGCGCCACAAAATCACAGTATCGCAGCGAGAAAATGCAGCCATATCGCATGGACCATCGATGCAATATTGCTGAGATTTTCCCGTATCGCTATCATGTAAAAAAAATAAATATATATATATATATAATTCCAGGCTGTAATGCAACAAAATAGGAAAAACCCCGAGGCAGTGAATACTTGTGCGAGGCACTGTACATTACACGAAAATTAACCACACTATAGTCTAATGTACGATATACCTTAAATACTTCTTTATTAACTCTGACATTTGATAACCCTACATCCCTACATACAATGTACTTGGACTGAAGGGCAAAAATGAGTTGTGCCAGTGTAGCCTTAAGCGGGGTTCTGGAAATGGACCATAATGTCACTCACGTGAGCATGTGCATATTACACGCCTTCAATCCCCATAGCTTATCTTGGCGTGTACGATTGTGTAATAAGTGGTAAGACAGGACATGTTTGGGTTTTTTTGCGCATTTATTTTGTGCGCATCGTGTGAGTGGCACAATCAGTCTATGGAATATTAGTGCTGCGTATTATTACATATGCAAAAACAGCGCACATAATATGCGGTTAATATACGCTCGTGTGATTGAGCGCCAAATCTGCGATCCGCATCAGGCTGTTCCACTTCATATGATGCCTTCTCTACTGTGCGCCCTTTACCCGCTACAGCAAGTCTAAATATATCAGTGCCAGTGCCTGGCATTAATATCTGTGCTAGAGTGGAACAATTCGTCACTCGACGAGAGCCGCTTGTGTCAATGACCCGGCTGGTGGTATGTGGCGCAGGAAGCCAAGGAGGATAGAAGAGATTCTCTTTATGGAGGCAGCTGGAGGACATCTGATTTATACCAGCCCCTTACCGGAGGGGCGCTGTAGGGAAATAAGTCACTTCAGCCACATTATTAGACTGGACTATGTAATATGTCAGCATACGACTGGCGTCGTCTAACTTCTGTCCTGTTTTATGCTCCAATATCTCACCGGTGTGTCTGCACAGAAACCAATCCTAAGCATAAGAAAAAAGTTTACTAGATGCTACTTTTCTACGGTCTTCCAGCCCTTTCACCTGGGCCGATCAGCGATCAGATTCTCGCTGGATCGCAGGAATCTGAATGATAATTGTTCAGTGTACATGCAAGCACCGACTGAACGGCGAATGATTATTTACTTGGCGTTCGTCAATCAGTTTCTGCAAGCATAAAACCCAAACGATGAGCGGCCCGTATAAACAGGCAGTTCATCTATGAACAAGTGCCTGTTTACTGCGAATGGAGGCGGGCCACTCCGCCTCTAGTCACTGATCGATGATCGCTCCCATGTAAAGGAGCGATCACTGCTGGGATATGTCTGACAGCTGCCCCAGGTAATTAGTTTTTATTAATTGTACAAGTTTGTCTTTAAGGCCCAATGATAGATCATGCTTTAACCCTTTCCAATCCAATTTGTATCCTGGTTTTCCTAGGGGCTTACTCTTTTTCTGCCATTAATGGCGGTATCTACTGGCTAAAGCCAGTACTGCATAAGGTGACACGTTGGATAGGCTTCAACAGCAGAAAGGCTGGCCATTTACAGTAAGAGAACCCCGACGGACGTCTTCCAACACTGGAGCTGTACAGCCTGAAATCATAATGTCTTTAGATGTCAGACAGTGGATTGGAAAGGGTTAAAGAGCATGTATACTTTGGCAACCAATTATTCCCTCATTACTGTTTTCTGTACTCAGGATCCATACAGAACTTAAATCCGTGTAATCCACTAGATTCAAGGATTGTAGGAATAAAGATGCTAAAAACTCAGTCTGGGAGCATCGTCACTCAAACTATCCACTTCTGACAGCGAATGTTTATAGCGAATTAACCCAAAAAAAACACACAAGATAAAAAATAAGCAAAAAAAAGTTTGAAAAGAAGTTGCTTAAGGTACCTTTAGGCCTAATGCACACGGCATGCACGGATTCCGCATGGGAAATCCGTCCGTGATCGCAGCGGGTGACCCTGTGTGCATGTGTTTGTAGGCGGTGGCGTCCACGTGGACCTCCCTCCTTCCGCCTTCTCTGTACTGCGCACGGTCTGCGCGGCTCACCGTCGGACATGCGCAGTACAGACTTTTTATATTTAACTCTTGCTTTTCCTGTGGAATTGACGGCCTGTCTGCAATGTCAGTTGCGGATGAACCGTGGGTCGGACGGCTTCCACTGACTTAAAAGACCCCTGGTTCTGCCACTATCTGTAAAGGATTTTCCAAGCTAACAGACATTTCCCTACACATGCAGAATGTATAGATGACGAACCTGGAGCGGTGAGACCCCCAATAATCAGACGGTTATCACCTAGCCAAGTCCATCGTGGTACAACCCCTTTAGGTAAGGCTCCTTTTAGAAAATCCGATTCTCGTTTGAAGGAGTGAATGATGTCATCGCTAGCTCATACGCTTGTGCAGCCCATTTATACAGGCAGATATCAAATAAGAATTGTTCAGTATCGTATAAGCGAAGGTGAAAGATTAAACGATCGCTGTTTAAAATCGAACGATTAGTAAACGCGCCAATTATGATTTTTATGCCTGAGCGAAAAGTAAACCAAACCATTCTCGTTAGTCGTATAGTCGTTGGCTTGCGTGTAGACCGAACTATTCTGTATCATCAATCCCATGATGCATCAGCACAGCATTACATGAGCAGCAGGAGACTGTATAATCTCTGCTGTTACAATCTGCATTCACCTAAAAAAACTAAGGAGCATAATTATAGTCAGGAGGCTTAGCTGTGATCTCCTTCATTATAACTGTGCGACAGGAGCCTCTAATCATCAGCAGTAACTTTGACAGGAGTGTCTATGTCCCCCTCTGAAGGGCTTGTGTGGTAGGGTCCATGTAATATCACACAGGCATTATATTGACTAGTTTAAGGGCGCATAACCCCAAGTAAATCCGAGCCGTCGGATCTGAGATTAGACGACCGACATGAGGAGACAGAGGCCAGGAGTTTCCAGTAGAAAGGAATAACTAATCAAAGTATTAGCTGATTTATATATATTTGGGGGAATAGCCATATAGTGAATGTAAAAAAAAAAAAAAAAGCCTGAGTGGCCCTTTAAACGACTCTTGAGAAACTCCGCTGATTAGTCACTGCAAAGAGCACCAACGTTATATAAGAAAATACCAGCCATTAGGAATGCAGGGAAAGTGGAATATTGTGAGTATTGCAGTGTACGGGGAGCTCCATGACAACAGCTCATCCACATATTCCCAGTACAAAAGGAATAAATGCATTTTACTAGAGCCGAGCGACCAATCGGATCATTCCGTCAAAGCAGCGTGAAAACACCAGCAAACATGATGAAAACCACAAGGGAAAAAACAGCAAATCGCTTTTGTGCAAAAATATCAACCCTCTATGTGTTGATTAAAGGGGCATCATAAGAGGAAATTAACCCCTATCCACAGGACTAGGTGATCTCAGGTTTGTCAGCCCAGTGATGATCGCCCCTGCCTTGCAGTGCTGAGGTCCCAGGTTCAAATCCCCATCACACCTAGAACTCCGGCACTGCAGGCCAACACACCAGTCCTGTCTGCTCCAAGCATGAAGCCAATATTTAGGCAATTTTTGCTAAAGCAATATCCTCAGGATATTACGCACAGGTTAAATACATTTATCAGAGCGAGCCCCTAGAGACATTCCAATTGATCCACGTTAATTCAGCAACTCGATCAGTGTATTATGGTGTGAATTCACTAAACAGAAGCCACTTTGGTCACATAGCCCGTCCTGATAGTTTGTTACAATGTACCAGTGCAGTTAAAATGTATCAGTCTGAAGTTCCAACTGTTAAACTCCCAGAGGATTATGTAGACTGGATACAAAGTCATCAAACTTATGTGAGAAGGATTAGATACAGTATCCATGGATTCTCAGCCTCTGGGTGTATACAAGAACGTTAGGGGACATTACTTCTAGAAGAGGGCAAATGGGTGCATTAGTTTTGAAAAAGGCATTAAAGGAGGCATTAGAATGTCATTGCGTACTTTCTGCCAATCGCCATGCACTACCTTGGTGTGTATGCACGTGTAATACTTGCCAAGATAGAACACGCTGCAATTTTTCCCGCGTGCTTTTTTTGCGCAATTAGTGCATGGTTGCCTATGGAAGATTGGTACAGCATATTCAGCGTGAAATACGCTATACCAACATAGTCGTGTGAGCCCAGCCGTACTGTGCTAGTGTCACTCTAATCAGCACTTACTGTATCCAGCCTACAGGGGGCACAAAAATGGGGACAGCACTACTGTGTGGGATACCACAGGTGGCGTTACTATTTTGGGTACTGTATAATGGGGTATTGTGTAAAGGTGTAGATTACATAGGGAGGGAGATGAACAAAGCACCAAAGATGTCTGTTAGTCAAATTCCACAGACACAAGTTGCGGCCGGGAGAAGTTGTCATGATGGCCAGGGCCAGATACAGAAGAAAAGGGAAACTGAACAACTCCAGTCAGGGTGGACGTCACTTGTCATGACTGGATATAACAGTAATGTAATCACTGTGTAGGGCTCGTATCTACCGTTATACAGTTAGTGTAGCCGTGCTGCCGATTTACTGCTGCGTGTGTCGTGACATACTGCAAAAGGGGCCACAGAGACTGTCGCTCAAGGACCCACATAAACCAGCTTTCAGTTTCCCTCTTCCATCATGGGAGTAGGAAGACAGAATGCCAGATCCATCCTATGACAGAAAATGAACAGTGTCCAATAGAGCCAACTATAGTCTATGACTGTAGTGGGGTCCGTCTGGCTTTCATCCTCACCACCTTTTTGGACAAAACAGGGCAGCATGCTGTGCTACTTTCTACGTTTTTGTGCCAGATGTATGCTGCAGCCATTCAAACAATAGCTGTCCTGTGTAAAGCCACTCGACTACCAACGTTATACCTGCTCTCCAATTGGCCAGGACTGCTCATGTGATCAGTACTGGCCAATCAAGGAGCATTATACAATGTGCATCAGGCAGTTATAAAACTGTCAGCCATCTTGGACAGCCAAAAACAGGGACCCAGAACCGCAAGAATAACTTATGTCTGCAAAAAATGTACGAAAAGTGAATGATTTATCGTTGGCTGTGTTCACACTGTATGACTATTGTTCATTTTCGCTCATTTAAACGATTTTTTGGGACGATAATCGTACGTGTAAAAGGGCCTTAACACCGAGTCAGCCAATAAAAACATCAGTTCTCAGTTAGGTCCCAATGGATACTGTATTTGGCGCAGGGATCTTGGAGGTTATACAGAACGCCACACATCTGAAATCAGCACAGTGGGGAAAATGAATCTCCTCCGGCTCCGGATAATTGGAACAATACAGTCGTATTTTGCTGTCCTGGCATTTGGATGTGAAGAATTTGACCTCTAAAAGGGAGTGTAAGGGAACGAACCTGTGCGGAGAGCCGGTGGGGGGCTGGGAGACCAGACAAAGAGCGGAGCCCCCTCCTCGCGCTCCGATGAGATCATTCTAACATCTAAAGATCATTCAGCTTTTCCCCCTTCCTAAAGTTTGCCAAGTGCGGGACGTTCTCTGCTTCATGCCGCTGTTTGTGCGCCCATCACCTGCGTTTTATGGAGGCGGATAACAGAATTCCGGAAATACTGGTAGAGGCCGTTTTGTCTCATATGTAACGGGGCACTAGCAGCCCCAGGATCGGGACCGGCTGTTGTAGTCTCTGGGGGGAGGTTCAGGAGTTTACATGGAGTCTTCCAAGGGCAACCTGGCGTCCACATCATCCACCCAGCTCACAAACGGTCTCTCAGCTACAGTCTAGGTAACCAGTTCTCTTTCTGGTTCTCATCCCCGTGAGAGGCACCAGAGCCCACATCCATCATTTACGGTTTCTCTCTGGGGGTTTGGGTGGCACACTCAGTGGAGCTCAGTAGGTTGTCCCCACGTCACCCACAGCTTGGCACACTCTGTAGACTCTCACTACCTCAGGAATGGCTCCCTCTCTCCAGGTCACATCCATGTGCTGTGTATAGCCAATTAGACTGTATATATGGCAGGAAAATAAAAATGCAGCACATCTTATTTGGGTCAACATCATGGACCAAAGTTGGGCATGCAGTGTTCACCAACAGGGACCCGTGGACTGTCCGATGCGACTTGCAACCGAGAATCTCGAGCATAACTCGAATACGGCCGAGTGAGAGCACTAAGGGTGCGCTCACACGTAGCCAATTTGATACAAATTTTAGTGGGGATCTGCAGTAGATTTCACCCCTTTAAAGTTCAATTAAGAAGTGAAATTTGCAAAAAAATGGGGCCCATTTTGGGGTGGGTTTGCTGGAGGGTATGTTCACATACTGGAGATCTAAAACCCACACCGCATGTAAATTTACAGATTTAGTGCAGAATTTTCACAGCTAATGGATGAAATTTTAAAAAAAATAAATAAAAAAAATTCAACCACTTTGCCTCTATTTTAAATGCTGCAAAATTTCTACGAAAATCTACAGCAGGCATGGAGGCTCTAGTACCCTATTGTACTGCCTCTAGCTTGACTACAACAGGGTACTAGAGCATCTATGCCCCCCATATCACATCTTGTATCTAAGCTAGAGGTGGTACAACAGGGTAATGAAGCCTCCAAGCCAGCCTGTATCAAGTCTTGTATCCAAACTTGGCAATCAACAATGGCGCCCCCTGTCTCAGAATGGCGGACAACCAAACAGCTGGAGCTGCACATTCTTGTCAAACGATCCTCTCTACTGGTGCTCTGTAGGGGGCGTCCTGAGCCCGGTCACCTTGTGTGTCCTCACACATCCAGTGGTCACAACACCTCCTAACAGTCTGGTCAGAACGGCCGGTGGGGGACAATTCATGGATACGACCATCCAGCTTCTCACATCCTAATACTGCGCCCCTCTTAGGCCCTGGTAATGGGGTGAGATCTCTTCTCTGCATCGTAGAGGCGTCTAGTGGTCAACAAGCTCTACACAAGCGGAAGAAGAGGTCACTACACACAAGGAGCCCCCGAGAGCCTCTTATAGGCCAAGGGGGAACCACTTTTAGGGCCTCCGGTGACAAGACCGTTCATCTAATCACACAACTCTAATTATTTACATATCTGCCCGAGATGGAACTGCATGCCGAGTTTTGTAGCAAAACAACAACTTCTAGGGGCGGGATTGTTTTGGGGTTTTTTTTGACAAAGTTTATGTTACAGAACAAAACCAAACAAGTCTCGGCCTCAGGGAAGGATGAACAAAGCCCATTTACACGAACACAACTCCAGCTTATGACAGAGGAAGCAGTCATCTTCCATAAATATAGGATGTGCCTTTCATCCTGCGGCCGGGACTGTCCAGACACACAGCTTTGTTTATGGAGATACTGGGTGCATACTTCTGGTTTTCCCTTTCTTCTTCATGCCACAGTACCCACGAGCCAAGTCACACGCAGGCACTGACAAAGTAAGATAGGCTACGTTATATCTACCGCCAGGCATGGAGCCCGAGGTGGCATTATCCGTACAGCTGAACGAAATCTATCGCTCCCTCCTACTACAGATTTAAAGGAAGGATCCCCGGTCGGCTTCTCTTCAGTTCACTGAGCGATGATCGTTCCTGTGAACGAGCAGAGGAATGATCATCGCTGGGACGGCCTACCGGGCTTCTGTGCCCAACAGGTTATTCCAAGTAAAGGGGCCCTAAACTGCAGCCCATCTACTGCTCCTTATTATCAGTTAATCAGGCTGGACAAAGGATGAGGAGACACTAGTGCTCCTAAATCTAAAATCATGTACATGGGATCAGCCCACAGCCGTGCAGCCCACAGCCGTGCAGCCCACAGCCGTGCAGCCCACAGCCGTGCAGCCCACAGCCGTGCAGCCCACAGCCGTGCAGCCCACAGCCGTGCAGCCCACAGCCGTGCAGCCCACAGCCGTGCAGCCAACAGCCGTGCAGCCAACAGCCGTGCAGCCAAGACTTGTTCACATAGCAAATACATTACGCCGAGTTGAGCACAACTATGCCCTTACATTTCAGTTATCGTACAAATAATCGTTAGAATGAGTGATTTGCATTATAACTGTAAGGCTATGTTCACACAGAACAGACTTTCTGTGCGGAGGATCCGCAGCATTTAGGCCGGTCTCACCTGCACTGATGATGCTCGGTATTCCACACACATTACAATAATAGAACATTCGCATATCTGTTAAGATGAGCGAATAGTGATCGCGATTTCCACAAGCGGAATTAAAAAAATCGCAGCATGTTCTATTTTTGTACAGATTTCGCACGGACGGCTTCCATTGACCGATGTACGATCTCGGCACCACCGCTGGTTGTATGCTCATTCCATTTTATCTCTCAGTGTAAAAAGGGCCCTGCAAACGCAGGAGTAACTACAGCGATGACAACTTGACGTCTCAGTCACTGAACAGAGACGCCCCGGTGCCGGCTGTCATCAGTGTAGCTCCTCCTGCCTTTTGATGTGCAGTAACAAGCGTGTGTAATAGCCATGTTCACGTGGCAGATTTGTCGTGCATTTTCCGTGCGGACCCTCTGTCCAGAAAATTCAGAGCAAAATGGATGAGATTTTGGAAATCGTGTCCAGGAGCAGCAGGAAAAAAATTTTTTAAAAACCTGCACAAAACCCGCGGAAATTGACACGCGGTGCGCAACTTAATTCTGCAGCATATCAATTTTAATTCCGGCTTAAGCTGCGGAATCCACCTCTTAATAATGGGGTGAACTCCGCAGGAAATACAGGTTTTGATGCAGACCTTCAGCTGCGGACATTCTGGAACAAATCCGTCCTGTCTGACAAGAGGTGCAAAGGAGTGACACGGCGCAAAGAAGGCCATTCTCTCACACACCGTTTGGCGTGGTGTTTTCTTCTCATGTGTAATATGTACATAAAAAAAACAAAAAAAAGAAAAACACACACACACACACAAATAAAAATCAATGAGATTTTAGCATTGACCCCTTAGGGTGACTTTACACAGGATAATGACTGGAAAGAACGGATGCAAATGACAGCCGGTCCACAAAAACATGGCCGTCAATAGGGAGGGTGATGAGCAACAGATCCCTCACTAGTTGTTTCAGCTCACCTAAAATAGTCGCTGGTTGAGCAAAAAGTAGTTTCATGTAACGTCATAGTTGTTCAATAAGGGGGTAAATTCTGCGCAGGAATTCGCGATAAATCCCGCACCAAATGGTTTTCGCGCCGACTTTCCGCAACTGATCTGCACTGGAACGCTCGCTGCGGACATTCCATCCTGTGTGAATCCGCCTCAGATTACAGGCTGCTGCCAATGGGTGGATGCTTCTATAATGGTGTGATGAATGAACGTAATACAGAAACCTGTTCTGTGAGCGACTAATGAGCAGGACTTCATCTATAATTATCACTTGGGCACAACACACACTGCACAGGACTCTGTGAGGAGCGAAACTCAAAAAGTTTGCTTCAGCCGGTTCGCTGAATTTCAACTAAAAGTTTGGTTGGCTCAAATGAGTTTGAACTGAGCCAAAACTTCACCAAGAGCCCTAAAAGTGGAGTACAGCAAGGTCTAAGCCATAAAAGCCGCAGAGCCCCTTAGACACACTCCTAGGCGGCTCACGCACTTCTGAGCTGTTTTCAAGGCAAAGATAACAAAGAAGAAGACAAGAAAGACGACTTTTAGCGGGTTTGGCCGAAATGAACCGAACTTCTGGCTAAAATTCAACTTATTGAGTTCGCATCACACTTCTCATGATAGCAGGAACAGCGCAGAGTCCAGACAAGATAAACAGCGCAGGACAACGCTAACCCTTATAACAAGGACCCTTGTAGATGAGCCGATCAGCGAATGAGTGACGTCATCGGTAGCTTTTTCACTGTATCAGCCCTTTTGGACAGACAGATACATCATTGGCTCGTTCAAAGAGAAGCCGTTCTCATTCGCTGTAAAAGTGACTGCGAGGGACGGAACGATCCGTATTTAAACTGAACGAGTCAACGATGGCTTTTATGCCGACATAAAATGGACAACGAAGGAAAAGCGAATGACTGTCGATGTTTTGATCGATAATGGTTCGGTCTAAAAGCACCTTTACTATGAAGCCCAGGAGACGATCATAGCGGCACATTGTTTTCAGACAATTACGCAGTGGCCCGGATTCATACACATATCCCCCCCACCCCAAAACAGGGGGGGGGGGGGGGGGGGGGGGGAGAAAAAAAAAAAAACACTCTGGAAAACCGTATGAAATTCAGGACTTTTTTGTTAAAGCAGTTAAGAAATGTTTTTGGGATGCATTTTTCCCCGTTTTGTTGCATTAGTAACGCACTTTGTTCCAACATTTTTTCAAATCCGATAGGAAAAACATCCTAAACAACAGTCCCTCGCTCACAGCGCACCGCAGAAGAACGAAATAGTAGAAAAAAAATTGTATATATATATATATCCCCCCCCCCCCCCCCCCCACTGTAGACTTTCTTGTAAGCGCACCATTTGTGGTTGAAGAAAAGAAGAAAGGGGGGGGGGGCACACAGGTTAGATCAATCGGGACAGGCGCAAAAAAACATGCCCTGCGGGTGCAAAGAAATCAAAATTTGTGCCATGTCACGCACAGTTGCGCATACGTCCGTGTGAAGCCGCCCTTTCTGTATGTCCATGGGTTTTCATGTAGACTTACCGCACAGAAAACCCTCAGTATTTACAGTCGCAGCAACGTGGATTTTCAAGATCTTTCGCATGCGGCGACCAAAATCGGCAGCAGAAATGGGCACGTGGTGCAGAATTTAAATCCACAGCACGCCAATTACAGCAGCGGACTTTCTGGTGCCGATTCCACCTCTTCAAATGTGGGGTCAATTCTGCACAAAAACCTGCATGAATTAGTGCAGTTTTTGCGCTGCGGATCTACTCCAGAATATCCGCATACTCCGCAGCAAATTCCGCCTTATCTGGACTTAAGCTGCGGCCTTAAAGCAGTGACTTTAGTATTCATGTTCCGACCACAACTTCCGGCTCGTCCAAAGGTCAAAAGACCCCAAACAAACAGCAGCCTAAATCCCGATGACGCCATTCAACAGATCCACAATCAGGCCACAACTAGGCGCCCAGAACAGGATGATCGAACATGGATACATTACAGCCTTCTATATAAGTTCACTTTCAGAAAGTTCGATCACTCGGGGTGCGGGCTATCCACAACTTACGGACACTAGAATGCGGTTGTTCTCCAGCTGCCTCATGATAAGGAGACAAATTCCACCCCGATATCCCCCTGCTGGGTACGGCTCCGGACTCAGAACAATGGAGGAAATAGATCTGAGGGCTGAATGATGAGAATTTCACATGTGTAAATGTTAATATAGAGCAGCGCTCCAGCGATGTGACAGCAGATCGCTGAGGAATGCACAGCGGGAGAAGCGCTGACCACAAGCGCATATTAGAGGACGCACCCAGCCGGGAGCGACTCAACCTGCGGGGATGCCTCCGACCAGCCGGGAGCGACTCAACCTGCGGGGATGCCTCCGACCAGCCGGGAGCGACTCAACCTGCGGGGATGCCTCCGACCAGCCGGGAGCGACTCAACCTGCGGGGATGCCTCCGACCAGCCGGGAGCGACTCAACCTGCGGGGATGCCTCCGACCAGCCGGGAGCGACTCAACCTGCGGGGATGCCTCCGACCAGCCGGGAGCGACTCAACCTGCGGGGATGCCTCCGACCAGCCGGGAGCGACTCAACCTGCGGGGATGCCTCCGACCAGCCGGGAGCGACTCAACCTGCGGGGATGCCTCCGACCAGCCGGGAGCGACTCAACCTGCGGGGATGCCTCCGACCAGCCGGGAGCTCCTCAACCTGCGGGGATGCCTCCGACCAGCCGGGAGCTCCTCAACCTGCGGGGATGCCTCCGACCAGCCGGGAGCTCCTCAACCTGCGGGGATGCCTCCGACCAGCCGGGAGCTCCTCAACCTGCGGGGATGCCTCCGACCAGCCGGGAGCTCCTCAACCTGCGGGGATGCCTCCGACCAGCCGGGAGCTCCTCAACCTGCGGGGATGCCTCCGACCAGCCGGGAGCTCCTCAACCTGCGGGGATGCCTCCGACCAGCCGGGAGCTCCTCAACCTGCGGGGATGCCTCCGACCAGCCGGGAGCTCCTCAACCTACGGGGATGCCTCCGACCAGCCGGGAGCTCCTCAACCTACGGGGATGCCTCCGACCAGCCGGGAGCTCCTCAACCTACGGGGATGCCTCCGACCAGCCGGGAGCTCCTCAACCTACGGGGATGCCTCCGACCAGCCGGGAGCTCCTCAACCTACGGGGATGCCTCCGACCAGCCGGGAGCTCCTCAACCTACGGGGATGCCTCCGACCAGCCGGGAGCTCCTCAACCTACGGGGATGCCTCCGACCAGCCGGGAGCTCCTCAACCTACGGGGATGCCTCCGACCAGCCGGGAGCTCCTCAACCTACGGGGATGCCTCCGACCAGCCGGGAGCTCCTCAACCTACGGGGATGCCTCCGACCAGCCGGGAGCTCCTCAACCTACGGGGATGCCTCCGACCAGCCGGGAGCTCCTCAACCTACGGGGATGCCTCCGACCAGCCGGGAGCTCCTCAACCTACGGGGATGCCTCCGACCAGCCGGGAGCTCCTCAACCTACGGGGATGCCTCCGACCAGCCGGGAGCTCCTCAACCTACGGGGATGCCTCCGACCAGCCGGGAGCTCCTCAACCTACGGGGATGCCTCCGACCAGCCGGGAGCTCCTCAACCTACGGGGATGCCTCCGACCAGCCGGGAGCTCCTCAACCTACGGGGATGCCTCCGACCAGCCGGGAGCTCCTCAACCTACGGGGATGCCTCCGACCAGCCGGGAGCTCCTCAACCTACGGGGATGCCTCCGACCAGCCGGGAGCTCCTCAACCTACGGGGATGCCTCCGACCAGCCGGGAGCTCCTCAACCTACGGGGATGCCTCCGACCAGCCGGGAGCTCCTCAACCTACGGGGATGCCTCCGACCAGCCGGGAGCTCCTCAACCTACGGGGATGCCTCCGACCAGCCGGGAGCTCCTCAACCTACGGGGATGCCTCCGACCAGCCGGGAGCTCCTCAACCTACGGGGATGCCTCCGACCAGCCGGGAGCTCCTCAACCTACGGGGATGCCTCCGACCAGCCGGGAGCTCCTCAACCTACGGGGATGCCTCCGACCAGCCGGGAGCTCCTCAACCTACGGGGATGCCTCCGACCAGCCGGGAGCTCCTCAACCTACGGGGATGCCTCCGACCAGCCGGGAGCTCCTCAACCTACGGGGATGCCTCCGACCAGCCGGGAGCTCCTCAACCTACGGGGATGCCTCCGACCAGCCGGGAGCTCCTCAACCTACGGGGATGCCTCCGACCAGCCGGGAGCTCCTCAACCTACGGGGATGCCTCCGACCAGCCGGGAGCTCCTCAACCTACGGGGATACCTCCAACCAGCCGGGAGCTCCTCAACCTACGGGGATACCTCCAACCAGCCGGGAGCTCCTCAACCTACGGGGATACCTCCAAAATCCCGAGGCATAGCACAGGAGCGCTCTTATTCAGTGTATCAACGTGGCCCCGGGGCCAACGCTCCGCGGATCAATGCGGCCCCGGGGCCAACACTCCGCTGGGGAAAGGGACTTGTTATACGTACAGCGTCAACAATTTTGGACAGCGCTGTCAGGTAATTTGTTTAATACCCCTCCAACAAGCTGGGTACTTATTTTACCGACCTCGGAAAGGATGGAAGGCGGAGTCAACCTTGAGCCCGCAACCTGAACCATGCAGCCCCGGAACCAAACCCAGTACATCAATTCGGGTACAACCCAGTACAACCTTCGGGTCGTGAGCGAGAGCTTAGGACTGCATTCTTCTGCCTTAACACTCTGTGCCACACGAGAACCAAACCAGTAGGTGATCTTCCCAGCATTCATAGCGATAGTAAAACATACCGGCTACCAGCTGCAAACATGTGTGTAATTTCATCACCTAGGAAAAGCCTATCAGACTATCCGCCTAGTCCACCATCTTGGATTTCAAGTGCTAAACTAGGTTAAACCAGGGGATCTGAAGCCAGATTTGAGCAGAGCTCACTGGCTGAACCGAACTGGCCCAACATTTTTCTACTTGATCTTATATCAACTCTTGCTGATCTCAGAACAAGACTTCTGCACAACTACCCCAAGGCCTCCTACACACGGGTGACACACACATCACCGCGAGAAAGAAGGGAGGGGGGAAAAAACAAACAAACAAAAAAAAACGCACCGATATTGCTGCTGTTTCTCATGGTGATACCACGATTTTGTAGCGCTAAAAATTCGCATGTGGCTAAAAAGCCATGCAAAATATAAGCCCTGCCCTGAAAATATGCCCTAGCTGCAGAAAAAAAAAAGTATATATCACCTAGAAGCGCTGTCCCGGACTTCACTGCAGCTTCTTCTTGGTCCCCGACACGCTTCTCCTTTATCTCTTCTCGCCGGGAGATTGAAAAATCCCCGCCTCCTGGAAGCGCTGCCTGTGACTGGCTGACGCTTAGCCAATGACAACCAGCGCTTCCAGGAGGCGGGGATTTTTTAATCCTTGCCCAGAAGAAATAAAGATAAACAATGCAGCGGGCTGAGAGGGAGCTGCAGCAGCGAAGGACAGCGCTTCTAAGTGACGTATGCGTTTCTTTTCCTGCAGCCGGGCTTAGTTTAGGCTTTGATAGTAGGATTTCCTACTGTCAAAGTTGCATCGCACGAAAAATGCGTTTTCGTGCGATGCAACAGAGAAGAAGGCTCCATTGGGAAACATGGGCGACAGCACCCCGTGAGTCACGTGCATATCACTGGAGCCGTGAGATTTGTGTCGGGTTGTTACATGCTACAAAACATCGCATGTGTGGAGGAACCCAAAGGAAAGCATGGGCGTCACATACATGCGATTTGTAGCGATGTCACCCGTGTGAACCAGGCCTAAAACCCACCACTTTAAGTACAAATTCGGAGACGGCTAGAATTATTCCAGGGCGAGTTGGGTTAACGAGAGGTTGCAGACCACTGCGCTATTGCGAAGAAGCTGGCACGCCAGGTATGATGCCGGCCATCTTTGTTTCCAGTCTACTAATTAATTGATGGGTATAAGAAAAGGAACTCCCAGCAGCGATGGGGAATTGTGACCTGTACGGATTATCTTCCTATAATCAGATGTAGCAGAGCCAAGTTTGGCATCACTTAAGTTCAAATGTAGGTAAGTATATTGCGCAATTTTTAAAACAAAGTCGGCTCTGCTATCAGTTCCCAGACCCCTCGCTGTAGCCCCCCCCCCCCCCCCCCCCCCCCCCCGATCGATGAGGTGGTTGAATTAAGGGCTACGTCCTGCGGTGAGAAATCCCATCCCAATATCTCATCAGTTCATGTGCGAAGATCAGAGTTTTGCGATTCCCCTGTCTCCATAGCAACCAACTCCAGCGGGTGGTGACATCATAAGCAAGTATCTGCGTCCGGAAAGAGGGGGTTAATACGAGTCGCAATAGTGAAGTGCGCCATTCCTCACATGCAGGGATTCCTCGCGTCGCCGGCACAGGTGGCATTTAATGTTTCCTATGCGAGACCGCGCTCACCATCAGCGATCAAACAGCAACTGCGATGAAGGGCGAATCAGAATAATCTACGAACTCACACAGATGTAGCAGAGTCGCGTTTGTCACGTCCCTTGAGTCAAGTAATAACGTAGCGCACATGTGAATAAGCCCCTAAGTTACTTCAAACGAAGCGGATGCGCCACAAAGTTTTTGCATGGACTGTCCACACGGAAAATCCGCGGCATTTACAGTAGCAGAAGAGTGAACGCGATTTTCTCGCGGCAGCGCTATAGATCCCATGTATGTGACGCCCAACGTTTCCAGTGGGTTCCATCAGGAGCGATGTTTTGCAGCATGCTACACTGCGAGACAAAGGTAGTAGAGCATAAAAAAAAAAAAAAAATTAAAGAACCGACACGCACCTCGTTCTCTATATGCCCCGCCCACATATAGTACAACGGTAAGAGCCTAAATCCCGGTGACAGGTCCGCTTTACAATCCTGGCATTACATCCGGACTTTACGGCTTCGCCGAGTATTTTTGCTTTCGTTTTTCCAAGCTTATTAAGGAGGCGTGCGCCTTTTATTACATTTGGCGCAATTCACTCCAAACAAACTTTTTTTTTTTTTTTAAACGGGCACATAAAACACGAGTCATAATAAAACCTGGTCATAGTGCAACGTGATTTATACTCCCCACGGCGGAGATGGTGCTGGGCAGAGAGAGCCATCCCTCACGTGACAAGGCGCTGTACAAATCAGCTGACCCGGCTCGGCTACATCGGGAGGCCACATATTATCAAACACAGCGAGTGTTCTAAAAAAAAAATCTTGGTATTTGTATAGCGCCAACTTATTCCACAGCGCTTTCAGGTAATTATTACTTATTACCCCCCCACCAAGCTGGGTACTCATTTTACCGACCTTGGAAGGATGGAAGGCCGAGTCAACCTCGAGCCGGTTACCTGAATCACACGGGGATTGAACTTCCAACCTTCGGGAGCCCCATATACACTCATTGACAAAATTATAAACGCCGGAAAACTCGGCACACAGTTACATCTCAGGCTGATACGGAAATACTCCAGTTGTGATCTGATTGGATGCCGGTTCTTACCACCAGAGACCGTAAACCTGCTCTCAGAGGCTCCTTGTGTCTAGCGGACCTCTTCTGTAGAGATCGTTGACCACTACCGTAGACGCCTCTATGACGCAGAGAAGCCATTATACCCAGTTAACAGACTATGAGGTGCATCATTGGAACAAGAGAGGCAGATTGGTCGCATCGATGAACCGCCCACCATCTAGACCGCTATGACCAAGCTGATGTCAGGAACAGTGGTTGTGCAAAAACACACAAACATGGCGAACAGCCCCCGATGACCCAGACAGACCACAGGTAGAGAGATCCAACAGTCTTGTTGTCCACCATCCAGACACAAGTGGCATCATCATAGATCTTGGACATGGCCCGGACCATGCCCAGGAGCCTAGCAGAAGGACATCTGGTGTCACTGTGCCCATTCCACATCCTGCCATTAACACCCCAACCTTTGTTTGCAGTGGTGTCGTGAACAAGGAACCTAGAATGCTACGGACTGGAACCATCGTCTTTAGTGATCAACCCAGGTTTAGTGTGGGCACTGACACGTGTTTGTGTCTGGAAACCTTGAGGTGAGCGCCTCAATTCTGTCTTTGCTGTGGGGCGGCACACTGTCCCCTGCTGGTGTGATGGTCTGGGGGGCCATCGCATACAACAGTCGGTCACCCCTAGTGGTGGTACGGGGGACAATGACAGCTCAGCGGTATGTTCCGGATATCCTGCAGCCACGTGTTCCTCTCATGGCGGCTTCCAAGAGGCATCAGGGTAATGCCAGGCTGCACACACAAGGGGGTCACAGGAATGTCTCCACTAGGTTCCACAGTTCCTTGGCCTACCCAATTGGCTATTTTATCACTGATCCAGCATTTAGGGGACCCTCTGGGAAACGAACTTTAGCAGTCTACCAGTGTGCGGGATCTAGAGGCCTAGCTGCAACATTTGTGGGCAAATGTGCTGCAGGATACCATACAGAACCTGTATACCTCCATGCCCGACCATATCTCATATATCCAGGCTAGAAACG
Source organism: Eleutherodactylus coqui (assembly GCF_035609145.1). Lineage (NCBI taxonomy): Eukaryota > Metazoa > Chordata > Amphibia > Anura > Eleutherodactylidae > Eleutherodactylus > Eleutherodactylus coqui. The sequence goes on from NC_089842.1 coordinate 36,004,436, forward strand.
GTCCAACAGGGTTCTAGAGCCTCCATACCTGACCTATGTCATGTATCCAGGCTAGAGGCAGCCAAACAGGGTACTGAAGCCTCCATGCCTGCCCGTATCACATCTTGTATCCAAGCTAGAGGCGACCCAACAGGGTACTAGAGCCTCCATGCCCAATAAACTTATCTCCCTCTTATTCATGCCACCCGTAACACATCTTGCATCCAAGCTAGAGGAGGCCCGACAGGGTACTAGAGCCTCCATGCCCACCCGTATCAGATCCTGAATCCAAGCTTAGAGGCAGCCCAATGGAGTACCAGAGCCTCCATGCCTGACTGTATCGCCTCTTGTATCCAAGCTGGAGGCAGCTCCACAGGGTCCTAGAGCTTCCATACCTGCTCGTATCACATCTTGTATCCAAGCTAGCGGCAGCCCAATGGAGTACTAGAGCCTCCATGCCTGCCTGTATCGCATCTTGTATCCAAGCTGGAGGCAGCTCCACAGGGTCCTAGAGCCTCCATGCCCACCCATATCACATCTTGTATCCAAGTTAGAGGCGGCACAACAGGGTACTAGAGCCTCCATGCCCACCCATATCACATCTTGTATCCAAGTTAGAGGCGGCACAACAGGGTACTAGAGCCTCCATGCCCACCCATATCACATCTTGTATCCAAGTTAGAGGCGGCACAACAGGGTACTAGAGCCTCCATGCCCACCCATATCACATCTTGTATCCAAGTTAGAGGCGGCACAACAGGGTACTAGAGCCTCCATGCCCACCCATATCACATCTTGTATCCAAGTTAGAGGCGGCACAACAGGGTACTAGAGCCTCCATGCCCACCCATATCACATCTTGTATCCAAGTTAGAGGCGGCACAACAGGGTACTAGAGCCTCCATGCCCACCCATATCACATCTTGTATCCAAGTTAGAGGCGGCACAACAGGGTACTAGAGCCTCCATGCCCACCCATATCACATCTTGTATCCAAGGTAGAGGCGGCACAACAGGGTACTAGAGCCTCCATGCCCACCCATATCACATCTTGTATCCAAGGTAGAGGCGGCACAACAGGGTACTAGAGCCTCCATGCCCACCCATATCACATCTTGTATCCAAGGTAGAGGCGGCACAACAGGGTACTAGAGCCTCCATGCCCACCCATATCACATCTTGTATCCAAGTTAGAGGCGGCACAACAGGGTACTAGAGCCTCCATGCCCAATAAACTTATCTCGCTCTCATTTATGCCACCTGTAACACATCTTGCATCCAAGCTAGAGGAGGCCCGACAGGGTACTAGAGCCTCCATGCCCACCCATATTATATCTTGCATCCAAGCTAGAGGTGGTACAACCGGGTTGCTAGAGCCTCCATGCCGTCCGTATCACATCTTGAATCCAAGATAGAGGCGGTACAACAGGGTACTAGAGCCTCTATGCCCACTTATATCACATCTTGTATCCAAGCTAGCGGCAGTACAACAGGGTACTAGAGCTCCATGCCCAATAAACTTATCTCGCTCTTATATTATAATCATCTACTTACATCATTATTACAGTCACACATATAAAGTTTCATCCGATTCCACCAACTCCTTCCTGGTGCGTTACTTTTTAGTCACTGACTATATATCATATACACCCCCCATCACATCACATTCCTCAGTTCGCTCCTTGCCAGATCTAAAGCCCCCCAGATCCCACTCATCACATCTGCGGCACATTCATGCCCTGCATTATTTATAGGTGGCGGTACACGTCACCGGGCCGGCGGTAGGAGCGTCAGTAGTATCTGACAATCATCACAGAAGGCCGGGGCCACGCAGAGCTGCCATCTTGGGCTCTCACTTAATATGGCTGCTGGAGCTGATGAATCCGGGCCAGCAGACATCTGTAAAGCTCATTTGGCCGGAGAACACAGGCTGCTCAGATGTCGGCGCACGCTGCAAGAAAATATGGATCAAGGGGGAAAGAAAAAAAGGCAAGCGTGCAACGTATCCAGCGGAGGAGGAGGGGGGTGGGGGCACTGGGATATAAATATCAGAGCTATTAATGGAGCGTGGAAGGGTTAATATATACAGAGAATGACCCCCATCTCTGCATGACAAGCTATGAAGGGGTTAATACATTAGACTGAATCATGGAATGATTAAAGTGCTACCCCTCCCCAAATCATATACTCATCACTGTATCATAAGGGGTTAATACAGTAGAAATGGGGATCCTTTAACATTGGCCATGAAGAGGTTAATACATCAAAAAGTAACACCCGCCACCAACCGAAAAAAAGGTGTCCTGTAACCCTCTCAGGGGTTAATATGTCACTAAGCTTTCACAGCGAGGAGAACGTACCATGAAGCCGCAGACGCCAGTGATGTGCCCGTATAGAGGGGCAGATATATAGGCATCACACTGACTAATAATGTATAGAAGGCCCAGAGGAGGCGGCAGCACTGCAGCGGGGAGGGGGAGGGGGGACTGTAATATATAATATCATCCATGAGGTCATAGCCACAGTACAGACTGGATACACACACCTATAGATACAATGTAACAATACATCTACTACAGATACAGTGTAGCCAGGCATCAGGTCTGTATATGGAGCAGATGCCTTGTTACAGTATATCTATAGGGGCGGATACGGCTTATCTATACATGTGGGTATGATACAGATGGCTTTAAACACCCCATCTATAGGGGTATTTATAATACAGATACCATTGCTACACTATCTGTATATAGTAGGTGCCTGGTTACATTGTATCTATATGGAGCAGCAGGCTTGTTACATTACACATCCCTATAGATACAATGTAGCACCCAGTATATGATGCCAGGAGAAGGGTTTTAGGATGCCAGTGTACAATATGATGCCAGATCAAGGGTATAGATTGCCAGTATGAGGGTATACGATGCCAATATACAGTATATGGTGCCAGTCTAAGTGTATATGATGTCAGCATGCAGGTATACGCTGCCAGTATAAGGGTATATGCTACCAGTATACGCTCCAATATATGGGTATACGATGCCAGTATAAGGGTATATGCTACCAGTATACGCTCCAATATATGGGTATACGATGCCAATATACAGCTCACATTCGATCTCCCCGCACACAGGCTGCAGTACAATAAAACTTCCCCATCCAAGGGCCAGACTCCTATCGTGACATAGCAGGAGTATCAGGACACAGAGGTGACGACAGCCTCCTCCGGGATCAGCTGCTGCCCCGCAGTGACGTCACCTGATGTCACCCTGTTGTGCTCCAGTCAGAATGCCACACCCCAACCACAATCCAGCTTCTCTCCAGCGATAGGACGAGCTGTCGCGACTTACCGTGGACTGGGACAGTCATCCAACGGAAGGGAGCCCCGCCATGGAGATACCGGGGGCAGCTGGAGGACTAAGGCCGGGGATGTGTTGTAGAGTGAGGATTTCCTGCCCCTCCCGGGCCCCGATGCTTCCTCCTCGGCAGTCTAGCTCTAACTGAGGCCCCTAGACCGAACGGAGCCAGCGCCGGGACACACGTCCTGCGTCACGTGACTGACAAGGGACTGCAGCCAATAGCGGAGCGCGGTTCGCAGACAACCCCCAATCAGATTCAGGGAAGGAGGAGGGGGCGGAGAGTTGGAGGTGACGTCGGTGGCTGCGGAGGATGAGGATGCGTCTTACTGCGGCCCTCTAGCGGTGAGCCTGAGAGGTGCAGGAGAGCTGCAGCATCAGCACCAGAGGCCCAAGGAGGAAGAGGCCGGAGGAGCTGCAGCAGGAAGACATCAGTGTGTCAGGTGTCCCTGCATGGGGAGGACATGGCAACTACTGTGGTGGAGCACAGGACCAGTACTGCACGACTGCTGGGCCCATACACAATGACCTCCAATTAGGACTGCAAGCTGGCACTACAGTGTGCCCACAGGTGCCATGCAATAAATCACTGGCTACCGCATCGGGAAATGCTGCAACATGAATCACGCTTCTGATGTCCAAGTATTTCCGGAGGGCAGGCCGGAGGGTTTTCTTGCATGGCACCTTTTTATGGATGTGCACAATGGACGGTTGTCACCCCAAAACACCAGCCAAGGTTAAATGGGCGTGGCTTACCACGACGTATGATTTACCGCCATTATTCCACCTGACAATATATGAATAAACTGTTTACTGGCTGTCCTCCTTCTTATATTGTGGCGCTATACTCTAAGGTTCTTAGTGGCCCTAATAGTAATAATATCTCCCCTTAGTGGCTCCAATAGTAATAGTGCCCTCTCAGTGGTCCCAATAGTAATAGTACCTCCCTTTTAGTGACCCCCAGTAATAATAATAGTGTCCTCTCAGTGGCCCTAACAGTAATAGTGGCCCCTTAAAATGGCTCCAATGATAATAGCGCCCCCTCTCAGTGGCTTCTATAGTAATAATGCCCCATCCCGGTGGCTCCAATAGTAATAGTGCCTCCTTAGTGGCCCCAATAGTAATAGCACCCCCTCTCAGTGGCTCCAATAGTAATACTGCCCCTCAGTGGCCTTAACAATAGGAGTGGCTCCAATAGTAATAGTACCTCCCTTTAATGGCCCCAATAGTAATAGTGACCCTTCAGTGGCCCTAACAGTAATAATGGCTCCAATAGTGATAGTGCCCCCTTAGTGGCCCTAACTATAGTAGTGGCCTGAATAGTAATAGTGCCCCCTTTCTGTAGCCCCAATAATTAGTGTCCCCTCAGTGACTCAAAACAGTAGTAGTGGTCCCAATTGTAATAGTGCCTCACCTGAGCGGCTCCAACTGTAATAGTGCCCTCTCAGTGGCCCTAACAGTACTAGTTGCCCAATTAGTAATATTGCCTCTCTCACTGGCCCTAACAGTAGTAGTGGCCCCATTAGTATTAGTGCCCCCAATAGTAATAGTGCCCCCTCGCAGTGGTTTAAATAATAATAGTGCTTCTTCAGTGGCCCTAACAGAAGTAGTGGCTCCAATAGTAATAGTGCCCCCTCTTAATGGCTCCAATAGTAAAAGCACTCCCTCAGTGACCCAAAACAGTATTAGTGGCCCCAGCAGTAATAGTACCTCTCCTTAGTGGCTCCAATAGTAATACTGTCCCCCAGTGGCCCTAATTATAGTAGTGGCCCAAATAGTAATAGTGCTGCCTCTCAGTGGCTCCAATAGTAATAGTGTTTCCTTAGTAGTCCTAACAGTAGTAGTGGTCCCAATAGTAGTAATGCCCCATCTAATTGGCCCCAGCAGTATTATTGCCCCCTCAGTGGCCCCAATAATAACAGTGGAGCCAAAGCGCTTTTATTCACTTAAAGGGGTTGTCCCGCGCCGAAACGGTTTTTTTTTTTTTTCAACCCCCCCCCCCCCCCCCCCGTTCGGCGCGAGACAACCCCGATGCAGGGGTTAAAAAAGAACACCGGACAGCGCTTACCTTAATCCCCGCGCTCCGGTGACTTCTTACTTACCCGGTGAAGATGGCCGCCGGGATCTTCAACCTCCGTGGACCGCAGCTCTTCTGTGCGGTCCATTGCCGATTCCAGCCTCCTGATTGGCTGGAATCGGCACGTGACGGGGCGGAGCTACACCGAGCCCCATTGAGAAGAGAAGAAGACCCGGACTGCGCAAGCGCGGCTAATTTGGCCATTAGACGGCGAAAATTAGTTGGCTCCATGGGAACGAGGACGCTAGCAACGGAGCAGGTAAGTGAAAAACTTCTTATAACTTCTGTATGGCTCATAATTAATGCACAATGTACATTACAAAGTGCATTAATATGGCCATACAGAAGTGTATAGACCCACTTGCTGCCGCGGGACAACCCCTTTAAAGTTCGCTCCTGCCACTAGCCCGGACGTTGGCACTGTATTCAGAAAAAGCCCTGACTCCTCCTCCTGAATTCTGCATTTCTGCATGTACTGTGCGCAGTGCAGACACCCGGGGTAGGAATCAGGGCCTTCTCTGAATACAGCGTCGGCATCCGGACCAAGGGCTATCAATGCAGCTTGCTGTATCCAGGCGTGGTTCCCGGAGCATGGAGATGAGATTGAGCATCTTCCCTGACCACACAGTCACCAGACCTGAACATCATCAATAAACAATATGAGAACACGTTATCCCTCCACCCCCTCCCCAATAACTCTACCGGTGCTTGACCAGTTATTACATGACGTGTGCTCTAATATTCCATTAGACACCATTCAGCAAGAGTCCATTCCAAGCCAAATTCTGGCTTCATCAACTGTGAAAGACGTCCTACATATTATTAATAAACCATCTCATGGAACATCTAGGTGATTCCATTAGTCTGATAAACCCACCCCTGTAAATGCCCCCTGATAGCAGAGCGGTTTTGATGCAAAGAAGTACATCTGGTAGGATGGTAATGTGTAGATTCTTCTCCAAGTCTTTCTCTGCTGCAGAGCGGAATTACTCCATAGGAGATCGGGAACTGTTGGCCATCAAAATGGCTCTGGAGGTTTGGCGACTCCTGCTGGAGGGAGCCTCTCAGCCTATAGTTATCTATACGGATCATAAGAATCTTACGTATTTACAGACCGCCCAGTGACTCAATCCTCGACAGGCCCCGTGGTTCTTATTCTTCGCCCAATTTGATTTTTTTTTGCACTTTCAGCCCACTGTTACGGCACTCTGACCCCCTGAGCGCCAGTTGGGGTGCCCTGAACTTCCCACACCCCACTGTCCCTGCCTACTTGCCTCGGCCCTGGCTAACCCCAGGCGGACAACTGGACGGCGGTCCCTACCCTTGGCTAGGGACCTGGCAACTACACAGATGGAACTACCTAACAGGGGGCAGAGTGCCAACAAAAGGAGGCAGATGGAGTTACCAACAGAAATGGTGAACAAAGACAAAGCTTATAGAAAGGAACTGACTAGCAACCTAGCGAGCTGACTGAGGGGAACCAACAGACAGGACAGACTAGCCGCAGACTGAACCAATAACTGGCAGTGAGCTCAGGTCACTGCAAGCCTTATAACTGCAAAACTCCGCCCATGGGCAGAGAGTGGGAGGAGCCAACTCCCCCACTCACAATACAAGAGAGAGGGAGGGGTGCGGGCGGACCCGCCCACGCGGCCGCACACCGACCGCCCCACGTCCCCGGGAGAGCCCAGACGTCACAGCTCCGGGACGCCGGAGCCGAAGCCGGAGCGGCGCGCGCCGACCGCGGGACCCCGCACTGCGCTGTATGGTAACATTACCCCCCTCTGAAACCCCACCAGGCTTCTCCGGAAAACGACGGTAAAAGCGCCGTACCAACACGGGAGCGTGGACCTCCCGTGCAGCCACCCAGGAATGGTCTTCAGGACCAAAACCCTTCCACGCCACCAGATATTGCAAGGTCCCCCGTCGCAAGCGAGAATCCAGAATCTCCTGAACCTCGTACTCGACCTCGCCCCGAACCAGGGTGGGAGGCAAGGGACCGGAGGTGGGCCTCACCGAAGGGACGAAGGGTTTCAACAAGGACTTGTGGAAAACCCTATGCACTTTCCACATGGCTGGCAGCTCAAGTTTGTAAGCGAGCGGGTTAATTACCCACGTGATGGTAAAGCGACCTACAAAGCGCGGCGTGAGCTTTAAGGACGGGACCTTCAGTCTAAGGTTCCTGGAGGACAGATACACCTTCTGACCCACTTTGTAAGGTTCAGAAACTGAGAGGCTTCCCCCACTGCGCAGCTGCATGCGAGACCCCACTACTTCTGGATTCTTTTGCACTTCCTTCCATCCCCCCTGCAGCACCTCGGTGGCAACATCAGCTGCAGGACAGGCAGACGGGGTAGGAAGAGGAGTCAAAACACGGGGATGCCCTTGTGATTCTGGCAAGTCGGTAACAAAATCCACGGAAAGATGCGACCGGGGGCGCGACGGCACGGGCATCGGTCGCAGGGGACCCTCCGGACGCCGCCAGCGACTCTCGCCGAGAGCTTACACAGAGCCCCCCCTTACGAAGTCACGTATCTGACGAGACCTGCCAGGCCACCAGTAGAGCCTGGAGCAGAGATCCACAGTCCCTTGCACTCCCGGATGACCCGCGAAAACTGACGAGTGGGACTCTTCAATCACCGTGAGGCGTAACGATTCGGGCACAAACCATCTGCCCTCGGGAACCCCTGGTGGAGCATCCTGCTTAGCACTCTGAAGGGGGGACTGAGCACGGTCTCTACTGAGCAGAGACAAAGCTTATAGAAAGGAACTGACTAGCAACCTAGCGAGCTGACTGAGGGGAACCAACAGGCAGGACAGACTAGCCGCAGACTGAACCAATAACTGGCAGTGAGCTCAGGTCACTGCCAGCCTTATAACTGCAAAACTCCGCCCATGGGCGGAGAGTGGGAGGAGCCAACCCCCCACTCACAATACAAGAGAGAGGGAGGGGTGCGGGCGGCGCCCTACAGGCGGACCCGCCCACGCCACCACACACCGACCGCCCCACGTCGCCGGGAGAGCCCAGACGTCACAGCTCCGGGACGCCGGAGCCGAAGCCGGAGCGGCGCGCGCCGACCGCGGAACTCCTCACCGCGCTGTATGGTAACACCCACTCATTAGAATATCAAAGCTGACCCATTGTCAAGATCCTTCGATCCCAGTGATCTCGAAGAGAGGCCACAATACATTATTGACCCTGCTAGGATAGTAACTGTGGTTCCCGTTCTAATAAGGAACATTCCCCCTGGGAAAACATTCGTACCCGAGCCTAAAAGAGGACTAGTTTTATCCTGGGGACGCTGTTCCAAGGTAGCTAGGCACCTTTGTCAACGTAAAACTGCAGAGTTAATTTGTTGCCATTACTGGTGGCCATCTATGGTGGAAGATATCTGGAACTTTGTCTCTGCTTGCACCTCAAAATAAGTTGTCGAAACAAAAGCCCGCTGGCCTTCTTTGCTCTCTACTCTTCCCCGAGGCTCCATGGTAGCACATAGCCATGGACTTGATCACAGACTTACCCTCATCCAATGGGTGCACACTCATCTGGGTGGTCGTCAATCGGTTTTCCAAAATGTTTCACTTCATTCCGATGCCCAGATTACCCTCCGCCAGTCAACTAGCAGAGAAGTTCATTGACCACATCGTCTGCCTCAATGGATTTCCTCTGCACATAGTGTCTGATTGGGAGGTCCAGCTTACTTTAAGAATTTGGGTGGCCCTTTGTAAACTCAGGTGTGTATCCCTGTACTTCTTTTCTGCATACCATCCACAGTCTCAAGGGCAGGTTGAACATACTAACCAGATCCTGACTAATTACCTCCATCACTTTACCAACCCACATCCAGACAATTGGTCTAACCTACTTCTCTGGGCGGAGTTTTTCCATAACCATCATGTCAGTGAGTTCACTAATAAATCTCCTTTTTTTATTGTGTATAGTCATCAACTCAAGATTCCTCTACCTATCAATGCCAGGTCTGAAGTTCCGTCAGCAGTTTCGTCGGTGGAGAATTTTCCAAAATCTGGCAGGAGATCAATACTATACTGAAGAGAGAAACTACCCAGATGAAGAAGTTCACCGATTGCAAGTGACGATCACCTCCGCAGTTTGTTCCAGGTGACAAAGTTTGGCTTTCTACTAGACATATTAGGTTAAAAGTGCCCTCCTATAAACTAGCCCGTCAATTTTTGGGCCCATTCGAGCTATCCAAAAAGGTGAACCCTGTATGCTACAAGTTGCAGATTCCTGCCTCCTTGCACATACCCAATTCTTCCACGACTCGCTTCTCAAACCTCTGGTTCTTAATAAATATTCCAAAAAGTCCAAGCCTGCTATGGCCCAAGTTAACTCCGAACACATTTATAAGGTCAAGAATATTCTTGATATGAAAAAGATCAGGAATAAAACATATTTTTTCATGGGCTGGAAGGGGTATGGCTTGTAGGAGAGGTCTTGAGAGCCTTCAGAGAATATTAACGCTCCCCTTCCACTACAAAGGTTCTTGCTAAGAACTTAGCCATTAACTTTCTATCAGCACTGCAGGAGTTAATCCTCCCCAGTGCTGTGTACTTTCCATCAGCACTGCAGAAGTTAATCCTCCATAGTTCTCTCAGCACAGCTGCAGGGTAATTGGCTATTACCCTCCTATTTTAGCTGCGCTGTGGATCCTCCTCCTTGCCTGAGTATTGTTGTGTGTTTGTCACCCAGCTAAGGCCTCCTGCTCTTGACTTCAGCGTCTGCCCTGATTCCTAGACTCTTATCTGGTTTCCATTTGCACTCTGCCTGTTTCCACACCAGACCAGATCCTGTTTATAGCTCAGACTATTCACGGTACTGTGCACCGGTGACTCTGACCCCCATGGGTCAGCTGCCATCCACACTGGGACTGCTCCAGGCAGTAGCCTGCCTGGTTCCCTGCGGCAAAGTCCAGATCCCTGTACAGGGGTTCAAGGGTGAATACCGGGGAACTGTCAGGACAACGCCCTTAGGTTTAGCCCAAAGCCAAACCGGCTGGATGGCACAGTGGGTTCACACTCACTGTTCGTAACAAATAAGAGGGGGAAAACTGATCCTGTCCACAGCAATGGTAAGACATTAAAGGGATTTTTTTTTTTAACAAATTTTTTTTAGATAGTTTTCAATATCCAACCGTGAAACATATATACGTTTAATAAACAATTTCTTATTAGTATTTTAACTTTAATCTTCTGCTTATCTTTGTATCCCATTTTCCTCTGGGACAACTATTATGGATAGTATATGGAAAGAATGGCATGGGGGGAAAACGGAATGTTGTTGGGGGAGAAAGAGGGCGGTGGTATGTGGCGGATAATGTAATAATCATTTCCTGTTGTTCATTAAAGGGAATTTTTCACCTACATGTAGCCCTATGAACTTATATTATGGGCTGAAAGTAGGTGACCTGGTGAGTCCAGTCATGTAAGTATTATACTTACCTTTCCACTCGTTCCCCTAGTGTGAGCACTGAAAGCTGCAGCTCAATACACTGAGCAACACGCTAAATAGTCCTTCCATTCTAATTTTATAATGGCAGGACTACTTGCACTCCAGTGGTGGCTTTCAGTGCTGACATAGGCGGAACGACGAGGGAGGTAAGTATAACACTTGCATCCCCGGACTCGGCGGGTCACTTACTTTCAGACCAGCTTAGCTTATAGGGTTGAAAGTAGGTGATAGAGTCTCTTTAAGCGATTACAAATGGTGGAACTGTTAAGGTGAAGGTACAGATAGAGAGAGAGAGAGAGAGAGAGAGCAGAAAGAGGGGGAAAAAATGGGGTCAGGTGAGAAAGGGAAGGTAGACAAGTTGACATGAAAAAGTAACCCAGTGATGGCCAAGGAGCCAAAAGAGAGTAAGAAATACATCACGACATGAGGGACAGATATTGCTGAGTCTTTAAGGCGTAGCCAATAGTGCAAAAAATATGAAAATTTGTCTGAGACACCGCAATCAAGTCTTCCATTAGTTTTACTTCTTGAGTTTTCTAGAACTAGATGCGTATGAAGGGAGGAGTCACTTGTCTCCATAGTACATGGATGCACAAGCAAATCTCATTGACCAAATGACGAATAGCCATTTTTAAAAAATAAGGGGCCACAGTAATGTTGCTCAGATAAGGAAGAAACCAGGAGATTTAGGTAGCGTGTAGTCTGTGAATCTTGAGGTTTCCCAGAAGTCGTTTAGTTTCTGACACTCCCTGTAGGTACGGAGAAGTATTTCCTACCTGAGCCCCACAGTGCCAGCATAGGGAAGAGGTAGTAGGAAATAAGTGGTGGTATCTAGAGGGTTCCTCTTCCAAATTTTTCAATCCCTTAAATCCATTTTTTCCCAAGGAGGTCTTCCAAAGGTGCACAATTCTAACTAATTTGTCCAACAGATTCTGCTGGTTGAGGCTTAACCATTATACATGTTATTCTCAATATCCTCCCTCTTGACTCTTCTGCCTGTTCATGTCCTAATGAAAGACAGTCCTAAACATTTCTCTATCCCCTCCTAGATGGTTCTAGTGCTATGAGATAGTTACCAGAGTTAAAGGGGTTGTCTCGCGAAATCAAGTGGGGTTATACACTTCTGTATGGCCATATTAATGCACTTTGTAATATACATCGTGCATTAAATATGAGCCATACAGAAGTTATTCACTTACCTGCTCTGTTGCTAGCGTCCCCGTCGCCATGGTTCTGTCTAATTTCGGTGTCTTCTTGCTCTTTTTAGACGCGCTTGCGCAGATGGATCTTCTCCCTTCGGCTCAGCTCTGAAGCATCGGCGTTTTGGCTCCGCCCCCTTGTACGCGTCATCGCGTAGCTCCGCCCCCGTCACGTGCCGATTCCAGCCAATTCCAGGAGGCTGGAACTGGCACACGTCATGGGGCGGAGCTACGCGATGACACGTACAAGGGGGCGGAGCCAAAACGCTGATGCTTCAGAGCTGAGCCGAAGGGAGAAGACCCATCTGCCCAAGCGCGTCTAAAAAAGCAAGAAGACACCGAAATTAGACGGAACCATGGCGACGGGGACGCTAGCAACGGAGCAGGTAAGTGAATAACTTCTGTATGGCTCATATTTAATGCACGATGTATATTACAAAGTGCATTAATATGGCCATACAGAAGTGTATAACCCCACTTGATTTCGCGAGACAACCCCTTTAAGGCCCATTTACACTGTGCGATGATCGCTCAAAGATCGCTCAAACGACAGTTTGAGCGATCATTTTGCATAAACTATTAAGTAGCTACTCAGCTATTTAATAGCTTATTAGCGTGCAAATTAAGCCTTTAGCTGAATGCAGTTAATAGCCCGAGGGCTCTTATCTGCATTTAGCTCCTTAGTTCTCCGTCGGGAAACAATGCTATCAGCACTACCCATGGAGAACTCAGCGTGCGGTCACGATAGCCGCGCGTTGAGACACAACGATTATCGCTCAAATGATCGCTATTTAGCAATTTTTAAGCGATCATCGCTCCGTGTACATGGGCCTTTAGTTTTTAAGTTCAGATCCTGCTGATAAGGTTCTCCACCCTCCGTATTATGTGCCTACAAAATTACATTTGATGTTCCTGGAGTGTGATGCATCGGGTGATCATTTGCATATCTGATGGACGTATCCAGTTATTCACATTTTGGAAGCAAGTGTTAAACCTGCTTAATAGAATTTGGTAGGCAATGTCATCTTAGTCCCTCGGTTTTATGATGGGTGACAGATTTGTTGCTACCAATTTTAAGACTCGTAAACTCATAGAATTTCTAGCTTTGGCCATAAAAATTCACATTCCTCCCAAATGGAAATCTGCTCATCTATATGTCGAAAAGGGGAAGAAAAGTGTAGCTTATTATAGATTTCGAAAAGACACATGCCAGATGTATGGACAACGGAGATATATTCGATGTCCTATGGCTTCCCTGGACTGCCTTTATGCTTCCTCAAATGATATGGACATTGTCTATATCCACGTAAAGTCAATTGGTCGTAGATCGTAATTTGTTGTTCAGTTGGATTTACCTTAGTTTTTTTTTGTAAAATGTAAATAAAAAACCTTGACGTTAAAAATGCTAAAAAAAAACACACTGCAATGTCTTTTTAGGACCAAGCACTGTAAATTTACAGTGTCTGGTCCTGGGCTTAAAGCCCAGCCATATGTAAAATTACGGTGGGGATTTAAGCCTCCTGACTCTGCAATCCATCAGAGTCAGGACGGGTTGTCAGCTGTTAGTCACAGCTGATAAGCCAGAGGATAAGGCAGGAGGGGTTTTTAACCCTTTCTATCTTCTCCTTCCTTGAGTATACAGTGCTCAATAAGTGCTGCACGCTGAAAAGTGAAAGCAGAAGTGTAACGTCCACTATGGGAATCCGGAGGTCATGTGACTGCTGGGATTTCCTGCTACAGCAGAGCTGCAGGGTCCTAGCAGACCCAGATCGGCTCTGCCAGTGACTAATGTCACTACAGGGGATGTTTTCCCCTGTAACTGGGGCTCCTGTGGATGCCCCAGCTACAGTGGAAAAATGTCAAATTAAAAAAAAATGTGTCCCCAGAAGAGACATAATTACATATATCAGATATAGTGGCCTATCATCAAGCCTCCCATCTACTGCATGTGGTAGACTGGTATAGGTATGTTTGCCTCTGTACCCCTGTCCGCCTTACCCTGGTTACAGGAGGACATTCCCCTGGAGGCCAGTTCACACCCAACAATAGGTCCTACTCTCAGGGTCCTCTCCCGCATTTTATCAAATCAGGGCATTTCACCCAGGCCTTCTCCTCTATTTCCAATTTTGGGAAACCCGGCCTTTCCATCTAGCTTAGAGGGAGGTGGGCTTCATCTTTGGATCGGCAGCGGGAGATGTAGAGCAACCCACTTTCTATCAGAGGGACACTGGTTAATAAGTGCTTGCATAAGTGCTTGCCTGGGAAAGGGACTCGGCAGTATCATTTACACCAGACCAGCTAAATAAAATCTACACCTTCACACACAAATCCTCCATTTCAAGCAAGACTCAGGAAACGGGTTTCAAGATTCTCTCGCGTTGGTACAGGGTGCCCTCCCGACTACATAAAATGATATGTGCTGTTTTTCCCCTCTGTTGGAGGTGTGGTATAAGCCAAGGGACCATATTACATATATTTTGGGAATGCCCGGTGCTAGCAGGTCTCTGGTCTGAGGTATGGTGTATTTCCTCCAAATTCACAGAGTACGCAATCCCAAATTTGCCTGCATTCTTTCTCCTACATCTCAGCGAGAATCTCTTGTATTCCTATAAGTGCTCTGTGGTGAGACATCTGGTTGATGCAGCAAGAACTTGTATTCCCAAACTTTTGCGACAATCGTCGCCTCCCTCTATTTCAATGTGGCTCCGTAAGGTCCATGAAATTATGGAGATGGAGACGCACAGGAAAAGTTCTCAAAACATGATACTATTGGATGGATTGAGTTTCAAAATGCTGAGGAGTATAAGAATCTATGTGTTTAAAGGGGTTGTCCCGCGGCAGTAAGTGGGGTTATACACTTCTGTATGGCCATATTAATTCACTTTGTAATATACATCGTGCATTAAATATGAGCCATACAGAAGGTATTCACTTACCCACTCCATTTCTGGCGTCCCCGTCTCCATGGCTCCATCTAATTTCTGTGTCTTCTGGCTTCTTTAGACGCGCTTGCGCTGTCCAGTCTTCTGCTGTGTGCTCGCGCCGGAGAGCTGGTCTTCTCCGCGTCATCGTAGCTCCGCCCCGTCACGTGGTGCCGATCAGCCAATTAGGTGGCTGTAATCGGCAGTGGAACGCAAGACATCCACGGTGCACCATGGGAGAAGACCCGCGGTGCACCAAGGGAGAAAACCGCGGTGCATCATTGGGAAAGGACCGGCGGCCATCTTTAAAAGAAGAAAAAAAGAAACTGCCCGAACGGGGATGCAGGTAAGCGATTTATTTTTAAATAACAAAGGGATTGTTTTTAACGGGGCACAATGTGGGGGTATGTAGAAAAAAAAAATTTTTGATTTCGCCGCGGGACAACCCCTTTAATGAACTCATTGCGCCCCGTACCTGTTCCCAAATCTGAGCCATAATCCTGTCGTTCCCAGGTTTTAATTACCCCAGCTAATGAAATAATAATAATAATACAACAAAATATAGGGGGGTAGTCGAAGATTGTGGGCAAAAAAAATATTTTTTTTTGTTCCCTATGTGTCTTCTGCTGTTCCATTTTCCCTATTCTTGCCCCCCTACCACGTTCTTTCCTCCCTGTCGTACCCTACCCCCCTCTTTTCCAGTGTCTGGGGGCCAGTGGACAATTCCCAAGTGAATTGGATAGTTTGGTTAATTAAGTAATTCAATATAAGTGTTCTAATTTTGGTTAAATTTTACAAGGATTAAACAAATCTGCTACAGTGTATGTCAGTTGACAGTTTACCAAAACTTTGAAGCAAGATTTTTGTGTTGTTTTATGACCACGTTTTACTGTATTTCTATTTTGAAAATAAAGAAAGAAAGAAAAAAAAATAGAATTGAACTTTAAACGACTCGTGCACAAAAACTGCACAATGTCCAGGCATTTAGACCCAACGATTCTCGCTCAAAAGACGGCTTTCAGTGATTTTTGATTGAGAATCATTGGGTCTAAATGGGCCTTTATAAATACCCTGTAACCTACTGAAGCATGAGAGCACAATACTGAATATCTTGTGATAGTTGCTCTTCAGGTCTCTATATACTGATAACATTGTGTACAGGCAGATCTTTTATCCAACTCTTTACCATTTCTAAGTCATGATAACACAGGATTAAGAGTTCATTACTAGAGATGAGCGAACGTACTCGTCCGAGCTTGATGCTCGTTCGAGTATTAGCGTGTTCGAGATGCTCGTTACTCGTGACGAGTACCACGCGATGTTCGAGTTACTTTCACTTTCATCTCTGAGACGTTAGCGCGCTTTTCTGGCCAATAGAAAGACAGGGAAGGCATTACAACTTCCCCCTGCGACGTTCAAGCCCTATACCACCCCCCTGCAGTGAGTGGCTGGCGAGATCAGGTGTCACCCGAGTATAAAAATCGGCCCCTCCCGCTGCTCGCCACAGATGCATTCTGACAGAGATCAGGGAAAGTGCTGCTGGTGCCGAAGCTGCTATAGGGAGAGCGTTAGGAGTTATTTTAGGCTTCAAGAACCCCAACGGTCCTTCTTAGGGCCACATCTGACCGTGTGCAGTACTGTTGAGGCTGCTTTTAGCAGTGTTGCACAATTTGTTTTTTTGTATATCGGCCGTGCAGAGCATTGCGTCCTCAGTCTGCAGTCATTGTACAGAGTATAGGGCCAGTACTGGTGAGGCAGGGAAAGAGATATTCAGGCTATATAGGCAGTGGGCTTTTTCCAAAAAATTGATCGCCGTCATCCCGCCAGAGGGAAACAGTATACATAATATTATACGCTGCCTACAGTATCTATCTGCTGGGGGTAGTAGTCGTAATTATACGCAGTTAAGCGTTACAGCAGGCTTGCGCAAAATTGTTTCCTGGATCTGCTGTCTCTGTTACATGATCGCCGTCATCCCGCCAGAGGGAAAGAGTATACATAATATTATACGCTGCCTACAGTATCTATCTGCTGGGGGTAGTAGTCGTAATTAATACGCAGCGAAGCGTTACAGCAGGCTTGCGCAAAATTGTTTCCTGGATCTGCTGTCTCTGTTACATGATCGCCGTCATCCCGCCAGAGGGAAAGAGTATACATAATATTATACGCTGCCTACAGTATCTATCTGCTGGGGGTAGTAGTCCTAATTAATACGCAGCGAAGCGTTACAGCAGGCTTGTGCAAAATTGTTTCCTGGATCTGCTGTCTCTGTTACATGATCGCCGTCATCCCGCCAGAGGGAAACAGTATACATAATATTATACGCTGCCTACAGTATCTATCTGCTGTATCAGCTCAGCATTTAAGAAAAATAGAAGCAAAATACTTAAGGCCTACTACTGGCCTTTGGCCACTTGACTGCTTCTGCGCTGTGAATTCCACTAGCTCAGTGATACGCACCTACGTCTCACTACAGGCGTGCGCAAAATTGTTTCCTGGCTCTGCTGTGCGTTCCGTAAGGGAAGTCAGCCTCCAACCACAGGCCAATAAGCGGCACATTTAATTACAGCGTTCTGTTTCTGCACTACTGGTAATACAGCATGCTGAGGGGTAGGGGTAGGCCTAGAGGACGTGGACGCAGGCGAGGACGCGGAGGCCCAAGTCAGGGTGTGGGCACAGGCCGAGCTCCTGATCCAGGTGTATCGCAGCCGACTGCTGCGGGATTAGGAGAGAGGCACGTTTCTGGCGTCCCCACATTCATCTCACAATTAATGGGTCCATGCCGTAGACCTTTATTAGAAAATGAGCAGTGTGAGCAGGTCCTGTCATGGATGGCAGAAAGTGCATCCAGCAATCTATCGACCACCCAGAGTTCTGCGCCGTCCACTGCTGCAACTCTGAATCCTCTGGCTGCTGCTCCTCCTTCCTCCCAGCCTCCTCACTCCATTACAATGACACATTCTGAGGAGCAGGCAGACTCCCAGGAACTGTTCCCGGGCCCCTGCCCAGAATGGCCAGCAATGGTTCCTCTCCCACCGGAGGAGTTTGTCGTGACCGATGCCCAACCTTTGGAAAGTTCCCGGGGTCCGGGGGATGAGGCTGGGGACTTCCGGCAACTGTCTCAAGAGCTTTCAGTGGGTGAGGAGGACGATGACGATGAGACACAGTTGTCTATCACTCAGGTAGTAGTAATTGGAGTAAGTCCGAGGGAGGAGCGCACAGAGGATTTGGAGGAAGAGCAGCAGGACGATGAGGTGACTGACCCCACCTGGTTTGCTACGCCTACTGAGGACAGGTCTTCAGAGGGGGAGGCAAGTGCAGCAGCAGGGCAGGTTGGAAGAGGCAGTGCGGAGGCCAGGGGTAGAGGCAGGGCCAGACCGAATAATCCACCAACTGTTTCCCAAAGCGCCCCCTCGCGCCATGCCACCCTGCAGAGGCCGAGGTGCTCAAAGGTCTGGCAGTTTTTCACTGAGAGTGCAGACGACCGATGAACAGTGGTGTGCAACCTTTGTCGCGCCAAGATCAGCCGGGGAGCCACCACCACCAGCCTCACCACAACCAGCAGGTGCAGACATATAATGGCCAAGCACCCCACAAGGTGGGACGAAGGCCATTCACCGCCTCCGGTTTGCACCGCTGCCTCTCCCCCTGTGCCCCAACCTGCCACTGAGATCCAACCCCCCTCTCAGGACACAGGCACTACCGTCTCCTGGCCTGCACCCACACCCTCACCTCCGCTGTGCTCGGCCCCATCCACCAATGTCTCTCAGCGCGCCGTCCAGCCGTCGCTAGCGCAAGTGTTGGAGCGCAAGCGCAAGTACGCCGCCACGCACCCGCACGCTCAAGCGTTAAACGTGCACATAGCCAAATTTATCAGCCTGGAGATGCTGCCGTATAGGGTTGTGGAAACGGAGGCTTTCAAAGGTATGATGGCGGCGGTGGCCCCGCGCTACTCAGCTCCCAGTCGCCACTACTTTTCCCGATGTGCCGTCCCAGCCCTGCACGACCACGTCTCCCGCAACATTGTACGCGCCCTCACCAACGCGGTTACTGGCAAGGTCCACTTAACAACGAACACGTGGACAAGCACAGGCAGGCAGGGCCACTATATCTCCCTGACGGCACATTGGGTGAATGTAGTGGAGGCTGGGACAGAGTCAGAGCCTGGGACCGCTCACGTCCTACCCACCCCCAGAATTGCGGTCCCCAGCTCGGTGGTGGTATCTGCGGCGGTGTATGCTTCCTCCACTAAACCACCCTCCTCCTCCTCCTCCTACGCAACCTCTGTCTCGCAATCAAGATGTGTCAGCAGCAGCACGTCGCCAGCAGTCGGTGTCGTGCGGCGTGGCAGCACAGCGGTGGGCAAGCGTCAGCAGGCCGTGCTGAAACTACTCAGCTTAGGAGAGAAGAGGCACACGGCCCACGAACTGCAGCAGGGTCTGACAGAGCATGACCGACCGCTGGCTTGCGCCGCTGAGCCTCCAACCGGGCACGGTCGTGTGTGACAACGGCCGTAACCTGGTGGCGGCTCTGCAGCTTGGCAGCCTCACGCACGTGCCATGCCTGGCCCACGTCTTTAATTTGGTGGTTCAGCACTTTCTGAAAAGCTACCCACGCTTGTCAGACCTGCTCGGAAAGGTGCGCCGACTCTGCGCACATTTCCGCAAGTCCCACACGGATGCTGCCACCCTGCGCACCCTGCAACATCGGTTTCATCTGCCAGTGCACCGACTGCTGTGCGACGTGCCCACACGGTGGAACTCTACGCTCCACATGTTGGCTAGGCTCTATGAGCAGCGTAGAGCTATAGTGGAATACCAACTCCAACATGGGCGGCGCAGTGGGAGTCAGCCTCCTCAATTCTTTACAGAAGAGTGGGCCTGGTTGGCAGACATCTGCCAGGTCCTTGGAGTCTACCCAGATGGTGAGCGGCGATGCTGTAATCATTAGCGTCACCATTCCTCTGCTATGCCTCTTGAGAAGTTCCCTGCAAAGCATAAAGGCAGACGCTTTGCGCTCGGAAACAGAGGCAGGGGAAGACAGTATGTCGCTGGATAGTCAGAGCACCCTCCTGTCTATATCTCAGCGCGTTGAGGAGGAGAAGGAGCATGAGGAGGATGAGGAGGAGGGGGAAGAGACAGCTTGGCCCAATGCTGAGGGTACGCATGCTGCTTGCCTGTCATCCTTTCAGCGTGTATGGCCTGAGGAGGAGGAGGATCCTGAAAGTGATCTTCCTAGTGCGGACAGCCATGTGTTGCGTACTGGTACCCTGGCACACATGGCTGACTTCATGTTAGGATGCCTTTCTCGTGACCCTCGCGTTACACGCATTCTGGCCACTACGGATTACTGGGTGTACACACTGCTCGACCCACGGTATAAGGAGAACCTTTCCACTCTCATACCCGAAGAGGAAAGGGGTTCAAGAGTGATGCTATACCACAGGACCCTGGCGGACAAACTGATGGTAAAATTCCCATCCGACAGCGCTAGTGGCCGAAGGCACAGTTCCGAGGGCCAGGTAGCAGGGGAGGCGCAGAGATCAGGCAGCATGTACAGCACAGGCAGGGGAACACTCTCTAAGGCCTTTGACAGCTTTCAGGCTCCCCAGCAAGACTGTGTCACCGCTCCCCAGTCACGGCTGAGTCGGCGGGAGCACTGTAAAAGGATGGTGAGGGAGTACGTAGCTGATCGCACGACCGTCCTCCGTGACGCCTCTGCCCCCTACAACTACTGGGTGTCGAAGCTGGACACGTGGCCTGAACTCGCGCTGTATGCCCTGGAGGTGCTTGCTTGTCCTGCGGCTAACGTCTTGTCAGAGAGGGTGTTTAGTGTGGCTGGGGGAATCATCACAGATAAGCGTACCCGCCTGTCAACCGACAGTGCCGACAGGCTTACACTCATCAAGATGAACAAAGCCTGGATTTCCCCAGACTTCTCTTCTCCACCAGCGGACAGCAGCGATACCTAAACAATACGTAGGCTGCACCCGCGGATGGAAGTATCGTTCTCTATCACCATTAAAAACGGGGACCTTTTAGCTTCATCAATCTGTGTATAATATTCATCCTCCTGCTCCTCCTCCTGAAACCTGACGTAATCACGCCGAATGGGCAATTTTTCTTAGGCCCACAAGGCTCAGTCATATAATTTTTGTAAACAATTTTTATACATTTCAATGCTCATTAGAGCGTTGAAACTTTCACCTGAACCAATTTTTATTTTAACTGGGCTGCCTCCAGGCCTAGGTACAAATTAAGCCACATTAACCAAAGCGATTAATGGGTTTCACCTGCCCTCTTGGTTGGGCATGGGCAATTTTTCTGAGGTACATTAGTACTGTTGGTACATCAATTTTTTGGGGCCCTCGCCTACAGTGTAATCCAATTAATTTTTTGCCCACCTGCATTAAAGCTGACGTTACATCAGCTGTGCTGGGCACTGCAATGGGATATATTTATGTACCGCCGGTGGGTTCCAGGGAGCCACCCATGCTGTGGGTCCACAGGGAGTTGTAACTGCATGTGTCTACTTCTAAAGAACCCCAGTCTGACTGGGGCATGCAGTGTGGGCCGAAGTCCACCTGCATTTAATCGGACGTTACCTCAGCTGTGATGGGCACTGCAATGGGATATATTTATGTACCGCTGGTGGCTTCCTGGCACCCACCCATGCCGTGGGTCCACAGGGAGTTGTAACTGCATGTGTCCACTTCTAAAGAACTCCAGTCTGACTGGGGCATGCAGTGTGGGCCGAAGCCCACCTGCATTAAACATGACATTACCTCAGCTGTGATGGGCAATGCAATGGGATATATTTATGTACCGCCGGTGGCTTCCTGGCACCCACCCATGCTGTCGGTCCACACGGAGTTGTAACTGCATGTGTCCACTTCTAAAGAACCCCAGTCTGACTGGGGCATGCAGTGTGGGCCGAAGCCCACCTGCATTTAACATGACATTACCTCAGCTGTGATGGGCAATGCAATGGGATATATTTATGTACCGCCGGTGGGTTCCAGGGAGCCAACCATGCTGTGGGTGCACACGGAATTCCCATTGCGGAGTTGTACCTGCCTGTGACTATTTATAAAAAAACGCGGTCTGACTGGGGCATGCAGACACCTTGACAGAATGAATAGTGTGTGGCACATAGGTTCCCCATTGCTATGCCCACGTGTGCAGCTCCTGATGGCGGTGGCACAGAATTATATTTCTCATTGCTTCTGTACAGCATTGTGGGCTATCGCCCCGCCCCTTTTAAAGAGGGTCGCTGCCTAGCCGTGCCAACCCTCTGCAGTGTGTGCCTGCGGTTCCTCCTCATGGCAGACGCACTTATAAATAGACATGAGGGTGGTGTGGCATGAGGGCAGCTGAAGGCTGCGCAGGGACACTTTGGTGTGTGCTGTGGACACTGCGTCATGCGGGGGAGGGGGTTTGCAGCATGTAACCCAGGAGAAGTGGCAGCGGAGTGTCATGCAGGCAGTGATTGTGCTTTGTTGGAGGTAGTGTGGTGCTTAGCTAAGGTATGCCATGCTAATGAGGGCTTTTCAGAAGTAAAAATTGCTGGGGGGGGGGGGCACTCTTGCCGCTATTGTGGCTTAATAGTGGGACCTGGGAACTTGAGATGCAGCCCAACATGTAGCCCCTCGCCTGCCCTATCCGTTGCTGTATCATTCCCATCACTTTCTTGAATTGCCCAGATTTTCACAAATGGAAACCTTAGCGAGCATCGGCGATATACAAAAATGCTCGAGTCGCCCATTGACTTCAATGGGGTTTGTTATTCGAAACGAACCCTCGAGCATCGCGATAATTTCGTCCCGAGTAACGAGCACCCGAGCATTTTGGTGCTCGCTCATCTCTATTCATTACATTTCAGCACTAATATGAAGAGAACGCTGCCTCTTTACATGGGAACATCTCAGAGGTCATGCCTAGGATCTTAAAGGGGTTGTCCCGCGCCGAAACGGGTTTTTTTTTTTTTTAAACCCCCCCCCCGTTCGGCGCGAGACAACCCCGATGCAGGGGTTAAAAAAACCACCCGCACAGCGCTTACCTGAATCCCGGCGGTCCGGCGTCTTCATACTCACCTGCTGAAGATGGCCGCCGGGATCCTCTG
Source organism: Eleutherodactylus coqui (assembly GCF_035609145.1). Lineage (NCBI taxonomy): Eukaryota > Metazoa > Chordata > Amphibia > Anura > Eleutherodactylidae > Eleutherodactylus > Eleutherodactylus coqui. The sequence continues at coordinate 36,027,559 of NC_089842.1, forward strand.
TCTTCATGGACCGCAGGGCTTCTGTGCGGTCCATTGCCGATTCCAGCCTCCTGATTGGCTGGAATCGGCATGTGACGGGGCGGAGCTACACGGAGCCCCATAGAGAACAGGAGAAGACCCGGACTGCGCAAGCGCGGCTAATTTGGCCATCGGAGGGCGAAAATTAGTCGGCACCATGGAGACGAGGACGCCAGCAACGGAGCAGGTAAGTATAAAACTTTTTATAACTTCTGCATGGCTCATAATTAATGCACAATGTACATTACAAAGTGCATTATTATGGCCATGCAGAAGTGTATAGACCCACTTGCTGCCTCGGGACAACCCCTTTAAGACTGGAAGAAAACCTAAAACATCTAAAGGTGGCCTTGGGTCCTTCTGCTGAATACAAGCTCTGTATTATACATGACTTCTGATGCTTCTGCTTTTATAACCTTCTCATTAGCTGTATAATAGAACTCAACTATGGTCATATTGGGGGCTGCAATGTTCTACGTATAGAGCTTAATTTAAGCTAAGATAAGGACCAGATGCCAAAAAATGCAGTCCTTGGTCCTGGACATTAAACCCTGGGGAAGAGCAGGTTGGGTGCACAGCTGTCAGAGATATCTGGGTACCCCGAGGAGAAGACAAAAGTGCTTTATTACCGCTTCTACCTTCTCTTACCCAGGCTACATAACGCTCAATGAATGGAAGCGGCAGTGCCGTTTCCTTGCTGGACCATGCGATCGTGTGATCACCAACAAATCCCGATATGGCAGAGCTGCTGGTTATTAGCAGACCCAGATCATCTCTGCCAGCAACTAATATCACTACATGGGGATGTTTTTTCCTGTAACTGGATGTACTAGCTACAGTAGAAAGTTGTGAAATAAAATGACATTGAATGTCCCCCAGGAGTCTTATATAATGTCAAGGGGGGCACTCACTGTCAGAAAGTTTTTTTCTGACATCTAATTTGTATCTCCTCCCTTTCAGTTTTATTCTATTGCTTCTAGTCTTTGGCGAGGATTTGGCAAGGAACCTCTACCATGCTTCACTGCTGCCTGCAGACACTCATTATTGTACCGCTCTCCACCATGCTTCACTGCAGATGAGGCTACCATGCTGTTGCCCCTTCCCCTCCCCCACCCCCGCTCACCAGCTCGCCTCCTCTCTGGCTGTTTGCAATGGGCAGGGACGGAGCTAAGCTCCCGCCCCTTGTCCGCAGCCAGCAATGGTAGGAGGCGGGACTGGGCATTGCTTGACTCCTCCCCCATCCTGCCCACTCCCATTGCAATCAGCTAGAGGGGAGGAGAGAAGGGGGAGGACGTTTAGCAGTCACGCTGCTAAACTCCCTTCCACCTCCCTTCTCTGGTTACTGTCATTGGCTCCCATAGGAGCCCGTGCAGCAACTGATGTATTCTGGACCGAAAGATAGTTCCAGGACTATCATTTGGGTCTGACGTAAAAGCGTCCGGAACTTTATTGGCCAGGCGCTTTCACGTCGCGGGAATACGACCATGTGATCTAATGCATTGGGATCCAATGCATCAGATCGTAGCATATATCGTCCAGCCGTGAAAACGGCGGCCGATATACGTTCGTGTGAAAAAGCCCTGACTCTGTGAAAGTATACATAGAAGAACTGATGCTGTTGCGAAGGCAAAGAGTAGTCACACCAAATATTGATTTGATTTAGATTTCTCCTAATTCCCTTTGCATTTTGTTAATTTACAAGAATAAACTTTTTCACGCTTCTATTTTTGAAATCATTCATATTTTGCAGCATTTTTCCACACCTGCCTAAAACTTTTGCACAGTGCTGTATGTCCCAGGGAAAAAAAACCCGGCAAAAATCATTTTGTTAGCCCAAGAATAAAGTCCATGAAACCACCACATACATAAAATAAATTTAAAGTGTCTGGTCCTTTATGACCAAAACACTCTGTTCTTTAAGGCAGTGTTCCCCAACTCCAGTCCTCAGGGACCACCAACAGGTCATGTTTTCAGGATCTCCTCAGTGTTGCACAGGTGATGTAATTATTGTCGGTGCCTCAGACATTGCCACAGGTGTTCTTACCAAAGGATATCCTGAAAACATGACCTGTTGGTGGTCCCTGAGGACTGGAGTTGGGGAGCATTGCTTTAAGCGGCTAAAATTGTATAATTGTATAATGGTCATTGCAAAAAGAAATACAAAAATCAAGGACCTCAGAGTAAAATGAATAATCCTTTATTTGCTCATGTTTAATATGGTGATTAGCAGAAGAAGGCTCACATGTTTCAAGCTGTAAGTAAGAGTCTGATAGATTCGAAACACGTAAACAATCTCCTGATCACCATTTTAAACAATTAGAAATGAAGAATTATTAATTGTACGTGAGGGTACTAGTTCACTCCTGACTTCATAGACCACAAGCAGTCTGTATACCTGTCCTCCGTTATGCCAATTTGCCGATGTATTGCAATAGGACTCCTAGATGGATAAGCTGTGTCTGTTTTCTATTTTATTATGTCCAGTGATCAGGTCATATTGGGGATTGTAGTGTTTAATATATAGCATATAACAGAATTGGGTTAGGACATACCCAGTGGTTGGATTATGTAGAGAGATTGTTAGGTCCACTGTTCAGACTCCTCTTCCCCTGTGTCTGAAAGACGTTAGTGTCATCCTGCTCTCTTTGTAACCTGACCTCATACCTATCTTCTTCCGGTACTCTAGGGTTATTGGCTTCAGGGCTTCCAACTCAGCTGTTGGACCTTTTCTAATCACCGCCCTATATAGCTGACCTGGGACTTCCTTTCTGTGCTGCAGTGTTGTTGTGAGTTCTGCTCTAACGTCATGCTTAGCCACTATTCTGCAGTTATCTTGTGATTATTCCGTGCTTGGTGCTTTATTATTCTTCCATCCTTGTATCCTGCTATCTGTAGTTCCTGTAGCTCCTCTGCTTTACTCATGTCAGCCTGTTCCTACTTCTGTTTCTGTATTCTTCCCTGTATAGGTTTGTCTTTGGTTGTAAAAGTGTTCTGTCCTGTGTGAGTCAGTCAGCGCCTAGAGGAAGACCGCAGGGTCGTCCTTATCAGGACGCCAGCCCTGTTTATAGGCAGGGTCTTCCCTCTCTCTGCTACTAGCTCAGGGCAAGGTACCTTCCCTAGTTCTCAACTACGGACTGGGTTTCATACATCTGGTATCTTACCTCCGTACACCTGTCAGCTGTGCTGGACTGGGTCATCACCTATATGGTAGGTTGACACAGTGGTTCCATGTCCACAGCCATTACAGAGATATAATGCTCTATATAAAAAATATAACTTTATTATGGTCCCATGCAGTGGCTCGTGTCAATTTGGGTGGTTTTAATGTTAAATATGTAGATAGAATCTAATAGTACAGTGATACCTTGGCTTGCGAGTGCCTCAGCTTGCGAGCTTCTTGACTTGCGAGCAAGCTCTCTCCTGAATTTTTGCTCTGATTTAAGAACAAAAACTAGGGTTACAAGCCTGCTTTGTATTCCACACGGAGAGTTACCTCATTACCGAACACTGTCACAGTGTTCAGTGACAAGGGGACTCCCCACGAGCAGTAAAGCATCCCTTGCCACAGCTGTCACAACTGTGGCAGGGGATCTCAAAGCTCTCCCATGAAAGCAATAGGATGAATTCAATGAATGGCCGAGCGCTGCCTGTGATTGGCTTAGCGTTGTGACCAATCACAGGCAGCGCTCAACTGTCATTCATTGAATGGCTGAGCGCTGCCTGTGATTGGCTGAGCACTCAGCCAATCAGATACAGCTCTTTCAGCAGGCGGCGATTTTAAATCCCCGCCTGATGAAAGAACTTCAAAGCAGTGCAGGGAGAAGACGTGGTTACATGCGGCTGAGCCCCGGCAGCGGCGGAGAGGTGATTATATATTTTTTTTATTTTTTACACATGCTATGAATGATTTTCAGGGAAGGGCTTATATTTAAAGCCCTTCCCTGAAAATCACTGCAGGGTTGGCGGCAGCCCATTGCGTTAATTGGGGCCGCCGGCAGCAGCGGCAGTTCCATTGAAAGGAATGGCAGAACGGATTAATGCCAATTCCATTCATTTCAATGTGGAAACTAGTTTTGACATGCAAATATTTTGGGTTAGGAGCTTCGTCATGGAACAAATTAACCTCTTAACCCAAGGCACCACTGTATTTGTATTTTTGAGCAGTTGGGTCATGTTGGGACATGTAGTGTTTTTATTGCATTATGATCATGTCCAGCAGTTACATATTCTGAGAAGCTGCTTATTTTGTGCAGCGTTGCATTAGCCAGCTCAGATAAGTGATCCGCTGCCTATAAAGCAGTATGAGACACTATACTTTCAAGTTTAGATCACAAGCGATGTTAGTAAATGAGCTCCACAGAGAACATTATATTGAACTCTTTGTCATGGCACTGCAGATAGCGAGTGTCATCGGGCAGTGACTCATTTCGTGAACCTCTTGAATGTATCTGACATAAAGCTGCGCAGGTAATTGGGAGACATTATTCTCATTCTTGCATATATCTTAAAGGGCCAGTGCGCAACATAGCAAAATCATCCCCTCATGAGGTGTCCCTGGCTCTATTAGGGACCCGCCTATAGAGTGTGCCAATGTTTGTGGTCTTTTGCCCCAGCTTAATGTGTTATCTAGTGTATTCTGATTCTCCAGTTCATGACTTTGGCTTTTCATAACTACATTGCACTCTCTGCTCCTATCCTCGAATTGTTATATTGAACAAGCTTCTGTCTGCTGCCTGCTCCGGCCTGCTCTTGTACCCTGCTGAACCTGTTCTGTTTCCCGACCTCCTTCTTGTTCCTCATTCTGAAGTTGTTTTGCTTGCCCCGACCCAGATTTATTTTGCTATGCCTCTGTTCACACACTCGAGTACCACGCCTTGTGCTTTAGTAGTATCAGCTGCCACATTGTTGGGACCACATACAGAGTAATGCCCTGGGAACCCTGCAGCAAAGTCCATATCCCAACTGGTGGAGTTAAAGGGTGAAGACCGGGGTTCCTCAGGTGTTGCTTCTGGATTTGGTCCTAAGTCAAAGCAATGTGTAGCACAGCAGATTCATATCTGCTGATCCTGACAGTAACTCAGGCCATGGATCCCTCTGGTGCTCAGTCTGCTAAACATGATCTGAGAATGTGTCAATACAATTTATAGGAACATATTCTGCAGTGCTTCCAGCAAACTCTATGTCAGGCTGGATGCCATTGACCCCTCCCAGATGGTTGAAGTTGTGCACACAAACTACTACACAAATGTCAACCCATGTCAACCCAGGTCTGTGATCAAGCTACTAGTCAGCTATCTGCCCAAGCCACTCCACTGCTCAGTCCTGTGTCTTCAGCTTCTTCTCCTGGGCCTTGTTTACCATTGCTGCCTCAACAATGAGAGGATTCAAAAAGATCTAGACAAGCTTGAACAGTGGGCGGCGACTAACAGAATGGTATTTAGCAAAGAAAAATACAAGGTCCAAAATCTGGGCAAGAAAAATGAAAAAACACACACAGAATGGGAGGAATTGAGCTAAACAGCAGCATAAAATGCGAAGAAGACTTGGGTATACTAATAGATCACATACTGAACACGAGTCAACAGTGTGATGCAGCAGCAAAAAAAGGCAAACACAATTCTGGGATGTATAGAGTCTAGATCACGTGAGGTCATTATCCCCTCTACTCTTCCTTAGTCAGACCTCATCTGGAATACTGTATCCAGTTCTGGGCACCCCAATTTTATAAAGACATCAGCAAACTGGAGCAAGTTCAGAGAAGATGGTGAGCGGTCTGCAAACCATTTCATGTGAGGAATGGTTAAAGGATCTGGGAATATATAGCTTGCAAAAAAGAAGGCTGAGAGGAGACGTAATAGCTGTCTACAAATATCTGAAGGGCTGTCACAGTGCAGAGGGATCAGCCCTGTTCTCATTTGCACAAGGGAAAACTAGAAGCAATGGGATGAAACTGAAAGGGAGGAGACACAGATTAGATATTAGACTGTGAGGGTGATCAATGAGTGGAAAAGGTTGCCATGGGAGGTGGTGAGTTCTCCTTTAATGGAAGTCTTCAAACAAAGGCTGGAAAAATATCCATCTGGGATGATTTAGTAAATCCTGAATTGAGCAGGGGGTTGGATCAGATGACCCTGGGGGTCCCTTCCAACTCTACCATTCTATGATTTGGTCAGGATTATTGATGTCCTCGGTGCTGAGAAATACAATAGAAGTCTTCAAACAGAGGCTGGACAGACATATATGTTTAGGATGATTTAGTGAATCTTGCATTGAGCAGGGGGTTGGACCTAATGACCTTGGAGGTCTCTTCCATCTCTACCATTCTATGATTCTAACATGAGAGGGACCCCAAAATGTGCCATGCCTTCATCAACTAGTGCTTAATCCACTTCAAGTCCAGTTTTCAATGGCTACTCTACTGAGGGAGGTGGTTTAAACCTTCTTAACCACCTTCAAGAGAATATTTAAGGAGCCAGGTCAGGCACTGTCTGCTTCTTCTCTGCTGTGCCTCTGCCAAGCTTCTTTAATGGTGGACCAATATGCCGTATAGTTTTTCACCTTGATTTCCATATTAGAATGGAGCAAACAAGAATTAGTGGCGACCTTCTGGGAGATCCTAACTAGCAGAACTAAAGATGAAGTGGCAAGCCGTCAACTTTCTACCACTCTCGATGACCTTGTCGCACTGTCTGTCAGAATTTATATTCGCTTCCAGAAATGACAACGAAAATCCAAACAATATAGAAGATCTCGACTGGCACCTACATTTTTGCATTCCCTATAGCCAAGCCCCTTGCCTACTGTTAAAGTACCTGCGGAGCTAGAAATAATCCAGTTATCTCCTGCTTGTTACGTGCACTGTTCAGACACAATCTTCTGCTTTTGTGTCTGGCAAATATGGACGTCATCCAATTCTCTCTGTTCCCTGAGCTTATATTCACTCTCTTCCAGCACTAGGGTTAATAGCTTCTGGTCTCCTGTTCAGCTGATGCTCCTTTCCTAATCCCCTTCCTATATAGCTGTCCTGGGCCTTTCAGACCTTGCTGCAGTGTTGTTGAGAGTTTTGTTCCCATCATGTCCTGTCCAGCTGCTGCTTTGGGTAGGACCTAACTACCTTGCGTTCTGCTTGTGTTCTGTGTTCGTGTACTCTGTAGTTTGTTATTCCCGTTGTCCGCTTCTCTGTTTATCCTTTTCCGCTTGTTCCTCCTTTGTTTCTGTACTCCCCGGTGTTGTTCTATCTCTGCCTCATAGGTGTTCCGGCCCGCCAGGGTGAGTCAGCGCCTAGAGCAAGACCGCGGGGTCGATCTTATCGGGACGAGTGCTCCGCTTTTAGGCAGGAGTCTCCCTCTCCTGGTTATCAGTTCAGGACAAGATACCTTCCCTATTTTCCATCCATATACGGGGCTGTTCATCTGGTATCTTACCTCCCATGCTGTGGTTGGCTGTCAGCTGTGCTGGATCAGATCTTCACCTACCCGGTAGTTTGACACAGTGATTCCACATCCACAGTCCTTACAGTGCTGAGTATCAAAAAAGATGGACTGAGCACCTGTGTTTCTATTGTGGTCAAAAGGGACACTATCTATGCTCGTGCCCAGTGATGGTGGGAAACTCTGCCAACTAGGGGTAGTGAGAGAGGCTAGGTGTGACCAGTACTTCTTCAAAAATTCTATTTCCTGTGACCCTCAGCCATCCCTCTGAGGCCTACATGGATTCCGTTTCAGCTAGAAATTCTATCCATCAGGCACTAGTGACTGAACATAAGATGCCCATGCTTTCCTCAGGAAAGTCAAATCTAGCTCCTCTGTTGGTGTGGAGTTTTGCTCGATGTCATTCAGTTTGTCACAGTGCCAAGATCCATAAATTCTGTCCTTCTGAATCTCGCCCCGGCTTCATCTACATTCACCCATTGTGGACTGGGCCTCCAGAAAGATTTTCCAGTAGGGTCAACTTTGCTACACAGTGTTTCTTCCTGGTTTCTCTGGTACGCATAAGTTCAATGTCCAAGGAGCTGACTGGTCTCTTTACTCCCTGTGCTGCCTATCCAGATGCGTTAATTAACCAGGAGGCCGAAACTCAGCCTCCTCATAGACTCTTTGATTGTCCAGTTGATTTAATTTCAGGGTCTATATCGTCAAACTTCCTGAGATATTAACCCTTGTGTGGTACCAATTTCAAACTGCAGGACTACAACAGACAAGGTTGGGGTCAAATAGACCCCATGGTGCCGGGATTAAAAAAAACCTTGAATGCGGATTCATCAGAAAATCCTCCTCTCCAGCTGGAAAAGAGCTTCAACATAAAAAATGGGTCCATACATCTTTGTATTAATTATCGGGGTCTTAATGCCATTACTATCAAGAACAAGTCCCCCTAAACTGTGATATCTGAACCTATTGACAAATTACGAGGTGCAAATATCTTCACAAAGCTGAAATCGAACCCGGATTCATGAAGCGAATGAATGGAAGACAGCATTCTGTACCTGTGACAGTCACTGTGAGTGCTTGGTGGTCATGCACGTTGGCTTGTGTAATGCACCTGAAGCTTCTGAAGACCTCATAAATTACATTTTTCGAGAACGTCTGTATGCTTTTACAGTTGTGTATCTAGACAACATTTTGATTTTCTCCCCAGATTTGCTCTCCCATCGCAGGCATGTCAGAGAGGTCCTGCAGAGACTATGCACTAATGGACTTTATGCTATATATATACAAAATGCGTCTTCGAGTAAACCTTTCTTCCATTCTTGGGTTGCATAATTTCTGCTAGGTCTGCACATGGACCCCGAGAAACTGTCCGCAGTCCCAAACTGACGAAAACTGCTAAATCTAAAGGCCCATTTACACACAATGATTATCGCTCAAAAGATGTCTTCTCAGCGACTTTTGAGCGATAATCACTCAAATGCTGAGTGATCACCTTGCGCTGCAAGCGGAAGATGCAGAAGACAAGCAGGGCCACTTATCTTCTGCATCCAGCTGTTCCCCGCTCGGAGCGCTCGGCTGTTATACAGCTGAGTGCTCTCAGCGGAGGATGCAGAAGACAAGCGGGGTGTCCCCACTTCTATTTTCTGCTTGGAGCGCCTGCCTGTTATACAGCCGAGCGCTTCAAGTGGGTATGGAGAACAGAGATGGACCACTCTGTTCTTTATACCCAGCCTGTCATCAGGGAGTGGGATACAGCTGAAACAATAGTATCAAATGTATACTGCTGTGAATCCCTGATAAGGCTCATCGTTGTCTTTCAGCATGCTGAAAGACAACGATGAGCGACGGCTTAACGAAAACTGCACGATGTCAGTACAGTTAGACACAATGATTATTGCTTAAAAGACGGCTTTTGAGAAAATTTTCAGCGATAATTGTTGTCTAAATGGGCCTTATAACCCATACAAGAGTTTTTTTGGTTTTGCCAATATCAGGAAAATACTGAATGTATGATTATTTAGATTTTATTCAGCCATTTTAATTACAATTTTGAGTCTTTGACCAGAATATACTGAACCGTTGTTGTTCTGGACAGACAGCCAAGTAAATAGGTTTGTATTTAAGCAAATCAAATCTGCATATCAAAAGAGGGTAAGTCAACATGATGGACCTATGAGATATATCTTATCTTTGGTAGGAAGTAATGTTTATTTCTCGGAAAAGCTATTTTAAGTTTGCATTTAGACAAAGAGGATTCAGCATTTATAACTTCTATAACAATATACAGCTGTTGGACCTCCACTTCAATCAGGAATGGGCTAATACCTACTCTGTTAAGAAGGCTTTGGAATGCAGACATATGGTCACCTGTATTAGAATAGTATAAGAGGTCCCATTTTCTTAAGTCAAATTGGAAGTTTTTGGAGCTATGGAAACAGAATGAGGAGGTGTCATATCTGTGGAACCCCTAGAAGTGAGGGGAACCTTTGGTGACGGGGATGAGGAGCTGTCATGCCTGTCGGTTTACTGGAGAAGATACTCTGTCTTAGCACTATTTGACTTCCCCGGTGCTGGTTCAGATGAGTCCACTTCCCAGTGATGTTCCTGCTGACATGTAATAACGTGTAGCTAATGATGTGATGTCACTTACAATCTTTATACTTTGTGATGTGATGTAAGCTGCAACCTTTATGCTTTGTATATAGATATAATAATTTACAAAAGTAGGACAATTATTTAATACTACGCTCGATTATCACTTGATCGGAATAAATTATAATTTTTAAACCTTCTATATTGTCGTACTTTCTTTAAAGCATAATCTGAACTTTTAAGTTTTGCTTCTTGCAGCAATACAGCCGGCTTCTACTGACAATTTATACCCCACTTCTCCACCCTTACCACTCTCATGGCGAAGCGCCAACCTTCAAGTGTTGTCCCAGAAGGCTGAAAAGTCTTTACAAGATCTGAAAATTAAATATTCTTCAGTGCCTGTACTCTATGAACCTAACACATCCAAAGCTTTTCACCTTGAAGTAGATGCGTCATCTATTGAGGCCGGAGTAGGTCTTCTGTGGAAGAACATCACTTACGGCTTCTTTTCCAAGTTGTTTTCTCCAGCAGAAAGAAAATACTCCATTGACAATCGGGAGCTCCTGGCCCTGAAATTGGCTCTTGAGGAGTGGCTTGAGGAATCTGCTTTTGTGGTCCGCATTTATACCAACCATAGAAATCTACCATGCCTCCAGTCTGCTCAGTGCTTTAACCCCTGACAAGCCCATTGGTCACTACTTTTTTGTAAGATTTAATTTATGGATACATTTTTGGCCTGCTCATAAGGATCCTTAGGCAGATGCTCTATCTAAATCCTTTGATGTAATTGATCCTCACCAAGATTGTAACAACTAATGCTCTTTGCCTTCATGATATTCCACCTGGCAAAAGTTTTGTCTCCACAAAGCAAAGACCATGGATTCTGTCTTAAAGACACTTTGCCAAGTTTGACAGCAATCCTGGAGTTCGCAGGACTACAGAACCCATTTTACAACAATACTGGTGGCCCCGCTTGTCTTCTGCATCTTCCGCTCAGAGCGCAAGGTGATCGCTCAACGTTTGAGCGATTATCTTGCGCTGTAAATGACACAACGACTATTGCTCGAAGGTTGCTCAAAATACATCTTTTGAGCGATAATCGTTGTCTAAATGGGCCTTTACGACTTAGGAAACATGCAACAAAAACTGTATCACACTTGAAGGGGTCAAGGGTGAAATCCAGGGTTCCCTAATTTCTGCCTCCTCAGACCAAAGTCAAATCTGTGTGGGCAAAGGAGGATCAACATCCATGTACCCAACACCCTCTTGGCAATAACCTGCAGGTAGCCTTTATTGCAGGCTACTTGCCATTCTGGGATATCCCTCGCTTCATATTGCTTCATATGTATTTCATTACCTGACTTTCTCTTCCAGCTGTTCAGTGATCTGGGTCACGATTGGCAAACTTTCTAAGATGGCCAATTTTGTACCCCTCCAAGGTTTGCCATCCCATCCACTACCTATGTGGTATAGCTATTCATTGAACATATCTTTAAATACCATAGCTTGCTACATCATATTTTCCCTGGAGAGTGCAGTTGACTTCATGATTCTGGAGAGCTTTGTCTGGTCTTCTAGATGTGGCAAAGGGGAGCGAAGCAACAAAAATGTTAGAGATCTTCCTGAGACATTTGATTTCCATGTAACAAGATAATTGAGTGTGTGTTCAGCCCTGGGCAGAATGCAGTCTGAATATCCATATTAATGAATCCACTGGACTCTCTCCATTCTACGTTGTATATGGTCAACATTGTTGGGTATCACTTCCCATATCTACTTTGACATTTCCAGTTCCTGTTGCGAATGTCTCTCATTTGGAATTTCTCCACATCTGGGAAAAAGCCAAGTGCTCTCTTGTCCAAGCGGTATCCTGTATGAGGAAGATGTCCAATAAGAAATACAAACCTTCTCCTGTTTTCTCCCCAGGGAAAAGAGTATGGCTATCCTCAAGAAATATTCAGTTATGTTTACCCTCAGTCAAGTTTGAAACCATGATTCCTGGGCCTGTTCCAGGTTGTAAAACAGATAAATCCAGTAGCTTATAAACTCCAATTACTAGTTCCTTGCAGAATACCCAATTCCTTTCTTCTATCTTTTCTTAGACCTCTCAACCTCTCTGAATTGCTTCTCCAAGCCCTCTGTCCTCTGTGGTACCTGCTAATATTGAGAGTTTGAAATAAAAACATACCGGCAGTCAAGACAGTGAGAAGAAAATTGTTTGGTCCTGCAGAAAATTCATGAGAACTGCTCTAAAATATTAACGCTCCCTGCACACTGCTCTGGGACTATCTGTTTTGTATACTGTTACGTATGTGGGTGTCGAACCACTGTGTCGTTCCTCCGAGCAGGTGGAATCCACCCGACAGGACTGACAGCTGATCCAGCACGTAGCTTGGTACGAGGCAGACACTAGGACTGCGTTAGCCCTGGACTAGTGCGGAATAAGGCAGTCCCTGCCTAACAGAGGGAGGAGTGATCATCCTGACAAGGGCGGCCCCAAGCTGGAACCTGGGAGCTGAATAAACCTGTCAAGACCCTATAACCGGAGCAGGTCATGCCAAGGAGGAACAGGAACCAAGGATGGGAGTAGGTAACAGAGGCTCTGGATGAAGCACAAGTACTGTAGCTCACAGCTATAGCAGACTGGAGATTGGTTGCCACAGAGATTTCTGCAGGAGGAGCAGCAGCCAGGAGCCGTCATAGGAGAACAACAGCTCTGAAGCACTGGAGGCCAGATCTTAGGAGCTATATAGCAGAGTAATTGGCAAACAGACTCCAGCTGGGTGGAGTCAGGAACTGTTAACTGCAGAGATGCTGGAGCAAAATAAACACAAACTCGGATAACAGACAGGGCAGAGCAGCAGACATGTCTGCTATACCTAACATATGCTCTCATCTCACCTAACAGCAATCATGTTGTAGTCTGTCATAAGTTCGTTTCTGGTAGGCTAACCTGGGTAAGGAGCTCACAGAAGCTCAACGGTCCCATATATGGACTTCATGTTCCACGGTTCTGTTAAACACCCTGATGTTGGAGACTAACATCAAGGTCCTTCCGAGATGGTACTCGACTCAGCTCATATAGCTAGAATAGTTCGAGGTTACTCCCCTCTTTGCTTTCGAGGATGTCAGGTAACCGATGACATGTACCATATTTGGTGTTTCTGCCCCAAAGTACTCAGGTTTTGGATATGTGCGTACATTCTTATTTTTACCCTAATTGGTTGTAACCTAACCAAGAATCCATGGGAGGCCTTACTGCACAAAAAAAACTTCCCGCTATACCTTGCCACTCTCACATTCTTATTTCATTTATTTCTCAGCTGTAATGCAAACAATAGCGTCTTCTTGGCAGAAACCTGTGCCTGACTTCTCTGAAGTTAAGAGGTGCATGTTGTGGTACATGGTTAATGAGAGACTGATGGCTATACTATTAGATAAAAGGTGTTCTCGCTGACTTGGACCCCAGGGGTTGACTATATCAGTTCTGGTCAGCCCTCTTAATAGACAAATATATATTGTCACGGATGGCAGAGGGGAGACCCGACAGATCCCACCTCTATCACGATGTCTCACAGGTCAACTATTCCAAATGCTCTCGTCACTGTGAACACTGCTCACGGCAGAGCCTTAATCAATCACTCTAGTGATATTGTGAGTGTGGAGTCACCAGACTACAGGTAACAAGCTTTCATGGCCACATGCAGACCGAAAGCACAAATCACACCCTGATCTGGCCTAACGCACCCTAGCACTCTACAATGCCGTATACATACATGCTGCCACCACAAGCTTGTAAGTCACTGGTAAGCTGGAACCTGGACTATGAATTATGACCACACTCTTCAGAGTTAAGGTTTGTTTTAAAACTGACAAGGCTTAACTAATAAATTGCAGATTTATTCTATAAAAAGACTAGCAGTGCAAATATATACATATATACACAGGATATACAAAAAAGTTGTTATACAGGAGTATAAGACTAGCTTCACACAGTGTGAAAGTCCCGTGAATGCGAGGCATTTTCATGCGAAAACAGCCTCTCATCACAGCGGAGAATCGCTTTATCAAAGTGCTACCAATGGGGCCGGCAGCAGCAGCACCGAGCCCATTAAATGCAGTGGGAGAACTCTGCGATCCTCTGTGACAGCAGTGGCAGGTGATTCCTTCATCCCTGCAAGGAATCCATTAACCCCTGTCGAGTCTGAAGGAATTCCTCACATAAATGAAGGAATCCCTTGCCACTTCTGCAACAGAGGATCACAGAGTTCTCCCATTGCTTTCAACTGGGTTGGCCCTGCTGCCACTGGCCCCATTAAAAACAATGGGTGATATCTCAGGAAATTAGAACATGCTACGATGCGTTTCTCGCATAGCATCATATCGCAGTGCCATACAGGAAAACATTGCTCATATATTTGAAACGATTCAAATGAATGGGGTTCATATTTGTGCTTTTCGCAATGCACAAATCTTGCACAATTTTATCACTCTGGAGAAACTGGTCTAAGGGTATACACAACATGACAGTATTTTTTTTAAAATGGAAGAAAATAAAAGATAATGGGGTGGATATTGGTCCAATTCCTGGTCCGTGCAGAGTCACTGAAGCGATAAGAGTAGCCTTACCCCAAGGCATATCTCTAAAGTCTGACAACGGGTTTGTGGAACCCCGAATTATAAAGGGTCTCTCAGAACACACCTTCTCCCACCCCTTCTGATGTCATTCTAAGGGTTGAGGTGGGGCCATGCATCCCTTGTGGAATAATCATAATTCCCCAGTTTCCCCATATCTTCGCAGAAGATCCTCCGATCGTGACTTTATCTATTCAAAGATAACAAGCATGGCACATAAATTATGCCCAGGTACGCGTATAGGCCAATCGGGGTGTTCTGGGCTTTGGACCTCCATGTGTTTAGGTGTGTTTTGTTCAGCTGGCCCGCCCAATTCTGAAAATATAACTCATATCGGGCTGGGCCCTTCATATGTCCAAGAAACTTTAACAAATTTCCATTTTATTTAACTGCCGGCGCCTAAAAGGTTGGGAGAGCTCAGCCCCAGATGGATGAGCTTCCTGAGACTTCATTAACAGGCAAACGATTCAGACAATGTGATTCCCTCATGCTAATTCTAACTAAGCAGACATTTGGGGCCAGGAGATGTGAGGAGAATGGAGGGGCTTATCTACATCAAAGCTAAGGTAAGGTAACACAATTATCTTGCTAAATGCAAACATCTAGCAGGGGCCTGAAAAATTACCAATGCTATCTACCTGCACACAACATGGATGACATACAGCTAGGCCTGAATGGGTTGATATAAAACGGACGTTGAGACAAGCCCACTTGTCTCTATTTCACAAATACCCTTCCAGCTTGGCTCCGGGTGGCTGTCTAGTTCTCGATCTGGCACGTGCCTCGTGGGTAGGTCCTCCGTCCTTATCCTCTCTACTACCCACACTTTTTTTTCTTTTATTCCTCTTCCTTACTCTTCTGTCTTCCCTTCACTGGTACATCTTTTTTCCTTCAGCTGTCTCTTTTTTTTTAGCGTCTTGTTTTATACTTCTCTCTTTTCTCCTTCTTCATTTCTTAAGTCTTCTGGATGATGCCTCTCCACAAGACGTTAGAATTGCCGTAGCTTTTGCACCTCTCAGGAGCTGTAATGCTTTGCTTTGGTGGACTCCTTGAGAGAGTACTCAGTCTGCCTCATGTCTTGTAACATAGTACATAGTATGCTAGACTGAAAAAAGACAAATGTCCATCCAGTTAAACTTGTTTCACCCAAGGCTGTACAGGATGAACATTGTTGATCCAGAGGAAGGGAAAAAAAACCCAGTGAGGCAGAAGCTAATTACCATCATTCTGGGGGAAAAAAATTCCGTTTCGACTCCATAATGACAGTCAGAATAATCGCTGGATCAACATTTGAGATTAACAACCCTTCTGATTATTTAAGGTCTACATCCTGTAATGTCATAGCTCTCTAAAAAGATGTCTAGTCCCCTCCTAAACTCCTCTATGGATTTTGCCATCACCACATCCTTAGGCAGAGGTCCACAGTCTTACTGCTCTTATAGTAAAGAACCCCCTTCTGTGTTGGTGATGAAACCTGCTTTCCTCTAAACGTAGAGGATGTCCTCCTGTTACTGTTGCAGTCCTGCGAATAACCAGATCATGAGAGAGATCCTTGTATTGTCCCCTAATGTATTTACACAGTATAGTGTGTTTGCTTTTTTCTACGCTGAATAATCCCAATTCTGATAGCCTCTCTGGGTATTCCAGTCCTCCCATTCCGTTTATTATTTTAGTTTACCTTCTTTGTACCCCCTCAAGCTCTGCAACATCTTTCCTGAGCACCGGTGACCAGAACTGTACACAGTATTCCATGTGGGGCCTGACAAGTGCCATGTATAGCGGTAGAATAATGTTCTTGTCCCTCGCCCCTATACCTCTTTTAATGCACCCCCAAGACTTTATTAGCTTTTGCAGCAGCTGATTGGCATTGGTTACTCCAGTTAAATCTACAGTCCACTAGTACCCCCAGGTTTTTTTTGCATCTCACTTTTCCCTAGCAGTCCCCCATTTAGTGTATATTGATGACATCCATTTCTCCTGCCCATGTGCATAACCTTACACTTATCGATGTTGAACTTCATTGCCATTTCTCTACCCAACCCCCGGCTTATCTAGGTCCATTTGTAGCTGTACATTGTCCTCTGTTGTATTAATTATCTTGTATAATTTCATATTGTTTGCAAATATTGATATTTTACTGTGCAGCCCCTCTATCAGGTCATTAATACATATATTGAACAGAATGGGGCTTAATACTGAACCCTGTGCTACCCCACTAGCAACGGTGGCCCAATCAGTGACTGTCGCTTGGATTACTGTTTTTTTTCTTTTAACCCCTTAACGACCAGCCCATAGTGTTTTTACGTCCTCCAGAAGTGGGCTTTATTCTCTGAGGACGTAAAAACATGTGTCCTGCAGAGAATAAAGCCCCTCGGGCTCTGGACGTGACAGCTCCATGCTTTCGGTGTCTGCAGGTAGCCGACAGCATGGAGCTGTCATCCTGGGCTGTGGGCAGTCCCCCCCGGCATTGCGATCAGCGCTATCCAATGGATAGCGCCGATCGCAAAAAAGTAAATAAAAGTTTGAAAAAAGTTACATATTCAGCTGCCCTGATGGATCGGATCCATCGGGTCAGCTGAAAATACTCACCGAGGTCCGCCGCACTGCTCCCCGCTCTCCCGATGCTCCGGGCCCCGTAGCCGTCCTTCTGCGCATGCGCGCCAGGCGGCATTACGTCAGCCGCATGCGCAGAAGGCCCAGCGGTGCGGGAAATTTAAAATCTCCTGGCTCCCGGCTCCTGTAGGTAGCCGGGAGGCAGGAGATGTCAGCGGGGACCGTAGTGAGTGGTCCCCGCTACCGCGATCACCGTTATACAATGGATAACGGCGATTGCGAAAAGTGCACAAAGATGTTAAAAAAAGAAAAGTTTCACCTCCCCTCATGGATCAGATCCATGAGGGAAGGTGAAAATACTCACCCCGCTTCCTCCATGTCCTCCGGCCGGTCTCCGGACCCCCCGCTGGCTTCTGCAATGTGCCGATGTGGCGCGCATGCGCAGAAGGCCAGCGAGCCCGGCAAATTCAAAATCTCCCTGCACCCGGCTGTCACAGATAGCCGAGTGCAGGGAGATATGACTGGGGACCGCTGTATGCGGTTTCCAGTCATATGATCACCGTTATCCATCGGATAACGGTGATCATATAAAGTTAAAAAGTAAAAAAAAAAAAATTTAAAAGTTAAAAAAAGTTTAAAAAGTTAAAGTTTCATCTACCCTTACGGATCGTATCCGTAAGGGGGGATGAAATTACGTACCCAAGGTCCCCGGACTTGTTTCCTGATGGGATGTTCATCCGCGGACCCTACCCCAGCTTCTGCGCATGTGCCCGTCAGCATGATGGCGGACGCATGCGCAAAAGGGAAATATTGCCCAAGAAATTTTAAATCTCCCTGCTGCTGGCTACCAAAGGTAGCCAAGAGCCTGCAGGTGTCACGGGGAGCCGCGGTATGCGGTTACCGGTCACGTGATCGCCTTTATCCAATGCATAATGGCGATCACGTAAAAGTTCTTTAAAAAGTGGCAGTTTCATCTCCCCTCACCGATGCGATCGGTGAGGGGAGATGAAACATCTTCTCGGAGGCTTCCGCATTTGAATCCAGATGCGATTATCCTCCATGGACCCTTCCGGCTGCTGCGCATGCGCCCGCCGGCAAAATGCCGGACACATTCGCAGGAGCCTGGGAGCCCAGGAAATTTTAAATCTCCTTGCTCCCAGCGACTAACGGTCGCTGAGTGCTTGGAGCAGTGACCGGCGGCCTCGTTGAGCGGTCCCCAGTCACGTGATAAAGTAGCGATCTAACATTAGGCCGGTCACACATTACCGGAGAGGAATTACGGGTTCTGCATGCGCTTGATCAGCGGTAATCCACGAATCAATCGCATGCATTGGATTATACAATTCCCCCCAATTAGTGGGTTGGAATTACGGAATCCACTCGCAAAAACAGAACACGGCATGCTATATTTTACCGCAGATATCCGCGACCTAGAGCCCATTGTGCTCTATGACCGCGGATATACTCGCAGCCCATATGCAAACACATTGTGTACGGGCTGCGGGTACCCGGGTCATCTGTAAGCGACGGCGCGGGAAATAAAAACAAACAACGGTGTACTGCGCATGACCGCCTGTGTGAGTAGGCAGTTATGCGCAGTACATTACGTGGCCTGTGACGCAGGGTCACAGCCGGGCTCACAGCTGGGATCCGCTGCGGGCCTCCGCAAGCAGATTCCACCTACGGCCGTGTGAGCCCGGTGTTATTCAGACCGCTACCTGTAATCCATAATTTACAAGAAGCCCCTGGAATGCTCGCCTTCATGCAGTTCCAGGAGCACCTTGTTGAGCGCCTTCTGTGTGAGACCGCTGCACCGCAGCAAGATTACAAAGCCTCACAGAGCGCCACTTTTTACACCCCATACCCGCCGCTGAGGTTACGAAATACCCCCAAAAAGCATGAGAGGAGGGGGGATACACTGTTTTCTTACCCCATGTGCCCAACCCAACCAGCCTCCGTAATTACCCCTGTCTTCGGACATAAAACGCAGTTTATATTATTACCTTTATTCTAATATTTAGGGAATGCCAAAAAATGGGGATGGCGGGGGGGAGGGGGTGGGATTATTTTTAGGAAGTCAATTTTTTTTCCATATAAGTGGGCAATAGGGCCTGGAATTTATTCAGTTCTGCCCTGAAATCCAGCGGGCATTCCCTCCATTATGGGCCTAGCCATGTGTCCTGTAAGTAGATTAGGGCCACAATGGATATGTTTCTGAACACGGGACAAACAGGGGTATCCATTTTGGGGTAAAAGTCTTCATTCCTATGTACACTGTACAAAAAAAACAGTTTTTAAATTGACAAAATTGCCAAAAAATGAAAATCGTAATTTTTTCCTTCTGCTTTGCTTAGATTCATTCAAATACTGTGGGGTGAAAATACGCAGTACACCCCTAGATGAATTCGTTAAGGGGTCTAGTTTTCAAAATGGGGTCATTTGTGGGGGTTCTCTATTGTTTTGGCGGCTCAATGGCTCTACAAGTGGGCAATGGGGCCTGGAATTTATTCCGTTGTACCCTGAAATCCAACGGGTGCTCCTTCCATTATAGGCCTAGCCATGTTTCCTTTAAGTAGATTAGGGATAAAATTGGTATGTTTCTGAACACGGGACAAAAGGGGGTATCCATTTTGGGGTGAACGTCTTCATTCCTATGTACACTGGACAAAAAAAACTGTTTTTAAATTGACACAATTGCCAAAAAAATGAAAATCGGAATTTTTTCCTTCTGCTTGGCTTAGATTCATTCAAAAACTGTGAAGTCAAAAAAGTCATCGTACCCCTAAGTAAATTCGTTAAGGGGTCTACTTTTCAAAATGGGGTCACTTGTGGGGGTTCTCCATCGTTTTGGTCACTCAATGGCTCTACAAGTGGGCAATGGGGACTAAATCTCCTTCAAGCAAAATTTCTGTTCCGAAAGCCACCGGTTGCTCCTTTCATTTTGGGCCACATTGTGCATCCAGACATAAGATTAGGGCCACAATGGGTTTGTTTCTGAGCACAGGACAAACAGGGGTACCCATTTTGGGGTGCAAGTCTTCATTCATATATGTGCTGTACAAAAAAACTGCTTTTAAAAAGGCAGAATTGCCAAAAAAATGAAAATCGTAATTTTTTCCCTTCCGCTTGGCTTAGATTCATTCAAAAACTGTGAAGTCAAAAAAGTCATCGTACCCCTAGATAAATTCGTTAAGGGGTCTACTTTTCAAAATGGGGTCACTTGTGGGTGTTCTCCATCGTTTTGGTCGCTCAATGGCTCTACAAGTGTGCAATAGGGCCTAAATCTCCTTCTAGCAAAATTTCTGTTCCGAAAGCCACCGGTTCCTCCTTTCATTTTGGGCCCCATTGTGCATACAGACGTAATACTAGGGCCACAATGGGTATGTTTCTGAGCACGGGACAAACAGGCGTATCCATTCTGGGGTGCAAATCCTCATTTTCATGTGTACTATAGAAAAAATTCCTGTCCTTAAAATGACATATTTGCAAAAATATGACATTTTTGTTTTTCTCTTCTAAATTGCATTGACTCCTAAAAAAAACTGTGGGGTTAAAACACTCATGACACCCCTCAGTGAATACATTAAGGGGTGTAGTTTTTAAAATGGGATCATTTGTGGGGGTATCTATCATTTTGACTCCTATGAGCCTTTCCAATCTTGGCTTGGTGTAGGAAAACAAAGTGTTCCTCAAAATGCTGAAAAGTAATGTTAAATTTGTACGTCTCCTAAATGGTTAAAAAAAACGAAAGTTTTTCCAATGTGCGCCCAAAATAAAGTAAGCTGGAAGCCCGGAAGAGCAGGGGGGAGGAGGAGTGAGGCATCACATGGGCAGGCAGGGCACAGTGAAGATATGATCATGTGCTGCCCCTGCCTTCTGCTGAACGGAAGCTGCTGCGTCTGCCTGTGCTGCTGCTGTCATATGGAGGAGAAGTGGTCCGGGCCCTGGGGTATGTGTATATATGTGTGTGTGTGTGTATCTGTCTGTCTATCTATCTCATATCTATTTATCTATCTGTATCCTATCTATATGTATTCTATCTCACATCTACCGTATATACCGGCGTATAAGACGACTTTTGAACCCCGAAAAATCTGCTCTGCAGTCGGGGGTCGTCTTATGCGCCGGTAATACAAAAAAAAAAAAGTGTAAAAAAAAAAAATTTTATTACTCACCTCCCACGGCGTTCTGTCGCGCTCCGGCAGGATGTCGCTCGCTCCGGCAGGCTGTCGCTCGCTCCTCGTCCCCGCCGCAGCATAGCTTTCTGAATGCGGGGCTTGAAATCCCCGCTTCCAGAAAGCTAATACACACGCCGGCAGCCATGACAGCATTGAATGGCTGTGATTGGCTAAAGCACACGTGGCTTCAGCCAATCACACTATTCAATGACATCATTGAATGGCTGTGATTGGCTGAAGGCGCACGTGTTAGCAATCACACCCATTCAATGATGTCATTGAATAGTGTGATTGGCTGAAGCCACGTGTGCTTTAGCCAATCACAGCCATTCAATGATGTCATGGCTGCCGGCGTGTGTATTAGCTTTCTGGAAGCGGGGATTTCAAGCCCCACATTCAGAAAGCTATGCTGCGGCGGGGACGAGGAGCGGGCGACAGCCTGCCGGACCGAGCGACATCCTGCCGGAGCGCGACAGAACGCCGTGGGAGGTGAGTAATAAAATTTTTTTTTTTTCTCCACTGAATACCGGCGTATAAGGTGACAGTTGGGGGGTCGTCTTATACGCCCCGTCGCCTTATACGCCGGTATATACGGTATCTATCTCATATCTAGTTATTATTTATTTATCAATATCTATCTAACTATTATCTATTTATTTCTCTATCTATATATCAATATATCTATCTATCTATCTCCTATCTATCTATCTATCTATCTATCTATCTATCTATATCCTATCTATCTCCTATCTAGCTTTCTATCTATCTATATATCCCCTATCCCCTATCTATCTAGATATGAGATAGATAGATATGTATCTATATCCTATCTCATATCTATCTATCTATGCATATCCTATCTCATATCCATCTAACATCATATCTATCTATCATCTATCTATCTATCTATCTATCCCCTAGCTATCTAGCTATGTGTCTATCTATCTATATCCTATCTCAAATCTACCTATTATCTTTCTATCTATCTATCTCCTATCCCATATCTATCGATCGATCTATCTCCTATCTATCTATATCATATCTCATATCTAGCTATCTATCTGTATATCTCATATATATCTATCTCATATCTATTATCTATTTATCATTATCTATCTACGTATTATCTATCTATATCTTATCTCATATCTATCTATCTCTCTCTCATCTATGTATCTATGAATATATCTATCTATATCCTATCTCATATCTATCTATCTATCTATCTATCTATCTATCTATCTATCTATCTATCTATCGTATAAGTTATACATGTCCCTGGATTTACTATATATAATTTCACCCTTCACACACAATTAAAAGACGCATCTAAACCGCATGTGGTTATTAATTGTGTCTGCAGCTCCTTAATACCATATGTGGTCTTTAAATACTGCATGCAGGTTTTTTGTGTTTTTCTTTATTGTGGTTCTAAAGTACAACAAAAACATGACCCCCCCCCCCTAAGGCCGCTCTCACACACGTGTTCAGAAAACGCAGCTTGAAATCATGGCATTTTTACAGGAATTTCTAAGCAGCGTTTTTGAACACAGGTTACAGCGTGTGACAGTGCTATCTAACCCCTTAGTGACAGCCCTATCGTAAAACTACGTTCTGCTGTTGCAGGACGTGTATGGAGGGAGGTAGCGGCGCTATCTCCCTCCATACAGCGCGGGATCAGCTGTTTATTACAGCTGACATCCGCAGGCAATAGCCGCGCTCGGCTGTTCGCAGCTATTAACCCTTTAAATGCCCTGAACGCTGTTCAGGGGTCCCGCACGGCCCCCCCGCGGTGAGATCGGGGGAGCCGTGCAGGTGTCATGGCAGCCGGGGGCCTAATGAATGGCCCCAGGGCTGCCTTAGCAGACTGCCTATCAAGCCATCCACACAGGGTGGCTTCATAGACTGCCTGTAAAAAAGCAGTATGACGTAATGCTATAGCATTACGTCATACTGCAGGAGCGATCAAAGCATCGCATGTTAAAGTCCCCCAGGGGGACTTCAAAGTAATGTAAACAAAAATAATCAATAAAGTTTTTTTAATTGTTAAAAAAAAAAAAAGTTATAAAAGTTTAAATCACCCCCCTTTTGCCATATCCATTATTAAAAAATCTAAATCATAAAACAAAAATATGTATTTGATACTACATATTAGTACTACAGCAAAAAAAAATTATACAAGTTTGGTATCGTAGCAATCGTACTGACCCATAGAATAAAAATATCAGGTCGTTTTTGTTGCAATTTGTGTGTTGTAGAAACAGGACGCACCGAAAGATGGTGGAATGTCGTTTTTTTTCCATTTCTCTCCGCTAAGAATTTTTAAAAAGTTTTTCAGTAAATTATATGGTACAATATATAGTGCCATTGAAAAATACAACTCGTCCCGCAAAAAACAAGCCCACATACAGCGACGTCGATGGATGAATTAAGGAGCTACGATTTTTTAAAAGGGAGTAGGAAAAAACAAAAATGGAAAAAAGCAAAAAAGCTCCGTCACTAAGGGGTTAATGCACCCCGTCATTGTGGTGAGGTGTGTTAAAAACCAGGAAAACGCAAAAATAGAACAGACAGCTCTCGAAAATCGCGGCGTTAGAAACACTGTGTTCGAGCGCAGGTTTGAGTAACCTCATTAAAATCTATGGGAGTGTTGTACCGCGGTTAGTACGGCGCTCGGGACACCACGCTAATAGCGGTAAAAAGCGGTATGTGTGAGAGTGGCCTGCGGGGCTACAAACATATTTTTATGTGCAGGAAATGCGTCATGTTTGGTAAGATTACGCCAAGGGGCGGATCATGTATGCAGCACGATCTAGGTATGCGTATGCGGAAGTGTGGGGTGCAGGCCCAGGAGTCCCTGAGACTTTAGGTACGCCCCTGGGAGCTGGTATATATATGCAGCAGACCAGTAGAAATTGGCTAGCTGGAGACATCCACACCCATCCAGCACAATTATTCTATACCTGCAGAGGTATGCTCCTGGAAACCTGTAGAACAACAGCTCTCAGCACGCACACCCTGACAATTACCAGTCGCATTACTAAATTAGAGAAGGATCTCATTAACAAAAAAGCACAGAAATTGGTAAGAGATTATGGTGATTATCAGAAGGGAATACACTGATGCTGGACAAATGGAGACAAAGGTCCCGACCTGGTTAGTAGATCCTGTAGGGAATCTTTGCATACAAATGACACCCTGTGGTGCAAATATAATTGGCTATTTGTAGCCCTGCGTCTTGTATCCATACAGCCATGAACGCTCGATGTATAAATTATAAGGATTGTATAACTGAGTCTTATAGACCTGCTGGAGACCATGTTAATATCTGCACATAGTATCACCATTGTCTTGTAATTCAATAGGTTCTTGTGATCTATTGTCTAATTAATCATGCAAATCTATCATTGTCTTAAGGCTGAACTAGAGCCTTATGTATATTTGGAGCTTGGTGCTGCCATTGTTTTAAGAATCAGTTTTGTTTGTCTGATCTGGTTAATGATCACTTCGGATTGTGGCCTTTTTCCAACACACAACTCCATGCATTGAAACTTGCAATGCAAATATTCAAGCAATAAATCATAAAAGGTATAAAAGACAGGAGAGGGTTTGGGGGAGTCAGAAGCATTTTGGACCTGTGATGGGGAACACCCTCTCACAGTGTCGTTCCCAAGACACCCTCCTGTTTTCTGACTTTTCACCGTTGCTTCTCAGGCTGATGCACAAAGCAGATAAGTATACTTAAAGGGGTTGTCCCGCGCCGAAACGTTTTTTGTTTTTTTTTCAATAGCCCCCCCCCCGTTCGGCACGAGACAAACCCGATGCATGTGTTGAAAAAAAAAAACGGATAGTACTTACCCGAATCCCCGCGCTCCGGTGACTTCTTACTTACCTTGCGAAGATGGCCGCCGGGATCTTCACCCTCGGTGGACCGCAGGTCTTCTGTGCGGTCCATTGCCGATTCCAGCCTCCTGATTGGCTGGAATCGGCACACGTGACGGGGCGGCGCTACGAGGAGCAGCTCTCCAGCACAAGTGGCCCCATTCAACACGGAGAAGACCGGACTGCGCAAGCGCGTCTAATCGGGCGATTAGACGCTGAAAATTAGACGGCACCATGGAGACGGGGACGCCAGCAACGGAGCAGGTAAGTGAATAACTTCTGTATGGCTCATAATTAAAGCACGATGTACATTACAAAGTGCATTAATATGGCCATACAGAAGTGTATACCCCAACTTTGTTTCGCGGGACAACCCCTTTAAGGCTCCTGGTGATGTAAGTATTGATGTAACCTTTGTTTAATTAGTGTTTACAAAGCGTTTATGCAATATCACCTATTTTTACGTAATTGTTTTATTATCATTTATTCATTTGTATTAATAAATTGTGTTGTATCAACCCACTTGTCCTTCTTTAATGCCGTATCCGAACTTGTGGTTTTTCAAGTTGGCAAAACACCCCCCCCATAAGAAAGGGAAATTCCTTCTCAAAGAAGGGAAGTAATTCTATAATAGTAAATTTCACAGGGGTATTTCTGCCTTCAACTACAAAGTGTAAATATTTGATCGGTTCTATACAGGATAGAGAAAATTTGAGAAAGCAAACTAACAAGAATATAAGGGAAACATCAGAACTAGAGATGAGCGAGTATACTCGGTAAGGCACATTACTCGAGCGAGTAGTGCCTTAGCCGAGTATCTTCCCGCTCCTCTCTAAAGATTCGGGGGCCGGTGACAGGTGAGTTGCGGCGGGGAGCAGGGGGGAGGGGGGGGGAGAGGGAGAGAGAGATCTCCCCTCCATTCCTCCCCGCTCTCCCTTGTCGCTCCCCACCCCCCGCCGGCCCCCGAATTTTTAGAGGCGAGCGGGGAGATACTCGGCTAAGGCACTACTCGCTCCAGTAATGTGCCTTAGCGATTATACTCGCTCATCTCTAATCAAAACACATAAATGTGAGCATCATACACCCTTCTTATGAGAATATCATAGACCGCACAAGAACTGAAATAAATATAGATCAGAATAAGCAGGAAAGTAAAGGCGCACAAAAAATGCTGATACATCCATTTTCAATCCACTCAGAATAATAAGAATCATACGGTACAGATCGGTGGGGAGTTCGGTCCTTCGAAGAAATACATGATAATAGAATCTACTGATAAAAGTAGCAATCTCTTGGACCCTAATGATCCAGATACGCTATTTTAGAGGATTCACAATTTGAGGGAAAAACATGACCAGTTTAAAGCCACTTATGAGGTGCAGGGTAGCCCGCTAGATTGAAATATAGCATCATTAACCCTTTGCAATCCAATTTTGGATTCAGGGTTTCCTAGGGAGCTTTCGCTTTCTGGCATTATACAATGGCGCCATCTGCTGGCTAGAGCCAGTACTGCGATATGGGACATGCTGGAGAGGCCCCCGACAACAGAGCGGCCAGTAATCTACAGTAAGAATACCCTGCTGGACGTCTTCCGACATCTGAGCTGTACAGCCTTCAATCAGAATGTCTTTATACGTCAGACAGTGGATTGGAAAGGGTTAATAGGTTGTCAGCCTGCATGGTGCACTACACGTACCAGGTGGCCTGACATTCTGTATCTGATTTTTTTGTGTAGGAATAAGTACTAAGCAGACGCCCCCTCAGTATAAGGAAGGTGCGTGATTGGCTGTTCATCAGTGCCTTGCACATGTGCTATTTACTCCTCTGTTACATAGTCTGTCTGTCTGCTTGTTGAGGGTTGTGCTGTCTTTGCCCGCCCTCTTGTATCAGTATATCAGGAAGTATATGCCGCTTTCTGTGATTATTTTGCCCGTTTATATTTCCCTTTTCTGTGATTTGAATTTATTTTTGTTCGTTCCATCAGGTCTCATGGAGGCCGACTGATTTTGTATATCGCAGATGCATTGCTGATTTAGTTCTTATATGGAACGGGGATATACGGACATTACAGGATTTCTGGAGGAGAATTAATCACAATGACTGGGGGATTGAGCTCACTTTGAACATCAGTCCGGAGGGGATTTCTTTTTTAGATTGACACAGTCAACATGAATATTGAGACACCTACTTACTTCAAGTCTGTGGATACGAACAGCTATTTACCTCTTCACAGTAACCCTCATCATAGGGGGTCATGTAATATCCTTTAGAGTCAACTTTGGAGAGTGTGAAAAAACTGTTCACAGGAAGAAATCTTTCATCAACCTACCGTATATTCTGGTATATAAGGCAACTGGGCGTATAAGACGACCCCCCAACTGTCGCCTTATATGCCAGGAATACGATGTAAAAAAAAAAAAAAGCAGTACTCACCTCCCCCGGCGTTCTGTGGCGCTGCTGCAGGCCTTCACTCCCTCCTCATCCCCGACAGAGCATTGCTTTCTGGATGCGGGGCTTGAAATCCCCGTCTCCAGAAAGCTAATGCTGTGATTGGCTAACTCCCGCGGCGTTAGCCAATCACAGCCTTTAACATAAGATGACCCCCGACTGCAGAGCAGATTCTTCGGGGTTAAAAGGTTGTCTTATACGCCAGAATATATGGTACATCTATCCTTAAAAAGAGATGTTTAGATAAAGGTTACCCCAAGAAATAAGTTCAAAATGTTTCACCCGGACCAATCAACTCAGTCAAAACCAGCGCCTTTAAGATAAAAAAAGTTATCGATATAAGCAAAGAATTTGATTTTAATTGTGCAACCATTTATAATTCCCAAATAGGAATAATTGAATCAGCTATCCAACGACATTGGCACATTGTAGAAAGAGATCCGCGATTAAAGGATATCATTCCAACCAAACCGAGCTGTATATATAGAAGAGCACCTTTTTTTAAAAAATACGCTAGCCCCTAGTTAATTAAGAAAACTAGTCATATATCCCACATTCTCTTCAACCCCTAAGGGCTTCTTTCCCACGAGCGTATATAAGCCGCCATTTTCACGGCCGGCTGAAATACGCTACGATCTGATGCATTGGATTCCATTGCATCAGATCACATGGCCATATTCTCGTGACGTAAAAGCACCTGGCCGGCCAATATAGCGCAGGGTGTTTTTACTTCGGGCCCAAAAGATAGCCCTGGGCTGAAATACATCAGGCTGCTATACTCCCTCCCTCTGCTCTCCTCCCCGACTGCTCTTTGCAATTGGAGGGGGCATGATGGGGCGGAGTTAAGCACCACCCCATCCCACCTCCTTCCATTGCTTGTTGATAAAGGGGAGGGGTGAGGGTGGAGCTAGGCTCCATCCCCTCCCCTTGTCCGCAGCCAGCAATGGGAGGAGGCGGGATGGTGCTTAGCTCCACCCCCGTCATGCTCCCTCCCATTGCAAAGTGCAAGCGGGGAGGAGAGTAGAAGTGAGCCTGCGAAAGGGAGGGAGAGGAAAGTGGCAGCGGCATGGTAGACTCGGCGTATATACGCTGGGGCCCATGCTGTGTGAACGGGCACACAAACACTAGATTTGTGCACCCATTCAGGAGACGGTGTTATTGGATTTTCCAGGTGCAAAGCCTGCAACCGGAGGGGTTAAATGAGGTGCCTGACACAATATATGATTTTTTTTCCATTTCCTAATTTTCACACAATGTGGGGGAGATTGTGTCTGCCACCTTATTACCCACTGATTGCTGCATATATACAGCTAAACATGACATATGAGTGTTCACACTACGTGTTTACATCAAATGTGTTTTTTATTTGTTTTATTAAACGGAGGTATTTTATTGCATCATTAGCAATGTTCATCTTTTTAACCATTGATTTAATTTTTTTAGTAGTTCTATTTGGTTTACGTATTTTTTTTCTATTATCTACTCCATTTGAGTAGTGGGCAAACAAAAAATGTTACTGTAATATAGATTGTAACAATCTATGCCATATCTTTCTAAAAACAGGGTAGATTCATTTTGCTGTATCAGATATGTTAGATACATTCATGTGAATGAAAGAGTTAACGCACACTTGTATTTGGGGCTGTTATTGCCTCCGCACTCTGCTATGACTACATTGAGGACTTTAAAAGGCTTTGTTATTCTTATGTAGATATCGGCCTGATGAAGCCACCAGTTCAGGTGGAGAAACGTGTTTCCCGTATTGTAAAGCTGTTTGGAATAAAGTAATATTTCTTTTAAACTTTGGATTCCTGGCTTTGGCGCGCTGTCCTGTGTTCCCTTGGTCACTCTACAGCTTTCCCCCAGAAGCCAGATAAGGACACGCTGCCGCTGGGCATTATACAGTCTTTACTGCTCTGTTGTACATCCTTCCAGGTGAGCTGGTTTGCTTTATATCCTGGGCACCAATTTATCTTACAGCTCCTCACAGGAGGCCATTCTATATCAGTCACGAGAGGTTAAAAAAAAGGACTGTTTACACCAGACAATATATTGTTTAAAAGAGCGAGTAATATCAGAGTTTAAATAAATGACAACGACTGAACGATTAGTATTTAAACCAAATGATAAGTGAATTAACCAACGATGGTTTTTATGAACGATGAATGAAAGTGAATGAGTTATGCTCATTGCTGACTTTGTTTACACTGTATGATCGTTCATTTAGAATGATTTTTTGAACGATACACTCTAGGTAAAAGGGCCCTAATTCTGAAACTACAGGAATCATTAAAAGTGTCATGTTGTGGTAAATTTGGAGAAACCGCTTGTTATATTGTTCCTGTTTGATTGTTTTTTTGCAAACAGCTGAAACTTTGCTAATATGACAAATAAACCTAATTTGTAATGGTGGCTGAATAATTTTGATTGCAACTGTACATACAAGAATATAACTACTATAATACTGCCCCCTATGTACAACAATATAACTACTATAATACTGCCCCCCATGTACAAGAATATAACTACTATAATACTGCCCCCTATGTACAAGAATATAACTACTATAATACTGCTCCCTATGTACAGGAATATAACTATTATAATACTGCCCCCTATGTACAAAAATATAACTACTATAATACTGCCCCCTATGTACAAGAATATAACTACTATAATACTGCCTCCTATGTACAAGAATATAACTACTATAATACTGCCCCCTATGTACAAAAATATAACTACTATAATACTGCCCCCTATGTACAAAAATATAACTACTATAATACTGCCCCCTATGTACAGAAATATAACTACTATAATACTGCCTCCTATGTACAAGAACATAACTACTATAATACTGCCTCCTGTGTACAAGAATAAAACTACTATAATACTGCCCCCTATGTACAAGAATATAACTACTATAATACTGCCCCCTATGTACAAGAATATAACTACTATAATACTGCCCCCTATGTACAAGAATATAACTACTATAATACTGCCCCCTATGTACAAGAATAAAACTACTATAATACTGCCCCCTATGTACAAGAATATAACTACTATAATACTGCCCGTATGTACAAGAATATAACTATTATAATACTGCCCCCTATGTACAAGAATAAAATTACTATAATACTGCCCCCTATGTACAAGAATATAACTACTATAATACTGCCCGTATGTACAAGAATAAAACTACTATAATACTGCCCCCTATGTACAAGAATATAACTACTATAATACTGCCCGTATGTACAAGAATATAACTACTATAATACTGCCCCCTATGTACAAGAATATAACTACTATAATACTGCTCCCTATGTACAAGAATATAACTACTATTATACTGCTCCTATGTAGAAGAATATAACTATTATAATACTATCCACTATGAACAAGAATATAACTACTATAATAGTGCTCTCTATGTATAAGGATATAACTACTATAATACTGCCCCCTATGTACAAAAATATAACTACAATAATACTGACTCCTATGTACAAGAATATAACTACTATAATAGTGCTCTCTATGTACCAGAATATAACTACTATAATACTGCTACTATGTACAAGAATATAACTACTATAATACTGCCCCCTATGTACAAGAATATAACTACTATAATACTGCTACTATATACAAGAATATAACTACTATAATACCGCCCCTATGTAGAAGAATATAACTATTATAATACTATCCACTATGTACACGAATATAACTACTATAATACTGCTCCCTATGTACAAGAATATAACTACTATAATACTGCCCCCTATTTACAAGAATATAACTACTATAATACTGCCCCCTATTTACAAAACTATAACTACTATAATACTGACTCCTATGTACAAGAATATAACTACTATAATAGTGCTCTCTATGTACCAGAATATAACTACTATAATACTGCCCCCTATGTACAAGAATATAACTACTATAATACTGCCCCCTATGTACAAGAATATAACTACTATAATACTGCCCCTATGTACAAGAATATAACTACTATTATACTGGTCCTATGTAGAAGAACATACCTACTATAATACTATCCACTATGTACAAGAATATAACTACTATAATAGTGCTCTCTATGTATAAGGATATAACTACTATAATACTGCCCCCTATGTATAAGGATATAACTACTATAATACTGCCCCCTATGTACAAGAATATAACTACTATAATACTGCCCCCTATGTACAAAAATATAACTACTATAATACTGCCCCCTATGTACAAAAATATAACTACTATAATACTGACTCCTATGTACAAGAATATAACTACTATAATAGTGCTCTCTATGTACCAGAATATAACTACTATAATACTGCTACTATGTACAAGAATATAACTACTATAATACTGCCCCTATGTACAAGAATATAACTACTATAATACTGCCTCCATATACAAGAATATAACTACTATAATACTGCTACTATATACAAGAATATAACTACTATAATACCGCCCCTATGTAGAAGAATATAACTATTATAATACTATCCACTATGTACACGAATATAACTACTATAATACTGCTCCCTATGTACAAGAATATAACTACTATAATACTGCCCCCTATGTACAGGAATATAACTACTATACTACTGCCCCCTATTTACAAAACTATAACTAGTATAATACTGACTCCTATGTACAAGAATATAACTACTATAATAGTGCTCTCTATGTACCAGAATATAACTACTATAATACCGCCCCCTATGTACAAGAATATAACTACTATAATACTGCCCCCTATGTACAAGAATATAACTACTATAATACTGCCCCTATGTACAAGAATATAACTACTATAATACTGCCCCTATGTACAAGAATATAACTACTATTATACTGGTCCTATGTAGAAGAACATACCTACTATAATACTATCCACTATGTACAAGAATATAACTACTATAATAGTGCTCTCTATGTACCAGAATATAACTACTATAATACTGCTACTATGTACAAGAATATAACTACTATAATACTGCCCCCTATGTACAAGAATATAACTACTATAATACTGCCTCCATATACAAGAATATAACTACTATAATACTGCTACTATGTACAAGAATATAACTACTATAATACCGCCCCTATGTACAAGAATATAACTACTATTATACTGCTCCTATGTAGAAGAATATAACTATTATAATACTATCCACTATGTACACGAATATAACTACTATAATACTGCTCCCTATGCACAAGAATATAACTACTATAATACTGCTCCCTATGTACAAGAATATAACTACTATAATACTGCCCCCTATGTACAAGAATATAACTACTATAATACTGCCCCTATGTACAAGAATATAACTACTATTATACTGCTCCTATGTAGAAGAATATATCTACTATAATACTATCCACTATGTACAAGAATATAACTACTATAATAGTGCTCTCTATGTATAAGGATATAACTACTATAATACTGCCCCCTATGTACAAGAATATAACTACTATAATACTGCCACTATGTACAAGAATATAAGTACTATAATACTGCTCCCATGTACAAGAATATAACTACTATAATACTGCCCCCTATGTACAAGAATATAACTACTATAATACTGCCCCTATGTACAAGAATATAACTACTATAATACTGCCTCCATATACAAGAATATAACTAATATAATACTGCTACTATGTACAAGAATATACCTACTATAATACTGCCCCTATGTACAAGAATATAACTACTATTATACTGCTCCTATGTAGAAGAATATAACTATTATAATACTGTTCATATGTACACGAATATAACTACTATAATACTGCCCCTTTGTACAAGAATATAACTACTATAATACTGCTCCTATGTAGAAGAATATACCTACTATAATACTATCCACTATGTACAAGAATATAACTACTATAATAGTGCTCTTTATGTATAAAGATATAACTACTATAATACTGCCCCCTATGTACAAGAATATAACTACTATAATACTGCCACTATGTACAAGAATATAAGTACTATAATACTGCTCCCATGTACAAGAATATAACTACTATAATACTGCCACCTATGCACAAGAATATAACTACTATAGTACTGCCCCCTATGTACAAGAATATAACTACTATAATACTGTCCCTATGTACAAGAATATAACTACTATAATACTGCCTCCATATACAAGAATATAACTACTATAACACCGCCCCTATGTACAATAATATAACTACTATTATACTGCTTCTATGTAGAAGAATATAACTATTATAATACTATCCATATGTACACGAATATAACTACTATAATACTGCTCCCTATGTACAAGAATATAACTACTATAATACTGCTCCCTATGTACAAGAATATAACTACTATAATACTGCCCCCTATGTACAAGAATATAACTACTATAATACTGCCCCCTATGTACAGGAATATAACTACTATAATACTGCCCCCTATGTACAAAAATATACCTACTATAATACTGCTCCTATGTACAAGAATATACCTGCTATAATACTGCCCCCTATGTACAAGAATATAACTACTATTATACTGCTCCTATGTAGAAGAATATATCTACTATAATACTATCCACTATGTACAAGAATATAACTACTATAATAGTGCTCTCTATGTATAAGGATATAACTACTATAATACTGCCCCCTATGTACAAGAATATAACTACTATAATACTGCCACTATGTACAAGAATATAACTACTATAATACTGCCTCCATATACAAGAATATAACTACTATAATACTGCCTCCATATACAAGAATATAACTACTATAATACTGCTACTATGTACAAGAATATAACTACTATAATAGTGCTCTCTATGTACCAGAATATAATTCCTATAATACTGCTCCCTATGTACAAGAATATAACTACTATAATACTGCCCCCTATGTACAAGAATATAACTACTATAATACTGCCCCCTATGTACAAGAATATAACTACTATAATACTGCTCCCTACGTACAAGAATATAACTACTATAATACTGCCCCCTATGTACAAGAATATAACTACTATAATACTGCCTCCTGTGTACAAGACTATAACTACTATAATACTGCCCCCATGTACAAGACTATAACTACTATAATACTGCCCCTATGTACAAGAATATAACTACTATAATACTGCACCCTATGTACAAGAATATAACTACTATAATACTACCCCCTATGTACAAGAATATAACTACTATAATACTGCCCCCTATGTACAAGAATATAACTACTATAATACTACCCCCTATGTACAAGAATATAACTACTATAATACTGCCCCTATGTACAAGAATATAACTACTATAATACTGCCTCCTGTGTACAAGACTATAACTACTATAATACTGCCCCCACGTACAAGACTATAACTACTATAATACTGCCCCCATGTACAAGAATATAACTACTATAATACTGCCTCCTATGTACAAAAATATAACTACTATAGTACTGCCTCCTATGTACAAGAATATAACTACTATAATACTGCCCCCTATGTACAAGAATATAACTACTATAATACTGCTCACTATGTACAAGAATATAACTACTATAATACTGCCCCCTATGTACAATAATATAACTACTATAATACTGCCCCCATGTACAAGAATATAACTACTGTAATACTGCCCCCATGTACAAGAATATAACTACTATAATACTGCCCCCTATGTACAAGAATATAACTACTATAATACTGCCCCCTATGTACAAGAGTATAACTACTATAATACCACCTTCTGTGTACAACATTTTAGCTACTATAGTCTCTTTACAGACTATGACACAAGTCGCCGACATATTTGTGGCACAGTTTTCTGGTTGCCAGGGAGACTGGCTGCACAATACTGAACGTGGATTCTTAATACATCCTACTCATTGATCCCTTCCGGTTATTTGCTCTAATTATTTCATACCGCTCATGTTGCATTTCATGTGAACCCGGCATTTCCTGGGCTAACCAGACACCCATCTGTCCGGGGTGTAACGATACACCAATTGTTACCATCTTGAATTATAGTGGTTGCATAAAATCTAGTATTTTCCTATTTAACACACAGTCATATACCGCTACCCACTGTAACAGCCCAGACAGACAGAATACTGTGTTTTTCAATGCTCCTAAGTCCATTACTGCCTACTGGAATTACAGGACCCCCAAGGCTACGATCATACTCTGCACTGCCTATTAAAGGCACAGAATGAGGACAGTGAAAGTACCCCAGAGGACTGGCGTGTATCCCGTGTATTTAGGCAGCACAACTTTCCGCTTCACAGGGTTTTTTCAGTTTTAGATTAATGAAGCCTAAAGTAAATGTGTCATTAGAAAATGGCCTATTGTATAAATCAAGTTTTCATGTTAACTCCTTAGTGACCAGCAATTCACATTATTATGACGGTCACTAAGGGGCCTTAATCCAATGAATATTCACAATGTATCGGAATAAGACCGACACGGGTCTACCATGCCGCTAGGATTGGGGAGTCAGCTGTCTGATAATAGTTGGGCTTCAGTTCTAATAGCTGGGAGCGTAGGAACCTTCAGTCCCAGTCATTTAATAATAATCTGTATTTGCATAGCACCAACATATTCCGCAGCGCTTGATTTAACCCTTAAATGCCACGGTCAATGCAGCCACTGCATGTACAAGGTTGACAGAGGGGGATCCATCTGTCACCCATTGGACCCCTGCAATGTGATCGCAGGGTGACGATAGCTTGATATGACACCTGCTGGTTTGAAGATGGCCTATGGGTTTGCCATCAACCCATATTAGGCCCAGTCATTTTTTTGCAGGTTAAAGGGGTTTTCCAGGGAAATAGTATTGATGACCTATCCTCAGGATAGGTCATGAATAGTTGATCGGCTGGGGTCCGTCGCTTGGGACCCCGACCGATCAGCTGTGTCGGCGCATGCTGTCAGCGACGCAAGAACAAAGAAGTCGGAGCAGAAGTCTCCAGGCGACCTCCGTCTAGTGGCTGATGCTTGTAAATGCAAGCGCGGGTCCCATTGATTTCAATGAGAGCCATGCCTGCAGTTACAAGCGCTGACCACTACACAGAGGTTGTCATTCCGCTCCGACCTCTGTTACTGTGGCGCTGACAGCTTGCGCTCGCACAGCTGATCGGTCAGGGTCCCAAGCAATGGACCCCGGCCGATTAACTATTGATGACCTATCACGATGATAGGTTATGAATAGTATTTCCCTGGAAAACTCCTTCAACCTGCAAAAACAAAAAATCACAGAAAACGGCCAGATACTTACTGATATATATTTTTTTTAATTTTTAACGTCACAATTTACATTTAAAAAAAATCCTGAAACTCTTTAGTTTTCACACTGACCACTAAAGCAAATAATAGTCTTAGGGCTCCTGTACAGTGGCGAGGGCGATATGGGGGTTATTCACGGCCTGATATCACCCTCACAATTCTTCTGGAAACCCCTGGATGAGAGGCGTTGTTGCAAGGAAACAGCCTCCCATCACTGCGGGGGTTCCCTTCATCTCCGCAGCGGCTCTGACAGCCTCGGCAGTAGATCGCAGAGTTCTACCATTGTTTTCAATGAGGCCAGCGCTGCTACTGCCGGCTCCATTGAAAACAATGGGCAACGTTGCAAAAAGAAAGGACATTCTGCCATACGTTTCCTGCAATGCGGTGCCATGCAGGCAAACATTGCAAACGTGAACCAACCCATTGAAAAGAATGGCGTTCCTATTTGTGCGTCCCACAATGCACAAATCTTGCACGATTTCCTCGCCAGTGTGAAGGAGTCCTAACACAGAGATGGCGAACCTTTTAGAAATCAAGTGCCCAAACTGCAACCCAAAACTAACTTATCAAAAGGTGCCAACAAAGCCATTTAAGGGCTCATTCACACGGGCGTATGTGTACAATACTACGAGTATCGTGCCGCGTTGTACTTATCGCAGCCCATTCGCTCTGCCAGCAGACAGCCATCAGTGAACGCGTACGGGATTCTGACATCACAGACATGCGCAGCGCGACTTTTTTTTTTTTCAAATTCCCCGCTCTGTGCAGAGTGAGGTTATGCTCTAAACGCTGTACATTCGCAATGCCGGTGAAAGGACAGTGTTTCATACGCAGCCCTTCAGGGGCTCCTATGATACGCGGAGGAATAAAGCACACTGCGATTTATTTCACTTGCGTATTATATATATTTTTTCTGACCAGACCGCTGGGATCCAGAAGCCGGGGAGCGCCAACAGCGGGAAGCTCACGGAGGAGGTGAGGGGCAGCGCCGCATGGTGTGAAATCAGCAGTGGATAGGCAGCTGATCTCCAGCTAAGATCCGCACCAGTAGATGCAGAAATGCTGCAGAAATATCGACTGCGGACATTCCATAGCATTTCCGCCTCATGTAAATATATCCTAAGGCTAGTTCCACATGGGCAAAATCGCTTCTTTGTTCCCGCCATTTTTGAGCGTCAGCGCTGCTTTTTTTTTTTAAAGAATAATATTGCCTGTTGCCGCCCATGATAGCATCGCACAAGTTTTAAATCATGAAAGTCAAGAGGACTTTCTAATGTTAAAATCGCGTGGCAATGCAAATTTGTGCATTGTGATATGAAAAAAAGGGGGCTCCATAGGGAAACATGGGAGATAAATAAAAAAAAACAAAACAAAAAACAAAAGAAAAAAACGCACATCACAGAAAGTTAGAGCATGCCGCAATTTTTTGTTCTCGCAACATCGCATCAGTGAGAACATTGCAGATGGGAGGAAACCCATTGAAAGTCCCCGATTTCATAAATCTGCTTTTTTTAAATTCACTCTCGCATCGCTCAATTTTATCGCCAGTGTGAAACCACGCTGAGTCAGATTGATTTATGCTGCCACATGCAGAGTGGCCTCAGTAGTAATAGTGTCCTCTATGTTGGCCACAGTAGTAATAGTGACCCCCACAGTGGCCCCAGTAGTCACAGTGTCCCCTATATGGGCCCCAGTAGTCATATTGACCCTCCCAGTGGCCTCAGTAGTAATAGTTTTCCCTAAACTGACCCCAGTAGTAACAGTGAACCCCCCCCATAGTGGCCTCAGTAGTAATAGTGTCCCCTATATTGGCCTCAGTAGTAAAAGTGACCACTAAAGTGGCCACAGTAGTAATAGTGTCCCCTATATTGGCCCCAGTAGTAATGGTGACCCCCACAGTGGCCTCAGTAGTAATATTGTCCCCTATATTTGCCTCAGTATTAAAATTGACCCCTAAAGTGGCCCCAGTAGTAACAGTTACCCTCACAGTGGACTCATTCATAAGTGTCCTCTATATCGGCCCCAGTAGCAATAGTGACCCCCACAGTGGCCTCAGTAGTAATAATGACTTCCACAATGACCCCAGTAGTAATAGTGACCCCTATATTAGCTCCAGTAGTAATAGTGACCCCCACAGAGGCCTCAGAAGTAATAAGGTGCCCTATATTGGCTGAGTAGTAATAGCGCCCCCTGAGACCGATATACCTACCTCCTCATTGTCTTCAAAGCGCCGCTGCTCCTTTGCTTGGCATTGCTGTGGGCAGTAGTGTGTGTGCCAGGATGCCTCCTCCCTTCTCCAGCGGAGCCAAGGAGGAGTACTCAGGGGAGGAGGAAACCAGGTGCACACACTAACATGAGTTTGAATCCCCGTAGCAATGCCACTGAATGATTACCAGCCGGGAAGCTGCAGCACCCTGACTGGTAATCACTTTCTTGGAGATCAGACAACCCGAAAAGACGTCAAAAAAGCAGGACAAAAGTGGCTGTTCCACTTAGGGACCATGGGGGCAGTGGGACACAGGAACTTAAAGCAGGGCTATCCCGCCTACATCTGGTCACCTTATTCTAGAAGTACTAGTAACAAACCGAGCGTGCCCACAGAGAGGCCATAGGTCCACCACCACTGGTCTAACACTTGTTCTCTACTCATCTGGTTATCATCACAGGCTGGATTACAATAAAAGTTATAAAAACTAAATGGCCTCTTTATTAGAGATATTCATATGGTAGCGCGTTTCACCTCCTGTGGTCTTCCGAACAGCAGTAATTCTTCATGGCATAGATTCCACCATGTATAAAAATCGTTCTGCAGGAATACTAACTCATGCGGACGGGAAACTTCTTGGAGTTGGTGCAAATTAATGGGGTTGTCCAGGAGTAGAAAAACATGGCTGCTTTCTTCCAAACACAGCGCCACCCTTGTCTGTAGATTGTGTCTGGTATTGCAGTTTAGCTCCCAGTTGCTTCAATGGAACCGAGCTGCAATACCACAAACAACCCCATGGGCAAGGGTTTGTTTGAAAGAAAGCAGCCATGTCTTTCTAACCCTGGACAACCCTTTTAAATGGTGGTGCTGACATGTTCTTAGCAGCTGACAGGAAGGGGGTCATCAATTCATGCTGCTTACACCAAATTCAGACCCTCCCATCAGCACGGTGCAACAGAATTCTGGATTCATCTGACCAGGTGATGTTTTTACACTCAGTGATCAGATTTTTTCATGGTTTTGCCTACTGGAGTCTCGCCTTTCTGTTAAACTATGGCGCTGGAACCAGTTGTCTACTGTTGCAGCCCATCTGTACTAAGGATCAACGAATTGTGCATTCAGACATGATCGTTGGAGAACCAGCGTTATATTGGGCTGAAACTATGTGCCTTTTTATCAGACCGATTCTTGACATCCACCTTGACCCCTTCCAGGAGAGTCCCTGTGGAGCCACTGCTTCCTTCAATCTCTTCCTCACTCCAGAGGATGCGGTCCTGCTCATGGCCTTGGGCTCACAGGCAGTGCTGATGTACATGGATGTTGCTGTGTTATATGAAGCGCGTACAATGTCATATCATCGGACGTATAGTTGGAGGCCTTGGAGCTTCAGGCCAAATTTTAATTTCTGCAGCAAATTTAGTCCAGGGACGGTGAACAAGTCATTTTTGTTATTTTGAATTTCCGTGTTAATGGAAAAACAATGTTGTGTGTCCCCATTCTAGAATGATTAGCTGATCATGTAACTGTATGTGGACCAGGAAGCAGAGAGCGATAAGGCAGGAGATCATACAGGCTTATATTATTACAAGGCAGTACAAACACAAATCCTTCTATAAGAAGCAATTAACCATTCCCTCTACACCAGGGGGAGTGTAATCCCTGTTTAGCAGCTTGTGGCTGCACTATAAAAGATTATCGGCTTGCATGCAAATCATTCAGCGTCCCCTCTACAGAATCCCAGCCCAGTGTCTGCATTGATCTCCTTCTGACAGTAAAAGGGTCACCGGGGAGGCTGTTTCTGGCAGAATATAACGTGCTGAGCAGACTAATAACATGCCGCTGTCCAAGTCACTACAGGAGACTCCAGGAAAAGTCCTTCCTGCACCTTCATTACACGCTGTCAAAAAAGAAAAAAATGAATCAAGTCCCTAGAAGAAGTTGTCGTTTGCTACAAAACTCGGCATGCGGTTCCATCTCAGGCAGATATGTAAATGATTAGAGTTGTGGTGATTAGATGGACGGTCTTGTCACCGGAGGCCCTAAAATTGGTTCCCCCCTTAACCTATAAAAGCCTCTCGGAGCCTCCTTGTGTGCAGTGACCTCTTCTTCCGCTTGTGTAGGGCTTGTTGACCACTAGATATGACTCTACAATGCAGAGAAGAGACTTCACCCCGTTACCAGAGTCTGAGAGGGGAGCATTATTGGGATGCGAGAAGCTGGATGGTCGTATCGAAGAATTGCCCGCTACCTGGGCCGTTCAGACAAGACTAGTAGGAGGTGTTGGGAACAGTGGATGCCTGATGGCACACAAGCTGACCGGCCTCAAAATGCCCTCGACAGGCCACCAGTAGAGTGAACCATCTGATCATCTGACAAACATGAGCAGCTGCAACTGTTTCGTTGTCCACCATCCAGACACAGGTGGCACCAGCATTACACCCGTGTCTGACAGAACCATTGTCTTCAGCAACAAATCCAGGTTTTGTTTGGACACTGACGAGGACTGTTTGTGTCTGGAGACCTAGTGTTTAGCACCTCAACCCGGACTTTGCTGTGGAGCGGCACACTGCCCCCACTGCTGGTGTGGTGGTCTGGGGTAGCAATTACATACTGCAGTTGTTAGCCCTAGTAGTGGTACGAGGGACAGTGACAGCTCAGCAATATGGACAGGACATCTTGCAGCCACATGTGTTTCTCTCATGGCGGCTGCCAAGAGGCATTTTTCAGCAGGATAATCCTTGGGCGCAGCCAGCAAGAAAGTCACAGGAATGTCCCCACAACATTGTCACACTTCCATGGCTGCCCAGTCGCCAGTTTTATCGCCAATAAAACATGTATGGAACCATCTGGGACGCCAGCTTCCACAGCCTACAAGTTAGCGTGATATGCTGCAGGATACCATAGGGAACCTGTGTGCCTTCATGTCCAGTCGTATCACATCTTGTATTCAAGCTACAGTCGGTAAAAACAGGGTACTAGAGCCTCCATGCCCCGTTTCACATCTTGTATCTAAGACAGAAGTGGCCCAACAGACTACTAGAGCCTCCATACCAGCCAGTATCACATCTTGTATCTAAGTTACAGGTGGTACAACAGGGTACTAGAGCCTCCATGCCCGCCTGTATCACATCTTGTATCTAAGTTACAGGTGGTACAACAGGGTACTACAGCCTCCATGCCCATCTTTATCACATCTTGCATCCAAGCTAGAGGTGGTACAACAGGGTACTAAAGCCTTCATGCTGGCC
This sequence comes from Eleutherodactylus coqui, assembly GCF_035609145.1. Lineage (NCBI taxonomy): Eukaryota > Metazoa > Chordata > Amphibia > Anura > Eleutherodactylidae > Eleutherodactylus > Eleutherodactylus coqui. The sequence continues at coordinate 36,070,101 of NC_089842.1, forward strand.
ATATCACATCTTGTATCCAAGGTAGAGGCGGTACAACAGGGTACTAGAGCCTCTATGCCGCCCGTATCACATCTTGTATCCAAGCTAGAGGCGGCACTAGAGCCTCCATGCCTGCCTGTATCACATCTTGCATCCAAGCTAGGGGCGGTACAACAGGGTGCTAGAGCCTCCATGCCCTCCCATATCAAATCTTGTATTCAAGCTAGGGGCGGTACAACAGGGTACTTGAGCCTCCATGCCCTCCCATATCACCTCTTGTATCCAAGCTAGAGGTGGTACAACAGGGTACTAGAGCCTCCATGCCCACCGGTATCACATCTTGTATCCAAGCTAGAGGCGGTACAACAGGGTACTAGAGCCTCCATGCCCTCCCATATCACCTCTTGTATCCAAGCTAGAGGTGGTACAACAGGGTACTAGAGCCTCCATGCCCTCCTGTATCACAGCTTGTATCCAAGCTAGAGGCGGTACAACAGGGTACTAGAGCCTCCATGCCTGCCCGTATCACATCTTGTATATAAGCTAGAGGCAGTACAACAGGGTACTAGAGCCTCCATGCCCTCCCATATCACATCTTGTATCCAAGGTAGAGGCGGTACAACCGGGTACTAGAGCCTCCATGCCTATCTGTATGACATCTTGTATCCAAGCTAGAGGCGGTACAACAGGGTACTAGAGCCTCCCTTCTAGGGGTCCATTTTATGCAATGAATTCTTGTGCTTTGATATTGTAAGCACTTGATATTTTGTTGACAATGCGTATATTTACATAATAAGACTCTTAGGGACAGAAGTAACACTTAGATATGGGCTGCAGCAATACCTGTTAGCGTTGTATTTCATGGGTGAGTGGGGCTGTAGAGGTGAAGGATTAAAGAAAATAAATGGAATGGTTGTTCAAAAAATCCTTGGATCGTGTGAATATGAACAGCGATTCGTTTGCGGTTCATTTCATACAGACATAACATTCATTGTTCTGTCGTTTGCAAGTCGTTACATGTAAAATTGATCGTTCAGTCGTTCACATTCACTGGTGCACGGCCCTGAAAGAGCGAATGCCGAAAAAAAATGTAAATGACTACCTGCGCATGTAAATCATTCTTTCGTTAGAGCAATTTCTTGCTCCGTGTAAAAGGACCCTAAGGGTGCCTTTACACTTGCGATCGCGATTACGCTGCATTTATTTAATGCGGTTGTCAATAGGACTCTCTAATGTTAAAAACGCATTGCACAAAAATCACAGGTTCGTGCTCTGCGATTTTTGTGCGATGCATTTTTAACATTAGAAAGTACTATTGACATTCGCATTAAAAAACGCAGCGTTATCGTGATCGCAAGTGGGAAGGCACCCTTAGTATAACTTAAAAATATGTAAGAGACGTATATTCAACTTCGCATCCCCCTTTTTTTTTTTTTTTTTTTTTAAATAATTGCTGCAGTAGATTTTGTGGTCAAGAGTTAAAGCCCTTAAACAGAGAATGACTTCAAACAAGTGAAAATGAATGATAACAACTAGAGATGAGCGAGTATACTCGTTTACAGTAATTACTCGATCGAGCACCGCAATTTTCGAGTACTTCCGTACTCAGGTGAGAAGATTCGGGGGGCGCCGGGGAGGCGTGGCGGAGCGGGGGGCAGCAGCGGGGAACAGGGGGAAGCCCTCTCTCTCTCCCCCCCACTCCCCGCTGCAACCCCCCACTCACCCACAGCGCCCCCCGAATCTTTTCACCCGAGTACCGAAGTACTCGAAAATTGCGGCGCTTGGGCGAAAAAGGGGCGTGGCCGAGTAGGCTCGCTCATCTCTAATAATAACCAACGATTAATTGTTCCCTTTTCATTCATCGTTTATTTCACGTAGGCAGAAAATCAATTGTGATTTCCGCTTGCAGAGGAAAAATTGCAGCATGTTATATTTCAATGCAGATTCCGCACGGACGGCTTCCAGTGAAGGCAATGAAAGTTGTCCGTCCCACAGCTCTTCCGCAATGACAGTGCAGAAAGGTCATAGGCACCAGGGTCATCACCGAGCAATGATGTGGGGAAAGAAGGAATTAAAAAAAAAAAAAAAAAAAAAAAAAAAAAAAAAAGATTGTACTTTGCCTTCTGACGTCTCACCATGCGGATCATCCACAGTACAGAAAAAGAAGAATGTCAGGTACGCGCAGATGCCGGATGGGCACAGGGTCAGATTTCGCTACGGGCTCCCGCATGCAAAATACGACCCGGTCGTGTGAAGCTGGCCTAAAGTAGTTATTCCAAAATAGACTTATCACCTATCACAGGGTAGGTGATAAAATTTGGGTTAGTTGGGTTCACACTGCTGAGACCCCCACCGATCCTGAGAATGGTGTTCCCGTTTACGCTCCTGCCTGTTGCAGGGCTTAATAGGCTACAATCGAAAGTACAATATACTGCAGTACAGAAGCGCTGCTCTACACCATCCAAGTGATCAAAGTTTGAGTTCCCTTAAAAAAAAAAAAAAAAAAAAAAAAGGAACATCAAGCTGAATGTTTTTCAAATATTAAAAATTTGAAAAAGCCATTTCTATTTTTTCAAAGTTAGTTCCACTTTGTCCTGAAAAGTCTGAACTATTAGAACATGTCATTATTTATCCCGTACGGTGTACAAAAAAAATGAACTCCTAATGGGGTAATGTGCTGTGGTTTTTAAGAACTTACAGGTTGTTTCTGCAGCTCCCCTTCAGGAGATGAGTCCAGTTTATTTATGAGGAACTGCTAGATCCACCTATCAGCTGTGATTCCATTCTGGGATAACTGCCTGTATATTAGCTAGAAAACGGTCAGGCATGGCGGATGGGCGGGGCTAGCAGCGCCTCCTGAATAAATTGGACTCATCACTTGCTGGGAGTTGCAGTCACAATCTGTAAGTTCTTAAAAACCCCTGCACATTACCCCATAAGTGACAGACAGATGACCTCAGTGTGTCCGAGGAGCAGAAAATAATGACACCGTGAAGAGGCAAGATGATGTAACCGATAGGTTACCTTTAAACAGTAACATTTAGGCCTCCTTCCCACGAACGGATTTACGCCGCGTAAATTCGCGGCAAAAATCCGCTGCGTTGCCCCCTGCTATTATGAACCTAATAGCACAATGCTCACGGTGCGGAATTCCACCGCGGAATTTCGCACCGTGAAATCTCCCGTCCTCACCCGCAGCATGCTCTATTTGCCGCGGGTGTACGCGCTGACGGCTTCCATTGCAGTCAATGGAAGCCGTCCGTTCATGCTATCTCCCGCTGTAACGAGCGGAAGATAGCGTGAAAACGCTTCCCCGCCGCCGCGCCATATGACGGTGGGCGTGTCACATGACGCGACGGCGGTGGGCGGGGAAGTGTCTTCACGCTATCTTCCGCTGGTAAGTATGGGGTTTCTGGGGGGCGCCGTGACGGGCTTCACTGCGGAATATTACGCGGCGGAGCCCGTCACGCTCGTGTGAAGCCGGCCTAAGGAAAACAGCTCATTCCACAAACAACAAGCCCTCTTACAGCTATGCTGATGAAAAATAAAGTGATGACTCTTGGGACAAAAACTAAATAAAAAAAAGTTCCTAAAAGGGGTTCAGCAGGATAAATAAAAACACTTGTTTCACATGAAAGCATAAGTAGTAAACTTACACTCACCTCTCCCGGGTCACCACATCTCCAGCTCCATCCTCTGCAGCAGGTCTGTGTTTGCAGACAGTACAGGCTGCAGTCAGCCTATTTACAGGACGTACATGTACAGGCTACTCAAGAGCTGAGGTATATGATTGGCTACAGCAGCCTGTGACGTCCCTTACACAGGCTGCTGCAGCCTGTAAACATCGCAGCATGGGTGACACAGAGCTGTCTGCGCAGGAGATGCAGGGATCCTGGAAAGCCGAATAGAAGCTTATTTTCTTTCCTTGAGAACAAGTGTTCTGGTTTTTTTTCTTTATTCTCAGACAACCCCTTTAAAAAGGGCCAAAACCGGTCTTACTGCAGTTCCACTGCCTGACAGAACCCCGTTCATCTTTAGCTTCCTAGTGGACATCGTGCAATGGGGGGTGCGGACACCGTAACTGCTCCACAGCGCTGTATTTTACAGTAGTGGTCACATATTGCATTACTTCAAACTGTGTTTTCCATGCAAAACATTTCTGGAACTCTATAGCTGTGTGATCCCCTAAGAGCACTATGAGGGGGGAGGCAAATATATTATGCAGGCTGTCACAACTAGAACCTGATATGGGATATTTCCAATTATCACTTACCGTACTTCCACTACTCAATGCTTTGCTTGCTTACCTCCGGCTTCAGTGTAATTACTATGTACTCTCCGTGCCCCCCGGCCGGACTTGCGGAGTGATGAATCAGTCACCTATGAAACACTTTGCTATTAATAGCTGGTATGATCAGCACAGCGTGTTCTATAAAGGTCTCCGTGATGTATTTACTAACAATTACTAGACATGACACCACAGCGATGCCTACGTAACGGGCTAATTACTTGTCACCCGGGCCACCACCGATCAAAATGTCTGACGACACTAGGACATGGTGAAAGTTTTTAAAATGTTTAGTTGACCTTTCTCAATATTTTTATACTCCGGCTTCGTTGTAGAGATTTAGGACTAGGTGTTCTTCACAATATCCCAAATGTCTTTCCCATACAGCTTCCTTGATCCATATGTTGTGGAATCTTCCTAAATGGAGAATGTAATGGCCGGGCATGATTAGCAAGATCAATGACTTATTTGGAGTATGACTTTCCTCTGGACGCTGTGGCCTGTCTTTGTTGATCCCACTGGACACAACTACTTGAAGAATGTGAGTATTCTTAGAGCTTTACAAACCCTTCATAAGGTGATCTTAGGTCTTCGAATTACTAAAAAATAGGCCTTCATTAATTGGACCACGTGTTTCATTAATGTTCATTGCAATGCAGTCTATCATTTCTCTGTCAATAGCTGATGATAGTAATTTCACTTTTTTGGTGTGTATAATAACTAAAAGTTATCGTGAAATCAGCATTTTTCCATTTCTTTTTCCTTTCTTGCTGCTCAGGGTATAGGAAGGAGATGCAGTGGGTTTTTTTCTTTCTTTCTGTCTGGGTTTGTAGGGGCAGGGGGAGCAACGCCGGCCCCATTGAAAGCTATGGGAGAACTTTGTGATCCTCTGAGTGCTTTTAGATAAAGCACTCACTTTGCGCTCCAAGCAGGGTATACAGAAGACAACTGCAGCACCGTCTTCTGTATACTCCTGCTGTGTTGACGGGGCGCATATTTGGTATTTCAGCCGCAATTCAGTAGCGGTGAGCGATTCCAGCGACCTGATTGGTTGTTGGGTACACACCCCCCCTTTGGAGATGTGCACGACTGGGCGGCCCATTAAATAAGCAGCAGCAGGGCCGTAGGAGGGTTGGCAACTAACCCTAAACCTAAACCCTAAGCCTAACCCCCCACTGGTCTCGTGAAGTAGCACTTGTGCACATCTCCAAATGGGGGTGTGTACCCAACAACCAATGATGTGGTTGGAATCGCTCACGGCTACTGAAGTGCGGCTGAAATACAATATATGCTCACAGGGCACAGAGCTGAGCGGTTTGAGTGAGGTATGCAGAAGACAAGCCGGGCTACTTGTCTTCTGCATCCAGGTGTTCTCGTCTCGGAGCGCTCAGCTTTTATACAGCTAAGCGCTCCAAGCGGGGTATGCAGAACACAGGTGGAACGCTGTGTTCTTCATACCCCGGCAGTGGTCACGAGTGGGATACCAGCTGAAACAATAGTATCAGCTGTAACCCACTGGGAACTCCTGATAAGGCTGATGGTTCTCTTTTAGCATGCTGAGGGTGCATTCACATGAACGTATATCGGCTCGGTTTTCACGCCGAGCCGATATACGTTGTCCTCATCTGCAGAGGAAGGGGGGGGGGGGGGGGGGGAATGGAAGAGCCAGAAGCAGGAACTGAGCTCCCGCCCCCTCTCTGCCCCTCTGCACTATTTGCAATGAAAGGGGGCGGGGCTAAGTTCCAAGAATTGTCCCCCCCCCATCTCTCTATTGCAAATAGTGCAGAGGGGCGGAGAGGAGGCAGAGAGGGGGCGGGAGCTCAGTTCCTGCTCCTGGCTCTTCCACCCTCCCCCCTGCAGATGAGCAGGACGTATATCGGCTCATGAAAACCGAGCCGATATATGTTCGTGGGAATGCAGCCTGAAAGAGACCGATCAGTAACTTGTTAACAAAAATTGCATAATGTCCTGGCAGTTAGACAACGATTCTCGCTCAAAAGACAGCTTTGAGCAATTTTTGAGCGAGAATCGTGATGTGTAAATACGCCTTTAGGCATTAGTTTAAACACACAGATTACAAAAAAATATTATATATATATATATATATATATTAGTTTAACAGGATTGTTCAGTTTGCGGCACCAGTAAAGGAGAACGACTCTGCGATTGGGGTTTTACCCCAACGATCAGCAAATGATCCAATGATGATTTTTATGCTTGCATAAAATGATGAGTGAACGAATTGTCTTTCAATCCCTGGCCGCGTTTACACTAAAAGATTATCGTTCAAATCCGAATGATTTTTTTACAACAATCATTCCGTGTAAAAGCACCCTTAGTAAATGTGGGCCAATGTGTGTAGAGAACTTTGTCTCAACACCAGCAAAAGTGGGCAGGGCTTCATAGTTCCTTAATAACCACTCTGCCACCTGCAGACCGGCATCACCAGTCTTGTACTTCAATCACTTTTATGTCCATCACGCCTCCTTCATGGTTTCTCTTTAAAATTTCCTACTCCATCTTCTAGCAATACGGTCAGGCTGCAGAAATAGATTGTGAGCTAGGAACTCAACTTCTGCATGTTCGTGTATCACCGACGAGCACGTGGCAATGGGACAACATAACATGACTAACCTATTACTATGAATCAGTGTAACTAAAATCCAATGCTACCCCAGGCAGAAGCTGGCTCTACCCTGAGGACGGACCATGAATTTCATAAGGTTAGATAACCCCTTTAAAACTGCAGGAACTAATCTTTTGCTACTCCACATTCCGGAGAGCCATATTTGTCCGTCAAACAACAAAATTCCAACATTTGCGTTAAAGTTTAGAATTCACTGTTCAGCATAAACATTATCTTTATTCTACAAGTTGGTACAACTACAGCGATACCAAATATAGGTTATTTTTAAGGGATTCTTTTACACAATAGCACATTTTATGGAAAACTATTTGCATTCCAAGAGTCGTAAGACTTCTACTGTCAATATAGCTGCATGTGGGCTTATTTTGTAGGACAAGTCTTCTTTCCAGTAGAACCATTACAGGAAGAAAAAAAAACTATTGACATATTCTTGCGTTTCTTTTAACGCCATTCACCATGCTGTTTAAACAACTTTTGCTTGTGGGAACTGCCAAGGCGTTATATATCATTTATAAAAATGTTGTATAAAAATCAGTCACTTTATTTTGGGTAAATCAAGTAAATGGGGGCTATGCTTATTATCATTGGCTATTAAATAAGCACAAGTTGTCTGCATTGGTAAAATTGAGAATGCTTCCCAGAGGCTCCTTTCTCAGTCGATGTGGCAATTACCTGATAATCGGCTTCTTCCTTACAGGGGGTTTAATAGTTGCAAAATTCTAAATCATTTTATTCTTACTTTAATAGAAATCTTCTTGTACCGACTATGTGGGATACAGAACTGACTTGGCTGAATTCACAGCAAGCAATCTGAGAATGCAGAATTACAGTGTAAGGGCACATTCACAAGTGGTGCAAGAATCCACTATAAACAAAATTTGCACCAGATTTGCCCTGGATTATGCCCTTTGCATTGCATTTAAAACACGTGGATTATGGTGAGGACTTGTTTGTGGTGGATCTCTATGCATGTATAGGAGACAGACTAGCTACCAGAGACTCAGGTAAGATGGAAGGTGGATTTCAGACCATCACACACTACAATAGGCAAAGCAGCTAAGCCAAGTCACTGACCATAACTGGGCCTAATGGAGCAAAATGAAGTGTCATCCCTAATTATTCTCTTCCGTGTTGGCTAAGGCCTCCTTCCCACGAGCGTGACGGGCTCCGCCGCGTAATATTCCGCTGCGAAGCCCGTCACGGCGCCCCCCAGAGCCCCTATACTTACCTGCGGGAGATAGCGTGAAATCGCTTCCCCGCCCACCGCCGCCGCGTCACCGCCCGTCACCGCCCACCGCCGCGCGTCACCGGCCGTGTCACGTGACGCGGCCGGCCGTGTCACGTGACGCGGCCGTGCGCGTCATATGGCGTCATATGACGCGCGGCGGTGGGCGGGAAAGCGTTTTTTCACGCTATCTCCCGCTGGTTACAGCGGGAGATAGCGTGAACGGACGGCTTCCATTGACTGCAATGGAAGCCGTCAGTGCGTACAGCCCGTCCTCACCCGCAGAAAATAGAGCATGCTGCGGGTGAGGACGGGAGAAATCGCGGTGCGTAATTCCGCGGTGGAATTACGCATCGTGAGCATTGTGCTATTAGGTTCAATAGAACCTAATAGCTGCGGGCAACGCAGCGGATTTTCGCCGCGAATTACGCGGCGGAAATCCGTTCGTGGGAAGGAGGCCTAAGTCACTTGCAATGAGTTTTTAGAATATATGACTGACCATCAGCTTTGAGGCAATCATTATTCTCCCTATTATGACAAACCATAACTATGAAAAGTTAGTTTCAATTACGTCTTGCTCTTACCAATGCAGACAACTTGTGCTTATTTAATAGCCAATGATAATAAGCATAGCCCCCTTTTACTTGATTTACCCAAAATAAAGTGACTGATTTTTATACAACATTTTTATAAATGATCTGGAGAAGGGAATTGATGTTAAACTGATCAAATTTGCTGACGACACAAAGCTAGGAGGGATAGCTAACACTAGGGAAGAGAGAGAGAGTATTCAAAAAGATCTAAAAAAGCTTGCACAGTGGGCGGCAACTGACAGAATGGTATTTAACAAGGAAAAATGCAAAGTCCTACGTCTGGGCAAGAAACATGAAGAAAGCACATACAGAATGGGAGGAATTGGGCTAAGCAGCAGCACATGTGAAAAAGACTTGGGTATACTAATAGATCATGGACTGAACATGAGTCAACAATGTGATGCAGCAGCCAAAAAGGCAAACACAATTCTGGCATGCATTAAGAGAAGCATAGAGTCTAGATCACATGAGGTCATTATCCCCCTCTACTCTTCCTTAGTCAGACCTCATCTGGAATACTGTGTCCAGTTCTGGGCACCCCACTTTAAAAGAGACAGACAACCTTAAGCAAGTTCAGAGAAGAGTTACCAAGATGGTGAGCGGTCTGTAAATCATGTCCTATGAAGAACAGTTAAAGGATCTGGGAATGTTTAGCTTGCAAAAAAAAAAGCGACTTAATAGCAGTCTACAAATATCTGAAGGGCTGTCACAGTGCAGAGGGGTCAGCCCTATTCTCATCTGTACAAGGAAAGACTAGAAGCAATGAGATGAAACTGAAAGGGAGGAGACACAGATTAGATATTAGACAGTGAGGGGGATCAATGAGTGGAACAGGTTACCACGGGTGGTGGTGAATTCTCCTTCAATGCAAGTGTTCAAACCGAGGCTGGACAAATATCTGTCTCAGATAATTTAGTGAATCCTGCACTGAGCAGGGGGTTGGACCAGATGACCCTGGAGGTCTCTTCCAACTCTACCATTCCATGATAGGGGGGAGACTAGGACAGCAGAGCAGAGGATGAGTAAAAACACTCATTGAACTGTATGCAGAGTAGAGGGGGAGGGAGAGCCACACAGACCTGAATGCTAAATCTAATGCCGAGTTATCTGCTGTAGTTTATACACATAGACACAACCTCATCATGTAAGAGTGTACAGAAAGATTTGGCCGTGTAGGTGTGTGTTTAACAGACAGAGACCAGAATCTGCAGTTCTCTGTGTACAGTCTACAGCACACATAGAACAACATCAGTGTCTCCCATGTGGGAGATTTCCAATAGGTTCACCATTTTGTATGTATTTTCTGTTGTCAACTGTTAAGATACTATATTTTGTCTATAATGTAAACCTCTGGGGGAAGGGAACATCGACCCCCCCACCTCCACAAGAATTGGAAGCGCAGTGATGTGTGTCCAAGAACTGGTCAAACCGGTTCTAACTGGCAGAAACCTATCTAGGAATGTCTTTGTCTTCGACAAGCAGAGAGGAGAAACAGGATGTTCTTCACATGAGACCAAATTCAAGAATGAACTGAGCGTGCTCACCGAGGTTCCTCCCAGATGGATGACCTCACAAGCTACCTCACAAATACCTCCCTCTGAGAATGACCTATCAGCTCACTAAATAATGTAACTGTATCCTAAATTACTTCCCTTCCTGTGTTGAGATTTTATTTAAACTTTACGCGCGTGAATAAAGTTCAGATTCTTTTGGGGACACATGATGTAGACTCGTGGTCTTTGAAAGGCTCTCCGGGCCTACACATATTATCTAATTTGGAACGCACAGCATATCGAATAGCGAATTTTGCGCTAACACCCACCAGTCCTGAGAAGATGGGGAATCCGATATACAGCCGTCAGAGAGGAAAAAAAGTACAGAAAACACGTCATATAATGGCCAGAAAGAGGGTTCATGCCTCATGTACACACACAGCAGCTTATTCCAAAGAGTCAGGAAATCTTAAAATTAAAGGGTCACAAGGTAGCATGTTTATACCCTGCAAATAAACACTCCGCACACAGTTCCTGCAATGTCATCATCGTTTATTGTTTTTGTGTTTTTTTTTCCCAGACTCCATAACTCAATGGGAAGGAGGGTGTTAATTCTGCAGGGAAAAAAAAAACTGAAAATATAAAGGAGAGGGGAAACACACATCTTTCTTTTTACAGTTTTCATTTTTAAAAGTTTCCTGCCTTTCCACATGAAGAGTACAGGAATTCAAGTATGTTGTGGAGGGCAGTAATACAAAAAGGTTTCATAAAAAACAAAGCAAAAGAGAAAAATGAAGAAAAAAAACAGAAAGAAAAAAAAAATCCTTTGCACATGCCAGTCCCCCTGGCACCGATCACTTTGGTAAGGCTAAACAATAGGTGCAAACCAAGATTTCACAAACAGGGCATTATCCTCTCACACATAAGCAGGAGGAGAATGGGGTACAAAGCAGGGTTAGGGGCGTAACCTGGCAGACCATTACCTCCTCCCCCAATCTCAAGAAAGCCAGCGATTAAAAACAAATTCCCGGGGCTGATCTTTCAACAAGATGATGTTTGCATTTGACCGCATAAAGAAAAGAAGAAAGCATCTAAAGCCTGTGATAAAACATTTGCAGTAGCTAAACTTAAAACAAATATACTCATAATATATAAATATATATTTGGTAATATATATCATATATTACACAGATATAGATCATAAAAAGAGCAATCCACAAGTCAGATTTTTGGGTCCCAGAATCAGAATAGCGCATCTCGGAGGAGGGGGAGGGGTTACAACGCAAGTAGCAAGATATAGATCTCAGCCCAATATGAATTTTCAGATATTTCCTATATCCTCATACACTGGTATCCTGGCAAAAGAGAGAACAGAGAGGGGGAGGGGAGTGGTAGGAAAGAGGGGGGTGTTGTAGCAGCAGAAGAAAATAAAAAAATTAGAAAAAAAAAAAAGAAGATTGATACATTGTTGCAGTCAGCTTTTCGCCAGCGTGTAGTGAAACTTGGATGTTTTGTATCACAGACAAGCTGAAGGTCTCCACCTTCTGGACTGTAATTGCTGGCCTTTGTTAAGAAAATAGAATCCCCTTATATTTATTCCTCGTGGGGTGAGCTTGTCAACGTGTGGTGATATTATTTAAATATATGTACAGGGTTTCATCTGTTGTGGTGTAGCGGCTTCCAGAATGACAAACCTCTTCGTGATTCATCGCCGCGTCATCGGTCGGCACTCTGCTTCTCTCTCATCCATGCATGGATCCTCTCCTTAAGTTCTGGCACTGCAAGAAAACATGTTCAAAAGATTTAAACCTCCTGAAGCAAAACTAATTACTACTTAGGGACATGTTGTCGTCCCCTTCACTGATCAAATTAGAGCAAATCACATTGTTCCATCAGCAACACTTAAAAAGGAGCTGTCCCTTTATTAGGGCAGGTGGACCTCATACTGGCGGTCGCCCTTCTGTTAGCCAACATGACTCTTCCTGTGCCCCGGTGATGCAGCATCACATGCTAGCCATCTAAATACATTTCCCCTGCACCACATGATGTAATGACCATACATAGGGGCCTCGTGTGGAGCAGAGTGTTAAGGCAGCAGTATACAGTAGCTCTCGCTCACAACCTGAAGGTTGTGATTTCAATCCCTCCATGATTCAGGTAGCCGGCTTAAGATTTACTCAGCCTTCCATCCTTCTGAGGTCCGTAAAGTGAGTACCCAGCTTGCTGGGGGGGTAATAAATAAAATTACCTTAATAAATAAGTCACTTTCCACTGAAATACTTATTTTGGGTGGGTATTTAGCAGCCAGTGAAGATGAATATACAGGGTGTAGTCAAACACACTGATCCAGCACTATATCTCAGTACTTGTGTCCTCTATTGAAATAATAGCGTTCCTGACTAGGAATGTATGGATGTGCTACAAGATGGTATGGCGCATGGGCCCTTCGAAGCCCCGGAAAATGGATTTCAATTGTGTTGTGGCCCATGTAAGAGATAGAAAGTAAAACCTAAATTGCAAAGTTGAAGAGCATGTTTTCCACTTCTCTCTAAGTCCTATGGGATGACTGAAGTAAGAGAAGAGTACTCAAAGTGGCCTCCTCCTGCTACGACAGGGACAGATCATCCAGGAAGATACAGGCAGTAATCTGTAATGAGTCCGAGGAATGAACGCCGGTCCAACAACGGCTCCACACATGCATCATAGAAGGAGGCCACATCAAGTATGTTTTTTCAGTCATAGCAGCCATTCCAGACTTTGAGAAACACGGAAAGCAGACTTTCGTTTCTCACATGCTACTCTTCAGCTTCGCAATTGGGTTTTACTCCTACATGGGCCACAAAGCAAAGTTGAAATCCATGTTTTGTGGGACCCCGGGGATCCATGCGCCATACCATGTGTTCTTATTAAATATGCCATTATTTCAATATGGAACAGCAGTATGGAGATATACAGGGTGTAGTCAAAAAGACCGATCCAGCACTATAATTGTAGAAATAACCCGCACCCCACCTAGAGTCAGTCTGCATTTTAAAGATCCCAATAAAAGGCATCTGAAGCCAAATAAAACGTGCGGTAGATCAGGTGTGCCAGGGAGACAGGACAACGTTTCTTGTTTTCATGATCCAATTATGGGATGCGGATGCAACACCCTTAAATTACGAAGCATCATCACACTGCTAAGACTTGCCACAGACAGAGAGAGCAATGCTCATGTAACAGCATGAACCATCACATCTCCTGGGCAGATAACCAACTGGTGCCGGCGAATGGAAACACTGAAAACCAGCCCTGATCATTACCAGCAGACAAATGGAACTTCATCTACTAATATTTCGGCAATGATAAGCACTGAGAGGGAGTCCGTCAGCGTGAACACGCTGTCCCAACTGCAGGCAGGATGTTAAAGAGAAGCAGGAGGGACGAGCAGATTGATACATAGCTGTATGGGGAGACACTCAGGAGAACTTGTGTTAGATTCATTTAAACTGCTGCTCATTCTGAGCTGACCAGTCTGGTGGGCGGAGCCATCAGTGATTGACAGTTTTCTCTAAAACCAGTAACACTGATAACTCCGCCCACAGGATTGTTCAGCTCAGAACGTGCATAGGTTTAAATAAATAAAAACACACGTTAGGCCGGCTTCACACGGGCGTATTTGGAGTGCAATATGCAGAGACTAGAAGCCATCGATTTCATTGGGTTCGTTCACCTTTCTGTATTTAGTGCACGCATTTCGACCATGCAAAAAAATAAATAAAATATTTTTCTGCGTGCCAAAAGGTCCCTGTAGAAGTCAAATGCATGCGCAAAACTCTACGACGTGTGAAGCACTGCGGAAGTCCGCTGGAAAAAGAACATATCTGGAGCTAGTTTGCCATTTCAATCTGTGCGTCTTTGTTTGCCATTCGCAAATGAACATGCCTGCGGGTGCAAAAAGTGCAGTAAGACATGTGATGCACGCACAAAAAAAAGCTACGCTCCGGCGCTCGCAAATACACATTTGACAGTGTGAAGCCGGCCTTAGACTGAATCTTTCCCCATAAAACGATTCATCCATCTGCCCGGCTGCTCCTGATCTAGAACATGATGCCTCGAGCCGAGGGGTTCCCTTCAACCCTTTAAGGACATCGATTATTTTGGCCATAAGGACCCGACAATCTTTTAGGGATTTTCCTCTTCAGTTTTCAAAAGCCATAACTTAATTTTTCTGTCAACATGGCCATATAAGAAAAAAAATGTTTTTTGTTTTTCTTTGAAGGGCATGGGGGAAAATAAGTCAATAAATAAAAAAAAATAAATAAATAAATAAAAATAAAAAAATCAAATCTGCCTTTTTTTCTTTTTAAACAGCGTTAATACTACATCTTAAATGACATGATAAAGAAATTTTAATTAATTTCAGTATTGCTGTAATTATATACCAATCCACGGGGGGGGGGGGGGATTATTTTAGGTTTTCACACTTTTGGGAAAAATAAAAACCCTTTTTGTAAATTTGTTTCTTTTTGCATTACGTACTCAAATTCCCATGACTTTTTAATTTTGCCAAGTGATGGAGATCTGACAAGCTGTATTTTTTGGCACCATATTGGGGTACATGTGGCTTTTTTGGGAGGCAAAATGAACAAAGGTATTTTGGCTTTTTTTTGTTTTGCTATGCAGGATAAATATAGTGCATTCAATTTACTGTACAGAAAAGATAACAAAACAACCCAAAACACACATTTGGCACTAATTTTACTTATACCAAAAAGGGAAGGTACGCAAAAAAAAAAAAAAAGATTTTTTATTACCATTTTTTTTTCTAAATTTATGTCCCTGTAGGGGATTTCAACCAGAAAAGTTATGATCAATATGATCACAATTCTAATTGCCAAATACACAAAATACCCATAGATAATATCCTCTAAAATATAATCTAAATACTTTATTATTCAAAAAAAGACAAAAACAACATTGAATGATATTCAAAATAAAGAGGCAATAGGCGGCGCAAATGAAATGTGGCCAGCAGTCATCAGTTAGTATCATGTGTGCAATTGTGCATATACACACTAAAACATAGACCTGGATGGCCAACTTCCAAAAGCCTATGTGGAAATAAATAAGTCAGCACCACTAAAACCCTATTAAAACCTAATCTATAGGGGGTCGCTATAGGTAAGATTTTAATAGGGTTTTGGTGGTGGGAGCAACCTCGTACGCTCCCACTGAAATGCATGTGCAACCTCCACTCCATACACACGAGTACCTTCAGGACCCCTTTTCTGGATTAGTGGGGATCCCAGTGGTCAGACCCCGACTGATCATAACTAGAAATGAGCGAGCGTACTCGGAAAAGCACTACTCGCTCGAGTAATTTGCTTTATCCGAGTATCGCTGTGCTCGTCCCTGAAGATTCGGGTGCCGCTGCGGCTGACAGGTGAGTCGCAGCGGGGAGCAGGGGAGAGCGGGCGGGAGAGAGGGAGAGAAAGATCTCCCCTCCGTTCATCCCCGCTCTCCCCTGCAGCTCCTCGCTCCGTGCCGGCACCCGAATCTTCAGGGACGAGCACAGCGACACTCGGATAAAGCAAATTACTCGAGCGAGTAGTGCTTTTCCGAGTACGCTCGCTCATCTCTAATCATAACATTACTCCCTATCCTGTAGAATAGGGATACATTTGTAACCTTGCACAACCCCTTAAATTTTGAAAAGCCCTATAGTGTACATTACAAATGTGAAGCTCATAAATGAATTGCCTGAAGCTGAAAACTGCCAGTAGTGTACGGTGTGCATTGTACCTGGTTCAAGCATGTTTTCTGTGAGTGTTTGTCTATTGAAGGGATCTGTAGATGAATTAAGAAGGTGTCTCAGAATGATCGACCGGTCCATGATGGTCCCAGATGGCAGTCTCACTGGCTCCGACATCAAAGTGTCCATCAGTGGATCTGGAAGTGATAAAGATAAAAACATATTTTTGCCAATGCAATGTGCCAATGTCCCAATCTTTCTCCTGATGCATTACAAATAGGTTGTGACCCGTGTCTGAATCAGAGGGTAGTAAAGTACGCAATCTCAATAAAGAGCCATGGTGGCTGTTGAGAACACTTATTTCATGTATTTAAAATGAAGAGGTCGCTAGGACAGACCCCTTTAAGGACATCATCTTTAGTGGCATTTGATGTAAGCGTGCCTTTAGTTCATATGTTACAGCATTCTGTAAATGCATTACTTAAAAACAACTCCTTAAAGTTTGGGGATAAAAATCGTGTCCCAGGACTGGAGAGCGATGGGGGCGGTGGGACATCATGCATTGCCCTCCCGATCTGCCGGGTCTCATTTTCGGCTGTCCAATATGGCCGATGCAATCTACAAACTACCCAATCCCCATAGTGCATTTGTAGTGTTAGAGTACCAATTCACTATATCTGCTCTCTGATTGGCCAGGCTTGCTAACATGACCATTGCTGGCCAATCAGAGGGCAGTGCACAGTGTGCATTATGTAGAGAATTGCAGTGGTCATTTTGCATGGCCGAAAACGGTACCCAGAGCCAAAAATCATAGGGACAGCAGAAGAAAAACTGCTATAGCTCTGTCCCCTTAATGGTCCGGTCCAGAATCTTATCCCAAGAACTGAAAGGTCACTTTAAAAACGCCTTCATTAACAATACAGAAGAACCTTGAAAGACATTGTGGAATCCTATTCTTTTTCCTGAGACGGTTACGGATACACTATTCGTATACCTCTGAACTCATCTGGTGCATCACTATAATCGATCTCTGCCCGAGCGTTCCTCGCCACAATCTCCTCCACCTTCTCTGCCAAGAGCTTGAACTTCTCAATAGCAATAGTGGATTTAATTCCGGCCTTTTTCATCTTTGATATGACCTCCTCGAAAAGTTCTTTGCTATAAGATCTCTGGAGGACAGGAAACACAAATGACAATTATCTGGATTTATTGCACACGGAGCTTGTCTGTATACTGAATGCAGATGTAAATTACTAAATGTCCTTCAATAGACTGTCACCCCTAGTGGCCAAAGTAAACAATGCATATGTATGATAACCACAGTTCGATCAGGTGGTGACACAGACCTGGTCATCCGCTATGGCCTTTGCAAATCTGGCACAGTCTAAATGCAGGTAGATATCAGTGAGTTGATCCAGAAGTTTCTTTGGTTCAAACCCATACTTCTCTGGGTTCTCCACCTTCAGGTCTCGACATTTAGGTCCGCATAACTGCTGCAAGTTAAAATTTAGCATGGCCGCTAACCGGGGGCCAAGCTCCTGCAAGAGAAGGAAGCAGAGTATACATTGGAAGGGATAAATATAACAAGAGCCACGAAAAAAAAAAAGAAGAAAAACGTCCACTTACAGGTCTAAGGAACGGCTTCTGCACTTGTTTGGTAAGAATGTGAAACATGTCAACAGTCTCAGTGGCTAAAGCGAGATAGGAACGGGACACGCGCTCATCCTGAGCCAGCTGAGACTGTCGGGTCTGCTGCTGATCCTGCAAAGAAGATATCAATTGGAGTTTTACAATTCTTCCCTAATAAATGGCACATAACCAATAGGACTCTTCTAACACAACGGTTCAGCTGGTAGGCAGATGGGACTAAGCTGGGAGTAGAAGAGACTTCTCATCTTACTATTCCCTGCCCAGCTCTGGCAGCCTTGCGACGAGGGTCCACTTTACATATAATGTTTGCATCCTCAAACTAACCCGAGGTAGCTGATCCCAGTGCTCCTTGTTCCTCATCTCCTCTTGCATTTCGTGGATTCGCTTCAGGGACTCCAAGCTTTCATCCAGCAGGAAGGTGGTGTCATTAATCAGCATGTTTATGTAACGCACAAACTGCTTCCCCGAGCTGCAAATGGAAGAACGCCTCTATATCAATTCTGCCACAAAGCATAACAGAAAAGGCGAAATCCAAGAACGTCACAGCTAAAATGAGTCATGGCATGACCAAGATACCAGACAGAGAGAAATCACATATAGACACATTGTGCTCTCTGCAAAGCAATGCAAACACCAGGCTTTCGTGTCAAGTTTACAAATGTTTCTACCACCATCAGCCATTCCATGATTGCACAATTACCCTAATGTTAATGGCAAATGAGAACCACTCACTTATATAGCATTACTTCACTTCCCCATAAGTAACATCCCCATATGTGCATCCTCACAACTGCTGATTACAGGGGGTTGTCCAGCGTACTGGACATTTCCCCTATAGGGCCCACTGTGCTAAAGCAAAAGGAGCAGCGCTTACCTGTTCTCTACCACCACAGCCCCACTGTGGTCCCATGTTTGTCGCGGCAGAGGTCACTTGACTACTGCAGCATCACCATTCATTCCAAATCCTGGCATTGCGGTTCCCAGGATGTGAGCGCTGATGACCGGGGAACAGGCAGTGAGGTTGCAGCCACAAGAAACACTAGGACTACAGCAAGGCTGTAGCAAAGAAACACTTGCAATCCTCTGAAGCGTATCAAACAAGCGCCTATGGATGGCAATTTCACAGAAACGATGCGAGGCGTTTTTGAATGAAAAACGTACGTTGCCAAAAACGTCTGATATCGGGCAGAGTTTCTTAGCCAGATCTTGCACTCACCAGTGTGTCAGGTAGCCTTATAGGCGCGATCTGCTACACGTCTATCTGGGTTTTTCTATACAAGTGACATTTTGGGTGTATTTAGGCCAAGCAATGAATTTTATTGGTCCTTTTATTCTTTTAATTAAGAGGTGTTCTTATATCTTTGCTATGATTAAGAACTGTAAAGTGTAAACGTGTTAAGAAAGAATTTTTGTATTTGGCTATTTTGGAGTTGCTCTATTATATGGATTTGGCGCCACTGAAGTGGCCACAGCATTTCTTTCCCAACATCGATGGGTGTCCCAGAGTTTGGGCCCTCTTTGTTCATAACGGATGGCATAGCCATGTAAAGGGTAGTATAAAAGACATATAAAGATAGTTATATAAAATGGGAACACTTCGATTTGGCAAGAATGGGCCACACATGGAATATTGTGGACAGTTTGGGGTACCGGTCCTCAAGGAGGACATATCAGAGCTTGAACAGGTATAAAGACAGGCAACTAAAGTAATAAATGGAATAAATGGACTACAATACCCAGAGAGGTTATCAAAATTGGAGATATTTAGAAAAAAAAAAGACAGCCGATGGTGCTGTCAGGCTTCTGGTCTGAGATGTTATATCCTCCAAAGTTACGGATTTTCCTCCTCTCCCAAAACCACCCACATTCTTCCTCCTGCACCTCAGAGTCATCTCCACTTACTCCTATAGGCACTCTGTGGTGAGACACCTGGTTAATGCATCAAGAGCATGCATCCCAAAGCTATGGCGACAGACGTCACCTCCCTCTAGCTCAATGTGGCTCCACATGATCCGCCAGACGATGGAGAACCTTACAGCATCCATTAAAGACACTCAGGACAAGTTCTCTAAAACCTGGCACTACTGGGTTGAGTGCCTAAACTCAAAAGGAATATAAAAACCTACTTGTCAATGACCTCTCCAGCCCACTACTAGGGGTCCATGCACAGAATGGCTGGACACTGTGCACCCCTCTTTCCCCAATAAGGCAAAAAGGGGGTTAGGTGTATGGGGCTGGTTTGGTCCTACTTACCCCCTCCCTTTTTCTTTCCCCCCACCCTATACCTTTCGTGTGCACAGAGTCTTCCTTTCCTCCCCCTTTTCACCGTTCTTTGGTTCATATGGACCAACAGTCAACTTCCAGTATAAAAGAATTCCAGGCCCAACATTCCTGTTGGCGCATGGGTACCAAACACATTCACTCCTTACGACACGAACTCCATTGTGTCCCTGACTGTTTCTGCTAGGAACAAGCTTTGAAAATATGTAAACCTGACATTACCATTGTATGTGACAATGTTAGATTTAAAGGGGTTGTCCTGCGCCGAAACAGGGGTTTTTTTTTTCCAATAGCCCCCCCGTTCGGCGCGAGACAAACCCGATGCAGGGGTTTAAAAAAAAAAAAACGCATAGTACTTACCCGAATCCCCGCGCTCCAGTGACTTCTTACTTACCTTGCGAAGATGGCCGCCGGGATCTTCACCCACGGTGGACCGCAGGTCTTCTCCCATGGTGCACCGTGGGCTCTGTGCGTTCCATTGCCGATTCCAGCCTCCTGATTGGCTGGAATCAGCACACGTGATGGGGCGGAGCTACGAGGAGCAGCTCTCCAGCACGAGCGGCCCCATTCAGAAGGGAGAAGACCGGACTGCGCAAGCGCGTCTAATCGGGCGATTAGACGCTGAAATTAGACGGATCCATGGCGACGGGGACGCTAGCAACGGAGCAGGTAAGTGAATAACTTCTGTATGGCTCATAATTAATGCACGATGTACATTACAAAGTGCATTAATATGGCCATACAGAAGTGTATACCCCCACTTGCTTTCGCGGGACAACCCCTTTAAACTATATTCTAGAAAGAAGAAGAAGAAAAAAAAAAAAAAAAGAAGAAGAAGAAGGACGGCTCAGCTGATGAACGACCTAATAACTATGTATGGATCTGACCTGTTTATACCCAGGACTGCAACGTTAACAAGAGGAAATCCTCTACGTCTAGAGGAACGAAGATTTCATCCCCAACATAGAAGGGGGTTCTTTACTGTAAGAGCAGTGATACTGTGGAACTCTCTGCCTGAGGACGTGGTGATGGCAAAATCCATAGAGGAGTTTAAGAGGGGACTAGATGTCTTTCTAGAGCGCTGTATTATTACAGGGTATAGACATTAAATAACCTGCGGGTGTTGTTGATCCGGGTCTTGGAGTCAGGTAGGAACTTTCAGAACGTTGATCCAGGGACTATTCTGACTGCCATTATGGATTCGGGAAAGGAATTTT
This sequence comes from Eleutherodactylus coqui, assembly GCF_035609145.1. Classification (NCBI taxonomy): domain Eukaryota; kingdom Metazoa; phylum Chordata; class Amphibia; order Anura; family Eleutherodactylidae; genus Eleutherodactylus; species Eleutherodactylus coqui. The sequence goes on from NC_089842.1 coordinate 36,091,207, forward strand.
TTCTCCCAAATGGGGCAAATTGGCTTCTGTCTCATAGGGGTTTTTTTTGCCTTCCTCTGGATCAACGGGGGGAGGAGTGAAAAATGCTGAACTAGATGAATGTTGTCTCCCTTTGGCCTAACATACTATGTTACTATCAGGGCACAATACATAAAAAAGGTTAGTCACAAGTAGTGGTGACATGGGAAGCCCTGACTGAACAAATCTATCTCTTCCTCACACAGGCTGAACGTAGGTAGTCAATCTTCATGCTCATTTGCTGTACAGTTGAACTGAAATCAATAGCCATTATTGGGCAGAGTTTGCCATCTGGAACCCCTTTAGCAAAGAGGACCTATAGTAAGTAATTCGGCTATTGCTATCCCTATCAAGCAATCTAACGTGTGTCTCCAAGTGGTGCCTCCCTGCCAACAGTCACCTAATCACTTTAGAGAGCATCTTCCATAAGGTTAAAGGGACTTTGTCATCCTATAAAGAACATGTGCCAATTGTTTTTGGTTATGCATTGGACGACATGTTTAGAAAGCCCCTTTTCAATAAAAAGCCAACTTGTCTCATGCAATTCCAAGCTGATCTGTGGTTTGTGCCCAGTGCTTCTTACTTGAATTCTTCCATAAAAGTGCCGTGATGAGCCGGATTCTGCCAGAGGCTTTTGAAGATGGTGCTTATGTGGTAGCGTATGGTGAACTTATCATAGAACTCGCTGGTAGCGCCGGTGTGCTCGACATCTGGGAAGAGAGAAACGGAAACTTTCACTTAACTGAAGACGAGGCCAACGAGAAAGTAGCTGATGAAACGGAGCATCACTTAAGAAACACATGCCAGTCCCCTAGAGCTGCGAGGAGCTCGAGGCCGCGACAGAACCAGAGAAAATCTGATTTTGCAAGTCGACATAGCAGAACTAATGGAAGGAATCACTCTTGCAGAAGACATGAAAGAACTGTCCGAACAAACACAAGGTCACGGCATGCAAGGCACACGCATCTCCTGCATGCCTGCTCATTAGCTGCTGAGGAAACAGCTTGGGGGGGGTCCATTATTCATCATGTTCTCTAATAGATTTAAAAAGCTATTTACTTAGGTCTTCCATTATATGGCGTCACAGGAACTGCGCGCACGTCAGCGGTAGAATATGACAAACTAAATATTATAGTGCTTAACCCTTTTATGTCTGAAGCCTAGTTTTGACCTAAGGATACAACGACTTTTTGGGACTTATATCTCAACTTTTTAAAATCCTTAACTGTTTTTGTCTGTCGGCATAGCCACATGCAGGCTTTTTTTTTGCATCATTGCATTTAAAGACCCAGAACTTCTTTATTTTTACCATGGACAGAAGGGTGTGAGGGTTGTTGTTTTTTATGTGACGAGCTGTAGGTTTTTTTGCTACCAGTTTGTGGTACATATGACTTGGAGGGGGGGGGGGGGGGGTGTGGAAATCCCTTTATTTTGATTTTTAAACAATAGATTTTTATTGGCATTTCTAAAGTATACAAAGCAAATTAATGCGAGAGTACATCAATTAATATCCATTAGAGATGAGCGAGCATACTCACTAAGGGCAATTACTCGATCGAGCATTGCCCTTAGCGAGTACCTGCCCGCTCGGAAGAAAAGATTCGGCGGCAGGTGGGGAGCGGCGGGGGAGAGCGGGGAGGAACGGAGGGGAGATCTCTCTCTCCCTCTCCCCCCCCCCCCCTCCCCCCTGCAACTCACCTCTCACCCGCGCGGGCAGCCGAACCTTTTCTTCCGAGCGGGCAGGTACTTGCTAAGGACAATGCTCGCTCGAGTAATTGTCCTTAGCGAGTATGCTCGCTCATCTCTAATATCCATCAATGCACATCATATGCATTTTAACAACTTTTGAGAGGGAGCTAAAAATCACTTTTTGTGAAGCGAAAGGAGCATAAAGAGCATTCTGGACCTTTCTTTGCCTTTTATTTTACTTTTAATTTAATTTACTTTTACTTGCCTTCCAGTGTTCACTTTATTGTATGGGTCATTATGGGTGCAGCAATTTTTTACCTCAAATAAAGGGGGGGGGGGGGAAACTCTGCAAAAAGTTAACGTTTTTACATTTTTTCCCCCCAAAATTGTTTTTAAATGTCACTGTAGGGAACATGGACCTGCGATCTCAAGATCATTCAGATAATACCCTGTAGTACATTATCTATATACTTTAACTATTACAGTAGCAGACTCAGAAGCCATTGACTGCTGCCCGGTTGCCACACCAACCTATTAGCCCTCAGCGATTATATGGTGGAGGACCGATGAAAACCAGAGAAAGCTCCCTCCCTCTGTTAACCTGGTCATACCATGATCAACCACTATCGCGGCATGCAAGTGGTTAATGCTGGGGGATCTATATTTTTCCTGATCCCGCCAACTGTAGCAGCACCCTGGCCTGTCTGTACCACAGGCGGTTCTCGTTGCGGACGGCACATGCTCAGCTTCTGAGTCTGCATTATCTGTATGCTGTAAATATAGGACATTTCGCTGCAACCTTTTCCTTCCCTTGACATGTGCATGCCATGAGTCAAGAAGGGGTTAGTAGTGAAATAGATACCTCGTTAATAGTCAAATGCATAAGAATTGACTTTGCTATGAAAATGGCTTGTATTAGGCTAGGATTGCTGCCCAGTGCCAATCAACAGGATGAAATGACACCACAGACCACCACCACAATGCAATCCTATTACATCAGGTCAACCCAAAACTGGTCGAAATAACAGGAGAGGAGGGACCAGAATAAAATGGACTGAAAGTTAAGAAAAAAAAAAAAAAACTACTGTGAATGGCTACATTGTCCCTTACCTGTGTAAAACTTCATCAGCGAGGGTACAAGAAGTTTGGTTGACAAAGGGTGACCTTCGATCATCTCAAAAAACTTCTGAGTCCGATGCTGAATTGCTGGATTAGTTACAAACATCACCTCCACCAGCTTGGCCACTAAGTATGGGTTTCGGATATAATTCTGGTTGCATAGTAGCACCACCAGGAACGTCGCAACATCCTGTGTACAAGACTCAAAAAGAACCTGAGGAGCATATCTGGAAGAAAGCCAAGAAACGCAATGATTAAAAAACGCCCCGGCAAGTGATCGACAAGAACTACAAGCCTTTACGGGACCGTGTAGAGCCGTATACAAAGAGGAGCAATGATAAAACAGTTTACTTACTGCACAATAAAAAACAAAAATTCAGCTACATCTTCTACATAAAACTCAGGCAGTGCAGCAAATATCTTGGGAATGTCTGGACTTAAAGGCAGCGTTATACTGGGAGAGAAGAAAAAAAATTAATTTGTCATGAGAAACCCTGATACAACGATAGTTATATTAAAATAGAAGTGACCAAATTATAGAAGAGAAGTGCAGAATTTGGCTACAAACGCGCACTGCTAATCTAGATGTTAAATGGTCACTAGCGTTTCAATCCACTTGTGCTTATGGGATTTGCACTTTATCACCAAGTTAGCACTTTTGATAGTTAACGCCACTTCAGAGACAGCGCTCGATGAACCAATCACAGGCATTTATTGAATGACATTTGGCTAAGGTGGCGTTCCTGAACCAATCACAGCAATCTCTTGCTAGAGGCGGGGTATACAAACCCTGTTACCAGAAAGAGAATGCTCCCTCACCGCTGAGGACTACACAGAAGATTACCGGAGCGCCGCAGCCCAGCAGGAAGGACCTGGACGGCGCCTGCTAGGTTAGTATTAAACCACCCCTGAAAATAAGACACCGTGCCTCTTTTGCGGCAAAAAATATAAGACTGTGTCTTATTTTCTGAGCAACACGGTATGATGTACCGATAGATGCCAGTTCCACCAAATGCCCTTGGAGGGATGGTACATGCTTCAGATCAAGAGAACTTACCTTGGGTAAGCAGGATCCACCATGCGTAATAAGAGTTGTATAACCATTCCATAGAAATTGAGGCATCTTCTAAGGAAATTTTCGTCCAGCAAACCAGCATCAGCACAAGCCTTGCAACGTACTAGCTTCTGCAGTGTCAACAGATGAGGAAGTCATTAGATTTCAAAGCACTGAATTTATAGTGGTTGCTAGACATACAGCGCACAGAAGGAAGACCCACTCTTACAAGGGTGAGCTCACAGGGTGGGAACGGACGTGGATTTTCCTGCTGCGAATGGGCAAAATCTGCATATGGATCTCGTTAAGAAATGACATGTCGTCACTTCTTTAACAGATTGTTGCCGAATTGCGGTGGAAATTTTGCATGTAGGTTTTGCCCATGCATGGGGCTAAATCAAAGTGTAAATCCATGGCAAAGCGTATGCAGCTTAGCTACAGATTTCTGTTTACGGTTTAAGAAATGGAATCAGTGTGGAAAACTCCACATCGAATTCTGCAGTGTTAATACAACCAAGAATCTGTGACTTGCTTTTTTTTAAACTCGTTTTATTGAAAATAAAAGAACATTTTAGGTTTAGGTTCAAGTACATAAAAGCGGTTACAATTGCCATAATGCGTTTTGCGTGTGGGTTGTGGTTGATGAGCCACACCAAATTCCTCAGATTTTGTAGAATTTATCTGGGCACTTTCTATATTATTTATAGACTATTTTTCCATATATGGGAGAATAGAATGAAGCAGATTATGCCAATTGGGGGAGAGTCGGGGGTCTCCTATCCATCCAGTGCAATGCTACAGCCTTACGGGGCAGAAACAGCATCTCACAGAATCTATGTTTTTAGTGAACTATATTGCCAATATCCTCCTCAAAATGGCGAATCAATGTATACCCTCTCCCAGAAGGACTTATTCTTCCTGCGCAATACAAAATATTCTGTCAATAAGAACAAACCTTCAGCTGAGTTTTACAGCGTTTTAGCATCTCTCTGTGTCTGGCAGCAAGCGGGGAATCTTTCCATTGACTCTCATTGTTCTTCAGCTCTTCCACTGTCCTAAGGTTGAGTAGGAAGAAAAGCAGTAATACGTACATGTTTTCAGTAAATCTATGAACCATGAATACGTTACCCAACTGCTGTGAATAAAATTCTGATACAACTGATGAAGCAGTTCCCACTTCCTATTCATATCCCCTGCATTTAAAGGGGTTGTCCCGCGAAACAAAGTTGGGTTATACACTTCTGTATGGCCATATTAATGCACTTTGTAATGTACATTGTGCATTAATTATGAGCCATACAGAAGTTATTCACTTACCTGTTCCGTTGCTAGCGTCCTCGTCTCCATGGTGCCGTCTAATTTTCAGCGTCTAATCGCCCGATTAGACGCGCTTGCGCAGTCCAGTCTTCTCCGTGTTGAATGGGGCTGCTCGTGCTGGAGAGCGCTCCTCGTAGCTCCGCCCCGTCACGTGTGCCGATTCCAGCCAATCAGGAGGCTGGAATCGGCAATGGACCGCACAGAAGACCTGCGGTCCACCGAGGGTGAAGATCCCGGCGGCCATCTTCGCAAGGTAAGTAAGAAGTCACCGGAGCGCGGGGATTCGGGTAAGTACTATCCGTTTTTTTTTTTCAACACATGCATCGGGTTTGTCTCGCGCCGAACGGGGGGGGGGGGCTATTGAAAAAAAAACAAAAAACGTTTCGGCGCGAGACAACCCCTTTAAGTTAATGGGATCCAACCTAGGACCTCCTGGTGAAGCCAACTATGGCACTAGCGCTGTCCTCCCCTATAACGACATCCGGCCCTGCTGCACTGACAGAAGAGTCCCGAGTTGATGGCTTCTCTTCATTATGTTCATATGATTTAACAGGGTCTATAGGAAGAAACGCTTTCCAAAGAGCAAAACTCTGTCCAAATTACAAATGCATTGCAGCTAACCTGTTCAGCTCCCGGATGGCCCTTAATCGTCGGATATAACGGCGGCAGCTAGGCAGAATAGCGAGGTGATGAGCGTGCAAGGTCAGAAAGAAGCACTCCGTAGGAAACTTGGGCTCCGAGAATGAAGAAGACTCTTGATCTACAAATGGTATAAATCAGAATACATATTATGGGATATACATTAGAATAGCCATTGTATCTACCTGGACAACTAACCTACTAATGTTTATGTTAATCTTTTTGAATGCCAGGAAAAAAAAAAAAAAACAGAATCCAAATAGGACATGACACCTACTCAGCTCTGCCATCCAGCTGGCGACCTCCTCCATTGAGGCTTTGATACGGGTCTCATCACTGGGCAGTGCTATGCGACATTTTGCATGGAAAATATACATGGGGTCCACAGTTTCCAGCTTAATCTTGGTGCTAAGCTGCTGTAACACCCATAAAAAGTTCAGCATGAAGCCATCGGTAGACACCAGCCGGTCGTCCGTCTGTGGTGTACAAAAAACAAACTGGATTAACAATGCTCTACTGTCATACAAAAGACATGAATTGTGGAGGAAACTATACCTGCATCTGTGCCTTTTTCATATTGCCATTGACTATGGCAGCCATGTAATTCAGAGCAGATTCCCGGGTCTCACCATTTAGCAAAATACTGTGTAGAATCTTGAATAATTCTTGCTAGAAACAAAAACATAAAAAAGGCATGTAATAAATTCTTGCAGCATTAATGAAACCTTCTGAATTGCATCTAAAAAATTATACCGGCAGTGGAACCCCGCCCCCATGTGGTCAAATTACCAAACTGTCCAACTTTAACGAACGGCACATTAAAAAGGGGTTGTCCCACTTCTAGCAGTTTTACTGCAGGATTCAGACTGCTCCAGACATTGCAGAGTGGCCCAAGTTGGTACTGCAGACCAAGTCCCAATCCCTTCAGTAGGACTCTGTGCCAACCCAAACCACTGTGCAATGTAAGAAGTGGTGTGCTTCCCACAGAAAAACAGCAAGAAGTAGGTCAACCCATTTAACGTCCTACATCATACTGTATATTAAACCAGTAGGATGGGGAGGGCTCAGCAGCCATGCATGCACCATATCCAGTAGGTGGCTCTCTGCCATAAGCCAACGATGATCATGCTCTGCACACTACCTGTTATATTACAGGTGCCTATAGGGCTTACTAGTCCAATGGAACTAAAGCACTTAAATCCAATTAGCAGTAGGAATTTAAGATTCATTCAGCATGAGTAGATCTACATTTCTACTGCAAATTCGATTGGTATTTTGCGCACCTGCAGTAATACCAATCATGGTATTCGAGTAGTATTTTACCTCTGTTAGCCCATTGGCGCTGCACTGGTGTGATCGTGGGGTGATGATTGACTGCCATATGATAGTCTTGGTCTTTAAGTGGGATTCTGGGCAAAAACTATTGATGATCTACCCTTAGGATAGGTCATCAACATTTAAATCAACTAATTCCCGGCCCGCAGTCAGTACAGCGGGGTCAGATGTTGTTATAGGAAACAGCAGAATTGCCATAGTTGAGCTTCACTTATATTAAAAATCCACAGAAGCTGAAGCAGACTATTAAACTTCCGCCTCAGACACTGTGGTCAGACATGGAAGTTCTTATGGATGTCAGTTGAAGTGAAACCAGCTATGGCACTTCTGCTGCCATTTCTTATGATATCCAGCCCTGCTGCACTGACGAGTGGAGTGATTAGCTCATCATTGGGGATCCCAACCAGCGGGTCTTCAGCAATTAACTAATGATGACCTACCCAGGTGATAGGTCATCAATATTTTTTGCCTGGAATACCCCTTTAACAATGGTCCCCATATCTGACATGTACAAAAGCCCATTAGGTTTTGCAAGACACAGCACCTAATCAGCAGCCAGAGTAAAGGCCCATTTAGACAACGATTACAGCTCAAGAGAGGTCTTTTGAGTGATAATCGTTGCATCATTTACATCGCAAGATGATCGATCACCTTGCGCTCTGGAGGATGCAGAGAACAAGCGGGAAGCCACTTGTTCACTTCATCCAACTATTCCCCGCTAGGAGCGCCCAGCTGTCTTATAGCGGAGGATGCAAAGGACAAGCGGGGTGGTGGTGGGGGACTGGGAGCGCCCAGCTGCCATACAGCCGAGCGCTCCCAGTGGAGGATGCAGAGGACAAGAGGGGAGCTGCTTGTTCACTGCATCCAGCTGATCCCCCGCTGGGAGCGCCGGGCTGTCATACAGGTGGGTGGGTGGGTGTGTGAGTCCCTGTGTCCTATAAAGCGAATGGGCCAAAGTTCAGCCCAGCTGGCAGCAGTATGAAAAACATTGCACATCCTTCTCACCCAGTTGCCGTCCGAGACCAAATATACAGTGAGGGAGCCCGTACTAACAGATGATTAGTGGGGCTTAGTGGCGGCGGGGGAACAGCAGCAGTTCCCTCCAGCACTCAGCAGTCAGCTGTTTGTATGGGTGGCTCTTCTCCCCTGCTGTGTGGAAATGATCAAAGGTGGGCTCTATAGCAGCTGCCCATACAAATTGCTGATTAGTGAGCTGAACAGAACTGCTGCTGCTCCCCCACCATCAGCTGTAAGTACTGGCGGCTCTCCTCCCCTCCTTATCATACAATGCTCACATTGTCACGTCACACCATTTGTCCTGCAGCAGTCGACACATGAGAAACGTATGCGTGGCTGTACAATGTTTCTGTTATGGGAATGCTGGTCTTCAGGGATTTAATATCAATCCCGTTCGAACACAAATAAAAGAATCACTTAAGAGATTGGCCCCTACAGACATCAGTGCCCACAGCAGCAGCAACACTCACCCGTGCGGACTCCAAGTAATGCTGAAGTGACTGACTGACCACTCGTGTATTTTCTAAAGTAATTGCAGGACCAGAGAAGTATTTCTCAACAACTTTATTCTGCAGTGAGATAAAAAGTTATGCCAATTATATAATTATAACCAGGAAAAATAAAAGGATCTGTTATCTTGACCTTATTCTTAACAGGGAGGGAATGGTTGAGGAAATAGGGGTGGCTAGGGCCATAAGAGGCAGTGATCAGGTCATTATTGAATTTTGGATAAACAAGGGGAGGAAGACCTGAAAAGACTCAGACCTCAAGGTTGGACTTCAGAAAGGCAGATTTCAATGAACTCAGAAAGAGGATAGAAAAAAAATCCATTGGATGTATGTTCTTAAGGACAGAAATGTCCAAGAAGGTTGGGAAATACTGCAAAAAGAGATTCTCAAAAGCACATCGTTAACTATCCCTAAAAGAAGGAAGAATGGGAAGCATTTAAAGAGACCAGGATGGATGAACACAGAACTTTACACACGTTAAAAACAAAGAAATATATGTTTATCAAATGGAAAAAGAAGGTAATATCTAAAGAAGAATATAATGGGGTCTGCAGAAGCTGTAGGGCAAGTGTCAGAAAAGCTAAAGCTAATAATGAATTGAGGCTTGCAACAGAGGCCAAAAGCAATAAAAGTATATTGGGTGGGGGCAAAAGCAAGAGAAAAGTCAAAGATGCTACAAGCAGCAGAGGTAATGGCTGAACCACTCGCCATAATCTTTGAAAATTCCTGGCGAACAGGAGAATTCCCAGAAGATTGGAGAAGAGTAAATGTTGTCCCCATCTTCTAAAGAGGGAATACAGGTGGACCCAGGATACTACAGGCCTGTGAGCCTGACTTTTATACCAGGAAAGATCTTTGAACAAGTTATAAAACAGCATGTATGCAAGTACTTGGATTAAAATAGAGTAACTAACCAGAGCCAGCATGGGTTTGTAACAGACAAGTCATGCCAGACAAATCTAATTTCCTTCAATGACAGAATCACTGTCTGCATTGATCAGGAAAATGCAGTAGATATGGTATATCTTGACTTTAGTAAAGCATTTGACAAACAATCCCACTCATAACGAAAAAAAAAATGATGAAACATGGGAATGACAAGGCAACGGTTAGGTAGATTCACAACTGTCACGTGGGGTACCACAAGGCTCTGTCCTAGGCTCAGTGTTGTTCAACACTTGTATAAATTATCTAATGTAGACAACGGAGGGAAAACTGATCAAATTTGCCGGTGACACAAAGTTAGGAGGGATGACTAACACTGGAGAAGGGAGAGGGAGAGAATTCAAAAAAGATCTAGAAATGCTTACACAGTGGGCAGCGACTAACAGAACGGTATTTAAATGCAAAATCCTACATCTGGGCAATAAAAATGAAAACAAAAAGGCACATACAAAATGGGAGGAATTGGGTTAAGCAGCAGCACGTGTGAAAAAGACTTGGATATACTAATAGATCACAGACTGAACATGAGTCAACAGTGTGATGCAGCAGCAAAAAAAAGGCAAATGCATCTCTGGTATGTATTAAAAGAAGCAGAGAGTCTAGAAGACGTGAGGTAATTATCCCCCTCTCCTCTCCCTTAGTCAGACCTCATCTGGAACACTGTACTGTGTCCAGTTCTGGGCACCCCACTTTAAAAAAGACATAGACAAAGTGAAGAAAGTTCATAGAAGAGCTACCAGTATGGTGAGCGGTGTGCAAATCATGTCCTATGAGGAACGGTTAAAGGATCTGGGAATGTTTAGCTTGCAAAAAAGAAGACTGAGAGGAGACTTAATAGCTGTCTACAAATATCTGAAGGGCTGTCACACTGCAGAGGGATCAGCCCTATTGTCATTTGTACAAGGAAAGACTAGAAGCAATGGGATGAAACTGAAAGGGAGGAGACACAGATTAGATATTAGACAGTGAGGGTGATCAATGAGTGGAACAGATTGCCACAGGAGGTGGGGAGTTCTCCTTTAATGGAAGTCTTCAGAGGCTGGATAGACATCTGTCTGGGATGACTTAGTGAATCCTGCATTGAGCAGGAGTTTGCACCAGATGACCCAGGCGATAACTCATGTTCAAAGATTGTTTTTATAGAATGATAGAGTCTGAAGGGAACACTTAAACATTATAAGGCGGGGGGTGGGAGGGTATGAGAAAACTCAGAGGCAAAAAAGCAAAACCTCACGGAAATCCTGAAGAAACTTACATCATCTTCAGCAAAGACCGAAAGACTGAAGAAAGAACCAAGGTAAGACAGTCGCTGTAGCTCACGGCCAGTCGCAGGGCTCAGAGGTTTGGGTAACCAAAGGGGTAGAGAGGCCATCTAAAACAAAAAGGAGTGCGATGAGGCATTTTGACAAACGGAACATAAGAAAGTTGCAAAGTTCTCAATTTGGCACTGAGAAAAGCAATGAGTCATTATTTGGCCTCTTAAAAGGCCTTGCCATATGACCAGCGATGTAACCAAACCTGAGCACCTGTGTACATACAGCTCTTTCAAGGGTTCACGCCCCTCATCAGTGTAATGTAAGGTTTGGGTTACACCCCTAGGCACATTGCATGGCCTGTAAGGCTCCCTACATCCCTGTGGTGCGCTCTCGTATTGGGCCTTCAACAAGGAAAAGAATATCCCCTCCTGGATACAAAAAGGAATATTAAAATAATAACTTACCAAGCAGCAGACGGGATGAGTCTTTCCAAATTTAATCTCACAAAGTTCACCTAAAGCCTGCAGAGGAGACAATGCATTACTGAAAGCCAAGAACTATAAACGATCACCAACATTCAGCAGAAATCATTGCTAGTAACAGGTTCTTGCACAGAGCATGACCCTGTAGAAGTCCTGCAGAGAATACAAGAGTCAATCTCCTCCTGGGGTGTTCCATTTTCAGCTAAGCAATATCTGAGAGGGCAGGGTTAGCAAAGTCTTCAAGTACCCTTACATGGGCTAATAGTCACCCGAATAATCGCTCAAAAGACCAATTACGGGCAACTGTCAGTCCATGTACAGACAGCCACTGACAGGGCAGACTGAGAGGTCGCTCAGTAGTCGCTAGTCGTTCCATTTCGAAAGCCTACTGAGCGGCTTCTCACTCCGTGGAAATGGAGTCGCTCAATCTTCCAACGACCGCTGCTTATTATGAATGGAGGTGGGTGGTCAAATATACAGGCCGACAATAAGACCACCCAAAACAACGCATTTCTGATGCAGTGAAACTTACCTATTCCTCCCCAGAAAGTCCTCTTACCACATCTTCTCCAGTCCACTGGTCACAGCAAGTAGGCCGGATCTTCCTATTCTTGTTATGGAGCGTCCATTCTCGGCAGTCTCCTTCCAGCAGGTCAGTGTAGGTCACATTACTAGTGATGTAGCGTTAACTGCCTAGCCAGGAATGCTGAGCTATTGCCGAGACTGCGCATGTGCGCTGACTCGCCATGTTCCCATACTATTGCCGCAAAACAGCATGCATGCGCAGTCTCTGCATTAGCTCGGCACTCCTTGCTAGGCTGTTAGCCCTACTAGTGACTTGATACATTACCCTGCAAGAAGGAGAATGCCGGCAATGGACGCTTTGTCACCGTAAGAAGATGAATCGGCCATCTGGGGGGGAGGTGACCCGGGGGACTTCAGGAGACGGAAGAAGATGGTAGAGGAGATGTGGTAAGAAAACTGACGGGGGAGAAATAGGCAAGTATAGAATATATATATTTTTTAATGTCAGAACCCCTTTATCATTCTGCCATGTCACTGCAGCGCCCACATTGATCATCTGTAAGGTGCATGAAGGGTTCTGCTATCTTCTCATGCCATTCTGGCTGCTCTAGGTCATTTCATGTATGACAGAATCAGCTTACTTCTGCACCACCGTTTATGAATCACCCTGTATAGGTCTCATTCAGACGAGCGTGTCCATGAGCAGGGATTATATTTCAAGCATTCTCAAAAAGCCTGAAAAATCATTCTGCATCGTCAAAAAATTCTGAAAAATCATGCTAGGTCTTATTTTCAGGGAAACCGGGTAGGTATTGTACATGTCAGTTGTGTTTATATCCACGCGCCATGCATTTTTCTCGTGTGCAAAAAAAACCCAAAAAACTGAAAAGGGCAAATATTTTTCTTGAATTGCTAAGAGATGATCAGTGAAAAACTGAATGCACACAGGGGTCATTCACAGGCGCTCTGTAATTTTTTCCCCCCAATACACTCATATTGAATGGGTAATTCTGGTTGACAGACTTTAAAAAAAATTTTTTTTTAAAGTACATAGAACAAATCAGTCCATGGCTGGATTCAGACGAACGTATATCGGCTCGGTTTTCACGCCCAGCCGATATACGTCGTCTCTCTCTGCATGGGGGGGCTGGAAGAGCCAGGAGCAGTGCTCTGAGCTCCCGCCCCCTCTCTGCCCCCTCTGCACTATTTGCAATGAGGAGAGGTGGGGCGGGGACGGGGGCTAATTCTCGGAACTTCGCCTTGCCCCCGTCCCGCCTCCTTTCAATGCAAATAGTGCAGAGGGGCGGAGAGAGGGCGGGAGCTCAGTTCCTGCTCCTGGCTCTTCCATCCCCCCCCCCCCCCTGCAGATGGACACCATATATCGGCTCGGCGTGAAAACCGAGCAGATATACGGTCGTCTGAATCCACCCTTAATATGTCCATGTACTGTCAGTTACACACACAGCCCTAATATCTGAAAATATGCCTGTGCGAATTATCCCCAAGTCACACAAAAGTATCTAATGTATTCATAAAGCATTAAGGGGCATGGACCACCAAAGGATGGAAGTAGGGGTCTTGCAAGCCCTCACATGTCTATTTAAATTTCAGTCTCTAGGTTCCCTTTATTGGGATTTTCAGACACAGCTATAAATGATGCAGAGGATTTCTGCGCTGTTACAGAACCTCAGAATTTGCATATATTTTTTACGTGTGATTATTTTGCAATTAAACAGACAAATTTTACAGGATTCAAGACAAATACAGACCATTGCAGACAAACTATAACGAAACCCTTTAGCACACACAGAGGTGTGGTAATGGTGCGGTGATCTGCGGGACGTGACTACGGGGTGTAAATAATGCCGCCCTCCCTCCAATCTGATGCAACTGGAAGAGTCTTTCATCTTCTAAAAGTTCTGGGGTTGCCCCCACTGAGCAGCGGCGCAGCCTCCTTACCATTAACGGGTATTTGAAGTTGTCACTATCCAACGAACAATCTTTAGCTGCCAGAGCCAATCCTTGCAGAATAGGAATAAAAATCTGCGGACATTAGAAAAAAAAATGAATCAGTAAGGCTTTGTTTCTTGGGGGTTCATCAGTTCGTTCCATGTAAAGAGTTGTCACCAAGTTTATAGATTCTCTCAACCAATTACACAAATAGGTAAAGGATCCAGAACTTGGGACCCTTTTAAACGAAACCATTATCGTCCAAATAATTGTTACATCGCGCGAAAATGAAAGTTAATAGTTCAGTGTAAACATGGCAAACGATTGAACGTTGTACGATAATTAGCTTATAAAAGTCGTTGTTCATCATTCGCCAGTTGTTTCGTGTAAATGGAGATGGTTCAGTCATTCGCAGACCGTCCCCGGGCACTTGCAGACATCCCCGACAAAACAATAGACTGAACAAGCTATGACCAAAAAAAACAAACCCGCAAACAATTATCTGTGCATGTAAACAGATGCCGTCTGAAAGTAAACGATATGGCTGATGCTCACTTGTTCCAACGCTAAGTTGACCCTTAGGTTACCTGTTTAAACACCTCCTCATCCTGATATGTCGTCCTTACAAGTTCTTGAATGAAGCCAAAAGGCAAGTTCCTACAGAGCATATATGGCACCAGGAGAGACTGTTGCTGTACAGACCTGAGACAGAAATATTACATGAAAGGAAGCGGCACAACTGGGAAACTGCATGAAGCTTTATATGAAAATCAATAAATCCCCATAGTGGATCGGAGACATCTTGTTCTGGGTGGAAAACTGCTTTAAGAGTATGTTCACATGCTGCAGAAATGCTGCGTCGGTTTTAATCAATCGGTTTTGATGTGGATTGTAACTCGAAATTAGCTGTGGACCACCAGCCGATTTTAGCCTGCCACTGCTCCTACCTTGCAGTTAGAAGCCCCTGACGGCAGCGCACAGAACCGCCCTCACGTGGCAACCACTACTAAGCTGACGGTCAGGCGATGCACCCACTTCCATATCCCCTGACTGGCAGCAGCAGCTCTTAGTTGTAGCTGTCGGGTGAGGAAGGTGAGGGCTGCTCCGTGTGCTGCATTGAAGGGCTGCTGATTGCGAGGCGAGAGGAGTGGCAGGCCGAAAGCAGCTGAATTTGAGCCAGACTCCACCAATGGTGCAGATTTTTACTTTTGATGTGAATGCTGAGGATTTTGCAGCAGGATTTTCCACTGCATTTCTGCTATATGTGAACATAGTCTAAGGGTACATTCACACTAAATAGGCTGTGGATTTGGGTGCAGATCTACACCGAAAATCTAACTGCTCTAAGGCCGAATGCACACGGCCTGGTTGGATTCCGACTGCAAGATTCCCTGTGCCCTAGGGGTGATCCCCACATACCTGTGTGATGGTTTTTCTCTTTGCTGCGGATGTACCGGCGATGATGCGCATGCAGGGCGATTTCGAAATTGACATTTCAGAATCGCCGCGAGATGGGCGGCTTCCATTGACTGCATTGACTGCAATGGAAGCCGTCCGTGTGAGGCCCGCACTAGAGTAGGACATGCTCTAACCTTTGAAGTGGCCAACGCTTGTAACTGCAGACACATCTCCCACTGATTTCAATGTGAGCTGCACTTGCAGTTACAAACACTGGCCACTTCACAGAGGTTAGAGCAGAGACATCCGCTCCAACCCCTGTGTATTTGTGGCGCACAATCAGCGCTTTAATTCTGGTTCAACCCAGTTAATGTGACTGATAGGGATTGAATATCTTGTACTGGGTGGTACCTACCTTGGCTGGGTGAGTGCTCCCTGCAACACCAGAGCAGCATGGCAGATACACTGTGATCGAATGTTGCTCAGGAGCTGGCTCACATCTGGCTGACTGCACATCTACAGAAGGAATACAAGAAAAAAAAGAAGGAGGGGGGGGGGGGGAATTATTATATCCCATCATTATGCAATACATGTCAATCACAGGATGAGGCAGAGAATAGAAGTGACAGAACAAGTGCGCCACCCAGTGGACGCATGATGCCATGTCATCTCATTTATCTTTACCTTTGGTGCTTTTCTCTCCTCTATTCCCACTCTATCAAAGCACTCAATGAGGTAGTTGAGCATCTCTGTTTCTTTGCAAGCTTCTATTGTGAAGTGATCGCCGCAGGACTCCGTACTACTAGTTCCACTGCAGGAGAGCAGAAACACTAGATCAATTTAATCTTAGCAGAAAAAAAAAAAAAGAAGAATTAACACACAAAAACCAATTTTCCAAAATCTGCAAATCTCTATTAATCCTGGATTATCCAGTACACAAGGTCTCAAACTTGAAGATTTAACAGTATCAGCTATTCTCAGGAAAAAAGGAAGTTAGTGAGCAAGCGCCAAAAGACACGAAGTCCAGAACACGAGGTTTGTTAGGGTTTAGTACTCAGAGTCCACACAGCGGTTAGGTCATCTCCTTCCAGTGTAGCCCAAGGATATAACTACTAAGGAATCAAGTAGGAGGCGTAAAACTATAAACCTGGAAAATGAAAACGTGACTATTGAGAGTTTCAAAAGGCAACATAGTCACAGCTGTGCTCATTCCATGCACTACCAATGGCAACCCTTCATTAGGGTACAGCCCCGCGAAGCAGTAGGACATGTTTGTATAGCACCAACGTATTCCGTAGCGCTTTCAGGTAATTTGTTTATTACCCCCAGCAAGTTGGGTACTCATTTTACCAACCTCAGAAAGGCTGAGTCAACCTTGATCCAGCTACCTGAAGCATGCAGGTATTGAGCCTGCAACCTTCAGGTCATGAGTGAGAGCTTAGGACTGCATTCTGCTGCCTTAATACTTTGTGCAGCAGCTAATGGCACACAATTTTACTGGCATTATTGGGCGACCGTTGGCCATCGCGTGTTGTTTCAGCCCCATGTGGTCACTGCATTGTGGGGCTGTACCCTAAACTCATTAAAAACTTACCAAAAATACTCTTGGCCATTACATTATGGATCACACCAATTTAAAAACACCATAGTCAGTCAGTGGCAACCAAAAACAGTTCTTCACTGTAGACACACAATGCCGCTGGGGCAATGACCGACGCAGATCAGAGCAATCAGTAGCCAAATACAGCAAGGAGAATCAATACACTTGTTAAGGGACACTGAGGACCAAACATGATAGGAGTATCCAGTACACCAAGTGTCTCACGTGTATGGCGCTACGACCAGCGCACCTTTGTTAAAGGGGTTGTCCAGTTGTAAAGTATTGATAGTCTATTCTCAAGATAGATGATCAATAGTAGGCCAGGCTGCTTATAGCGGGTGACTGGGCTGGTGCGCTCATAGATGGAGCTGATTTCTGCAGGAAGCAGACAGCTCTGTACTCAATGCAGAGGCCAGGCTTGGTATTGCAGAGCAAGTTACCATTCATGTCAATGGGAATATTGCCTGTAATACCAAGCATGGCTACTGCAGTGAGAATGGAGCCATTTTGCGATATTTTGATGGATTGCACTTTTAATGAACGTGAGGATACCCATATGTGTATTTGAAATTTCCACGAGGGATTTCAACTTGAGATTTGATTGCTTGTAACACATACTGCACTACTTTGGTATTGCAGCATATGGTGCTTCGGCAGGCAGACACATGCCAGTCCTTGGGCTGCCATGACAACTGGACAGTATCTTGCAATCTCATTGTGGGAGGGGGGTGTTCGGGGCATTTAAGCAGTTTACAACCACAATCTCTGTAAACTGTCAATGTTTTGGCTGGGTGTCAGCCCTGTTACAAGCCTATGCCATATTAACCCTGCGCGCCTGGGATGTACATGTACGTCCTGGGGTGCTAAGGGGTTAAAACAAAGTAGAATACGTTCCAGAAGATCAGGCCCACAAACATTTCCAAAAGCAGTCACTTTGCACCTACGTAGCAGCATGCAGCCAGAGCTGTTAAAGAGTTAAATTCAGATAGAAAGTCCACTCATTTGCAAAAACTGCAATGCATTGAATAGGCACAGCAACCGGTACGGGTGAGAGTTAGTGAGCGCTTGGGCACGTCGACATGCCACGTGGCCAGTACCTGGACCCAAAGTGCACACTAGAGAAATCCTCTTCATCGCTCTCCTCGTCACTGCTGACCTCAGCCTCACTGACGTGGGTGAGGAATAGGAGGGACAGAGGGTTGTCGAACGCACTGGCACAATATGGAAACACAAAGTCAATGAGTGGAAGGATGTGGAGGAGGGAACGCACCAAACATAAGGGAGAAGCAAGTTACCCCTGTCTGCCTTTATATGCATTAGTACCCGAGAGGTGTTTGTATCACTACAGCTCAAGTTTACCATCCAGGGGCCCGGGGAAACAAAGTGGCGCAAGGGATACAAAAAGGGCCATATTGGTAGCAAACCAACTTTCAAAGATTTCATCTTTTAAAAAAGGGGGTCTTTCCACCAATCAGAAAATCCCTTCAAAAGAGAAACCCATCAAATACTTGGTCAGACAGGCGTACTTTCCATCCGTGTATGTCGCAGACCCATTCTAGCGTATGAAGTCACGCAACAAACACGCTTTGTCACACGGACTGATGGTCTGTATGAAAAGATTGCTGCCTGCCCCATTCATGTTATAGGCGAGAGTAAGACGTGCCATATGCACCATCCCTGCAGGTGGGACGTACACAGACTGGAGTCCGACGAGAGCGGCGGTCGAGGTTCTCTGGACAGGAGTGGGTCTGGACCTTTTTGGGGTAGATTTCCTGTTTTCTCAGGGACAGGAAGTGAGATGAAATCTTTTTACAGGACACGGACCAGTAAGAACATGACCGTGGCTCCGACCCCACACAATACCAAATAAAATAACTTGCATGGAGTTCCACTTTAAATGCAACTTGGACAGAAGTTCTTTGCTGCGGGAGTGGAGTAACGGATATCATTTTCATGGCTGTCCAACTGCAGTTGATTACCAATAGTAACCACAGCTTGCAGCGATATCATCTGTAAACTCATGTGTGAATTGGGGACACAATTTGTTCCAAACGCCTCTCCCTTGAAGGGTTTTTCCCCACAACTTAAAATTGTTTCCCATCCACTCTGACCTTCCTGGTTGCTGCGGTCCAGGACATGTGACTGCTGCAGCCAATCACAGCAGTGACTTTCTAGAGCCAGCGATTGGCTGCAGCAGTAACCCGGAAGACAGAGGATGAGGTTGTGAAGCCATTTTTAGTTGAGGGAAAACCCCTTCAAGGTCATCTCATCATTCTGGGTAGCCGAAAACTTGACCATTATTTCCTATAGGAGAGTTAAAGTAAAAAAAAACAAACAAACAACAAAAAAAAAAAAAACACATTGCACTCACAGGCAGGATTGGGGGTTTAAGATGCGATATGGAGCCAAGTTTCTCGGATATCATACTTGCCTGTGTAAATACGACCCGCCTCTGCACTGGCTAACAGCAGGATCTAGTCACAGACATGCTCACAGGAGTTTCGTAATACCAGAGTTTTACTTTCCCTCTAGCTCCTCCATTGTGGGAACCTTCAGTCTGCCAGCCCATGAATGTATCAGAACTGAAAGGCCTTCAGCTCCAATTAGTTTCTGTGTTTTAAGCCTCCAATCTGCGTTTGTTTCCAGTTGAAACGTTTATTATTTATATATATATTTTTTTATATTGTGGTCAACGAAAACAGAAGCAAACTGAAAACAATCCATTCGCTTCCCTTCTTCATTTCAATTTACTTTCCATTTAGCTGTTTTCACAACAGAAAAGGTAGATGGTAGCAAAAACCGCTAGTGTGAACGTCGCCTTATATTTGTAAGTTTAGAGCGCTTGTCGCAAAGGTTTTCGATGTGGCTCATTAACCCCTTAACGCCACAGGATGCAAGCTTACGTCCTGCCAGAATGGTACGTGCCACAACAGGGTATAAACTTAAAGTGCCTGTCCACGGGCGAACCACGCCGGCCGACGCTTTCCATAGCATTGCTATGGAAAGCGCCGGCATCTGTCTACGAGTGGAGAATCACTGCAATTCTCCGCTCGCGGCGGGACTTTGCATCGCCCGTGGACAGGGGGCCTTACATCCTGTGGCTGGACCAGGGTGAGAAGTGAACCTGCGCCATCCTGCAGCGGGAGTCAGCTGTGACAGACTGCCTTCTGCTGCCACAGCGGGAATCTGTGAGAACAGTCATGGGTCCTCCACTGGTTAATCGCAATGGGGTGCCACAGCAAAAGAAGGCCAGACAATGGCGTCAAGGCCTGCCATGACCTGTGATTGCTATGGTGAGTGATAATGCATTGCAGTACAGAAGTACTTCCATGCATTATCATAGCTTTTCTGGTTTAAAGTCCCCTACAGGGCCCAGAAAATAAATAAATAAAAAACACGAAGTCTGAATACACACGGCCGGGTCAGATACAGACTGCGCCCCAGCATCGACCCCCGCGAAACCTGTTACCTTGTCTTCTTTCTGCCCCCAATAAATTGCACACTATCCTGCTTTTCCGAAAATAAGATCTACCCCGGAAAGAAGACGTACCTGAATTTTCCGGATTTTCGGGTAGGCTTGAAATATAAGTCCTCCCCGGGAAAAAGGCCCTAGTGGCATTACATAAAATAAATAAATAAATGGAATACTTACCTGGCAGGCTCGGTCCTGGTCTTCCTGCTGCTGTCCGGAGCTCAGCCATGCGTCCTGCAGTCAATGCCGCTTCTCAGCGAGCCAGAGCTCTGGAGAGCAGCGGGAGGGACCTGGACCGAGCAATTAGACAACCCCTGGAAATAAGACCTAGCGCTTATTTGTGGGCAAAAAAATAAAAAATATTATATATAAAAATATAAATAATAGGACAGGGTCTTATTTTCAGGGAATACATAATTTATCCTGCAGGACAAAAAACAAGGAATTGATCCACAATATTTATTTCGTTCACACACACACACACACACACACACACACCACACTAAAAAGCTGTATGCATCTCAAAACTGTACCAATAAAACTACAGCTCGTCACGTAAACCACAAAACAGAAAAAAACCCAAAACTGAACAACTTGTTTAAGGCCTCCCTCACACAGGGCGTTTGAAAAACGCTGTTTTCAACGCTGCGTTACTGCAGATTCCGCCCCGTTTCAGCATCAAGAATGCTGAAGAAAAAAAAAAAAAAAAAAGCAATACTCACCTAGCCACTGCAGTCCAGGTCGCGGCCGCTGGTCTCTGCCGCTGATCCGGGCTTCCTCGGCACTCCCAAGTCTATTGCCGGAGGCCAGGTTTGAGAACCCCGCCTCCGGCAATAGAGTGCTATGATTGGTTGTCGGTGCTTGGTCGACAACCAATCACAGCACTCTATTGCCGGAGGCCGGGTTCTCAAACCTGGCCTCCGGCAATAGACTTGTGAATGCAGGGGAAGCCCGGATCAACGGCAGAGACCAGCGGCCACGACCCGGACTGCAGCGGCTAGGTGAGTATTACTTTCTTTTTTTTCCCCTCTATCTAACTGGGACTGATTTTCGGGGTAGGGCTTCTATTACAAGCCCTCACCCCGAAAATCGGCGAGCGGTTAACGCTGCCAAAAACGCGGCACCAAATGTTGCCGTGTTTTCAGCAGTGCTAAAACCGCTGGCCATTTCATTTTCCGTTTCACATACAGCATTACAGAAGCATATAATGTCCAGCAGTCAGAGGGGAATCTATACTTCATTACCCCTATAGAGCTGAACGCATCATCGTAGCAGCCTTTACTGTAAATACAATGCAGTCACAAGACCCGCAGCATTCAGAGCTGAACTGCAAACTCCAGCAAGTAGAGACGTCACGAACACCGCACAATGCCTGTCAGCAGCCTGTAAAGCCACACACACAGGTTTTTGTTTGACTGCCATTGTCCAAACCGACTGAAACACAACAAACCTGTCACAGAACACCCAGAAGAGTCACCATCATCAACTCCTGTGCCTTGTAAAAATGGGAAACGCAGATCTTCAAGACAGAAAAGCGCACTTTTACTAAGCAACGCAAACCAGTTCTGGGCAAAAAAACAAAAATAGAAAAAGAAAAAAAAAGAAAAAAAAAAAAACCTGCAAGTGATCTGCAATAAAGTTGCACCCCCCCCCCCCCCCCCAAAAGGCAGGTTTTCTGACCACTTCATAAATGTGAAAAGTGACAATAGGGAGTGATCAAACTTAATAAGTAGGAATTCTGAAAATGTTGCAAATTTTGGAACAAAACTATACTTGCCGATTACTGGCTCAAGTTTCCCTTACGTGAAGGGGTTGTCTGACGAGATTTTAATTATAGCCACAACTGTAACAAAAGCGGGGGTATTTCCCAATCCTCTTCCCTGGCGATCCAGCCCTGCAGCTCAATGCTCCCCCTGGTCTTTGTTTAGGAGTGGATACTTCCTGACTGCTGCAGCGAATCAGAGGCTGCAGCCGTTACATACTGCCATGATGCCAGTAGAATAGAACCTGGCCTCTGATTGGCTGCAGCAGTCAGGTGATAGCCATTCCAAAACGAAAACTGGGCGGACCGCGGCGCTGCAGCAGTGGGTTTCCGGGGCAGAGGATGGTTAGGAACCACCGATTCTGTTATTTTAACACATTTTCAGCTATACTTCATAAATTTGCAACCGTTTAATGGGGCTATCCGGTCACCAGATTCTTTTAAGAGCTACGCACCTTGAAATAAATTTGGCGCCAATCCCTCCAATTATCTCCTTCACTTAGACTTGCACAACATATACCAGTCTGGGTTTACAGAAACAGACTTCTGACCAATTAGACAGACCGCGCAAATTACAAAATTGGTCCAAATTAGAGGTTTACATCTGCGGATATTCTCTTAGGCGCGCACTAATTCGCATTTTCCCCCCAACTGCTGTATTCCTCAGAAAGGATCTTTTTATTTCCTAGAACGGCGCTGATTTCACGCTACAATCACAGTTATTGCCTTTTTTTTTTGCATGTCAGATCAATTTTCTGGTGGAAGAGACATTTTAAACCGATCAATTAACCATTTACAGCAATTTAGATTGATATTGGCCTAAGTGCACAGAAACGGATCAGATGTACTTAGTGAACGTGGGCCATCGATTGCGGAATTCAGCGAGAACAAGACGCAGGCGGTAAGATGTTAGGGAACTGAACAGTCTGCTGCTGATCTGAAGGGAAGCAGCGACGTCACATACCCCCAAGCAGCGCTGATATATGCTCCGCTAAGAACTCATTGGCCGCTCAAACAAGCATATTTTTATGTTTTTTTTGCATACTGTAACCAAAGCCAATGTGAATCTACAGACTTAGACAAATTAAACTTCCACAACTCAGAGGACTCTGGAGGGCGCTCTGCTGAGACGAAATTTGGACGATAGCCACTTCAGACAACACATTCACCATTTCTGAAAAAGTACTTAGTAAAAAAAAGTCGTCGATAGGTGGCGCTGTAGTGGACAAGGTCTACCGTGACAGATCTGCATCAGTGTCAGATCTGAAAGACGGCATTTGTTGACACGTTGTAGCGAATAGAGCAGAGTCACTAAGTTGGAAGACAGGATTTTGAACATGGAGAGCATTGTTGAGAACCAAGGGGAACTTCTTGAACATTTACAGTGTGATTTGCGTAGCTACAGCGCCACCTATGGATGACTTTAATAAAAGTGTGGGCTTTTTTTCCATAATTAGCGAGCAAGTAATCTAAACGTGGTCGTTGTCCGAATTCCATCTCAGTTGAACAGCAGAACACCCTCCAGAGGCTCCGAACTGGGGAAGTTTAATTTCGCTAATCCAGTATTTAAAAAAAAAATAAAAAACCACACTTTTCATGAACCTTTTTGGGAGCTGGGTGCAAACAGAGTTAGGTCTACAAACCATCTCACTCTTGTAATATTTTACCCTACGAAGGATGAAACGGAATATCACAAGTGATGCAAATAACTTCTCTTAAAAGGACCATACGGGATCTCCATAGACATGCAAAGAAAGCAGCGAGGGAAGGGAACACAACATTCCGGCGTCATGCACACACCCACAATCTGCGGAGAAAATACCTAGGCGGTATCCGGTTTTGCCTGGGGGACATTCTGGGAGATACCAAAGACCTTCGTCTGGGTGAACTGGCGGGCACGGCTCGAGGACTGCTGGACAAGGTGTGAGGACTGGGTGACGGGTGCATGGCAGGGGTGAGGCTGGAAGTCCTTGGACTGGAAGGGATGGGTAAGGGTCCTGAATGGGCGACGGTGTAGGGTCTATACCGCGATGTGGAGGCAGCATAGCTTAGTGATGGGGTGGACGATACAGGCAAAGATTGCCCAGGGCTGCACGGCTGGGGACTAGAGACGGGGGGCGAAGGTAAGTGGAGGGCTGGCACAGCGGCAGTACGGACGGGACTAGCATCATAAAGACTGGACAGAAAGAGAAAAACATGAAGAAAATGATGTAATAAAAGGAGTTGATACAGCAGAGGAGATGACAGCTTACAAAACTAATACCATATTCAGCTTCGTGGGATAATAAAAATTTAAATATATATATAATTTTTTTTTATTATCTCGAGTATATATCTGCAGAGGTGGTTTCTCAGAATATTGGCAAGTTGATCCACTTATTACTACTTCAAATTTGCTACAGGACAAGATCTAACATTTATAATCCACATCCAAATCAATAGTAAAGACTAAAGGCCGATAACGAGTGACGCATCACACCCCTGCCCCCACTGAAGCCGAAAGAGGGTCAGTCAGCTCTGATATGCCTAGCTTAGTAACCACTTGCTTTAAAAGGGGAATCAGTCATCGGGATATACTAAAGGCCCAATTAGGCCCAAGGATTTTCACTTAAAGTCGTCTTTTGCGCGATAACCGTTGCGTCTAAATCCATGGACCTCGTGCCGTTTTCGTGCACGAGTCGTTCCTTGCTCAATTCTAGTTTTCTAGAATTGAGCGATGAACTCTTATCAGCGGTGCAGGCTGTTATCACGGGAGGTAGTGCAGCCCGCATTCTCAGTGATCCCTGTATTTTATGGCACTAATATTTAATAAAGCAAGTCACTTTTTCAACGGATTGCCCCAATTCTCTTGGATCTGTTATCACAGTCAGTAGCGCTGATAAGATTCTTTCAGCTCATAACCTGCTGGTAGTTCACAGCAGGACGCGAGCTGTAATCGTGGAGAACAATGCAGCTGTTTGCTTATGCAGAACAGCTGTATTGTTCACCGAGTGATAGCGGCAGTGACCCGCTCCACCTGCACAACTCTTAAGTAGCTACTTAGCTACTATAGACTATGCAAAGATGATCGTTCTAAACTGTCAAACTATCTTTTGAGAGACTTTTGAGCGATCATTTGTCAGTGCAAATGGGGTATAAGTAATGGTGCTTGTAGGACAAAGAGACGTGTGATGTGCTTTACATGCTCACCCCGCTGCCCATCCCCACACTGTGACCCATGGAAGTCAGAGTGCAGACATGTCTGCAAACCACGCACTCCCATAGAGAACAATGTACGTTACCGCACTAGCTGCAGAGACGAGGCCGATGTACTGTTCACCTGTCAACTTCAAAATCAGTAACGACGTGGGAACAGGGAGCGGGGCGAGCATGCAAGGCAAATTCCTGAACTCCACAGGACCTGTCCGACAAGCATCATAACTCAGTTTACGGTGCTCGTAGGCCATGACTAGTTCCCTCTAACCATGAAATCATTTTCTTTTCTTAGAATGCTGTAATTTGCGGTTCCTCTATTATTCCTCCTGGAAATATATGAATAAATTGACAAATGGATGTTGCTATTCCCTTGTTCAATGGAGCGTCCCTCCACACTCTCACACTGTCCAATCAGTAAGCCATCCTCCCCACTTTTTCCAAACTCTTCAAAATTTCTTCTGTCTGTATAACCTCTGCTACTATAAAGAACCCAAATGTGTTCCGAAACAGAAACCTGGTGGTTTTACCATGGTTGTACAGACTATGAATATTATTTATTTTTTTCCACAAATAAAGCCTAAAAAACTTTTAAATGAACAAGTTTGCCTCCATGCTGGAACTACTTTTAAACTGTCCAATCAGTTCTGACAGTCTCCAGGTAGAGTCCCATGTAGCCATCGCCACAAAGCTACCATGTGCCCAGCCAGTGATGTGGGTCCATGCAGCTGACAGATGAATTAAAGGGGTGTTCCCATCTCTGCATAGCAGGGTAGGGAAACAGCTGCCATCGTTAGCAGCTCCTCATTGAAAGCCTACGGAAAGAGCCAAACGCTTAGGTTAGCTCAGTTTCCGTAACGCTCATTGACGTAAATAGGAGCTACAGAAACAGCGTAGCACAGCATGCTAGTCTGTTTCCGTAACTCCAAGTAATGTAAACAGCCCAGCATGCTGTGCCACACCGTGTCTGTAGCTCCCATTCACGACAATGAGAGCTACAGAAACAGCGCTCCTCTCTTTCCATCAGGTGGTCGACACAGAGCGCTGTTTTTTTTTCCATGAAAGAGGTGTGTACCGATCTTGGGTTAAGTCTTCACTAGCTGCCAGTTGTTAGTGGCTACAGTTTGCCTAAAACCGCGCAGCCATTAACAACCGACTAACTCATCAGTCACCCGTACAGACGCGAAGAGCTGGCGAGATTGTGGGCTGCATCATTGCCGAAGCCGATACATGGAGCTGTACTCTCAAGAGTTCGTAGGAACAAACCCCTACTGCCAAGGAAAATGGTAACACCCAGCTGTCAATTTATTCATAGATTTTGAAGAGAAACAATAGAAGAGCAGCAAATCCCCCCAAAAGTGCTGCAGGACTATTATTTTATGAAGAATTCAAGCATTTACTGATGCAGACATGCCCGGGGCAGTGACCGTTCCTCTTGAGGGCAGTGGCTCTTTATGCCATACTGGTAGTTTCAAGAAAGGCAACTGGCAGCTCAAGAGGTGCCATATGGACACTCTTGGCATCCATCAGGTAAATGGGACTTCATAGATATTTTGACATGTGCTCCAGGAGTTGTCCCGGAGCATAGACACACTGTGATTTCACAATTCTCCAAAATAGACCCACTATTGGATCCTTGCCTTTTCCAACATTCATTTGCCAGATCGTAGGGTCGTGTAAAAAGGACAATGATAAGTCAATCGAGCAGCAAATGCTCGTTTGTCTTTTGATTGTTAATTTTCAGCAAGTCTGGCTGTACATCTGCCCGGGTCAACGGGGGTATGCAGCCGGCCTATGGGGATGAACCGGCTGGGATGAGCCGGCCTTATGGGATAGGTCCCCATAAAGGTTTCACGGCACATGTAAGTAAACTAGAACCGACTGACACGCTTGTCAACTGAGGCGCATTACATCGAAGCTAATAATCTGCCCATAAAAAAGGCGATTCCGCACTCACAGGAGATTCCGTTACAGAGATTGTGCTACCAGATATCACTTTGTGACGATTAGGCCAAACAGATCAATAATCCTAAATGTTAAACTCCACTTGCCTTGATAAGGAGCTGGCACCAAAGGATCCAGAGTTACAGAACATTGGGCTAGTGCCAGGTGTTGACCCAGAGTTAAGCAATAAAGTCTTCTCTGGGATGCGGGTTGTTGCGATCGGCTGTGACGTGGCGGTCAAGCTGGCGAACGGGTTGTCGTCTTTAGATTGTGTGGATATCATCAAGACTTCCATTAAAATCTGCCCAATTAAGTCTTTAAAATTGGAGTACACTGTAGATAAAAGAAGGCAGCAATAATTAGTAAGCATCATACACCGTCTTCGGAGGTGTGAGGCCTGCCGCGCCTCAAGACAATTCATTGTATTAGGTCTTGGCTTATTTTCAAGAACATAGAAAATACCTTCTTTAGGGTTTTGCCTGAATTGAGCAGATAGAGATCTCAAGAAAACAACGTCTCTGTCTCTGTCTTTCCAAGATACTCTGAAGATCTTGCAGACCAGCTGCAGGGACTGTTCTTCAGACACCTCAGATCCTGAAGAGGACTCCTGGAACCAGAAGAAGGCCAACGATTCAACCAGAAGTAGTAGAACTCCCCCCCAGATGATCCTACCATAAGAACTGCCCAGAGTCTACATTACCTTATCAGTAAGGCTCCTCTTCTCCCTGCGATCGTTCTCGTCCACCTCCATGTTCTCAATCCCTGAGTCCACATCCACCTGGGACATGCTGGGAAACAAGATAGAAGTCAGGGATATTAACTAAATAAAGCCATGTAAGAGATACGGTAAGGGTTAAACAACACTGGCCAAGGTTTCGCTGACAAGCGGGTCTATCAGACCTCTGCTGTACTTACTGAACGGGTCTACAGGGTTTTTAGAACATACTGTAAAATCCTTTTAGCATGATACTAAACCAAGTCTGCTTGGTAGAATTGCTTAGAATGTCCCTTTAACCCCTTAAGGACATGGCCTATTTTGGGCGTATTTTTATCTACATTTTTCAAAAGCCATAACTTTATTTTTCTGCGGCGAACTGCAGTTTTCTCGGTGCCATTTTTGGATATAGACTATATTGTAAAACTTCTATTAATTTTTTTATGATAGCGGGAAGAGAAATCCACTTCTGCCATAAGATTTTTTTTTTTTTTACAGCGCCAATCATTCAGCATAAATGTCAATTCATTTTTTTCTGCGGATCAGTACGATTACAACAATACCAAAATTATTATATTTTTTTAGGTTCCCACAATAAAAATTAAAATTAAAAAAAACAAAACAAAAACACGTTCTGGAATTTATTTCTAAAAATCGCTGCATTTAAAAGTCCTAGAACTTTTATTTTTTCATGAACTGAGGTCTGCGAGGGCTAATTTTTGGCGAGACGAGCTGTAGCTTTTATTGGTACCATTTTAGGGTACATACGGCTTTTTTGATCACTGTTATTGCGTTTTTTGGGAGGCGAAAATGTATTTAAAGAAAAAAAGAATTTTGCCTTTTTTTTTTTTTTAAAAAAAAACACTTTTTGCCGTGCAGGATAAAACGAGTGCTTAATTTATTATATGCATCGTTACGAATACAACAATACCAAATATGTGGGATTTTAATTTAAAAACAAAAAAAATTTCATGTCAATATGGAAAAAAAGCGCTAAAGGGTTTTCCCTACATTGTTATTTTTTAAACACACTTTTTATGTCCCTGTAGCGCGTTCCCTCTGTGAACCCTTTACATGCCGCGATATACATAGATCAAAACAGGGAAGGGGTTAACAGCAGGGGTCGCTGTCCTGATGCACCCCGCTGTTGCAGCAGGAGGCCGGCTATCGGTGACAGCTGGCTCCTGCTGCCGGATACCGCGGGATCTCTCCTGATCTTGCGCTATCCTCAGGATGTACATTTACATCCTATTCCAGGAAGGGGTTAAACAGCTGGATTTTTGGCGCAAATAATTAAACCAGGCTCACATGAGCGTGTGGTAAAACGCTGCGGTCTACCACTGCGTATAGCAGTGATTTTTTTACTGGGTAGGATAGCGTTTCTCATGCACAGTCTGACTCTTTCCCCGCTCTGTCGTTTAGTGACGTTGCGAGTAAATACCGCACGTGCGCAATGTAATTGCGTATGTACAGCATTTATTACGCGCCCATAAAGAAAGTAGAGCCCCATCGTGCGTAATAAGTGGTAAAATAGAACATGGGCGCTCTTTTTACACGTGTATTATATGTAATGTATATACACAAGTGTAAATGGATCAATGAAAAGCAATATACTTGCATTGACTCCATTCACCACGTATAACGCACACGTAATATGCTTTTAAATTACGCCCGTGTGAGCCTGCCTTTAGTTGAATTGCGAATTTCCGCAAGTGTATGATCCGTGGTAAAACGCTGTTCAATCAAGTACATGGGATTACACAATTCTGCTTACACTCGCAGGTCAGGATGGCGTAATCCGCTTGCAGGAAATAGAATGCTGCAGGTTCTATTTACTGCGGATGTGTGTGACAGAGCCCATTGTACTCTATGGTCACGGACATACTCGCAGCCCATACACAATCACATATCGTATAGGCTGCGGGTACCCGCGACGTCGCTAAGCATACAAAGAATAAAAAGCTGTACTGCGCACGACGGCCTGCATGAGTACACGGCAATACGATTACGCGGCTGTACGCAGGGTACCAGCCGGACTAACACGTTCTTGCTGCTAGGTCATCCTTTGGGAAGCTTTCGTCATCCACAAGGGACCTCGTAAGACGATATTCCTTCAATGAACTGTAGTCCTAAGACAAAACCTAAACCCGTAAAGCCGGTTCCGCTAGAATAAACTCCTCTGTACTTTACCTTTTTTCACAGGCAACGCTGTCGATGTCCATGCTCTGAGAACGAGACAGGGACTGGGACTGTGTTTCGAGGCTATTTGATGGGGAACTGCTGAGCGAACTGACGCCTTCACTGCTCTGACTCCGATGGGCCACCCCTGGAACACAACATGGGTCAATACATTAGTAAGAAAAAAAACTAATTACGTTTCTTACAGTAATGCTTAATCAAGGCAATTACACACAAATGCAGATTTTACAAAAAAATTGCCCTTTTTTCTGAAGCGGTCAGTCAGTCCATATACGCATAGACAGCCCATAATTAATCGCAGTTGCCTGCACTACGTGTTCTGCTAAAAAAAAAAAAAACTTATTAAACAGAAATACAAGTGGAAAGATTTCTAATTTTAATGAAAACCCACTGAAAATCAATAAGGGACCAAAAAAAAAAAAAAATGACACTGAAGAATTTACCGGTAATTCGGAACTCCAAGCATCATAGATTCCTATGATGCTTTAAGTTCGAGTCAGGAGACCCATGGTCAGACTGGGACACATCCGTATTACAGGAGCAAAACTGCGACCCAAATACGGAGGTGTAGCACTGGCCAAAGGGGTTGCCAGAACATCAATTGTTGATTTGTGGAGGTCCGCTGCTCGGGACCCCACCCAACAGATAGCTAGGCTCACTGTTGGCGCTGGAAGCAGACTGTGCTGTCAACACTGCAGCGGCCTGGTACTACAGACAACTCCCATTGAGTTCAGAAGGAGCCGTGCCTGCAGTTCCAATCTGGGCCACTGCAATACAGACAGCGCTGTCAGTTTCTAGCACCGTCAGTGGGCCCGGCGATCAGCTGGCATCACAAGCAGTGTACCCCAACCACCAAGCATTGCTGACCTATCTTGAGGATAGGTCATCATTAGTAAAAGTCCCGGACAAGCCCTCTAATGTAATATTTCTTAGAAGTTTCTGAAAATGCCAACACAAATGCTCTTGCAGAAATCAGAAGCGCTCACGTCAAGGAAAATCTTCACGGGTCACCTAAGGATCCGTCAGCCGTCGTAGCGGGAATGTCTATTCAAGTAGACACACGTTAATCTGAGTTCCCCTGTGTTGGTCTAGTTAGCACCACCGCGATGCCTCATAGCGCCGGCCTGTGATCACTAATAAATCAGCGAAGACATACACAGAGCTGACAGCGGCACGGAGCAGACAAGGCTGCCGCCTGACCGACTGCACTCCGTGAGGGGGAGGACTTAAAGAAATAGCAAGACGTCTCCAATTCACTGACAGGAAGCAGAGATGTTGGAAATGATGATGAAGTATAAAGATAGGTCCATATTTAAAAGGGATCTGCCCGATAGGAAAATTCATGTTTATATGGACTTTCACACGGGCGAACGGGATATCAGGCTGTTAAACTCCTTGCCATATCGCGCTCGGGAACGTGTGAGGTGCCAACGGATGCCAGGCGTTTGTGCGTCAAAAGCGCCTCCCATCACTCCAGCACAGTTGCGATCCCCCAGTGCGGCAAGTGTTTCGCATGGTTTTCAAAAGAATGGCGCTCATATTTGCGAGTCTCGCTACGCACAAAGCTCACACGATTTTCTCAGCCGTGTGTAAGTGGCCCAAGGGAGTACGCCAGCGTAAGAGCCCTGTAGGCCGTAGCCAGCAGATTGTAACATGCGATTTTTGTGCATTTGCGAGACACACAAAAATAAAACCCATTACTTGCAATGGGCCCGTTTACACGGGCGATTTTTCTCTCGCAGCAGGTCATATTTTTTGGGCAATATGTCTGTGGAAGCAATGAAAACAAAACTTTGCAGATGCAATTTTTATGCGAGTGTGATGCCAAGATTTCTTAGAACATGCAATTTTCACGCATTTTCATTAAAATTTTTTTTTTAAAAACACACACGTTTGGCAATTTCTTGCAAAACACATAGTAACTGCAGGAAAAAAAAAAATTAAGGCAGGTATCATGCTTGGCCATGTAAATCCAGCCCTAGACAGCTTCTGCAAAGGCTCCCAGCCTGGCGGGTCACACATGACCATGTAATTACATGACCCCGTCCGTCTACATGAGCACCAAGCAATAATCACCCAAATGTGTGGCTGACTGCCGGAGGGGAGCGGTGCGGTCCAGATCAGATCTGTACATATAACAGGACATCCCCTTTAAGGCACCAGTTGGTGGTCATGCATACTGTAGGTCCTTCTGTACATATAACAGGACATCCCCTTTAAGGCACCAGTTGGTGGTCATGTATACTGTAGGTCCTTCTGTACATATAACAGGACATCCCCTTTAAGGCACCAGTTGGTGGTCATGTATACTGTAGGTCCTTCTGTACATATAACAGGACATCCCCTTTAAGGCACCAGTTGGTGGTCATGTATACTGTAGGTCCTTCTGTACATATAACAGGACATCCCCTTTAAGGCACCAGTTGGTGGTCATGTACACTGTAGGTCCTTCTGTACATATAACAGGACATCCCCTTTAAGGCACCAGTTGGTCGTCATGTCCTGTTATATGTACAGAAGGACCTACAGTGTACATGACGACCAACTGGTGCCTTAAAGGGGATGTCCTGTTATATGTACAGAAGGACCTACAGTGTACATGACCACCAACTGGTGCCTTAAAGGGGATGTC
Source organism: Eleutherodactylus coqui (assembly GCF_035609145.1). Lineage (NCBI taxonomy): Eukaryota > Metazoa > Chordata > Amphibia > Anura > Eleutherodactylidae > Eleutherodactylus > Eleutherodactylus coqui. The sequence continues at coordinate 36,123,976 of NC_089842.1, forward strand.
CTGTTATATGTACAGAAGGACCTACAGTGTACATCCCCTTTAAGGCACCAGTTGGTGGTCATGTATACTGTAGGTCCTTCTGTACATATAACAGGACATCCCCTTTAAGGCACCAGTTGGTGGTCATGCATACTGTAGGTCCTCTTATTTTATTTAGGCACAATGAGTAAGCCGCCCAGTGCTGTCGGCCCTAAGCTGCCAGTAAGCAGCAGTGATCTGCAGAGCCCGTAGAGCGGAGGCTCCTGGATATTAGCGCTGCATTCCCTGAATAGCAGGAGGATTTACAAGAGTTGTATAAAACCAGATTGATGGCCTATTTATAAAGTTAATACGGCATCTGTGTTGGGAATACGTGTGGCTGGGAGACTCAGCCGTGTGACCGCTCCGTCCGCCTGGCAACGGTACAGTGCATATAAAAATTCCCAAGGGCTATTACCCCCTATTTTAAACTACTTTGCACCCAAAAAAAAACACCTTTACTATTGTGGATGGCTGGAAAGTGTCACATGATCCATTTCTCAGTTTTCTGCCTACAACTCTTTGCAAAACCTCTTGCATGCACACTATCCGTCCATCACCCACCAACACTATTCCACATTACAGCCAATCTCATTCCTTTTCTAGGAGCCATATAGTCTCAATTAGTTTCCCTAGTCAGTCTCCTTTCCCCTCTGGCAGCTATAAATGTAGTCCTACATCAGTCTCCTTCTCCCTCTGGCAGTAAAAAAAAAAAAAAATAGAAATATATATATATATATTCCCCAGTAAATTGACCGGCAGACAGATAATATTTTCGCAACGGAGTCTAGAGCAGCGCTAAGTACTTGCTTGCTCATAAGATGGTCTTCTCAGATTTGCTACATATTACAGTGCTACGGCAGAGGATCGGGTCAGATCCCGATAAGCAGGGTAGAAGCAATTTGTATAGGCTGCTGGTCTGTTAACAGGATCAATATGCCAAGAACAGGACTGAGAATCTGGCAGTGCTGAGAGTTGCAAGTCCACCAGCTTTTTAGATGGACATGTACATTGCTATACACTCTAAACACCAGGAGGCGCCATAGCACGTAAATACAAAAGCATAACTGGTCATTGAATCATTTTTTTAATGCGTGTAAATGGCAAATAGTTACTTTTTCATGATCTGTATAACAAAAGTGATATTTAATGGCAGAACAACCACTTTTACTTATGGAACAGTGCCAAGAAGCAGGAAACAGAACTTAGCAGCGGTTTTAGCCATTCTACTTACAGAAGATTCAGGACAGACGATAAAAGGGAATTCCGGTAAATTAATTTTGTTTTTTCAGTTTTCACCCATCCACTTGATGGGTGAAAACTGATAGCTCGGTGGGGGCTTGACTGCTGCAGCCCCCACGGATCTGGAGAATGGGGATCCTGCTTGGTCTACTTCCGTTCGCCTCTGTAGCACTATTTCAACCAGAATACTGTCAATTCCACAGATGCGCATGCGTGTAGCAGCTCCATTCATTTCAATGGGCTGACGGAAATGGCCGAGCCCCGTTCTTGGCTATATTCATCAGCCCATTGAGGCCGTGACAAAGATAGAAATGGCTGTGCTTGGCTATCAGCCCAATGAAATGAATGGAGCTGCGGCACACATGCGCAGCCGGCTCTCCACAGAAACTGATAGGCTACCGGGTGCAGCAGGTCTGAGCAGTAATGAGTCAACCGGGACCCCCCCCTAGGCGGGGGAATCAGTGGGGGTCCCAGTGGTCAGGTCTTTGCCCATCTATCCGTTTTCCCCAATCCAGCAATACGACTAAGAACTAGAATAAGTGGAACATGAATGAATGCAGCACCCGTAACGCAGGCGCTGGCATCACTGGCCTAACACAAAGTAAGCCGGACATCACCAAGTTGTCCACCAGGTTAGGAGCCTCCTCTAACCTAATGTGCCCTCCTCTCAGACACGTGAAAAGTCCATTTCCCAAGCTGCAACAACATGATCTGAGCTTGGAGAACATCTGACCAGACGTGTGTTTCTGCTTCCACAGCTGTTTGTGCTAGAGAAGGGCCCGAGCCCGGATGATACATAGCAGGCCTCCCCGCCGGGGACAAGATGTTCTGTTTACACTACTCACAGGAACAGCCACTTCTAAACTTGGTCCTTCCTCAGGATCCGAGCACATGATCACAGAGTGAGGCAATGGAGCAACAACTGCAAGTGGATGTGAGGAGTAGGGCTGTGTAATGGCAAGTGCAGAGTGTTTACACACCGACCCATCAGGTTCCGTCACTTTTCAGCTCGCTTTGCCTCTTCCGTATCTCCCATTTACTAGAATGCAGAACAACTGTACGGAATTCGAGGAGTTACAGCACCGACGGTACCTGCACATCAACCATTCCGGAAGGGCAGACAAAGTTTGCAATGTACATACTTAGTGCAAAAGTTTTACTGACGCATGTTCTCCTTGTTATACTACTTTTCAGACAGTTTGGGGAAGTGTGACTAATTAGTGTAACTTTCAATACAAGTTGCCAAATATACAGTATTGTACAATTTGTAGAAGAATGCATATTAATTGCTCAGTTACACGCTGGCTTCCCATTTTTTTGCCTAAGGGCTAATACCAACGGACGGATTTCTGTCGCGTTTCACGCAGAAATCCGCTGCGTTATCCCACAGCTCTAAGGTTCTATTGACCGTAATAGCTTTCTGCCTTTCAATGGTAACGATGCGGAATTGTAGTCAATGGAAGCCGGCCGTTACACAATTCTTCCACTGCGAGTACAGCGGATGTATCGTGCGATTAGGCATCACCGTGTCATGAGCTGCACTGCGCATGCCTGCCGGCTCACAGGACGGGACTCACGCGCCGGATAAAAGAGGCGAGTAAGGGGTCTTTGAGGGGCGCCGTGTCAGATTCCGCTGAGATATTCTGCTGGCGGAGTCCGACACGGCCGTGGGCAGGAGGCTTATAGGCATCCTCATAGTAACATATGAGGCGTTTGCAATACATTAAAGGGGAATTAACTTTTCAGATGACTTCTGCTCATCTGGCAGCTCGTGTCAGTCTTATCTATTGTCATTTACTTAATTAAAATTGTTGTTGCTTTACTACTCACGTTTGAAGTGGCTGCCACTAGGGGTCTCCCATCCAGCTTCTCTGCAATCCACTCATTATGGAAACGTCCTTGTTAATACAGAAGCTGTGCATCTAACAGGTGCGGTCTTCACAGACTGCAGGCTGACAGATGTGCAGACACTGTGATAAAGGATCTCTGCCTCTCCCCTGCCGTTACAGCGTGTGTGGGTATACTAACCATTAGGCCAGAATGACTATAAATGCCTGAACCATCCTAGGAAAGCAGAGGTGCAGGCATTCACATACTGCCTCCTTGCTGCTTGGATCAGAGACAGTGCAATGCACCATGGGAAGGGCAAGGACGTCAGGACAGTGAACTACTAGCAAAATGCTAGTCTTGCTACACGCACCCTCTGCAGTCTGTGAGGTCTGATTTTCAACAAATAAGTGGGTATGTAGAATCCGATACGTTTCAGAAAGCTTGCTGAAAACTCAGGTACGCTTTAATATTAACTTTCCGTACAGTACAGGGTGAGATGTTCCAGGAATTGGGTACAGGCAGATAGTTTCAGGTAGTACACTGGATAGGATAAGAGCGCACTATGCCCAGTAAACAATTGGTAATACACCAAAAATTAATGTCATCAGTGGGGTCTAGTTTTAGAAATCTGTGGGTCCAAGCTCCCAGAGCGGCAGAACACTGTGTGAGGTTCAGGTAACAGATCTCCAAGGTAAAAAGGCTGCACACGAAATATAAGGAGATGTTCATCCGCAGCGGAAACAATCCACAGCAAATCTACATCAACTGAAGGGGTGAAATCTGCTGCTGACAGAGGCCAAAACACATGCTGAATGGTGGGGATTTTGCTGGGGATTGTTTCCAATCCGCCCCATGTGAAAGCCCCCGAGTTTAGGTTTACAGTGCAGAATTTTCACATGGATTTCAGCATATAATCCGCACCATAATCCACATGTATCCAGCCTCCCATGGCTTGCAATCTGTAGGACTTGATGTCACTTAGAGATGTTTCCTGCATGGAAACCATGGTCACACGCCAATTAGCCCCATTGAGAGGGGAAAACCTGTGCATAGACCCACAGCATAGCAAATCCACAGCAGAAGTCATAAGAGCCAACCTCTGCTTTCTACTGCAAATACATGTTAGGCTCTCCCACAAGTTCCATCCCCTGTGTGAACATACCCTACGGCCCAATGTCCACATGCATCTCCCACAGCTCTAGAAGCTCATAGGGATGCACTAGCAGCCGCAGGGCAATTTAAAAGCGTGTGAATGTAATTTTTTTTCCCAGCATGCGGATTGCACACATGGGAGGAAATCACAGCATGCTCCATTTTGCCTGCGGATCCCACAGGACGGCTTCTATTGAAGTCAATGGAAGCAGTCATATCCGCGGCACACCCGCAGCCGTCATTGTGGCTGTGCCGCAGATCTGCGAGAAAGCAGGATATTATAAAAAGTTAAAAATTCACTGTGCATGCATCCAGCAAGTCGCATCCGCTGTGCTGAAGAAAGAAGATCCGCCTGGTGCAGAGGCGATCTGCGCTAGAGCCAGAGAGGTAACAGTCCCCCCCCAATGTCCGCGGGCATGGCTGGATTCTGATGCAGGATTCAGCAGTGGAATCCGTGCGTGCGAGTGGACATTGGGCCGGGGTACTTGCACACGGAGTAGATTTGTTGCAGATTTTCTGCAATGGATCCACGTGTGACATACAGATTTTCTCATGGATTTGCAGCAGATTTCAATCAAACCATTGCACAGGGTGAAACCTACAGTGAAAATCCAGAGGAGGAACAGACACGCTGTGGGACTTCTAATTCTGCACTGAATGTCAAATTACACACAGAAAATCTCTCTTTTGCTGGTTCTGCATTACACGGCAGAGATTTTGTTGCAAAAACAGCAGTTATTACTCGCCGTGTGCATTACCCCTAGGCTACATTCACAGGGGGAGTGGGGAAATCGCTGCGTGTCCTATTTTTTTGCATCCCTCGGAACGCATTGCTCATCGTTTTCAATGGGACAGTCAAACACATTGCATTCTGTGTGATGGAAACGCTTTGCGGATCCTCCAATGTGCATGAAACAAACGCCAGAGGATCGGAATTTCAAAGGCCCATTGAGAAGCGCGATATTGGGCCGGGTTTCTTGACCTAATATCGCGTCTACATGTGTGAATGTAACCTTATAATGTCTCGCTCTGAAAACCGTGGTCAGAGACTCCAACGATGTGACTAAACATCAGGAGCTCATTTAAAGCTTGAGGGTTCCTGTATGGCAGGCTGTACTCTATACCTATGTGTTGTTTTATGGGCTTTTCTCAGCAATTTCTCTTAAAACATAAAAAACCATTTCTGGGCTTTGTGTAAAGTTTGTTATTTTGTAACCAAGTCCCCCACTAGTTACACTGAGTGCAGCAACATTACACTGACATTATGCACCGGTAGGCCCATTCCACCAAACCTCTTATGGAGCTACATCACAAGGCAGAGCAAGTCCAGCCGCATCATCTGGATCTACTGGTCACTACATTCCTAGCTGATGCCCATACACATAGCATGTCTAAGTCAAAGAGATGCAAATTAATTCACCAATCAGTCAGAACATTAAAACCACAAAGAGATGAAGTAAAGATTACCTGGCCACAATGGCTTCTGTCAGGGATGGGATGCAGAAGGGCTCATTCACATCTGCATTAGGGCTCCATTGTGGCTTCCAATCTCTTTGTTCCGTTTTGGAGCCGAGAAACGGAATTAAAACTCAAACATTTCTGTTTTTCCCCCAATGATTTAAAAAAACAAACAAAAAAAAAAAAAAAAAAAAACACAGAAAGCTTTCACTTTACTCCCGTTTTAATTTTTTTTCAATGGAGCAAATAGTCCTGCCGACGAAAAGCCATAAAGGAGTCCTAATGCAGATGCAAATGAGTAGGGATGAGCAAACGTACTCGTTAAGGCAAATTACTTCAGCAAGTATCGCCATTTGAGTACATGCCCGCTCGTGCCAAAAGATTCGGGGGGAGCAAGAGAACGAGAGAGATCCCCCCCCCCCCACTCTCCCCCAAAATCTTTTCGGGCAAGCAGGCATGTACTCGAAAATGGCGATACTCGCTCGAGTGATTTGCCTTAACGAGTACACTCGCTCATGTCTACAAATGAGCCCTTAGGCGGCAAATGAACAGTCAGTTCTTGAAGCTGATGTGTAGGAAGAAGAAGATGTAAAAGAGCTGAGCAACTCTGACAAGGAGCAAGTTGTAATGGTGCATAACGGAGTCAGAGGATTGTCAAAACAGCCGGTCTTGTGGGGTGTTCCAGGTATGCAGCCCTAACACCCATTTAGACACAACGATTATCGCTCAAAAGCCATCTTTTGACCGATAACCATGTCTAAACGGGCGGTCATCGCACACCATTCGTTCATCGTTGACTTTTAGCAAGCTAAGTCAGCGATGAGCCTCATCAGCACCGCGTTCTGAGTTCTCAGCGGGCTACCAGCTGATAGCATTCTGAGAGTTTGTGGGAAGTCCAACCCATGGAGGCCATACCTCACACTATCCAGGACTTATAGGATCTGCTGCCAATATCTTGGTGCCAGATACCACCGGACAGTGGAGAGATCTGGTGGAGTCTATGACTTGTCAGAGTAGTTTTGGCAACACAAGGAAGAACTAGACATTAAGCAGGTTTTAATATATGGCTGATGCACATCTTCCATGGAAGGTACAGAGTTCTTCACCAGTTTGCAAAGTACATACAAGTAGTTAATGCCTTTACACATGCAGTTAGAAATACCTGATGCTCCTATGGGTGAGGTAGCTGGGGTTATACCCTGAACATTTAGGCCAAGCTGGTGGGACGCACTGGGGGCTGGTCCTGCTACTGGTGGTCCAGGTGGGTTTTCTCTTTGAGGAGAAGTGAGTGGAGTTGTGGGCTGTGAAGAAGGCCCACCAGCAAGCCGAGCCAGGCGCCTACGTCTAATCTGTGAAAAGGAAAAGAAAGCAATGAGTATCAATACTGCGTCCTTCATGCTGCCCAACATCACACGGCATCAGATCAGAACACTATGCTGAAGGGGCGTATATACTGTATTTAACAAACTGCAGTTCCCCGGGCTGTCAGCACGATCCGGTCCATATCATGGAGGTATTGGGAGCAATACTATATTACGCATTCAATTGAGCACCCAAAAGTCTTCATTGATTCGGTTTGAACCCTGGTAGAACAAAATGAATGGTTCGGAGAGAGGAGAGTAGCATGTAATTTATTTGAATTGGATCACTAGGTGGAGAAAAAAAACCCAAAAAACCCCACCACCAAACTGGCTTACCCTAAAGGACGCATTTTTTGGATTCGGTGACTGCCAGAGTCATATGCCACTTTTACACGGGACGATTCTTGCTTGCCCGAGCCAATGAGCTGGTGACGTCTTCACCAACTCGTCCGCGCTCGGGTCGACTCTTTAGACGGCACAATTTTAGCTTCATGTTATAATTCGTCGCTCAGTTGCTGCCCGCGTTTAAACTGAACGATCATCATTCGGTTCAGCTTGTTTGAACCATAATGGTTCGGTGCAGACGCAGCCTTGAGTGAGGTTTGTAATCCGAAAGTGTTCCTATAAATCGTTGGGAAGGGCGCCTGTTGTCTGAGTATTGCGAGTAGTATTTCAAAAACGTAACTTTGTATTCTATGAGAATTAGGGTGGTCTCACATCGGTGTTGGAACCCCCGGCCAGAGATTCCGTCGTAGATGTGGCGCAAATACTGGAAGATCAAGCAGTGCAAGCAGCGCTTTTTAATCCGGGCCAAAACTAGGCAGCTGAGTGGAAAATGGGCAGAGCCACTATAGTCAGTGGGGTCAGCCGGGTGATGTTCGGTTCTGTCCATAGACGGGACCATTCAGTCAGGGGGATTCCCCTTTCTTGTTTCCTGAACGGAGTAGGAAAGCAGAATCCCCAATGCATGTGTGAAACCACCCTTAGGCTGCCTGTCAACGGCCGCTACGGAATATCGCTAGCACTATTCCGCTGCAAGGAAGGTCTCCGCGATGAGCCCATCTACATGATAGGCTCTCTGTGGAGAATCGCGAGATGCTGCGATTGTAATCACGCGAGAGAAGAATGGCTACGATTCTCCGCTCGTGGATGTCGGGCTGAGCTTTCCATAGTTATCCTACATAACGCGTGTCATGCGAGCTCCACGGAGGATTTATCGCCGCGGATCTCGCTATGACATCTCGCCAGTGGACAGGCAGGCTTACAATGTAATTTTGAAGTATTTCCACTGTGATGCACAATTTGTTTGGTTCTAACAGATTATGTAATGGATCTCCTTGATAAAGGTATAAATATTGGTGAAGAAGGCGAGGAGTCCCCCAAGGTCGCTGTGTGGTAGCGCCACATGTCCTCACGCCGCTCTTCTGCCTCCGAGTCATCTATAGACGTGCCAAAAAGCACTTTTTGCACACGGGCAAGATGCGAATACTTTGTTTCTAATGAGTTTCTATAAAGCAATTGAAACGCAAATGGTGTGACTTGTTACCGCTGCATGCTGATTATGTTGGGGTCTGCCGTCACCAGGCAGCCAGAGATCCCCTTGTTCCGTTGGTGGTTTGATGAAATACGGCCCCATAGACCGTTATGGATGCCATAAACTAGCCGGCCACTCCAGTAGGTATGAGCTATTTGTATGCAGAAACCTTTTTTTAGTTTCCAAGGTCATTAAATTCTCCTTAACGATTGTGCTAATCTCACTTCACCATTCCATTCTTCATATTTGGTGCGAGTACAATGGCTGCTGCCTTTTGCACAGTACTAGGAAGAACACGGCGTCTCTAAACATTAATCACGGTCTACAGCATTGTCGAGCGCTACAAAACCAACTCTCAGGGGAGGAACGAGTCCCAAAAGGCTTCTTTACACAGTCCTCTAATTGGACCTTAAATGGATTTCCAAGACTTACCTTTCGTTATCCGCTAACAACTTTGTGATTACATTTTAGAGATGTGGCTCCGTACGCCTTTCCACAGTCCACGGGATTACTGTGGCTTTTGTAAGGCAGGGGTGATGCGGCCCACATGAATCACATGGGGTTGGTTGGAGCAATCCATACCCCAATATATGACATATCTTCAGTAAGGGCCCATTTCGTGAATGAAATACTCCCGTATCGGTCGGCGTGTGCTGCTCTACGCATACTGTCACTTCAGTCCATAGCATACATTGTATAGCAGCTCAATCCCATTTTTCACTTGGATTGGACCGCGCTGCTCTCAGGTCATGTGACTGATGAACGTGGCATTGCATGCCTGAGAACAGCCCTGGCCCGAGTGCTGCGGTCCCTTTAACCAGCTGATTGGCAGGGGTCCCAAGCGGCTGACCCTGTCGATCAACTATTAACAACCTATCCCAAGGACAGCCTAGTCCTAGAATCCTTCTGGGTGAATAGCTTTGATGAATGGCATGCATGTAAAGATTATATTAAATGATCCAACTAGGGCCGCCTGCTTCCGGGGGGATTTGCATTGCTGAGTCCAGAGCGGGCGTCTGCCTCTGTAGTCTGCAGCAAGTACTGCCCATAACACGTGATGGAAAAACGCCTTTTCCTCCACAAGAACAAAAGTCAATAGCGATTTTCCGCTCACGAAGGGGGAAAAAAAAAAAGGCGCAGCATCTTCTATTTTTGCGTGGATTCATTGACTTCAATGGAGGCCGTCCGATCCGCGGCTCTTTCGCAATGACATTGCAGAAATGTCACGGATTGACGTTTGACGCTGGAAAAGCATGAGTTTAAAAGAAAAAAAAACCAAAACTGTACCTCGCATGTCCGCCGGCGAGCCGTGCGGACCATCCACAGTACAGATGAAGAAGAGAGAAAGCAGATACGCGAGGACGCCGCTACTGCCAGGGCGGGATACTGCAAGCGGAATCCGACCCGCCCGTGTGCAGGCGGCCTAAAAGAGAAAATTGTGACCGATCGTTATGTGCCAAAACCATGTTCGAACTAGTGTCACGGCTGCATTTGCTAACAGCGCCAGCGGTCACGGTTGTACTACTGCCCCCCATTCATTTCTATGAGATCGCCAGAAACAGATGAGCGCTTGTATTTGGCCACCTCCAGCAGTCTGCAGAAATGACCGCTCCGCTTGATGTTGGTCCTAGCGGTCGGACCACCGCTGACCAAATCCTTACAAAATGGCTTCATGGGACAAGACCTTTAATGACCTGTCAGTTTTTTGTGAAGAACGGGGATGAAATGGGAAAAAACAGCAGTGTGAACAGATGAACGCAAATAATGATCAGCGACGACTAACGGAGGTTGTTCCAGCAGTCCGAACACGCGGGATTAGATGCCAACATAGCATTGCCTTCACGGCGCTGCAATATTCTGCATGAGGAGTTTGTATTACGAAACCTTCTTTCTGTGCAACAGTAGCAAGAATACTTGGATGACTGAACAGCGGGGCTGTGGGGTACGGCCGCTCTACAAGGACGCAGAACGCCGTGATGCCACACAGTACATTTATGTGCGAAGGGCACAGAAAAAAAAAATAATGTGCTGTATAGAGAAAAACGTCTGCAGCGTTGGAAAACGAGGATGCAATAAAGTTTATGGCGTAACACTCTAGGCAGCGCACAGCGAGGCGCCCCCATCTACTACACTGCAGTGCAGGGCATCGGCTTCATCAACGACTGTGTAGATTGAAAAATAGGAATTGTACTAAAATCATCAGGGGTTAAAGGGTTAAAGGATTTTGGGATAAACGAGCCCCATGTTACTTGCTATAGGACCTCGGTGGAGCCCCTACAGACAGCAGTGTAGCCGTTCTGCATTGCACAAGCATTGGACATGATACATTGTGTCAGATGTGACACCGGAGACTGGCATGTGTGCCAACCACCGCCGCATGGCATTCTAGGAGCTCCTATGCAAATCACAAGGTGCAAGAGAGTTTTTTCTTGGGTCACCTTTAGGCCAGTTTCAAAACGAGCGTTTTGTAAGACATCCGTAACAGAGATCCGTAATATGGACGCGTTATGGATGACAATACGACCTTTATGAGCGAGTTATCAGTATCTGCTCCCTGTATTTATTGTCACCGGGCAGATACGGATCCACATTTACCCAACAGAAAATAGCAATACGGAGGCCAAAAAAAATACGTGCATTCGAAAGCGACCCGAAGCCGGCTTCACAGGGACACATTTGTGTGTACAATACACAGAGAACAGAACTCCTTGATATTAATAAGCTCGTACGCATTTCCTTATTTTGCGCGTGCCTCAACCGTGCAAAAAAAAACACACACGCTCTTCTTTCCTGCATATTTGTGCACCCAAGGTCCCCATTAAAGTCAATGGGGATGCACGAATGTGCCCGTATTACGCAAAGCGAGGCATGAAACACTGCATAATTGCGCTGGAACGCACACATCTGGAACTAATTAGCCATTGCAATCAAAACAGCATGTCCTATTTTCGGGCAATTCCGCTGCGACAATCGCCTGTTATTCCCCCCACCCCCCCAAAAAAAGCATTGTGCTCACAAGTGAATGCAGTTTCCATGCAAATACGATGTTTTTTTCCCCATTTTAATGACTGAACAACATGCAATTATTTTTCCTACTTGTGAAAAAGGCAAAAAGGCACATGGAAGAAGACAAATAAAGAATTAATTTAAAGTTTGCAGGTACATTGATGAGTTTTTAAAGCCAAGTGCAGAATAAAATGCCGGCTTTCTGGTGCGATATTGCCTAATATTAGGCTCGCCCCTCACGGATCTCCTGCTGACTCTGACACTACTTTCCATTATAAAGATACCTAACCGATTTGGTGTGAATTTTCCACCGCAGATAATTTGCATTAAAGTCTACGGAAAGGGTGCGAATTTTGATGTGGATTCGAAGCGAATTTCAGCCCTTCAATTGAAAAGGCGAATTCTGCTGGGATCTGCGCCAAAATCCAAAACCAGATGGTGCAGGTTCACATCAAAGTCCACAGCGCAGAATATGGTGCAGATTTGTACCAAACTCCGCCACGTGTGAATGCACCCTGAAGGCACGGTCACATCGGCGCTGGAGGCTCCATTACAGAGGAAGCGGCTAACGGCCTCACGGGCCAATTCAGATCCGCATCATTGTTTCCATTATAACGGTGATAAATGGTTACACCGAGTCCAGAGGATTCCTAAGGCTTTACGCTTTGGACTATTTTCTCTCATCGCACAACGGACCCCGGCGGCACCTGACAGACCCCATTGACAGAGTCCAGCGGGTCCGCTGCAAGTCTCCAAAATAGATGTCCACAAAGCCTTAGAGGTCCGCCCTCCGAACTTGGCGCTGTAACCACGTATTACTTGTGTGGTGCCCCAACTCTTCCTGGTATTACTAAATTTCCAGAATAGCCCGTCGTTGCCATTATGTAGCTTCTTAAGCTTATAACATACCGTTTTCCCCAATTAGATTAGTTTTAGTGCCCTGATATCGAGGCTGCCAACCTTTTCAGTTTGAGAGCCACAACCAAATAGTCATTGAAGGGCCAAATCCCTTGCGTAGGTCAACTGGTGATTCCCCAGTTGACCTACAGACCCCCCCCCCCCCCGCCTCGCCCCCAATGATCTGCTGATCTCAGACTACACAGTCACACCACTAGTTTTTGGTTCCTCAGCCCCCCTCCCTTTTGTTCTTCTCAGTCGCCAACATGCGACTTTAACGCCAATGCGAGGCGGTTTTGTATCAATGTCTCGCATGACTGCGGAGGAGTAGCGATCCTGCGCCGAGTGTCTCCCATTGTTGTCAATGGAGAAAACTTGCATTGCATCGAGCACGCGGTGTGATGCTACCACTGGCCACACTGAAAACGGGCAATGCGAGGGCAAGCCCAAAAATGGGACATGTCGCAACATTTTCCCCGCAGCGCAGTGCGATGCGGGAGGCGGAAACCTTGCTCATGTTTATGACCTCATTCAAAAAAAATGGTGTTCCTAGTCGTGCGTCTCTCAACTTGAGAATCTCAGCCGTGTGAAGCCATCCTACAGGCTCATGCCCACGAGTGTCGCGGGATAGGCCCATTGACATACGCGGTGGGAGTACCGCAATTAAAAACGTGTTAGTGCCTGTGAGTGATCCACAGTCTCCATTAATATACTATATTAATGGAGACCTCCCGCGATTTATTTCTCGCTGCAGAAATCCGCAGGTCAGCATCAGCAGCAGAAAGCTATTAGATGCAATAGGACCGAATAGCCGCGGAATTCACACGGGGATTTCCGCTGCTGGAAACGCGGTAGAAATCCGTTTGTGGGCGTTCACCCCTAGCCAGAAAAATCTATTACGTTAAATACTTTTTTAATACACCGGCAGACGTATTCTACATGTGATGCCATTATTGGCCAATCAGAACGATTGCATCCGCACGCTTCCTCAGCTGACGCAGAGGCTTAGTCGCCCCAATAGCTCACATATATACGTTTTTCTGGTTAGTCAGGGAAGCGCTCTCATCTAGAACACTTCATACAGGACCATTAAACATCACAGACAGCAGATTAGACGGTTACCAGCCACTACTGTACGTCACAATTACCAGCAATTAGCGTGCAGGTAACGAGCGGTCTGAATGTAGGTCATGTTTTACCTGCCGGTCCTGGAATGCCATCCATGGCTGTGACTCACCGCTTACTCGTCAGTCATTCACCAATTGTTCCTCCGTGAGACATACAGGTACGGAAAAACACACAGCGACTGCCGACGCCGCTCTCAGGACCCTTATACACGGAACGATTACCACCGGAACGCGGGAACCTGAACCGTGATCATTCCGGGTAAACGCTGCCGGCGAATGGACAACGAATGATCATTCGTTCGCTTATCGTTTAGTTTAGGCAGGCATAAAAAGCGAATAACGATCAGTCCGTGTCAACAGGCGGTTCGTGCAAAAACGCATCACTTCTGGGAAATGGCGATCCTCAGGCGCGTTTTTCCACACACGTCGGAGGATCAGCAAGTGTTTCCTATTTCAATGGGTACCAGCACATCGTACAGCATGCAATGTGCTTGACTACCCCGTTGGAAAAAAAAAGCGGTGTTCCACAAAGAAAAGAAAAAAAAGACGTGCAGTTTTTTTTTCTTGCAGCATGGAGTTGATACTTGAGCCAGTTTTTGTGTGCGACTGGTGCAAGTTTTGCGCTCGTGTGAATGTAGCCTAACGAATGCAAACAGATCCAGTATCTTCACTGATATGTTACACCGATCTGTCAAAAAGATGATAAAAACGGCCACCAATCCTGTTCCATGACAGATCCTGACGGAACACAATGATCAGCATTTACGGGGAAAAAAGACAAAAACAGCAATTGGAAGGACAGAGCTGCATGAGCAGGGCGATCTAACAGAGCCGTAACACAGAAGCCCAAAAGGAATGTTCTCCATTTGTGTCCGGCCTCCATTAAGTACAATGTAAGGGAGATGATGGGGGAGAGGGGGGGAAGGAACGACTCCACATATACATATACACACACACATATACATATATACATACATATATATATATATATATATATATATATACACACATATACACACACACACACACACATATACCGTATATATATATATACACACACACATACATACATATATATACATACACACACACAAACATTATTGTGTATGTATACACACACATACATACACGTATACGACGGGAGTACAGGAATAATAGGACATCAGCAACCCACAAAGGGTGACAGATTTTATATGGCACGTAATGAAATAGGTCTTGCCCCATGTTTTGATGAGATACGCTGGAGGCTCCCATAGACCACATACGGTTATGTGAAGGAGGCTTCATCACAAAAAGAAGGGATCTGATGTGTTGCTAAGGGCAACATGTACTAAATGGCAATAAAATTCTTATTTTATGCAGGGACTTTGTATCATTGGTTTCAATTGGAAGAACCAGCAGCAGCAAGAGAGTATAAATCCCACCAAATCACTTCCTTTACAGCAAATCCCTGCACCGAGTGTGAGGCCTCATGTCCACGGGCGGGTCGGATTCCACATGCAGATCTGTGGGAGATCATGGATGTAATGGTTTTTCGGCGCAGATGTATACAAATGCACTGCGGATCATCTGCGCGGGGGAAAAAAAAACTCCAACCCCAACTGCCAACCTTCTCCTCACCTCCCCAACTGTCAAATCCGCTCCCATTGGCTTCTATTGAGCCCGTCAGCACGGAATCTGCACTATAATGGAGCAAACGGTCCGCAAATAAAATCTACATGCTAAAAGAACTACCCGGGATCCAAAACACAGCGGGAAGCGTTTAACCGTAACGGAAAATGAATGAGCCGATGGCATCCGCTGAAACTGAATGCTGAAGGCTTTAAACCCAACGATTATAGTTCACTTTCGGTTCTTTAAACAATCGTTACATCTAAACGCAGCGTTAGGATGGGTTCTCACGGGTCGGATTCTCGGCGGAAATCTTGCGGTTTTGCCGCAGCGAAAAAAAACGTGAGATTTCTGCTGGGAAACCACAGCTTCAAAACCTAAGACCCTTAGCCGCGGGTTTTGGAGCGGCTTCGCCGCATACTGTTCTGTTGCAGCCGGCGCTCCCATAGAGGAGAGCGCGTCCACAGCAAAAAAAAAAAAAGAACGGACTTGCTGCATCCCAGGAATCCTCGACGCAGCGCCGGCTGTGCTGTAACAGATTCGCCGCCCTGTGTGGACGAGATCTTTGACAAATCTCACCCATATGGCTCGCTAGTACCGGGAATTAGCAGCCGCAGCGAAGTTCCGCAAATCTGCCCCGAGCGAACCCAGCCTTACAGAAATTGATCCTTGCTCTGACATATTGTACAAAGAGAATGATCCATGAGACCGCTTGCAACACTGGGAAGAAGGGGGGGGGGGGGGGGGGGGGAGAGAGAAATCAATCCACAGACTTCCGTGTATGGCAAATAAGAGCCATATGGGAAAGTAGGAATAGGGAAGTATTTTCAATAGGAAACCTCGCAACGCGCTTGCATGCACATCACATGCCGTGCCGTGCGATGTACTTTAAGGCTCATTTACACGCAAAGACAATCTTTCAAATGACTGAAAGATTGACAGTTCTAGCAATCATTTTGCATAAACTGTTAATGAACACTCATGACCATTAGCACTTTATTAGCTTCATTTGCATGTAAATGAGCCTCCATGAGTTTGCAGAACAAAGCAGGTGGTCTGAGCTCTGCAATCCGCTCCTTTGTCCTCAAATGGGCTGTCAGCTGAATACAATGTAATCAGCTGCACCCTTGCAGAACACAGCGTCTGTGTTATCTACTCTCCGGCTTAAAGATGGATTTTAAGCTCACCTTAAAATCATTGTTCAGCCGAAGAGTAAATGATGGTAGCATTTACACGCAGCGCTTATCGCTCATATGCCATCGTTTGAACACATTTTGAGCGATAATCGTTGCATGTAAATGGGGCTTTACTGTCCCACTGAAAACAATGGGCGACGTGTACTGACAAACGTGGAAAGATAGGACATGCAGCAAACATCGCTCATGTATATGACTCCACGCAAAAGAATGGGCTCCTATTCGTGCGACATTTGTGTGTCTCGCAACACACAAATCTTGCGCGATTTTCTCGGCTGTGTGAAATTTGCCCTAGGTATGTTTTTTTTTTTTTTTTAAAGAAAAAAAATATTGTTAATTATCTATCTCTCCGTTAGGCCGGTTTCTCTTCTGCGTACGAATGATCGGTTGGCTGTTCCGTCGCAGATCCGTCTAAAAATAACGGAAGTAAAAGCGCTGCATGCGACACCACTTCTGTTCAAAAGCTGAGCGCAGAGCGGGCGGACTCCATTATAGTCAATGCTGTCCGCCGGCGCTGGTCGGTTTCGCCCACAGACATAAGCATTCGGCCGCGGCGATTCCCTTTTCCTGCTTCCCAAACGGAGTCCCCAGCGCAGATGTGAAAGCAGCCTTAATAAGGGCTAAGAGAATGCTGACGTGACGCCAGCGCCGGTCGGCATTCCAAGCAGCCCGGCGGACCACGGCACACTAGAAGGAGCAGGAGGCCGGTAACAGCACACTGCAGGTACGTGGCTTAGGGCTAGGGATTAGGAACGACAGGTGAGATCTCCGTCTAAATCCAGTGAGGATTTCAAAGTGAAGCTGTCATCAGTCCCGTGGCCATAAAACCATCTTCACCCATAAAACAATCCGACGCACGTTTCCAAACTTATTTTGCCGTTAGACATCCTGCTGAAATCATCCCTTTAAAAAGGAAGGTATTTCCATTCCCCTCGCCGCATGCAAATGCCCAGCAAGCGGTCCGGCCGAACCGTCGCCATTGGCCTGCGTACCTCCCCTAATGCCGCCTTTCTACTACTGCGCACAGGAGACATTCACCACATGACCAAAGCAGCGGTCAACTATTGTGCATGCCCTAGGGCAGCACATGCGCAGTACGACCGGGGGTCACATGTATCACAATACAGGCTGCAAGATAGGAATAGGCACGTGGCACACAGTCAGTATGCAATGACATTGCCTATTGCCCATCCTTATGTAATCTTGGCGTGTATGCATGCTTGCCTACGGGAGATTGGTACGGCGTATTCTGCGCAGAAAACGCAATACCAACACACTAGTGTGAGCTCAGCCTTAGTCGGTCCCTTCTGTGGGCAGCTTCAGTAGACTCAAGTGCGCCAGTCCAGCACCAGACCGCCCGCTGGGGATTTGCATGCAGTACAGGGAATGTGACTACCTTCTTTTTAAAAAGTTACAATTCCACCCAGAATGTCTAACAAAATTCTGGAAGTGTGCATTACTGCTGATTTGGAGTCAAAGGAAAGAAAAAAAAATAATAAATCAGAAAACAACTAGTTATTGAAATCAACTTTCATGTTAAACATATTTAAGAATTTTTGGTAATTTTCAATGGCACTAAGTATATTTAAAAGATATCCCGAATCTGATATACTCCAGAGCTGCACTCACTATTCTGCTGGTGGAGTCACTGTATACATGCATTAGTTATTCTGTATTATACTCCAGAGCTGCACTCACTATTCTGCTGGTGGAGTCACTGTATACATGCATTAGTTATTCTGTATTATACTCCAGAGCTGCACTCACTATTCTGCTGGTGGAGTCACTGTGTACATACATTACTTATCCTGTACTGATCCTGAGTTATATCCTGTATTATACTCCAGAGCTGCACTCACTATTCTGCTGCTGGAGTCACTGTGTACATATATTACTTATCCTGTACTGATCCTGAGTTACATCCTGTATTATACTTCAGAGCTGCACTCACTATTCTGCTGGTGGAGTCACTGTGTACATACATTACTTATCCTGCACTGATCCTGAATTACATCCTGCATTATACTCCAGAGCTGCACTCACTATTCTGCGGGTGGAGTCACTGTGTATATACATTACTTATCCTGTACTGATCCTGAATTACATCCTGTATTATACTCCAGAGCTGCACTCACTATTCTGCTGGTGGAGTCACTGTGTACATACATTACTTATCCTGTACTGATCCCGAATTACATCCTGTATTATACTCCAGAGCTGCACTCACCATTCTGTTAGTTGTCACTGGGAACAGTCAGGAACCCTTAAAATTCTCATATTCACCCATTCTAGATGGTCAGGATTTAGGTGGCGATTGCATCCCTTAATCCAGGCAGAATTAGCCATCAAGCCGCCAGCAGTGCATGTGAATTGAGTCTCTTATATCCCATCCATAGACTGAGAGAACCCAATACAAACTAGATTGTGGGTGGAATCGTGCCCTTTATCTGATGCGTACGGGCGCAGCTTTAACCTTTCCTACATCATAAAACCGGATAGAAGGACCATATACAGAACAAGCCCGGCCGGCCGGAGAACGTCAGCTCTGAAGGCTGTAGAACTGCAAAGGAGTCTCCCTTCGGGGCTTTCCTCTCGGACTAATAAAAGGGGTCCCCAATATACAAACTGCAGGAATGTTCTATCAGACCTCGAGATTAGAAAGCCTACAGAGGTGAACTAGTTATCTGACCGTCCCCCAGATACCTGCTAGTCCGGGGGACCCCGCTCTTCAGCGTTAGCCCCAAGATCCTGAACCTGTTCTGTCACCAGATGAGGCCATTACAGAAATCAGAGTGTCATCCGGGCCCATGGGGACGCAGATAACGATGCCATCTACTTCATCATTAATGGGTTAATAATGATCCCAGGAGACGAGAGGAATATCACGGCTCACACCCGGGTGGTAAACAGGAGGAATCCGGTTGCTAACCAAATACGTAGATGTGTAAAAGGACAGGAAGGACTATCGCTGGGACGACCTGTCGGGCATCTGAGTTCTGGGCAAAAGCAGCCTAAAGAAGGCAGAAAAGTTATTTGACAGATAGGCTGACCGCAGAGAACAGCAGCAGTCCGCAGCATGCCGGCCGCGAGCGGAGAATCGCAATGATGTTCCTTCGTGGACACGGGGGCCGGCGTTTTCTGTAGCAACGCTATGGAAAGCTTCAGACGGCGTGATTCGCCGACGAAATCGCATCCGTGGACAGGGGACCTAAAAGGTCAGGAAGGGGGTCTACCTCTGGGACACTAAGCTACTTATAGAATAGTAGTTTCCTGACTGCAATACCACCAAACCAGACAGTCCAAGGCTCAATCTATACCATGGCCCCATATATAAGAGACAGGGGGTCCTCATCAGACACAAGGTAAAAGGGTTCTCAAGAGGGAGAAGAAAAAAAAAGTATGGGCAGGGAATGGGTTAAAAAAAATTGTGATCATTTATACTTCCTGGTCAAACGTGCCCCTGGTGGTCCAGAGCAGGAGGAGCCCGATCCCAGGAGAAGCTGCAGCAGTGATAGTGCCATGGACAGCCTGCAGCTTCTTCAGGGGTCAGGAGCAGCTCTGAAAGGCATCTGATTGGTGGGTACGGCTTCTCTTTATTTTAACCCCCTTCCTGCCCATTTTTATTCTTTAAAAAGGTTTTTTTGGGACATGGAAGGATGGTTAAAAAAGGTGTAAAGTAAATTTAAAAAAAAAAAGGCTACTCGCGTACTCCAGCAGCTCCCAGACCCGCCACTCGCAACCCAAAAGAAGCCGATGCTGTTCATCACATCCATGACCAATCGACCAATCACAAGCTTCAGAGGCGATTCTTCCATGACCGCTGAAGCCTGCGATTGGCCGAGCAGTGATGTGCACAATTAGTGGCACATGACCACTCACCGCTTCTTCCTGGTCACGAGCGGTAGGTGCTGGGGCTCCAGCGCTGAACAGGGAGGCGCTGCAATAGGTGGCTAGCTATTTTACTGCAATAGAAGCTCATCATTTTTTAAAGGGGTCGTCCTGTTAGACCTTAAAGAGACAGTCACCATGTTTTTGCCCCCCTCTCTGATGGCATCATTAGGTAGTAAAAGTCACACTGATGACAGCGATGCATCTGCTGTGTGGATCTGTGCAGTAGTTTTGCAGAAACTTACATCTTATCAGTATTAGAATATACATAGGAGGATTACCTAAAGTAGTCCTGGACATTCAGAAGCTGCAGCTAGCCACACCCACCCTCCAGCTGTCTGCCTATTTCTGTGCATAGAGAGGGAGAGCTACCAATCATTGGCTGGAGGGTGGTGTGGGTGTGGCTAGTTCACAGCTCATGAATATGCAGGACTACTTCTGTGTCTGGCCTCTACTATTAAAAAATGCAAGTTCCTCCAAAACTACTGCACAGATACACATAGCAGACATACCATTGCAATCAGTGTGACAAGCGCCACCTTATGGTGCTCTCAGCAAGGGCGGCAAAAAGATAGTGACAGAATTACTTTCAGGCTGGGTTCACACAAGGCGGATTCCCGTCGGAAATCTCGCGGTTTGGCTGCAGCAAAAACCGCGAGATTTCCGCCGGGAGAACCGCCGCGGAAAAAGCCGCGGCGGCTTTGAAGCAGCCCAGCCGCTCGCTTTTCCGTTGCGGCCAGCGCTCCCATGGAGAGCGCGGCCGTGACGAAAGTAAACAAAAAAGTAAAAGTAAATAGACATGCTGCATCTCTTGAAACCGCGGCTGCCACAGCCGCGGTTTCAGCCGGACTGACCGCAGCGGATTGGCCATCCCGTGTGGACGAGATTTCTGAGAAATCTCGTCCACATGGCTGGCTAATCCCGAGATTAGCGTCCACGGGCGGATTTGCCGCGGGGAAATTCCGCGTGGCAAAACCGCGGCAAATCCGCCCTGTGTGAACCCAGCCTAAAGGGGGGTTTCCAGGGAGAATACCATTGATGACCTATAATAGTTGATCGGCGGGGGTGCATCACTCGAGCGGGCGCATGCTATCAGAGCACATATACACCGAGGTCAGAATGGAAGTTATCTGCGCCAATCTCCGTATAGTGGCCGGCGCTTGTAACTGCAGGCACGGCTCTTATTGAAATCAACGCAAGCTGTGCCTGCAGTTACAAGCGCCGGCCATTACACAGAGATGGGCGCAGAGGCTTCTGCTCCGATCTGTATTTGCGATGCTGACAGCATGCGCCCGCTCAGCTGATTGGTCGGGATCCCAAGCAACGGATCCCGCACGATCAACTACTGGTGGTCATCAATAGTATTCTCCCTGGAAAACCCCTTTAACTTTTTAATATCAGAGCCAAAAGGGTTAAAATAATATAACAAAAATGGTACTTATCCCAGGTCTCTCTCAACAGAAGTCAGGTGACTGCTGCTAACCAATCAGAGGCACAGCTCACATCCCAAGTGCCAGGAATTTCAAATGTGTCTCTCTAGCCTCTGATTGGCAGGCAGCAGTCACCTGACTTCTGCTGTCAGAGATTGGAAGGGTCATGGGGTTACAGCGCTAATCGCAGGGGTAAGTACCCTTTGTTTTAATGTTTTAACCCTTTTGGCTCAGATTTTTTAAAAAGTTCAATTCTAACAGGACATCCCCTTTAAGTCCTGGAAACCCCCTTTAAGCCTCAGACCACCCCTAGTCTCTGCACCCCCATAGCTACAGTAATAAGACATCCTATAGGACAAGCGCAGACAGACAAGACGTTGCGGCTTCCACATCAGTCCTGGAGGTGATACATTGTATCACATGACCAGCAGAACGCTACAATGTATATCCATCGCTCACCTCGTCAGCGCTCAGCTCCTCCATGTTTTTCCTTTTAATGGTGACAGAAGCCCGGGGTCCGTGCGGGGGGCAGGAGGAGGGGGAGGCAGAGCCGGGGGCCTCCGGCTTCAGGGCTGCATTGTCTACGGGAGAGTCCGGAGAGAATAATGGGAGCTGAGGAGGGGAAGACAGCTCTGTGCGCCGCCTCACACACCGCTACGACAGCCGTAAAGTGAGGAGAGGGGGCCGGGCGCGCACGGAGGGGGCAGGCCTGCGCACCGGAGCCGTTCACACAGGATTATTCATCAAAACAACCGGGCGGCCATCTTGCGAGAGTGCTCATGTGACATCAGGAGAGCCCGCCCACAGAACGAGGGAAGTGACCAGTCAGCGAGCCAGGCAGGCGGGGATGTGGATGGTGGGGGCGTGGCTAGTCGGAGGCAGCAGATAGGGCAGAGAAAGGGGGGCCGCCTGGCAACAGGGGAAGAGTCTAGTGTCCATGGTAACCAGGCCTAGTCCTTCCTGTGCTGGGCCTAGATAGGTGGCAGAAGCCTAAGGCTGGGTTCACACTGGCTATATTTGCTGCTTTTATTCCTGCTGCATGGAAAATCTGCAGTCTGTACAGTATAAGCCGATGTGGTTTCGTGAAATGTGGTTCTCACGTTGCGCAAATGTTGATTTATGGTCTGCGGCGTGTCCATTTTGGCGTCGTCTGTAGGTCCATAGGCCTCAATAGAAATCCGTAGCTGATTCCGCATGCTCGTTTCTGTTGCGGAAATTTAGTGTGGAAAATACGCTTAAAATACGCATTAATAAACGCAGTACTTCAGTACAACCTACCCGCGGATTGTGATCGCACAATCTATACGCGGAAAATAGGCAGAAAGTCAGTGCAGAAAAAAAGCAATAAATCCGCTCCGTGTGAACCCAGCCTTATCCTGGCAAACACACTAGTGTTTTTCTCCCCGTGTGCGGCCATGATAATCATGGCGGCATAACGGGACAAAGCAAAACCACTGATTTCAATAGGATTTCAGTAGTTTCGTTTTCACTATCAGGATTCTCGCCTGCTAATTGTATGGTCGAGAACAGATAGGACCTGCCCTATGTGTGGGAGAGATAAGGCAGCACCTATCTTATGGCGCAGAGTTTGGCGCAGAGTTTGAACGGCCGGCAAAGTGGAAGAAATTTCCCTAATTCAGGCATAACTACGCTCTGTACCGGCAAGTGTGGTTGCGCCTATAGCCGTCTGAAACCACCTTGAATATGGAGGTTTTCTGCATATCCATTGTATATTTGCGCCAGCCTATTTAATGGCTTATTGCGGTGTGGAATACGCTCCAAAATATGCCATGCTGCGTATTTGGTCACGCGATCATGTGAAAAAATACGCATATGTGAATGAACCCCGTGAAATGGGTTCTATGGACTGCGAAAAAATTACACACATAATACGCGGCACAAATGAGCCCGAAGGCTGGCTTCACACGGGCGAGAAAATCGTGCAAGATTTCTGCGTTGCACACCGCACAGATGTGAACCCCATTTCTTTGAAAGGGGTCATACACATGAGCAATATTTTCCCGCATGTAACCGTGATGCGATGCTGTTTGGGAAACAATTCGCGGCATGTTCTATCTTTCTGGGCGATCTCGCATCGCAGTGGCCATTGTTTTCAGTGTGGCCGGCGCCAGCAGCAGCCCCATAGAGAGCAATGGGAGAAACTCTGCGTGACAGGATTGCATGTTCCCCGAAATGATGCGAGGCTGTTTTCACATGGATGGAGAGAGTGATATGGGGGTGGGATTCCCATATTGCGCTCGCCTGTGTAAAGTTAGCCTAAATGTACAAGTAAGGCAGGCTGTCCACGGATGGGTTTGAATTGCGTTCCCTGCGGCACTATGCGATTCTCCGTTCGCGGGCGGCAATTCGCAGCATGCTGCGAATTTATCGCGATTCTCCGCCTACAGGCTGACAGCAGAGATCCGTCTGCTGGCTCCTGCTCCCCGGCGGGCAGACTGGACAGGCAGCCTATAAGCTTATTCACATGGGCGTAAATGCGCTGCATATTTTTTACACATGTAATATGCAGGGAATTAAACCCATTGGTTTCTATGGGCTTATTCACATTTGCATATTACCGCAGCTAAAAACCCTACAGCATGTCCTATCGCCCATTGTGATTGTTCTCAGCAAGAGAAACCACGTAATCTTGTAGATATGATACCTTTTAATGGCTAACAAAAATACATGATGTAATAATAGCGAGCTTTCGTACCAACGCAGGGTACTTCTTCCGGCTTAAATGGATTGGATCTGAAGAGGCATGCATATTTATACACACTTATAACATACATACTTATGACAAGGCACAGATATGGATGTGATTGGTTCGCACTTAAAAGGAATTCTGCAAACCAGAAAACAAACTTTTTTTGTCTAGGCACTGATAGCGGAGTGAAAGTTTTATGGTCTCTAAATTACTGTTGCCTCTTCAGATCCAATCCATTTAAGCCGGAAGAAGTACCCTGCGTGGGTACGAAAGCTCGCTATTATTACATCATGTATTTTTGTTAGCCATTAAAAGGTATCATATCTCCCCCCTCCAACAGTAATTTAGAGACCATAAAACTTTCACTCCGCTATCAGTGCCTAGACAAAAAAAGTTTGTTTTCTGGTTTGCAGAATTCCTTTTAAGTGCGAACCAATCACATCCATATCTGTGCCTTGTCATAAGTATGTATGTTATAAGTGTGTATAAATATCCATGCCTCTTCAGATCCAATCCATAAGCCTGAAGAAGAACCCTGCGTCGGTACGAAAGCTCGCTATTATTACATCATGTATTTTTGTTAGCCATTAAAAGGTATCATATCTACAAGATTACGTCGTTTCTCTTACTGAGAACAATCACATTTTGCTCTACTGGCTAACACGGTACCAGATCTTTGTTTTCACTATCGCCCATTGAAATCAATGGGAGCATGCTTGCAATGTTCACTTCCCGCGGGGCTCGGACAGCACACGGACGTGCAATGCTCACTGCCAGCAGGGCTCAGACACCACATGGACATGTAATGTTCATTGCCCGCGGGACTCGGACAGCACACGTACATGCAATGTTCACTTCCCGCGGGGCGCGGACAGCACACGGATGTGCAATGTTCACTTCCCACGGGGCTCGTACAGCACACCAATGTACAATGTTCAATTCCCACAGGGCTCGGACAGCACACAGACGTGCAATGTTCACTTCCCACGGGTCTCGGACAGCACACGGACGTGTAATGTTCACTGCCTGCGGGACTCGGACAGCAGACGGACGTGCAATGTTCACTTACCACAGGGCTCGGACAGCACACGGACGTGCAATGTTCACTTACCACAGGGCTCGGACAGCACACGGACGTGCAATGTTCACTTACCACAGGGCTCGGACAGCACACGGATGTGCAATGTTCACTTCCCCCGGGGCTCGGACAGCACACGGACGTGCAATGTTCACTTACCACAGGGCTCTGACAGCACACGGACGTGCAATGTTCACTTACCACAGGGCTCGGACAGCACACGGACGTGCAATGTTCACTTACCACAGGGCTCTGACAGCACACGGACGTGCAATGTTCACTTACCACAGGGCTCGGACAGCACACGGACGTGCAATGTTCACTTCCCCCGGGGCTCGGACAGCACACGGACGTGCAATGTTCACTTCCCGTGGGGCTCGGACAGCACACGAATGTGCAATATTCACTTCCCCCGGGGCTCGGACAGCACACGGACGTGCGTCTGTGTGCTGTCTAATGCAAGTTGAGCAACTTGCGTACACCCATCTGAATGGGCCATAAGAGGTCTCATAGCGCTTTCATATGTCTCAGCATTCATTGGGAGGCATATAAAAAATTTTTTAGATTTCACCCCAAAAATTGATGGCATGCTCCATCGGACTCTGTAGGTCTGGAAGTATGAGCAAACTTCGCTTCTAGGGAATTATATTTCCATACACATGGCACACGACAACACCAGTACAGCTACTCTGCCTGCCAGCTTCTCTGCACTACTGTACAAGATACGTACACAGGGCTCTGACTTACATGGTTTAAAGTGATATTCCCATCTTAAGGCCCTTTTACACGGAACAATTATTGTTTAAAGGAAAAAAACGTTTAACCCCTTAGTGACCAAGCTTGTTTTCGCCTTAATGACCTGGCCAAATTTTGGAAATTTGACATGTGTCACTATAACATAGGATAACTCCGTAAAGGTTTTGCATATTGAAGTAATTCTGACTTTGTTTTTTCGCCACATGTACTTCCTTTAGGTGGTAAAAATAGAACAATATAATTTGTATTTATGTATTTAAAGCGCCAAAATTGGGAAAATGTTGAAATAATTGTAATTTTTTCACATTTTCAACTGCAATATGTCAAATTTGTGCAAACATACTGTACAAATTTTTGATAAAATATATATTTCCACCTGTTTACTTTATTTGGAAGCACATTGGAAAAACTTCAGGGTTTTATTCAACCATTTATGCAAAAGTCCTATTGACTTTAGCAATAAAAATATCGCGCAATTGTACCGCAGGGGGCAGCGACGCGAGATTATTCTCCAAAAAAAGCAATGGTGGCACTCAAAAAGGACAGGAACAAAGACGCAATTTTGCTCTGATTTTTTTGCAGCAAAATCACGATCGCCCAAGTGAAAATAGCCTTACAAAGTAAACAAAAATTGACTCCCTAAAAAGAACCTCCCTTTTTGGCATTCCCTAAATCTTAGATAAAATTAAAAATGTAAAACTGTGTGGAATACCCGAAGACGGGTTATTACGGAGGCCTGGTTGGGATGGGCACATGGTGCAATACAAGCAACCAATACTTTTTTGTCGAGCATTTCGTGACCTCAGTGGCAGGGATGGGGTGTAAACAGTGGCGCTCTGTGAACCTTCGCACCTCCTAAGACGCGTAAGCCTCCTGAGGTGCGGCGGTCTCACACAGAAGGCATTCAACAAGCTGCTCCTCGAACTGCAAGAAAGTGAGCGTTCCCTTGGACCTCTTGTAAATTATGTAGGCATTGTAGGTAATGATCTGAATAAGGTCGATCGCTACCTTTTTATACCATTGGATAACGGCGATCATGTGACCAGAGAAAGCTCCCTACACCTTTGATCTGTGCTTCAGGCTCTGGGCTACCTTCAGTAGGCAGGAGCAAGGAGACTTTAAATTTCCCAGGCCCTCCCCGACTTCTGTGCATGCATCGGAGATTTTTCTGGCGGACGCATGCGCTGAAGCCGGGGAAGGTTGTGGACGATGATCACATTGGAGGACAAATCCGGAGGTCTCTTGTAAGAAGTGTCACCTCCCCTCAGTGATCAAATGAAGATGAAACTTTAACATTTAAATTTTTTTAAAACTTTTACATTATGACCATTATCCATTGGATAACGGCGATCATGTGACCGGGGACTACTCACTGGGGCCTTTGATTACTGCTTCAGACTCTTGGCTACCTTTGGTAGCTGGGAGCACAGAGATTTTAAATTTCCCAGTCCCTCCCCGGCTTGTGTGTTTGCGCCCACCAATTTGCCGTCAGGCACATGCGCAGAAGCCAGGAAGGTTCGTGCAGGAAGATCGCGTTGGGAAAATTTGACAGAGGCATTATGTAGAATCGGATCCATGAGGGAAGATGAAACTTTAACTTAGCCATTGGATAATGGCGCTCATGGGACTGGGGATCGCTCACCGCGCCGGGGAAAGGTCCTTGCAGGACGAAATCGTCGGGAGACAATGCGGAGGCCTTAAGTGAGTAGTTTCATCTCCCTCATGGATCTGATCCGTGAGATGAGATGAAACTAACTTTTGAAGCTTTTTTTTGGGGGACTTTCACATGATCGCCGTTATCCATAAAATTTACACGTACAGAGAACAGAAGCCTTTGATTTAAATGGGTTCGTTCACATGCACATATTTTTCCTGCGCACTTTGGTTGCACAAAAAAACCCTGCATCATGCTGTATTTTCCTGCACATTTGCGCACCAAAGATCTCCATAGAAGTCAATGGGGCGTGCGCAACACACTAGGAGATGCGTGATTCACTGCATAATTCTGTTGGATAAAGAACACATTTGGAACTTATTAGAATAATTATCCATTTAAATTGGTGCATCCTTGTTTGCCGCGCACAAATGAGCATGCCTTGTGGATTCAAAAAGTACCGTAAAATATGCTGATGCTTGCACAAAACGCATCAGTCGTTCTGAAAAAAAAAACCTACACTCATGCAAATACGCTTGCGGCTGTGTGAATCTGGTCCTAGACTTTTATGGCATATCAGCGACATATCCACCTCTGGGAGACACCGCTATCTTCTCTTCTGGCCCCCAACTTTCCCAGCCACCCTGAACGCAGTGATCAAAAGAACGGAAACAGCCAAGCGCCTTCTGCATTGCTTTTCTCTTTACTCCTATAGAAATCAGTGAGAGTTTCAATGCGAGCTACGCTATTTCCGTCACTCGGGAGCTGTGGAAGCAGTGTAGTTTGCTACACTCATTGCGTATCTCCCATTGACTTCTATGGGAGTTTTAGAAACAGTGTAGCTCAGCCAAGCTTGGCTGGTACCATCAGCCTGGCCACCTTGTATTCAGCGGTGTTCCAATCTCAACCATCTTTGGCTAAGATAGAAATACCTCTTTAATCACCACACGTTTTAAGGAATGGGGAAATGTTGGAGGGTTTCCTACTATAATCTTCCACCTCAGTACATAATAAAGGTCGAATACTATGAATAAGCTCGTTGACAAAAAAAAACAATAAGTCAAGGAGTTGTTGCAATGGAATGAAATCTTCTATGTGTTCAATATATTTATCAATGGCCTGATAGAGGGACTACAAAGTAAAATATCAATATTTGCAGATGATACAAAATTATAGAAGACAATTAATACAATGGAGGACAATGTATGGCTGCAAACGGACCTAGGGGCTTGGGTAGAAAAATGGCAAATGAAGTTCAATGTGGATAAATGTAAGGTTATGCACATGGGCAGGAGAAACGGATGTCACCAATATACACTAAATGGGGTACTGCTAGGGAAATGTGAGATGGAAAAGACCTGGGGGTATTAGTGGATAGTAGACTAAACTGAAGTAACCAATGCCAGTCAGCTGCTGCAAAAGCTAATAAGGTGTTGGGGTGCATTAAAAGAGGTATAGAGGCAAGGGACAAGAACATTATCCTTCCATTATATAAGGCACTTGTCAGGCCTCACATGGAATACTGTGAACAGTCCTGGACACCGGTGCTGAGGAAAGATGTTGCGGTGCTTGAGGAGGTTCACATAAGGGCAACTAAATTAATAAATGGAATGGGAGAACTGGAATACCCAGAGAGGCTATCAAAATTAGGATTATTTACCCTGAAAAAAAAAGATGGCTAAGGGGCGACCAAATAACTATGTATAAATACATTAGGGGACAATACAAGGATCTCTCCCATGATCGGTTTATACCCAGAACTGCGACGCTAACAAGAGGGCATCCTCTACGTCTAGAAGAAAGCAGGTTTCATCATAAACACATAAGTGGGTTCTTTACTGTAAGAGCAGTGAGACTGGAACTCTCTGCCTGAGGAGGTGATGGCAAAATCTATAGAGGAGTTTAAGAGGGGACTAGATGTCTTTCTAGAGCGCTATGATATTACAGGATATAGACATTAGGTGACCAGCGGGGTTGGTGATCCAGGTCTTGGAGTTAGGTAGGAACTTTCAAAACGTTGATCCAGGGATTATTCTGACTACCATTATGGAAGTGGGAAGAATTCCCCCCCCCCCCCCAATGGGCTAAATTGGCTTGTGTCTCATTGTTTGTGTTTTTTTGCCTTCCTCTGGATCAACAAGGGGGAGTGGAAACAGGCTGAACTAGATGGACATTGTCTCCTTTCGGCCTAACATACTGTGAGTGTTTGGGCATCCAAGTGCCAAATGACGATCAATGTGGATAAATGTAGAGTTCTGCATCTTCTTACTAATAATTAAACTCCATATGTTGTAGGGGGAGAAACTGAGAGTCACTTCTAGAGGATGTACTTGCAAATCATTGACTAAATAACAGAATGCATGCCTCCCAACCATCCCGAATTTGAGACACTGTTCTGCAGTCCACCCCCAACATGTAAAAAAAAGCTATTATGCTCACCTTCTCCACTGCCTCTCTGCTCCACTCCCTTCCCATCCCGGTCATCACCCTGCAGCTGGTCATGTATTAAAAGAGGTATGTATTTGCAGAACAGGGATTACCGTTTTACAAAACATTGGTACATTCTCCTCTGGAATATGTAGTTCAATTCTTGGCAGCGGTTCATAGACAGGATGCTCTGGAGTTAGAACAGGTCCAAAGAACCTAATAGCTCAATGTTCACGCTGCGGAATTCCACAGTGTAAAAGAAACAGCGGCATGCCCTAATTGGCGCAAAAAACCGCGCGGCCAGCTTCTATTGTAGTCAATGGAAGCCATCCGTTACGTGATACTTTTGCTGTGAGTACAGCGGAAGTGTCACGTGATTGTGTGTCACTGTCCACCGTCAGCCGCGTCATCGCCCACCTCCGGCGCGTCCTGCACTGTACAGCGCATGCGCGCCAGCACATCATGTGGGACTCGCGCGGCAGATCCGGAGAGGTGAGTGGGGGTCTTTGGGGGAGCGCCGTGACGGACTCCGCTGCAATATTCTGCTGGCCAAGTCCGCCACAGCTGTGGGCATGAGGCTTTAGCGTTGAGGAAAGTCACTGCTCCATTCACATCAATGAGACCACCAAAGATCGCTAACTCGGCTATCTGTGGCAGTCCCATTGAAGTGAATGGAGTGGTGGTGTGCATGCACAGCCACTGCCACCATACACTTCAGGATGAGCTGCAGCTAGCAAAAATGACCGAATGTTCAGTGTTAGGGCTCAGTCACACGCGTGTTTTGTGCGCATAACTGATGCGTTCAAAAAATCGTGTGACCAAAGCTGGCGGCACGGCGGAAAAAACGCTACTAGCAGCGTTTATCCGCACAAAAGGGCTCGGTCACGCGGGCATTTTGACACTCAAAAAGCTGTCACAGAGGAGCGCGATGTTCTCCCATTGAATTCAATGGAGCCGGCAATACAGCCGGCTCCAATGATAGGTGAGTATACTTTTTTTTTTTTACACATTTTTAGGATGGTTTTCAGGGAAGGGCTTATACTTAAGCCCTTCCCTGAAAATTACTATAGCGCTGGCTGTCAGCCCATTGCTTTCAATGGAGCCGGCTGTATTGCCAGCTCCATTGAATTCAATGGGAGAATATCGTTCTCCTCTGCCACAGCTGTGACAGCTGTGGCAGAGGATCACAATCTTCAGTATATGTTCTCAATGGGGTAGGCGCTGCTGCCACCAGCCCCATTGAGTGCAAGGTGAAACCCCTGGATAGCACAGCACCCAGGGGTTCCACATACACAGAACACCGATTTGTCGCAGAATGCTGTTACATGCATTCTGCGAATCATTGTGACTAGAGATGAGTGAGTATACTCACTAAGGTACATTACTCGAGCGAGTAGTGCCTTAGCCGAGTATCTCCTCGCTCGTCTCTAAAGATTCGGGGGCCGGCGCGGGTGACAGGTGAGTTGCGGCGAGGAGCGGGGGGGGGGGGGAGAGAGGGAGAGAGAGAGATCTTCCCGCCGCTCCTCGCCCCCCGAATCTTTCGCCGCATGCGTTTGTGCACATGTAAAATTCGCACATGTGATTGCTCCCATTGCAAAGCATGGGGCCTATATAGATGCGAATCGCAAACGCAATAGTCAGATGTGCGTACAAACGCCTCTGTGACTGAGCCCTTAACACAGCTGACAATTGAACAATGAACTATAATTCATTTTACTTATCTTCATCGTTTATTTCATGCAAGCATAAAAATTATCATTGGCTTGTTCGCTAATCATTCGGTTTCAATACCAACACTTCTCATTCACCGGTACGGCAAATGCGCATTCACTGCTAGCATAGACTTCAGAACGAGCCGCAGCTGGACTGCCTGCATGACAGGTAAAATGTGTTGTCATACAACACCTTTAACATCTATGCAAATGTATAGAATTCTTGTTTCCTCATACCTCTTCCACTTCTGCAACATCCTTTCGCACCCCTTGGTTTTATTGTATGGCTTTTCTTTAATCGGTGAGGGTCTGGCTGACAAGACCCTCACGATTGCTGAAGTACTTGTCCGATGCTGTCGCTGCTCACTAGCTGAAGAGGGGCTTAATAGAAAGTCTATGAGCCAGTTAGTGAACAGTGGGGGTCTCAGCAGCCGGAACCCCAATGATCAAAACTTTTCACATGCCAAAAATATTTAGAAAACGTGGTTAGACTTTAACTTCTAAAGACAACTCTGCGCAGTTTATGCAATCTCATAGGAGTATATTGACCTATAGCAGTTGAAGTACGGTTTGAAGCCATATCTGAAAAACTGCATGCGGTTTTGCTCTTCAGTAGTTGGTCGCGGGTTTTTCGGAGGTGAAACACATTTATTTTACATATTTCACATGTAAAAAATGCACAGCCAATTACCAATTATCTCAAACGACACTAAATCGCTCTAAATCCATGCCACACCTCAACAGCTACCTGTGGATATACCATAATGGTATCAGAAGGCAACACGTATCTAATTATTTGTAAGACGCAATATATGGTCTGCACCTCAGGGACTTCTACCATCACCCCAACCCCCACTTCTTGTAACTTTCTTGCTAAAGGAGCAAAGTCCAAGCTGTGATTTTCAGTCTGTGCACTGAGATTTGTGGTTGTTAATGAGAACAGATTTCTATTACTATAATTTAGGCTTCTAACGGAGCGTCTGGGTCTGGGACTTCTGGCTCATCTTCCCAAAAGAACCGCGACGGTAGGTAACCTTGGATGCGTCTGATGGCTGAAGTCGCTGAAGAAACATTTCTGTAACAGGATGGCCAAAGGAGTAAAAAAATAGAAAAGGCTCCGCGCTCTGGGACTAGGAGTAATCTTAAGACCTACTGGTCTAATGGTTAGATAACCGCATTTATTAAATTTACTTATGCAACGTGTTTCGGCGCACCTCTCGCCTTTCTCAAGCATAAAAACAAAAACCACAATGTACACAGAATGATTTTTTACTCCTTTGGCCTGGCTGTAAGCCCCTGGTTACCAGTGGGCTTTAAACCTCCGAGACGTCTCTCCAGAGCCCTGGATCAGAGGACGAAGAGTTATGTCGATATGGACACGAGGTACCGGTGTGACCCCTATCCAGGAGTCCCATCGTGTACCAGGTGAGTGGATTTCCCTTTAAGAATTTAAACACTACAGGGCGCTGGCACATGTCTTCCTATCTTTCTCTGTTGTAACAGGATGGCTGGAAGCATTCTGCTGAGACAAGTCCAGAGGCTCATCTTCCCTAGTGGACTCCACTCCTTGGAGGGGAGGAGGTTGGCGCCAAACTTCCTGAGTAGGGGTGATTCTCCCCCCTACTTTGCGAATAGCCAGAAGGAACTTCCAGACGTGAACTTTTTGGCGGTAATGTTTTGGCCGGAACCCCCTGTGGAGAGGGGAGAAGACGTGGCTGTTGGGCGCCATCTTGAGTAGACATGCTGCGACTCAGATGGGGCTCCGTAGGAAAGCCCATAAACTGCACATGGTCCAACAATATTATCACACCCTTTCTCTCAGCATAGTATTTCCTTGTAACGGCCACTGGAGAGGAAATTTCTTGAACATCTGAAGACATGGCAGGAAAACTTGACTCAGAGGTTTTCTTTCACTCCAGACTTACCAGAATTTTCTTCTTGAGTACCTCTGCGGTAACACAGGCAGAGAGATGCGGCACAGAGGAGCTGAACCTGTTTGTGACGCCAAAAGAAGAGGTCCTGTGGTGTCCCAGTGGCCACCCAGACACGAGGCCCATGCTGAGGAGCTGGGAGGCTAGAGTTAGCACTTGCCACAGTTGCTCTTACCACAAGTCCACACACACAATTAAAGGGGTTGTCCCGCGCCGAAACGGTTTTTTTTTTTTTTTAACCCCCCCCCCCCCCGGTTCGGCGCGAGACAACCCCGATGCAGGGGTTAAAAAAAACAAACGGAGAGTGCTTACCTGAATCCCGGCGGTCCGGCGTCTTCATACTTACCTGCTGAAGATGGCCGCCGGGGTCTGCTCCCTCCGTGGACCGCAGCTCTTCTGTGCGGTCCATTGCCGATTCCAGCCTCCTGATTGGCTGGAATCGGCACGTGACGGGGCGGAGCTACACGGAGCCGGCATTCTGCACGAGCGGCTCCATTGAAGAGAGCAGAAGACCCGGACTGCGCAAGCGCGGCTAATTTGGCCATCGGAGGGCGAAAATTAGTCGGCTCCATGGGAACGAGGATGCTAGCAACGGAGCAGGTAAGTAAAAAACTTTTTATAACTTCTGTATGGCTCATAATTAATGCACAATGTACATTACAAAGTGCATTAATATGGCCATACAGAAGTGTATAGACCCACTTGCTGCCGCGGGACAACCCCTTTAACTTTAGTACCTCAGTCCCTGGGAATGGACAGGGGCTGGAAAACCTTTACTTGTAACTCGACAGTATACAGATTATTACACACCAGTGCAGGCAGGACAGTAGACTTGAGGTCAGGGAGGAGACACAGGATGACACCGGTCCTACAGTCCACGTTATCTGTAAGGTAGCACTCCTGGAAGGGGTACACTTCGGAGAACGATGGGGGTAGAATCACTCCACAGGCACTCACTTGATTCAGCACTTGGATCACTGCACGGCGGACTCTTCTCTCCACTCAGCTCTCACTCTCAGATGAAGGTTCCTGGGATAGAGACATTAGCATACCTTTCTTCAGCCTCCATTCTCTTCACCACATGAGGGTTAAAGGTACCCCCATGTGGCCGGCACTCTCACTACCGTTGAAGATTGTGGACTCAACTCAACTCTCTCACCACACCTCAATCACTCATATTCATAGGACACAGACATCACATGACTAGACAGATATTGATACTTTTCTAGACATATCCCAGCCAAACATTAACCTCTCATGTGCTGCAACTGTGCAATACACATAACAAGAGACTAGACAGTTTGCACAGTGCATCTACATTAAAGACTTGACATGTATGATATTTATGGAGGGGCCAGAAATAGGTGTTTTGGGCCACTACACACCCAGGTACGTTCATCTGATGTGAAGATGGAGTAGCGTTACTCATCATCACTCCATATAACATTCTTCCATTGCTCAACCGTCCAATGATGACACTCCTTGCACCATTGTAGATGGCCAATGCATCTTCTTTACATGAATTCGCCAAATATTTTCAGGATGAATGGCGGGAAATACCAGCTGAAGTATATAAGACGTTAGTAGAAAGTATGCCACGGAGAGTATCTGATGTCATTAGGTACAACGGAGACCCACTGAGACCCTCTGTCCAGCGATATTCCACCCAAGGGGATGAGGGGGAAGAGCTGACAGGTCTCAGTGGTGAGCCTATCTAACAGATAGGTTCACTGCGGAGAACCGCGGCATGCCGTGATTTAGATCGCTATGATTCTTCGCTCGTGGATGCCGGCGCTGCGCTTTCCATAGCAACGCCAATATGGACTAAAATGTATATGGCTGCATCTCTTCACCAGACAATCCTTCAATCAACAGTTGTTCAACCATCAACCTACTTCTATTTTTACTGTCAAGTGATTTTGCTTTCAACTGTAAAGTAATAAAAGGTAAAAGCTCTTGAACCCAGAGATTATCAATACAGTAATGCTGACTCACTGCCGTTAGCCCCATCCTGTTATTTACAGTGCAAACTTCAACAAAAACACTGGGGATTAAGTGGAACACAACAGTCTGCAAAAGTCAATAAAGTATCCAATAACATGATGGGGCCACAGAAGGCTCCGTCATCAGCAGTTCGGTTTGCAGTGGGGTGTTTGTCCTACATCTGGATAGGCTCTTGGTGGAGTGTTTAGAAATCATTCCTGGAATCTGATATCATAAACTTAGAACACAGAGGAGATGTTTGTATCTGGAGAGCCGGCAGCGGCTGCTGCTGCTCTTATTTTTCAGTTCGTTTGTACTGAGAGCAATGTAGTCAAGCTTGTTGCTACCTGGAAACCATGAAAAAGCAGCCATTCTTTGGTAGAATTTCTCGTGTCTTCATTCTTTATTCAAATTATGACTCATGAACTTTTTTTTATAGTATTCGCTAGTGTAAATGACAAACACTTTTTGTGGTGCAATACTGACAATATCAATATTATATATATTTTTAGTTTTTTTTTACTTTTGCACAATAAAAACCCTTTCTTGGAAAATACCGTATATACTCGAGTATAAGCTGAGTTTTTCAGCACAAAAAATGGGCTGAAAAAGCCCCCCTCGGCTTATACTCGAGTGAGGTAAAAAAAAAACAAACCTCAATACTCACCTATCAGACAGGGGTCTGTGTCCCCGGCGGCGCGGCCAGCTGCTGCAGTCTTCTCCTCAGCTTGCTTTTGAAATCCCCGGCGTCAGTGCTGTGATTGGATTAAACGCCAGCCAATCACAGCTGGCGCTCGATAAACCAATCACAGCCATTCAGTGATGTCATTCTAAATGGCTGTGATTGGTTTATTGAGCGCCGGCTGTGATTGGCTGGTGCTCGATCCAATCACAGCACTAACGGCGGGGATTTCAAAAGCAAGCCGGGGAGAAGACTGCAGCAGCTGGCTGCACCGCCGGTGACAACATCGTGCCGGGGACACAGACGCTGGCTGATAGGGGAGTATTGCTTTTTTTTTTTTTTTACCTACTATATACTCGAGTACAGCTAGGCTTATACTCGAGTCCATAAGTTTTACCAATTTTTTGTGTTAAAACTTATTGACTCAGCTTATACTCAGGTCGGCTGATACTCAAGTATATACGGTAATTCGTTTTTGGCATTACTGCTTTCAACATTTTTATTATTCCATGGACAGAGCTGTATGAGAGCTTGTTTTTTTGCTTGATGAGCTATAGTTTTTATTTGTACCATTTTAGGGTTCATTTGACCTTTTGAAAAATTTTTCATTGTGACCGGATATTAATTTTTAGGACCCCACAGCCCTGGAGAATAAAATAAAAAAGAGCAAGGCCAGAGGACTAATCTCCCTGTCGGGCTCATGGCTGCATTCCAGGTGAAAATATCATCACACCTACTTTATTGTTAATTTTGGAATATTCTAATTACTTTACGTATCTTATCCTTCTAGTATTTTAAGTGGCTATTATCCACATAGACTTTTATTACATTACAGAGGTGGACACCTGTCTATGTGGTCTATTGTCTACACCAACACGATAAACTCGCATAAAACCATGGTCAATTGAATTTTACACTTTACACTCCTGATTATTTACGACTTTTTTTCCTTCCGGCCCCCACCGTGTTGATGAAGACACAGACCTCACCGACTGCAACGTGGATTCAGATCATGTGGCAGCTACGTCTCAGGAATGCGGTTTTCATTCACAACAATCTTCAACTGGATCTTCCTTACTGGAAACATTGCAACAGAACCTCGCTACCAGAGAAGTTTCTAAAAGAAGTATCCCTAACTCTCTACAAGCTTCTAATTCCAAAGGTCCTTCCTCTATATAAGGACCTTACACTGCCACTGCTGAAGTTATTGATATGGAAAACCCCTGCTGCAAGTTCATCCAAGTTCAGAGAAGCCTTTAACTACTAAAACCATGAAGGAATTGCTTTTGGCCCTTCAAAAGGGGATTTCTAGAGACTTACCAAAGATTTCCAGTCAACTTCAGACTAACATTGATCATCTTGCCACATGCACATCCCATGTTGAGCAAAAGATGGAGGAATTTTCTAATGCTCATAACGAATTAGTGGATGCACCCAACACGTTGGAAGAAGAAGCATCCCGTCTACGGGAGAGGGTCATAAACCTTGAGGATAGGTCCCGAAAAGACAACATCAAATTTCGGGGAATACTAGAATCTGTAACACCTGCCGACCTTCCTGTGTATCTACTCCAGCTTTTCCAAACGTTGCTTCCATCTCTGCCACCATCGGATTGATCCATTGATAGAGCACGAAGGATCCCCAAAGCCCATTCTGTTCTGGAGAATGAACTACAAGATGTTCTGTCTCACATCCAATTCTATGAGAACAAGTAAAGGCTCTTGAATGAAGGGAGATGAAGAGGATCCTTACCAGCACCATATACAACCGTTCTGATGTTCTCTGAGTTTTCTACATCAATTTTACGACTCTGCAGACAATTTTTTTCCAGTTACATCTGCTATTTGTGGCGCTAATATTAAATAAAAATGGAGCTTCCCTACCAAGCTTCTAGTTTCAAGAGATCTAACAGATGGGATGTCACTTCTGAAAAAATGGGGCAGTACCTTGATGACAATACTTCCTGACATTTATTTAAATTATTATTTGGACATGATGTCCAAATATGGTAATACCCAAGGGGGCGTGTCCGGCTAATGGACGGATAGGTCGCACACAGAGCGAGCTCCCGCGTCCTTCACCCAGCCCGCAGCTCTGAGGCACCCAAAAGCTGCCAAAAATCACCCCCGGACGTAGCACCATGAAAAGGAGACAGCCGCGGCCCCAGGGATCCACGCCGAGCGGAGGAAAGGGTGCAATGGAGAGGTTTCTCGGTGCCCCGGCAGAAGCCTCCGTGAAATCCAAGATGGCGTGGGCTCTCGCGAGACCGCGGGAGCTGCAGCCAGATCTCACAGCACCAGCTCTGGCAGGGAATGAGCAGCAGCGCAAAGTGTCCCAAGTAAGGGAAGGAGATCAAGCTCAATCGCCTGACGCCGGGGAGAGGCAGAGAGGAGGTCACTGAAGCGAGACAGACATGGAGGGGGAGGTCTCGGCGAGCTGTCCAGAGAGGGAAACCGTGAGTAGTACGGGCAGCAGCTCCTGCACCCAGCACAACACACTCTTCCCCTCAGCTCCAAACAGAGGGCGGGAGTGGTAGTCCATACCTGTGGCCACAGACCCTCGGACCTCATACTACAGGCGCCATAACAAACAAAGGGATGCAAACCCCTCCTGTAGAGGCAAAAGAGGAGGCATGGAAAAGCCGCATTATGTCTATCCCCACAAAATCATAATTGGACAGACTTTTCCAAAGATTTAAAACGTCCAACAAGCAGGTCTTAGAGCAAATACACGCAGATATGTAGCACCTGGGCCGTAGAATTCTACAGGTTGAGGAGATGCAGGAAAACACGGTGGCCATTTTGGAAACACACAAGCAGGCAATACAGGCACAAGCCGATCAAATTACAAGCATCATCATGCACATTGACGACTTGGAAAACAGGAACCGCAGGAACAACCTGCGCATACGCGGCCAGCCAGAAGAAATAGAGGGGCAACATTTAGAGACATGGGCGCAATCTTTTTTCCAGCAGTTAATAGACTATCCAACGCCCTATTGAGATCGATCGCATCCACAGGGCCTTGGGTCCCAAACCAACTGACCCCAATAGGCCAAGAGACATTATATGCAGAATCTATTTCTTCAAAATAAAGGACACAATTCTCTGTAAAGCTAGAGAAAAAGGGGACCTGCAATATAAAGGCAAACAAATCATGCTCCTGCAAGACTTAGCTCGACACACCTTACGCCTGAGGGGGGCCCTGAGACCGCTTCTAACAACCCTGAAAAACCAGGGAGTCCCATACAGATGGGGCTTCCCCTTCTCTCTCACGGCCAGGAGGGATGGGAAGACGGCCACGTTCCGCTCCTTAGGGGACCTACCGAACTTTTTGGGCATGCTAAAGTTGCCAATGATATCACTACCCGACTAGCCAGAGACACCGACATTCGTGGCCCCCACCGCCCAGGAGCAATGGCAGACCATACAGCCGAAACCCCGACGCGAGAGACGGATCCCAGCGGATGAGACTACCTGACTTTAGAGCCTTTGATCCCTCTGAAATAGCCCCCGTTCCACGGGACTCTCGGAGCGGACTTTTCCCAGTTGACTAATTTTTACCGCGTGCTGCGGTTCAGCGACTATAGAAGCAAAGTTTTTTTCTCTTGTGCTCTCTCCCATTTTATTATTCAGAAGCAGAGGGAGCGCGAGCGCGGTGGGGCGCATGGTGGGGCAGTGGGGGGAGCAGACATAGGATGCTTAAATCAGACACCCCAAAAAGCAAACAAGTTGTTGCGGCACTTCCACAATAGGAGAAAAATACTCACTGTTAATCGGGCTTCAGATGCAAAGCTGAATTCGGATGTAGACCAAACATCCAATGCAAATTCTTCCAAAAAGTAATAAATCAGCAGCATCACCCCTGATACTGCTGACTTATTACTTTTTAAATCAGACACCCGACGGCGGAGGGTGGCTTAGTCCCTACCTCGTTACGCCGGGATACATTTAACCCTCATTTAGGGGCACGGGATCTGCCCCCCCCCCCCTTCTGGCCAACCACGTGCCAATCTTAACGCTACTTATGTGCCGTCTTACAAGTTTTCCGATTAAGATACCGTCCGGTTTATATTAATGTTAAAGTTAACGCAAATGTTGGTGCCTCATGAGTCAGCATCCAAGGCCTATTATAGAGGCCTATTGCATATCTGAAAATCCCTAGTCCTGGGGGGGACGCAGGGGGATAAAGCCTACCCCAGTCATTCTTTCACGCCTCCCACTCCAGGTAACCAAATGCACTCAGTGCAAATACTGGCAATTAATAGGCCAGTAAGCTCACCTACTCAGCACTTGCGGCTGCTCAATGCCGCACAAGGTCCGCGCGGGGACCTCCTCTCTCCCTTTCTCCCTCACCTGTTCTCTTTTCTTTTTCCAGCTATCTCTCTTCATCTTACCACCAAGCACCCACCCCTCCTCGACCGACCTACACTCAGGCTCGTCAAAACTAAAATCAGATGGCTGACTTAAATTTTTGTTCCTTTAACATGAGGGGGCTGAACAAACCTGCCAAGAGAGGGCAAATCCTTGACCACCTACACAAGAAAAGAATTATGATAGCCCTCTTGCAGGAAACTCATTTCCAAGACACAAAAATTCCCAAATGCAAACACCGTCACTATACCACATGGTTTCACAGCCCTCACCCAACTAAAAAAGCGGGTGGTACATCCATCGCTATCCACAAATGCCTACCCCAGAAACTCATATCCTCTGAAGTGGACAAAAGTGGGAGATTTATACTCCTAAAGATATTGGTGAATAATGAAACTTTAACAGTGGCTAACATTTACGTCCCTAACCAGGGCCAGAAACCGTTTGGTATTTGGGTGTTGGGGGCTCTGGCGAACTTTGCAGAGGGGTCCAATATCATTCTCGGAGGTGACTTATCTAAGCATGGATCCTGCACGTGACTCCTCAGGGGGTAAGTCAGGGGTTTCCCCCTCAATCACACGCAAACTCAGGTCAGAGATAGCGAGCCTCAGATTAGTAGACCTTTGGAGAACCTTACACCCAGGGAAGAAAGACTATAGTTACTACTCATCTGCACACAATAACTACCATAGACTGGACTATCTTTACATATCACACGGATTACTAGATAGATCCCCCTCCTCTTCAATAGGTACGTTCATCTGGTCAAACCATGCTCCAGTCTGGGGGTCCTTGAAGACAGGCAGAAGGGACAGTGCATCTTTTACTTGGCGCTTGAATGATAATTTGTTAGACGACGCAGCCTGCAAACAGAAGATACAGCAGACCATAGATGACTTCAGATCTGACCATGAAACAGACTCCACACCAGCTCCCATTAAACGGGAGGCCCTCAAGTGCGTTCTACGAGGGATATTTATTACGCACGGGGCCAGGCTTAAAAAAATCAGAACAGCCAAGTTAGAAGAGCTGCTGACACGCCTAGATAAATTAGAGACAACCAATAAGTCATCACCGGCGGAT
This sequence comes from Eleutherodactylus coqui, assembly GCF_035609145.1. Classification (NCBI taxonomy): domain Eukaryota; kingdom Metazoa; phylum Chordata; class Amphibia; order Anura; family Eleutherodactylidae; genus Eleutherodactylus; species Eleutherodactylus coqui. The sequence goes on from NC_089842.1 coordinate 36,166,115, forward strand.
AACATCGCCGCAGAAATTTCTTCAATGCGGACGGAAATACTCCGCATACTCGACCAGGCCTCACTTTGCCAGCGAGATAAATTAAAAGGGAGGTTCTGCGAATTCAGAGACAAATGTGGTAAGGGACTAGCGAGGGCCTTGAATCCTAGATAACAACAGACATACATATTCGCAATCAACAAACCAGGAGAGGGGTTAGTCCACCATAACACTGGAATTCTTGAAAGCTTTCAAGCGTTCTACCAGGACTTATATAATTTGAAGGAAGGACGGGGAGCCCAGGGACAAGAATTATTTACAGAGAGAAACACATATATCGCAACCCATACCCCTAACTCCATACCAGACACTGACAACCAGGCTCTCGAAAGAGACCTCACACTCCTGGAGTTCGAAGGAAGCGGTAATGTCACTGAAGATAGGCAAGAGTCCGGGCCCAGACGGCTTTACACCCCGCTTCTTCAAGACATTCATAGATCAACTGGCCCCCATGATACTAGGAGCCTTTAACGCTATCTCTAGGGCTTGCCCCTTCCCGAAACAGGCCTTGCAAGCGGTGATCACAGTTCTGCCCAAACCCGGGAAAGACCCTACCCAATGCGGGAGTTACAGCCTGATCTCGCTACTAAACGTCAACACGAAATTGTTCTCTAAGATGCTTGCGGGTCGTCTCCAGCCCCACATTCCCACCTTGATACACGGTGATCAAGTGGGATTCGTACCCAGCAGGGAAGTGGGAGATAATACAATAAGAACGCTGTCACTCCTATCCAGGGCTCAGAGCTCAGGAGAACAATTATGTCTCTTAACGGTCGACGCTGAGAAAGCGTTTGACAGGGTAGGATGGGGGTTCCTGGAGACAGCCCTCAGGCAAATCGGGCTGGGTCCGAGGTTTCTAGGATGGGTAATGGCACTATACTTTGACCCCTCCACCCGAATTATGGTTAATGGTAGGTTATCCCAACAGATTCAGATCACAAACGGCACCCGTCAGGGCTGCCCCCTGTCCCCCTTCCTGTACATTATCGTCATGGAGACTCAGGGCAAATGACAACATCAGAGGGGTCCAGACGAATAATGAAGAACAAAAAATTGCCTTTTACCCTGACGATTTGTTAATTTACATAATCAACCTTAGAATCTCCCTTCCTAACATCCTAAAAGAGTTTCACCAATTTGGTCGACTTTCAAACTTTAAAGTAAATTTGAGTAAATCTGAAATTCTTAATGTTAATATCCCGGAAGATGAAATAGAGGCCATGAGACCCGCCTTCCCGTTTTCTTGGAACAAGAACAGCATCAAATACTTAGGAATCACAATTATGCCGAACAGCTGACCTTTTCCAAAAAAATTACAAGACTCTCCTAACCAAATTAGAAGGAGACCTGGACAGATGGTGCACAGTACCCCTCTTCTGGTTGGGTAGGATTAGCACAGTCAAAATGAACATTCTCCCTAGACTATTATATGCTCTTCAAACCGTACCGATACACCTACCGGGAGCCTTTTTAAACCTGATCAGGAGGACGATGATGCGGTTCATATGGGGAGGTAGGCGACCTAGACGTAATTGGAGGGCACTTACCAGCCCGTGGAAATGTGGTGGGATGGGCATACCAAACATAGCACTATATTATAAGGCCACTCTGTCTCGACGCATTTTAGATCTAATACATAGGAGCTCCCAAAAATGGTGGATGACGATAGAGCAGGACGCAGCTCCATATAAGGGCCAGGGCCTATTGTGGCTACCAGGTCGTGCGGGTTTCAAAAACATTGGACTGTCACCTTTTATTGAGAATATCCTGTCGACCTGGGTGGGACCAGCCACAAAAGTAAAACTAATAGTGAGACCGGGGCCCCTGACGCCTCTGGTAGGCAACACGGAAATTCCTTTATTCTTCAAAGGTTCACCTCTCACAAGTATACTAATAGCTACACGCCTAGCTGAGATCCCAAGGGTTAAAGACATGCTGGGGACAGAAGGACTTAAGCCATTAAGGAAGGTGCTTGGAGATCGGGGACCCCCGGCTGGAGCATGGTACCAGTATCTCCAGCTAAGCCACTATATAAGATCTCTGGGAAAGGTTGAAAAAATAAACACATCCCTGACACCTTTTGAGAACCAATTCATATGCAACCAGACGAATTATAGTAAAATCTCAGACCTATACAGATTCCTGGTAGATGAGGAAACCCGGGACAAGGGGGCGGGCCTGGAGAAGGAATGGGAACGAGAGCTAGGGCGCGCACTCACAGAGGAGTCATGGAGGAAAGCCTACATTCTGACCTTTAAAATAAACATCTCAAGCAAACTGCAAGAATTAAATTATAAGATCCTCACGAGATGGTACAGGACTGCGGAGAAATTGGCCAGATTCTGCCCCCAGCACCCGGATACCTGCTGGAGATGCCTGTCGGAAAAAGGCACTCTTACCCACTTATGGTGGTCATGTGCGTTGATAGGCCCTCTCTGGCAGGAAGTAGGTGCTCTCTATACATGGGTCAGCGGTAACCAGATACACTTAACCCCGGAACTTACATTGCTATCCATATTTACCGGATCTCTGGCCCAGGCCAAGAGCTCACTACTGAGATTTTTTATTCTAGCAGCACGACAGGTGATCCCTAGAAAATGGAAGTCCACGTCCCCACCCGGATAATGTGGTTAGAGGCACTAGACAACATCAGGTATCTAGAGGAGTTATACGCCAGAGATGAGATGAGAAACAATAAATATCTGTCAGTCTGGCTCACCTGGAACCAGCTTTGGGACACACAGGAGGTGATCACCTGGGTAGTGAATGGAACTACCCCGCCTCCCCGACTGCGCCCCCACCCATCTGCTACAGCTTCCACAGGCGACGAAGCTACAACTTAACCAGCTGATACTGAATAGGTCGGATTTGCCCCCCTCCTCCCCCTTTACCCACTGCCCACTCTCCACCCCACCTTAACTTTCTCTCACTCTCTTCTATACAAAGCTTTCCCCTAAACTCTTCTATCCTTGATTCTATTTTCGGCTAGAGTGATACCGTATGGTAGATGATTATATTTTACATTTGTTACCCGTTTCCTAAGCTTTAACAATTCCACCATATGCCTAATTGTGATATCATTTAGTTCGGTCGTCCAGGCGAGGTCCGCCGAAGAGACTCAGACACTCAAAGAGATTTAAGGACTAGAACTCAACAACAGTTTCTTTGTAATAATTTTGATTTATTATGATAATGTTATTGTACACAAGGTAAAATCAATAAAAATACATTTTGAACCAAATATGGTAATACCCCCAAAATGTTATTCTCCTACTGTGCAACGTAGGTGAACAATATTATATTACTTTTCATTTCTTTAATATGATATTTTGTTACTTTTGCTTATGTAATATTAATGAGAAGTCATGTTACATGTTATATGTCCACTTCTTTCTGATTGTCATGAAGGCAGTGCAGCATTTCTGTTTATGTATTTACCATTCCTGTTACTTTTTCTTACCTGTATGTTATAGGTTTAAACAGTCCTTTTAAAATAGCTGGTTATGGCGCGAGGCTCTTAAATTACGAACAAGTGTATTTTTTCCCCCAGGAAATAGATTTTGTAACAGACAATCATCCTAAATGTTCACATCCCAAATTTCCATATCTCTTCTTAGCATCTAACTCTGTTAAGAAAAAAAGAAGTATTAATCCTTTGCAATCCAATTTTGGAATCAGGGTTTTCCTAGGGAGCTTTCTCTTTCTGCCGTTATACAACAGCGCCATCTGCTGGGTAGAGCCAGTATTGCAGTATGTGACATGCCAGAGAGGCCCCGACAACAAAGCAGCCGGCAATATATAGTAAGAATACCCTGCTGGACATCTTCCGACATGGAGCTGCACAGGCTTCAATCAGAATGTAGGAAAACGTCAGACAGCGGATTGGAAAGGGTTAATAGCAATCTGAAACTCGTTATCTTTTTCCCAGGAAAATCTATATCTAGACCTTTTGGATCGCTTTATGATTTTAGTTTGCGAAATGAACAATGTCCCTTTCACCTTGCTAAATGTAGATTTTCCACACAAACGGCAAGCAAGATTTTTCTCCACAAGTGTTGAAAGAAACCGCTAACATTCAAAAAGTTCCTCTGATCATTGGAGATTTCAATTCTGTTATAGATTAGTCTTCAGATTCCTTTTCTAAATCTAGATTACCCTCCCCTATTGTCCTACTCTTGCAAAGTGAACAATTATATGCAGTCTGGCATTGTCTTCATGCAATGATTACAGCTATTTTATCTTATCTTCACCACATTCTTTCTACTTGAGAATTGACCTGTTTTTTTCAGGTGCCAGGGTTTTGGGGGGAAACCATAGGGACTGAGATCAGAACCATTACCTGGTCAAATCATACCCCAATATATTTGTCATTACATGAGAAGTTTCCTCATTTCTCTTCCCATGGAGACTTAATGAATATATTCTTTCACATCCAGAATATAAATCTTAATTGGAAGCAGAACTAGAAATGTTCTTTACTGTCAATTCCACATCTGTCCCCAATGTTTTCTTGGTATGGGACACTCATAAAGCATGTATGAGAGGCTTGTTTATAAAGTTCTGTTCTAGGGCTAAAAGAAAAAGAGAGGAGAAACTAACCCTCCTAACCTCTCAGACTAACAATATTGACTCTTTAAACAAAGTTAATCCCATGTCCCAAAGAACAGGAGAATTATTTACATTTTGGACAAAACTTGAAAGCCTTTTAGCTGTAAGACACAATATCATTTCCCAAAGAATGAATATGTAATTCTATGCCCATGATAACCGTACCGGAGCATTATTGCTAAACAATTAAGGAATATTTAAGCCAAGGAAATGATTAATGTCCTTCTAAATTCTAGCAGTCATAAAATCACGCATCCCCAGGAAATTGCTAATGCATTTGCTTCATACTATTCTTCTCTTTATGATTTAGGAGAAGACACCGATACATATGAATCCCAACAGAAAGAAATTTTCAGCTTCCTTCAGAGTATTGGTCTTCCGTGTCTGTCACCTGACCAATTTCAATATCCAAAGTTCAAGAAGCTATTAAAATGTTAAAAGCCTTTAAATCCCATGGGACAGATGGGACAGGCTTTTCCAATGGGTACTACTGTTGGAAGTCCCTATTGTTACCCTACCCAAACTTGCCAAGGAAACCACATCTTCCGCTAATTTTTGTCCTGTTTCTTTATTGTATATGGATCCTAACCCTTTCCAATCCTATTTGTATCCTGGTTTTCCTAGGGGGCTTACTCTTTTTCTGCCGTTATACAACAGCGTTATCTGCTGGCTAAAGTCAGTACTGCATGAGGTGACACGTTGGATAGGCTCCGACAGCAGAGAGGCTGGCAATATACAGTAAGAGAACCCCGACGCAGGTCTTCCAACATCGCAGCTGTACAGCCTTAAATCATAATGGCTTTAGACGTCAAACAGTGGATTGGAAAGGGTTAAGATTTAGGCTAAAATCCTTAGTAACCGACTTTTTATTATTGTTCCAACAATAGTTGCAGCAGAACAAGTGGGATTTATTCTGCAAAGACAGGCCCGTGACGAAACCCGTCTGTTCTTCAATCTCATTAGAACCGCAGAAACCTCTGTGCTGACCTCCCACATAGTGGCCGGCGCTTGTAACTACAGGCATGGCTCTCTCTATTGCAGCGCAATAGACAACATGCGCCCCCTCAGCTGATCAGTCGGGTTCCTGATCGGTGGACCCCAGCTGATCAACTATTGATGACCTATCCTGATGATAGGTCCTCAATAGTATTTATGCCTGGAAAACCCCTTTAAGGGTATTTCTTTCTACATGTGGTGGTCTTGTCCAGTTATTCGCTCCTCTTGGAACACGATTTTCAATTCTCCTCATTCTATACACATTGTTTTATGGCCCCGAACCCGGCGCTGGCTCTTTGCTTTCAGCATACTGATGAGCTTCCTTCCACCCTTTTACTAAGTCATTATCTCCCACATTTTTCTTGCCTTTCGCCTAGCAATAGCTAAGAAATAGAAATCCTTGGAGGTATCTTCCCTTAGTGAAGTTATCGCTTCCATTAATGTTATGTACCGTTTGGAAGGGTTATACTCCTATAGATATGTTACTATAACCTCCACACTTTCTTCCTGGCACCTTGGACAGACTGCCTTGCCAAGAATCCTCCATAATCACCCATCTCAATCATATTGCCCTCTTATCGGGAGTACATTGCCTGCTCCGGATCCGTAGACCTATTGAAATAAAATACTCTTAACTTTGATCTGTTTAACCCTTGCTTCCTACATTGAACACTCTCCATGTTTGCATTTTCATCTTCCTTTCATATTATTTTCAGTACTGGTGGACATTTCATTTTATTTTTTAAATTTTAATGCCCATCCATCTCCTTGGCTGTCAGAAACAGCTGAGGACGCGAAGGAGAAGGAAGATGTGGTTTTTAACCGCTTCTGCCTTCTCCTTTCCCAGCTACATAGTGCTCAATGAGCACTATGTTCTTAGAAGTGAATCTAAAGTGTTAGTTCCGCTGTGTAACCCGGCAATCATGTGACCGAAGGGTGCCCCTTGTCACAGCAGAGCTGCAGGGTCCTGGCAGACCCTGATCAGCTCTGTTAGTGACTACTGTCACTATAGGGCAGTAATGGCGAACCTTTTAGAGACCGAGTGCCCAAACTGCAACCCAAAACCCACTTATTTACCGCAAAGTGCCAACACGTCAGGGGCGGGGTTTATCACAACGCATAATATTTACCCCCCTTATTCTAAAAAGGACAGGGCCGCTTCATAATAGACAGCATGCAGATTTTAACTGCTTTTTGGACGTGGAAATACTGCAGAATGTTCTCGGCGGAAATTTCTGTGGCAAATTCTGCAGCATTTCCGCATCCAAAAAGCAGTTAAAATCTGCATGCTGTCTATTTTGAAACAGCGCTGCCCATTTCTGCCACATGTAAGCATACCCCAAGCATAATAGCGACACCCCACAGCGGTAATAGTGACCCCCCCCCCATCCCCCAGCAATAATAGTGACATCCCACAGCAGCCCCCGTATAATAGTGACCCCCCCAGCGGCCCCCCCAGCAGTAATATTAGTGACACCACCCAGAGCGGCCTCCCAGCAGTAATAATAGTGACACCCCCCCAGCGCCCCCCCAGCAGTAATAATAGTGACACCTTCCAGCGGCCCCCAGCAGTAATAATAGTGACACCCCCCAGCGGTCCCCTAGCAGTAATAATGCCCCCCCCCAGCGGTCCCCCCAGCAGTCATAACGCTCCCCCCCCCCCCAGCATGTGTGAATGTCCCCCAGAGGTCTTATATGATGTCATGACGAACATAGATGACGAAAATAGTTAGAAAAGTAAGTTTAAAAAAAACTACAGAATAAAATAAAAGTATATACATAAAAAAGAAAATGACCCGCGGCCAATGCCGACCAAAACCATCACCGTATGTGCCCTGTAATCCAAAACTAGACACATTATATACTAAACTGTGAGAATCAAAGCGAGGAACCCATTTCCATATTTTATTTTAGCGTAAAAATACTAATTTTAAAAATCAACAAGTATAAATAAAAATAAATACACTTCTTTAGCTTTTAACCCCCCCCCCCCCCCCCCCAAAAAAAAAAATATCAGTGAAAAAGGATATAAAAAATATCCCTGTATGTCACCAAAAAAAAAAAAACATTAAAAAAAATTTTGGTAGTTGAATAAAAAAAAAAAATAGGGCTGTAAAACCACCACGTGGGTAAAATCCCTAAAAAGTGTCTGGTCCTTAAGGGGTTAAAGAAAGGTTTATCGGATTGTAAATGAAGGCCTGTTATTGGGTTCGTACTCTGAAACAGAGTTGCTTCCTTTTAAGCTTATTTTGTTAGATGTTTTAAAAAAAGAAAAATTCAATAAAAACAGAATTCTTAAAAAAAAAAGTTACGATTTTTTGAAAGTGTAGGCTAGAGACTGAAAATAAAAAAAAAAAAGGACCACATCCTTAAAGGTCCTTTCAGATGAAACGGACTAGGCCGAACGATGCACCGCAAGCCATAGGTGAATTCCGCACCACAATCCACCGGCTACCGGCAGATTTTGATTCAGAGCTGAAAAGGGCTTTTTAACCTGCCTGCAATTCTGCATCAAAAACATCAAGTTGCGGATTTTGGAGTGTAATTCCGCAGCTGTGGATTTAGTTGCGGCACAATTCTGTTCTGTGTAAAAGGGGTTAAAGGACTACACCTCATTTTGAGGATGCCAGAGGCACGGTCCCGCAGTATGATGTCACTGCTGGAGCAGCAGATGTAGCAGCTGCTACCACCCCTCCCTGTACTACCAACAATGTCCCTTGGCATTCCAGAAGCAGCCCACTCACTCGTCTGTACCCACCCACATAGCCAAGCAAGACTCAGACTAGAATTAATACGTCTGCTGACAACAGGAATTTGGGAGCCTCCAGTTCAGATTGTAGCAGTTCTTTCACATGGGCCGGTTTGTACCATACGAACATTTGTTTCGCCACTTGGGCAACTACATCGGCCCAGGTCATTTCAACGAGCGCTCGTCAATCGGTTGAAATTGGCCCATGGAAAAAGACCTTTGTACAATGCTGAAAGGCTACACAGGACTTATGTACAAGTCTAGCTGGAGGGACACAAAGAGTATAAGGCCAGGCTCACAGGAGCGGGTCTGATTCCGCATGCAGATTCCGTCTGCGAGCCCGGCTGGTGACCCTCCCTTAACTGCACTGCAGATGACCGCGGAGGCTCGCAGGTGGTTATGCGCAGTACAGTTTTATTTTCGCTTGTATTTCCACACTGTTGCTTAGCAATGATGCCGATAATTGCGTATGGGCTGCGGGTCGGATACCTCCATTGACATCCATGGAGGCCATCTGCGCAGAAACCGTGGTAAAATAGAGCATGCAGCGATTTTTCTTGCACTCGCAAAATACGTAATTTGTATGCGCAATTGTGAAGGAGAAAAAAGAAACCCGAAAACACGCCTTTCAGTGCTCGCGTTTTACCGATCAGGGAATCTGCAAATCAAATATGGTGGTGTGAGCCAGGCCTCACACGAGCGGGTCGGATTTTGAATGCGGGAGGTCTGCAGCGAATTCTGGCTATGAACCCGGTCGATGACCCTGCCTACCATCTTTTAACTGTATTGCGGTTATGCACAGTGCAGGTTTTTTTTGTTTGCTTGTATTTCCCACGCCAACGCTTAGAGATGGCGCGAGTACCCGCAGCCCATACGCTTAATTGCAGCCCAAAATGTTAATTGTATATGGGCTGCAGGTCAGACGCCTTCCTTGATATAAAGGCCGTCCGTACGGATTTCGCAATAAAATAGAACATGCTGTGATCTTTCTTCCGTTCGTGGAAAACGCAATTTGTATCTGCGAGTGTGAAGGAAAAACCGAAAATGCATGCTTTTCAATGCTCACGTTTTACTGCAGAAAGTCCGAACGAACGCTGATTGTTATTTAAACTGAACGATAAGCGTTCCAGTCGATGACGATTGTTATGCCTGCATGAAATGAACGATAAGTGAATGAATTGTAATTCGATCATCGGCCGCGTTTACACTGAAAATTACCGTTCCAATTGGAACAATCCAGCGATTTTTCAGAAGGGTAATTATACAATCTAAACACGCCTTAAGGCCAGATGCACACGGGCGTATGTGTATTTGCGCGCACAAGATTTTTGCGGAACAAACATTGCTTTTTTTGACCGTGCATCAACGTATTTTTCCACGAGCATTTGCGCACATCAGAAATAATGTGCACCGATTAAAATGGCTAATTAGTCTAATGAGTTCCAGGTGTGTTCTTTTTCCTCCACAATTACGCAGCTAATCACGCATCTCGTAGTGTATTTGGTGCTTATTTGCAAATCCCCATTGACTTTGTTGTGGACTTTTGATACGCAAATGCGCAGGAAAGTTGAGCTGCGTTTTTTTTTTTGCATGACCGAAATTTGCAGGAATATGTGCATGTGATCAACCCCAGGGGCGTAACTATAGGGGATGCAGGGGATGCGGTTGCACCCGGGCCCAGGAGCCTTAGGGGGCCCATAAGGCCTCTCTTCTCCATATTGGGAGCCCAGTACTATGAATAAAGCATTATAGTTGGGGGCCCTGTTACAGGTTTAGCATTGGGGCCCGGGAGCTTCAAGTTATGTCTCTGTGCAGCATGGTTTAGGTATGGGTACAGATACAGATAGAGGGGGGCCCCAGCTCACCTTTTGCATCAGGGCCCCTGAGCCTTTAGTTACGCCCGTGATGAACCCATTGACATCAATGGGTTCCATTAACTGCAAATTGCACGCACAAATACGCCTGTCTGGATGCGGCCTCAAGCCTATATACATAGAAGGTTTATTCATTGTGACATAGTCTAAACACTTTGATCCTGCAATGTTGGGTGGTGGTGATACTTTGCTGCAATGAGACTTCCCTGGAGATATACCCTGGGTAGAAGGAATACTGGAAATAGCGGATTCTCAGCAGGAAGTTAAGACGAAAAATTCGCAGTCGCTTTATTTATGTTGCATAAGTTGAATTCATTGGAAAGTTCAAGAAGTAATTCCCAATGTGATATCAGAAGGATTGAGTCCTCATTAGGGTTATGCTGCCATCTGCTGATCTGCATTGGAATCGACCATGAAAGCATCCTAACAAGAGTTCTTAGCTAATTAAAGGGGTTGTCTATCCAAGATTTTAAAAAAAGTTTTTCCCAAAGGCGTCGCCAAGTGTTTACATATAACAAAGAGCTCATACTCCCCTCTCCCTGCCAGTGGCTCCCACTGTGGATGACTGACAAGATGCATTGCTGAGCTCTGTCATTGGATGCAGTAGCTTGTTTGGAGAAAGCTCATGCTGCATGCAGCGTGCACAGATGACATCAGCAGGGAGACCGGAGCCGGCGGTGGGAACGAGCGGGAAGTGGGGAGTATGAGCTCTTTATTATGTTTACACATTGGGGGACTCCTTTGGAAATAAACTTACTTACCTTGGACAACCCCTTTAAGGATCCATTAAAAGGAACTTGTCAGCAAATCTGAGCATGTAAAATGCCTACACCAACAGAACACTCAAGATAAATAGCCACGGATCATATTTAAAGTGATTTTAAAATTTCGCGACATGCTCCATTTAGGTGCGGATCACGCGTGTGGGAGCTCAGGCCTAATGTCCACGGGCAAAAGATGATTTTAAATCCGCAGCGGATCACCCGCACGCGGATCCGCACCCCATAGGGATGCATTGACCACCAGCGGGTAGATAAATACCCACGGATGGTCAATAAAAGGGAATTTAAAAAAATATGGAGCATGAAAAAAAATGGACATGCTCCATTCAGGCGCGGGTCTCCCGTGGGGACGGCTCCCGCAGGCTTCTATTGAAGCCTATGGAAGCCGTCCGGATCCGCGGGAGACCTAATCAGAATATACTCACCTGCTCCGGATCTTCCCTTCTTTGCGGCTTGATCTTCGGCGTGCCGTGCACATCCGCCGGGCCGAAGAAAGAAGATCAAGCCGCGAAGAAGGGAAGATCCGGAGCGTGCGGAGAGGTGAGTAATTACTATTTTCAGCCCTCATGTCTCCGGGGCAGGAGGGACCCGCTACGGATTCTCCATGGAGAATCTGTAGCGGGCCTGATTTTCCCCGTGGACATGAGGCTTCGTAGAGCTCATAGCTCAATTGATCTTCCACATGAAAAAAAAAGGAATTTATGCTCATCCGCACTGCATCCGCAGCAGAAATCTGCGTTACATATCCGCAGCGGACCTGATTTTCCTTGTGGACACGAGGCCTAAGGCCCCGCGGACATGAGCGCTGAAAAAATGGATTATACCTACCTGATAATCAGGTTTCCAGTAGTCTCCACGACAGCACCAATTGAGATTGCCTCCTCCTGATAGGACAGGAACATACTGAGAGGTTAAAAGCTCCCCCCCTTCCCCACTTTCCTCAGTGGATTCTAACGAATTGCCGGGGTAGGAGCTCAACTTTAATTTTTTCCCTTAACCGGGATTTTTTTGTTTTTTTGTTTTTTAGAATAAAGTTATATTATATATATGTTTTTTTATATTATATTACATAGTTTCTTTTCTATCAATTTAGGGGGGGAAGGTACGGGTGCTGTCGTGGAGACTACTGGAAACCTGATTATCAGGTAGGTATAATCCATTTTTTCCCCCAGTCGTCTCCACGACAGCACCAATTGAGACGTACCAACTAAAGTTTCCCTAGGGTGGGATTGCTGCCGAGAGGACTTCGCGGCCGAAGGCCATGTCCTCGTCCTGCTGCACTTTTACCCTATAGTGTTTAACAAACGTGTGGGGTTTCTTCCAGACTGCGGCTTTGCATATCTGCTCGACCGAAGCTGAGCTATGTTCGGCCCATGAGGATGCTACTGCCCTTGTAGAATGGGCTTTAAGAGCTAAAGGGATTTCCTTCCCGAGGGCTTTATAAGACTATGATGGCCAGGCGGATCCACCTGGCTATGGAGCTTTTTGCTGCTTTGCTCCCTTTATTTGGGCCACTGAACTGTTAAAACAAGTTGTCGTCCCGCCTCCAGTGGCTTGTTGCCTCTATGTAGCCTAGGACTGCTCTCCTAACGCCCAGGCAGCTTAGGGTTTTTTTTCTTCCTCGTTTTTAGGTTTACTAAAAAAATGAGGGGATTATTATGTCTTGGGACCTAAGACAATGTGATACTACTTTTGGCATGAAGGCAGGGTCCGTTTTAAATACTAATTTGGTGTCCGAGGTTTTCAGGAACGGGTGGCGAATGGACAAGGCCTGCAGCTCGCTAACCCGTCTTGCGGAGGTGATGGCTACTAAGAAAATGGTCTTGATAGTAAGCATTTTTATGGGTAGTGCTTCGATCGGCTCGAATGGTACCGCTATCATAGCCCTTAGGGCCCAATTAAGGTTCCAGTCTGGAAAAAGATTTATGGGTCTAGGCCGTAATCTAGTTGCTGCTGCTAGGAACCTGTTGACCCATCTGTTGTCTGCGAACTTTGTGTCACATATGGCGCTAAGGGCTGCGACCTGGACCTTCACTGTGCTTTGAGAGAGGCCCATCTCTAGGCCCTCCTGCAGGAACTCTAAGATTAGAGGGATGTCCGGGATAGAATCCCCGCGATCCCTTCCCTGTCTCCATGAGGAAAACCTTTCTCCAAACTTTCTGGTAGATAAGGTGGGTAGTCTTTTTTCTGCTGGACATTAACGTTTCTACTACTCTCTCTGAGAATCCCTTCTCTTTTAGTGAGGATTCCTCAAGAGCCATGCTGTTAAGTGGAGCTTGTCTAGGCTCGGATGGCTTAGTGGCCACTGCAATAGAAGATCTGTCCAGGTAGGGAAGATGACTGGGTCCTGGACGCTCAATGTTGCTACGAGACCGAACCAGCTTCTTTTGGGCCAGGAGGGGGTCACCAGGATTAGTGTGCATACCTGGGTTCTGAAATGTTGTAAGACTCTGGGGATCAATGGTATAGGAGGAAAGGCGTACACCAGCCCCTCTCCCCAGTCTTGGCCTAGGGCGTCTACTGCTGTCGGACGATCTCCTGGCCGGAGGGAGAAGAAATTGCTTACTTTGGCATTTTCCCTGGTTGCGAACAGGTGCAATTGTGGGGTCCCCCACTGGTTGATCAGGATTCTGAATGCTTTCAGGGAGAGAGACCGTTCTCCTGGGTCTATTTGCCTCCTACTGAGAAAGTCCGCTTTTTAGTTTAGCGTCCCCTTCAAATAGGTTGCCGTGATCGAGAGGATCCGGCCCTCTGCCCAGTGGAAAATTTTCTGTGCGATATTTTACAGAGCGGGAGATCTTGTGCCCCCTTGGTGTCATATATGGGCGACCGTGGTGATATTGTCTGACAATATCTTTATATGCTGGTCCCGTAGCGAGTTCCCTAACTGCTGTAGGACCTGCCATACGGCCTGTAGTTCCCTGTAATTTGAGGACTGTTCTTTTGTCCTTTGAGGCCATGGGCCCTGAAAGAACTGGTTCCCCACATGCGCTCCCCATCCCCAGGCGCTTGCATCCGTTGTGATGTGAGTGGCTGGGTTTTGTAGCCAATGAACCCCTCTCCGCAGATTCTCTGGGGATGTCCACCAACGCGGGGATGTTTTCACCATGCTTGGGATGTACATTCTTGTCCCTAGGGAGGACTGCCTTTTGTCCCACGTGGATAGGACTGAGGCTTTGCAGGGCTCTGGTGTGAGCCTGGGCCCATGCCACTCCTGGAATGCACGACATCAAGCTTCCCAGGAGAGACATGGCTTACCAAACTGTGCATAATCGTCTCCGTAAAAGGTTTTGACTAGCCGTCGGATTTTTTGTATTTTCTCCTCGGGTAGGCAGGAGCATTGCGATTCTGAGTCGAGCGTTATACCCAGAAACGTTTTCTGTTTGTCGGGATCTAGGCTGGATTTTTCCCAGTTTATGATCCATCCTAAGGATTGGAGAAGTTCTAGCACTATCCTCAGGTGTTCCGTTAGGAGTTCTCTGGACTCTGCTATTATTAAAATATCGTCCAGGTAGGGTATTATTAGGACCGACTCTTCCTCAGGTAGGCGGCTACCTCTGCCTTAATTTTGGTGAAGATTCTGGGTGCTGAGGAGATCCCGAAGGGCAGGCATCTGAATTGGTGGTGCTCTATTCCTTTGCCCATATCCACTGCGAACCTTAGGTATTTCCGGGACCCCTCGTGGATCGGTACGTGGAAATAAGCATCCTTTAAATCGGTGGATGCCATGTAGGCTCCTTTGGGAATCAACTTTATCGTTGAGGAGATGGACTCCATCTTGAATTTTCTGTATCTGATGCGGGTGTTCAGAGGTTTCAGGTTCACTATCATCCGCTGTTTCCCGCAGGGTTTCCTTACTAGGAAGAGCCTGGAATAATGGCCCTGGGTTTCCTCGTTTTGCGGTACGGGGGATATTGCATTTAGTTGTTGCAGGTCCCCAACGCTTTGCCCTAGTAGGTGTAACTGTTGTTTGAAGCCTCCCGTGATAATGAATTTTCTTCTGGGGAGGGACACCAGTTCTATCCGGTATCCCTGCTGTAAGATCTTTGGGATCCATGGGCCTTCGGAAATCGCGGCCCCTTGATCCACAAAGCTCCCTAGCCTTGCCCCTACGGGGATGGCGTCAGGGTCTCTGCTTTGGCTCCCCCTGGTGGGGGTTAAAGAGGATGTTCCTTCCTCTGCCCCCCTTGGGGTAACTCCAGCGGCCTGTCTTGCCCTTGCCTCGGTAGGCCTCTGGCTGTTGCCTTGGGGCCCGGAAGAAGGTCTTCCCTCTCTGTGGCTTTTCTTCCGGGAATCCCTTCTTTTTGTCGGCCGCCTTCTCTAGAATCTTGTCAAGGTCCGGTCCGAACAAAACTGGCCGTAGAACGGGAGGGCGCATAGCTTATTTTTTGAGGCTAGGTCGCCTGACCACGATTTCAGCCATAACTCTCTTCTGGCTGAGTTAGACCGGGCTGTAGCTGTCGCTGAGGGTTTGACAGTTTCGGCCGCGGTGTCCGCTTAGGAAATTTGTTGCCATACGCAGGATCGGAAGGGAATTTAGGATCTGTTCCCTCGGCATCTTATTGGTTAGGTGTAGCTGTTCTAGCCATACCCCCAGGGTTCGCGCCACACAAGTGGCTGCGATCCCTGGCCTAAGTATGTTTGCCGCTGTCTCCCCTGATTTCTTAAGAAGGCCCTCAGCTTTGCGATCCATGGGATCTTTTAACTGTGCGGCGTCCTCAAAGGGCAGGGTCGTTTTCCTGGCTACTTTGGCCACTGGGACGTCTACCTTAGGTACCTCCTCCCAGCTTGCGCAAACTTCCTCCTCGAATGGGTACCTTCTTTTTACCCCTCTAGTGGAGAAGGAGCTTGCGTCTGATTTCCTCCACTCTTTCTGGATTATTTTGGTGATATTCTTGTGGACAGGGAAGGTATGCTTGCGCCTCTCCCCTAGTCCCCCAAATATCTCATCTTGTAGGGTACGCCCTGACTGACTTAATTCCCTTAAATCGTCCTGATGGAATAAGTATTTTTTGTAGTCCTCCTAATCTGAGGACTCCTCGCCGCCTGTTCCTCTTGCTCCGACCCGATACGGAGTCGGAAGGCTCGTCAGGAGCATACGCCCTTTTATGGCGTTTCGCTGGTGGCGCCAGGTGTGACGTTAGGGCTGATCTACCTCTTCTTTCACCAGCTTCCTAACGTCCTCCTGATTCCTCTTTAACTAGCCTAGCTACGTATGCCTTGCATAGAGGCCCCTGGTACGTAGCTGGCAGTTTTATCCCGCATTCCACGCATTTTCTGAGTTTTGTTCTGGGGGGGATGTCTTTTTTTAAACCCCTGACAAATAAAGCATTTTTGCGTGTAAATATGCAATTTTTCCATACACAATACACTGGATGTTTGCATTGTATTTTTTGCGGGTAAATATGCAATTTTTCCATATACAATACATTGGATTTTGCATTTTGTATTTTTTGCCGCACTGGCTACTTATGGCCGCTGAGGCTGAGGTTTCAGCTGTCTCTGGGGCTGGAGCACTCATTACTATACCGGTGCTGCAGACACCCTGCGACCTGTAGTGCTGGTTTGTTCTGGCTTCTCTCAGGTTCCTATTTTTTTTTTTAATTTTCGCGCTCCTGCGCTAAGCCCCGCCCCCTCCGCTCCTGATGCAGATGCGATGACGTGCAGGGAGGACGAGGGGGACTGAGGCTCCCGCTTTGTACCCGCCCTGGGCCGCCGCGGGAGGAACCTGGCCCGGGGGTTACCACCCCATGTGGCGTCCCGGGAGTCGTCTGGCTGGGAAGGGAGGACAGGCTGACCCACTGCCCTCCGATCCGCCCGTGAGTAGGCTTCCGGCTGGCTTCTCCACCAGCTCCTCTCAGAGATCCTGCCTCCTGGCAGGACAGGAAGACACTGAGGAAAGTGGGGAAGGGGGGGGAGCTTTTAACCTCTCAGTATGTTCCTGTCCTATCAGGAGGAGGCAATCTCAATTGGTGCTGTCGTGGAGACGACTGGGGGAAAATAAGAATAAACTCAACTGCTGCGGTCCGTGCGTGTCTTCCTTCCTTCGCGGCCCGATCGTCTTTCTTCGGCCCGGCGGATGTACTCGGCACGCCAGCTGCGTGCTGCGCGCATGCGCCGGGCACATCCGCCAGCCCGAAGAAAGAAGTTTCCGGCCACGAAGGAAGGAAAAACCGCATCGCCCGGAGCAGGTGAGTTTAATTCAGGCACTGGGCTCCTGCGGATCCGGACGGCTTCCATAGGCTGCCATAGAAGCCTGCGGGAGCCGTCCCTGCGAAAGACCCGCGCCTGAATGGAGCATGTCCGGATTTTTTCCTGCACGCGGGGCCCGAGCCTGCAGGGAAAAATGACATCCGCAGGTATTTAACTACCTGCGGGTGTCTAATGCATCCCTATGGGGCGCGGATCCACGTGCAGGAAAAACGCTGTGGATTTAAAATCCGAATTTGCCCGTGGACATGAGGCCTAAAACTTCTAAAAACACACTAGGAGGATGTTGTGCAGTTGTAAACTACTGATTGCCAAGCCTTAGGGATAGGCCGTCAGTAATAGATTGGCAGGGCTTTTTTTTTTCACCAGGATCCCTGATAATCACTGATTTACTAGGCCAATATACTCATGCACTGAGCTGAGTTCTGCAAGAAGCAGTCAGCTCTATTCCCACTGCAGTGGCCAAGCTTGGTATTGCAGGCTTTACTGAGATGAATGAGAACTTCGCCTGCAATACCAAACCTGGCCACTGCAGTGGGAATGGAGCTGTCTGCTTCTAACAGAAATCAGTTAATTGCATGAGTGCATTGGCCCAAAGTACAGCCCTGGGAGGCAAACCCCTGTCGTTCTACTACTGATGACAATTTCCAAGGACAGGTCATTAATAGTTTACAACTGGACAACCCCTTTAAGTCCACTATTTCAAAGGCCTACAGCCTAGAAAATAAATTACCACCAATTACTTTCAGAGCATAATCTACTGTATCTACGGCAGCAGCATGGGCAGAAAATGCTCAAGTACCTCTACATGATATCTGTAATGCTGCATCAGGGAGAACTTCATTGAAGCTCATAAAATATTACTGACTGACATTGCACAATTGTAACAGGTCCGTGTCTGTCAGAACCAATTCCAGGTGTTGACTGAAGGTCAAAAGTCTGGGAAGTGGTTAGTCAGGTAGCAGAAAGAAAGAGGGCCTGTGATTGGGTAATATTTCCTCTGCACTGGTTGGGCTAGAGTGATTGTATAAGAGGTAGAGGGGGTGAAGTCAGATAAGTCCAGAGAGAGAAGAAAACAGAGAACTCAAGGGAAAAAGCAAGGACTGAGGAGCCAGTGCAGTGGGGAGAGGAAGAAAGTGTGAGTTCTAACATCATTCCCATGTCAGAGAAAAGAGAGAGAAAGAAGTTATAAGACTATAGCAGTGAAGGAGCATTACAGTGAAAAGGCAGAAAAGTCAGGGCCAAAGACTAAGCAAATACCATGAGAAATCAAAGAGTAATGTAAATCCATGTTCAGATAACATCAATTAATAATGTAACAAGTAAAACAATGTAAACAAGGAAAAGTCAAGTTATTGTCTATATACATCCTAAAGTTAAGCAAAGTGAATTCATGTATCTATCTCAAAATCAAGCAACAGACTTTATATGCTGCGCCCTTATGGAAGAACTCTCCCTTCAATAAAATGTTCATCTGTTTGCACCTTCCATCCTGACTCCTCGAGTTCCTCTTCACCAACCCAACATCTGCACTGAGGTACCACACTTGAGGGAAAAGGATCTAAACCCACATTTTGGTTTATTTCTCCCATTTTTGTCCAGAACTGGTCCCAACCAGTTTATAGACTGGCGTCATGACAAATAACCATCTTAGCCTACCCAACCCCGCGGGTAGCACCTCACTGGGAATTACCATCTCACTATATCCAACTATGTAGATAGCATCCTAGGGAGCACCGCTTAAGTGTGACAAAAATCTACCACTGGTGCAACACGGACTCCAGGCCACGGTTTTATGTGGCAGGCCTCCTCGGTCTGGCCCACTGCATTGGGACATGACCAAAGAAACAAGACTGCTACAGATTGTAACCGGGATGTCTTCAGTGACAAATCCAGGTTTATTTTGGGCACTGACAAAGGCTGTGTTTGTGTCTGGAGACCTCGGGGTGAGCATCTGAATTCTACCTTTGCTGTGGAGCGGCACACTGCCCTCTGCTGGTGTGATGGTTTGGGCGGGCCATTATATACAACAGTCTGTCACCTCTAGTAGTGATACAAGGGACAATGACAGCTCCGCAATATGTTCAGGACATCCTGCAGCCACATGTGTTCTTCCCATGGCGTTTTAGTCTGATACATTGAGTGAGCTGTCAGACCAGGTCAAAGATCCTACGTTAAGTCTAGCGGCACTGTTGTGCTTCAGCCAGCAGTTCCACTAGGGAGAGTCAGGGCTCCTTCACACTGGCGAGGGCGATAACGCCCCCACACAATCAGCCTTGCATCCCTGCGGTGCTGAAAGAATCCCCCAGCACTGCTGTGACAGCCAAGGCATGGGGATCGTGATGTTCTCCCATTGTTTTCAATGAGGCTGGCGCTGCTGCCACCGGCCCCATTAAAAACATTGGGAGATATTGCAAAAACAAACATGTTGCGATTTTTTTCCTGCATAGCATCCCAGCGTGGTGCCATGCAGGGAATCGCCGCAAATGTGAATGAGCCTATTTTATGTTTGCGTAGTGATCATGTCAATCTAGTTAAAATAATGGCACTCGCCTCCCCCATGGTCCCACGGTGCCTCCCATCTACCTGCTGGCCGACTTCCAGTGGAATGACAGAGGTGACGTGATGACATCATCGTACTGCCTGCGTCACATAGACGATGCTGGGCGGTGGTGCATGGAGCCCAGTGCGGCTTCTGATTCCAATGCTGCCACTGTACTAGCATCTTAACGATGCGGATACAATTAACTCCAAATTCAACCACAGGATCAGCTGGCGGCGCCGGTGGCCCACTGATCCCATGCAGCAGTGCAGCCCACTTGTAATATGGGCCTGAATGTAGTGGTCATAATAATGGAGTTCTATTGCATATAAAGCTCTTTTATATTCTGCTGGCAGTCCCGCTGCTCGGCCGATGGTCTGCAGTTCACCTAGTGGACTGCATTGATTTCTTTGACCTGTTTAATATAGACAGCGCTGTGGAGTTTGCATGCTTAGCGGCTGCATGTTGTAAGAGGGCAGCAATAAAATACCCGGTATCAGGAGGTCATTGAGATTTAGCAGCGCCGATGTACTTACTAGGGGAAGGAGAGCTATATGTCCCAGAGCTGGGCCCCCACAAAGTTTTTAGGACCACCCCGCATGCTGATAGCCTGCTTTCCAGACCCCTTTGTGCACTGTAACTCCAGTAGCTGCGGGTAGTACTGCTTACCCGCATTCCATTCACACCAGGACTCTTACACTGTATGATCTTCACCCCTCCCTCCGACTCTGCGCCTGAGTGCAGTGGGGCACATTTACTAACACTGTCTAAAAGTTAGAAAGTGCAAAGACAGATAGTCTTGAAATGCACCAGAGTCGTTACAGCAACTCATGTCATTGTAAGGCCAGCTTCACATGAACGTACTTGCACAGCGTATTACGCACAAAAATAAGTTGGCGCTATACAAATCATTTTTACTGAGGCAGAATAAGGTCTATTTCTTGGATTAGCCCTTTGCAATCCAATTTTGGATTCAGGGTTTCCTAGGGCCTCTCTTTCTGCCATTATACAATGGTGCCATCTGCTGGCTAGAGCCAGTACTGAGGTATGGGACATGCAGGAGATGCCCCCGACAACAGTGTGGCCAGTAATATACAGTAAGAATACCCTGCTGGACATCTTACGACATCGGAGCTGTACAGCCTTCAATCAGAATGTCTTCAGATGTTAGACAGTGGATTGGAAAGGGTTAAATGCCCTTCACAGTATAGCTAAGCTTTATTAGTAATTAGAGATGAGTGAACACCAAAATGTTCGGGTGTTCGTTATTCGGAACGAACTTCCCGCGATGTTCGAGGGTTCGTTTCGAACAACGAACCCCATTGAAGTCAATGGGCGACCAGAGCATTTTTGTATTTCGCCGATGCTCGCTAAGGTTTTCATGTGTGAAAATCTGGGCAATTCAAGAAAATGATGGGAACGACACAGCAACGGATAGGGCAGGCGAGGGGCTACATGTTGGGCTGCATCTCAAGTTCACAGGTCCCACTATTAAGCCACAATACCGGCAAGAGTGGGCCCCCCCCCCCCCTCCCAACAACTTTTACTTCTGAAAAGCCCTCATTAGCATGGCATACCTTTGCTAAGCACCACACTACCTCCAACAAAGCACAATCACTGCCTGCATGACACTCCACTGACACTTCTCCTGGGTTACATGCTGCCCAACCGCCCCCCCTCCCCCCCACAGCGCACACCAAAGTGTCCCTGGGCAGCCTTCAGCTGCCCTCATGCCACACCACGCTCATGTCTATTTAGAAGTGCGTCTGCCATGACGAGGGACCGCAGGCACACACTGCAGAGGGTTGGCACGGCTAGGCAGCGACCCTCTTTAAAAGTGGCGGAGCGATAGCCCACAATGCTGTACAGAAGCAATGAGAAATAGAATCCTGTGCCACCGCCATTAGGAGCTGCACACGTGGGCATAGCAATGGGGAACCTATGTGCCACACACTATTCATTCTGTCAAGGTGTCTGCATGCCCCAGTCAGACCGGGCTTTTTAATTCATAGACACAGGCAGGTACAACTCCCTATTGTGAAGTCCCTGTCGACCCACAGCATGGGTGGCTCCCTGGAACCCACCGGCGGTACACAGAAATATCCCATTGCATTGCCCAACACAGCTGAGGTAGTAATGTCGTGCTTAATGCAGGTGGGCTTCGGCCCACACTGCATGCCCCAGTCTGACTGGGGTTCTTTTCATGTGTACAGATGTAGTAAAAACTCCGTGTGCACCTACAGCATGGGTGGCTCCCTGGAACCCACCGGCGGTACACAGAAATATCCCATTGCATTGCCCAACACAGCTGAGGTAGTAATGTCGTGCTTAATGCAGGTGGGCTTCGGCCCACACTGCATGCCCCAGTCTGACTGGGGTTCTTTATAAGTGTACAGATGTAGTAAAAACTCCGTGTGCACCTACAGCATGGGTGGGTGCCAGGAAGCCACCGGCGGTACACAGAAATATCCCATTGCATTGCCCAACACAGCTGAGGTAGTAATGTTGTGCTTAACCCTTTCCAATCCAATTTGTATATGGTTTTCCTAGGGGGCTTACTCTTTTTCTGCCGTTATACAACGGCGCTATATGCTGGCTAAAGCCAGTACTGCATGAGCTGACACGTAGGATAGGCTCCGACAGCAGAGAGGCTGGCAATATACAGTAAGAGAACCCCGACGGACGTCTACCAACAACGGAGCTGTACAGCCTTAAACCCTAAGGTCTTCACAGGTCAGACAGTGGACTGGAAAGGGTTAATGCAGGTGGGTTTCGGCCCACACTGCATGCCCCAGTCAGACTGGGTTTCTTTATAAGTGGAAACAGATGCATTTATAATTCCCTGTGGACCCACAGCATGGGTGGGTGCCAGGAAGCCACCGGCGGTACATAGAAATATCCCATTGCATTGCCCAACACAGCTGAGGTAGTAATGTCGTGCGTAATACAGGTGGGCTAAAAATTAATTTGATTACACTGTAGGCGAGGGCCCACAAAAATTGCTGTATCAACAGTACTAATGTACATCAGAAAAATTGGCCATGGCCAGCCAAGAGGGCAGGTGAAACCCATTAATCGCTTTGGTTAATGTGGCTTAAGTGGTAACTAGGCCTGGAGGCAGCCCAGTGTAACGAAAAATTGGTTCAAGTTACAGTTCCAACGCTTTTAAGCGCATTGAAACTTATAAAAATTGTTCAGAAAAATTATTTGAGTGAGCCTTGTGGCCCTAAGAAAAATTGCCCGTTCAGCGTGATTACGTGAGGTTTCAGGAGGAGGAGCAGGAGGAGGAGGAGGAATATTAGACACAGATTGATGAAGCAGAAATGTCCCCGTTTTGGATGGTGAGAGAGAACGTAGCTTCCATCCGCGGGTGCAGCCTACGTATTGCTTACGTATCGCTGCTGTCCGCTGGTGGAGAACAGAAGTCTGGGGAAATCCAGCCTTTGTTCATCTTGATGAGTGTTAGCCTGTCGGCACTGTCGGTTGACAGGCGGGTACGCTTATCTGTGATGATTCCCCCAGCCGCATAAACACCCTCTCCGACAAGACGCTAGCCACAGGACAAGCAAGCACCTCCAGGGCATACAGCGCTAGTTCAGGCCACGTGTCCAGCTTCGACACCCAGTAGTTGTAGGGGGCAGAGGCGTCACCAAGGATGGTCGTGCGATCGGCTACGTACTCCCTCACCATCCTTTTACAGTGCTCCCGCCGACTCAGCCGTGACTGGGGAGCGGTGACACAGTCTTGGTGGGGAGCCATAAAGCTGGCCAGGCCCTTAAAGACTGTTGCACTGCCTGGGATGTACATGCTGCTCGATCTCCGCACCTCCCCTGCTACCTTGCCCTCGGTACTGCGCCTTCTGCCACTAGCGCTGTCGGCTGGGAATTTTACCATCAGCTTGTCCGCAAGGGTCCTGTGGTATAGCAACACTCTCGAACCCCTTTCCTCTTCGGGAATCAGAGTGGGCAGGTTCTCTTTATACCGTGGATCGAGCAGTGTGTACACCCAGTAATCCGTCGTGGCCAGAATGCGTGCAACGCGAGGGTCACGAGAAAGGCATCCTAACATGAAGTCAGCCATGTGTGCCAGGGTACCTGTACGCAACACATGGCTGTCTTCACTAGGAAGATCACTTTCAGGATCCTCCTCCTCCTCCTCCTCCTCCTCAGGCCATACACGCTGAAAGGATGACAGGCAATCAGCCGATGTACCGTCAGCAGCGGGCCAAGCTGTCTCTTCCCCCTCCTCCTCATCCTCCTCATGCTCCTCCTCCTGTACGCGCTGAGAAATAGACAGGAGGGTGCCCTGACTATCCAGCGGCATACTGTCTTCCCCCGCCCCCGTTTCCGAGCGCAAAGCAGCTGCCTTTATGGTTTGCAGGGAATTTCTCAAGATGCATAGCAGAGGAATGGTGACGCTAATGATTGTAGCATCGCCGCTCACCACCTGGGTAGACTCCTCAAAATTACCAAGGACATGGCAGATGTCTGCCAACCAGGCCCACTCTTCTGAAAGGAATTGAGGAGGCTGACTCCCACTGCGCCGCCCATGTTGGAGTTGGTATTCGACTATAGCTCTACGCTGTTCATAGAGCCTGGCCAACATGTGGAGCGTAGAGTTCCACCGTGTGGGCACGTCGCACAGCAGTCGGTGCACTGGCAGCTTAAAGTGATGTTGCAGGGTGCGCAGGGTGGCAGCGTCTGACAAGCGTGGGTAGCTTTTCAGAAAGCGCTGAACCACCAAATTAAAGACGTGGGCCAGGCATGGCACGTGCGTGAGGCTGCCGAGCTGCAGAGCCGCCACCAGGTTACGGCCGTTGTCACACACGACCATGCCCGGTTGGAGGCTCAGCGGCGCAAGCCAGCGGTCGGTCTGCTGTGTCAGACCCTGCAGCAGTTCGTGGGCCGTGTGCCTCTTATCGCCTAAGCTGAGTAGTTTCAGCATGGCCTGCTGACGCTTGCCCACCGCTGTGCTGCCACACCGCGCGACACCGACTGCTGGCGACATGCTGCTGCTAACACATCTTGATTGCGAGACAGAGGAGGAGGAGGAGGAGGGTGCTTTAGTGGAGGAAGCATACACCTCCGCAGATACCACCACCGAGCTGGGGCCCGCAATTCTGGGGGTGGGTAGGACGTGAGCGGTCCCGGGCTCTGACTCAGTCCCAGCCTCCACTAAATTCACCCAATGTGCCGTCAGGGAGATGTAGTGGCCCTGCCCGCCTGTGCTTGTCCACGTGTCCGTAGTTAAGTGGACCGTGGCAGTAACCGCGTTGGTGAGGGCGCGTACAATGTTGCGGGAGACGTGGTCGTGCAGGGCTGGGACGGCACATCGGGAAAAGTAGTGGCGACTGGGAACTGAGTAGCGCGGGGCCGCCGCCGCCTCCATGATACTTTTGAAGGACTCCGTTCCACAACACTATACGGCAGCATCTCTAGGCTGATGAATTTTGCTATGCGGACGGTTAACGTTTGAGCGTGCGGGTGCGTGGCGGCGTACTTGCGCTTGCGCTCCAACAGTTGCGCAAGCGACGGCTGGACGGTGCGCTGAACTACACTGCTGGATGGGGCCGAGGACAGCGGAGATGAGGGTGTGGGTGCAGGCCATGAGGCGGTAGTGCCTGTGTCCTGAGAGGGGGGTTGCATCTCAGTGGCAGGTTGGGGCACAGGGGGAGAGGCAGGGGTGCAAACCGGAGGCGCTGAACGGCCTTCGTTCCACCTTGTGGGGTGCTTGGCCATCATATGTCTGCGCATTGTGGTGGTGGTGAGGCTGTTGGTGTTGGCTCCCCGGCTGAGCTTTGCGCGACAAAGGTTGCACACCACTGTTCGTCGGTCGTCAGGCGTCTCTGTGAAAAACTGCCAGACCTTAGAGCACCTCGGCCTCTGCAGGGTGGCATGGCGCGAGGGGGCGCTTTGGGAAACACTTGGTGGATTATTCGGTCTGGCCCTGCCTCTACCCCTGGCCACCGCACTGCCTCTTGCAACCTGCCCTGCTGATGCCCTTGACTCCCCCTCTGAAGACCTGTCCTCCTGAGTAAGCGTTGCACACCAGGTGGGGTCAGTCACCTCATCGTCCTGCTGCTCTTCCTCCGAATCCTCTGTGCGCTGCTCCCTCGGACTTACTGCCCTTACTACTACCTCACTGCAAGACAACTGTGTCTGATCGTCATCGTCCTCACCTACAGAAAGTTGTTGAGACAGTTGGCGGAAGTCCCCAGCCTCTTCCCCCGGACCCCGGGAACTTTCGAATGGTTGGGCATCAGTGACGATAAACTCCTCTGGTGGGAGAGGAACCGCTGCTGCCCAATCTAAACAGGGGCCCGAGAACAGTTCCTGGGAGTGCTCCCGCTCCTGAGCAGGTGTCATTGTAATGGAGTGAGGAGGCTGGGAGGAAGGAGGAGCAGCAGACAGAGGATTCGGATTTGCAGCAGTGGACGGCGCAGAACTGCGGGTTGACGATAGGTTGCTCGAAGCACTTTCTGCCATCCAGGACAGGACCTGCTCATTTTCTAATAACCGTCTCCCGCGTGGACCCATTAATTGGGCGATGAATGTGGGGACGCCAGAAACGTGCCTCTCTCCTAATCGCGCAGCAGTCGGCTGCGACACACCTGGATCAGGAGCTCGGCCTGTGCCCACACCCTGACTTGGCCCTCCGCGTCCTCGGCCGCGTCCACTAGGCCTACCCCTACCCCTCAGCATGCTGTATTACCAGTGATTTGATTTCACAGGCAGCTAATAAAATTGGCGCAAGACTGCAGGCCAAATATAATTTTTTCTTTTTTTTGAAAACGAAAGGCCCCACTGCCTCTAGTGAATGTATAATCTAAGTTTAATAACTGTGCTGTTTTCCTGCTAATGTGTCACAGAACGTGAGGGTAGCAGAGTTATTAACTCTGGCAGAGCAGGTATTTTTTTTCCCAATTAAGGAAAGCAAATGGCGAAGCCAGCAGTAAACCGTAGCTGGGTGCGTCTGATTTTTAAAGGTTGCACACGCAGCCGACACGTGTCCACCGCCCTTAGGACGGACAGAGGCAGGACAAATAGATTTTCCGTTTTTTTCCACCAAAAGGCAGCACTGCGTATATTCAATGAATAATAACTGTGTTGTGGCCCTGCCTACACAATTCTTTCCCTGCAGTATCAATGGAGGGTGCAATGCTCTGCAGAGGTGATTTTGAGAAGTAAAAAAAAAAAAAAAATGCAGCACAGCTAACAGCAGCCTGGACAGTACTGCACACGGTTAAATATGGCCCTAGAAAGGACCGTTGAGGTTCTTGAAGGCTACACTCACTCCTAACACTCTCCCTGCCTATGCAACACTTCTGTCCCTAATGCCGGGTGCAACGCTCTGCAGAGGCGATTGAGAAAAAAAAAAATTGCCACTGCTAACAGCAGCCAACACACAGCTATCAGTGGCCCTAATAAGGACCTTTGGGGGGGGGGGGGGGGGGGGGGGGGGGGGTCTTGAAGCCTACACTAACTACCAATTCTTTCCCTACAGCAGCTCCGGTACAAACAGCACTGTCCCTCATCTAACTCACCAGGCATCTGAGGCGAGCCGCGGGAGGGGCCGACTTTTATATTAGGCGGACACCTGATCTTCCCAGCCACTCACAGCAGGGGGGTGGTATAGGGCTTGAACGTCACAGGGGGAAGTTGTAATGCCTTCCCTGTCTTTCAATTGGCCAGAAAAGCGCGCTAACGTCTCAGGGAAGGAAGTGAAAGTAACCAGAACACCGCATGGTGTTTGTTACGAATAACGAACATCACGAACACCCTAATATTCGCACGAATATCAAGCTCGGAAGAACACGTTCGCTCATCTCTATTAGTAATCTTAAAATTAGGGCTGGAGACACACAAATTAAGAACCTCTGCCGGACTACTTGAGGAAAACAGGCCACCCACAGTAGGAGCGTAGGTCTCTAGACAAGACACATGTAATCAACAGGTAAGACGGATTGTTGTTTCAGGAGGTCCAAAAGAATAAGGATTCCTCAAACACACTTCAGAACCCAATTTCCTATGGACCTTTGTCTTTCTAGATGGTAGTGGTGACTGCTGGTCAGAGGTACAGGGATCTGATTAAAAATAGCTGCTCAATATATCATTAGGTCAGTTTAATGGGAGTGACTGGACTGATGCAGTCAAGGTGTCTTCACTCATTGACAAATCCACGATTTAGTTCTTTAGAATTTCATGTATGGAATTAGTTGGTTTGACGAGTTTCCCTGTGACTAAGGGCTCCTGCACACTGGCGAAAGCGATATCGGGCCATGATTCACAGCCTGATATTGCTCTTGTAAACCTAAGAACCCCTGGACGCCAACACCATTGAAAGCTATGGGAGAAGATCAGGATAGTCTGCCACTGCTGTGACAGCTGCAACATGGTATTCCTTCACCGCTGCAGGGAGTCCCCTCATCACTGAGCACTGACAGGGGATTCCTTCATCTCCGTGGGGAGTGCCCCTCATCACTGAACACCCTGCCATTGCTGTCAGTGTTCAGTGAGACTTCCGCTCCGGCCTCTGTAGTACTCAGTAGCAAAAGGAATGGTCTACCTGTCAATGGATCACATGCAAGAGCATACCTACCATAGAAGCAATGCATGTAAGTGCAGTGGCAAGTATTAAGTCTTAGGTTGGCACCAACCCTGTTGCAGATAGACCCAGAGGACCATGCCACTACTGCTGGAGAGAAGACAATGACACCTGGTCATCCACCAGCCAGATTGGAGGGCTGTTACTCCGCAGCACTGAGGAACTCACCATTTTCTATGGATACCCGTTATGCACTCACGAGACAGCTTCACGGTTCTTAAATTTTTAATAAGCAAATGTAACAGAAGAATCCATTATTTATAATCACTAAGTATTAAACAATCCAGAAAGGTTCAAGGAATATAAATAGACAGGACTAGAAAAACTTATTGCATAGATACATCTAGAATCCAGACAGTAGCACCAGGTCTGTGGCACAGGACCCTCAGCAGGCTTCTTGCACTCTTCTGTACACTTGCTTACACACCTGATCTTCACAGCTTAGTTCCTGTGGAATGAGGACACAGAAGTTAGCTCACCATGTCAGAGCCTTAGTTCTTGCGCTTGCATGAAGCTGGTCAGTTGCCTAGGCATTACCAAACAGACTGGCCAACAATGAGCTTCCAAGAAGATGGCTCTGTGCAATACATCAACACAATTAGACCAAACAGGGCCATTTCAGTGGTGGGAATGGTGCCCATCCCTTAGAAATGCCAAACTCCTGTTCTTACAAGGAAAACTTTGTCTATTAAGTCTACATCCTGAAGGCCATCTCATTTTGACGACATCCGCTGCACAGACCTGCATAGTCAGTGACCCCCTAGTGCAGCAGCCACCACCACCACCTCCATACTAGCCAAGAGTGGCTTTGCATTCCAGAACCAGTCCGCTCAAGTGTCTATATTCATCCAAGTAGGACTTGACAGCCCACTCTATAATATTCTTGACAAGATGAAACTGATGGCCAGACCAAATGCTTGATCATATTAAGGCAGTAAGCATTCTTAAAAAGGGAATATCACTTAACTTTAGCCCTAAGCTGACCCAGTGAGTCCAGGAATGCAAGGGTCATACTTACCTCCCCACTGCCAGTTCTAGAAGCTGCTGCTCATTGCACCAAGCGGCACTGCCATGTAATGCACCCCTTCTAGTTTTATAATGGGCAGGCCAAGCAGTGCGGCTCAATGCACCAAGCAGTTGATTCCAGCGCCTACACCAAGGGAATGACGAGAAGTATAACACTGACATCCCTGGACTCAGCACCTCACCTACTTTTAGCCCCTAAGCTTAGATTAAGTGGATAAAAGTAGAAGACAGTGTCCATTAAAAAGGACTTCATGGCTTCCTTATAAGCTCTATGAACTAAGGCTATGGCACTCAGAATGGGGCCATGAAGTCTGGGGAGGTGACTTTCCTACACACCAGTTTCTTCATTCACTTGCTATCCACAAAGCCAGCATTAGGTTTATTAAGCTAACTTTTTCAGTGCAAGCACACCTGACCAATAGTAGAGAAAGTCTGCTCCATGGACCAAGCATCAGATTGTGAAGAGGGAAGCTGGTTTATGAAACACATCTCTTAACTCAACATCCCTTGTCTCCATAATAGTTTATGGGACTCCTAGAGCCCAACAAGTTCCTTTTAAAGAAGGTTTTACCAGAACAAGTTATTCCCCATTGACAGGATCAAGGATAACTGGAATGGGGGGGGGGTTTACCAGCGAGACCCCCCTTCCAATCTGGAGAACGGTAGTCCCATATACCATTGTCTTGTCACTGCTGAGGAAGATACAATCCCTGCAGTGACTCAGAATGGAGTGCTGGCCAAGCATACATGGTCAGCACTCCATTCATTTCATTGTGACTGAAGCAAATATCTAAGTGGGTATTGATTTTTTCATGCAAAGGTTTCCTGAATGTAACAATAGGGATTTTTGGTGAACAGGACCCAGTTCTGGCAGTGTCATTTTAACCTTCTAGTGCCAGCATTCCAGTGTACCCCCAGATAGTTCTCCGATGCTGGTCTGAACAACCTAGTGAACTGCTGTTACATACCAGATGTAGGTCATCACCGTTGATCCAGTGTTTCCACCCTCTATTCTTTTTTTCTCCTTTCTGGACACAGATGAGATGCCCGTTGTCCAAGGTAACCAGGGTCTAGGGAGAGAAAAAAAAAAACTGACATCAGATGAACAGTTGTCTACTCCTCCACTGATGTTTCAGGTATGGGTGCAAATACCTTGTCTACCCCTTTTGCATAGTTTGAGAGTTTTGGACTCCAGTGATTTTACATGGGTCTTGTATGCAGGTCCCAATAACTTCACCTACCACCTTATCCAGTGTGGACAGGAGGTTCTAATATCTACAATACCTCATGGCCACTCCTCAGACATCATTGCCAGAAGTGAAGATTAGTGATTTAGTTCCACCAATAATGCTTCTTTGACTTCATTCACACAGTTCTACTTCAAGGTGGACTATAACATCACAAAAACCTATCAACACTATTGTGACACTGCTGACCATTAAGAGTGCTATATTGTTCCAGAACACCAGATGTCAGTTAGAACATTTGGGACCACCACACAGACTAGAAACACTGCTATGGTGTAATAGCACAGTAAGAGGATATACTTTAAGACAAAAGGATAAAGATAGAACAATGACTCTAGAGCACCACCTACTGGAAGGCAGCATTCCTGCAAGTCAGTGTCAGACCTTTTAAGAACTGGAAGTTAGGTCAAAGCCAGAGTCTTCTCTAGAAGGCAAACTTTAAACTCATGATTTCCACTCATTGTTAAAGGCCAGACATTTGCAGTAATGCTGCCTTCCAATAGGTGGTGCTGTAGCACCATTGTTCTATCTTCCCATTTGCATATTTTCCCAGAGGAGCATAAATGGCCTTAAGTCTCCAAGGTGCCCTTCCCAACTCCACGCAAACACCAACGTTATTAACCCCCCTGCAGTTTAGGAAGAGCCTTGTTCAGCAAGAGGACAGTTTAGTTTTGGACAAGTAGAGCTTGTTCTACTTCGCAACGCTGCATCTCCGATTCCATCAGAGCTGCCAACATGTCTCCTGTACACTAAAGGCAAGAGAACAGCTCTGTCATTCTCCTGTCTTTGACCCAGAAGGAAGGGCAATAGGAATTTTTGTTCACGTTTACACTCAGATTCTGTGGGCACACATGAAGAGACCTGCAGGGCACGTAGAATCCTGCAGTATCAGATTCCGCTGCAGGCTCCCGCATGCGGAATCCGAGCCGTCCGTCTGTGGACATTGGGCCTTAGAGAGAACAGGTTGTCTTCAGTATATACTATGTATGCTACTCCAGCTGTACCTTGCATTTCCGGTTATCCAGGCCCTTCGTGTCCTCATCAAACTCCTGCCCCAGCGTGAACTGAACCCGATAATTGCGCAGGCTGCTCAGAGTCCGAATTACAAAAGAGTCCCCACTTTGTTCTATGATTTTTTGCGGCTTGATGAGTTTTGCCAGATTCCTAGTAATAAGGTCAATACCTGTAGCCAGAAGAGAAGTGAACGGACGATTAAACTTTCTAATATATTTTATTTAAAAGCCTCAGTCTCAATGGGTTAATTCACATGACCAAATCGTATAAAACAGGTTAAAAAAAAACAAAAAAAACAAAACGCACTTCCTATTTTAGTACATATACACATCAGAATACAAAAGCACAGGAAACCTGCAGATGTGCAGCAAACAGGCCCTTCTGCGCAGTGTGTTCTGTACATGCAAATCTGCAGTCTATTTACATGCAAATCTGCAGTGTATTTACATGCACAATACTCACAGGAACAGCAGAAATACACAAGGAATTGTGATCTTCAGCCACAGACGTATGCACCGCATTTACACAACTGAAACTTGCAGTCGCCCATATGAACCAGCCCTACTGGGGATTATGGAGGCAGAAGGCAGTTTACTTGGCCGGTGCTATAATTATAGGAACAGATCAGCACTGGTGACTCAGTTGTTTATCGTGGAGGCAATCTGTGGTTCTAACAAGAGAAGTCAGTCTCTGTGCCAATGTGACATCCATTGGTCGGTTACTCCGCAGCACACGTTGTGGGGATCTATAGTGTGGCTTTAAGTCAGTACATGTGCAAAATGCAGCTTATGTATAAAATGCAGCAGCGCATGCCTTCCAAGAACAGAGCTCACAATTGACGTCAGACTTATGGATCATTTGCAGCTGAGAAGCCCAGAGACCATGTATCATTCTAGAAGCCCATTCCTCCCCAATTTGCTTGCTTCAAGACTTTAGCCTTAACTAGAACCGTATAGAGAAGGATTATCACATCATATGTGATATTTTACACATGTGCTTGAGAGCTAATATTTTCCAGCATTCCCTGCTTGTTCAGCATCTGCTGTTGACATGTTAGAAAGTACAGTTTCTACTCACTGCAAGTCATCTGAGGTAGAGAGAAACCCATTCACCTTCATGCAATAGGAGCTCAGCTAGACTAGTAGAAACTATTGGCCGGTGTAAAAAGGGCCTCAACTCAGGATAAGTTCATAGCAACCCTATAGACAGAACCAAGAGTGCAGGACTCAGCCCTTTTATGTCGCTATAACTACATATTGGGTGTTTAGCAGCTAGAATTAAGTGTAGCACCAAGGGGAAAATCCAGCTCAGCCAATGGCAGAAGTTAAGAGAACTTTGTAAGTTA
Organism: Eleutherodactylus coqui; assembly: GCF_035609145.1. Taxonomy (NCBI): domain Eukaryota; kingdom Metazoa; phylum Chordata; class Amphibia; order Anura; family Eleutherodactylidae; genus Eleutherodactylus; species Eleutherodactylus coqui. Next base: position 36,199,151 of record NC_089842.1, read on the forward strand.
AACACTTCCAAAAAGTCACAACTTAATAGTAACACCCAAACATGTGTACGCATACAAGTTATGTCTGCACCATATGCTAGCTGTACCTCCAGCACATATGCAGCATAAATGTGTCACATCATGAACTGTTTAGTGACTTAACTGATTATACAGAAATATGAAGTCATATCAAATAAGCTAAATACTAGAATTTGTAGAACTATCGACTTGTGCCAGAATAAGATGTTCAGGTGGCTGCCATAACTGGATGCCAATGCATGGGTACTGTGGAAACTGGTATGCACATGGGTAGCTAGGGTATTCCTTAACTAGCATATTCCCAAAGTGCTCTAAGTGATATACTGAGCTCCGCTATTATCCATAAGCACAGTACAAGTCCAGCACATGCTCAATATATCACTCCCAACTCATGTCATAGGCCTCAATAGCCAAGGCAGGATCCAACAGCACACTGATGAGGGGCAAAACCCCCAAGACAGCTGTCTGTATGGATTCTGGCTTGGTTTTCTATTCCCAGTCATTGCTCTACAGACCTGTATAAAGGGTCAAGCATTGATTTGAAGGAATGCTGCCATCCAGTAGGTGGCGCTGCAGAGGTATTGTTCCACCTGCTTTGCAATATATCACCAGCATGCTGGTCACCACTGGCACAAATAAAGATGTCATGAGTGCCACATATGTAATGGAATGCTTCATTACAAACAATAGAGACTAAATATTAGTTGATAGTAAACTTTACTCAACCATTGTAGAATTACACTACAAATACCATAACTACTTGTGATGCTGTCAACATGTACCAGTGCAAACATTAAACTCTAAATTAGCCACAGGTGCCAGTGTAATACATGGTGTGCGTACCAGATTCCTCCCACACAGCCTTGCCATTGTAGTCAACTGCAAGGTAGCATCCAAATGGCCACCTCTGTTACATGTAGTAACTAGCAGTGTCCCCATGTCCCTGTTACTAGAAAAACCAAATGCCTGACAGGCTGTTGATTGCAATGCTGCTGGAAGGGAGACCTCTAGTGGCAGCCACTTCAAACTTAATGCAGTTTGAGAAAAAAAAAAAAGTTAGTGGAAGTATATTACAAGACAAATACACACAGGCTGCTAGATGAACAAGAGCTGTGCAAAACATTAGTGCCCATTTAAAGGCATGTTCACATGGGGTGGATGTGCTATGGATTTTATACACAATCTGCAGCATTTACAGGAGCAGAGGGGGATGTGATTTTCAAAGTCTCATCCACAAGTTGACATGTGGTGCAGAACTTAAAATCCACAACATATCACTTTTAGTACTGCAGAATCCATCTCTTCTGCAATGAGGGGGTAAGATTCTGCACCAAGTTGTGCAGGTTTTGATGCAGCCTTTCAGCTGCTGACATTCCCCAGCAAAGTCATCCTATGTGAACATACCCCAATTATAAAACAGTTTATCAGCTCATGTAAAAAGGACACTTCTACATGACCCCAGCAGGGAGCCTGCGGTGTAGGATCTCACACCCCACAGATTACACATACTGGAGAGGTTATTACACCACAGCTTGCAGGTAGACAGGTGAATGCTCCAATGACCTAGAATAATCTGCAGTGCACTCAGGTCATGCAATCACCTGGATCAGGAGTAAGACAGTCAATATACCTGTGACCCTCTGCCAGCTATAGGACAACAAGCCCCCACTCCCATCACCCACTTACCCAGGCTCTGCATGTAGCGGTCAAAGTTCTCATTGCTGACCATGTTCCAGGTGCCACTGAAGTCTGGTGGAGCCATGATTGCAGAACTGAAGGCAGCCTTCACCAGCTGACAAATAGCTGCTGGACCAGAGGAACTATAGAGCCACCCACTGCCAAGCAGTTATATACTCATTGTGGAGGAGTATCCCATATCTCAGCAGGGAGGTCCATGCACAAATCTGCTGACATTAACCCTTTCTCTTCAGTTTGTGCATAGAACCTGTACAAGGTGGGGTAAACCCGTGTAGGCAGTGTTCCTACTACGCTGTGCGCTCTGGAAAGGCAAGAGTTAAAATGACATATTAATGAGGCTTAATGAGCCCTATAAGATCTCTTCCTGATGCAGAGCTTGGAATTCTTAACTTTTTCAATTCCAGAGCGCACAGTTTAGAGGGAAAAGTGAAAAAAAAAGGATTATTACTGTTCTTTTTGCAATTCCTATTCCATCCAGACTGTAATGCACAGACCACAGTAAAAGATGTATATACAAATGTAACAATGTTGCCACCCAAAGCAATGGAAACAGATGTAACAAAGTCAAAGATAAAACTATGTTCACTCTTGGCGTTTTTTGTTGCAGTTTCAAACCACAACAAAAAAACACATAAAAAATCTGTATGCTTATTGAAATTACTGCATGCATCGTTAGAAATGCAGTTATCATGAAGGGCAGTTTCACGCGGCTGAGAAAATAGCGAGATTTGTGCGTTACGAGGCGCATAAATCTCACACAAATATGAACCCCATTCTTTTAAATGGGGTCATACACATGAGCGATGTTTGCCCGCGATGCTATGCAGGAAACACATCGCAGCGTGTTCTGTCTTCCTGTAATATCGCCCATTTTTTTCAATGGAGTCAGTGGCAGCCACGGCCCCATTGGAAGCAATGGAAGAACTCAGCGAACCTCTGTTGCAATTGTCATAGCTGTGGAGGGGATTAAGATAATCCCTGCAGTGATGTGAGGCTGTTTTCACATGAAAACGCCTCGCAGCATTGGCGCTCTCACATGGATGGCGAGGGCGATATCGAGCCGTGATTCACATGTGACACTAGCCTAGTGCATGTGTTAAAATATTGAAGTTTTTGAAAATGCATGTAACTTTTTTCCATGTTTTTTTTTTGCTGTGGTTCAAAAGTACAACAAAAAACACTAAGGGCTTCTTCACAGTGGCAATCATGATATCACCACGAAAAAAGCGTGGCAAACTCACAATTTTGCTCAGAAGATGTCTGAGCGTCAGCAATGCTTGATCTTGCAAAAACATCGCTGCCGCTTGCGATTTTCTCACACGATTTTTGGCGATAGACAATAGGAGTTTCTAATGTCACATGAGTGAAAATATCACAAATGGGAATGAAACCATTGAAAATCATTGGTTTGATAATTCTGCGTTTTCAGTCACTCTCGCATTGCTCAAAAAGCACGCAATTTTCTTGCAGGTGTGAACGCAGCCTGAGGCTATGTTCACATAGCAGATTCTGCTGCTGCATTTTCCACACATAAGTTGGCTGTTGGGGCTTAAACAGATGACCGTGATTTTGTCAAGTTTTGCGGCCGTGAAACTCACAACCGCAAAATGCGACAAAACAAAACCATTTCAATAGTTTCGTTTTCTCTCTCAGGATTATCACTCGTTAATACAACGCACGAGAAAAGATAGGCAATAGTGTGAACTTTACACGGCAAAAAAGACTTTGACAAGTTCATGCGCAATTATATTCCATACTGGCGTGATTTTTCAGGTGTGATTGCTTGCCTGTTTAAGCCCTAAATACCATGGACCAAAATACATATACGCCCGTGTGACTTCGCTCTAAAGCTCTTGTGCATTTTTCCTCCAGCCCCAGGAATCTATAACGGTGGTTTCACATGGGCGAGAAAATCGTGCGATTTTCGCTTTAATGCGATAGTACAAAAGCAGATTATGAAACCAATGATTTTCAACGGTTTAATTCCCATTAGCGATGTTAAGAGAACAAAAAATCGTAGCATGCTCTATCTTTCTGCGATGTGCGATTTTTTTAATCTCCCATGTTTCTCTATGCAGCTTTCTTTTTATCGCAACAAATGCGCATTGCAATGCGATTTTAATGTTAGAAAGTCCTATTGCCTTTGCACTAAAAAAAATTGTGCAATTTTATTGTGGGCGGCAGCGATGTGATGCGAGATCATTCTCTAAAAAAGCATCGCTTCCACTCAAAAAGCGTGGGAACAAAGATGACATTTTGGCGCCCTTTTTTTGTGTCACAATCGCGATCGCCCGTGGGAAACTAGCCTAACTGTGCCATTGTTGACTAGGTTGACCATACTTACCAGAGAGAGAACTAGTTAGGCTCTTCCTAAATCTGATTCAGAGCCTTCAGGGCTGATTCGGCATGAAATGCTGGACCAAAAAGTCCGGCATCCATGCATGCAGTCTGGTAAAGATGCCAGAGAGGTGCTGGAACTGAACGGACCCCACTATGGTCAATGGGGTCTGTTCTGCACTGTTCGCCCTGTTATGAGACGGATCTGTTAATCCAAAGGGATTCCGTTCTCTGTGCTCCCATAATGCAGCAGGAAAACGGAATCCTTAGTGCAGATGTGAATTTAGCCCTAACCCTTTCCAATCCACTGTCTGACCTCTGAAGACATTATGATTTAAGGCTGTACAGCTCCAATGTTGGAAGACATCCATCAGGGTTCTCTTACTGTATATTGCCAGCCTCTCTGCTGTCAGGGCCTATCCAACGTGTCACCTTATGCAGTACTGGCTTTAGCCAGCATATAGCGCTGTTGTATAACGGCAGAAAAAGAGTAAGCCCCCTAGGAGAACCAGGATACAAATTGGATTGGAAAGGGTTAATGTGTCCCACACAGCAGTGAAGGAGCCATGCCAGGCCTGAGGCTGCCCAGAGGATTAGTATGTGTTTGACCTGTGAAATACAAGGTTGTGGCGTTTGCTCTACTTGGCGCAGCTACATGGTGTGAGAGGGCAGAGATATAACATCCAATAGCAGAGGTCTTCAGACTGGCATGAGAAATTCCACAGCTGCTGCCAAGTTTGCATGGATCATGCAGGGCTGATGTAATAACCCGGGGATGTGAGACAATGATTAGAGAAATAACACGTTTTATATAGTTTTACATACTGATAGCCATTAATGTATGAAGCTGCGGTACAGACCTGCAAGAGCTACAGGTGCAAGATACGTTACCAAGCATGTGGCCCGCCCTACGATGCCTGCTCATAAGTGGCGTTACTTATGTACTGAGGACCTGGGTAGGTGGCATGGCTAAAGACAGGGGCATAGCTATAGGGGGTGTCAACTGCTGTGCTCTCTGATTGGCTGCAGCTGTCAGGAGCGTTTGACATTTCAACTCCTCCGCTACGCACGTTCCTTGGCCGCTGAGTCCAATGAACGCACATAAACGAGTGAACACACAATGATCTATCGATAGTCAAACCAGTGGAAGACCGTAGCAGCGAATGTTCTTTCCAAGACTAGCAGGGACTGTTCAGTCGAGGATCAATCACACGTACTGATATGCATTTGGGAACAAATGAGTGTTAAGTGGGATGATAAAATGTTCAAAGGAGCCAATGAATATTTGGTGGGAAGCGCACACAGAACAAGCGCTCACCTCCCTGCAAAATTGTTGGACAGTCGTTGAAAAATGACAATTACACGTTTCCAATGTTGATCGCGATATGTAAGAGATTAATGTCGTGTCCCAGAATATCATCCTGGTCCCCTCCATAAATGTTTGTCTTATGTAGATGCGCTGTGCAAAGCCTGTCTTGTCATTTCCAGTGTGTGTTGCACAGCTGCGGTACTTGAGGGATTAGCTTTAATAAAATCATAGTCGGTCTGTAAATGTATCTGTCTGTCATGTCATGCGGTATGAGTGAGGGTATAAATAGGAGAGAGGGAAAGGGTCCATCTTCACTGAGAGTTCCATCTTGTCTGGGACCAGAGAGAGTGCCAACACAGAGCCACATGGAAGCACCTTCAGCTTCTTTGCGGTAAAGATGGAGGAGAAGGAGAGATATCCGGTAGCGACTGCATTTTGGATGTTAGTTGAGTGAGCCGCAAGCCTAATAGAGAGCTTTGTAAGTAATCACTTTTCCTGACAAGACCCACTGCAGAGGTATTAATTCAAACTCACACGTTTTTCCTACGCAGCCGTCCAAAGTCAGGATCACCGTATAGAGGTACTCTCCTAAGTCACACCCACGCATCTCCAATGCGGGTGCAAATCAGAACAAGTTAATAATAACTACCAGAGTGTCTGTGGAGTGACCCTACCCCCTTTCCTCCTCCGGAGTGCTCCCAGTCCAGGAGCGGTACCTGACAGATAACGCAGACTGTAGGACTGGTTTCATCCTGTGTATCCTCCCTGGCCTCTGAACTTCCTTTTCTTACCTGCAAAAATTGTACCTGAATTGTTGTGAATAAGTGTCTTGCCAAAGTTTATTCCAAGTAAAGTTTATACCGGGCCCTAACTGTTCCTGGGGACCCGAGGTACTATAAACCAGTGTCTGTGGTTATTCCCCTCCGTGTAGCATACCAGTGTGTGGGAGCGGTGGCATTACCCGAGACAACTACTACCACCATTATCCTGTTTATTGGCATTCCCTATCCTAGGGGTGTCAACGGTGTCCTGCAATCCTGCTCTGGCCTTGGCTGCGTGTCATCCCTCTGGGAAAAGGAGCCTGGTAAGTGCCGCCGTGACAAGTCATCACATAACCCTCCCAGCTCCCTAGGTTTTTCAAGTGTCCGCAGTATCCCTATGGGAAGTTGCATTAACAATTGTTTTGCACTCCTCCTGTCATGTCATTGGCCTGCCGTGATGTTATCACGGCAAGCCAATGGGTTGCAATAGCAACTGGACGCTATTGCCTGGCGTCCGAATCTGCAATGGCATATGATCGCTAGCAATAGCAATAATACAATTCAGTGCAGACGTACTGCAATGTATTACCGATCATATGATCGCTGGGTTGAGTTCCTTACAGGGACATAAAAAATGTGTAAAAAGAAAACTGTAAAAAAAAGAGTAGTAAAAAAAACTTTTTGCCTACTTTACCTTTTTAATTTTTTTTTTTTTTAAAGGCACATTTGCTATCACTGTGTCCATTACAGTCTGTAAAATAAATTAAGCACACTATTTTAGGCTGCATTCAGACGACCATATATCGGCTCGGTTTTCACGCCGAGCCGATATACGTCGTCCTCATCTGTAGGGGGGAGGATGGAAGAGCCAGGAGCAGGAACTGAGCTCCCGCCCCCTCTCTGCCTCCTCTCCGCCCCTCTGCACTATTTGCAATGAAAGGAGGTGGGGCGGGGGCGGGGTTAAGTTCTGAGAATTAGCCCTGCCTCCGTTCCGCCTCTCCCCATTGCAAATAGTGCAGTGGGGCGGAGAGGAGGCAGAGAGGGGGTAGGAGCTCAGTTCCTGCTCCTGGCTCTTTCAGCCTCCCCCCCTGCAGATGAGGATGACGTATATCGGCTCGGCGTGAAAACACAGCCGATATACATTCGTGTGAATCCAGCCTTATGCTGCAAGGCAAAAGCGATAAAACAAAAACTTATTTTGTTCATTTTGCCTCCGAAAAAGCGCCATAAAAGTGATCAAAAAAGCTGTGTTTACCAATAAAAACTATAGCTTAACTCACAAAAAACATGCCACTACAGAGCTCTGGCCATGGAAAAATAAAAAAGTTATGGGACTTTGAATGCAGTGATGACAAAAAAAAAGTAATTTCTTAAAAAAGGGTTTTTTAATGTGCAAAAGCGGAAAAAACTAAAAAAAAAATAAATATAATTTGTTATAATTTATAAACACCTCCCATCACTTCAGGGAGGATGGGCAAGTGTTTTCCCCTGTTTTCAATGGGCAGCCTCACATCGCACACCGTGCAATGTTTTTTCCAACCCCATTGAAAACAATAGAAGAGGCATACCGAGGGAACGCCCAATGATAGGACATGTCGCTCATGTGTATGTCTCCATTCAAAAGAATGGGGTTCATATTTGTGCGAGATTTGTGCGTCTCGCTGCGCAGAAATCGCGCACGATTTTCTCGGTCCTGTGAAATGCTGTAAAAGAAACGCAAAAACAATGGCAGAATTGAAGTGGGTTTTTTTTCTCCCTCTCCTCCCAAAAAGTGTAATAAAAGTTATGCGATACATTATATGTACCGAGAAAACGATACCAATAAAAACTACAGCTCGTCGCGCAAAGAACAAGCCCTCACACGGCAATGATGACGGGTGAAAAAAAAAAAGTTATGGCTTTTGAAAAGTGGAGATGAAAATCCCCCAAAAAATTTATTGCGTTCTCTAGTCCAAAATAGGCCATGTCACTAAGGGGTTAAAGCATCTGACTGCCATTTTGTACAGGAATGAGTTGACATGCCACAAAGGGTTAACGATCCCACTTTTATTTTAAGAACCTATGTTCCTTTTCTTGCATGTTTGTATACTTGAAGTACTTTGTGGTCTGATCTGAAGTGCGGCCCGCTGATTGTTTTGTATGAGTGACGGCAGTGACCATTGTATCTTCAGACAGCGGCCTGCTGATCCCCTGCTGGGACAGGAAGGCTCTTACCAACCACACGGATGAAGCTGTAGTCCTGGGCAGGAGTTCAGAGGAGTCCCTTCTCCTGGGGAGACTCATGGATACGGAGGGACAATGGATCAGGCTAGTTGCACAGTGATATAACCCTAATATTCAGAACTATCCCACTATACAATGAGTACAGAGTTATGATATTGTATATAGAGCCTACAGATGCAGCAAACTTTACTTTGACTTTTAACTTTCTGTGTATGTCTACCCATCCAATTGCTTTACAATGGCTTTTGTTGTGTTAAAGGGCTTTTCCAGGGAAATACTGCTGATGACCTATCCTCAGGGTAGGTTATCAATAGTTGATTGGCTGCAGTTTGCCACTTGGGACCCCAGGTGATCAGCTGATTGGGCGCCCACTGTGAGTGGTACAGAGTGGAAGCTGCTGCTCCGACCCCTTTATAGTGGCCAGCGCTTGTAACTGCAGGTGCAGCCGACACTGATTTTAATGAGATCTGCGCCAGCAGTTACAAGCACTGGCCACTAACCTCTGGTCGATTGTTATTTGCCTTTTACATTTCTTGTTCACATAGTTCACTAATTTTTGAGCTTGGCAAAGACCCTTAGGGTCAAAACAGAACAATTCCTCCTTGGCATGGAGGAATAAAATTACTTTTCTATCTTGCACCAATGTATGCTGCCACTTACTTCTCTTTCATTATGGATCTGACTTGGGAATAGTGGTTCAAGTTCTTTGGTGGCTGTTGCATGATTCCAGTCCTACCCGTGTTAGTAATAACTGTGTGCTGCTGGTAAGCCCCTTTTTTAATACTATAGGCCATCAATAGTATTTCCCTGGAAACCCCATTCAAAATAAGAAAGAGAACAATCGCTTTTGGATTCCTTAAGATAGAGGTTCTTTTAGATGTAACAATTATTGTTCAAAATGTGATTGTTCCCAGCAAGAGAAACCAAGTAATCTTGTAGATATGATAGCTTTTAATGGCTAACAAAAATACATGATGTTATAGCGAGCTTGCGAACCTCTCGGGCTCTTCGTCAGGCTAAAAATGAAATAGATCTGAAGAGGCGTGCATATTTATACACACATATATACTTATGACAAGGCACAGACATGGATGTGATTGGTTCGCACTTAAAAGGAATTCTGCAACATAAAACAATTTTTTTTTGTCTAGGCACTGATAGCGGAGTGAAAGTTTTATAGTCCCTGAATTACTGTTGGGGGGGGGTCGTCAGGCCATCTCTAATTTATAATTAGAGATGAGCGAGTATACACACTAAGGCACATTACTGGAGCGAGTAGTGCCTTAGCCGAGTATCTCCCCGCTCGTCTCTAAAGATTCGGGGGCCGGCGCGGGTGACAGGTGAGTTGCGGCGGGGAGCGGGGGGAGAAAGGGAGAGAGAGATCTTCCCTCCGTTCCTTGCCCCCCGCCGTCCCCTGAACCTTTAGAGACGAGCGGGGAGATACTCGGCTAAGGCACTACTCGCTCGAGTAATGTGCCTTACCGAGTATACTCGCTCATCTCTAATTATAAATTTATGGTCCCTAAATTACTGTTGATGGGGGTTTTCAGCAGGCCAGCAGTCTTATCTGTGCAATAAGTGTCTCATACCTCCCATCCATGCATAAATCCTGGGGAATAATTTAACCCACTGCAGGCATCTAGAGATTTACTTTTGTATGTTTATGTCCATGCAATATGAATGCTATTATAGCTCGCCATCACCCAGCTTTCCTAGAGATCTGAACAGCATTTGTCTAGAGATAGACTTGCCAATTAGGTATCCACATTCTGAATCAGCAGTAAGTATAGGACAACCATCAGAACGTAGGAGGCTACAGACTATAACCCCTAGACGTTTATCTTGGAGGATGGATTGTGCGATCCACGGCCACCAACAGGTTAGGGTCAAACTACAGAATGACATCTGCACTATGTAATGTCTAGAGCAGACGGTGACCCGTCCCGCACCCAGCTGGCAGGTCATTTCTACAGTTTGAAGCCAGGTTGGGAGATAAATAATAACATATTAACTAATAGTCCGGATATCTACTGAATCCATCGGATGTTCCAGTGCTCGGGTGTAACCCTTCGTGCTCCGTTTATGCACCCGTTTGCATAGACAGCTGGTTTGCACTGTGATAACACCTCTTTCCGTTGTCATGGTGGGCACACAAGTCTTTACAGTGTTAATATCTATCTTTATATCCATCACATGGCCAGGAAAGAAATTTCAGACAGGGGCACCTCTTGCAAAGGTGATATGACATGGCTGCCCCTTCTTCGGGGATCTGTGCAGGAGGCAATGGGGCTGCAGTGCTGGACGGGAAGTCACCAGGAGATTATATTTTTATTTATTGAAAGCCCTTTTATCACTTTTTTTTTAAAGTCCCGTAAACTCTTAAATCTATGATCATTGCTAAAAGGGTTGTCCAGGAAATTAACAAAATGGCCATCGCCTGTGAAGTCAATCTAGGAAGGGTTGAATGCATCTCTAGACCGGAGGGGGTAGGAAGCAGGTCTGTAGGGGTCAGCACTAGAGATGAGCGAACATACTCGCTAAGGGCAATTACTCGATCGAGCATTGCCCTTAGCGAGTACCTGCCCGCTCGGAAGAAAAGATTCGGCTGCCGGCGGCGGGCAGGGAGCGGCGGGGGAGAGCGGGGAGGAACAGAGGGGAGATCTCTCTCTCCCTCTCTCCCCCCCGCTCCCCCCTGCAACTCACCTGTCACCCGCTCCGGCAGCCGAACCTTTTCTTCCGAGCGGGCAGGTACTCGCTAAGGACAATGCTCGATCGAGTAATGGTCCTTAGCGAGTATGCTCGCTCAGCTCTAGTCAGCACCTTACTCTAAAATGCTTAGTCCAGTTAGGCGGACTTCACACAGGCGAGATTCTCGTGCGAGATCTCTGCAATAGGAGACGCATGAATCTTGCACAAATATGAACCCCATTCTTTTGAATGGAGCCTTTTATGCGAATAATGTGTTTCCTGCACCGCATTGCAACGTGGCATGCTCTATCTTTTCGCATTCTTTAGAACGCATCGCCCATTGATTTCAATGGGACCTTTAATACATCGCATGGCTCTAGCATGCCGTACGTTGTGCACACGAGTTTCCCATTCAAATCAATGGGAAACACTTCCAATCCTCTATCACGAGAGAAATTCGCGAGAGAGGATCGGAATTTCACAGATGCGATGCAGTGTTTTTGCCTGAAAATCGCCTCACATCGGTGGGTAAAACGCAGGTTGCTGAGAGTGATATCGGGCGGTTTCCCAGCTTGATATTGCATTTGCCCGTGAAAAGGCAGCCTTAGGCAGAATAGTCCACCATGCCCTCCGCTGCTGTCTAGAGATGCAATCATCCCTCCTGGATGGGTTTCCTCAAACTCAAGGACTACAAAATTTGTTGAATGTCTGGAAACCCCCTTTTAGCATACATTCACATGTAGTGGAAATGCTACGGATCTTCTGCAGCATTTCTGCATCAATACCAGAGTCAAAATCCACATAATTGGTGAGGATTTTGACTCAAAATTTTGGCCTGTCGTTCCTCTCACCTTGCAATAAGCAGCCCCTCATTGCAGCACATAGAGCGGTCCTCACCTGGCAACCGCTACTAAGCCACCAGTCAGATGATGCACCCACTTCCGCATCACCTGACTGACTGGTGGTCGTGGCGAGTACTGCAGTGTAGGGTTGCTGATTGTAAGGTGAAAAGAGCAGCAGGCTGAGATCAGCAGGGGATTTGCTGCGAATTTTAGCTCTGTTTTTGATGCGGAAATGTAGAGTTTTGCCACTGAATTTTCCACTGTATTTCCGCGATGTGTGAACATACCCTTTAACGGGTTATACCACAATTTACTTTTACAACCAACCCGTAGGATAGGCGAAAAAAGTCTGATTGCTGGGGGTATAATCGCAGACACAAACAGATCCCAAGAATGGGGTCCCGTGACCCCCTCTCCTTAATACAGGCTTGCTGCACCCACCTGCAGTGGCATGAAGACTGGAATGGTGGTCATGCATGCCTAGCGCTGCTCCATTCATTTCAATGGGCCTGATGGAAATAGCTGAGTACAAGTGTCCGGCTGTCTCTAGCAGTCGCACTGAAAATGAATGGAGCTGCACGACGTAGTGAGCCTGCAGCCGGCGCGCGGGACCTCCGTTCTTAAGCCAATGAAGGTCTCAACTGTGAGACTTCCACAGATCGGACTTTTATCTCCTATCCTATGCAAGTCAAACATTTAATTATTAATAACCAACAGCCAGTTAATGGGGTATTCCAGTTACAGGCCCTAATTTCAAGTTTTCACCCATCCACTGGGATCGGTGTGGGTCCGATCGCTGGAGCCCCAACTGATACCGAAAAGGGGGAAATTATGCCATTTCTCAACCGTAGCAGCGAATTGGCCACTGGTCGCACATGCGCAGCCGTGGCTTCATTTATTTCAATGGGGCGGACAGATGGCCAAATGCTATGCTTGGCTATTTTCATCAGCCCAATTGAAATGAATGGAACAGCCCCACACAAGGGTGGCTACAGCTCCATTCTTTTAAATAGGACTGACCGAAATAGCCGAGCACTTTGTACTGCGCGATTTCTGCTCCAATGAAATTAATGAAGCCGTGTGTGCTCGACCAGCGACTCATTCGCTGCGATGTTAGGGAAATAGGAAGAAGCAACCGGGCATTGTGAGACAGGGGAGGCACAGGTTCCCGATTCTCAGGATCAGTGGGGTCCCAGCGGTCAGACTCCTACCAATCTGTAAGTTTCCACTCATCCAGCAGATGGCTGAAAACTAGAGATGAGCGAACCAACTGGGCCACGCCCCTTTTTCATCCGAGCACCTGTTCCCCACTGCTACCCCCCGCTCCACCACGCTGCCCCCCAAATCTTTTCGCCCGAGTAGTCAGTTACTCGAAAAAAGCAATGCTCGAGTGCGAAATCGCCCTAAACGAGTACGTTCGCTCATCTCTAATGGACACTTATTCATTTGAGGCCATTTCTGGCTTTGTCGCAACAAACTGCCACAAAAACCAGTGTTTTTGGAGAAAAAAAAAGTTTTGGGGGGTAGGGACATTTTTTTTGTACTTTAAAACTTAAAAAAAAAAATAATAATAATATAGTAAATGTACTGCAGAATATTGCTTCTGTATATAGCAGACCTGGAAGTTGGACAAGTCATTGCGCCACAGGGAGAGGGAAATGGACCGACATGGAAATGACATTTTTTTGAAATTTTCTTCAATTGGAGGAGTTGCCCAACAGCTACATTTTCATTGAAAATACTTCAGTGACTACCGATGAAAAAATAAACCAGCCGACTCACCTCTAGCTAGCGCAGTCATGTGCCTTATAAGTGTGTGACTACTGCTGCCAATCACTAGCTTCAGCATTAATACCTCTGAGACCAACAGTTGGCTCCATCGGTCACGCACTTAGTCATCACATAGCCATTCTACATCGAAATGACTGGTAACTCGAGTTGAGCAAACGTACTCTGGTGAGCTTGATGCTCGTTCGAGCAATAGCATACTCGATAGTGCTCGTTCCTTGAACGAGCATCAAATCGCGTTCCACTCCGTCCCGACGCAGCGCACGCCATTTGAAAATTTTTAGTCTGGCGGGAAGGGAGGGAGAGAGCGGGAGAGGGGGAGAAGAAGAGAGGGGGAGAGGGAGAGGGAAAGAGAGAGAGAACAAAATCTTGGCACCCGGCGTCCCACATACAAAAATGCTCGAGTCTCCCATTGTAGTCAATGGGGTACGTTACTCGAGTAGAGCTCTCGAAATTTAAGAAAAGCTCAACTCGAATAACGCGGACCCGAGCATTTGGGTGCTCACTCATCTCTACTGGTAACCGGAGTTTGGGGGAAGTTAAAGAGAGCTGTCAGCGAGTTTTAGGGCCCATTCACACGAGCGTATTTCCAATCCGTACATTTCCCATGGAACCATTATAGCCAATAAGGATATTCGCACAGGTGTTTTTTCACATGGACCAGTGTAAAAAACATCACAGTATATGCGCTATTCTACTCCATATCACGGACGAGAATAAGACATGCAGGGTATTGGGCAGCAGACAGATATGCATCTGTGTGCTGTCCAATGTGAATTGCGCCAAATGATCTTGGGCGTAAATCGCGTACACCTGTGTGAATGTACCCTTAAACGTAGCCAATGAACAACCCCTTTAACAGCATTTAAAAAAAAAAATTCCTTATTTTTTCATCCCTGCTTTTCCAAAGCCTTGACTTTTTTTTTTATTCTGTCCGCAAAGCCGCAGGAGGGCTTGTTCTTTGTGGGACGATCTTTTTAATAGTAGTTCATGTACCATATAATGCATTGAAAAGCTTAAAAATCTGTGTTTAAATGCGGTGAACTGGAAAAAGTTATATTTCAACTAGAGATGAGCGAGTATACTCGCTAAGGCACATTGCTCGAGCGAGTAGTGCCTTAGCCGAGTATCTCCCCGCTCGTCTCTAAAGATTCGGGGGCCGGGGAGAGCGGGGAGGAACGGAGGGGAGATCTCTCTCTCCCTCTCCCCCCCCCCCCCCCCCCGCTCCCTGCCGCAACTCACCTGTCACCCGCGCCGCCACCCGAATCTTTAGAGACGAGCGGGGAGATATCGGCTAAGGCACTACTCGCTCGAGTAATGTGCCTTAGCGAGTATACTCGCTCATCTCTAATTTTAGCTGATTACAGTCTATTATAGTTTATTTGAAACTCCCATCTTCTCAATAGCAGCGCTGGCATCACACCGGGAGGAAGGAGTCATCGATGTTCAAGAGCTGCGAGGTTAGTCCAGCGCACCCCACCCTCCAGCCGTTACCTGATCCACAACTTTCTCCCTATACACAGGCGTGCCAGGCTAATGAGAATATGCAAGTTTCAAAGAAACTACAATTACAAAGACACATCCCTGTAATCCGCATGCACATCACTACCTTTAATGCACACCCGAGTTCTAGGGTGCAGCGGTCATGAGAGGTGTAAGCCACAAAGTGGAAATAAAAGGAAAATAAGAGCAGAATCAAGTCAGATGATTTATTTAAAGTGCACAACAAATGTATCCTGTATAATAGCAGGAATCCAGCATTGCAATCCAACAATATTGTGCATGGTGCAGATGAAAGCCCGAAACACAGCAACTATCGCCTTGTCCTGTCACACTAACAAGTGTCCAGAACTACCAGCTAAACTGAAACGTGAAATGAAAAGTGGCCATATATTCATATGTAGCTTCATGGTAAACCAGCAACATCCCACTGGCCTCACAGTATTGGCACCACAAATGCTAAAAGGCTATGTCTAAGTACCACCACTTCACAGTTAATATACCAGTGTAATCTATCTAAACACTTGAGGCACTTGGTAAATACATTCCTGTACTGATCCAGAATTATATCCTTTATTATACTCCAGAGCCGCACTCACTATCCTGCTGGTGGATTCCCTGTGTACATACATTACATTACCTATCCTGTACTGATCCTGAGTAACATCCTGTATTATACTCCAGAGCTGCACTCACTATTCTGCTGGTGGAGTCCCTGTGTACATACATTACATTACCTATCCTGTACTGATCCTGAGTAACATCCTGTATTATACTCCACAGCTGCACTCACTATTCTGCTGGTGAAGTCACTGTGTATATACGTTACTTATCCTGTACTGATCCTGAGTTACATCCTGTATTATACTCCAGAGCTGCACTCACTATTCTACTGCAGGAGTCACTGTGTACATACATTACTTATCCTGTACTGATTCTGAGTTACATCCAGTATTATACTCCAGAGCTGCACTCACTATTCTGTTGGTGGAGTCACTGTGTACATACATTACTTATCATGCACTGATCCCAAGTTACATCCTGTATCATATACTCCAGAGCTGCACTCACTATTCTGCTGGTGGAGTCACTGTGTACATACATTACTTATCCTGTACTGATCCTGAGTTACATCCTGTATTATACTGCAGAGCTGCACTTACTATTCTGCTGGTGGAGACACTGCGTACCTACATTACTTATCCTTTACTGACCCTGAGTTGTATCCTGTATTATACTGCAGAGCTGCACTTACTATTCTGCTGGTGGAGTCACTGCGTACCTACATTACTTATCCTTTACTGACCCTGAGTTGTATCCTGTATTATACTCCACTATGTACACAGTGAATGCAACAGCAGAATAGTGAGTGCTGCTCTGGAGTATAATACAGGATCAGTACAGGATAAGTAATGTATGTAGACAGTGCTTCCACCAGCAGAATAGTGAGTGCAGCTCTGGAGTATAATATAGGATGTGACTCGAGATTAGTACAGGATAAGTAGTGTATGTACACAGTGACTCCACTAGTAAAATAGTGAGTGCAGCTCTGGAGTATAATACAGGATGTAACACAGAATCAGTACAGAGTAAGTAATGTATGTAGCAGAATAGTGAGTGCGGCTCTGGAGTATGATACATGATGTAACTCAGGATCAGAACGAGGTAAGTAATGTATGTACACAGTGACTCCACCAGCAGAATAGTGAATGCAGCTCTGGAGCATAATAACAGAATGTAACTGAGTATCAGTACAGGATACAAAAAAACAAAACAACCTGTTTTGTAGATTAATTCTGTATTTTCATAGGTGGCCAAATGCTTTATTGCATGTTCACATGTAGCAGAGATTGCGCAGATTTTCCGCTGCATAACAGCCATGCCATTTCCGCTAGGTGTGTACGTACTCTTAGTGATACAAGTTAGTGACTGGAGTGCATTCTAATTCTGGCTCTTCAGAGTCTAACTTGACCATTTTGTACTTTAGTTGCTCAGCAAGATTGTGCAAAACATGATTGTGGGTACAATACAGGTAAAACATGGTGATACATTACATATGCCCTACTACTGCATAAGGGATCGGTCACTCCAAGAAGGGTGCATGTTTTTGACTTTGTATGCACTTCCCTCCTGTTGAAATCCCAGAACTTTTAAAACATGCTGTGTATCTATAAAGAAGACACATTGGAACAGAATGGTCTGTCCGTTCTTGGCGGCTCCATTAAAATGACAGACGTTGGTCCCCTTGCTCCTGTGGCTTGCTCTATGTGCCCCTTCTCACTAACGATGATCGTACTATGCCCCACTTCCCCTTAAAAGGAGTAGTGGCTGGTGTTGGTTTGCCATGCAGAAGCAAAAGGGCAATTCCTATCATCTCCAAGGAGTCGCCATCAGTGGTAAGCAAACAGAATAAGGTAAATTGTCCACACAGCTTAGCCCTTAAATTACGAACATTAGAAATAATGTGTAACTAAATCTCTCTATTGTGTGATCAACATGCTTGGCATCTCTTAAAATCTAGGCAATGAAGAAGTTGCAGTGTGTCCATCATTACTGCGGGTTCTCGGAGTTCCTCAGGAAGGGCTCTAGGGTGAGGCCTGAGTTCTTCTCCTCGCTCTCCTCATTATACAAGTCATGTTTCTTGATGTAGTCTAGGACAGAGTCCGGCACCAGATATCGCACGCTCATCCCCCTCCGCAGGGCTCTTCGCACCTTGGTAGAGGAGATGTCATTGGTAATCCACTCCTCCACAAGATGGATATTGTGCCTGTGCTTCCAGAGGACATCAGATTCGTAGATGAACTTTTGGGCGTTACTCCCCATCCTGGTGATACAGACCAGACCGAAAGATGACACAATTTCATTGACGTGTTCAGGTTTCCAAAGGTTGGGGACTCCGAGTGACTCAAGGATATCGGCTCCGCAAAGAAGCTTAACCTGAGGGGGGGCTGAAAGTAAGTGAAGACAATGTAACTGATCTGGAGATGCTGAATGCTTTTTTAATCAATGTTTTTGGAAATGAAGACTTTTTGTATTTGGTTTTCAATAAAAATGTCTGATTGTTTGATTTCCATGCTTGCATGGTTTTCCAAGGTACTTAAAGGGGTTGTCCCGCGGCAGCAAGTGGGTCTATACACTTCTGTATGGCCATATTAATGCACTTTGTAATATACATTGTGCATTAATTATGAGCCATACAGAAGTTATAAAAAGTTTTTTACTTACCTGCTCCGTTGCTGGCGTCCTCGTCTCCATGGTGCCGACTAATTTTCGCCCTCCGATGGCCAAATTAGCCGCGCTTGCGCAGTCCGGGTCTTCTGCTTTCTTCTATGGAGCCTTTCGTGCAGGATGCCGGCTCCGTGTAGCTCCGCCCCGTCACGTGCCGATTCCAGCCAATCAGGAGGCTGGAATCGGCAATGGACCGCACAGAAGAGCTGCGGTCCACGGAAGAAGAGGATTCCGGCGGCCATCTTCACAGGTAAGTATAGAAGTCACCGGAGCGTGGGGATTAAGGTAAGCGCTCCGGTAAGCTTTCTGTACGTCCCTGCATCGGGGTTGTCTCGCGCCGAACGGGGGGGGGGGGGGGGGGGGGGTTGAAAAAAAAAAAAACCCGTTTCGGCGCGGGACAACCCCTTTAAGCCTGGAAGACTGAAATCTTAGGGTCCTTTTACATGTGGCTACTTGTCAGGCGAAAATGCCTGACAGGTCGTCCCAGCGACGATCGCTCCTGTGCCTTTACACAGGAATGAGCATCGCTGACTGAACAGAGGTCTTCAGTCACAGTAAGTCCTAAGTGAATGACCGTCTGTTTACACAGGCCAATTCGTCGTTCAGTTTCTGCATGCAGAAACTGAACGGCGAACAAGAAGCGAATAATTTCTTGTTCGTCGTTCAGTCGGGGTATGCCTTTACACTGAACGATAATCGATCAGATTCCCGCTGCATGTGTAAAAAGGCCCTTTACAAATTTGGTCAGTGGGGAACATTCATTACTGAAAGGAGCATATTACACACTGAGGAATTTCTAAGACACGTCGACTCAGGGGTTTTCTGCAGTGTCAAGAAGAATGTAACATATTCTCTTTGGGGGGAGCAGCACATTACACACTGAGGAATTTCTAAGAAACGACTACTCAGGGATTTTCTGCATTGAGAGGAAGAAGTTAGCACATAGTCATTTGTAAGTTGATGTCTTCTACACATGGAAGTGCAGTTTTTGGAAATCAATATGTATTAGTTTATTGCATTCACTCCAAGTCATAAATGGTAAAAGAGGATAAAAAAGCCTGGAAGGATTAAACTACCATTACAGAGAGCCATATGACAGTGTCGGGAGATGCTGATCATCTCACCAGCCCTCATGCCCTATCATCCTGCAACTTGTAGTACTACTGTCTTGTTACACCCTGTCCTCCTTTTTGGTAGTCCAGCTCATCTTCCACTACCTTGTCATTTGATCAAGAGATAATCACAGTATAGTTTATTACAATACAATGCTATCTGTTCCACTACCAATCTATCCCCCACTAGTAAACAGTAAATAACATAGAAAGATAGCTGTGTAGTACTGAGTGGGTGTGGTTATGCTACACAACCTTTGAAAGAGAAGAGGTGAGGGGGAGCTGAGCTTGTGCACATTCATGAGAGAGACCAGATAATCACTGCTAGGAAAACCCCAAACTAGAAACCTGAATGTAGGAGAGCTTACAAACCAAGTATGAAGCTTTCTAAATGCATGAGAAGTAAAACTAAGTGCAAAAACAGATACGTTTTGTAAGTCTAGCATGCAATGTATTAAGTATAAAAGAGCTGCACTGCGGTCATGGTCATGTTGCAATCATGTTGGGAACTACAAAAAAACGTAACCTGGGATGCCTTTTTATACTACTTCATACCTTTACTTTCTGGACAGTTATAGTCTGGGACGTCTTGGCAAATATGATTTCTCTTCCTCTTTTGACCTTTTCGGCACCCTGATTTCTTCTCCCGGATCTCCCCATTATCGGTTGATATCTGCTGCTGCTGGTAATGTCTAGTGAGTACAAACAGTAATGAATATTTCTCATCCTGTGACTGCTCTGTGTCTTCCTTTCTGCTCCCCTTTACCTTAATGCCAGCGCTGTCTCCGTCCACTCCTTCTTGGAACACTCCCAGGGGTCGACCTCTATCCAGTCAGAGTTCTCAGTAGCGAGTTGTGCCATGGCCAGGCGGTGAGACCCCTCAACAAGCCCTTTCTTCTTATAGCCATCACTTACTGGAGAAATTATACCTTTCACAACCTTATATTTCCCTGTGAAAAGACATAATTCAGGGTAAAGTCCCCTATGTTGCAATATATAGTACAAATACAATAGGAGAAATACACAATATTGCATGACTTGAGTTACATCCTGTATTATACTCCATAGCTGCACTCACTATTCTGCTGGTGGAGTCACTGTGTACATACATTACTTATCCTGTACTGATCCTGAGTTACATCCTGTATTATACTCCAGAGCTGCACTCACTGTTCTACTGCAGCAGTCACTGTGTACATACATTACTTATCCTGTACTGATCCTGAGTTACATCCTGTATTATACTCTAGAGCTGCACTCACTATTCTGCTGGTGGTCACTGTATACATACATTACTTATCCTGTACTGATCCAGAATTATATTCTTTATTATACTCCAGAGCTGCACTCACTATTCTGTTAGTAGAGTCACTGTGTACATACATTACTTATCCTGTACTGATCCTGAGTTACATCCTGTATTATACTCCAGAGCTGCACTCACTATTCTGCTGGTGGAGTCACTGTGTACATACATTACTTATCCTATACTGATCCTGAGTTACATCCTGTATTATACTCCAGAGCTGCACTCACTATTCTGCTGGTGGAGTCACTGTGTACCTACATTACTTATCCTGTACTGATTCTGACTTACCTGTTCCCTGCAGGTAGTCACGTGCCAGTTCAAACAGTCGCAGGTGCATCACAGTGATTGGGTTAAAAGACCCCGTAGCCAGGAGCACAACCTCCATCCGTGAGTCTGACTTCTCCATTGCTTCTGCTGAAAACCAAGATCTTAGATGGAGCGAGTTACGGTTACTTATGCAGTCTATAAAGAAGGAAATGAAAATGGAGAAGAAAAGGGAGTTGAGCCATTACAGCATTACCAATAACATGATTAAGTGATGAAATATCACAGATGTAATATACACACGCATATTCTATCAATGAAATAAGCTTTGACCCCTTCACAACCGCAGTATATATGTAATGCAGGTTGCATGGAGCTGAACCCGCTCCATACCTGAAGCGTGTCGGCCTTCCTCAACAACGGGCAACAGAAGCAATTGGACCGGCTCTAATCATGGCTGCTCAATTGTTTAGATGCTGTGGCATTCAAGGGGTTGGGGAGCTGCATGCGGCATGACCAAGGGGAGCTGATGGATTTGTATGGCAGCCTGGGACTTAGTGAAGGCTCATAGGGCTGCCATGCATGGGTGCCTCTTAAGTCCAGCCTGTAGGTAGGGCTTAATAGGCAACACTGGTAAGTACTATATGCTTCAGTACAGAAGTATTATAGTATATAGTACAAGTGCTCAAGTGATCGCAAGTTCAGGTCTCCTATGGAGAATTAAAAAAAATGCTTTATAAAAATTTTAAAAACCTAAAAAAAAAATATTATGAGTTCAACAAAAACAACCCATTTTCCACTTTGCATATAAGACATGGACTGGCTGGCTGGGTGCGGAGTTCCTCCTGCCAGGAAATCCCCACTGGTCTGCTGCATATATATATACCAGTCCCTCTGCAAGAGGAAGCTGGTATCCCTTCACTCTAGGGTTTGGGTTTCTGGCATGCATGTTATGTGTTGTGTATGTGTAAGTATAGGTGTGAACTGTGTCTTGTCCTGCAGTGGATCTTTTACCATTTCTGTGTGAGTTACGTCCTTAGGTTCCAGCGTGGGGCTGTCCTTATTGGGGCGATCGCCCTGCTTGCAGGCAGGGTTCTTGTGGATGTTGCCTCGTTAAGAGTAGGGATCCGCAAGACAATGAGGACCCATGACATGGGCTTGCAGGCTTAAGTGACTTGGCCTCTTCATGAACCAATACCTCGTACATATGATAGCTATTCCATCTGGTTATGTGTGTAGGTATGCAAGGTAAGTGTTTTGGTCGTTTGTCAGTCCTTATGTTATGTCTGCCCGTGAGACCAGTTTGCAGTCCTACCTTGGTGCTCAGTGTGCATTTTATCTGTGCTTATGGCTCTTTGGACTGCCTGGCGGATGTAACGATATTGCAATATTTATCCCATATGGTGAACCCTCCAAAAAAAAAATGTACAATGAAAAAAAGTGATCCCAAAAATTATTTGTCCCCCAAAATGATGCCAATAAAAATTACACCCTAAAAAAAAAGGAAAGGCCTCACACAGCCACATCACTGAAAAAATAAGAGTTTGGGGTCTCAGAAAACAGGGACGGAAAGCACTAAAAAAAAGTAGTAAAATAAGAACTGTACTGACCTGCAGCATAAAGCGGACATTTTTACTGCGCTGTGAACACCGTAAAAATGCCTCCCCTCACCCCAAAAATGTCAGTTACATTTTCTGCAGTTTCTGCATATCACTGTATATAGCAAACTGCAGAAAGTCGTTTACTAGCAAATCAGACTCCACCTTTCCCTTTCTCCTCAGCCAGCTTCAAATGTGATTTATGACTAACATAAAGAAGCTGGGTGACACAAGCACTAACCAGACAAGAATTTTCCAACAGGACTTGTAATGGCAGATACACTTTTATTACTTTTTGCAAAACAGGCGATTTGTGTTTTTGGATGCACACTGAGCACTGGGGATGCTTTGGTAGCCTAAGATATTATACATATGCTACTCTGATTGCCCATGCTACTCATGTGAGCAGCTCCTGCCAATCAGAAAGCAGCATGCACTCTCTGACTACTGGCGCAGAGTGTTCATTAAGTAGTGACAGTTGCTCCATAGCCATGTTGAATGACTGAAGAAGGGGTCCCAGGAACAGGCGGTGGAACCATTAAAGGGAAACCCTCAAATAATATACTGTTACTACCACCTTGCTTTCCCTGGACCAAAGGGTCACTGTAAGGGGAATTTTTTTTTTTTTTTACATGTCACAGACGACTTATAAGGAATCCCACCATAGCAGCAGAGTAAGGGTTAACTGTCCCCATGGCACAATATGTGTGTTGTAATATGGTCTGCTCCATATTACTACATCATCTACATATTAACCGCACTGACCCCTGCACATAAGTTGGGAAATGAGAATGGGGTCAGAGATAAGGAAATAACCAGACAGCAACCAATACCGCGCAATTATTTCATCACAGCCATACTGGGACGAGCCAACACACAGGATTACATGACCTGATATACCCAAGCATTAGAAATCCTGAACTTACTGGAAAAGGATAAATCAATGTCTGAATAGGTCATTGGCTAACCAGCGCTGGCTGTATATGGATACTGTAGCTTTAGTTTTCATGCAAACCCACCACTGCGGTGTTACCTTCAGACAATTCTCTTTTGTTAGCAGGGACGATAAGCTGATCACAGCCTGTTCTGCTACTCGGACCTCAGCAATCAGCTGTGATCCATAGAAGAGCCAGTGTTCAAATTCCCTGCAGTGCCTCCACAGGTGAAATAAACTATTGCATGTTTGTCCTCCAAAGTAAAAAAAAAACTTTCTTTGTAGCAGCTCTCCACTACGGCTAATAGAAGAAGATCCTGATGTTCCATTCTATGGTATATACTGTACATATATCCTATAGGTCTGCCTTCTTCATTGAAATGGTTGCGTAGGTTGGACAACCTCTGTTCCATATTATGGATACCTCTGGCAGGAGTCCCTATCTTCCAATAAGCTGTTTGCAGTGGGATATGTCCAGCAAAGAATAAAAGACCCCTAAAAAAACCTGCAGTTTTACTGAGTTACCAGAGAGAAGTACATTATGGGAGATATGTACATAGACCTACGCTGCTACCTGAAGGTTGCGAGTTCAATCCCCGCCTGGTTCAGGTAGCCGGCTCAAGGTCGACTCAGTCTTCCAGCCTTCCGAGGTCGGTAAAATGAGTACCGAGTTTGGTGGGGGGTAATAAAAAAAATCACTTGAAAGCTCTGCGGGAAAAATTGGTGCTATACAAATAACAAGACTTGTTTTTATTTTACATGACTGAAGAAGTGTGTGTGTGTGTGTGTGGGGGGGGGGGGGGGGGGTTAAGATAATGTAAAAACAAAAAAAAAGTAAAGCAAAGGGTTTATGAAGTTAGTGAACTCTTTTTCTAGACTCTTCTATGGGACTGCCAAAGACAGCCAAGCACAGAGCTTGGCTATCTCTAAAGACAGGGAATGGAATGGTCATCATGCATGCATACGACCTCTCTATTCAGTAGGTGGACTCAAGTTCTGCTGTTCTTGTGATCCTTAGAGGTCCCAATGTGGGCAGCACGGTGGCTTAGTGGTTAGCACTGTTGCCTTGCAGTGCAGGGGGTCCTAGATTCAAATCCCACCGAGAACAACATTTGCATGGATATTGTACGTTCTCCCAATGTTTACCTGGGTTTCCTCCGGTTACTCCAGTTTCCCCCCACATTCCAAAAAAATACACAAAGGGGATAATAGATTGTGAGCCCCGATGGGGACAGAATCCAGTGATGGAGAGTGCTGCGTAATATGCATGCACTATATACTTAAAGGTGATGGTTGCAACCCCAGCAGTCAAACACATATCAACTATGATAGGTGATAAATGTGTTTAGTTGGAAAACCCCTTTAATTGTATTGTCAAGAATTAAAAAAAAAACAAAAAAACATGTATAACATCCTGTGTCACTCAGGTCGTGTGTAAAAAAAATAATAGAAAACTAAAAAAGTACTTAAAAAAAAAGTTAAATAAAAGTTAGACTCACTCTGTGCCCACTGAGAGCTCCTTGTGCTGGCGCCACGCTGAGGCGGTAATACGAGGCCTCTGATTGGAGCTCTGCTCTGATTTCTATACCACCGCCTGCAAGCACTGCTGGGGTCCCAGGGTCTGTACCTGGAGAACCTGGGGCACAGGGTTAATACTATTCTGGATAATCCCAACATAAGAACCTGGGAGGATGGATCTCAACAAGTCCGTGGTGCTATAGCTGACAACATAAAGGGCAGAAAAGGGCAAATGATAAAAAACAAAAACACAAAATCAATAACATAAAAGAAATAAAGCATGAAGTGCGGCAGCTGGACAACAGACCATTGAAGGCCGGCTATTCATTTGTTGTAATGGGTGATCTGCAATGTATTCTCTGTAGTGCAACAGAATATAATTCTGACCTTAGAGTAGAGCTACATGGCAATGTATGTCGTATGAGATGCTGTGTCTAATGATTGTTGTAGCCCTAGCCTTAAAGGGACATTCCGGGCTTTTTTAACTGATGACCTATGCCCTGGTTATGGACAGACAAGGGCAGATTATTATTATTTGGGGGCTATTTTACAAACCTATTACTAAATATAAGTTGCAATATTGTGCGGTCTATAGTCAACTATACAATGGAGCTATCAAAATAAGACCACCTGTCCGTCTGTGAGTGAGTTACATGCTCCGCCCTTGATCACAGGTCCTGTAAGCACATGGCTGCTGTCAGGCTAGGTGTTCGTTAACATTCCATAGCAACTGAGGTCACGGGGATTTGTAGGGGATGTAGTCCGCAGAGATTAAGGACCTGTGATGACGTCACCGTCATGTGATGAGGAGCGGAGCATGTAACTTACTCACTTGGGATGTAGGACCTGTGATGACATCACCGTCATGTATTCTAGGGCAGAGCATGTAACTCACTCGCTTGGGATGAAGAACCTATGATGATGTCACCGTCATGTGATCACAGGCAGAGCATGACGGTGACGTCATCACAGATTCTTCATCTCGAGTGCTGTGCTGCTTGTGATCCCTGTTGTAGGAGATTAAGAATGTGTGTAGCAGAGCTGTATGTGATGTACATGTAGCAGTGCTGTGTGTGTGTGACGTGCATGTAGCAGAGCTGTGTGGCGCACTGCGCCACCAGGAACTCTTGTGCTATAATTTCCTAATAATTACTAGTATATTATATATTAGCTACTGGGCTAAATCTTCTGAAACCATAGGACTATAGATAATACTCGTCATGTCTACCGCACTACCTGCCAAGCAATGACCAGTTAATGAACAAACTCACTGCCATCACTGTGAATCTCGACAGATGTTGCCAAGTTTAACCTGACTTTCTGCAACAAGTTACCTTATCTTAAGCCACCGAAACGCTACTGTTATCTTATCGCAACAAGACCCATTGTAAAACTATCGAAGGGGCGAATGACATTCTGTGCCACAGTAGAAATAAACTTTTTAATAACTTTTGTCAACATGTCAAAAGTTTTTAATTGGTTTAGTTATATTTTAGCCTGTTAAGAGTCAAGTTAAATTTCGCTGCATCTGTATGAATCCCAATAGTAAGGCTGTACTTACATGGCTGAGCGCGACGCAAGTCAGTGCAAATCTGACCTACATCGCACTCGCTTACTTACGATTTTCTGGCATGTGGTTTTAAAAACATGTGATTCACATCGATGTACGTGAGCTTCTCAAGCGCATGGAAAAAAATTAAAATTGCATATGGTTTCAATAATTAAAATGATAAGAAGCACGTCGCACTTGCACGCTAATCGCCTGGCATGTGAGTGATGCATTTTTTTTCATTACCATAGCAAATAATGGGCGATTCTTGAATCACCCAAAAATCAGTAAAAAAAAAACAAACAAAAAAAAAAACTTACTAATGTGTATTAACTCAAAAGAAAATAAATAAATAAATAAATGCATTACCTATGTGTGCACAACAGAGGGCGCCGCCTCTATAGTCATCACCATGTGAAGAATGGTCCCACTGTGCGGCCGGCCGATTCCCACACATCACATAGCTCAGTTGAATACTTTTGTTTGCATCCAATCAACTGAATAAACCAGTGAAATGTTAATCCGGGCTGGGCCCCTCGCCGCCGCCCCTCTCAGAGATGCCACGCTGCCCCGGTACCCACAATCACCTTGCAGCAGCAGTCACCATGCTCCTGTGGTTGGCTCAGTCTCTAGCTCTCACAGTGATGGTCTGTGTAATAGTCACTAACTGGTTAGTCGTGAAGAGCGCAGAGTTCCTGCAGGGTGTCATCCGCAAACTCCACCGCTAACCGAGACCGCCAGGAGAAGGAGCAATGGTGAAGAATTAACCCCTGCAACACCACAAGCAATACTTACACCCCCACTGCTTCCAGAGGGACAAAGCCGGCGTCATACAGCCCAACTAATAAGTGCGAAAGTTGCTCTGCGGATTCACAAAGTAGCGCAAGCCAAGAGATCGGAGAGAGTGAGGATGTGGTTGTTTGCTTAGTGCTTGTCCTTGCAGGTGGGTACAAGACGACATTGGGTTCTATGTGGCCCCGGCCTTAGGGCCCATTCACAAGGGCGTATTTCCTGTCCGGATTTTTTAATGAAAAGGTCTTATTATGGTCGGTATTCATGGACCAAATTCGTTCAAGACGTACCGAAACCGCATGTTACATGGGTATTTACTGTGTTTTTTATGCATTAAGGCAGGAGACAGTTCTAGCCCTTTTTTTTTTTTGCGCGCGTGAAAATGCATGCAAAATAAAGGCATACACACCAAATATGCACGGAATCCGCACACATACGTATACATGCTGTGAAAACAATGTGTTATTCAGGCATTGAAAATGCATACGCACGTGTGAATTAACCCTTACTCAGCATTGGTCATCAATATCAGATCAACGGGGGTCTGCTGTTCAGGATCTCCGCTGTCTGAGCGAACACCACGACCTCTGCGCTGCATTCCAGGCACAGCGCCGAACATTACATAGCAGCGCTGGCTGGTAGAGCAGATCAAACCCGTTCACTGAGCTGGTGATGAACGAATGTGACGACCCCAGCCAGTCCCTCCAAACTGGGGGTCCCGAGCAGCGGACCCCGAAAATCAGAGAGCAGATCAAATAGTGGAGTCCCGGAAAACCCCTTTAAATTTGTCTGAAATTTTTTAAATTTCGAAATTAGTTTTTGGAATTTTTTCTACACGTGTTGCGGATTCTATATGCTGAATTTCATCGTAGACTTCAACGCTGCAATGAAATCATCAATATCATTTTGCAGTAAATATGACATGAAATCCGCCGTTTTCTGTTTTTCTATTCCGTCCTAAGGGCAGAAAAATGGAAAAAAGAAACAGATTCCGTAAAATTCGCGTTAATTTCAATAGGACTTATTTAGTTTCAATTTGCTTCTGTTCCGTCTGGTTTCTGTCTAATGCAAAAAAAACGATCCTTAAACATCGGTCAGAATGGATCTCTAGCTGATGCAAATGGAAACTGCTTTTTGGACGGGTCCGTTTGCCTCAGTTTGCCTTAGTTATGCAGGCTGCACACGAACGGATACGCATTGTGGAATCCGCGGTCGGTGTTTGAACAGCAGATCTGCAGCAGTTGTTCCATGCTATGTAAAGGCACCTTTTCCTGCGCGCTCACGGAATCAAATAGCGATTTCCGTGAGCGGAGGAAACATCTCGCCATGCTCTATTTTCACACGGTTCCGCTCGGACAGCTTCCATTGAAGTTTTAATTTCTTGCTCTGTTGCTTAGCGATATTATGTATAAACGCCGCGTGCGATTGTGTAAGTACAGCGTTTATTACAAGCCCATAGAGAACAAGAGGCGTAAAATAAAACACGCTGCGCTTTTTTCCTGTATTATATGTAATAAAAAATAAAAACGCTAGTATGAGCGGGTCAATGAAAATCAATGTACTTTCATTGACTCCATTCACCGCGTATTATGCGCACGTGTGAGCCTGCCCATAGGGTGGGCCACGGGGAAGTAGCCCGCTTGCTGGAGCAGGCGAGTAGGCTTTATCTTTGTCCTTACTGTATACCATTCTGTCCGTACTTTTTTTCCCCCTAAAGTCTTTAAGCCCCTTTAGCCTTCACAGAACTACTTCTACACGGTCGGCCACGAATAAGGATTCCGGCACCACCGCAGAAGGAATTCTGTCTTTCTTGCTCATAGCAGCCAATCACAGGGCAGCTTTCATTTCTTATACTGCTGAGGTAAAGTGAAAGCTGCACTGTGATTGGTTGCATGACAACTTGATATGCGGTGAATGGAGTCAATGAAAGTTGACTGACTTTCATTGATCCGTGCACGTGTGTATACACTGCGTATCGATACGCACGAGAAATAGGTCGCAACATGTACCACGCAGCGTGAGCCCTACAGATTGGTATAGGTAGCGTATGAAATGCCGTCCATACAACACTGCTCTGAAACGTGCGACATGTCTACGCCGGCAGAATCGTTCTTTACAAAATCAATAAAAGCGCTGCGGGCAGACCCGCGGCGTTGTACCGATACGTTCGTGGGCATGAGCCCTAATTGGCCATTTCGATGGCTTGGAGCATCACTGAGTATTTCTGAACGCATAATAAACGACAGTAAAAAAAAAACGCATAAAAATGCGCATAAAAAGCGGCGTAAACACACATATACTCATGTGAATACGTCCTCAGAGTGCGGTGCTGGGCTACCTTTCTGTGGCCACCCTGTACAGTAACTATGTATCCATTAGATAAAACCCAGCTGATTCTTAGTTACATCTAAAGCTGAGTGACAACCAGTATGGACGGCTGCCATCATCGCTGCCACAGGGGTGTCACCCAGCTTTCCCAGAGCCCTGAACAGATCTTTATGAAGCCCCATGACAGCGAGGGATGGAACAGTTATACATATTTCAATAAATCTACTGTTCAGGAGTTTGGGAAAGCTGGATGACAGGCTCTATCACATGACTGTCGCTGTCACACGGAGCCGCGTTCCATTATTCATAGCCGGGAGATCAGGTGACAGGCAGAATGTTCCACTACTTTCTAGCTCATGCCGCCCACCACCTCAGCCGCTGGTTACCCCGAAGCCACAGATCCAGGCTGTGAGTCACCCCCATCTCCCGTGTCACCCGCGTTTAATGCATGGCACGGTTATTACTAATCTCTCCTGTTTTCTCGCTTTCTTACAGGCTGGTGGCCGCGGCGTTCATAGGGGTCGCCCTGACCGCCTCTCTGGTCTACGTACTATTTAGGTCTGTATAGTTCAGCAATGGGGGGGGGGGGGGGGGATGCGGTGTGCTAGGGCGTAATGCATGAGAAAAAGTTTCAGAAATTGTATTTTGCCAAAAAGTTTGTGTTCTAAGCCCATGGGAGAAAGAATGGCAACTAAAGTGACAGAACCCGGAGTTATACTCTGGAGTAACAGAAAAACGCAAAATAGATGTGACCTCTTTGTAAGGCCAGACTCACACAAGCGGATCGGATTCCACATGCGGGAGAGCACCGCAGCGGATTCCGGCAGTGAGCCCGGCCAGTGACCCTGCATACCCCACTAACCAGTATTGCGGATGGCCGTGGCGGCACGCCGGCGGTCATGAGCAGTACAGGTTTTTTTTTCTTTGTTTGCATCTCCCACGCCATCACTTAGCGATGACATGGGCACCCACAGCTATACGCAATTTAATTGCTTATGGGCTGCGGGTCGGATGCCTCTGTTGACTTCAACAGAGGCCGCCCACATGGATTCCGTGGCAAAATAGAGCATGCAGTGATTTTTCTTCCGTTCGTGGAATCCGCAATTCAATGACTTTCTTTGCTCACATATTACCGCAGAATCCGCAATTCAAGCCCGGTCGTGTGAGACCGCCTTAAGGACGGATTTACATGGGAGAACTATTATCTAAATAGGTGCTCAAAATAGTCACTAAAACGGAAAAAGGACTGTGGTTTCTGCGCTTTTACCCAGAACATTTGTTCTGCAATCACTAATGAATTGTTGGGGGCATTTACATGTCAACTAGTCAACAAAATATTGTTTGTTGACTAGTTAGGGCCGCGAGGTTCTTTGGCGGGCATTTTTTTTAAAATTCTGACCTGAATCCTGCATTAAGCAGGGGGTTGGACCCGATGACCCTGGAGGTTCCTTCCAACTCTACCGTTCTACGACCCCTCCCCAACACACGCTCATTGGTTACCGAGTCCACTGAACACACATAAATATATGCGAGCGGTCTTTGAGTGATCAATCTGCTGTGAGAGGCCGCAGTACAGAGTATTCCACGGAAGGCCGCAGTACAGAGTATTCCACGGAAGGCCGCAGTACAGAGTATTCCACGGAAGGCCGCAGTACAGAGTATTCCACGGAAGGCCGCAGTACAGAGTATTCCACGGAAGGCCGCAGTACAGAGTATTCCACGGAAGGCCGCAGTACAGAGTATTCCACGGAAGGCCGCAGTACAGAGTATTCCACGGAAGGCCGCAGTACAGAGTATTCCATGGAAGGCCGCAGTACAGAGTATTCCATGGAAGGCCGCAGTACAGAGTATTCCATGGAAGGCCGCAGTACAGAGTATTCCATGGAAGGCCGCAGTACAGAGTATTCCATGGAAGGCCGCAGTACAGAGTATTCCATGGAAGGCCGCAGTACAGAGTATTCCATGGAAGGCCGCAGTACAGAGTATTCCATGGAAGGCCGCAGTACAGAGTATTCCATGGAAGGCAGCAGTACAGAGTATTCCATGGAAGGCCGCAGTACAGAGTATTCCATGGAAGGCCGCAGTACAGAGTATTCCATGGAAGGCCGCAGTACAGAGTATTCCATGGAAGGCCGCAGTACAGAGTATTCCATGGAAGGCCGCAGTACAGAGTATTCCATGGAAGGCCGCAGTACAGAGTATTCCATGGAAGGCCGCAGTACAGAGTATTCCATGGAAGGCCGCAGTACAGAGTATTCCATGGAAGGCCGCAGTACAGAGTATTCCATGGAAGGCCGCAGTACAGAGTATTCCATGGAAGGCCGCAGTACAGAGTATTCCATGGAAGACCGCAGTACAGAGTATTCCATGGAAGGCCGCAGTACAGAGTATTCCATGGAAGGCCGCAGTACAGAGTATTCCATGGAAGACCGCAGTACAGAGTATTCCATGGAAGGCCGCAGTACAGAGTATTCCATGGAAGGCCGCAGTACAGAGTATTCCATGGAAGGCCGCAGTACAGAGTATTCCATGGAAGGCCGCAGTACAGAGTATTCCATGGAAGGCCGCAGTACAGAGTATTCCATGGAAGGCCGCAGTACAGAGTATTCCATGGAAGGCCGCAGTACAGAGTATTCCATGGAAGGCCGCAGTACAGAGTATTCCATGGAAGGCCGCAGTACAGAGTATTCCATGGAAGGCAGCAGTACAGAGTATTCCATGGAAGGCCGCAGTACAGAGTATTCCATGGAAGGCCGCAGTACAGAGTATTCCATGGAAGGCCGCAGTACAGAGTATTCCATGGAAGGCCGCAGTACAGAGTATTCCATGGAAGGCCGCAGTACAGAGTATTCCATGGAAGGCCGCAGTACAGAGTATTCCATGGAAGGCCGCAGTACAGAGTATTCCATGGAAGGCCGCAGTACAGAGTATTCCATGGAAGGCCGCAGTACAGAGTATTCCATGGAAGGCCGCAGTACAGAGTATTCCATGGAAGACCGCAGTACAGAGTATTCCATGGAAGGCCGCAGTACAGAGTATTCCGTCGAAGGCCGCAGTACAGAGTATTCCATGGAAGGCCGCAGTACAGAGTATTCCATGGAAGGCCGCAGTGCAGAGTATTCCATGGAAGGCTGCAGTACAGAGTATTCCATGGAAGGCCGCAGTACAGAGTATTCCGTCGAAGGCCGCAGTACAGAGTATTCCATGGAAGGCCGCAGTACTGAGTATTCCATCGAAGGCCGCAGCAGCCAGCGTTCTTTTGAAGACCAGCAGGGACTGTTCAGTTGAGGATCACTCGCAAGTATTTATATGCTTTCAGGAACCAATCAGTGCTAAGTGGGAGGGCAAATGTGGGATCCAATCAGCATTCGGTGGGGGTCGCACAATGAACCAGCGCACACCTCCCTGCAAAGTTGTTGGCTAGTCGTTGAAGAACAATGATTACCTGTTTACACCAGATGATAATGAATCGACCAGCGACTTTCTTTAGTTGAGCTGAAACAAAGCCCCTACTGAACGAATTCTCGTTTGTCACTCAGTTGGTGGCCAGCTGTCACTTACATTTGCTCTATCGAGCGACTATTTGAACAATAGTGGTTCTGTGTAAAGTTACCTGAACCAGATTGTTACATCATCATCCACAACACAGTTCTCATACTCTGTCATCCAAACACCTGAAATATGGGAGGGGTCTTACCTGTCCTCCCAGCATGACTTGTGGTGGTCTTACATAATCTTGCAACGATTGACCCTGCAGCCTGTCCCATAGCTCTACCTCCTCCTCACAGCATCCTCCATGATAAACCTGAGCACTACAAACTACAAGGTATAAAACCTTCATAAAGATGATGCAGTTAATTGGAAGGCAGAGCTACAACATATCACACAGTGCGATGCAAAGAGGGAAAAGGGCTTCTATACTTTTCTAAAACTTTGCTCCATAATAAACAATCAGGAGGGGAGAGGGTGCAACTTTCTAATGCTCTGCCAACTCAGTTCTGCTCTGCTGCACTATTTGTGGGGGCAAATGAGGAGCAGACACTTCTATTCTATAACATAATCAATATTAGATCGGTGGGTGTACGTCGCACGAGACCTCCACCAATTCCTGCAGGCAGCACTGTTCCCACTGCAGTGCCCAGGCTGGGTATTATAGATTGAGTTCCTATTCAATTCAGTGAGAGTTTGGTCTGCAATACCAAGTCTAGCCACTGCAGTGAGAATGGAGCTGTCTGCTTCCTATGGAAATCAGCTTAGTACATATGCACACCCATTCTGTGAATAGCTGATTGGCCAGGGTTCCCAACGACAGACTAGCATCGATCCACTTGATGACCTATCCCCAGTATAGGCCATCAATAGTTTACAACTGTATAACGCCTTTAATGCATTAAAAAATTATCTTCTGTACATAGGTGGGGGGTCCTGAAACCATCCCAAGCTGGTGTTCATAGTGTTTCTGCACACTGAACTGACCATAATATCTGATCCACAGGCCGAGCTCATCGAGATTTTGCAGCCAACCTCTTCTCGACAATCTGATCTGCAACATTGGCTTCACCCTATTCACAACAGGTGAGGTCCATCTACCGCATTACCAGGGATCACATACATGAAAGCTCCAATATTACAACCGCAATTCCAAAAAAAAAGTTGGGACGCTGTGCAAAATGTAAATAAATGTAAAGAAAAAAAGAATGCCATGATTTGGAAATCTCATCTAATCATATTTTATTCACCATAGAACATATCAGAAGGGGAAGGGAGACATTTTTACATTTCACTTTAAAAATTAACTCATTTAGAAATTGATGGCAGCAACACAACTCACAAAAGCTTAAAAAACACCTGGAGGGTCAATTTTCTACTAAGTCACATGACTGTGTATAAGAAGAGCATGTTAGAGAGGCAGAGTCTCTCAGGAGGAAAGATGGCCGGACGTTCAACAGATGCAGAGAATCTGGAGAAATTCATGTGCACAAAAGGACAAGGCTGACGATTAATATTGGATGCTCGAGATCTACGAGCTCTCAGGCGGAACTGCATTAAAAACAGGCGTGATTCTGTAATGCAAATCACTGCATGGGATCAGGAACATTTCCAGAAATCATTGTCTGTGATCACAATGTGCAATCCACAAATGCAAGTTAAAGCTGTATCATGCAAAGAAGAAGTCATATATCAATACAATCAAGATATACCGGCGTCTTCTCTGGGCCAAAGCTTATTTAAAATGGACTGAGGCAAAATCGAAAACTGTTCTGTGGTCAGATGAATCAAAATTTGAAATTCATTTTGGAAAACATGGACTGCGGACTCAAGAGGAGAGGGACCATCCAGCTCATCAACTCACGGTTCAAAAGCCTACATCTCTGCTGGTATGGGGTTGCATTAGTGGCATCATCAATGCTGAGCAATAAATAGAGATGAAGAACAACATATACTCCCATCCAGATAACAGCTCTTTCAGGGAAGGCCTTGTATATTCCAGCAAGCCAATGCTAAACCATATACAGCATCCATCACAACATCATGGCTTCATAGAAGAAGAGTCCGGGGGCTGAACTGCAGTCCAGACCTTTCACCAATAAAAAACATTTGGTGCATCATGAAACCAAAAATCCAGCAAAGCTGAGCAGCTGGAATCCTACATCAGGCAAGAATGGGACAACATTCCTTGCCCCAAACTCCAGCAATTGGTCCTGTCACTCCCCAGACATTTACAGACTGTTGTGGCTCTGGACCAATTTTTTAGATATGTGTTGCTGCCATCTATTTCTAAATGAATACATTTTCAAAAATGAAATGAAAAACATGTCTCCCTTTCCCTTCTGATATGTTCTATGGTGAATAAAATATGGTTAGATGAGATTTCCAAATCATGGCATTCTTTTTTTTCTTTACACCCATTTACATTTTACACAGCGTCCCAACTTTTTTAGAATTGTCGTTGTAGAAGAGAAAGGAGTGCAAGTCTAGAAAACTACGGAGGCAACAGAAAATGATATAAGAAGGACGATCTCACTGAGTCCTGGAGCCCATCATGGGGTTGAGGAGTTAGACTGAAGGGTGATCCGCGCTTGCTTCTTTGGGGCTTACTCATATGGCCATTGTTGCGCTTGGTCTGAGACAGCACACGGACAGCAGAAATGGCAGAGAGCGGGACATGCAGCAACTTTTTTTCTTTCACGCGGACTTTTGGTCAACGTGAAAAGATGCCCATGGGGATAGCCTAAAGGACTATTATGGGTCTGTGTGCATGGAATACATGGACAGAAAATTCTCCAGCGTCACTGGTCACTTGGCTTCATTATTGTTCAATCTGGGAGTCAAAGGCCCTCAGTCCAGTCACAATTGTAGGCAGCAGATTGCATACACGTGTGTCCTAATCTATAGGAGCCATTAAAGGGGTTTACCAAGATTGAATCTTAGCACCCATCCACAGGACATGTGATAAAAGTCTGATCGGTATGGAAGGGAAAGGTCTCACTGCTGAGACCCCCACCGATCCCGAAAACGTGGAGGTCCTATGTAAGCCCTCCTCCTCCTCATTGTGGGATGACTGCACCCCTCTGCATTGAGGATGAGACTTAAAGGGGACCTCTCACACAGCATGATAAACTAAGGCAAGGTGACAGAGAGCCCGGTGAGGCATTTTCCATACCACCCCACAATCCAGCGCTGTCACCTCGCCATTCATCTTCAGTGGTACTGCCGTTTGTACTCGGCTATTACTGTCAGCCCCACTGAATTCATAAAGGGGCACTGCGCATGTGCGACCTCCATTCAATCTATAGTCAGCGAGTCCACAGTGACGAGAAGAGGGGGCCGCAGGACCACCGTTCTCGGTGAAAGTATCAGAGGTTAAACTTCCACCAATCAAACTTTTATTGCTCATTTTGTGTCCAGGACATAAAAGGCAATCTTGGTGCACCCCTCCTCCATGTACCTGCCCTTTTCCTGTTCGGAAGCCCCCCCACTACGATAGCGAGAGGTGGAGTGAGAAGTACTACTAAAAGTCTATTTTATTTTACAGCATTTGCGCTGATCCTCATATTCGTGGAGCCGCTACCATGTTGGCTGAAGTTCCTTTTTCACACTTTTGGGGTGGCCTCCTTCATTGAGGGGATCTGTACCATCCTGATGACGTTGCTGGCAGCAGAGTGTGTAAGTTTTCGCGGTTTCTGAGCGGAAACCAAGAATCTTTATGTGGAGATGAACATTTAGCAAAAGTTTAAAAGGGGTTTGGGACTTAATTTACAGACTTAAAATGGTATATAATAAAGAACAAAATCCTACTCCTCTGCTCCCCGTCCAGTGCTGGAGCCCCGTAGTCCGCCGTACAAAACACGCAAGAAGCGGGCGGGCGGTCATGTGCCATTCATTTTGCATATAACCACTCAGCCCACCACAGGCTTCAGTGGCCAAGGAAGAGTCACCGCTGAAGTCTGTGGAAAATGTATGACACGCGACCACCCGCCGGCTTCTTCCGGGCTTCAAGCAGTGGGTACCGGGACTCAAGCGCCGGACGGGAAGCTGCTGGAGCACGTGTGTATTCATCGTTTTTCTCTAGGGCCCGTTTACACACGGCTGCATTTTCCGCCTCTATTACATCTGTTTATTTATTACAGATGTAATATGGGTAGTTTATTACACCGTTGATTTGCATTGGTATATTTCGTTGTGAGTTTTTACGGAAAAAAAAAAAAAAAAATTTCAGCGTGTCCTATTTTGGTCTAAAAATCGCCCATTATGGGACTGCATAGAAACGCAGCAAATATGCAGTTTTCGGCAAATTCACTGCGATTTTTGCCAGGAAACCGAGAGAAAAAAAATTGGACCTCCTTGATTTTTTTTCTTTTTTATACGGAAAAAGCGCAGTGAATTCGAATGTAATACAGATGTTAAAAATGCTCATAATGCACCAAAAACGCATAAACATATGCAACGAAAATGGTGCGCTTTTGACGTGCCAAAATTGCATACACCCATAAAAATTGTAGACACTTTTAAGCCTGTAAATTTTTTTTTTAAAGTCCTGAAAAACCTGGAAAATAGGACATGATGTGATTTTGTTTCTACATGAGTAAAAAACCCGTGTGTGACCGCACAGATGCAAATCACTGGTGTTATGTGCTGTCCGTATTATGGCAGTAGAAGGTACGGACGTAATACAGACAGAAAATACACCCATGTGCTAAATCTACCGGGTTGCCATAGAGAGGTAGGCCGGCACCACACTCTTATGAAACCTGTGTGAAGGAAAATCTGTCTGTTGCCCATAGCAACCAATCACAGCGCAGCTTTCATTTCTTATACTGCTGAGCTAAAATGAAAGCTGTGCTGTGATTGGTTGCTATGGGCAACAGAATGATTTGTGGCGCCGGCCTTCTATATGTAGCCCATCCTGTACAAGAAAAATCCCTTATGGATTGGGAAGGATTCCCTCCATAGGGGGGAAGGTAATATTAACCCAGAGTCTTCCTTCTCTTGCAGGCCGTAAGCACGCCCGCTCTGTACCGCCTGTCTGTGGGGCTGTCCGCCGTCAGCATCCTATCTACAGGTAGCTAAGGATACGCACCATCTTCTACTATTCTGTGCATTTGTACAACAAGGCGAGAAGAGTACAGTAAAATACGCAGATACACGTGCAAAAAAAGGCCTCGTTTAGAGCGCAAAAATGTTGTGCCGAGGCGTACATGTACGCTACTGTAAAGGAGCCATTAGGCCTCTTACACACGGGCGACAGCGTTATCGCAGCTTTGTACACGTGATTTTGTAGCGTCAGTGATGCATTTTTTTCTTTAGGAAAATCTCGCACCGTGTCGCTGCTACCTGCCACAAAATTGCGCGATTTTATCACGCGAAAGTGAATAGGACTTTCTAACGTTAAAATCGCATTGCAAAATCGCAACTTTGTGCGATGCGCTAAATAAAAAGGCTGCATAGGGAAACATGGGCTACAAAAAACCCCGAAAAGCGCGGCTGTATAGAACGTGCCGCAATTTTGTATTCTGACAATGTAGCAGCCTACAAAACCTCGCTCACGTGAGGGAACGCGTTGGAAACCATGGGCTTCACATAAATGCGATCTGTAGCGCTGTCGCTTCGCGAGAAAATTGTGCAATTTTATAGTCCGTGTGAAAGCGGCCTAAACTGAGCGATTTATCGTTCGCACGATGTCAGGGTTCACTTGTGCAGCCCGTTCATACAGGCAGATAAATCATTCGCACGCAAATCGTTCGGTCGTTCACATTTTCTGTATCAACGAGCGAACGGCGATTTCCGTGCCTGCATAAAATGAACGAAGAAACTAATTCTCATTCGTCGTTCGATAGCTGTCCGTGTTTACATTGAAGGATTACGGATCAAATTTGAACGATCCAGCTATTTTTTTGCACGCTAATCGTTCGGTGAAGAAAGCCCCCGAACGCTGTATACACGATATCCCGACGCGCGATAATCCGGTAGCAGGTTTAACGCACCAAAACCTCAACCTGCACGGAAGACATCTGCACAAAGAATTCGTTATCAGAGGCTTTAGACTTTTTGCCCTCATGACAACACTTCCTGCCCCGAGGGCTATCAAATATCATAGGAATACCGGACAGTATCCAGCCCCTATCGGTCAGATTCAGGACGCGGCCATTTTTGTTTTTTATCTTGATGCTCTAAAAAATAGGGCTCCTATTTGTGCGAGAATTGTGCGTCTCGCAACGCACAAATCTTGCACGATTTTATTGGCCGTGTGAAAGCAGCTCAACTTTACTCGGTGTAAAAAAACGTCGATACCCAAATTTTTATATAGTTTTTTAAAATATCTTTAAAAATATATACTTTCTGACCTAAACAAATGGAACCCTCTCTTCTTGTCAAAATGGACTCCCTCCCCAAACTTCTTTATTTATGCCAAGCTTTACCATTTGGACTGCCCAGGATATACTTGCTCTGCATTCGCGCCCTAATAGCTACGTTTGTTTGGAAGCGTCATAGGCCTAGAATAAAATATAATATCCTCACCCGGACAAGGGGGGACTTAGGCCTCATGGCCACGGCCGGGTCGGATTCCGACTGCGAAATCTCGCAACAGAATCAGACCCATTGCCGGTCAGAGACCCTATATTCACCTGGCCGTCGCATCGGTGCGCATGCCTAGTGGAGTGCAGGGCATGATGCTGCCGTCGCGCCGGCGATGACACGAATTTGTGGCGATTTCAAAATTGACATTTTGGAATCGCCGCGGATTGGATGGCTTCCATTGATTGTAATGGAAGCCGTCCATGAAATTTTCTACACAAAACAGAGCATGCTGCGATTCTTCCCCGCGAGCGGAAAATCGCAATTGATCTAGGCTCGTGGGCAGGGGGGAATCTTTTAACATGGCATGTCTATGGACAGACATTGCTGCGGAATTTGCGGCGGGCGTCTGGCTGCGAATTCTGCAGCAATAATCCGTCCGTGGGCATTGGGCCTTAGTCTTTCTGATTTCTCCCTATATTACAAAGCCAACATTGCAAATTGCGTATGGAACTTGCTCAAACATCGAGCGACCAAGCTTTGGCTTGATATAGAATATACCACTGATCCCAGGTTAGCTCAGGAGGAAGGGGAGGGGCGCATTAACAAATCTTTTAGGCCTCATGTCCATGGGGAAAATCAGGCCCGCTACGGATTCTCCATGTAGAATCCGTAGCGGGTCCCTCCTGCCCCGCGGACATGAGGGCTGAAAATAAGAATTTAAAAGAATTTACCTATCCGTAGCGGGCGGGGAAGGTCAGCTGTTCCTCACGGCCGGATCTTCTTTTTCGGCCGGCAGATGAATTCGTCACGCCAGCGGCACGTCGCCGGCACGTCGTCGACGTGCCACGCGCATGCGCCGGGCACATCCGCCGAGCCGAAGCAAGAAAGATCCGGCCGTGAGGAAGAGAAGACCTTCCCAGTCCGCTCCGGATGGGTAAATACTTTTAAATTCCTAATTTAGGTCTCCCGCGGATCCGGACGGCTTCAATAGGCTTCAATAGAAGCCCGTGGGAGACCTGCACGAAAATGGAGCATGGTCCAGATTTTTTCATGCTCCATTTTTAAAAAAATCCCTTTTATTGACCATCCGCGGGTATTTATCTACCCGCGGGTGGTCAATGCATCCCTATGGGATGCGGATCCGCATGCGGGAGATCCGCTGCGGATCTTAAATCATATTTTGCCCGTGGACATGAGGCCTTAATTTGTCCCCTTTAGGCTGCGTTCACACGGGGCGGATTTGCCGCAAAAATTCCATGCGGAATTTTGCTGCGGCAAATCCGCATGCGGCCGCTAATCCCGGGATTAGCCAGCCATGTGGACGGTATTTCTCAGATATCTCATCCACACGGGACGGCAAATCCGCTGCGGCTAAGCCGGCAGAAGCATGTCTATTTTTTTTTTTCTGCTGCGGCCGCGCTCTCCTCTATGGGAGCGCCGTCCGCAGCGGAAGAGCGAGCGGCCGGGCCGCTTCAAAGCCTCCGCAGCTTTTTCCACGGTGGTTCTCCCGGCGGAAATGTTGCGGTTTTTGCTGCGGCCAAACCGCGACATTTCCGTCGCGAATCCGCCCCGTGTGAACCCAACCTTACTCTCGCAACTAAGGCCCGCTTGGATATGCTTTGCCACAGAGTTCGTTGGTCTCTATCCCCGAACCGCTCACCCCACTACTAGCTCATCCACGTTGTAGGGTCTCTGAACAGTACGCATCTCCAGTCTATGCACTCGGACCCCATTCCACGTCTGAGGGATGTTCTCGGACCTGGCGGGCTGAAGCCTCTGGTGGAGTTCTTTGAGGGGACTCGGATTCCACCAGGAGATATTTTCAGCTGCGGGGGGCTTCGGATTCTCTGACACCCTATGCAGGTTTAATTAAACACCTTACACCCTTCGAGGTAATTTGCATCTCCGTAGATACTCCTAAACATCCAATATCGTGCCTATATGAGAGGCTGCTGTCTCGAGAGGTATTATTCCATCTCCCTTATTTGCATGTTACCCAGAGGAGCGTGCATGGCCATTTGAGTATCCTCATTCACAGTCTAGGAGCTCTCCCTAAAGAGAAAAGATAGTGTTTCTGACCCCCATCCCAGGCCTCTCACTAACAAAGCCAGACTCCTACTGTACTCTGATGAAGGGCAAATACCCTGAAACAGCTGTCTGTGCATGGAGTCTGGCTTTGCTTTTAATTCCCAATCATTGTTACAAGGCTTGTATAAAGAGTCTAATTTTGGCTTGAAGAGATGCTGCCTTCCAATAGGTGGCGCTGTGGAGGTATTATTCCAGTTCTCTTGTTCTTCATGTTAAAAATGGGCAAAGGTGTTTTAAAAACTTTTAATATTATTTGAATGACAAAAAAATGTTTGTTTTTTTCCATTCCTACAGGGAATTTGAACTGACGATCGTCTGCTCGCTTATGCAATATACTGCAGTATTAGGTATTTCTGCAGACAGTCTAGCTTAACAGTCAGCAATACATGGCAACCCTGGGGGCATTCACAAGCACCCTGGCTACCACACAACGGCACCTCATTGTGTGGGGTGGGGAAAGGAGGGAGGGGGTGAGGTATTTGGGTCGCAAAGTGAGCTCCTTCTCTCAGTCATGCCATTTAAAGGTCACTATCAGAATGGACAGCAGTAACTAAATGGTTAATAGTCACGATTGGAGATATCTCTGATCGCAACTCCTGCAGCCGGGTGTCAGCTATCAAAGACAGTCGATACCCACCATGTATGGAGCAGGGTCGGCTCCCAGGCCCACTCCATACCAACCCCGTCGCCAGATGCTGTACACATGCACTCTTGCCTGAATGGGTTAATTGATATGCTATAATTGTGTCAAACATGTGAAACACTATATCTATGGTCCATCAACTGTGTATGTGCTGTGCAGTTGAAAGTGTGCTCTTGTTCTTTGTTATCACCCATTTCAGGCTGGGAAGAAGAATTTCCAACTTTGTGTCACATATCTGGAATGCTAGGACGCTCTAGTCAGATGTACATCCGTAAGTGTGGCCGATATCAGCTGCTCTCTTTATAACCATGCACTTTTTGTTTGCCTTTATGCAGCGTTCTTCCTCATCGTTGGCCCTTTCTGGCTGTCAAACACCATTTTTCCAGGAATGGTCCTTAATAAAGAGTCTAGAACG
This sequence comes from Eleutherodactylus coqui, assembly GCF_035609145.1. Classification (NCBI taxonomy): domain Eukaryota; kingdom Metazoa; phylum Chordata; class Amphibia; order Anura; family Eleutherodactylidae; genus Eleutherodactylus; species Eleutherodactylus coqui. Next base: position 36,242,113 of record NC_089842.1, read on the forward strand.
GGCATCTGCTATGAAGTAGTGAGCTGCTGCCCATGTACTTGGCATATCTGAGAATCATGAACGACGGAGCGGCGAGACTGACGAGTGCAACGAGGACAAACGCACTTCATACCTATTCGCCCTGCAAGTCAGTCCACAAAGCCGTCAGAACAGAGGAGCATTCAGTTTCTCTTGGAGACAAAGGACTCGCCCCATTATAAAGCTCGGAGAGTGATTTCCAGCAGCGGCCAGGAGGCGGAGGGGGGGGGGGGGGATTGCTGGGGGATCCTGACTGCCTCCGCCTGCCAGTGATTGGCAGCTTTTGTGCTAAGAATTGCTGGCTGGGATCCTACATGGACAAATTATCATGTCATTCAGACTTAGTGGGCAAAACGAGGAGGGAGGGGGACGTTTATCGCTGCAGCAATGTGCAGACAAAGCCAATGGCTGCTGACCTGCACTCAGAGCTTTACATGCTCATACATACAGGTACACTCACTTTAAAAGGGGTTGTCCCAGAATCATAAGTTATGCCCTATCCAAAGTATAGAATATAACTTCTAAGAACTCCACCGTATCTGAGAGTAGTGGTCCCGCCATAAATCAGGGGGCTTGTCAATGCCACCAGGGCTGCCCCATAGTTCTTAAAGCGACCCTCCAATTTCATGACAAAGCTGTGTACTGGAAGGAGAATGGCCATGGCTTGTATTACTTGCTATCCGTCCGAATCGCCGGTCACTGTTTTCGGCCGTCCAAGATGTTTGCTGCAATTTTCTATCTATCTAATGCCAACTGTCCACTGCTCTCCGATTGGCTAGTTTTTACGTTCAATAATTCTTAGGCCGCCTTCACACGGGCGACAAAATCACACGATTTTCTCGCGATGCGACAGCTCTACAAATCCCATGTATGTGAAGCCCGTGCTTTCCAATGGCTTCCTTCACATTAGCGATGTTTTGTAGACTGCTACATCCGCTCCGCCACACTTCTCTTCTGCAGCTTCGGCGCACTTTTCTGTAGTCTTCAGGTCTGGGGTTTCAAAAACCCCACCTCCATGAAGCGCTGGCTCTGATTGGTTCATCGAGCGCTTCAGTGATTGACTGAGCCGTGACACTTGAAAACCAATCACAGCCATTGCATTGAATGGCTGTGATTGGTTTGTCAAGCATTGCAGTAATTGGTTCTTAAGCGCTGCAGCTCAACCAATCAGAGCCAGCGCTTCCTGGAAGAGGGGGTTTTAACACCTGACCAGGAAAAGAGCGGCTGAGCAGACAGTGCCTGTTAGGTGATGTATTGTGTTTTTTTTAATGCAGCGAGTGCTTATTTTCGGGGTAGGGCTTATATTCTGATTGGCTAGTTTTGATCATATGAGCAGCACTAGCCAATCAAGGAGCAGGTGCAGTGCATCTGAAAAGCCTTTACACGACCGACAGCGAGCTATGATTATGGTCTGCAAACTGTGCAGCTCTAGTTCATTATAAAATCAAATCTGGCCATCAAACTGCAGCACCTAAAAGGCAAAGAAAAATGAAAAGTCCTGCCATAATACCATTTATCAGCTGATGGCGCTGTTGTAATGGCAGATCACATAAAGAAGTTTTAGGAAACACTTCAAACTGCATTACAGAAAGTTTGGAAAAGTTGATCCGTCTTGTCACAAATATGAGAGACCTCATAGTTATACAGCCGGGTGCAAACAGGAACCCGCTCAGTAGTAATATTAAGAGGTCTGTCTATTGTCTTCTGAAAGGACGCCCCCTACCTCAATGATCTCATCACATGAGAGGAAACACTGCCTACCGCTAGATCATGCAAACTCTTCTGCTGAAATCACCTGCGCTGCTACACACCATGCCCTCTCATGTAAGCGCTAATACCTCTTAAGGGTCTCCATTCACCCTCTCACAACATGACAACTACCCCTGTCTCGTGCAGTTGTGTCCTTGACTGTATGAGGAAGTTCGACTATGTTGAAAACCGCACATAAAGTCGCATGCATTAGGATAAGTCATCCACTCAGGATCCCCACTGATCAGCTGATTCCCAACACCGCTGTCCATACAGACTGCACAGGAAGTAGATTGTGCTGTCTGCAGTGCAGTGACCAGAGTTGGTATTGCACTGAATCAATGGGAGCTGCACCTGCAGTACCAACCTTGGCCAATGCATAACGGACAGCATGATCTGCTTCCTGCACTGTCCATACTGCTTGCTGTACTTGGGAGTCAGCTGATCAGTGGAGATCCCAAGCAGCAGACCCCCGCTGATCATGTATTAATGACTTACAAGGGGTGGACAAAAATATGGAAATATCATAGAAATGCATGGGATTTTAATAATCATCACTGAGCTGCCTTTTTGACCCCTGCTTGGCTGAGAGTTTTCCTGTCAAATTTGTGTTTACTTCACCTCTTGCCCTGCTCTTAGTGTTTTTGGGAGCCAGAGCAACTGAGTGGCTCAAACCCCTGACTAATGGAACCGTGTTGCTTGGGTAGATGTTCACTTTTGCCCGGCAATATCTGTGCCATATTACCTCCACATGTCTTATTGAAATATGATTTAGAATCCCATGTAACTTAAGGTATGCATTTTGTTTGGCGTTTCCATATTTTTGTCCACCCCGTATAACCTCAGGAGTCTCGAATAACCCCTTGAACCAGTTTCAACTGCATCCTGGGAAAGCAATATCTTCAAAAACACATTGTCATCTCCCCCCAGTAAGTGGGATCAAGGGGAGCCTCACGTTTTTAACTGCTTTGTAATACATCAAGTAGAGGCCTCCTTTAAAGGGGTTGTCCAATATTAGGAAAAGATAACAGCTTTCTTACAGAAACACCACCACACCCATCTGCAGGTTGTGTCTGGTATTACAACTCAGCTCCAGTGAATTGGGCTGATTTGCAATACCACATATAACCTGTGGACAGGGGTGGTGCTGTTTTTGTAATCCTGGACAACCTCTCTAAGTTTAACATAAGGCCCTACAGATTTTCCGTATCTTATTGCACTTCTTAATGTCACAAACTTGTTGCCTCATAAATTAAACTTGAAGAATCAAAATGAAACTTGTGTGTTCGCATTGGGTTTATTATAAATGGGTTTTCCTGTTGACTTGTGATAAGTCACTCCAGTATTACATTGGTGGGACTCAATAGAATATATATATACTGAATGGTCCTTTATTAGCGCCCCCGATCCTTTCATGGTTGGAGCTTCCCAGTATGGAAGTTAGAGCGGTGACCCAGGAGTGCAGCATAAAGTCACGGGATAAGTTCTCTTTGTACGGACCCATAGATCAAACTGATGTGACTTTTGCCGCAGTTTATATGCCAGTAGAACAAGACCCCACCCCTTCAAAGATGGCGGAATTACGGTTTTATTTTTCTTCCTTTCACTGCACTTTTTTCAGTTTTTCACATTTGATGGGGCATTAAATAGTACTAGTGACCAATAGAGATGAGCGAACATACTCGTTTAGGGCGATTTCGCACTCGAGCACCGCTTTTTTCGAGTAACTCACTACTCGTACGAAAAGATTCGGGGGGCGGCGTGGTGGAGCGGGGGGTAGCAGTGGGGAACAGGGGGGAGCTCTCTCTCTTAACCCCCCTCCCACTCCCCTCTGTAACCCCCCCGCTCACCCCCGGCGCCCCACGAATCTTTTCGCCCGAGTAGTCAGTTACTCGAAAAAAAGCGGTGCTCGATTGCGAAATCTCCCTAAACGAGTATGTTCGCTCATCTCTAGTGATACAACTCGTCCCACAAACAATAAGCCCTCAGTCAGCTACATCAATAGATTAAAAAAAAGAATTATGATTTTTTGAAAGAAACCAAAAGTGAAAAAACAAAAAAGGTAAGCCCGTGTGATTAAGGCCTCCTTCACACGGGCGACAAATCCCATGTATGTGACGCCCATGCTTTCCTACGAGTTCCTTCACACATGCGATGTTCTGTAGCATGCTACAACACAACACAAAAACCTTGCAGACCCGGCGATATGCCCGCGACACGCGAGGTTTTGTCGCCAATGTTTCCCTATGGAGCCTTCCTACCTGTTGCATCGCATGAAAACACGGTTTCCGTGCGGTGCGATGCAACTTTGACAGTAGGAGATCCTACTGTCATAGCAATAACTTCAGCCCTAACTGCAGGCAAAAGTAAAAAAAAGACACATTCATCACCTTAGACACGCTGACAGCCCGGCCGCATCTTCTCCCTGAGTCCCCGACACTGATCATCCTCTTCTCTTCTAGACGGAGATTCCAGCTAAGCGTCAGCCAATCACAGCCTGCGCTTCCAGGAGGCGGGGATTTTTGAATCCCCGGCCAGAAGAGTAGAAGATGATCAGTGCCGGGGACCAGGGGAGAAGATGCGGCCGGGCTGACAGCGCGGGACAGGTGATGTGTATTTTTTTTTTTTCTTCTTCAGCTACGGCTTATTTTCAGGGTAGGGCTTGTATTTCAGCCCCCCCCCCCCCCCCTAAAAATCCTCGCATGTGATGCTACAAAGTCGTGCAACTTTGTTGCGTCACATGCGACTTTTTTAGCACTACAAAATTGTGGTATTGCCATGAGAAGACGCAGCGATATCGCACGGACCAGCGATGTGATATCGCGGCGATGATGTGTCGCCCGTGTGAAGGACGCCTAAAGGGAAGCGGTTATCAGGTTTTTCCTATGCAATCTAAGCTAGGCATGAAATAATGTTCATAATCAGATTGCCATATACGGTGGTTATACCTGCCTCGGGGACATCCTCTTCTGGAGTTTCCCTGCACTGTATTAAAATTAGGCGAAAAGAGTCCGATTTTCGTAAAAGAGTCCGATTTTCTCCACACAGCCACGCCCCCTGCTTTTAATAAAAAATGAATGTGTCTGCCTATCCTCTGATGATACCCCACGCATGAGCTGTGACAAAGGATGCCGGAGCTTGCGTGCTAACATCCGTTTTTAGGCCGGATTCACGTGACCAGATTCCTACTGTGGAATCCACGGATGGCGTCCACGTGGAGGATCCGCAGCAAATCAGACACATTAAAAAAAAAGGCATGTACTTTTGCTTTTTCCCTCACGCTTGCGGATACAAATTGCGTATTCTAGGAGCGGAGGAAAAAAAAAATTGCGGCATGCTCTATTTTGCTGCGGACGGCCTCTATTGAAGTTAGTGAAGGCGTTCGACCCGCAGGCCACACGCAATCAACACTGCAGATGGGTCATGGGTACCTGCGTCATCACCTAGCGATGGCGCGGGAAATACAAATGCTTGAAAAAAAAAAAAACTGTACTGCGCACGACCGACGGCGAGCTGCAGCGATCGTCTACAATACAGATAATGCAGGTATGTGGGGTCGCAGCCTGGGCCTCCCGCATGCGTAATCCAACCGGTTTATGGGAGCCCGGCACGCACTTCATGAACGTTCTTGGCCAATGCTCGCAGCGCCCCTTACATCCGCCGCCGCCCGCTTAGTGAGATTTTTGGAACGATAATCGTTGCGCCTAAAAGCACCTTTGGATTGCATAAAGGAAAAATCCGACAAATTCTCTTTAACCCTTTAGTGACCGCCCCATCTTGCTTTTACGTCCTGTATCACTGGGCTATGTACGAAGAGATTGTCTGTTTCTTACAGCCAACACCTGGCAGCAACAGCTCTGATAAGCCAAGCGGCTCATTGGAGCTGTTAACCCTTTAAATGCCACTGTCAGTGGCATTTAAATTCCCCCGAACGATGTTCAGTGGTCTCATACGGCCCCCCACAATGAGATCGCAGGGAGCCCTCCGGATGTCATAGCAGCTGCGGGCCTTCTGAAAGGCAGCAGGGCTGTCATGGCAGAATGCCTATCAAGCAATGCCCGTGGGGTGGCTTGATAAAGTGCCTGCCCGATCACAGTATGATGTATTTCTATGCAATTACATCATACTGAAGGAGCAATCAGAGCCTCACAAGTTCTTGTTCCTTTCTGGGGATTTAAAAAAAAAAAAGTAAAAATAAGGTTAATAAAAGTTTTACTAATTATTAAAAAAATTAACAAGTTTAAAAAAAATAAAAATTGTTTTTATTTATTAAAAAAAAAAAAAAAAAATCTAAATAAAAAAAAAATACATATTTGGTATCGCTGCGTCTCTAAAAGTCCGATCTATCAAAGTAGCGCATTATTGACCCCGCACGATGAACGTCGGCAGAAAAAACAAACAAACCAGAAATGCGCTTTTTTGGTCCCCCTGCCTCCAAAACAAAAAAATGCAATAAAAAGTTATCAAAAAGTCGTATGCATTCCAAAATGGCGCCAACGTAAACTACAGGACATTAAAAAAAAAACCTTCACACAACTATGTTGACGGAAAGATAAAAAATCTATTGCGCACAGAAGATGGCGGCAGACAATAATTTTAACAAATTAAATATCTTTGGAAAAAAAATACAAGTAGTAAATAAAAACATAATTAAAAAAATTAAATTAAAAGCAAAAACGACACAAGTTTGGTATCGCAGTAGTCGTTCTGACCCGTAGAGCAAAACTATCATGTCCTTTTTGCTGCAGGTTGTGCGCCGTAGAAACAAGACGCACCGAAGATGGCGAAATTTCATTTGTTTTTTTCCACTTCTCTCCACTTAAAGTTTTTCAGTACATTATATGGTACATTAAATAGCACAATTGAAAAAAACAACTCGTCCCGCTAAAAAACAAGCCCTCATACAGCGGCGGCGAGAGATAAATAAAGGAGTTACGATTTTTTTTAAACAGGGGGAAGGAAATAACGAAAAAGGAAAAAAAAAGTGGTGGTCACTAATGGGTTAAGACACGGGTGCAGCAGGGGTCAGTTTGCGCTACTGAAACCTCTACAAAGTTACTATGAGCAGAAACACTAGAGCAGGGCAGGAGGGACACGAGCCGCATCAGTGACTGCAGCCATAAGACACGTGTTCAGGCTAGCTGCCAGAGATGTTCTAGCTGCCTCTGTACTACAGCCTCCTCCTGCGCCCCTCCAGCAGCGGTACACCCCGGTACTCACCAGCCACATGGGGGACACTAATAAACGCTGCACAAGGAGGAAAGGTTCCTTCAGATTGGAGGAGAGCGCGTCCCGCTCGCCTATTGGGTGGCTGGCGGTGACGTCATCAAGATGCGCGCTGCCCGGCTGAAGCCAGCGCAGGAGTCAGGTAGGGAGGAGTAATGTGGCGGCGGCGCTGCTGGGTGTTCTATTGGTGCCCCCAGCTGGGTGTGGCGGGTACTGCCCTGCCCCTGTGCCCCCTGGCTCGTTTGGTTTGGGATGTGGGTTGTCTCACTAGTAGCACAGCATGCCATACATGTAATAAGGGTTGGTGTGTTGCATGTGCTACAAGCTGGGCACATATGTAATGAATGTGGTCTGTGTCTGGCACACGTTAAACATGCAGGTCCTTCCGTTTAGTGCACACGTATGACATTAACCAGCGCTTGTGCGTATACGTCATACATGCTAGGTGCGTGCGCGATATCAGGCTTGCCAATCTGCGGTTTTCACGTAAATGCGTGACGTTTTTGATTAAAAACTGCATCGCCCCTGTGCAATTGTGATGTTAACGCAGGAAAGGAACGCATGTGGTTCCCATTGACCTCAGTGGAAAGCGTCGCACTCGCACGCACATCGCACGGCCGTCATGTCAGCGCCGTGCGTTGTCTTTTAAGGCCCCATTGTAAACAACGAGCGGGCGAGGCGTTCCGGAAGATCATGCTGCGATATTTTCCTTGCAACGAGGCTGCGTGAAAAAAAAACCGCATGTGTGCACGAATCCATATTCACGCGGGTTTTGTGCGCATTGCAGAAAACCTGTGTGAGAATCGTTCGTGTAAACGCTCCCTTAGACGCGGTACAAGATGCCACCGATGCCTTCAGTGAGCTTTTCATAAAGGCGCATATGATAAACGCACGTTCATCTAGGGCTGCCGTCAAACTCGCTGTTTTTACCAGTTTTTTTTTTAACAGTAGGGGAGAAAAAACAAAGAAAAATTTTCAAAAAATGCACAATTTTTTCGAGACCGCCTGCGCTTTTTAGAAGCCTAAGGCCACTCCCACACAGGCAATAGCAAATGTGTTTCCACTAGGGCAGAGCCGCGTCCAGTTGGAGCGGTCACCTGTTTTTAGCGCAGACAAAGCAAGTGATGTCACCCCTTTCACGTTCTCCCTTCTCGCGGGGCATAGAACGCTGCGTTCAGAGACAGGGTGAAACGGTGTACACCGCTCCCCATTCACATTAATAGGTGACTAGAGATGAGCGGGTATACTCGCTGTGGCACATTACTCGAGCGAGTAGTTCCTTAGCAGAGTATCTCCCCGCTCGTCTCTAAAGATTCAGGGGCTGGCGGCGGGTGACAGGTGAGTTGCGGGGAGGAGAGAGAGATCTCCCCTGCCGCCCCCCGCCGGCCCCCGAATCTTTAGAGAGGAGCGGGGAGATACTCTGCTAAGGCACTACTCGCTCGAGTAATGTGCCATAGCGAGTATACTCGCTCATCTCTATAGGTGACGCATCAATTTTAAGAACGCTAAAACGCCTGAAAATAGAACAGACAGAGCTGTTCGAAAAACGCAGCATTAGAAGTGCTGCACTTTAGCGCTCATCTGAGAAGTCGCACTGAAAAGAATGGAGGCGACATGCAGCGTCTAGAGCAGAGCTTGGAACACTGCGCCATACATTGTAAAAAGAGGCCTCTGTGAGAGCGGCCTGAGACCAGCACTGATCTCCAGCAGTCCTAGTAATATGAAGGGGGCAGCGGCAGCCATGTGTGACCACCAGTCCATTCATTGAGAGCTTAGAAACTCCTGTTGTCCTGATCATGGAGGCGGTTGGGCGACCACCAATCGTAATTATCCACCATCGTGTGGGTAGGGGAGAAGTCCATTTTGTTTTCCATGCTTTGTTTTCCATGCTTGCAGCTGGTGTCCCGCTGAGAACTGCCAGGGGGATACCAGCTAAAAGAACTCTATCAGCAGTGGATAAGGCTCATCGCTCATTTCTAGCTGGCTAGAAATGAGCGATGAACGTACAGTGTACGATGGCCGCACATTTAGAAGCAACGATTATCGCTCAAAAGACGGCTTTGGAGTGATAATTGTTGTGTCTAAATGGGCCTTAAGGTTTTTGCTTTCAAGTTGCAAATTAACTAGTCCAGAAAAGTGGCGTCTGTGGGCAATCTGGAGTTGTACATTTAGCTGCGCCTGCTGCAATGTAATTACATAATGGCCCATTAGTAAATGTAACCCTCCCGTACCGGCTGATATAATTATAGCCTCAGGGTGCGTTCACACGAACGTATATCGGCTCGGCTTTTACGCCGAGCCGATATACGTCATCCTCATCTGCAGGGGGGGGGGGGGCTGGAAGAGGCAGAAGCAGTGCTCTGAGCTCCCGCCCCTTCTCTGCCTCCTCTCCGCTCCTCTGCACTATTTGCAATGAGGAGAGGTGGGACAGGGGTGGGGCTGATTCTTGGCCATTAGCCCCGCCCCCATCCCGCCTCCTCTCATTGCAAATAGTGTAGAGGGGCGGAGAGGAGGCAGAAAAGGGGTGGGAGCTCAGTTCCTGCTTCTGGCTCTTCCAGCCTCCCCCCCCCCCCCCCCCTGCAGAGAGAGACAACGTATATCGGCTCGGTGTGAAAACCGAGCCGATATACGTTCGTGTGAATCCACCCTCAGGCGGAGATCTTCGGCCATCACATGCGATTCATCACCAGCCAGGAGCTTTCTCTCTCCTCACATGCTGATCATTTACTGGAAGTCCGTTTCTCAGTTCTCGCTGCCATTCCACCAATTAGTATTAGCAGGCCAGCTCTTAGGAATACGGTACTCGCCTGTGGCTCCCAGGTCCATTGCTGGGGACCAGAAGACATCCTTACATGTGGTAGTCCTGGAGTGCAATGACAATATATTCCATTCTAGCACTTGTGTAGAACATGGCCACACTGGCCTGGAGATTCAGTATGGCCTCCTTTGGCAGGGCAAAGCTGAACTGAAATGTCACAAGTTTGGTTGCCTTTGAATTCCAAAGTTGACTTGTAAGATCTTTGAAATACTGAGATCTTTTTCTAACTTGTCATTTACTGTTCTTAGTGACAACATGGCGTCAAGAGGGAAGAGCGAAACCAGTAAACTCCGACAAAACTTGGAGGAGCAGTTGGATCGTCTGATGCAGCAGCTTCAGGACCTGGAGGAATGCAGGTATTGTAGTACTTTGTGGTGGCGGCCGTCTGGAAGAAACTGCTAACAGTGCTGTCCACACCTACAGCAGGTGCAGCAATTAGCGGTGGGGATCCCGAGGAGCAGACCCTTGCGATCAACTATTGATGATCTTACTAACTAATCTTACTTATTAATATTGCAAAATGAGATTCTCAAAGCACAATCATTAACAATCCCTCGAAGAAGGAAGAATGGGAAGCATTTAAAGAGACCAGGATGGATGAACAACTTAATCACATGCTAAAACGCAAGAAAAAAATGAATCAAATGGAGAGAGAATCTAATGCTGTCTGCAGAAACTGTAGGACAAGTGTCAGGAAAAACTAAAGCTAAGTATGAATTGAGACTTGCAACAGAGGCCAAAAGTGATTTAAAAAAAAAACATTTTGGGGGTATGTCAAAAGCAAAAGAAAAGTCAAAGAGGCTATTGGATGTTTACAGGATGAAAATGGTGAATTCATTAAGAATGATGTTGAGAAGGCCAAACTTTTAAATTCCTATTTTGTATCTGTTTTCTCTCAGAAAGTAGATGTAGCATCAGCTGATTTCCCCTGTGCTATTGGGGGAATAAAAGAATGCAGGCTATCTGTAAGCAGAGAGATGGTGAGGGAACACTTAGCTAACTTAAGTGAATTCAAGTCTCAAGGTCCAGATGAATTACGTCCTAGGATACTAAAGGAAGCAGCAGAGGTAATTGCTGAACGACTCGCCATAATCTTTGAAAATTCCTCCAGAACAGGAGAAGTCCCAGAAGATTGGAAAAGGGCAAATGTTGTCCCTATCTTCAAAAAAGGGAAGAAGATGGATCCAGGAAACTACAAACCTGTGAGCCTGACTTCTACACCGGGAAAGATCTTTGAACAAATTATTAAACAGCATGTATGCAAGTACTTGGATGAAAATGGAGTAATTAACCAGAACCAGCATGGGTTTGTAACAAGCAAGTCATGCCAGACTAATCTAATTTCCTTCTATGACAGAATCACCTACTGGGTTGATCAGGGAAATGCGGTGGATATAGTATATCTTGACTTTGGTAAAGCATTTGACAAAGTATCTTATACCGTCCTTAATGAAAATATGACCAAACATGGGATCGACAAGACAACTATAAGGTCTCTTTCACCCAGGCGTCTTTGCACTGCGTATTACACGCACAGATTGTGCTCACATAATACGCAGTGAATAGAGCCCATTGATTTTAAGGGATTCATTCACATAAGCGTGTTTTTCACTCGATGAGTAGTCGTGTGACAAAATATGCAACATGACATATCACACCGCAAGAGCCCATTGAAATCAATGGGCGTACGCGTAAATGCACATGACATATGCAAAACACCTGCATATTTGCTACACGTATACGCACTAAATCAATGTAATTTTGTGTGCGCAAACGTGGTGCATTTGGGCACACAAATACATGCCGGGGCAGGCAAAATACATGGGGTAAGCGAATTTAAATAGTGCCAACATGCAGTGTATTTGTGCAGTTGAAATGCACTTACTCCGTATGAACAAATCCTTAGGTGGATTTACAATTGGCTCAGTGATTGTACTCAAAAAGTGGTCAGACATGGCTGCACATCAAACTGGAAGAATGTGTCAAGTGGGGTACCACAAGGCTCTGTCCTAGGCCCATTGTTGTTCGACATTTTTATAAATGATCTAGATGAGGGAGTTGAGTGGGAACTAATCAAATTTGACGACACAACACTAGGAGGGATAGCAAACACTAGGGGAGAGAGAGAGAGAGTATTCAAAAAGATCTAGAAAAGCTTGAACAGTGGGCAGCTACTAACAGAATATTTAACAAGGAGAAATGCAAAGTTCTACATCTGTGCAAGAAAAATGAAAAAAGCACATATAGAATGGGAGGAATAGAGCAGCAGCACATGTGAGAAATACTTGGGTATACTAATAGATCATAGACTGAACATGAGTCAACAATGTGATGCAGCAGCCAAAAAGGCAAACAATTCTGGGATGTATTAAGAGAAGCATAGAGCCTAGATCACATGAGGTCATTATCCCCCTCTACTCTTCCTTAGTCAGACCTCATCTGGAATACTGTGTCCAGTTCTGGGCACCCCATTTTAAAAAAGACACAGACGAACTGGAGCAAGTTCAGAGAAGAGTTACCAAGATGGTGAGCGGTCTGCAAATCATGTCCTATGAGGAATGGTTAAAGGATCTGGGAATGTTTAGCTTGCAGAAAAGAAGGCTGAGAGGAGACTTAATAGCCGTCTACAAATATCAGAAGGGCTGTCACAGTGCAGAGGGATCAGCCCTATTCTCATCTGTACAAGGAAAGACTAGAAGCAATGGGATGAAACTAAAGGGAGGAGACACAGATTAGATATTAGACAGTGAGGGTGATCAATGAGTGGAACAGGTTGCCAGAGGAGGTGGGGAGTTCTCCTTCAATGGAAGTGTTCAAACAAAGGCTGGACAAATATGTTTCTGGGATGATTTAGTGAATCCTGCACGGAGCAGGGGGTTGGACCCGATGACCCTGGAGGTCCCTTCCAACTCTACCATTCTATTAGGACAGCAGAATGTATATTCACTCATTCACATTTGTCCATTATCTGTTGACTGTGATAGCAGCAGTTTTGACTGCAGCTTGATGAATAACATCGCTGTGCCATGTGTGATCTTGTTATCCTATATTATGCTAATTTTGTTTTTCAGAGAGGAGCTGGATGCTGACGAGTATGAAGAGACCAAGAAAGAGACGCTGGAGCAGCTGAGTGAGTTCAACGACTCTTTGCAGAAAATTATCGCAGGGAACATGACGCTGGTGGATGAGCTTGGTGGGATGCAGCTGGTGAGGAAATCTATTATGTCAATCAGCAATCCACAACTGGTGTCTCTGCTGCATGCTGGGAGTTGTAGTTTTGTAATGGTTGGAATCCCCTGCCAGAAGCTGTCTAAAGCCCCCCGGAATCTCTGTAGTAAATGACATGTGACTATGAAACACCTTTAACAACTTCACGGAAGAGGGCATGAATGTCCACCCCCTGGTGGTGAGGGGTGTATGAAGCAGGCCCAGGAGCTGAGCCTACTTCATATGCGGTGGGTGTCAGCTGTCATCAGACCACAGCAGCCGCAATCAGAGATAAATCTCGTTGTGGCTGTTAAGCATTTAGATACCGCTGCTAATTCTGGTTGTGATATTTAAAGGGAACCTGATATCAGCTTTGAGCCCCATAAACTACATTATGGGGCTCAAAGTTGATGGCACAGGGAGCCCAGGGAGTGTTTCATACTCGCCAGATGCCCCATTTCTGCCCTGTGTCCCTGTGAAGTTGTTGCGCGCACACATAGCGGGACCCTTTTCAGCTGGCTGTAGGTACACACTCTCCCATCCATCTCTATAAAAGAGCACACAGCTGGCTGAAAAGAGTCATGTTGTCTGCACACAGCCACTTTCCAGTGACAACGAATGAATGGGGCGCCCAGTGAGTATGAACTACAGCTGCCCGCACTCTCCATTCCATCGTCTTTCAGCCCGATAATGTAGTTTTGGGGCTCAGAGATGATGACAGGTTCCCTTTAAATGACCAGACAGAGGAAAGGAGCTCCCACATCTGCAAAGGGATCGCAGGGTGGTGTTCGGCTGTCATGGTAGCCTTTGGGGCCTTGTGAAGGCCCCCTGGGCTGCCATTTATTTCTGCCTATTAAGACGCTCCTGTGGTATGTCTTAAAGGGGTTGTCCCGCGCCGAAACGGGGTTTTTTTTTTTTTTTTCAACCCCCCCGTTCAGCGCGAGACAACCCTGATGCAGGGGTTAAAAAAGAACACCGGACAGCGCTTACCTGAATCCCCGCGCTCCGGTGACTTCTTACTTACCTGCTGAAGATGGCCGCCGGGATCTTCTCCCTCGGTGGACCGCAGGGCTTCTGTGCGGTCCATTGCCGATTCCAGCCTCCTGATTGGCTGGAATCGGCACGTGACGGGGCGGAGCTACACAGAGCCGGCATCCTGCACGAGCGGCCCCATTGAGAAAAGAAGAAGACCCGGACTGCGCAAGCGCGTCTAATTTGGCCATTAGACGCCGAAAATTAGTTGGCTCCATGGGAACGAGGACGCTAGCAACGGAGCAGGTAAGTGAAAAACTTCTTATAACTTCTGTATGGCTCATAATTAATGCACAATGTATATTACAAAGTGCATTATTATGGCCATACAGAAGTGTATAGACCCACTTGCTGCCGTGGGACAACCCCTTTAATATGTTTGCAGACATACAATATACTGCAATACTGAAACGTTGTAATATATTGTATAAGTGATCAGATATTTACTTGTTTAAGTTCACTACAGGGACTAAAAATAAGTAAAAGTTTTTCTCATTATTGCAAAACAGAAAAAATATTGTAAAAAAGAAAAAAACATTTCCAACGGCTGCAGACTAGGTATCAATTGCCTAGATCACACTTTTACAAATTTCCCCAAGTCAGGCATGCACTGCAAACACAGTTCTCAATCTCAGGGAACTACATATCACATTATTTCTTAACTCCTTAAGGACACTGCCCTTTTTTTTTTTTTCCATTTTCGATATTTTTTGTTTTTTTCCTCCCCCCTCCCCCCCTTTAAAGAATCGTAACTCCTTTATATCTATTGACACAGCTGTATGGAGGCTTGCTTTTTGCAGGACGAGTTGTATTTTTCAATGGTGCTATTTAATGTACCAAATAATGTACTGAAAAACTTTAAAAAAATTTTAATTGGAGTAAAATGAAAAAAAAAATAACATTCCATCATCTTTCAGTGCATCTTGTTTCTACGGAACACAAACTGCAGCAAAAACGACATGATAATTTTATACTATAGGCCGATACGATGACTACGATAACAAAGTTGTATAGTGTTTTTTTTTTTGTTTGGTTTTTTTTTGTGTTTTTTTTTTTTTTGCTGTACTACTTTTATATTTTTTCAAAGACACTTAATTTTTTAAAAATGTCTTTTCTGCCGCCATCTTCTGCGCACAATAACGTTTCTATTTTTCCGTCAACGCAGTTGTGTGAGGGCTCATTTTTTGCGAGACATCCTGTCGTTTATATTGGTACCATTTTGATCGCTTTTTATTGCATTTTTTCTGGGAGACAGGGTGACCGAAGAAATGTGCATTTCTGTTGTTCTTTAATTTTTTTTTGGCTGACTTTCACCGTGGGGGTTAAATACTGATAGAAGAAATCCTTTGGTAGATCGGACTTTTACAAACTCTGTGATACCAAATATGTATTTTTGTTTTATGATTTAGATTTTTTTTTATTATACATATGGCAAAAAGGGGCGATTTAAACTTTTATTACTTTTTTTTTCTCTTTTTACAATTAGTGAAACTTTATTATTCCTATTTTTACTTTTTTTCTCTTTTTTTAGCCCCCCTAAGGGACCACAATGCTATAGCATTACATTATACTGCAATCTGACAGACAGTCTATTAAGCGACCCCCACGGGTATGCCTTGATGGGCAGTCTGCTAAGACAGCACTGGGGCCTTTCAGAAGGCCCCCGGCTACCATGACACCTGCACAGCTCGCTGTGATCTTATTGTGGGGGGAACCCAAACAGGACCCCCGTACATCATTCGAGGGATTTAAATGCCGCTAACAGTGGCATTTGAAGGATTAATAGTGCTGATCAGACGCGCAGGTGTCAGCTGTAATAAACGGCTGACGCCCGCGGTGTATGAAGAGAGGTTAACCCACGATCTCCCTTCATACATACTGCAACACTGTAGGACGTAAATGTACGTCCTGGAGCGTTAAGGGGTTAATAGGCACTTTGCGCTCCCAGGGCTTTATATTCACATTGTATTCTGACCATATCTCACTCAGAACATCCCAGACAACACCTCCTGCCCTGTTAGAATGGAGAATACTCAGTCGGAAATAAACTGACGATACTCATCAGGATTTGTTGGAATCTTCATTATTTGTTTTACCAGCGGCAAACAACAAAACGGTCCAATTATATATAATAAACCAATATTATCTGACTCCAATAAGGCTACAGAAATGGGTAGGACTCCAACAACTTGTATAAGATGAACATGTAGTCGCTCGGACTTTTGGCACATGATATGGGAATGCCCAGTCATCCAGAACTTCTACAGGGGTTCTCTTAGAGATCCTAGGAGTCCCGGTCCATACATGCCCTGAAATTCGCCTATTTGGGATGCTAGAAGAGGAACAATGGCAGCATCATATCAAACTCTTTCTGGGAGAATCATTATTCCTGGCCAGGAAAACAATTGCCCTAAGGTGGATCATAAAAATCCGTCACTTTCTATGTGGGGGAAGACTGTTAACTCCGTCATACCATATAATTACCGTATATACTCGAATATAAGCCTAGTTCTTCAGCACATTTTTTTGTGATGAAAAAAAACCCCTCGGCTTATACTCGAGTCAGGAAATGCTTAAAAAAAAAACCTCCATACTCCCCTCCCAGTCGGTGGCGGTGCGCAGGCTGGTGTGTCTCTGCGGCGGTGCGGCAGACTGCTTGAATTCTCTCCGCTGTCATCCCCTGCTGTCCTCTTTGCTCAGCTCTGCCATCCCCCGCCGTCAGCGCTGTGTAAGTAAAAGCTGTGATTGGATCGAGCGTCAGCCAATCAAGCTGCTTTAGAATTCTCCCCATTGTCCTCTCCCTGCTCTGCTTTTAAATCCCCTGCCGTCAGTGCTGTGTAAGTAAGTGCTGTGATTGGATCGAACGCCAGCGCTTACTTACACAGAACTAACAGAGCCAAGCAGAGAGGACGGCGGGGAGAATTCAAGCAGCTTGTAGCACAGACACAGATGCCGGCTGGAGGGTTTTTTTTACCTAGTATTTACTTGAGTATGTCTCGGCTTATACTCGAGTCAATAAGTTTTCCCAGTTTTTTGTGGTGAAACTTATTGTCTCGGCTTATACTCGGGTCGGCTAATACTCCAGTATATACGGTATATAGTCTGTAAAGGGTGGAAGTGCCCTAATAAATTTGAGAAGATTTGGGTTCTATGGTGTAATTCCCCCTTATAGTGTACCCCCTGCAGATGATGACTTCATCTATACTGGGACTTTGGCAGATCCCACGCTCAAATACCAAATCTTGAGATGCAGTCTGTGAGATCCAGAATGTTTAGCCCTGATATTGTTTCTCTCTCTCCACCTACTGGGTTCCGAGGTTCCAGACCTTTTCTACAAAAGTGTTATGAGCAATAAAACTGTCATGTACTGTCATTTGTAATTTTCTAACAATTTTGTATGGTAAAACCTCAATAAAAGGGTTTAAAAAAAACCAAAAAAAAACCAAAAACCCTTTCCCCATTTTTAACATAAATAAAAACAAACCGGTAAACCTATTTGGCATCACTGTATCCGTAAAAGTCCGATTTTTTTATTGTATGTTTTTAAATAATGCATTTATGCTGTATAGTGAACGACATCAGAAAAAAAACCAAAATGCCAGAATTGTAGTTTTTTTCGGATACGCTGTCTCAAAAAAAAAAAAGTTATTAGCAATCAAAAAAGTTGTATGTACCCTAATACTTTATCAATATGTACTAAAGGTCATCCCTCAAAAAGCTAGCCTTCAGATCAACCCATCAACGGAAAAATAAAATATGGTGGTGAGAAGTTGGTGACAGAAAGCAATTTTAAAGCAGTTTTTTTAAAATGGAACAAAAAAAAAATGTTGGAATTTGCGTAATCGTAAAACAAAATAAATTCAACATATCATTTTTGCAGCTCTTTGTACGCTGTAAATACAGACCACAAAAATGGTAAAATTGAATTTTTAAGTTCTCCCCACTTGAAAACCTTTTTAAAAAGATTTGCAGTCCATTAACCCATTATGTATATGGCGCCTGGTCCTAGGCTTAAAGGGGTTGTCTCGCGGCAAACATCAAAATTTTACATTATCCCATTCCCCCTGTCACCCCCCTGGCATAAAATAGCAAAGTAAAGCGGTTTTTAAACCGCTTGCTACTCACCGATGTGATGAAAGATGAACTTATAAAATTCTTCTCCCAAGATGGCCGCCGGTCCTTTCCCAGGGATGCACTGCGGTTTTCTCCCATGGTGCACCATGGGCTCTGTGCGTTCCATTGCCGATTCCAGCCTCCTGATTGGCTGGAATCGGCACACGTGACGGGGCGGAGCCACGCGATGATGCGTAGAAGGGGCGGAGCCAGAACGCCGCTCGTGCCTGGACCGTCCAGAAGGGAGAAGACCCTTCTGCGCAAGCGCGTCTAAAAAAAGCAAGAAGACCCCGAAATTAGACGGAGCCATGGAGACGGGGACGCCAGCAACGGAGCAGGTAAGGGAATAACTTCTGTATGGCTCATATTTAATGCACGATGTATATTACAAAGTGCATTAATATGGCCATACAGAAGTGTATAACCCCACTTGCTTTCATGAGACAACCCCTTTAAAACCCCGCTGATAGTAAAATTAACATTTTCTGCCTTTTCCTTCCCCGAGTACACAGCGCTCAATGAACACTGTGTACTAGAAAGTTAAAGTGGAAGGGTTTCTTCCATTGCGGGAGCCGGGGGGGGGGGGGGGGTCATGTGACTGCCTGGGTTCCCTGCTACAGCAGAGCTGGAGGGTCATACTAGACCCTGGCCAGCTCTACCAGTGACTAATGTCACTACAGGGGTTGCTTTCCCCTGTAACTGGGGCTCCTATGGATGCCCCAGCTACAGTGGGAAAGTGTCAAATAAAAAAAAAGTAAATAAAAATTACAGAATAAAACAACAATATATACATAAGAAAGAAAATAACCCAAAGCTGATGCCAACCAAAACCGTCGCCGTGTGCGCCTTGTAACCCAAAACCATAATATTATATATCAAAATGTCCGAAACAAATAGGAGTCCGTTCCCGTACTTTATTGAGCATAAATATACTACATTAAAAAAAACTATAAATGTTAAAAAAAAAAAAAAAAATTTATTAGCATTTTACCCTCAATAAATCTAAAAAACGGAAAGAAAGAGTCAGGGAGAAAGATATTTAAAAAAAAAAAATCGCCTTCTGTGTCACGGGAAAAAAACTCACTAAAAATAATTTTGGCAGCTAAAGGAAACAAAATAGGGCAGTAAAACCGCCACATGGGTAAAATCCCTAAAAAGTGTCCGGTCCTTAAGGTACAAAACAGCCTGGTCCTTAAGGGGTTAAATAGTACCCTTAAAAAATACAGCTTGTCCTGCAAAAAATAAGCCTGAGATGGATATGCCAACGGAAAAATATTTTTTTTTAAATTTTTTTTTAAAGCAGGGAGTAAAAAGCAAAAGTGTGAAAATGAAAGCTTGCTTGGGAGTGAAGGGGTTAAAGGAGTTATAGCAGAATTAAAGTCTGATTCCTGGAGGTCTCATCGTTGAGGGACTCATTCTAAATAATTAGTGATTTCCCTAATGATAGGATTCCCCATTTCTGAAATGTTCCTCGGATGTCGCCATTCCGTCACCATCACAGAAATCTAATATGTCGTGTTTTGTCTTCCAGGCCATTCAAGCAGCCATCAGCCAAGCGTTCAAGACCCCAGAAGTTATCCGAATGTTTGCCAAGAAGCAGCCTGGGCAGCTGAGGACGCGGCTAGCTGAGGTCAGCACTCATTCTGGTTTTCTCCATAATTATAACCAGGCCGATAGAGGACTTTTATCATGATTTTGTGGGAAAAAATGGTCTAAAAGTTCTTTCTTTAAATTTACAGATGGATCGAGATTTAATGGTGGGTAAATTAGCCCGAGATGTTTACACCCAGCAGAAAGGGGAAATCCTGACCGCTCTACGGAAACTGGGGGAGAAGGTATAATATCTGCAGGGTTCATACACGTCATGGAAAACCTGGAATACCTGGAAATGTCGCGGATTTGTGTTTTTTGTCTTGGAATTTTATTTTTAGCAATAATAATCTCTGAGATTCTTGTGTGTTTTTAGTTGGTCGTCCAAAACCATTTCTTTATTCCATCATGATCCAGTATTGTGTTTAACACTAGAGGCCAAAGGAATAAAGAAATGGTTTTGGATAAACAGAACTAAAACACACAAGAATCTCAATAAGTCTTAAAAATACAAAAAAATATTTCAGATTTTGAAGTTTTTGTTCTCAACCGGCCTCTCGTGGTGCCTTCTCACTTGCGAGAAAATTGCGCATTTTTTGAGCGATGCGAGAGTGAGTGAAAGCACAGAATTCTGAAACCAATGATTTCCTTTTTATCTCCCATGTTTCCTATGGAGCCTCCTCTTTATCGCATAACGCGATGCGTTTTGATCATTAATCCTATTGACTTTCACGCTAAAAAATTGCTGCAAAATCACTCAAGAAAATCTCAAGTGGCAGCCATGTTCTTGCGAGGAAAAAGCAGTTCTGACGCTCAAAAATCAATTGTCACGCAGCAATATCATCGCCAGTGTGAAGGAGCCCTAAACCTTTGATTCCGTGTATTTCGAGTTCCGCGAACATCATTGAAAATCAAGATTTTGTCATGTAAAAATTTTTTAGAAAACCTGTATGAACCCTGATCCATAATATTCCCTATTGTCAATTATATCTGTTGTCCTGGAAAAAAAACAAACTAATATTTTGCTGCCTTCATTGACCACTAGAGGGAGCTCGCTACATTGAACTTCATAATAAATCTGAATGCAGTTAGCTCCCTCTAGTGGTGGCTAAAGGTAGACAGAATTTGATCATGGGTTTTGGTGTTCTGTATTGAAAAAAAAAGCAAAGCTCTGGCCTCCGTTAAGGTATATTATGAAAATGATTGGAACTTTAGACCTGTTTTGATGAAAAGAAAATTAAGCAATTGCTGTTCTTTATATATGAGAACTAATTTGCTCACTTTTTTTTTTCTGTTTAGCTGACTCCGGAGGATGAGGCTTTCTTATCAGAGAATGCAGGTGCCGCTCTCAGCCAGTTTCAAAAGGTGTCAGAAGGTTTAGGTAAATCATAAGTTCCATTATACACTCAGTCATGTCTGTTCTTTATAGATTGCCAGCAGCATTACAGAAAGTGTGGCTGATATCAATCACACATACGAATGTGCTGCTGGAGATACATGATCATAAAGGGGCAGGGATACGAGTTGTCTCACAACCTGTTGAACGAAATTGCAGTCGTACCTGTCTTGACATAGTTGATCATGAATAGCAGATTGTATTTAAATGCAGATGTAACCCCTTAAACTGGCATCGATGAGAGACCTATAAGGTGCTTTAACCCTTTCCAATCCGCTGTCTGACGTCTGAAGACATTCTAATTGAAGGCTGTACAGCTCCGATGTCGGAAGACATCCGTCAGGGTGTTCTTACTGTATATTACTGGCCGCTCTGTTTTCGGGGGCCTCTCCAGCATGTCCCATACCGCAGTACTGGCTCTAGCCATCAGATGGCGCCATTGTATAATGGCAGAAAGAGGAAAAACCCCTAGGAAACCCTGAATCCAAAATTGGATTGCAAAAGGTTAACACTGGCCAAATTCACAGGTCAATATAACATGTATTGCAGCTCAATCTAATTCACATGAATGGGACTGAGCTGTTTTATATGGGAGATTTTACTGCATGCTTGTTGGTTTGAATTGCCTTCTTGATTCTGACTAATTTAGTCCCTTTTAGTTCATGGTGCATTCATTTATTATTTTCTTCCTGTGTGTGTGCTGTGTTGTAGGGTCGGGAGACAAGGTTTTGGCTCTGGCAAGTCTTGAGGTGGAGAACACTAAGAAGTAATGCAGCAGGATGGAGCACAGGCGATACATTGGTGTGTTTTACTTTGCACAGATCGGATTTTGATGGCTGGTGGATGTACGTGTTTTGTATCGGCAGTTTTCATACTCTGGGGATTTTCTAGGATCCATCCCGTGAATAATGGCGTCACCGTCCGTGTAGCTTTTTTATTTTAATCTTTTTTACGCATCCTTATTTCATAGGCTCCTTTTTTTTGTAAAGTGACTGAATGTACGAAAATAAATTATAACAATATGAGTATTCTTCTCTTCGGAATAAACAATGGGAATCGGTCTTTGTTTTCCAGAAGGATACTACTAACACACACAGCAAGGGTTTCCCAAGAATGCTTCCACCAGGTTACCAAACTTCCTTGGCCTGTTCGGTCAGCAGATTTATCGTTGATCAAACTTTTATGGGACCTACTGGTACGCCAGCTTCAGCAGCCTATGAGTGTGCAGGATCTAGGTGCCTAGCTGCAATATCTGTGGGTAAATGGTCTGCAGGATAACAGAGCCTCCATGACTGCTGTATCTCATCTTGTATCTAAGCTAGAGGCGGCCCAACAGGGTACTAGAGCCTCCATGGCTGACTGTATCTCATCATGTATCGTGGCTAGACATGGCCCAACAGGGTACTAGAGCCTCCATGACTGACCGTATCTCATCTTGTATCTAAGCTAGAAGCGGCCCAATAGGGTACTAGAGCCTCCATGGCTGACTGTATCTCATCATGTATCGTGGCTAGACATGGCCCAACAGGGTACTAGAGCCTCCATGACTGACCGTATCTCATCTTGTATCTAAGCTAGAAGCGGCCCAATAGGGTACTAGAGCCTCCATGGCTCACCGTATCTCATCATGTATCCAGGCTAGAGGAGGCCCAACAGGGTACTAGAGCCTTCATGGCTGACCGTTTCTCATCTTGTATCCTGGCTAGAGACGGCCCAACAGGGTACTAGAGCCTCCATGGCTGACTGTATCTCAGCATGTATTCTGGCTAGAGACAGCCCAACAGGGTACTAGAGCCTCCATGTCTGACTGTATCTCAGCATGTATTCTGGCTAGAGACAGCCCAACAGGGTACTAGAGCCTCCATGTCTGACTGTATCTCAGCATGTATCCTGCCTAGAGACAGCCCAACAGGGTACTAGAGCCTTCATGGCTGACCGTTTCTCATCATGTATCCTTGCTAGAGACGGCCCAACAGGGTACTAGAGCCTCCATGGCTGACTGTATCTCATCATGTATCCTGACTAGAGGCGGCCCAACAGGGTACTAGAGCCTCCATGGCTGACCGTATCTGATCATGTATCCTGCCTAGAGACAGCCAACAGGGTACTAGAGCCTCCATGGCTGACCATATCTCAGCATGTATCCTGGCAATAGGAGGCCCAACAGGGTACTAGAGCCTCCATGGCTGACCGTATCTCATCATGTATCCTGGCTACAGACGGCCCAACGGGGTACTAGAGCCTCCTATGAATAGTGCAGTTTTTCCCTATAAACTCAACTTTTTGCTCTAATATTATCACTTACATATATCATTATTTCATTCACACATATAAAGTTTCATTCGATTCCAAGAACTCTGGCGCATTACTTTTTTTGGTCATTGAGTGTATTTCCAACATTCATTCACATAGGTGCCAATTTATTTGCTTGAAATACATGAAATCTGGCATGTTGGTGTAGCCATAGAGGATGTAGAGGTTGAAGGTGCTCTGTCACTGAGGGGGTCCTAAGACATTTCTGCCATGTAGCAATGTAAATGGCATGGAATGGTTTGGGAATGTGGGGTGGTCACATCAGGGCCCTATTTTATATCTCTATGACTTGTATGAGAAGGGATAATATACCCACTTAGTAGCTTCCATGCGGCTGAAAACCACACGGACACGTAAGTTTTCAGCTGCTGCGTGGGAGCTTACCCATATCCGTCATTAAGGCTGGCTTCACACGAGTGTAAATGTAATTGCACACGCCTTAGCGCAATTTATTTTACGCGCTCATTGGCTTATTTAACCGTACTTTTTCTGCTCGCAGGGTATGTTCATTTGCGCGGTGAACAAACGCACAGGTTGAAATGGCTGTTCAGTTCCAGGTGACTTCTTTTTTCAGAGGCATTATGTAGTATTTTGTGCATCTCCTTGTGCATTGTGCACCCTCCATTGACTTCCGTTGGGGAACCTCGATGCCCAAATACACAGAAACATAGAACATGCGCATGAAATCAATGGGTTCTATTCACTGCGTATTGCAGGCGCAAATATATCCGCATGAAGGAGCCCTGAGAGTATTAATATCCCTCATTAAAGGGGTTGTCCCGCGCCGAAACGGGTTTTTTTTTTTCAACCCCCCCCCCCGTTCGGCGCGAGACAACCCCGATGCAGGGACGTACAGAAAGCTCACCGGAGCGCTTACCTTAATCCCCGCGCTCCGGTGACTTCTATACTTACCTGTGAAGATGGCCGCCGGGATCCTCTGCCTCCGTGGACCGCAGCTCTTCTGTGCGGTCCATTGCCGATTCCAGCCTCCTGATTGGCTGGAATCGGCACGTGACGGGGCGGAGCTACACGGAGCCCCATAGAGAACAGGAGAAGACCTGGACTGCGCAAGCGCGGCTAATTTGGCCATCGGAGGGCGAAAATTAGTCGGCACCATGGAGACGAGGACGCTAGCAACGGAGCAGGTAAGTAAAAAACTTTTTATAACTTCTGTATGGCTCATAATTAATGCACAATGTACATTACAAAGTGCATTAATATGGCCATACAGAAGTGTATACCCCCACTTGCTGCCGCGGGACAACCCCTTTAAGTTGTGTGGCTCTGCCCGCAGCCTGGCTTTTATATGTGCAGAGTAAGGCCTCTTGTCCATGGCCGTGACTGAATATTGCTAGCGATATTCCGCAGGGAGGAGAGCTGTCAGCTCTCCGCTCTGGGCCAATCTGACATTATGGAAAGCGTTCAGTGCATTACCCACGGACGGATTATCGCCACGGGGAACGCAATGAACCATCGCCCGTGGACAGGAAATGACCAGATAATTTTTAGCAGTTTTATGCATGGGATGGTTTAACCCCTTAACTACTCAGTGTCTGTATGGAGGGGGGATCACGAGCCAATCCCGCTCCATACAATGCGGGTGCCGGCTGTTTCTCACAGCTGGTAACAGCCGCCATCACCTATAGTGTGCCTAGTGATGGAAAAATGAAGGTGGGGATCTTCTGTGTGTAACACGAAGAAACAGTGCGGCAGCAAATAATGGATCACCATACACAAACTTAATAATTCAAACCACACCACCAAACTATGTACACATATATACATGTACAGTGTAGTCATGGTCCTGCAGAAATTAATGCCAAGATACCAACAAAAGACCAAATGTAGTGTGCAAGAAAGCCACCTCATTAAGTCTAAAAGGTTCTAATTAGAGATGAGCGAGTAGTGCCTTAGCCGAGTATCTCCCCGCTCGTCTCTAAAGATTCGGGGGCTGGCGCGGGAGAGCGGGGAGGAACGGAGGGGAGATCTCTCTCTCCCCCCCCCCCCCCCCCCCCCGCAACTCACCTGTCACCCGCGCCGGCTCCCGAATCTTTAGAGACGAGCGGGGAGATACTCGGCTAAGGCACTACTCCCTCGAGTAATGTGCCTTAGCGAGTATACTCGCTCATCTCTAGTTCTAATGGGCTTCATCAGGTTCATCAGTAACTCAGCGTTGTTATGATATACCACTCAGAGCACAGAGATAAAGTGTATCCAGCAACTAGCAGAAGGCTATCACAGCAGATTAAATAAATCACATGTTACAATGTGATGTCTGAGATATAGATAGTAGCTGGCAGGCAAAACATGCAACAGAAACAGACAAATGTTGTTCAGGAGCCCTACGGCTCATCAAAATGACTGGCTCAGGCATGATGAACCTTGCCATACCAGAAGCCCAGTTGACGCATGGTGGTGGTAATTTTCTGTAATTTGTGTACAAGCCTTACCTCCGGCTATATTTCTATGTTGCCAATCCCTTTGACTGTTGCTTGATTCTGTGATTTTCTTGCTTTTACATGATCGCAGAACTCATCACTGAATTCCAATATTCTTGTTATTCGCATTATGCCAAATACACTGACATGCCAGAAGAACTAACATAGTGTACAACCCCCTTCTAGTCTGGTGAAGAGGAGCAACTCGATGTAGTATCAAATGCACAAGTGGCCGGAAGACGTCTGCAGGATATTGAGTCACGTCGTCTGGATAGCCACCCATAGATCTATAGTATTTGTAGGTGTAGGTCCTTGGTTACGATTGAACCTCTCTTCCAGGTCCTATAAATGCTCAAATGGGCTCATGTTGGAAGTCCAGAATGCTCCTTGAACCAAGTTGGGCCGGGTGGCATGGTGCATTATCCTGCTTGAATATTCTATCATTGTGGAGGTCCACGAAAGGCTGCAACTGGTCTCCAAGTGGTGAAATGCAGTGGGCATGGGTCAATGATGTGTTTCGGTGGACTAGTGAACCCAACCCATGTCATCAGAACACTTCTCACACCAGTATGTAGCTACCACCAACCTGCACTGAACCTCATTGACAACTTGATTCCATGACTTCATGGGATCAGAACCACACACAAACCCTATTACCAGCCCGAAACAATTGGCCGCGATCATTAAGCACCCATGGGCGGATACTGCACGGTCCACTTTTGGTGATCATGACGTTCTTTCTATGATGTTTTCACACTCCACACGTGACGTTGTAGATTGTGTAATATTAAATGCCTGCACAACTTCGGAAATGGAATATTCCACCCGTCTGGCACTCACTATCAAGCCTCAATCAAACTCCGATTCCCGACACCTTGCCATGAGCACACTGGTCAGTGTTCTACCTCACAAGACAACACCACACAACTTATATAGGCATGGGTGTTCCCAAGCCATCCCCTGAGGTAATGCCACTTCATAATCCATTTATTTACCGCCACTGCATGACTTTTGGCATGTCCGTGAATCCTATAATTTTAACTTCCTTTTTGGTAGTTGCCTAAGCATTTTTCACGCATTGGAATCCACAATTTCCTGGTTCCATTCATTAGGAAGGGTTAATTTGGGCCGGTGCTGTTATGCTGGGGCATCGTTGCTCTCACTTCCCAAGCCTATGTTAGATTGGGTTACTCTTGGCCTTGGTCCGCTCAGGAGTTTTAATAAGGATCTATTTTAAGTACTGGGCAGTCAGCTGCAAGGTTTTGTTAGGGGTGTGAAGAAATTCATAATGTCGGGATCAGAATGGTATCTGCAATGTCCAGCATGTTACATGGTTGGTTATGGGACCTTTCACGGAATTGTCTGCAGGATACAGCAGAGACCTGCAGAATTCAAGCCCCATAGGGATTACATTGTGACGCAGGAATGTCCGCTCGTACTAATTCCGCCCCATTTGAATGGTCTCTCAGTGTTTGTCATGAATTAATTTGAAGATAGATTACTGAAATTTTTTGGGCCACTTATGGAAAAATTTCCAAAAATGAATATGTTGTACATTATGTAAGTATTTTTAGAAGCTCAAACAACAAGTTCCTGCTTGTTCTTGTATTAGGAGACATAGTTGGTTTAGATGCAGTGGATGTTTCGAGCAGTGAGTTAAAGGGGATTTCCAAGACTTAAAACAAAAAATTATAGGCTGAAAATGGGGTAAAATAAAGAAAAAATGTCTACTATTACTCACCTATTCTAGTGCTGGAGGCCCCGGTGGAACCCGCAAGGGATAGTGGGCAGTTATGTGCTGTACATTGTGCATGTGACCACTCAGCCAATCATCTCAGGCTTCAGTAGCCATAGAAAAATCCCCATTGAAGACAGTGATTGGCTGAGCAATCATGTGCACAATGTACGGCACATGACCACTTGCCACTTCTTCCACTTTCTGTGGGCTCCAGCACTGAATGAGGAGCTGCTAGAGAATGTGAGTATCCATTTTTCTTTATTTCACACCATTTTAAGCCCATATTTTTTTAAGTACCAGAAACCCCCCTTCAATCACCAAATAAAAGCAAAGTTCTTGAATTCACTTCCATTTTCAAGATATTTATTGTCTATCAGTGAATGAGAATACTTACTGCTTCAGGTCCTTTTTCACATCATGGTTATGGCCTCTATTTAATGTATATTCAAATGTATACCCAGTTTCAGGACAAAATTTTGTCCCGAGACTGGAGGGGGCAATTTTATCACTTGCTGTTGGTCTTCTGTTCTGATGCCTCTCTGAACCTCTGGTTTTAGGTCGTTTTCAACTGTCCAAGATGGCCAATGCAGTCCTCAGACTACCTAGTCCCCAAAGTACATTGGTAGTGTTAGTCTACCAATGCACTATGCCTGCTCTGAGATTGGCCAACACTGATCACATGATTAGTGCTGGCCAATTAGAGAACAGTGATGGCTAAAAACAGGATCCTGAACCAGGATATCAGAGGGACATCAGCAGAAAACTATGCTAAAAGGTATTATTGTCCCGAAACCAGAGGGCCACTTCAATGGATACCTGTGACGAATGCCATACAGTAGCATCCGTCATCCAGAGGCAAGATTATCAACCTGATTTTTTTTTTTTTATTTCTGGACAACTTGTCTAAAAATCAGGCAGCCAACACTTTTTATGGACCCGTTGGAGGGCCAAAGTAAATAATAAAGATTTATGAGTGATACATAATAATGAGCTCATAAACTGATAAGAACCCTTCAATAGCATTCACTGTTGGCTGTAAAATGATGAGAATTACAATCGCAATGTCCTACACCGCCTTCCAGCTTCAACAAAATCACCAACACGGTCAATTTTTTACTACAGACAGTGAGAAAAAAATTGCCCAATTTTAACTGATTGTCCATCGGGGTCCAACTATAAAAGAAAAAATGCCTCAGAAGAAGCTGAGTTAGCAAAACTTGACTGAGGAATCTGCCATAAGAGCGCCTTAGTTTAAAAGGTGGAAGTTGTTTTATTCTTGTTGTTTTCTAGTAGAATAAATAAGACTTGCTTTTATCTCCTTGCTGTCAAAAGGCGTTATTTCACTAAATTCAGTTTCTGTATTATGACAGTAATTGGTGACTAATGAAGCTTTTACGCGGGACCATTATTGGTCACATTTCCGCGCTCCCGCAGGAATTTGAGCTATAATCGTCCTGTGTAAACGCATGCAGCGACTAAATAAGAATGCAGAAAACTGATTAATGAGCTGTTCAGGGTAAGCACAGTCGATGACTTCTGTTAAAACTGTCTGTTTGCTGTGAATGGCGGCTGAATGGAGAACGCTCCCCGGCCCGCTCCGCCTCCATTCCAGAAGCGCTGTGAGCGATGCCAACGATACTCGCTCCTGTGTGATAGCACAGGATCGAGCATCACTGGGAAGAGCCTGACAGCTCGCCCCATGTAAATGGACAATAAGCGTCCCTTTATAATTAGTTCGCTTATCGTTTGTCCTGCAGTTGAGGCTGGCATAAAAACTAGACGACAATTGGCCCTTGTAAACAGGCAGTCATTAACCTATGAACAACTGCCTGTTCACTGTGAATGGAGGCGGGCAGCCGGAAGCGATCTCTGGCCCGCTCCATCTTCATTTATTGAACGATTCGCTCCTGTGTCAAAGCACTCGACAATTCTTCTGTGCAAAAAGTAGCCTAAGAGCTTCTGCAGATTACCGTAGGCCTATATACACGTGCAAGAGCGTGACGTGATTGCACTGTGAAAGGGGCATTCGCGCACGCATATCCACGTCTTCTACTGTATTTTCCCATGCTGCTAGGCCCGTTCACACCGGCTCAGCCTAATTAGTTCCCGGTATTATCAATTAACATCAGGAAATTACGCAGCTCAGTGCATGATTTTGTGCAGTGTGTGCATTTGCGCAACTCCATAGACTGCAATGGTGCCTTGGGTGCGCAAATGCGCACACAAAAGAGCCTGTACGTGAAAATATAGCGCAAAAATGCTGAATGTAAGGACGCTTTGAAATTAATTGGTTCTATTGTCTGCGGTTTGAGTGAGCGAAAATGCACACAAAATTGCCCATCTGCAGGAGTCCTAATGGTCCTAATTGGCAGATAATCTACCTGTGCTAATGACCCCTAACCAACAATGAACATGTCGGTTGGTGCTTCTTACCTCCCTGTACATGAGCAGATTATCTGCTGTATGGGAAGGACCGATTGTTAACGCAATCAGTTGTCCCCGTGCAGCTCTCACTGATCGGCCGCACATCTCACAGTTTACACAGGATGATCTGCAACAGACCAGCGAGCATTTGTATGCTCACATAAATGAGCGGATCATCAAATAAGAGTTTGCCTGTTAAATGGCTGATCGGTGATCCCTTTAGACGGCCGGTATGTTGGGTGAACAAATGTTTGGAAGAACACTCAAGCCCGATTCACATAAAAGGACTCTAAGAAGCTGATGGTGCCGTTATGAAAGGAAGATTTTGAGGCATGTGTATATATATATATATATATATATACTCACATACTTATGACAAGGCACAGAACTGGTGGAATTAATTTGCACTTAAAAGAATACCACAACAGAAATACAAACATAGATGTGAAGGTTTTATGGTCCCTGAATTAGTGGTAAGAGGCCATCAGGCCAGCTGTGTTATCTGTGTTAAAGATGTCTCATACTTCCCAGTCACACCTGAATCCTTTTGAAGTATTTAACCCTCTGTTGAAAGCGTTAAACACAGATAACGCTGCTGACCTGATGATCTCTTAACACTAATTCAGGGACCATAAAAACCTTCACATCTATGTTTGTATTTCTGTTGTGGTATACTTTTAAGTTCAAATTAATCCCACCCTGTCTGTTCCTTGTCATAAGTATGTGTGTATATACTGTATATGCATGCCATTTCATTATTGCCTTGATGAACGACCCTGTGAGGTCCGATAGCATTAACATCATGTATTTTCATTAACCATTAAAAGGGCTTCCAGCCCCACTGTGAGTCTCCCTGCCGGCAGCGGTCTACTAGCCCTGCTGTCACTATCATCCCCGCTGGGCTTCCATCTCCGCTCTCGACCCCGCTGTCACAGTCCCCGGCACCCTGCCATGTGTCCACTCACGGCCCCGCGGTCAGTTTTCCTGCCGGCCTCACTCCTCTGTGCTCCCGACTCCGCTGTCACTCTCCTCCCCGCCAGCCTCCAATGGATGGATAGATGGCCAGCTCACACCTCCGTCCCCCGCCGGGTCTCAGCCGCTGTCTTCTGCTGCCGCAATAGCCGCTGTCTTCAGCTGCGCTGGCAAGGTGGAGTCAGCCACTGTCTTCTGCTGCTGGATGCATCATGCCACCTCCGTCGCCACACCGGGTGTCAGCCACCGCTATCTTGTAGATTGATCCATGGGGAAGTCAGCCGATGTCTTCAGCTGCGCCGGCCGGCAAGTAGCAGTGGGGATGGGACAGCAAAGGCCAGAAGCCAATTGGCAGCTAGGGGCGTGACCGGGGCGTTACTTCCAGCTAAGGCCGGCCAACCCCTAGCTTCCGGTGTCAACATATTGCACCAGTACCGATAAGCTTAACAAACTTTATTCCCAACCACTGTCCCATGTAAATTTGCTCGTGATCAGCCGATAAATGAGCAAATGCTGGTTTATCAGCTAATTGAATTTTTTTTAGGTTAGGGCTACAGATTGACATGTCGCATGAAAGTCACACAACTGTTTTAAAGTCGTGATTTTGCTATAAAAAAAACCCCTGCAAAATCACAGGAAAGTTGCAGTTGGCACCTGCAACCAAAATTGATTTTTCCTGACTGTCGTGTCACGATCGTATTAGGTCAAAATGTTTTATTGACATGACGAGGCTTCAGGTACCAAGCTAATGCCAGTTGATTGTTGCTTTTCGGTACCATTGTAACCTACTGTACGGTAATACCTCTTTTACACAGGCTAAGAATCTGCAGGGAGCTATTATGCTAACTTGTTAGGGTACTTTTTCTTACTTCTCTACAGGCGGATTATTGACTGTTGGTCTGTGGTGCATCACAGACATCCACATTCTCATTGATGTTCTCATTTGGGTGTTGTACTATCACCCAATAATCAAGGACTGTGGCTGTTTCTTTTTGACTACTTATGGATGTCACAGTCAGACCACAGTACAAGGTTCTGGCTCCGCTCTTGGCCCTCTTTTCTTTTGAACCAACTTCTCAAATTGGTGTTGCAGAGATACAGAGTCTATAGAAGGCTTCGGGCAAAACTTTAGGCAACAAATCGCTAGAGAGGCATGGCTTCTGCAGCGTCCAGGAAGAAAGCAAAGTAGAGAAAATAACCTTGTCATGAGGCTGTACCATCTCCTCATTATGGGTGGCTAGGAACCTGACCTCGTTACCACAAAAGGAGACCAACAATTAGTAACCAAGATTAACTTAAAGGGGTTGTCCCGCGGCAGCAAGTGGGTCTATACACTTCTGTATGGCCATAATAATGCACTTTGTAATATACATTGTGCATTAATTATGAGCCATACAGAAGTTATAAAAAGTTTTTTACTTACCTGCTCCGTTGCTGGCGTCCTCGTCTCCATGGTGCCGACTAATTTTCGCCCTCCGATGGCCAAATTAGCCGCGCTTGCGCAGTCCTGGTCTTCTGTTCTCTTCTATGGAGCCTTTCGTGCAGGATGCCGGCTCCGTGTAGCTCCGCCCCGTCACGTGCCGATTCCAGCCAATCAGGAGGCTGGAATCGGCAATGGACCGCACAGAAGAGCTGCGGTCCACGAAGACAGAGGATCCCGGCGGCCATCTTCAGCGGTAAGTATTGAAGTCACCGGAGCGCGGGGATTGAGGTAAGCGCTCCGGTAAGCTTCCTTTACCTCCCTGCATCGGGGTTGTCTCGCGCCGACCGGGGGGGGGGGGGGGGGGGTTGAAAAAAAAAAAACCCGTTTCGGCGCGGGACAACCCCTTTGCGGCGGATCACTCCGATAGAAAAAAGAAGTCCACACACGGTATTTTCTTAACGAGAACTGGGAACATTAGAGCCTGTCCGTTTACTTAAACTCTTGAAATTAAAGTCAATCAAACATTCTTTGTACAAAAACAATTTGCATTGTTGAAGCAGGGATGATTCTCGGGGTATTTGTATATCCACAGTCTAAGTTATCTGTCAGATCTCTCTCCTGGCAAAACTCTCTCTCCACTGTCATACACTCACTTTTTCCTCGGCTTTCATTTCCTCTGGATACATGCGGTACTTGTACTGTACTCCCATGTGCTTCTACCATGTCCGGGCTTTCACTCTCTTTAAGGTTAGCAATTATATGGACGGTTCCTGGAATGGCTGGGCTCTGGCTTGAGCGAAGGACCATCTCTCCGCTTCCTTTATCTCTCTTCTCTCAACTCCCTTCTCTCCTGTTACTCTTTTCCAACTCAACTCTCTCTCGTCTCACTACTAACTACTCACCAATAGAGATGAGCGAACGTGTCCGTAACGGACACATCCGCACCCGGACACCGGCTTTAGCGAACACTGGAGTGTTCGCGCGTAAGTGTCCGGGTGCCGCCGGGGGGCGGGGAGATGCGCGGCGGCGCGGGCGGCAGTAGCGGGGAACAGGGGGGAGCCCTCTCTCTCTCCCTCTCCCCCCCACTCCCCGCCGCACCCCCCCGCGCTGCCACGGCGGCCCCCGAACTTTTTCGCCCGAACACCGAGGTGTTCGCAAAGTTCGGTGTTCGGGCGAAAAAGGGGCGGGGCCGAACGTGTTCGCTCATCTCTACTCACCAACTAACTACAGACACCCCTCACTTAAACTATCACATCACAGGGACACAGACCAATCATCAGCTAGACAGATAGATACATTTTCCAGACATGACCAGACATTAACCATTTCATGCCCTCCAGCAGCAGAAAGCTCGATCAAGGGATAGTCCAGTGTTTGACGTGTTTGCACAAGATGTTGGTTGGTCGAATTGCACGGGATTTTAGCAGCAGCCATTGGGAGCTGAGGAAACAGACATCCGTTCAATCTTCCACCAGATTTACGCCCTGAGTCATTCCTTTTTTTTTTCATTCAGCGCCTATATCCGCCTTCTGGAGAACTATAAGGTACATTAGTATAGTTGCAGACATAGATAGAATTGCTATTTGAGGGTCTGAAAAAACAGTATGTTCTCACAGCTTACCTTGTGGTTTTTGCTGATTGCCCACTCCGTCATCTGCCACTCTACCCAGCCCTCATATAGCCAACTCATGGGTTTCATTCAAATGGGGCTTTGAGACAAGGTAACATAATCAAGGTATTACCAAAGCCTGGAGCAATCCCAAAATGTTTGCGGTGAACTGGAACTAAATATAGTTTAGAAACAAGTTTCATATTTAATATATGGGGTAGGTTTACCCGACGCCGAAATATTTAAAGGGAGCCCATCACCAACTATAAGCACTGTAAACTAAGTTATGGTGCTTATAGTTTAGGTGATGTGGAGTCTGGGGAGCCTCTTTTCATACTCACCTGGTCCCCTTTTTCTGAGGTGTCCCCCTGGTGCCGTCATAGTATGAATGGCAAGCGTGAGTGGGAGTTTGTGGGCACAATCTTCTGAAGAATCAAACTGGCTGTGCGCATATTGACTTTGCCAGTGGGCACTGCAGGAACGGGGGATCAGATAAGTGTAAGACAGTGCTCTCTGGACTTCATGTCACCTGACCTATAAACTTAGTTCATGGTGCTTATACTTGGTGACAGGTTCCCTTTAAAAATACTACATGTATAACACTTCCCTTGTGTATTGCTACTGTGTATTATTGGCCATTATAGCTGAATTTGGGGGATCTCATCTGGAACCACCAGGATTAGTTATCCACAAAAGACATGTCCACTGAAGGTCCATAGGGGTTTTCTCACCAGTATACCAGCAATATCCAACCGTTGGAGGTACAACTATTGGGACTCCCACTAACACTAAAAACAAAAAGGCTCCTTGCAACATAGACTTAGGAATCATTCCCACGGCACGTACAGATTCCGTGTGGGGAATCTTTTTTTCATAGTTTGCTATGGAAGGTTATTGCTGCGGAATCCGGAGGTGGACGCTCGCACCAGATTCCGCGGCTAAAATATGCCCGTGTGCATGAGGCCTTAGAAATCATTTACATGGGCGTATTTGCGTTGCATAATAGGCAGTGACTAGAACCCACTTGTTCACATGTGCATATGTTCGATTGTGCATGTGTATTACGCACCGCAATAGTTCAATAATTCATTGAAGTGAATGGGCCGACACAAATACACAGTGAATACAACGGGAAAATGCAAATACGCAGGATAACTGCACTTTTTAAAACCTTTTGACATGTCAGAGCGATATGTCAAAAGTTTTGATCAGTGGGGATCCAGATGTTAAGACCTCTGATCACTGAACTATAGGCTGCTGGACTGAGCACTGTACTCCCTGCAGTTCAATAATCAGAGGTCTTAGCATCTGGATCCCCACTGATCAAAACTTTTGACTCGAGGACTGTGCCCCTGCGGCTGTCTTCTTTGCCTGTTGGCTCCTCTCAATAGCTGAAGACCAACAGATAGATGTTTATAGAAGTCTATGTGTCTGTCTTTAGCTGCCAAGAGGACAGGCAATGAAGACAGCTGTAGGGGCACAGTGCTCAAGTGAGCGAGTGCTGCACCCCCTTCATTTTAGCTATCAGCGGGAGTCTCAGCACCCAGACCCCCAGTGATCTAAACTTTTGATATGCTGCCCTGAGCTGCTAAAAGTTTTTAAAAAGTACAGGGAAGCTGCTTTCACATCTGCGCTGGAACCTCCGTTCAAAGGTTCCGTGGCAGATCCGGCATCTTTGGATACAGCAGCAGACAGTCTTTGGAAATGAAAAGAGCGCTGCGCAGGCTGATTGCATGTCAAAATCCACATTAAGGGCGCCTACCCACTTGCGTTGCTGATTTTCGCGCGTTTTTTGCACGTTTTCCACGGCGTTTTTTGCAGCCCTCCATTGACAATCATAGGTGCATTAAGAGAAAAATAAGGAGACATATGCAACTGACAGTTCCTATGTGAAAAAACCCCACGAAACGGAAAGAAAAACCCAGATGGACAAGAACACATTCTATACTAATTGCTCTTGAGAAAAAACGCAAAACATCACAGGAAAAAAAATCGCAAGTGGGTAGGCACCCTAATGGTGTGGATTTTGACAGACTTTCTGATGCGGAATGTTCAACTGCGGACAATCCGCAGCATTTCCGCTACATGTGAACATACCCTAAAGGAGTTTTCTGGAACTAAGATATTCATGACCTATCCTCAGGATAGGACATCAATATCAGATTAGTGGGATTCCTTCACTCAGGTGAGCACCGCAGCCACTTCGACACATGAATGTGATATCACAGGCCTAAGATGAGGCTGAGGCATTCACCCAAGCACCATGGGCCGATGGGGGTCCCGAGCAGAAGATGCCCACTGATCTGATGACCTATGCCAAGGATAGGTCATCAATATCTTAGATCCAGAAAACCCGTCTACATGAATTAAACGGATCTTTCGTTGCAGAAATGCTTGCAACAAATCTACCCCCTTATGAGCAGGATGATAAGGAAAATAGACAAGAGTGGCGGTGGGGACTTCAAGTTCCCCGCAGTTGTTCTCCACCAGCAGAATACAGAGAGCATTTATGACTATGAGCAGAGAGGATGTGACATTGTTCTGTCTTGTCTGCTGACACCGCCAAGAAAGCAATGGTCGCTGCGGTGAAACCAGAACTCTAACCATCAGGATATGCTTGGAGTTGTAATTTCAGGACTGCCGGAGCGTAACAGCATGCAGATCGCTCTACTAATAACTATGCCATGTGTGTTCTGGACTCTGGAAGGACTGTACCCGACACTGCGCCCGCGAGGGATGTTGCACTCACTGTGCCATAATCAGCTACATATTTTCCCGAAGCGTGTTGGTAATATCTTGCTGTCAAGAGTCATTTGGCTTATGCCACTTGTACATGTTCAGGTCACCAAGGACAAATCACTAAAATATGGCTCCAGCATGCGCTGATTAGCATGAACGATCTGCCAGATGGAAGCCGAGGCCTGCTAAGTTGTCAGTGGATTATTCCTAATACTCCTTTCTGGCTTGTCCTAAAGTCATGGGTCCGCCTGTGCATAACTTACCCTATACTTGTATATTTGGGAACGGCATGCAAGGTCTCATTAAAAAAGCAGTCGTACGTTTTTTGGTGTGAGACGAAAATACAACCCATTATTTGCAATGGAAGTATTTATATTGGCGATTTTTTTTTCTCGCATCGATGCTGTGAGATGAAAAATCACAGCAGGATCTACTTTCCAGTGAGTTTCTCATGAGAATACAGCATGCAGTTGTGCAGTTTCCCAGACATCGTACAGCAAATGAACGGAGTGACTGTGTGCTGTGCGATGCGAGTTGTGTCCAAGAATGACGGCGCATCTCGCCCTCGCACGTGTGAATGCACCCTTAGGGTATGTTTACAGGCTGTGGATTTCAGTGTGGATCCGCACCAAAATCCACAATATATTTTGTGCTGTGACTTTTGGTGCAGATCCTCGGCAGATTTCACCCTTTCAATTTAAGGGGTAAATTCCACTGTGGTTCCGCGCCAAAATCCACTCCAATGTTGAGGATTTTGGTGTGGTTTTTGACACTTATTAGACGCAGATTTCGGTACAGATTTTCTGCAATGGAAAATTTGCACCAATTCCACTACGTATGAATGTACCCTCCTGAAAGGGCTGTGCAGATTGGCTGAGGGCTCAGCCAATAGCAGCTACTGCTTAGCTATTGGCTGAGCGCTCAGCCAATCACACATAGCCCTTAGCTATTCATTCATGAATAGCTAAGATATAGCGGGGATAAAGCAAACTCCTGCCACAGCTGTCACAGCTGTGGCAGAAGTCCCCGGCATTCTCCATCTCTTTTCAATGGGGCTAGCGCTGCTGCCGCTGGCCCCATTGAAAAGACTGGCGATATGCCGGCGTGATGCTGATATCCCGGCGTCATGCCGATTTTTTTCTCGCACTGCGATGCGAGACTTTAACTTTACTCTCGCATCGCAGTGGAGAAAAAAACACCAGTGGGTGTCTACCCTTATTGTCAGGCAGACGGATGTGGATCTGCCTTGCCACACACTGGTTTAGCCTTAGGCTATCTTAGGTGACAGTACCTGCAGAACCCCGGTTTTCACACTTGACCCATCTAAGTGGGGTACCGGCTTTGCTGCGGGGTCCCCATGCCATTACACACACGGATAGTCCTTATAATGTGGCTGCTGACACTGCACTTAGCCGAGGCACAGTACTTGGAGGTCTGACCAGGAGCGTAGTCGTGAAACAGGCTGTAGTCAGGGCTGGTGGCTCAGGTGCAGTAGCAAAGTCCAAGTTGAAAGTCAGGATAGGCAATAGGCAGTAATGCAGTCCAGAGTCATGATCAGGGAGCACAGAAGTCAGAATAGTCAGGCAAGGGTCAGAACTAGAACAAACAGGGGCTTTGCCACAAATTGCTGTATGATGCCAATTGCTTAGGCATCCACTCTAGGGTGTGAATGCCTAATATAGTAGATACTGGTTGATCATTGGCAGGGAAAAGAATTAGGAAGCGTGCATTGGCCCTTTAAGATAGGGGGTGGGAGTGTAGTGGCCCAGTGGGTCCTACAGAACATTCACAGTACACTTGTTCTGTCTCACCTGTCTGTATGCCGTCCATGGATACAGAAGGTGTCATCTGTGGGAGAGACCCTCTGTCTCCCCTTTTGCTCTAAGTATAGAGCTCAACCCTGATGTCAGCTGGTCTCTCATTGGCTGACAGTCAGGTTTAATCTTACTGGTGCAGAGCCCAAGGGCAGGAAGCAAAGATACAAGTCCCTATGCAAGAGTGCGAGAAGAGAGAGAGGTTATAAAAGGAAGTGACGCAGAGCAGTTAGGCAGACTCAGCCAGGAGTGAGTGAGGAGAGGTTGCAGTTCCGTAGTCAGAGAGGAGGAGTAGTTCAGTGTGTGATCGTTACCCATGGTAGAGTGTGGTGATCAACTCACTCCCTTGGCATCCCGCAGCACAGAAAACAGAAGATCCTTTCTGAGGTCCATCTTCATCTAACAGTGAGTTATAGCTACCCAGTGAAGTCAGAACCAGGATTAGCCCTACAGCCACTTGTCCCTCTGCTTCATAAAATTCTACAGTCAAATCTAACTAAATTGTTCCATCTAAATTCACTAGGGGGGAAATTGTCTAGTAAATCAATCTTCAGGAAAATAAGAGAGAGCGTTGAAGTCAGAGTATCATCAAGTCAATACTGCTGTATATTGCCTGCTTAGTACTACATCCTTGTATACCTGGTATATATACGTCTACAGAAAATTGTGAAGTTAACCTGTTGTTGCAAAATACCAACGTTAGTAAATCTGCTCACTCTCAGATTGCTAAACTAAGCTGGATTTGTCTGTGTTATTTCTGCGGGATATCATCTGGAGTTTCCAATTAGGGCTCCTTCCCACGGACGGATTTCCGCCGCGACATGCTCTATTTGCCGCGGGTGTACGCAGTGAATGGAAGCTGTCCGTCACGGTATCTTCCGCTGTAGCACAGTGGAAGATAGCGTGAAACCGCTTCCCCGCATACTGCAGCCATGTCATATGACGCGGCCGGCGTGTCACATGATGCTACGGCGCGTCACGTGCTCTATTGCGCATCTGCGCCAAAGCGTCATGCGGGATGTAGGACGCCGGATCCGCAGGTAAGTATTGGGATCTCTGGGGGGGGCGCCGTGACGGGCTCCGCCGCGGAATTCCGCCAGCCTTAGAGTGTGGCGTTACCGTGACAAGGAATAGGCCTCTGGCCATACATACATACCGGTAAGTCCATTGGGGTGTTACAGGAGCATGTGCAAGCCCAACAGGCAAAGGCTTGGGAGTAAGCAGAGATGGAAGAAAACCATGCAACAGGTGGCAGTGTCTGACCACAAGTCCCAGAGCAGGTGATTACAGCACCATGACAATTATTTTAGTGAACACACTAGTAATAGTGCCCCCTGCTACGTGTGTGTGGGCAAATGAGAACCGGGCCCATATGAACGTGACCCAGAATGATAGGGAACACCAGGTGAAACTACCACACACAGATTAACACCTCCTCCCTATCTTCTACTAGGGTAAGTGACACTGACCTACCTGAGCGGGGACATCACCCCAATAAAGGGCGGCCCAGTGGTCTAATTGCACACCCAAAACACATGCTTGTGAATGAACCCTGTATATTGCACGTGTAAATTTTGCGCACGTGTGAGGGAGCCCACCTGCTTAAGGCTGGCTGTCCACTGGTGCTGCAAAGTCCCGCGGCAGAGATCTGGCCGCCGCCCGGGAGCAGGTGCCGCACACGAATCTCCACCGGTCAGCCTAATCTAATAGATAGGCTGACTGCGGAGAATGGGGGCAATTCGCAGCGTGCTGCAAATTGCCCGCCGCGAGCGGAGAATCACAACGATTCTCCGCTCGTGGACACGGAGCCGGCGCTTTCCATAGCAACACTATGGAAAGCTTCAGACTGCGAGATTCACCGGCCGGCAATATACGGTCATGGACAGGGGGCCTTAGACTGAATGCACACGGGCGGATTTGCATTGTGGAATCCGGAGCGGGCGTCCGCCTCTGGATTCCACAGCAAATACCGCCCATAGCATGCTATGGCAAAACGCGTTTTCATCTACACGAGTGGAAATCGATTGCAATTTTCCGCACACGGAGGAGAAATCGCAGCATGCTGTGATTCTGTGCGGACTCCGCACAGATGGCTTCCATTGAAGTCAATGGAAGCTGTCCATCCTGCATCCTTCCGCAATCATCATTGCGGAAAGATTGCAGGATCCGTGTCATAGCCTAGCGATGGCGCGGCATCACCTGTACGGCACATGTACATCGGCGAGCCTGGTCTCAGCTGAATTTTTTTTACTAGCCATTTGGCCTTTGGACTTGATTAGTGGCTAGCTGGGAGCCGGACCTAAGAAGAGCCCATCTGGGTGAAGGGAGGCAAGAATGGAAAAAAGAAACTGAGGATAGCTGCGGCAAAGCTGCAACCGCAGAGCCATGCAGCCGCCCCGCTGATTCTATCCCGCGACAAGTTCCCTTTAAGGAATTGCTGCATAAGCAGTTGACTAATGTGCGGCCCCTGCTCTCCTAATCCGGGAGGGTGGCTGCTTTGCGGCTCGGCTTTGTCTGCGCTGTAACATTCTCCTACTTATCTCCTTTTGAGTTCCAATCCATTGTTACAAGGCCTTTTAGGATATTCTGTGCTGAATGTGACATGTTGCGGGAGGAAACCTCTGCACATCCACATCTAAATTATCCATCAGAGGGATCAGAGCCGCCTCAGCGCCGGCTGTAATTAGTCACAGTACTGCTGCCTATTCTTGTCGCCCAGACCCTGCCGGATTTAAATTGGTATTCCCAAGCGGCATCTTCCAGCGAATGTTCGCAAAATCAAAGTGACCTTCTTAAGATCTGACTGACAGCCGTGAGGGTGACCTGCGCACATTCCTATCCGAGCGGCATCAAATAAAAGCTACAAAGCCAAGGCGCCTCTATTACAGCTTGTTCTCTGCAAAAATAAAAAAAATAGGCCGACAGCGCCAAAGGTGAAATGTGAGCCCTCCAACATCTTCTATGTGTTCTCCTCCCCCGATTCTTAATTATATACAAAAATATGACGATACGGAATTAAAGGCAACACGAAGGAACATGAAAGACATAATGGAGTTATCTATACAGCATGTCATATGCGCAGCGTGGGCCACACAGAGGGGTAGCCCGCCATCACGCTTTTATGAAAGCTTATGAAAACGAAATATGGCTTTTTTCCCGTAGCAACCAATCACAACGCAGATTTCATTTCTTATGCTGCTGAGGTAAAATGAAAGCTGCGCTGTGATTGGTTGCTATGGGCAGAAAAAGGCAGATTTGTTGTTAGACTGCTTTCATAAGAGTGGGGTTGTGGGCTACTTTTCCGTGGCCCACCCTGCACAATAGCACAGTTATCAACCTTTAATATTAAATATATATCACAATTCTGTACCCCTCACTAGTTATTTGCACATGGGCCGCATCCTAAAACCGATAGCCATCCTACAGTAACCCCATAAATGGTGCCCTAAGGTCGGCTAAACACGGGAGAGCCGGATGGCCTTGACCTCGGCCAGCGACCCTGCGTACCTGCAAAATCTGTATTGCGGATGACCGCAGAAGCTCGCTGCTGGTTATGTGCAGTACAGAATAAATTTTTAAAAAATCGTATATTCCGTGTCGTCGCTAGACAATGATGCGGGTACCCGCGGCCTATCCGTAATGTCAGTTGTGGATGGGCTGTGGGTCAGCCGACCTCCGCTGATTTCAAATCGGAGTCCGCAGCAAAATGGAAGCAATTTTTCCTTCGCTCACGGAATACGCAATTTGTTTCCGCGAATGTGAAAGAAAAAGCGAAAGTACTTACCTTTTAATGCGTGCGATTTGCAGCGGATCCTCCGTGTGGATGTCGACCGCAGATTCCGCAATTAGAATCCGATCGTGTGAAGCGTGATTGCGTGTGCCTTAGCTCAATGTTGTTTGCCATGTAAATTTGGCTTTTTGTGCGTGTGTCGGTGCATTTTATGTTACGTTTTGCACCCGCAGGGTATGTTCAATTGCGCGCGGCAATAAGATGCACCGATTGAAATGGTTAATTAGTTCCAGACAGAGGCGTAACTTGAAGCTCCCGGCCCCCGATGCAAAACTTGTAACAGGAGCCCCAACTATAATGCTTTACTCATAGTACTGGATTGCCTATATGGAGAAGAGATGCCTTATGGGCCCCCTAAGACTCCTGGGCCCGGGTGCAACCGCATCCCCTGCATCCCCTATAGTTATGCCCCTGGTTCCAGATGTGTTCTTTTTCCAGCAGTGTTTCACACTCCTCCTTGCATTTGTGTATTTGTGTAACCCCCCCCCCCCCAACACACACACCCATTGACTTCTATGGGGGACGTATCAATGGGTTGAAATCAATGGGTTCTATTCACTGCGCATATTTTGCATGCGTATTTTGAGATTAATCACAGTCCGATATTGCGCTCGCCAACATGCGATTTCCCCGCGGATACGAGGTGTTTTTATCTCAAAATGCCTCTTATCACTTCGGGGAAGCAGTGATCCTCCTCTGTGGCTGTCAGTTGCAGTGGAGAATTGCTGAGTTTTTCCCTTTGTTTTCAATGGGGAGATCTCACATCGCACCGCGTATATATCGCACATGTACGATACGATGCAAGAGCACGCCCAAAGATAGGACATGATGTGATTTTTTTCCATCATGTGTATAACCCCATTCAAAATAGGGTTCGTGCAAGATTTGTGCGTCTCGCAATGCGCAAATCTCGCATGATTTACTCGGATGTGTGAAAGCGGCCTTAGCCTTTCTTTTTAAATAGGAGGTTCA
Source organism: Eleutherodactylus coqui (assembly GCF_035609145.1). Classification (NCBI taxonomy): domain Eukaryota; kingdom Metazoa; phylum Chordata; class Amphibia; order Anura; family Eleutherodactylidae; genus Eleutherodactylus; species Eleutherodactylus coqui. The sequence goes on from NC_089842.1 coordinate 36,285,494, forward strand.
GCAGGTGGTATAAATTAAATGTTTCATTATAGGCGTATTTGCAGGGTCAAAATTTGCGCGCGCAATGCACAGAGAATAGAACTTATTGATTTCACTGGGATTCTTTATATTTCCGTATTTTGGGTACTCGTTTTGCTTGTGTAAAAAAGCAGCATGCTCTACTTTTCTGTGCATTTGCGCACCATAGATCCCCACATAAGTCAATGGGGGGGGGGGGAGGGTGCACAAATGTGCAAGTAATACGCAACGTGGTGTGTAATATGCTGAATAAAGAATACATCTGGAACTCATTGGACTAATTAGACGTTTCAGGTGGTGCGTTCACCAAATGTATATGTTTTATTTTTGTACCATGTTGCTAAATAAATATTGATTCTGGCAATGTTTTTTTTTTCCATGCCCTTCACCATGCATGATAATGAGCATATTTTTATAGTACGGATCGTATTGAACACAGCAATACCTAATATGTTTATGTTCCTTTTTTCATAATAAAGAGGATTTTGTAAGATAAATGTGCTTTTGTAACTTTTTTTTATTAGACTTTTTTGGCCATTTTAGGTCCCTTGCAGGGACTTAAAATGCAATTGTTCGATTGCTAATGTAGTGTAATATACTTTCGATATCCTTCCTATCAGACCCTACTAGAGGCAAGGTCTAATAGGCTGACTAGGGCCCTTTTACACAGGCTGATAAATTGTTCAGATACCCACCCACATCCAGTGGGAATTTGAATGGTGTAAAGCCTCATGCCGACGGCCGGGTCGGATTCCAACTGTGAAATATTGCAGCGGAATCAGACCTGGTGCCCCCCAGAGACCCTATACTCACCTGTCCGGGTCCGCCGCGAGTGTCTCGCCCTGCACGCAAGCGCAGTGTAGTACATGACGTGTCGGTGGGGGTCTGTGACGCGCATTCCCGTGATACTCCGCAGTGCCCACAGCGCGGAATATCGTGGGACGGACGGCTTCCATTGACTGCATTGGAAGCCGTCCGTGTGATTTTCCACACAAAATAGAACATGCTGCGATTCTCCTCTGCGAGCGGAAAATTGCCGTTTATTTCCACTAATGGGCAGGGGAGAATCATTTAACATAGCATGTCTATGGAAGGACATTGCTGCGGAATTTGCGGTGGGCGCCTGGCCATGAATTCCGATAATCTGTCCATGGGCATTAGCCCTAAAGGCATGCCCCAACTGAATGATGAATGAGAATTTATTCTCTTCTCATTCGTCAATCACCTTCTGCATACAGAAAACTGGACAGATTGAACCGTGTAATCAAGCAGTCAGTCACTTATGAACGACTGCCTGTTTATTGTGAATGGGGGCGGGCGAGTCGGAACAATCTACATCCTGTTCTGCTTCCATTCACTAGCAATGATCTTTCCTGTGTAAAAGCACAGAAATTATTATTGCTAGGATGACCTGTATTGCATCTTACACCCAACTGGTTTTCCTGTATAAGAGTGCTTTCACATGGCAGAATTGGAGGCCTTGATCAGGCCTCCAGCTACCATAGAACCAATTGGCACCTCATCTATCAGTGTGCTGATGGGTGACAGGAGGTGCCTGTATTACTGTAGTATGTCTCCACCGTAAATATGGGTTGGCCGGGCTCACATACAGTTAACGCCTAGGTCATACCCAAAGCTGGCAAAAGATCATGATTGGCGGAGACATACTACACTAGTACCACTCAGTACTAGTAGGCTGCTCCCAGCCCTCCTCCTTATCCTGAGCAGTGCCGAAGTGTCAGCCCTCCGCATCCTGAGCTGTGCAGGAGTGTCAGCCCTCCGGTTCGGCACTGGTCGGGAGGAGTGGCCGTGTAAGGGTTGTGCTGGCTGGATCTGTTGTACCACATAGGTTTCTAGTACAGCCCCACAGGTGTGGAATGATTGAGCTGGCTGGGTGTGGTGTTCTCCTACTAGCCAATCACCACTGGTCTGTTTGCAGTTAAATATCCGCCCTCTGCCTGGTTGGTTTGGTTCTGCCAGGAAAAGAATATACCCCTGTTGATAGTGTACAGGTTATCGCCGAGTTTATTGCAGCTCGAACAGCTCTTCTTATAAGCATAAGGCCGGCTGTCCACGGGCGATGCGGTATCCCACGGCGAAGCTCCACCGCGGGAGCCGCTGCCTGGGAGCAGGAGCCGCTGCCGAATCTCCGCCGGTCAGCCCTATCTAATAGATAGGCTGACCGCGGAAAATCGTGGCAATACGGTCATACGTGTTATTCTAATACTAGAAAATCAACAGTCTTTATACTGATGAGCGAGCATTGCCCTTAGCGAGTACCTGCCCGCTCGGGAGCAAGGATTCGGCTGCCGGCGGCGGGCAGGGAGCTGCAGGGGAGAGCGGGGAGGAATGGAGGGGAGATCTCTCTCTCCCTCTCTCCTCCCCCGCTTCCCCCTGCTGACTGCCGCAACTCACCTGTCACCCGCGCCGGCAGCTGAACCTTCTCTGCCGAGCGGGGAGATACTCACTAAGGACAATGCTCGCTCATGTCTAAACAGTAGGATCAGGAACAGTTTCCCTCACAGCTGTATATGTGTGGTCTCCCATGTCATTTTATGCATACACCCGTGGCAATAAGCCCTTAAACTATCAGCTTTTGCGCACGTAATACCAATATCCTGCATACTGTCATCGTGCTGCTCACGCAATGTACACGAAATACGTGCAAAAAAACACGCGGCGTTTCCTATCTTGGCACGCATTATTGGCACGCGTGCATACATGCCAAGATAGGCTATGGGCATTGAATGTACTTGCTGCGTAATACGCCCCCACACACGCTCAGGTGCGCTCTTGGGACAGCGTTGCAGAATATACCACCACTGAACGCCACACTAAAATGCGCGCTGCTAACTGCAGATTTGGATATGGGATTGCCGGCTGGATTTAGCTATTTTCAATTTCGCACCAAAATCCGTACGTTAGCAATGCGGATTTGGGGGCTGAATATTCCGCAGGGGGGCGTATTCCGCGACGCAGAATATCCTATCTTATGTGAATGGCTATGTTCACACTTGTGTTCAGACATTTCCCTGTTTCGTCATGCCGAGGATGGATCTGACGCCACTGACTAGAATATAATCCGCCCGACTCCTGGCGCGCCAAACTATTTTGTGTGGGACCGATTTTTTTAATAGGAAATTAATAGGAAAACAGAATGAAAAAGGAACCAAATAGAAACCATAGCTTCTGTTTTTTTAAATGTATACGGTAGAGAGATTTGTATATATATATACACATATGTCCATTTTGTCTTTTCTTGCCTTTCTACCTTTTGCGCATATAAAAACGTCTTTCTTAAACGTACAACAAAGGCGCCATTCACATCTGCGCCAGAGGGCTTTTTTGGACAGGTACACAACGGACCCCTTATAATCAATGGCGTCTGTTCGGTACTGTTCGTTTTCATTATAAGACGCCTCCGTCCATCCATAATGGAGCAAAAAATCGCCGTCCCCAGCGCAAACGTGAATTTCGCCAAATACAGATGCATTTACACATAGATGCCCCCATGGAGACCCCCATAAATAGCCCCCCATTAGTGGTCTCAGTGAAGCCGTAACCCATAGCAACCAGTCAAAAAGCGACTTTCACTTTCTAACTGGCTTTGGGGAAATCAAAGGTGAAATCTGATTGGCTGCGGGTTTTTTCCCTGGGGCCGATGTACTACGGGGTCACCATGGTAACGGTCAGGCCGGAGCAGCGGGCCAGGCCGAGGGCAGGCTCTCTCCACAGGCCGCCGGCTCCTCCTCCCTTCCCCGCTCCGCCCTCGGCTCCCCCTTCTTCCACCGCTGCCGGTGACTCCCAGGCTCTGGCGGAGAGAGGCCGCTCGATATCCCCGCTCACAGGCCGGAGCTTGTGCACCGAGAGCGGCCGAGGAGCAGCCAGACGGCGGGCTGGACTGAAGAGCGGCTCCGGAAGCGGTGAGTAGGTGAGGCCGGGGAGCCGGCCTGGTCCCGGCTTGGGGCTCCATTGTCTGCCTGCAGCTGGGATAGAGCAGTGTGGCCGGCAGAGGGGAGCTGGAGAGCGGCCGGCGGTGCCATGCTCCACGGCGGGGATATGTGTGTGCCCGGGCAGTGCGGGGGCATGGCAGTACTCGGGGGGTCGTGTGCGGTACCTGTCCTGTGTGCACTGTGTGTGTGTGTGTACATGTACGAGGCATGTCCTGTGTGTATATATATATATATATATATATATATATATATGTGTGTATATACATGTACGAGGCATGTCCTCTATATGTGTGTATATTACAGGGCATATACACTAATATATATTTACAGTATGAGTCGTGTGTGTGTGTGTGTGTGTATATAATGTATTATCATATGTGTATACGGTGTGTAAGCCTATAAGCATGTAATATATGATATATCTCCTGTGCATAAGCCTATATACACACGTGTAAGTCATGACCCGTGTTTGTATACCAGGATGGTGCATATTATATACGCACAGGGCCATAACATATATATTACAGTATGAGTTATTACCCTGTTTCCCTGAAAACAAGACCTACCCACACACAAGACCTATCCGGATGGTGCATATAGTATACACACTGGGTAAGACGGTCTCATATTTAAATTTTTTTTTTTTGCTCCAAAACATTCCTTTTTTTTACTCAGGGCGGAGTTGAATTGTGGGAGACCCATGCGGACGCCCCACAGCTCATAGAGAAACATGGGCGTCCGCAGCTTAATTAGGCCTCATGCCCACGGCTGGGTCAGATTCTGCCTGCGAGATATCTCATTGGTGGCCCCCAGAGACCCCATATTGACCTCCGGATCCGCCGTGAGTGTGTAGAGCCTGACGCGATTTCCCGCGCTACTTCTGCAGTGCTCACAGCGTGGGATATCGCAGGACGGACGGCTCCCGTTGACTGCAATGGAAGCCGTCCGTGCGATTTTCGGCACAGAATAGAACATGCTGCGATTCTTCCCGGTGAGTTGTAGTTGATTTGCGCTCGTGCGCCGGTGAGAATCATTTAACATGGCGTGTCTATGGACGGACATTGATGCGGAATTCGCGGCGGGTGTCTGGCTGCGATTTCCACAGCGATAATCCGTCCGGGGGCATTCGTCCGTAAGCACGCGGATTTGTTGTGCGGACCCAGAAAACAAATCGCAGCATGCTGTATTTCCGTGCAGTTCACGGACAGGTGGCTTCTGATCCGTGGCACGCGGGCAAGCAGGAGTTTAAAATACCCCAAACCCTCCACTGCGCACATGCGGCGGTTGCCGGCGCTTCCGCACACATCTGCAGGAAAGGGAATGAAGACCCGGATGGGTAAGGAGAAGACCTACTGTGGCCGCGGGCAGGGTCGGATATGGCTGCGGGCTCCCACATGCTGAACCGATCCACCCGTGGACATATGGGGCCTTACATGTATAGCTGCGTGGACACCATGGAAAGAGCATCCTACCGCTTATTGTCAGGGAAACTGGGTACACGGGATGATGGACACACGGGTCATGACTCGTACATGCATATACACCGACCCGTGTGTGTATAGTATGTGTTATGTATGGGGCATCTATCTGTGTACCAGTCATGAACTGTGTGTATTCTATCTATATACACTATAAGCAAATATACATGTACAAGACATTACATGTGTATCATCATATATAATATAGCATATATACATGTACGATTCATGACCCATTCGTGGATCTTATATGTAATATCCTATGGAAATCTACAGTGCAGGAAGCGTATATGTGTACGAGTCATGACCTATATATACAGTGTGAGTATTTACATGTATGAGTCATGATGTGTGCGTATACGTTGTATGGTGCTTTCGTTCATGTACATGCCAATAGTATCCTGTATGTTACACACATGTATCCATTTCCTATGTATATACATAGGTACATGTTGGCTCGGGTGGGCCCTTGCATTGGGCCGCACACAGACTGTCTGAGGGCTCCCACACACTCCGCCCTGACTCACACGGACAGCGCACAGACATGTAGTAGCATGTCCCAGATCTCATCTGTGATCCGGACTGGGATACGACATGCAATGCGTTTCTCTTCATGCACACAACTGGTTGTCCATGTCAGAACGTCAATCTGCGTAGCCTCATAGGCTATAATGGGGCCGTGTGCCGCCCGTGAACTAACGCAAACAGCGCACACCCCAACATACAGTAGTGTGCCGGAGGCCTCGCTGACCTTTCTGTGTGTTGGCGTGTTTCATACTTTATTCCTTTTTCCCCATGTACTCGCATGTATCCGTCTCCTGTGTGTGAAGGTCGCCTGCACACCGCCGGATTTTCATTGGGGAATGCGGAGCGGGCGTCCGGCTCCGCAGCAAATACCGCCCCTAGCATGCTATGGCAAAGTGTTTTGTTGTTTTTTTTTTTTTGTTGTTTTTTTCCTTCTTTCATTTGCAGTTTCCACTCGTGGAGGAAAAATCACAGCATGTTGTATTTTTGCGTGGATTTCGTGTGGGTACTTACAGTTGAAGCCAATGAAAGTCGTCTGATCTGCGTCCTTTCTGCACTTGATATTGTGGAACGGTTGCAGATTCTGCGTCCTCACTAGGCGATGATGTGGGAAAAGTAGGAGTTTAAAAAAATCTGTACTGCGCATATCCGACGGCGAGACGTGCGGATTATCTGCAGTACAAGCAGGGGAATGCCGGCCGTGGTCAGTTACAGATTCTGTGCGGGATTCCGCAGGCGGTCTCTCACGGACGGGTCAGATTCTGCACACACCCTCAGTGCAGAAAAAAAAGTCCTGGACAGGTACGCGGACAGGGGCGGATTCCGCTGCGGTTCTTACCCACCCGTGGAGTGGAAATAGAGTCTAAGAAGTTCTACTCACCCGTTCAGTCCGCTGCCACCTCCCCGCCGGGCTCTGTTTGCATGGCTGTTCCCGTATACATGTGACCGCTGCGGCCGTATCGCTGACCTCGGCAGTATATGGCACTGAGGTCTGTGATTTGACTGCAGCGGTATATATGAAGGCACTTCACTGTAAACAGGGCCTTGCGGGGGTACCGGAGTGGCAGCCAACCAGGCAGGGGAGTGTAACGTTCAAGTCAATGTGCAGAGTTTTTTTTTTTTTTGTTTTTGAACTCCTGCTTTTCACACGTCATCGCGGAATCCGTGACTTTTCTGCAACGGCAACTGCGGATGGGACGGCTTCCATTGACTTCAATGAAAGCTGTCTGTGCAAAAGTGGAGCGTGCTGCGATTTAATTTTATTTATTTTTTCCTTCCTTCATCCGCGAGCGGAAACCGCAATTGATTTCCGCTCATACGTCAAGAATCGCTTTTACATAGCATGTTATGGAAAAGTATTTGCTGCATAATCCGGGGGCGGATTCCGCAATTTAAATCCGCCCATGTGCATGAGGCCTTACACAGACTGTTGTAATGCGAGTGTGCACCTAGCCCGTGGTTTGCATACGCAGTGTATAGAACCTATTGATTTCAATGTGTTCATTCACATAATGAATGAATGGTAGCGTGGCTGCATGTATGTTTTGTGCACAAATGCGCACGATTTACACACACAAACAGTATAGTAAAACGTGCATGGGTGTGGGAAAATGCAGTGCAAATGCGGTTACTCCCATGTGACACTGACCTAGTCCTGTAAGTTGCTCGTTGCGGCCTCCATAGACCGGACGCCTTTCAGCACATCCTACTGATCCTCGATCGGATTAAGATCTGAGCAATTTTGAGGCCAAGTCACCATCTTGATCATTATGTTCCTCATCCCCTCCTATGCAGTGTGGCAGGAACATTATCCTGCTTATAGGTGCTACTAGGGATTAGCGCAGAAGGGGGCAGCTGGTCTACAAGGTAGGTGGTACGTGTCACATCAGCATGAATACCAGTAGAACATTGCCCAGAGCATCACACTGCCCCCACCAGCTTGTCGTCTTTCCATAGTGCATTTTGGTGCCATCTCTTGCCCAAGTAAGTGGCACACACCTACCTGGCTGTCCACTTCATGTAACACGTGATTCATCAGACAGGCCACCTTTTATATTTGCTCCATCATCCAGTTGTGATACTCATGTATCCATTATAGGCGATCGCTGCGGCGGACTGGGTCAGTGTTACTCTGACTAGTCTGTGGCTACAAAGCTCCATAAAGTGATACTTTGTGTTTTATCAGAGATACCAGTGACTTTCAGTAGTTTGTATGCTAGCTCTTCTGTGGAGTCGCACTGGATGTGCCAGTCTTCACTGCTCATGCCCTGGTCACTGGACGTCCTGCCTGGACCAGTTTTGGCAGATACTAACCACAGAAATACCTGGAGCGCCTCTCTGGTCCTGGCATTTTCGGGATGCTCTGACCCAGTCTTCTAGCCATCGTACTTGCCCATATTTTCTTCTTCCAACATACCAGCTTCAAGAACGGACTGTTGATTTACTGCCCAATAAATGCCACCTCTGACGGGTGCTATTGTCACCAGATGACCAATGTTCTTCACGTCACCTGTCAGGGGTCTTAGTATTATAGCTGATTAGTATATACTCTGAGCAGAGCTCCGTATGCAGACGTACATTTATAAGCCAGTCGTGTCCTGTGTGTAGGTACATAGACCAGTGTGGGTATTATATCATCCCATGTAGATGTGCCCTAAACAGCGTGTTTATATACAGTGCGTAAGCCTGCTTAAAGGGAACCGGTCACCGGCTAGGAGCACCGTAGGGCAGGGAGGTATTAATTTTTTAAATTTATTTTTTAATACTTGCCTGCGCTATCTGCTATGAAAGTCTGCCTGAGGACCGTGCCATCAGACGTGAGTGTTCGATCGCCTATTGATTTCTATGGCAGCGTGCACACAGCCTTCAGCTTGTAGCCCGATGATGCAGTCCACACAGGTATTGAAAAAACCTCCCTGCACTTACGATTTATGGGAACCTACTCTATGAGCATAACAGCCAGTGACGGGATATGTATGTGTAATATAATATGAGGAGCGTCTTTCCAAAATGAGTCAGGTCTGTTTTTAAAGATTTTGCACCTTATGATGCAGTACAAATCCCTTTGCTTCTGTTTACATGTATGCAAGGCGATATTTAAAGGGGTTGTCCGAGGAAGGGTCCCTGAGCGCGTGACGTCACTGCCGGCTCATTCGCTCTCGTATAGCTTATTTAGAGAGGTATTAACTCATTCGAACTAGAATAGTTCCGTCTTTTGCATTCACTGTATAAGCGAATGAGAGGGAATGAATTGTTTAATGTTTAACCCAAATAGGTGATTGCACCAACAATGGGTTTGATGCCTGCGTGAAATGTACGAAAAGCGAACTATTCCCGTTCATCATTCAGTTGTTGGCTCGCGTTTAGACCAAACGATTAGGCTGGGCTCACACTGGGTGGATTCTGGATGGAAATCTCGCAATTTGGCCGCAGCGAAAAACTGCAAGATTTTCGCCGGGAATCCTCTATTTCAAAACCCATGGCACTAAGCCTCGGGTTTTGAAGCGGCCCGGCCGCTCGCTTTTCCGCTGCGGACGGCGCTCCCATAGAGGAAGGAAAAAAAAATTAACATGCTGCGTCCAGCGACTCTGCGGCGGATTCGCCGTTCTGTGTGGGAGACATTTCTAAGAAATCTCGTTCACATGCCTGGCCAATCCCGGGATTAGCAGGTGGATTTGCCACAGTGGAACTCCGGACGGCATTTTTGTGGCAAATCCGCCCAATGTGAACCCAGCCTTACTGTTCATTTTCGCTTGTCAGAACGAGTATCGTTCAAAAAACATTATTCCCTCTAAAAGCAGGAAAACCTCTGTCAGCCGGTCCCCCGGGCATTAAAATAACAAATCAGCAGTTGCTCCCCTCTCTTCTCCCCCATCTGTCCTCTGCTGTTGGCTCCGGTCTCCCTTTGATGTTACTTTACAGGCTGAGCCCGTCTACAAACAAGCTGCAACAGCCAATGACAGCGCTCGACGATCATGGCTAAGAGCTGTCATTGGCTGCTACAGCAGATGACAGATACCTGTAAACAGCCAGTGGAGACCAGGGCCGGCGGCGGGGGAGAGGGCAGTACCTGCTGACTATTATTTATTTTTATTAAGTTTTAATGCATTGGAGACCCCTTAACAGGTATTTCCTCACTCGGAGAACCCCTTTAAGCAAAGTGAGTTATTTTCCATTGTGTAACTTTATTTAATGCTGGCCGAGCAAAAGAGGTCGTGTCTGCAGACTGTCTTTAGGTTTTGACCTGCTTTATTTTGGAAAATGCTCCTTATATATACTAGTTTATGGAGTGCAGACAGTATGTATGTGTCCTGCTTATACTGCACTGAGCTTGGTATGCAAATGAGGACCTTTTGGTGATGGCTCTGGTACAGTGGTACAAGGTCCAGATTTTGTAGCTGTAATACGGACACTAAAAGCCGCCTGACAGAGAGATCGCATCCTAGAAGCAATGGAAATGTACCTTCAAGGGGTCATCCCAAAATAGGTTTATCTATCAATAGGATAAATGATAACTGATCAGTGAAGGGTCTCGCATCTGAGACCCCACCTATCCCGAGAACGGGGGTCTGTGTCCCCCTCTTGTCATTGTGGATTCGCCGCACACCCCCTTCAGTGATAATGTCAGATTGAATGAAACACCAAAAGGGCTGATGGGAAAAAGCTGAGTACAAGCTCTCTATCAGCCCTTTAAGGGGAATGGAATGACACCTCGCCAACAGCACTCCATTCAGTCTCCTCCTCACTGTGGGGGTGCAGTGAGTCAGCAGTGTTGAGTTCGGAAAATGGGACCCCTTTCTCTTAGCCGTGGTCTTAGAGGTGAGACCACCACCAATCAGACTTTTGGCACCTATCCTATGGGGAGATAAGTCAATTTTGGTAGAACCCCTTTTAATAGATCTCTAATAAATATTTTAACGTGTGCCCCAAACGTGGTGAAAACTGAGCCTTACACGACTAACAACAGTGGTTGGCGATTTGCTTATAACGTTGAAAATGTCCGTTTGTTCAGATGAATGTATGTAACCAAGAAGTAAAGGACAGAGGAAGCGGTGTGACTACACAGGGGCTATTTGTAGTCTGTAACCATGGAAACATACAGGTCTGCATAGAAGCATTATGCACAAAAAGGTAGATCAAGTAATCCAAACCTGGGCAAAGTTATTTAGGATTTTTTTTTTGCTTTGGTCGCATGGTCCGACGAATCTCTTACATCGCCTTACTGTGTAATCTGTCCCCATTGCACTGAATGATTTTTATTTAAAAAAAAATTTTTTTATTTTTTTTTTTAGCTCGTCATGTACAATCAGTGGCGGTGTCTGACTCTGTGTTCTTCTCTATGGCTTGGAGCCTCTGAGAAGCATGGTAGCCAATGCTAAAAATCTGTTGGTACGTAACATTTTGTTACTGAAGTCTATATAAAGAGTTTACTGCCAATGGACTAATGAATAAAAACACAAATGGCGTATTTCAGTCTGTGAATACGCTGCAGGCCATATGATAGAGCCCTTAGTGTGTTATGTAGGTCAATCGACAAATTACTAGAGGATCATCTGCAAGCTAAATGTCCGTGGCTTAATGCTGTTGGCAGAGTTTTGTCTTCCTCTGACTTCCTTTAAATGGAAGGTATTCCAATTATTTAAGCTTGCGCTCTAGGAACTATACACCGATGTGCCAAAAGTCATGGGATAGCAGTATGTAAAGTGATTATGAAATGATGCTAACTCAGTGGGCGGCTTAGACCTGTATAAGCTGTGAGGTTGACCACTGACCAGCCCGCTCATGGCGAGGCGATGTGAGTTATCAGAGTTTGAACAAGGTATGATAGCGCGTGCGAGATGGATGGGACGTTCCATTTCCGAAGTTGTGCGGGCATTTAACATTCCTCAATGCACAATGCCCCGTGTGTGTGTACAGGGAATATGTTATAGACTGCATTACCATCCACAGTGGGCAGCGTAGAGGCTGCCCACAGGTGCTTAATGATTGTGACCAGCGGTCTCTGGCTAGAATTGTGCGAAAGCATAAACAGGTCTAGCAAAAACCGCATCCACATACAATGCAGGAGCCCCACATGTAAATCCTGCAGGTCAGTGCAGCCCTCTTCCATGGGATATGGGGCAGAAGACCAGAGGCCTCTGTTACACCACAACACCAGACACCACGCCTGACCTAGGGGCGTGAGGTTGCTTATTAGACCTTAGAGGACTGGTAGCGTGTGGCGTGGTCTGATAAGTCATGATACCAATTATTTTGGGCTGATGGTGCTGATCCCATAAAGCCATGGACTCTCGTCAACAAGGCAGTGTGCAGGCTGGTGGTGGACCCATACTGGTGTAGGGTGTGTTCTTTCAGTATGGGTTGGGTCCACTGACCTAGCTAAACATGTCATTGAGCAATGGCTGCTACATTTCACTATTGGTGACCACGTACAGCCCTTTATGGACCCCCACAATGATGAGCTATTCCAGCCGGATAATGCACCCCATGTCATCGGGTCCAAGTCGTCCAGAATGGCTTTGAGTAGCATTCAGGAGAGTTCCTTCAAATGCTATATAGACATCCATGAAGCCGGATTTACCTGTCCAGGACTCCCCCCTATGAACCAGAATGGAGAGTCACATTGCCATTCATCTGAATGGCCACCATGTAATACTACGTAGCCGCTGCAAAGGAAATGCATGTTTTCCTGCATCTTCCCCCAACAAAGTGAGCCGTTTGCATCTGATATCAAGAGCAGGACCTGGGGTGATAGTCTTGAAAGGACATCCTGATGAGACAACCCCTTTAGGCCGGCTTCACATGGGCTATAAGATTGTGCAAGATTTGTGCGTTGTGAGGCGCACAGATACGAACCCTATTCAGATCTTGAATGGGGTCATACACAAGGGCGATGTTTTCCTGCATGGCACTACGATGCGGCAAACAAATCGCGTCTTGTTCTATCTTGCTGCATGCTCTTGCATCGCACCGCCCCATTGCTTTCAATGGTGCCGGCAGCAGCATCGCACCACGTGGCGAATGCACAAGATGCAAGGTCTCCCATTGAAAACTATGGGAGAAACTCTGTGATCTCTCAGCCCTGGCGGGGATTCCCTTCATGTGATGGGAAGATGTTTTGATATGAAAATGCCTCACATTCATGGGGAATGCACATGGTGGAGAGCATGATATTGGGGTGGGATTCGTAGCCCCTTATCGCGCTTGCCCGTGTGAAGTTAGCCTTGGGGTACATTCACACAGGTGTAGTGCGGGTATCAGCGGCGTAAATACGCTGTACAAAAATGCAGCTTATATACACAATCGGGCGTGCTTTTGCGCAGCACTCTATTTACTTAGTAAAGTATTTCGACGCACAAATGGGACATGCGGCAACATATTATATATATATATATATATATATTATTTTTTATACGTGACTGAAATATATTGCGGAAATGCGCAAACGTAAGTGAACCCATTGAAATGTATAGGTTTTATTCACAGGATCTACACGCACAGAGCAAGCATACATAAATACGTGACGTGTGTGTATATACACGCTCGTGTGAATGAGCCCTTAATGTGTTCACTGTTTGCAGAGTTTTGCTGTGGCCCCTGTGATTTGTGCAACTGGACCATGTGGCCCCTCACTAGTCGCTCAGTTCATCTAATGGTATCTGCTCCCATTTTTCAGTAAGGATCATACAGACCCTGCAGATCCTGTAATATCCCGCCGTGTGAATGCAGCCTTATAACATTGCCCGTCCCCGGCTATTTGTTGTATTTTGCTCTTGGCAGAACAATCGCTGGCAGCGGTCAGTGTTATTTCAGGGCAGAAGTAGTGGATTTGAGTGTTTCTGGCAGTGAACGAGGGTCTCCGGTTGCACAGGACACATTATCGCTCCCCCACACAGTCCTGACTTCATGGAGCAGATCCACTGACGTGTAGCTGGGCAGCAGACTGGCACAATCAGTGTCATCGGCGCTGTCATTCTCCCATGGGCAGCTGCTGGTCTTGGCTGCGAGGCTGATGCCTTTCACCAGTGCAGGGGATACATCACCGCAGCTGCTTGGGACTTAAGGTCAGCCTGAGGTTTAAAGGAGATGTCCCGAGGCAGCAAGTGGGTCTATACACTTCTGTATGGCCATAATAATGCACTTTGTAATGTACATTGTGCATTAATTATGAGCCATACAGAAGTTATAAAAAGTTTTATACTTACCTGCTCCGTTGCTGGCGTCCTCGTCTCCATGGTGCCGACTAATTTTTGGCCTCCGATGGCCAAATTAGCCGCGCTTGCGCAGTCCGGGTCTTCTGCAGTCTTCTATGGGGCTCCGTGTAGCTCCGTGTAGCTCCGCCCCGTCACGTGCCGATTCCAGCCAATCAGGAGGCTGGAATCGGCAGTGGACCGCACAGAAGAGCTGCGGTCCACGGAGGAAGAGGCCATCTTCAGCGGTGAGTAGAGAAGTCACCGGAGCGCGGGGATTAAGGTAAGCGCTCCGGTGAGCTTTCTTTACCTCCCTGCATCGGGGTTGTCTCGCGCCGAACGGGGGGGGGGTTGAAAAAAAAAAAAACCCGTTTCGGCGCGGGACAACCCCTTTAAGGTCTTCATTTCCAGTAGGAAGCTCTGGGTCCCTTACCCTCTCCTGCATGCCTTCTACTTTTAGAGAACGGCTCAGTGAGTAATGCAGCTTGTAGCCACATGCCCTGCGACTTCCCTGACCCGCTACGCTCAAGGGATCTAATAAAGGTTCCCATTACGCCCAGCAAATACCTGGGCAGCGGTGCCAGATCATGTGTTGTGTTAGTGACTTATCTTTTATTGAGGGGCTTCAGCATTAGGGTGCTAATACACGGCTCTGGTGGCGTCTGCACTTGTGCGGCAAGTCCAAGTGCTGCTCACAATGGTCCTTTCTACGCCTGTGTTTTGCAGAGGAGGACCGCTGCTGTGTGATGGTCGCCTGCTTTGTTTAGTACTAATAAACCTTTATTATAATTGGACTTTGTTTTATTATTACTAATTACTGTTAGCAGTTCTCTGTAATGGGACCATCGTATGTCTGTAAGGTGCCAAGCACATTGCATATGCCAAAAGGGATGTATCCGAGGATGTGTTACTATGTAGTGGATTTGGTGTAGACTTTCAGTAGTGGGAATATATGCAACATTGTTGCAGATTTTGACATATGTAGAAAACTTTCTCCCTTCATCTGAAGGTGTGAAGCCTATTGTGGCAAAATCTCTACCAAATGGTGCAGAAATTCTGGTCCAAATCTGCCATGAATGAGTGCAGCCTGAGGCCTCTTTCGCAGCAATATCGCAGCTGTGTTCCCGCGATTTCTGTGCGATATCGCTGCGTTTTTCTTGCGGGACTTTGTAATGCTCTTTTGCCAGGATTTTCAGCAGGGCTTGAAATATAAGCCCTACCCCGAAAATAACCCCTAGCTGCATTTTAAAAACAAAAATAAATCCCCTAACAGGCACTGTCCGCTCTGCCGCACTTCTCCTTCCAAAGCTGCGGCACACTTGCTTGCAATTTTTAGCTGCCGCTGCTTGGTCAGGGGGTTCATAAATCCTGGCTCAAAGTGGCTGAGCTGAAGCGCTCAAGAACCAATCACAGCCATTCAATGCGATGGCTGTGATTGGTTCTCAAGCGCCGCGGCTCAGACAGTTAGAGCAAACGCTTCCTGGAGGTGGGATTTATGAACTTGCTGACCAGTAAGCGGCAGCGGAAGACTGGAAACAAGTGCGGCAGAGCGGACAGCGCCTGTTAGGTAATGTATTGTGTTTTTTGTTTTAAATGCAGCTAGGGCTTATTTTAAGGGAAACTGTAGGACTTCTTACTGTTAAGGTTGCATCGCACCACACAAAGGAAGGCTCCATAGGGAAACATGGGATACAAAACCTCGCAGAATGCCGCATATTTTTTTTAAATTTTTTTTTTTCCCCCCTCGCAATGTAGCAGCCTACAAAACCTCACTAATGTGAAGGAACCCATTGGAAAGCACGGGCTTCACATACATGCGGTTTGTAATGCTGTTGCTTCGCAAGAAAATTGTGTTTTGTTTTTTTTTTTGGTCCTCCCTGTGAAAGCGGTAGAGTACCTTCACATGGGCACAAATATACGGTCTGAGTAATGGTATAAAGTGCGTGTGGCATCGTGACTGCTGGCCTAGAACTACATCGCGGTCTATCAGAACACACGTTGATCAGTTTTAGTTATTTTAGACTATATAATGTCTTATTTGTATAAAATCAAAATTTATGATTATTTCTGCTATACCTGCTGGACAGCTCGTCCCAAAGATGATCATTCTTGAGCTTTTATACAGGAAGGATCATTTTTCAGTGAATGGAGGCGGAGCGCGGCGGGGATCTTACCAGCCGCTGCGTCAATTCACCATAAGCGGGTGTTTACACGGCCCGATTTGTGCAGTTTTTAGGCATGCAGAAATGGAACAAACAACGACCTTTTGTCGTCCAGTTCGTGCGAGCTCCTACTGTGAACGACAATCCTTCAGATGCCCGCTGATCACGGCAATCTGAACGATTTGTCAGCCTGTTTCAAAGGGTTCTTGGATGGGGTCTTCTGTGTCCTTAGAGTGAAACTATGTGGTTTACCATGCGGTGATCACACAGGTATACATTTCATAATGCGAGAGCTGCGACTACTGTAACAACCCCATGCAAATGGTGAAATCCTCATGTGAAGAGGTAAACGGTGGACGGTTCTGGTCAGTGACTGCAAGCAGAGATCTTGAAAAACTGTGAGAAATGAAAGTATTTGTATGTGTTAAAAAAAAAAAAAAAAAAAAAAAAATTTACAAAACTTTTAACTGTACAGTAAAGGCCCATCTTTTGAGCAATAACTGTTGATTCTAAATACACGGACATTGTGTAGTTTTCGTGCACGATTCGTTCCTCGCTCAATTCTAGTTTTCTCGAATCGAGCAATGAACTGTTATCAGCGGTGCAGGCGGTTATCGCAGTAGGCAGCGCTGATGAGATTCTTTCAGCTCGTGTCCCGCTGGTAGTTCACAGCGGGATGCGAGCTGTAAGCACGGAGAACAATGCTGCTGTTTGCTTATGCAAAATGGCTGTATTGTTCGCCGAGCGATACCAGCGGTGTTCTGCTCCGCCTGCATAGGTCTTTAGTAGCTAATTAGCTACTATAGACTATGCAAAGATCGCTCAAACATTTTTGTGCGATCTGTCTGTGTAAATGGGGTAAGTTTTATATCTTGAAATTTAAATACTTTGTTACTTAATATAATCTTAATTATCATGTGACAAATGGAAATGCCGCCTAAGCAGTTTCTTGACCCCTCTGACCTGGGTGAATGTGATCTGCGGGCCGGAGGGGACGGGCGGATTCTTAGTGTTGGATGCAGGACAGCTGCTATCATAACTGTAATCTAAGAACTAATATGAGAAATGCGGATGACCATGTAAGCTGTATGGATGGATGTGTCCGCTTCTACTCTCCGACCAGATCTATCGGGAATACCCCACACCAGCACCGCCAGAACGTGCCTGTCTTGTATGTGATATAGTGCTCACCTCCGCTTGCCTTGTTAGTGTATTTGTAGTCTTGTAAAATGTAATGCTCCATTCAGAAATAATAGTTACAGAATCTTCTATTATATTGCGCTCACACTGTAGTTGAAGTAACTCCTGCCATCTGTAACGGGTCCTCCGCACCAGCTCCTTCTAGTTGTAGTATTGCTGCACCAGTAGAGGGGCTCTCAGTAAGTAACCCCTGGTTTAACTAATGTGTTTACCTGCTGTGCCTACAGGCCGGACAAGATTGTAATGCTGAGCATATTACAGATCTTTATTTACAGATGAGGTTTACTAAAAAGTGTTCTCTTTTTGCAGGGTCCCCTCCATTCCGTCCTACTGGCTGCACCTAGAAGATCCTTCAGCAAGAGGTACGTGTGCACATTACAGATCATAGCAGCTGTTGGGCCACAGAACTCAAGAAAAAATAGTTTTTATTTCCAGTTTTCAGATATAAACAAGAACTTTTTCATTTAGTGACAGCACACTGCAGAGCTGGATCCTGCATGCAGGTTCCCGCAGCAGATTCCGGCTCTGACTGAGGCGGCGACCCTGCGTACCTGTGTTCTTTCATTTTTACCTGTACCACGGATGGTTGCGGCGAGCCGCTGTCAGACATGCGCAGTACTTTTTTTTTCCCTTTTTTATTTAATTTTTTTGTCGTTGTGGAAGGGCTGCGGTTGGATGGCTTTCACTGACTTCAATGGGAGCTGTCCGCACGGAATCCTCGCAAAAATGAGGATGCTGCAGTTTATTTATTTTCTTCTGCAAGCAGAAATCGCAATTTACTTCTGCTCATGTGCAGGAAAAATCAATTTCTCATAGCATGCTATAGGCTGTATTTGCTGCGGATCCATGTTGCGGACGCCCACCGTGGATTACACAGCAAAAATCCACCCATGTGCAGGCAGGCTTGAGGGGTTTTCTGACTACTATACGTACATTGGCTGCAGCTGCGGGGCGGCAGGAGTTATTTTTAAAAAGTAACAATGCTCACCTCCTTGCTCATTAAAATCAATGCGAGCTGCATCTGCAGTTACAAGCGCCAGCCACCACACGGAGATCAGCGCAGAGACTTCCACTGCTTCTGCTCCGACCTCTGTATTTGTGATGCTGACAGCATGCGTCCGCTCAGCTGATCGGTTGGGGTCCCGAGCGACGGACCCCAGCCGATCAACTATTGGTGACTTATCCTGAGTTTAGGTCCTCAATAGTATTCTCCCTGGAAAACCCCTTTAATTTTCAGACCCATCAGGTCATGGCTCTAGAAATAGAGGAGGGTTTATTTTCTGGAGGTCACCAAGAACCATCGGGCTTGGAAGATGTGCAAGGTGTCATTCTTCGTAAGATGTAGATTTCGAACATATATATATATTTCCCTAACACTTTAGTTGCAATACAAGTAAATTTGGAACATGAATTTCAACAATCTTTTTTGGAACTGAGCCACTCCAGAGAGCGCAGAAAAAATGTCTGTATGTGCCCCATACACTGTAGTTTCTAACCTCAAAATCTCAGAACGGTGTTTGTAGCTTTTTAAGAGAAAAAAAAAATTCTTGACCTTTTTGTAAAGAATAAAATAATGAACCTCTTAACAACACGCCGTATATATTTATGCTACGGAGGCGTGGGATAGGGAGCCAATCCCCAACTATGTACATGGTGGGTGCTGGCTGTCTTTGTCAGCGACGTGCAGCTGTTAATTCCTGCAGGGGCATTTAAGGCCGGCTGCACACGGGCATATTTGCATTGCGGAATACAGAGTGGGCATCCGCCCCCGGGTTCTGCAGCAAATATCGCCCATAGCATGCAATGCAAAAGTTCTTTTTCCTGCACACGAGTAGAAAACAATTGCGATGTTTTGGGTTTTTTCTTTCTTCCCGCTCGCGGAGGAAAGATCGAAGCATGCTCTATTTTTGAGCCGGGTTTCGCTCAGACGGCTTCCATTGAAGTTGGTGGAAGCCGTCCAGGCCGCAGCCCTTCTGGAAAGGTCATGTGACCCACGTCAACGCCTAGCGACAGCGTGGGAGAATCTGTACTACGCATGTCCAATGTTGAGCCATCCAGACCATCCGTAGTACAGAAGAAAGAAGAAAACGACAGGTACATGGGGTCACCCACCGAGAACAGGGTTGGATTCCAGTGCGGGATTCGGCATCTGGAATCTGACCCATATGTGTGCAGCCAACCTACGTGTCCCAATCCATGTTTGGGAGCCACAAATTGCCCCCATTGACCCCTCCTATGATGAGATTGTTCAGTTGCCACGGTAGTCTAGATCCTTCAGAAGTTCACCAGGGCTGCCATCAAAACGCTGTCTAATGTAATACTATGGCATTGCCTTAAACTGTATGAGCGATCAAACGATTGCAAGTGCAAGTCCCCCTATGTGAGCTAAGCAAGAAAAGAGAAAATGTAAAAATGAGTTATGGTTTATTTATTAGAAAAATAAGATAGTAAAAGTTTAAAAGGGGGAAAAAAAAACCCTTTTCCTGTAATTACAATTAAAAAAACAAAAACAAAAGCAAACCTATAAACCTTTTGGTATCCTTGCATCTGTAAAAGCCAGATCTATCAAAGTAACACATCATTTATCTTGCATGGTGGTGCACAAACTCAGAACTGCGCTGTCTTTTTTTGGTCATCCTGACTCCAAGAAATTGTACAAAAAGTCATACGCACTCCAATATGGTACCAATAGAAACTACAGACATCCTGCAAATAATCAGCCTTCCCTTAACTATGTTGACAGAAAAATAAAATCAGTTATGGGTGTCAGAACATGGCAGAAATTTTTTTCCCAAAGATATTTTACTTTTAAAAAGTAGCCATAGCATTGCCTGTCAGCTTGCAGTATGATGTAATCTGCAATGGCAGCCCTGGGGCCTTTCTGACATGCGCATTGATGCGCAGGACCCCCCTGAACATTCATTGGAGTATTTAAAGTGTTGACAGCTTTGCATTGTATTGAGTGTGATCTACCCTCAATGCCTTTCCATACAAACCCGGACCTCCCAGGACGGAAATGTACGTCCTGTAGCGTTTAGGGAATAAAGCCTCGTTCACACGAGCAACAAAGTCGCAATGCTACAAATCTCATGTATGTGAATCCCATACTTTCCTATGGGTTCCTTCACACATGCGATGTTTTGTGGCATGCGACATCCCAACACAAAAACCTTGCGGGTCCCACAATATGCACGCGACTCGTGAGGTTTTATAGCCCAGGTTTCCTTATGGAGGCTTCCTCACTGTTGCATCGCACAAAAACAGGATTTGCATGTGGTGCGATGCAACTATGACAGTAGGAAATCCTACTGTCAAAGCCATAACCTAATCCCTAGCTGCAGGGGGGAAAAAAAGTATACATCACCTAGAAGCGCTGTCAGCTCTGCTGCAGATTTTCCCCCGGGCACTATTCTTCCTCATCTCTTCTGGCCGGGCGTTGAAAAATCCCCGCCTCCTGGAAGCGCTGGCTCTGATTGGCTAAGCATCAGCCAATCACAGCCAGCACTTCCAGAAGAGATGAAGCACTACAAAATTGTGATATCGCCGTGAGAAACCGCAGCGATATTGCACGGACCAGCGATGCGATATCGCTGTTTTTTTTTTTTAATTTTTATTTTTTTTTGCAGCGATGCAGTGTGATCGAGGCCTAAAGCACATACAAACTGCTTGGGCGGAGGGGGGGTGGGGGTGGGGGGGTTGTCAATCTCTATTGCTTTGCACAGGTAATTTATTAAGGGTGGGAATATCCATTCGGGGTGTGATAAATTGCATCTGTGGAACTTCCTAACAGGTGACTAACTTTCCAAACAGAGGCGGAGCAGGAGCATTACATCTAAGAGCTATAAAAAGCAAACATAGGTTAATGTGCTGTTCAATGCCCCATCTAGACAGGAGGACTGTCGGCTAAACTGTCTGCACTAGGGGGTGACGTCACTGCTAGGTGTTTGTGCTTGTGCAGAACATTTACACAGCTGATCACGCTGCGTATCGCTCACTTCTCGCTCAGTGCTTCATATTCTATGTGAAATGGGGAGCGTTTAGACGCAGTGATAAGTGAGCAAAATGTGCTCCCAGACTGACAATGCAGTGTGCATCTTGTGCCGTCTATTCTGTCCTTGAACAGCCGCCCGTGGGTGCATACTGCTGTACGAGATGTGATCGTGTGACGCATTTGGAAGCCCAGATCCTGGATCTAAATGATCAGCTTGCAACACTGAGGTCCATGGAAAGGAGTTTGCTGCTCGCTGAGGGGTGATCAGGCAACTAGTTAGGTGACCGTTGGAAGGAGGGGTAGAGGGAAGAGGTCTAGGGAGGCTACTCCTGAACTGGCAAACCCCAACAACTTGGCAGATGAGGGGAATGTCATTATAGGATTAGCGCAACATTGGCACCAATTACAAAGTTGGAGGTAGATGAAAGGTCCTTAAACAATTTCAGGAAACTAGGATGTAAGCTTAGGGCAAGGGCCTCCGAAGTAGTATTTTCTGAAAAACTATCTGAGCCACACCAGAAGGGCATCCCTCTGAGATTAGGGAGGTAAACAAGTGGCTCCAGAGTTGGTGTAGGAAAGAGGGGTTTGGGTTGCTGGAGAACTGGGTTGACTTTGCTGTCGGCTACAGATTCTACCATGGGGATGGGCTACATCTCAATGGGGAGAAAGCAGCTGTGCTGGGGGAGAAAATGGCGAGAATGTTGGAGGGGGTGTTCAAACTAGGGGGTGGAGGGGCAACTGAGGGGAGAGGGGGGGAGATGTGTAGACAGTGACCTGGGACTAAGTAATGGAAATGGGTGTGGAACGGTGGGAGGGGTTAGTACAGTTAGAACTGGCAGAATAATTAATAGTGATACACTTAAAATAAAAAAAGTAAAATAAAACCTTTTAAAATGTGTGGTGACCAATTCTAGAAGTCTGACCAATAAAGTAGACTAACTGGAAGTAATAATGTCTGAGGAAAACTACGATATAGTGGGAATAACTGAGACTTTGTTGGATAAAGGCTGTGACTAGGCGGTAAAATTTACAAGATTACAGACTGTTTAAAAGGGATCGTAAAAACTGGAAAGGGGAAGGGGTTTGTCTTTAGTAAAATCCAGTTTAAAATCCACATTACAGGAAAATTATATGCGACGGAGATGAACGTGTGCAAATACATGGAGGGAAAAACTACAACAAAATCCTCATAGGGGTTTTCTATAGGCCACCAAATATAACAGAAGCCATTGAAAAGCTATTACTAAGGCAAATGGATGAAGCTGCAAATCACAATGAAGTAATTATTTCGGAGGACTTTAACTATCCAGATACAAACAGGGAAGCCGAAACCCGCAGAGCTTGTATAGATAACAATTTTCTGTCAAATACTAAAGATAATTACCTCACCCAACTTTTACAGGACCCGACTAGAAGGACGGCCCTTTTGGACCTAGTATTAACCAACAGACCTGACCGAATAACAGGAGTGCTGGTTGGGGGGCACCTGGGAAATAATGACCATATAACGAATTTCCACTTGGCTTTCAATAGGGAGTTTTATTGGGGAGCTATACTTTAGGAAGGCCAAGTTCGATCAGCTTAGTGATGCCCTAAACCCTCATTGATTGGGATAATGTCCTGAAAAGTGAGTACAAACAATAAATGGGAAATGTTTAAAACCACCTAATTACTTCCTGCGAGAGGTTCATACCTTACAGGAATAAACAGCTAGGAATAGGAGAAAACCTAAAGGAGATAAACTGCAAAAACAAAGACAGCGAAGTACTAAAAACCTATAAGGAAAATAAAATATGTAAAAGGCAGATAAAAACAGCAGGTGTGGAGACCTTGTTAAAAAGTAAAACTAACCCTAAACTGTTCAATAATTTAGGCCAACTACACACGGGCGGATTTGCATTGCGGAATCTGGAGCAGGCATCCACTGTCGGGTGCCGCAGCAAATGCCGTCCATAGCATGCTATGGAAAAGTGATTCTTCCTGCACACGAGCGGAAACCAATTGCAGTTTGCGATCACTGAGGAAAAATCGCAGCATGCTCCCTATTTGCACAGATTCCACGCGGGTGGCTTCCATTGAAGTCAATGGAAGCTGTCCGATCCGCGGCCCTTCCGCAATTGACATTGCAGCAGTTTTTTGTTCTTTAAATCTCTTCTGCGCATGTCCCGACAGCGAGCCATACAGAAAGGCAAGTACGCACGGATGCCACTACTGCCAGGGCTGGATTCCGCATGCGGAATCTGACTCGCCCGTGTGCAGGTGGCCCTAAATATTAAAAGGAATCAATTCTGAAAGTGTTGGCCCTTTAATAAATAATGTAGGAAAAATTGTAGAGACTGATGGGGTATTCAGAGGAAAAGGAAATGTCAGATGAGATGCAAAGTGATAAACTCTCCACTAATTATCACCGGTCTAATGGGCCATTTACAAGGTGCGATTTATTGCTCAAAATCCGTTCAAACAAACCAATTTGAGTGATAATCGTGCAGTGTACATGTAAAAAAATCGCTCACTATTTGTTTTTATGCTGACTGAAAACAATTTCTAGATCGCGGGCTTGTCGCTCAGTGTAAACGCTCAGCGCTTCACATAAAAGGCGTATTGCTGAGCGAGAAGCCAGCGATCCAGCGGTGTAGTCTGTTAGTGTAAACGTAGTGCATGAACACGAACTACCTTAGTGAGGACGTCAGCGCCCTTGCATTGTTTACTCGACTGGTAATATGGTGCTAGTGTATAAAAAGGGGTCAAAAAGTGAACCTGTAAACTACAGGCCAGTAAGTCTTAGGCCTCCCTCACACAGGGCGTTTTATACAGCGTTTAGCGCTGCCTTTTCAGCCCAGCGCTAAACGCTGTACAACACTCCCATTCATTTCAATGGGGCTGCTCACACAGGGCTGAAAACGCAGCGCCTCCCAACGCTGCGCTTTGACAGCGATGCATGTTCTATTTTGGGGCGTTTTCAGCCCTGCGTCACCCATTGAAATGAATGGGCAGCGGTTTTAGCACTGCTGAAAACGTGGCAACACTTGGTGCCGCGTTTTTGGCAGCGTTAACCGCTCGCCGATTTTCTGGGTGAGGGCTTGCAGTAGAAGCCCTACCCCGAAAATCAGTCCCAGTTAGACAAAAAAAAGAAAGCAATACTCACCTAGCCGCTGCAGTCCGGGTCGCGGCCGCTGATCCGGGCTTCCCCTGCATTCACAAGTCTATTGCTGTAGGCCAGAATTGAGAACCCCGCCTCCGGCAATAGAGTGCTATGATTGGTTATTGGCACGCTCGATGCCCAATCACAGCCCTTTATTGACTCAGCCAATCAGCGCCGGCAAGCTCTGATTGGCTGAGACAGTCAATGAAGGGCTGTGATTGGTTGTCGGTGCTTGCTCGATGCCCAATCACAGCAATCTATTGCCGGAGGCGGGGTTCTCAAACCTGGCCTCCGGCAATAGACTTGGGGGTGCCGAGGAAGCCCGGATCAGCGGCAGAGACCAGCGGCCGCAACCCGGACTGCAGCGGCTAGGTGAGTATTACACTTTTTTTTTTTTCTTTTTAGCATTCTTGGCTGCGTTTTCAGCCGAGCTGAAAACACAGCCAAAACGCTGGCAGAAAGTATGCCAGCGCTGCTGAAACGGGGCGGAATCTGCAGCAAACGCAGCGTTGAAAAACGCTGCGTATCTGCAAACGCCCTGTGTGAGGGAGGCCTTACTTCTATTGTGGGTAAAATGTTTGAGGGGTTTCTAAGAGATGCTATCCTGGAGTACCTCGAGGAAAATAGCTGTATAATTCCATATCAGCATGGGTTTATGAGCGATCGTTCTGTCAAACCAACCTGATCTGCTTCTACGAGGAGGTAAGTTCTGGACTGGACCGCGGAGAGTCACTGGATCTTGTGCATCTGGACTTTTCCAAAGAGTTTGATACTGTACCACATTAACCCCATAGGGACGTCCAGTACGCCTTTTTACTGGCCTCACTAATGGGCTTTTAATTTGCACATACATCTTTTTAAGGCAGTGGATTGACTGACTACTGACAGCTAGTGTCCTGGTCTAACAACCAGTAACACAGAAACCTCAGATCCTGGCAATTTAACCCCTTACATGCCACAAACCTTAACCACTGCACCGTGTAAGCAGATGACAGGGGTATCGGGCCCTTTCTGTCAGATATCAGCACCCTGCAGCGTGATCACAAGGTACCAATGTATTCCCATGGCAGCCAGAAGCCTGACAAAGGCCTCCATGTCCGCCATGTAACTGAAGCTATTAGACCCTGCCTTCGGCGGAGTCTAGTAGGCTGCTATCATAGATTTAGTAGAATGCACTACATAAGTAAAGCAATGTACTATTGTAGCAATCGAACTACCGCACCTTCAAGTCCCCTTAAGGGACTAAAAAATGGTGTCAGAAAAAGGTTCAAGAAAGTCTTTAATTGAAAGAAGAAAAAAAAAAACAAAAACACAAAAATCCTTCTCAAATGGATAAAATCCCATAAACATGTAATAGATATTACTGCATTTGTTATGAAACAGACAATGAATTTGTTTATCGCACAGGGTGAACGCCGTAAAAATTTAAAGGGGGAACACCAGAATTGCTATTTTTCTTCACCTCACAAAAAGCGCAATACAAGGCAGTCCAAAGTACCAATAAAAACTACAACTCTTCTTGTATAAAACAAGACCTTGTATAGCTTCGTTGCTGGAAAAATAAAAATGTTATTGATCTTAGAATGCAGTGATGCAGATTCAATTGTTTTTCTTTAAAAATGTGTGCTTATTGTACAAAAGTAGTAAAATAAAAATCTGTACTGGAAGGATCACTGTTACTAGTGGGGTACTACAGGGAACAGTACTGGAGGGGTCACCATTACTAGTGGACCACTATTGGGGACATTACTGGAGGCATAACTGTTACTAGTGGGGTACTACAGGAAACAGTACTGGAGGGGTCACCATTACTAGTGGGGTACTACAGGGAACAGTACTGGAGGGGTCACCATTACTAGTGGACCACTATTGGGGACATTACTGGAGGCATAACTGTTACTAGTGGGGTACTACAGGAAACAGTACTGGAGGGGGTCACCATTACTAGTGGGCTACTACAGGGGACATTACTGGAGGCATAACTGTTACTAGTGGGGTACTACAGGAAACAGTACTGGAGGGGGTCACCATTACTAGTGGGCTACTACAGGGGACATTACTGGAGGGATCACTGTTACTAGTGTGGTACTACAGGGGACAGTACTGGAGAGGTCACAGTTACTAATGAGGTAGCACAGGGGGACAGTACTGAAGGGGTCACCATTACTAGTGGGGTACCACAGGGAGACAGTACTGGAGGGGTCACAGTTACTAGTGGGGTCCTACAGGGGACAGTACTGGAGGGATTACTGCTACTAGAGGGGTACCACAGGGGACAGTACTGGAGGGATCACTGATACTAGTGGGATACTACAGGGGACAGTACTGGAGGGATTACAGTTACTAGTGGGGTACCACAGGGGACAGTACTGGAGGGGGTCACTATCACTAGTGGGGTACCACAGGGGACAGTACTGGAGGGGGTCACTATCACTAGTGGGGTACCACAGGGGACAGTACTGGAGGGGGTGGCAGTTACTAGCGGGGTACCATGGGGCAGTACTGGAGGGGGTCGCAGTTACTAGCGCGGTACCACGGTGGACCGTGCTGGAGGGATCACCGTTGCTAGCGCGGTACCACGGTGGACAGTGCTGGAGGGATCACCGTTGCTAGCGCGGTACCACGGTGGACAGTGCTGGAGGGATCACCGTTGCTAGTGGGGTGGGTTCTATTCTTTTTTTTTTTTCTTCATGTATTAATGATCCGGTAGAGGGTTTGCACAGTAAAACTTCATAGTTTTGTATCCTCTGCAAATATTGCTCAGTAACAGGAGGACAATGCAGTTGTTGTAACATGCTAGGTCACCAATGTCTGATACACTTCAGCTGGTATTTCCCTTTTATCTTGTAAATATTATGGGAGACCTTACAATGAAGATACATCGGCCGTCTACAATGGTGCAAGGAACGTCGTCATTGGAGAGTTGAGCGTTGGAAGAATGTTCTATGGAGTGACGAATCTCACTACTGTGTTCAAATCAGATGGATGTACCTGCGTGTGGAAGATGATGGGAAACACCTTTTACCGGAGTGTGTTTTATCAGTCCAATTGTGGAACATCCATACCCTCAAATCAACATAAAGCAGCGTTGGATCTATGACGAGGCACGTTGTCTTGTTGGAAGTATGGCCGACCATTCCCAGAGTATTACCACATTGTCAGCGGCACATTATTGTCTAGAATGTCCGGGTACATCTCCATGGTTCTTGTCGCTACAACCAACGCACTGAGACCATGCCGCGTAAAACATCCCCAGACCATAACGGAACCTCCGCTGTGCTAAACTGGTGGCACAACACACTCATTCATGCAGAAGACGTTCCCCAGGATGCTCCACACCAAGGTACGTCCTTCTGACTTGAAGGCTGAAGAGTGATTCTTCATCCCATAGAACGTTCTTCCATTGCTCAACTGTCCAATGACGACGCTCTTTGCACCATTGTAGACGGCCGATTCATCATCTTTGAGAGAACTCGCCAGATGCTTGCAGAATGAATGGAGGGAAATACCAGCTGAAGTGTATCAGACATTAGTAGAAAGTATACCACAGAGAGTATCTGATGTCATTAGAGCTGAAGGATCCCCACTAAGTATTAACATATGGAAATGGTATTTTTGATTCTTGTTCAGGTGTCCAATTATTTTTGGCTGGGTAGTGTACAGACACCCATGTGGCCACATGCACTGGCAACTTACAATGTGGCAGGCATATCCAACCCCAGAACAGTGCCAATTTGCATAGTATAATGCTAGCATCAAATTTTCAGCAGTAAATGCTCCCAAATTCGTGATTTCTTTTTTTCTTTACATTTTAATGTCTGTTTTCAATTTTTTTTATTTTTTTTGTGACTCCTGACCATAAATAAAAATTTAATGTGGCTTGCAATGTACAAAAGGTTGGGGACTTCCTATCTAGAAAGTTGACAGATACTTCCTGTTCTGCTTCCAAAGTTCTGTTCTGTACCATCTATGGGGGCATTACTTGCGCTCTCTGGGTTTGTAGACACTTGCCTTTTCTGCATATTAGTATTAGACGTAAGAACACTGCCATCTACAGGTGACAAATGGCAGTGTAACTGCCGCTGCTAAATCAGAATAAAACTGCTCCCTTCTGTCGTTACCACGTGTGAAAATAAATTCCTTTTAATTACGCAGTCTTACTGTGATAGAGATGTTTCACGGCTTTTATCGCTGATTCTTTTAGGGAGCAGGGCAGGGGGTATGAACCGTGAGGGGGCCCCCGGGAAGAGTCCGGAAGAGATGTATGTTCAGCAGAAGGTGCGGGTCTTACTCATGCTGCGGAAGATGGGCTCTAATGTGAGTATTTCCATGGCACAGCAGGAGTGCCACGCTTTACTGTAGTTGCTGTATATTTACTCATAGATGATTTATTCTTACTCTTCATGTCTCCCCATAGCTGACGCCCAGTGAAGAGGCATTCCTGCGGTCGTACGCTGGAGTGGTCAATAGCCAGCTTAGTCAGCTGCCTCAGCACTCAATTGATCAAGGTAAGCGCAACATGACCCTGTATGGTAGAAGTCAGAGGTTTGACTTGTGGCACCTCTCCTTAAACCATCATGGTGTTACTGATCTGATCGGCCTCCACGCTGATTTCTCTATTCCATAGTACAAGCGTTCTCCACTTCATGCACGTTATTACTAGCTTAAGGCCACTATCACACAGCTGAGAAAATCGTGTGAGATGTGTGCGTTGCGAGACTCCAATCCCGCACAAATATAATCCATTTTTTTGGAATGGGATCATATACATGAGCGTTTTGGGGTTTTTTTTTTTTTTTGGTTTTTTTCATCGTTATACGATAAAATCACAGCACGCCCTACCTTTTAGATGTTCCCTTGGAAAGCCCCACCTATTGTTTTCAATGGGGCCGGAAAATGCATCGCATGGCGTGCGATACGGCTTTTAGCAGCGCCGGGGGATCACAGCGGGCAAAAAGTGATGGGAGGTGTTAACACAAACGCCTTGCATCTGTGGGGACATCACAAGAACGCGATATCGTGCCTGCCTGTGTGAAATTAGTCTAAGGTCGGTCTCGCACACGCTTTTGTAAAAACATCGAATTTTTAAACGCCGTTCCAAAACGCTGTAAAATGCGTTTTTTAACGCACCTCATCATTGCAATGGGTAGTATGGTGTGTTGAAAAGCGATGCAACGCACTGAAATACCACGGACAGCGTTAGTTTAGCACTGCGTTTCAGAAGCCCAATCAATGAAGCCTCAGTAAAGCGTTTTAGCGGGCGTTTCCAATGCCACTAAAAAATTGTAAAAAATGGCACCGGCATGACTTGATAGGTAATCTGACATGTAAGACCTAGGGGCTTTCAGAAGACCCCCGGCTACCATAGCAACCACATGACACACTGAGATCTTATCGCAGGCGGCTATGTGGGACCCCCAAACATCAATCAGGGCATTTAAATACCACTGTCAGTTGGCAGTGTTTAAAGGGTTAACAGCTCCAATCAGCAGCGCTGCTAATCGGAGCTTTTG
Source organism: Eleutherodactylus coqui (assembly GCF_035609145.1). Classification (NCBI taxonomy): domain Eukaryota; kingdom Metazoa; phylum Chordata; class Amphibia; order Anura; family Eleutherodactylidae; genus Eleutherodactylus; species Eleutherodactylus coqui. The sequence continues at coordinate 36,315,665 of NC_089842.1, forward strand.
CAGGCGGGTGTCTGCTGTAAAACAACCGGCACTCACATTTTATGAAGTGGGATCCAACCCTGATTCCCTTTATATACGAACTCCAAACCTCCAGGACGCCCTGTAGCGTTAAGGGGTTGACCTCTATTCATGGTGTTCTAATGAGTGCAATTCCACTTACTGCTGTAGTCTCACAGCCGCAGGACCGCTGGGCTGCTAGTTAAAATGTCCCCTAATACTTTCCTGTGAGTGCCACCAGGTAGATGAAAAATCAACCCCTTGTAATAAAACCCTACCGCAAGCTACAGCGCCTTGTCAGATGACACAAGATGCTACATATAAGACTGATCACAATGGAAAGCCGATTTCAAACATAATGCAGTACCCAGCGTTCCTTTTTAGAGTTTGTTTGGGAGTGAAGACTTTCCTACTTTTGCATACCTGCATCCTTCTCACCGTCAGAATACTGCTCTCCCCTACTACACATTTGTATCCCAGAATGGTACTTGGAAGATTTAGAGCTTGGCCTGCAAAAAAGAAAAGGAAATCCGTTGCAAATCTGCGGCATAGATTGCCGTTCTGCAGATCTTAGGCCTCTTTCACACAGGCGATAGCGATATTACTGTTGTGTTCCCGCAATTTCTGTGCGATACTGCTGCGGTTTCTCGTGGCGATATCACGACTTTGTCGTGCTCTTTTGCCAAGATTTTTTTGGGAAGCTTGAAATATAAACAATACCCCCAAAATAAGCCCTAGCTGTATTTAAAACAAGAAACAATGCAATACCTAACAGGCGCTGTCTGCTCCGCCACACTTCTCCTTCCCAAGGCTTAGCTGCACTTGTTTGCAGTCTTCACCCTCCGCTTCCTGGTTAAGGGGTCATAAATCATGCCTCTAGGAAGTGCTGGCTCTGATTGGCTGAGCTGTGGCACTCAAGAACCAATCACGGCCAATCGCAGCTAGGGCTTATTTTATGGGGAAACAGTAGGACAACTTACTGTTAAAATTGCATCGCATGACAGCCGCGATTTTGTGCAATGCAACACAAAGGAAGACTCCATAGGGGGAAACAGACTACAAAACATCGCAAGTTGCGGCAATATTCAGCATGCCACTTTTTTTTTTCCTGCAGCCTACAAAACCTTGCTAATGTGAAGGCACCCATTGGAGAGCATGGGCTTCACATACATGCAATTGGCATCACCAGAAAATCATGTGTTTTTTTTTTGTTTTTTTTTTGCGCCCGTGTGAAAGCAGCCTTAAACTTGCACCGCAGGTCACTCTACACTGTCTTTTTTTGGGGGGGATATGTGATTTTAGAATATATTTGCTTGGATTTCACCTTAGTGTCATAAAAGTGAAGCTCCTTGAATCACAAAAGATGCAAAATGTATTTGACAAATACAAGCCATACAACACACATGGTGCCGGCCAATGGTATGATGCGATAATGGCACGTGGCCGTGGATTTTGGCTGCTGCAGGTGGCTTTGGTCACATGTGGTTTCGCATCTGGGATTGCACCCTTGTTTGGTAGCTTTCAAACCCTCATGCACTTAAAAAGTGCAGTCTAAGGCTAACTTCACACGGACGCTCACTACATCGGGCCGTGACTCACAGCCCGATATCACGCTAGCCAACGTGCGATACTCCTGCAGATGTGAGGCGTTTTATCTTAAAACTGCCTTGCATAACTTTGGGGAAGTAGTGATCCTCCACCATGGCTGTCAGCCGCGGCAAAGGATTGCAAAGTTTCTCCCAGTATTTTTAATGGGGAAAGCTCGCATTGCAAGACGGGGCATACTGTGACTTCAAAAGGTTTATGCGAGATTGGTGTGTCTTGCAACAACAAATCTTGTACGATTTTTCTCGCCTGTGTGAAGCCGTTCTTGGACTGCTGTCACAAAAGGCCTATCCCACAGCGGATAATCCGCTGATTGACAGATGACATCTGGACTTGTCAATTGAAACCGCCACAAGTCCAGGGTCTGCCCGGCCATCGGCGGGGGTCTGCAGTGTGTATGAGCATCCCAATTCCAGTGGTTTTCCTGCCTGTATCATGCGACGAGCATTGGGTAATGTTGCGTCTTTGTTCGGCACATGAGCGTCGCCTGCAGCCGCTTGTTCTGGATTCTCTCATTTTACAATCTGTTCACTTCGCACAATGTAAGAAATCAATTTTCCAGTACTTTGTGCAGAGAAGATCCCCCATTGTGGGAAATTACACAAAATCATCACTCTGTTCGTATAACCGTCTTCCCATCATTGTCTTGTTAAACTGCACTAAAGGAAATGCTGCATCAATTGGCTTTCCACCAAATTTACTCTGCGTGCCCCTATTTGTGGGAAGATTAGTTTGTAAACTCGCGTGGCCGGAGGGGGATTTACTGGAAGACTTGTATATCAATATATAGTGTAACACGCTCCACATGTGTATATACAGTTTTTGCCTTCCTCTGGATCAACAAGGGGGGTGGAAATGGGCTGAACTAGATTGAGATGGTCTCCCTTAAGCCTAACATACTATGCTACTAGGTATTTTTTTATTTTTTTTTATTGGGTCCATCATCCTGCCTACATGAACTCTTGAAGATTTCTCACGGTGCCCCAGATGTGCCCCTTTTGCTGGGTTCTTGGCGCGTCACATGACTACATCTGATTTCACTTAATTATGCAGGTTCAGTGACGTCCCGTAAACATTGGCTAGGACAGGGCAGTCTCTCCCATGTTTACAGGACATCCCTGTTGACCTCCCATTTCAGGGCTGTCTCTTCCAGCCACGCTGACCTCGCATGCGCTGTCTTCTTTTCCAGCTGGAGCAACTGCGGACCTCTCCTGTCTCTGCTGTCCAACGCTGCACCAGAGCTGACCTAGCATAGCTTCATTTATCAATTTCAGACCGTGCAGACATTTATTCATAAGCGTGCATCTGCCTTATTGTATTGTCTACCACCAGAAAATGATCTGTTGTACAAATCAAGCTTTCATGCTGATTTTCTGGGTGTTTTTTTGCAATTCCCAGTGTCGTCATCCATGTTTAAAATGTGTTTTTTTTTAAGAATAAAAGTCGTGTAATTTTGCATTTTCATTGACCGCTAAGCTTAAAGTATATTTGAGTTTTCCACAAGCTGCCTGAAATGCACCAGTTCACTTGCTGCTGTTTGCACCGTTTCATGTCAGTTCTGATTTTTCAGGTGGTCTTCCCCATTTTTTTTGTTGTCCTGCTGTTTGCAGTCCACTTAGCAAGCCTAGCATTCTGCCAGTAGTTCACTGTTCTGCACTTGCTTGCCCTCACTGTGCAACGGTGCAATGCAGCACACAGTCTGTGGCCCAATTGGCAGAGGGGGACCGTATCTGAATACTCACCCCTCTGTTGTCTCAGGCCAATTCTGTCCAAATGGTGACTAAAGCAAATTTAATGTGTGCACGTACACCACCTGCTGTCGAGATCCAGCGCTACATCTCTGCTTTGGTCCTGGCATTTGCTGTGACCAATGATGGCACAGGAAATAAGGTGACCGCTGCAGCATCACATTCCCAGACTTCTGGCATCATGCCCCCGGGATGTGATTGCCGATGCCAGGGCAATGAGACGTAATGCTGCAGCCTCTGATTGGCACTTAGTCTGTTTTTCCATTGTTTTGCTCCACCCTTGGAGGTAAACAACAAAAATATTGAAAACTGCACATGCCAGATACAAATGGCAGCCGATGACCCCATTGACTATATTGGGGTCCTTCAGGCTTCCCGCATGCTGGGTGACATTTTCCCAGATCTAGCGCAGCATGCTGCATTGTTTCATCCAGGATTTTGTGCCACATCCTCACTGGAAGCTCTGAGTGCAGCCCGAAAAACATGGAATGTTTCACAATCTGTTTTTAATTAGTTAAAGGGGTCGTACAAAGATTACAAGGTATTCCCCATCCACAGGATAGGGGATAACTTACTGATAGGGGTCTTGCCGCTTAAACCCCTCCCAATCCCAAGATGGGGGTCCCATTTTTCCCTGTCATCACTGCCAGGATACTACACCCCCACAGTGAGGAGACTGGAGTGCTGGATGCGCAAGTGTACTCCATTCACTTTCGATGGGACTGCCAAGATACCAGAGCCGCACCCGCTTCAGTGTTTCCGTCAGCTCCATTGAAACGGAGCACTGAGTGGGCTTGATTGACTAACGCTTGTGAGGAAAGAGGTGACCTCCGCACTGATGGGCAGAACGGGACACGGGAATCCCATTCTGCAGATCCGCGGGGGTCTGAGCGGTGGGACCCCCGCAGATCAGCAACTTACATTCTATCCACAGGATAGGAGATAACTTGCAATTTTGGTACAAGCCCTTTAAAATTTAACTTGTGATTCATTCCATATAAAGGAGTTATCCGGGACTTTTACTATTCAGGATCTAACCCAAGAACAGACCATCAATAGTTAATTAGAGGGGAGGGGGTCTACACTTAAGGTCCTTGCTGATCGACAGACTCGCTCTGTGTGGCTAACGCTGTCAACCATATGGCTACCTCGTTTGGCAGTACCAGACTGAGCCGTTGCAATATGAACAGTGCCATCAGCTTTCAGCACTGGCAGTGAGCGCCAGGGATCTCAAGTGCAGACCCCCATCGTATCAACTATCAATGAGCCATCCTGAGGATAGCTTATCAATGGTAAAAGCCTTAGACAACCCCTTGAAGTGACAGTGTGCTCCAGTTAAATTTCTGTTTAGTGCTTCCCTCTACTAACCACTAGGTGTCGCTGCAACACCCTCTAGAAATGGGGCAGAAGAAACGCTCGTCATCGCGTCTTTGTCATCTTGCTCTAGGGATGGTTCTTGGGTTTTCTGCTGACACACAATCTGCAAGTTCCTATGACTGACGGGAAGCTGCTCCTACTTGAATTTTAATGGTTTATAGTGTGAAATTACAGCCTGCCAACATTCCCAAATTATAGCTCCTCGGCTGTGATCCGTAGTTCCTCCGCCGCACGTATAGATGCAATGGCGGTGTCACAGCATTGTATGTGCTGAGGGGAGCGGACGTGTTCCTTATTTGGCTGGTACCATAATGTAATAGAGACCTGCACACACTTAGATAGCGGATGGATGGGATTCGCATGGCTGCGCTTCTGAAAGCTGCTGTGGAGACTTTAATTAAGTCTGTACAATTAGCCAGCCGAGCCTGATTCCTTGCGACATATTGTAATTAACTGCAACCGGTGCCTTAAAAGTAGCGACCTGATGCGGAGTGCGATGGCGGTAGTCACTTGTCATGTAGGATTAAAGGGGGAAAATGCTTGGTGACACTGCTGCTAGTCATGTAAGATCAACATAGAGACTTCAGCAAAGATTACAGGCAGTGTTAGTCTATGAAGAACCAGATAAAGATCTACGTGATAAAGCCCTGAGCTGCCCTGAGTGTGACTCGGTGACACAACTTTGCAGAGAGCCTTCACTTAAAGGAAGTCGGCCACCTTACTTTTAGACTAGTAAAGTAATATATTTTTATATGTGTGACCACATTAGGAATCCATCCGTACGTTATTTTTTATTTTCTTCCAGACTTGCTCCCATCTCAAGATATCGGTGCAGAAATAATTTGTGCGCCATATGCTAATTAGCCCCAGATCATCTGATGGGCGCCCCACCTCTGCTAGCAGTCCAGGCTCTCTCCTTGCCTCTTGAACTATAAACTGCCTCCAGCTCCGCCCGCTGGAGACGTCACGGATTACACTTCTGCTACACTTACGGCCAGTTGCAAATGGAATGCATGATGGACGTCTCCAGCGGGCAGAGCTGGCAGTGTCAATCACCAAGAGGGGACAGCTAGGAGAGAGCCTGGACCGCCCATCGGAGAGACCAGGGCAAATTGGCATATGGCTCGCAAACGATTTCTGCACTGATACCTTCAGATCGTAACAAATTAGGATGAAAATAAAAGTACAGATTCCTCGTGGTATCGGACGTAAAAGTATATTACTTCACTAGTTAAACGTGGGTGACTGACTTAAAAATAAAGGCGACACCTACCAGTCAGTTTTTGTTTTTTTTGTACAAATAACCATTTTTTTTTCATAGATGGCGGCGTGCATCGTCGGAATGGGCCAGTTTTCTGAATTTTGTCTCGTGGAGCAGCAGAATGCCCACCAGAGGCCTCTGAGTTGTGGGAGGGTTGAAGTTCGCTAACCCTGTACATATATTATCTGACGGGCGCTCGTACCTTTTTTAAAGTATACCTTCACTTTTCAGAATAGGTTGTGTGCACATGAGGGAGAACACTGCAGTATATGACTTGTATCCTTGGTTTATGAGCAGTTCTGCCCTCTACAGGCTGTAGCTCTAATTTTCTGTTAGCTTCAGCATAAGGTCCTTCCTCCTTTCCTCTCCCGCATAACCTTCTCTCCTCCCTACAGACCTCTGTGGGCAACATGAGTCCTCAACCTCCCCTCCCATACTTCCTGCGTTCCTTATCTCTGTTACTGGACATTGACTTCACATGCGGGCAGGCAGTGGCCAGCAAAGCAATAAGACACAACTCATTAAGCGGGGTCGGGCAGCGATCAAGAGGAACCGCCGTGCAGCGGCGTAGAATGGCTTATAAAGGGACCCTGCGGCCGCAGCAAAAGGTCTTGTTCTCTGCTTAGGCGATGTTCACCCGGGACGGAGGCGCTACGGGATTTTAGGATGGTTAATAAACGGTCCTGAAATCTGCAGGACAAAGTTACTATTTCTTGCGCTTTTCATAGCATTTTCCATCAGCTTTTTCGGTGCAGATTTTAGTTTGATTTTGACTTGTTCGCTTACTGAGCTGCATCCTTGGAGGAACAATGTGAATTTACACACTAAAACCCGCAATGCAACCAACACTTGCCCAAATACTCAGGGATTTGGCTTTTTTATTACCTCTTAAATGTTGCTGCAGAACATGCAGTAAAAGCCGCTTCTACGCTGCTTTTTCACAATGTTATATGTTAGATATTTTTCGCTCAGTGTAGATGAAAAATCACTAAAATTAATTCAGCTGGGATTTCAAAATGCTGCAGATCGTAGTCTGGAAATGCCACAGTCTACCCGTCCCGTGTGAACATGGCCGTACACGGAGCTCCGCAGAAATGAATTGCATCTTATGATCGTAGAAAAAGCATCAGCAAAGATGAAAGGAACAGCCAGAGACTTCATGTTTTAATGACAGCGCTCCAGCTGCTGCAGAACCACATGTCCCAGCATGCTCCTGCCAGCCAGAGGATAAGGCTTCTCATTCGTCACCCAGGATGCCCAAGGATGACCCTTAAGTACATAATAGGATTAGATAGATCCAAGGGATTTTCCTTCCAAGCTTTACCCCTTATCAATAATCCTCCTTGGTCTGACAAGGATTCACTTCTACATGCAGTGCTTGGTCTGTTGTACTGCTTCCAGCCACATGGGGGCACCAGTAGATACCAGGTTATCAATTATGTATTGCAGGGGCAACGGGTGGTATTGGTATCAGAAAATTGAAGTGTACCTGAATTTTCAAAAGCAGTACAGTTCTTCATTAGCCGCTGCATTGATGCTGACCAGATTTCTATGGTAATGTCGCTATTTTTCTGCTACCCTACGGTTTACAGTCCACTAAAAGGTGGGGGTGGGAATCTTACATCAGACATACTTTATTGGCTGGGACCTCTTCACCCACACTTCCCATATTACCTTGATCCAGTCAGCTGCAAGGTAGCATCGAAATGCCCGCTCTTTTTTTTGCATGTAGTATGTGCGTTTTACTAGAGAAGCCAAGTGCCTAACAACAAGCAGTGGGTTGCAAAGGTGCCAGAAGGGAGACCAATGGAGGCAGCCACTTTAAACTTGATTTTCAGTGGTAAAATATGAATAATTTTAACTTTCGTGTTCCATGATGTACATTTACATTCTAGGCATGCAAAGTTTGTATTGAGAGGGGTCAACACTCGCTCGCAGCAGCTGAAATCAGCACTCTTAATGATCGCAGCTATTGACCCTTTAAATGCCCTGATTGGTGGTTGAGGCACCATGAGATTGTGGGGTACCAGTTGGTAAACATGGCAGTCTGTGGCCTTCGAAAGGCGGCCAGGGTAGACCATGAAAAATGAGTTTGTGCTATGCAATGCGATAAGCAAGGAGACTCCATAGGGAAACATGGGCTACAAAACAGCGCAAATTGCGGCAGTATAGAGCGTGTCACGATTTTAAGACAAATCATGAAAGAACCAATAGGAAATCATGAGCTTCATGTATGTGTTTTGTAGCGCTGTCGCATCACTAAAAAATCCTGCGATTTTGAAGCCAGGGTCAAAGCTGCCTAGGCTAGATTCACACTGCATGGGTAAAGGAATTAATCCCATAATGCAATGTTTTATATGAAATCACTATAGCCTCCCAATAGGAGGCTGCAATAGACACACGAGTGCCAAAATGAACTTACGTTTTGGCCTCTTTGCATGGATTTGGCTCCTCTTTCCATAATTTTTTTTCTGGCCTCCGTGTGATGTCAAAGTAGTCAGGGCTGCTTCAGAGACTTGTGACCGCTGCAGTACTACATCTCCCAGCAACACCCCACGTGCTTGTGGATTCCACATACCCGTATTGTCCTTCTCAAACCTGCTGCTCCCTCACCTTCCCGGGCTCTGTGCCCATTTCTTTACTCAGATGCATGCAGGCAGCTATGGATTCGGGGTGAGCAGGTACAACTGTTATCAATATCTGAGAACCCATCTCTACCCAAAGTTGTACTTGTAGCCAGCAGAGCTGACTCGGATCAGAGGGCAGGAACCAACACCCCTCTACCTACCCCTTTGTGTCTTATCTCTACCCCAAACTGGAATTTGCAGGGCACTTCTATCTTGTGCATATCTCTGGTCCAAGTTAGACATAAACTCCACTTGATTCAGAGTATTTTCTTTCGCTCGGGTTGGATACACGTTTGAGCTTCAGACAGGTTTTAAGCTGGGAGCTGATTATGAACTCCCAGCCGTATTGCAGTCAGTGCAAACCCGACACCGAGATCCATCCGCAGACGGCTGCAAAGAATGGAGAAGAAATGCAAGAACTTAAAATAAAATCGCTAATTAAAAATTTCCAGATTGCGATCAGCTGAGACGTTATAAATAGTCACATAGGGGGCAAGTTTGTAGCAGAAAAGACAAAAAGAAACCGCAGCAGCTGCCGGCGTCTGTGTAGGAGGATCTGTCACTAGCTGCCTGTGAACATTCTGCACCTTCAGTTCTGCGTTTGGCATTAATATACGGCACGTATGTCTTATCCCACATTACTACTACTATAGGGGGCTGTCACATCGTAGCGCAGGGGAGAAGGAAGTGGCACCATTCAAATGAGGGTTTTAGAATAAAACTTTACATTTTATTGCTCCGTATTTAAAAAGCAAATACAGGCAACGTTTCGACTAGAGAAATAGTCTTTATCAAGACAGGCTTGATTAAAGACTATTGGGCAGTAAAACCAACATATGGGTAAAATCCCTAAAAAGTGTCTGGTCCTTTTAGAGGTTAACAGTGGAACAATTTATATAGCAATACTTTTATTCTCTGCGCCTCTGTCTTGTGGTGATCGTCACTCGCGGACATAAGTCACTTTAGTTGAAGCTATATTATTGGCGCTGACTGTGAAGTACAGGTGGGATCCGCCATGCTGATATCTAATGGACACATGCTCCAGAATGACAGCCGGGCACCAATACCGCCATCTTTTGATATTCCTCGGCACTTTGGACTCGGCGCAGGGTGTTAAATCCGCATGCTACTGCGTTGGAACACGGCCAGCTGGTTTCGCTGCAGATTTCACCCCAATATTCTGCAGCAATGTCCCGTCCAAACCCCATTCACTTACAGTGGAAAGTATCTGCGGCATGCTCTCCTTGTTGCAGGAATGGCGGGGATCTTCCCCACACAATTGACTTATTGTAATGCATGTTTTTCTCCGTGGTGCGTGCGCTTACCATAAATCTGCGTGTCCGCAACTTTCCGCCCGTTCCCTTGTTCTACTGCCTGCCTGTGAGCCGTTCCGGCTTCATGTTTACGGACCATAAGGCTCAGGATAAGCCGCTCTATAGGTCACCTCACACGGTTATGGAAGGACGGAGGCGAGACGAATATAGATTATTTATGACAAGTGCGTATCGTTTCTGCTGCTGTTTTGTCCTTTCATACACACATTTGTAGCAATAAAAGCAGTGTTTTCTATAAAGACAAACGTTACAAAGTGCCCGTCGGCGTTGGATGTCGCCGTCATTGGAGATGTTTCCTCTTTGGTGCCCAGCGTACGCTGCTCGGGTCACCGCGGCGCCTTAGTCAGTCAGTTCGCAGAAGACGTCTGAGTCGTCAGCGCTCAGTAATGTTCCGTCCTCATTAGGTATCCGAACGTCAACCTGCAGCTTTCCGTGCCCTCGCAGCTTATCCGTCCTGTCGCCATGGTAACTGGAGCGAGCGGTCTCCTCGCTCTGCTGGTAGGGGAGGCAGCTCCCAGAAGGATTGTGTTGGGGAGGGGGATTATTAAAGCACTGGTTCTTGGCACGGCCCTCCGGTTGTCAGTGCAAACACGGCTCTTCGTTCCGAGCCGCAGAGTAGCTGCACATTTCTAGGATAGGATGTGAATTCCGTGTTCTGGCGCTGGAAGCGCGTCGCACTTCGGCAGCTTAACGTAAAAACTGCATGGGGATGTCGCTCTGACAAATGCAGCGGGTCCTGCTTTATTTACTGCATTGATAACAGGCGCTATAAACGAGATATATAATTTATTTATCTTATCCACAGAGCGGTTTGATGTTTCACGCACGCACAGAAGTTCATAGATTGGCGCATGCGTCAAAGTTCGAAGCAACTTGCGCTGATGATAAAGGGGAGCCAATGAAGTGCGTTCAGGCACTGAGAGTGTCGTAGCTCTGCAGTCGTATTGTAGCCATCCGAGTAACGCTCCTTTCACTAGTTGCATTACACACGTCACACCATTCGCTTACAGTGCCAGATATTCCCCTGGTGGCAACACTTGGTACCCCTTTTTTTTTCCTCTCCCCCTTTAAGAAATCTTACCCCCATCTCCGACTTGGTATACACATCAACTTTCCTTCTGTGCAGTATATACAAAGTAGTCTGACTTGATAGATCAGCTGAGTGGGATCTCCTCTGACATTAGGTGATGAGTCCAAGAGTAATGAAAGTCTAGAGCAGAGCATTTCTTGCCGGTCAGGATATTGGGGATCATTAAGGCCTGTGACATACCCATGACCGTGGATATCCTGACCTGAGCTCCGAGTATCATGGGAATCTGCAATGCCCAGAGTCTGAGTCTGGAAATCCACCGTCAGCCCAGGATACTCAACCATACATTGCGTGTCACCAGCTGTAGGCCATGTTGGCATGAAGATCATGTCATGGCTGACTTCTCTATTGATGGTTGGGTCACAAACCACCGGCCAGTTCTTGGAAAGTTCTGGAGATTCCAATGCCAAGTCGTTCTCCCGTTCTTACCTTTTTTCTTCCTTCTCTCGTAGGGGCTGAGGACGTAGTGATGGCGTTCTCCCGGTCAGAAGCAGAAGATCGAAGGCAGTAACCATGCAGCGACCATTGCCAAATCCCAGAGCACAGATGGGGAGAAGCCGAGGCGCCTTGGAGATTCCCTGGATTCTTCCTCCTCCTCCTCCCACTTTTCTCCATGTTTTTACGGTCTCCTTAAATTTGTAATATGATGTAATTTTATCCTTCTACTTTTCGAGACTCTCCCCATTGACTGCTGACTTCTTGCATTTCCACAAACCGACCAAGACAACATGGCGGCCTGCCACACAAGAGAGCGAACTCAGCAGAAGCCTTTTTTTTTCTTCTTTCTTTTTGCCTGTAACTTTTTACGTTGACTTTGTCGTCACTCCTGTTTCTGAGATGAGACGTTCCTCCACACTCCCGACTGATATCCACATCAGGAAGCACGATTTGGGGACAGTGGCTGGCGCGGTCTGTGCTCTCCGTTGGATACGGTTGTACAGACTTTAGGTTCATATTGTAAATTTTTTTTTTTTTTTAATTATTGATGATGTCAGCGCTTTGGCTGTTACACTGTGTTTTTGACTTGAAAGAAGTAAGCTTTTGCAGTATTTATTACTAGTGTGGGGGAGGGGCGATGTTCCGTGCTTCTGTCTTGATTTATTTTACTTTAGGAGCACAAAAAAAAAGACCTAGAAAGGACTCGTAGTTTTTTTTTGTTTTTTAGACTTTTATCTGAGCAGAAGCCCCGGATGCACAATCTGAGAGGAGGGATGTCGGGCTGCTTTATTTTATATTTCTTTTTTTTTTTTTTGTATGTTCTAGTTTGTATATTCCTACACCATCTTGTGTCATACATGTAGTGATGCGCAGACCAATCAGAAAGCAGAAGTCTGCAATTCCTGTCGCTGAAACTGTATGCAATTCATTTGAAGTTAGTGGTTTTGCTGAGGTTTGAGGTGCTGTATGCCTCCTGCCTCATTAATGCTGCTAGGTGCAAGTGAATGTTTAGATTGAATTAATTCTGGCCATAGGGGAGCGCTGTATTTAAGAACGTTTAAAGGGGTTTTTCTTTTGGGGGGGGGGGGGATTACACCGTTGATGATTATCCTTAGGAAAGGTCAGCAATAGTTGAGTAGTGGTCCGCTACTTGGGACCTTCACCGATCAGCTGACTGAATCCCTACCAAGCACCGTGCCATACATTATATACTGGCTAGGCCTGGTTTGGCAGCTCGGTCCCATTCACTTGAATGGGACTGACCTTGTGTTGGGCCCTATGACCAATGAACGTGACGTCACAAGCCCAAGAAGAGACCATAGTGCTCATGAAAGCCTCAGCCTCTGAGCTGATCAGGGATTCCAAGCATCGGATCGCTGCTGATCAATGATCGGTCATCAAGAGTGTAGTCTTGGAAAACCTCTTTAAAGGAGTCATCGGAGGTGGGAAATATTTGCCCCATCCAGCTGTAGTCCACCGATGTCTTCACTTCCACTTTGAGCCTGGTTCTGAAAATGGGTCACGTTCTATGGAATAAAATAGCATAGCATGGTATGGTGTGCTATCTCATGTGGAAAAGCTACAGCCCGCCCGCTGATTGCCATACAGGCTTTATTATAGTCAAGATGGCACTGCTCGGATAAGCAAGTTCCAATATTTTAATTCCGCTCTGGTGATAGGGCCCAAAAATGGAAATACACCGAAGGCCTTGGTGCAGGTCTGAATGTGATCTAAGACAGTCTTTCTCTGTCGTGGCCACTGCAGAGACATAGCTTAGTTCCTGAAGTAAGATAAACAGTCCCTCTGCTTCAATGATGTCACCAGTGATGGGGTGAGGGGTCGTTCTACGTGATCTTGTTCTCCAAACTAGGCTGGAAGTGGAGGTGCATGCACTGCTGGCCCTCAACTGGATTGGGTATTTTGCTCCCAGGATAATTTCTTTTATGGGTATTCCTATCTCGGGAAGTTATCACCAATCCAGAAAAATCGCCTCTTGCAGGTTCTAAAATTTTGATTGCAGTGCTTTCACATTTGCGCTACCACATCATACACTTCAATGGGCCCACTAGAGATGGCCAAGTTCAAGCTCACAGCAGTCGCCGGCTGTCCCACTGATGTGAATGGGATGGCCAGAGATTGCTAAGCTTTTTAATTTACCTATCTCTGGTTGTTCCCATTAAAGTGAATGGCACAGTTGTGTGTATGCACCGGCCTCAGGGAAGCTGTCGGGGGTGATGGCTCTGGATTGGTGGGGGTCCCAGCGCTCAAACCTCCACTGATTTGGCAAGTTATCGCTTACCAAGATGGGAATATCCCTTTAAGGTTAAAAGGAGAGTCTTCATCAGTACCCTGAAATTGATCTAGAAGATGTTTACTTGGTGTTGGAGGAGTAGTCTGCCTATAGTCCTAAGAAGAGAAGCTGTAAGATACTGTACAGCCCTAAGGACGTTCCCGACTGTATATGAGCCTTTGGTATCCTGCACTAAGAACCCCAATAATTCCACCCAATTTTATGAACACAGAACCCCTCGTTAACAAGATAAGGGGTGTCCCTGCTGTTGGACCCTACTTTCATGAAATGTACAAGTGTTTTACTTTTGTCCTCCTGCAGCTTTTGTGCCACACCACCATAATGTTTTCTCCTCCTTAGAGTCACAGATTTGTCTTTTCCACACGACCTTATTATATTTGCCTGGAAAAGGAAATTCTGATAGAAACTTTTAAAAATATGTCCAACTCTGTAGACTTACGGGAGCGGACGGCGGAGTTTATACAATGTGATGAATTGCTGATTTACAGTCTGATACTTTTTTTTTTCTTAATGTAACTGGATTGTTTTTGTTTACAGGTTCCCTAATGTTATACGAGACGACGTAATGTGCAAACTGCTGCGTGCTTACGGGGAAACCTCTGTTAGGAGAGATGCCTTGTGGGTAGGGGGCGTCTTTGTGATCATATTTCCCAGTGCTTTCCAATTAGAAGGCATGATGATGCTTTACTAATTATAGTACAGGACCAGTCCGTGGGGTTTATTGACCATCTCTGTTCTGTTGCAGCCGTAATACGCATCCTCAAATGCAAGCGCACTGCCATATAGAACCAGCCTTTCCCTCTTCTGTTTTAGAGATATCTTACAGAATTCAATGGAGGAATTATGGGATTTGCGTCAGTTCTCTGGCGTATTAAAAAAAAAAATTGCTAATTTTGCTGCATGCCTACTTTGTGCAAAAATGTTCGAAGACCGGTCTTGCGGGATTTGGCCAAAGAGGTGATATTTGTTGTTGGCCCACAACACTTATACAAAATTCTGTGCAAATTTACACCAACTCATAGCTGGCCTAGTTCTTATTTTCTTGCAAGCCTACATCCAAAGTTGTGTCCAGCTTATTAAGAAGCGTTTGCTTCTTAATAAATTAGGTGCAACGTACTCCAGCATACTTCTGAGTAAGGCGACCTGCCGGTCCTGGGAGAGAACTCTGTCCCTCAACTGGCGCTAGGGTATATTACATGCTGCTGCTGTTCTTCTAGGCCGATCTCAAGGTTCGTAATCCTGTTTTCAGCTGCCCAGGATGACTGCTGCAATTTTCTAACTACTTAATGCACATTTTGCAGTGCTTTCTCATTCGTCATCACTGATCACGTGAGCAGAGCTAGCCAATCATGGAGCAGATATGGTTCATCAGGTGTCAATACTACCAGTGCACTGTGAGGATTAGGCAGTGTGAAGATTGCGTTCGCCATATTGGATGGCTGAATCACGGGGGCATGAGTACAGGAGGCTAACCCGTAATATAACTGCCTCTTTCGATCCCGCGCCAAAATTTTGTCCTGAAACTGGAGGGTCGTCCCAGGGTGTGTCCACACAGGGCAAATTTCTGCAGTAACTGATAAGCAAATGAGATTTTATATAATCTGCTGCGGAAATTGACATGCGACGGGGTAGCTAAAGTTACAGCCTGTCAATGCTGGCACTGGATTTTTGCCTGTTTTCAACCTCTTCCAATGAGGGGGTGAATTACGTCTCAAATTTCGCTTCAAAAACTTCTGTCACATATTGCTCAACACTCAGCGAGCGCTGGGCGGCCAAATTGGTGACCGATTCTTCAATCATGCCCACGCAACGCCAAAAAATGGCATGCCACTCTTGCCTGACCCTCCATATTCACCCAATCTCACTCCATGCGACTTTTTTTGAACAGTGGAAAAGGAAACAATGTCACAGCTGCACATTGTACGTATGAATCGGCAATCATAAAATAGGTGGAAAACTGAACGTCTTGTTAAAAAAAAAAAAATAAATAAATTAAATCGCTGGAGCCCAGCAATGTTGGCTGGCATACCGCCCCAGAAGGGTCCCGCACCCATTCACCCAGCAACAGAAGCAAACAGACCTCATTGACTCGAATGGGGTGCGTTTGGTTTCCGTCCGTCGTTTTTCTGGATGAAGTAATGCAGCATCCCGATTTTCATTCATTGAGGAGATCTGAAACCCGGTCATGCGATCCTCCAACAAGCGCTTTTCAGTATTTCCGCAGATGTCCCATTCATTCTGTGCATATGACTTCCAGCCAGGGCAATGTATGACTAGTATTTGTTGCCTGGCTGAATTTATAGAAGATCCTTCCAGTGTCTACATATTTGCGAATTCTGCATAGAAGCCAGCGCTAGTACTGCGTACTATGTGACCCAACACAACGAAACCGGAAGTGAAACAGTTGTTCTTCGCAGACAGTAACAAAGAGGTCCGACCAGTGAACATGGGTGCAGAGCGTTGTGGCTACGAAAACTAGATGAAAAAGGGACATTGCGGGGGGGGTTATTGGTTATTCTGGACATGTGAAAAAATTGTTGGCATATCCTATTCATGGCCAACAAATAGGACATGCCAGTGCGAGTCAATGTGCAGTATCCATGTATAGCAGACAGCACATGGACTGGTATCTGTGTTCTGTCTGATGCAAGTTGTGCCCAAGTCTCTCAGGCGCAACTTGCACCTACAGATAGTGTGCACTTGGCCTTCGGTATCTATGGTGGGTTCTGGGCGCGGAACTAGTGGCCTGTATTGCTTCCAGGCAGTCCGGTGGTCATAAGATGTGAACTTCCTCGTCGATGAAAACCAAGATTCCTTCTTTCTTAGATTGTTGTCAGCGCTACAATCAAATATAATAAGGAGCAGGACCAGCTAACTTCTTGGGAGTATCTGATTCCCAGGCAAGAGACCGGTCTCTTGCCTAGCTGCCTGGGATTCTTCAGGCCAGCCCCTATGACCGCTCACAAAGAGGCTGTTTTTCCTTTAGTTGTACGAATAAAGGATAAATGTAAAAACCCAAATTGGCGTCGCCTCCGCAAGCCCTGAATGATTACCGAAGACCGCAAGGAACACCAGGTGCGCCGGCAAGGCGGACCAGGAACGTTATCTAACAAGCTTCATTGTGGAGAGGCTACGCGTTTCAGCGCCGGACACCTTCATCCAGCTGTTAACACACAGGTGCCGATCCGGCACATACATGCTTAGCCTCTCTACAATGAAGCTCGTTACATTACTTCTCTCCAGTGCGCCTGCTGTTCCTTGCAGTCTTCACATTTATACATGGAGGTGTTGCCTGTGCCGTGGAAGCTGGCCGCAGCTGGAACGTTCTGCAAACAAACGTGTCGTGCCGTCCCAATATTCCTGTATTTTACCTCTTCGACCACCACGGAGCGCTCCTTTATTTGTGTCTTCAGCTGAAGGAATATTGACATTCTTCACATCTGCTGGTTCAGCGCTGTAGGTAGCGGCTCCCGCTGCTCAGAGATGACAGGATGATCTCAACCCCCCTCAGTCAGGTATTGATTATTGATTTGAGTCCCTGCACCGGCGGAGTCTTCACGTCTCGTATTGTTCGCGCGGATCCTCCACCTCTTCTCTAACCTGATATTTGCACAATGAGAAACAGAAGTGTGTGCTGTCTTACCGATCAGTGTAAATCTCAAGACAACATGAATCTTGCTTTTAAGTTTTCTGTGTCCGTTGGTCTTCTTTATTATGGGGGATTATGTATGGGTGCTGAGCCAACCTGGGTGGCCATTTTTGGCGCCAGCATCCTTAGGGTATATTCAAACACCAAGGTTGATGACCGCGTCAAAAACAGCTTCCAAAGAACTATTTTGCTGCGTTTTTATGATGCAGTAATTGGCCACACAGTGTTTTACAGGGAAAAAACGTAAAATAAATACCGCATCATAGAAAATCACAACAAATCTGGTTTCACGTGCAGTTTTCGATGTACTTATCAACTGCACAACTCCTCTGCAGGATAGGCTATCAATATTGTTGGGGTCCGATTCCCAACACCCTCAGCTGAATAAAGGGGACTGAGCTGCAGTACCAGGCATGACCAGAAATGTCTGTACAGCGCTGTGCTTGAGTAGACTATAAAGAGGACCTAGTGCCAGCTGAATTGTGGCAGGCTTTGTTTTGCATCACAATTTGTAGTAGTTGGTTAGAGCCACAACAGAAGTCGCACAAGCAAAAAGTTGCTCCTAGTCTAAGACTTTTATATACATGGGAGAGCACGATATTGGTCCAAGAAACTCGAACTGATCTCACACTTACAAGTTTCACTGCGAGTGTAATGCGATTTATATTTTTTTTAAATGCATCACATCACTGAACATCCGATTTTAATGCGTGTGAAAATCGCATGGATTTTTTTATAGGAAAAATTGAAAAATGCATCGCACCTGCATGAGACTCGCATGGAGGTGTGGGAGCAATGCAATATTTTACAGAAAAACAGAACACGCTACAATTTTTCGATCTTGCAGCGATGCCTATGTATATACCCCCAATTGTAAATAATGACAGTTTTTTCGTGCGAGTGTTCTGCGTCTCGCAACACACAAAACTGGCATGATTTTCTTGCCCGTGGGAATACGGCCTCAGGCGTCACACATGTATTTTCACACGGAAAATCGCTGCATGTCGTATTCTTACCTGTATTCTCAGATAACAGTAGGGCATACAATGTGCACGGTCTGTGAGATCGGACGCCACAAGAACGGGTGTCCGTGTGCTGTCCAATGCAAATTGTGCTTGAGCTTCTCCGGTGCAAATTGCAATATGGCCGTCTGAATGAGGTCTAAAGGTCCAGACTAGAGATGAGTGAGCATACTCGCTAAGGACAATTACTCGAGCGAGCATTGTCCTTAGCGAGTATCTCCCCGCTCGGAAGAAAAGGTTCGGCTGCCGCTGCGGGCGGCAGGGAGCGGGGGGAGAGAGTGAGAGAGAGAAGCCGAATCTTTGCTACCGAGCGGGCAGGTACTTGCTAAGGGCAATGCTCGATCGAGAAATTGTCCTTAGTGAGTATGCTCGGTCATCTCTAGTCCAGACCCATTAGAAAATCTGCACCAGGGCCCTCAACAGTCGTGCACTTGGGGGTTTTGGGTCTCCTTGTCCAACAGAACGCATAGGTTCAACTGAATCTTCCCTAGCTCCAATAATGATGTCGCTGCCCATTGCCAAAACATTGTCATCACCATAGAAATACTTAGTTGGACCTCTTTTGGTCCTAATGATGATCAGATACTCTCCATGGCATACTTTCTACTAACACCTGATACACTTCAGCTGGTATTTCCTTCTATTCATCCTTCAAATGTCTGGGAAGTTCTCTCAAAACAGATGGACGCTGTTCATATTTCCTGATCTGACACTCCAGGCCATCCCAGAGATGTTCAGGTCAGGACTCTGCAGGAATGTCCAATCATGGAACATGCATATGCTCGAACCAACACAAAACAGCGTTGTATTTGTGACAAGGGGTGTTGTCTTGTTGGAAGCGCGGCTGACCATTCGCAGAGTATTACCACATTGTCTGCAGCACATTATTGTCTAAAATGTCAAGGTGCACCACCATGTCCATGGTTCTTGTCACTACCACCGACAGACCAAGACCATAGCAGAACCTCCATCGTACATATTATTGGCACAACACGCTCAGGCAAAAGGCGTTCCCCAGACATCTTCCAAACCCAGGTACCTCCATCTGATTTGAACATGGAGCAGCGTAATTCGTCACTCCGTATAACGTTCTTCCATTGCTCAGCTGTGCCTTGCATCATTCTACGTAGTTCGATTCATCTTCCTTGAGAGAACTCACCAGATGTTTCCATGATGCATGGAGGGAAATACCAGCTGGACTGTATCCGATGTTAGTAGAAAGTATGCCACAGCGAGTATCCAATGTCATTAGGGCCAAAGGAGCCCCACTAAGTATTATCATATGCAAATAAATAGTACTTTTGATTCTTGCTCAGGTTTCTAATTACTTTTGGTAGGACATTGTATAAAGCCCCATTTACATGCAACGATTAACGCTCAAACGATGTCTTTGTTTACTTTTCGTCCAAACAATGATTTTCAGTTGAGTTTAAAATCCATCAATCCGCTGGAGAGCTAAGAGCAGGGACCACACGCTGTGATTCTCCAGGGGAGCGCTGATAACATTGTATTCAGCTGCAGTCCCGCAGCAGAACAAAGGGGTGGTATGCAGATAACAGACCACCTGCTGTTATCTGCATACTGTAAAGGGTGGCTCATTTACATACAAATGAAGATAATAAGCTGCTAGTGGGCATTAGTCCCCATTAGTGGCTTATGCAAAATGATCTCTCAAACTGTCGACCATCCTATCTTTTGAACAGATTTTGAACGATCATCCTTGCGTGCAAATGGGGCTTACGTTTCTCGTCTTCCAATGTTATTAAGCCTATATATGTGAGATGAGATCAGATTGGGATGGCCTGCTGTGCTTGTTTACCATCTGTCTACTGTACCGCCGAATATGTTACCACCAAGTAAATAATAGCGCTGTGATTTGCTACACTTGTACACTCGCTTCAGTGTTGCATATCGGTTATATATCATATAAAGAGTTCTACTTGTTATGATTCACCGGCAATCCCATTCACAGCAGACGCCTGCTTCCCTGTACTCGCCATTCGCACACAGCGGGGGTGACTCCAGCATGGGTGGATTTAGATTGCAGGCACAAGTATTATCTCAGTGCTGGCAGTGACTAATCCTGCGCTCACCTGCAGCCCCTGGGGCGGCTTCCTCTTAGTCTGGCGATGCAGTCAGGTTATTTCCCTGTTGCTGAAAGGCAAAACTCAAGGAGAAATGTAAGTAAGCTGAAGGCTGAATGTAAAGTGTCTGCTCAGCAGCTTCCACACCTTCTCCGGCTTTGTAATTGTATTGTGAAGCAAAAATTAAATGAGCTCCTACAAAAGCTGTAAGTTACTCTGTTCCATTGTAGGCCGGATTCGCAGCACGCTATTTGTGCGTGCAATACGCAGTGAATAGAGACCGTAGATTTCAAATGGTTTCGTTTACAAGTGCGCAATTCCGTTGCACAAAAAAAATAAGCAGCATGTTCTATTTTCCTGCAGGGAAATAGAACATATAGAACTAATTACATTAATTAGCCGTTTCAACGGCTGAAACTCTGGTTACTAGAGATGAGCGAGCACCCAAATGCTCGGGTCTGTGTTATTCGAGTCGAGCTTTTCGTAAAATCCGAGATCTGTACTCGCGTAACGAACCCCATTGACTACAATGGGAGACTCGAGCATTGTATGTGGGCCGTAGGGTCCTGAGCTTTTTTTTTTTTTTTTCTTAGTTTCTCTCCCCCTCTCTCCCCCCCCCCCCCCCCCCCCTCCCTATTCCCCTCTCTCTCCCACCTCTCTCTCCCATCGTTGGCTCGTTCAAACTTCAGTTTGAACAGCGTTCATTCAGTCCCTCGCGGTCACTTATACAGCGAATGTGAAAGACTGAACGATTCTCGTTTGAACGAGCCAACGATGTATCTAAGCAGGTCTAAATGGAAAATAAATTTCATTTAAAAAAAAAAGTTTTCTTTTGTGGCCAGGACATCGATAATTAAAAATATAGGATTCTGAATTTTGAATGTTTCAAGGACATACAGAGTGAGAAAAGAAGTGACTTACAATCATGAACCAAAGTCATTCTACAATGCAGAATATGTCCATGCCGTTCAAAGTGACTGAAAATGTCTGGTTCTCTTCATTAATCCCTTCCAGTGGCTCGCTCTGCACATCTCAAGGAGGAGTAGAGTAGCGTCACATTCCTGTTGCAAGTTCTGAAGTACGATCAGTATGGTTGGGAGGTAATTGGAGACTTCAAGATGGTTGCTTTCCTAATGGGTCTTCAAGGTGGTTTCACAAAGTTTCCTTGCTATCCTTGTCTTTGGGGTAGCAGAGCCAAAACTGAACACTACCATCGACGAGACTGGCCTGAACGTATTGACTTCACTATCGGACGAAGCAACGGCAAGTTTGAACCCCTAGTAGATCCTAAGGTGATTCTGATGCCACCTCTTCACATAAAATTTGGGCTTATGGAACCGTTTGTCACATTACTAGATAAAAAATCTACAGCGAAGAAACATCTACTAAACTTCTTCCCAAAGCTGACTGAGGCCAAGGTAAAAGCTGACAAATCAAGGGGATCACAGAGTGTCTGAAATATCCTGACATGCTCAGAGAAGTACAGAAAGCAGTTTGGAACAGTTTTGGTTCAGGGGTTCTTGGGTAATCACAAGCAGACAACTATGTGGAGTTGGTGGAAACGATGGTGAAGAAATACCACGCTATGGGATACAGGATGTCGCTCAAGGTTCATTTTTTGCTCGTGTCATTGGGGGACACAGCAAAGACCGTGGGATATAGCTACTGCCACTAGGAGGTGACCCTAAGCAAAAAAAAAAGTGTTAGCCCCTCCCGCTGGCTATATTCCTCCTGCTGACACGCAGCTGATCAGTTTTCAGCTTTGTGTCCATAGGAGGCGGATGATCTCGCCCGCAAGGCCTGAAAGGATTTGGCCTGGGCTAACGGGGAGGTTTAACGCTCCCTTTTAACCCAACCGAGGAGGCGAACAAAAGTCAAGCAATTCTTCTGTTGTCGGCCTGGTCCCCTCAGAAGAAAAAGGAGGACAACCCACGTACTCCCGCGTGTGTCCCGCCAGCCATAGAGCCCCCCATTTGGTGGTCCGCATCCCCTCCCCATGCAGGGCAGGCGATGATAGGGTGAGCGCTCTGCTGGAGGTGATGGCCGGCTGTGGGACCTTGCCCAGGGGCATCAGGATGGGGAGTATGCCTTCTCCTCCTCTCCTTTTTCCTTCTCTTTTTCTCCCCCCTGGAGTTCTGGGTGGTCCCCACTCCTTACCTCCCACCTTCCCTTCCTTGCAGTGTTCACTGGAGGGTGAAGGGTTACCAATTTTCTGGTGGCAGGAAGACACTTTGAGGGTTATGGCAGTGGTGGTGCTCGGCATGAGATTTAAGGATCTCTCTCTCGTAGCAGGCTCCCTCCCTGTTTGTATTCTGTCCTGCTAGCCTGCACCCCCCCCCCCCCTTGCTTTTGGCGCAGTTGCAGCGCATTTCGATTCAGCGCCATGTCTGCCCAGGGGTCAGCGAGAGCTACGCATTATGCATGCTCTTGCTGTAAGGTGAAGTTTCCATGTGGGCAGGTGGAGGCACATTGTGGTGATTGCGCTTTTGCGAGACAGGCGGCCGCGCAGCATGCGTCGCCGGCGCAGCCCCCTCTTGTGGTGGAGCCGGAGTGGGCCTGCTCCTTGTCCCAGGCGGAGTCGGATCTTACGCGAGCTTCAGGAGCAATCCTAGATAGGCTCGATCAGTCCCTGGACACCTTGGCGCCCAAGGAGGACCCGTGGCACAAGCGTGCCCATAAACGATATAGGCCGGTTAGGTCACGAAGGGCATCCAAGTTATCTTTGTCACAGTCTGGTTTTCGCCGCTCAATGACAGAGTCACAGCCGTCCTCGGAGGAGGATGGCGAATCTTTGAGGATGTTATCTGATTCCTCCTCAGATTCAGATTTGGAACCGGCCAAAAACGTTCCCTCTGCATGAGGATTTTGACACGGTAGTAGCCAGGGAATGGAATTCCCCAGAGAGGCATTTTGCCAGATCAAGGGCTCTGGAGATGATGTACCCTTTTCCAGACAATTTGGTTGAGAAGTGGTCGGTATCGCCAATGGTTGATGTGCCGGTATCCCGTTTGGCTAGGCACACCACCTTGCCCACGGCTGATGCCTCCTCCCTTATGGATGCGAGGGATAGGAAACTGGACATGTTGTTTTGTTTTTTCAAGGCGTCATTATGCGTTTTCCTCTTTGTGGTGCCCAAGAAGGACAGGTCGGTCAGGCCGGTCCTGGATCTCAAGAAGCTGAATCGGTTTGTGAGGGTGCGACATTTCCGTATGGAGTCTCTGCGTTCCGTCACTGCATCTATGGAACTGGGAGAGTTTCTCTCATCCATAGACATCAAGGGCGCGTATCTGCATATCCCCATTCACCCAGCGCATCAGCAGTATCAGCACTTTCAATTTGTGGCTCTTCCTTTTGAACTGGTGACGGCCACCAGGGTCTTTACAAAGGTTCTGGCGGCGATTGTGGCCATACCGTACTTGGACAACATTATGATCAAGGCCCCCTCTTGCCAGAGCAACCTGGAAAGTTTGCAGATTATGATGGACACTCTATCTAGATTCGGGTGTGTCTCCCTTCAAAGAAGTGCTGCTATCTGCAGGAACATGTACGCTCTTTGCAGTCGCGGCATCCGGTGTCGATCCAGCAAGGGATGAAGGTTTTGGGCCTCATGGTATCAGCCTTCGAGGTGATTCCGTTTGTGCAATTTCATGCCGCCCCCCCCCCCTGCAGTCGTCCATTCTGTCACGATGGAACAAGTCAGTGGCCTCCCTAGATCGCGGGATTCTGATCCCGCCGAGGACGCAGTGTTCTCTCCATTGGTGGTTGGACTCCCCGAGGATACAGCGGGGCAGGTCATTCCTGCCACCTCAGTGGCAGGTACTGATGATGGATAATAGTCTGACTGGATGGGGAGGTACGCTAGGGAGCCGGGTGGCACAAGGGTCCTGGTACCACCAGGAGTCGCACCTTCCGATCAATGTGTTGGGGGTGCGAGTGGTTCTCAAGACACTGCAGTTTTTTGCACCTCAACTGTCGGGGTGTTCAGTGAAGGTCCAGTCAGACAACGCAACGGCTGTTGCCTAGATCAATCACCAGAGGGGACCCCGGTCATGGCAGAGGTGGAGGGGGTTCTGTCATGGGCAGAGGATCATCTCCAGGCGCTGTCGGCCATCTTTGCTCCAGGTGTAGAGAACTGGATAGCCGATTTCCTCAGCAGGTAATCAGTGGATCCGAGGGAATGGGGACTACATCCCAAGATTTTTCAGGTGATCTGCCAGAAATGGGGTCAGCCGGACATAGATCTGATGGCATCCCGTCTCAATTGCAAGCATCATGTCTTCATGGCCAGATCAAGGGACCCATGGGCCCGGGCAGTGGATGCTTTGACAGCCCCATGGTCAGGGGTGTCATTCTTTTACGCATTTTCCCCTGATTCCCCTCATTCCTCGCTTGCTCAGGAGAATTTGGAGGCAGGGTCTGCGGGTGAACTTATAGCTCCGGATTGGCCACTGAGGGTGTGGTACGCGGAGCTTATCGATCTGCTAGCTGACGTACCATGGTGACTTCCGCTACGAGAAGATCTTTGTCCCCTTTACCACCCGAGTCCATGCTACATTTGACGGCATGGCTGTTGAAGCCGTGGTTCTGAAGGCTTGCGGTTTCTCAAACCCGGTAGTCCGGAACAATGATTAAGGCGAGGAAACCTTCTTCCTCAAGGCTGTACCACCGTGTTTTTTCCTGTGGTGTTCATCCCATGCGTTTCTCTGTGTCCCATCTTCTGTCTTTCCTCCAGGACGTGCTCGAGATGGGACTCTGCCCTGTCCATTTTTTTTCAGCGGCCCTTAGCATCCAGGTCAGCGGTGCGTACGTTTATGCAGATGGTCGCACATTCCGTGCCACCGTTCCGATCACCGCTGCCTCCCTGGGATTTAGATTTGGTCCTCAACGCCCTTCAGGCTCAGCCATTTGAGCCGTTACGAGAAGTACCATGGAGGATGCTGTCCTGGAAAATTGCCTTCCTAATTGCAGTTACTTTAATTCGGAGGGTATCCGAAATGGCTCCACTCTCGGGCAGGCCTCCCTACACTGTTTTCCACCCGGACAAGGTGGTCCTGCGTCCAGTTCCCTCTTTCCTTCCCAAGGTGGTGACGGCTTAGATGGACCGGCGGCAGTCCATCTAAGCGAGCAGGCATTGCATACTTTAGATCCGGTCCACGCGTTAAGAATCTATCTAGACCTAACAGAATCATTTAGGCACTCTGATTCTTTGTTTGTGGTTCCGGGGGGGGGCCGAGGCATGGCGGCCTCCAAGGTGACCATCTCTCGCTGGGTCCGATCGGCGGTATTAGAGGCGTACCGAGTAAAGGGTAGGCCTCCTCTGTTGAGAGTAACAGCCCACTCCACCAGGGCGATGGGGGCTTCATGGGCAGTTCACAACAGTGCTTCTGCCTCACAGGTGTGTAGGGCGGCTACCTGGTCATCGCCGCATGCATTCACTAAATTCTATTGAATACATACGTTCATGTCGGCTGACGCCTCCCTGGGTCGGAAGGTGTTACAGACAGCTGTAATCTGACCACATGCGTATTTTTTGTTATATTTTCCCACCCTTGGGGACTGCTTTAGAATGTCCAACGGTCTTTGCTATGTCCCCCAATGACATGAGCGAGAAAAGATGATTTTTTACTCACCGTAAAATCCCTTTCTTGTCTCGTCATTGGGGGACACAGCACCCGCCCGTTATCAGTGACACCACTTTCAGGCTCTGGCCGGGATCTTCGCTCCGTAAGTCTCACATGGTGCTGTTTTTTAGTTGCAACTGTAGCTTTTGGTGTCTTTTTTTTTTTTATGAACTTTGTTCCCGCGTGGTTCCTCTCCTACTACTTGTACACAAACTGATCAGCTGGGTGTTGGCAGGAGGGATATAGCCAGTGGGAGGGGCTAATACTTTTTTTTTGCTTAGTGTCTCCTCCTAGTGGCAGTAGCTATATCCCACAGTCTTTACTGTGTCCCCCAATGATGAGGCGAGAATGAGTTTTTATGGTGAGTAAAAAATCCTCTTATCCTGGATTCATCTACATAAATTCAAGCAGAACATGGGAGCATACTCCGAGGAACAAGGAGAAAGGTTCACCAAGATATACAGCAGTTTGAGGGTCACTATTAAGGACAATACGATGAGAATATGATGGGCGACTACATCTGGGGGCTCGTTCGGGAAAGCCACCAAGTACACAATCGTCAATCGAAATGAACCAGACATTTTCATTCATTTTGAATTGTATGGACATACTCTGCATTGTATAATGGCTTTGGCTCATGATTCTAAGTAATTTATTTTCTCACTGTGTATGTCCTTGAAACATTCGAAATTCAAAATCATATATTTTAATTATTGATGTCTTGACCACAAAAGCCAACTTTTTTCGAAATGAAAGTTATTTTCCATTATATGTTACAATAAGCTAACAGGAACAAATAAACTTTTCTTAGACACAAAAATCGCGTTGCCTTTTGACTAGCAGTTCTGAATAAAATGTCAGTACTACAGTAAAGACTGACAAGGAGTGCCAGGGGAATATCATTTTACATATCCTGTGTCTTGGATCTATGGACACCTGGGCAGTACAAGGATCACTATTACTCACTAGCATGTTACCCAAGGTAAATACGGTAGGTTAAGTTATGCTTAGTAACCGATCTGAGTTTTTTCTTTCCATTTCCTGCATTGGAAAAAGTAAAGCTGCAATTCTCTTGGTTCCTTGTCTGCACTCATCTTTGTGCATTAGTCATGATAGACAGGGTGTAGTCAGAAAGAATGACCCAGCGCTACATCTCAGTACTGATGTTCTATATTGAAATAATAATAGCGTACTTGAATAGGAAAGCATCAATCCACTACACAACAGTATGGTGCACGGGGCCCTTGGGGACCCGGAAAATGAATTATAATTTTATGTTGTCCCCCTTGTAAGAGATTGAGAGTAGAACCCAATTGTAAAGTTGAAGAATAGCACATGAGGAGCAGAAGTCTACTTTATCAATGACGGCCTGTTTACTGTGAATAGAGGGCGGGTGGCCGGAGTGATCTCTGGCCCAATCCACCTCCATTGAGCGATGATCACTCCCGTGTAAAAGCGCAGGAATGATTATCACTGGGATGGCTGTTTGGCGCTACTGCGTCTGGCAGTCATCCCGTGTAAAAGGGCGTACATCAGCACAACACATTTGCGCACTGAACCAGGCTTTTTTGTGCGCATATCAACGTGTTTTATTGAATTTTTTCTGCCCACAGGGCAAGTTCATTTGCGTGCGGCAAACAAACGCACTGGTTGAAATGGCTAATGAGTTCCAGATGAGTTCTTTTCCCAGTGGAATTATGCAGTGCTTCATGCATCTCCTTGCGTATTGTGAGCGCATTTGTACCCCCTCCCCCCCCCCTTTGACTTCTATGGGGACCCTTGGTGTGTGCGAAAATACAACCGTGTCAAGCTGGTGTAAGAGGGGTTTGAGCAAATATGCATATTGCAGCAGGGGGCTGAATAGATTTGGCCACATATACACCTGTATTTGGGAGATTTAGCCACATGGAAACTGCTAGAAGGGAAAGGAGACAGACGCTTGAGGGTTGTTGAGGTGCTGCATGTGATATGTTCTGGAGGAGGGAATTGATGTGAAACAAATTTGCCGATGACACAAAGCTAGGAGAGATAGGTAACACTGGGTAACATTGGGCGGTGACTAACAGAATGGTATTTAAGAAGAAGAAATGCACAGTCCTACATCTGGCCAAGAAAAATGAAAAAAGCACATACAGAATGGGAGGAATTGGTCTAAGCAGCAGCACATGTAAAAAAGACTTGGGTATACTAATAGATCATAGACTGAACATGAGTCAGCAATGTGATGCAGCAGCCAAAAAAGCAAACACAATTCTGGGATGTATTAAGAGAAGCATTGAGTCTAGATCATATGAGGTAATTATCCCCCTCTACTCTTCCTTAGGCCTAGTGCCCACGGCTGTGACAGGCTCTGCAAGCGGAATACCACAGCGGAGCCCGTCACGGCGCCCCCCCAGAGACCCCATACTTACCTCCGGATCCACCGCCTGATGTCCCACATGACGCTCCGGAGCGCATGACACGCCGGCAGTGTCATGTGACGCGCTGGCCGCGTCACATGACGCGGTAGGTGGGGAAGCGGTTTCACGCTATCTTCCGCTGTGCTTACAGCAGAAGATAGCATGACGGACGGCTTCCATTGACTGCAATGGAAGCCGTCTGCGTGTACGCCCGTGGCAAAATAGAACATGCCGTTGGTGAGTACGTGTGATTTCACGGTGAGGAATTCCACGGTGGAATTCCGCACTGTAAGCATTGTGCTATAAGGTTCCGCCCGTGGGAATTAGCCCTTAGTCAGACTTCATCTGGAATACTGTGTCCAGTTCTAGGCACCCCACTTTAAAAAAAGATATAGACAAACTGGACCAAGTTAAGAGAAGAGTTACCAAGATAGTGAGTGGTCTGCAAATCATGTCCTATGAGGAACGGTTACAGATCTGGGAATGTTTAGCTTGCAGAAGGGAAAACTTAATAGCTGTTTACAAACATCTGAAGGGCTGTCACAGTGCAGAGGGATCAGCCCTATTCTCATCAGCACAAGGAAAGACTAGAAGCAATGGGATGAAACTGAAAGGGAGGAGACAAATTAGATATTAGAAAAAACTTTCTGACAGTGAGGGTGATCAATGAGTGGAACAGGTTACCACGGGAGGTGGTGAGTTCTCCTTCAATGGAAGTCTTCAAACAAAGGCTGGACAAATATCTGTCTGGGATGATTTAGTGAATCCTACATTGAGCAGGGGGTTGGACCCAATGACCCTGGGGGTCCCTTCCTACTCTACCATTCTATGAACAGGGAGGGGTGGTAAAGCTCTGGATGGTATTATACTGTGACGAGAAGAGATGATGAAGCTCTGGATGGGATTATACTACAACAGAAAAGGATGGTGAAGCTCTGGATGTGATTATGTTGCGACAGGGAGGGATGGTGAAGCTTTGGATGGGATTATTCTGCCATGGGGAGGGATGGTGAAGCTCTGGATGTGATTATACTGCAACAGGCAGGGATGGTCATCCTCTGGATGTGATTATACTGTGACAGGGAGGGATGGAGGAGCTCTGGATGGGATTATACTGCAATGGAGAAGGATGGTGAAGCTCTGGATGTGATTATACTGCGATAGGGAGGGGTGGTGAAGCTCTGGATGGGATTATACTGCAATGGAGAGGGATGGTGAAGCTCTGGATGTGATTATACTGCCACAGGGAGGGGTGGTCATCCTCTAGATGTGATTATACTGCGACCGGGAGGGATGGTAAAGCTTTGGATGGGATTATACTGCGATGGAAAGGGATGGTGAAGCTCTGGATGTGATTATACTGGGACGTGGAGGGACGGTGAAGCTCTGGATGTGATTATACTGCGACGGTCAGGAATGGTAAAGCTCTGGATGTGATTATGCTGTGATGGGGAGACTCTGGATGGGATAATACTGGGACAGAAAGGGATGGTAAAGCTCTGAATGGGATTATACTGCAACAGGAAGGGATGGTGAAGCTCTGGATGTGATTTTACTGTGACGGGAAGGGATATTGACACTCTGGATGAGATTATACTGCGACAGGAGTATTTTTACCCATTTTTTATTAAAAAAAAAAAAGATTTGGTAGGGATTCCTCAAGGTAAAAAATGTTTTCCCGGGGATGTCCCAAGTGGAAAACACCATATTATCGTTCTCACCTTAAAAACGCAGGCGGAGCGATGTTGATTGCATCTGGCACCTGTACTCGTTAATTCAGTCACTAGGACAAGTACAGGTGCTGGCTGCAAGGGAGAAATGCTTGCCGTGTAACCGTGTGATTCTTATTAGTGGCAATATCAGATGGAAAATTAGCCACTTTTGATCAAAGGTGACATTCCTATTGCCATAGTGAGAGTGCTAGTCACTGCTGTTATGATAATGTGGGGCATTGCTCCACCCTCTTGGTTTTCATGGCTCTAGGCGCCAAAGCTTACATGTTGTAATATTAAGGTGTGTTAAGTAAGAAGCTGAGCTGACTGTACTGACACGTCCCTGCCTGTCCATACTATGGTGTCACTGTCTGGGGATATAGCCTCGGATTTTCAGCACTCGCAGTTACCACGGTTCCACACACAGACTTAGCCCTCCCCAATAGCAGAAATCCCACCAAATTTGAATCAATAACTGATATGTCACTTCTGTTGCGAGTGGTGATGGGACAACAGGTTCAGGATGGCGCCGCGGCTGACAGAGAGAGAGAGGACAGATTTTAAAAAAAACCAAAACTTTTGCTGAACTAAAACTGGTGTACTATTTCCGCTCCGTAGGGGGCCTTAGTTGCATAAATGTTAACCAGCATTCCATGTTAGCAAAATGTCTCAACTCACAGCGCGGCAAGGCACTTCCAACTTTCTGGTTACAGTCCTTCTTCAAACTACTGCTGCATACTTCATTTCCAGAGGTCCACAGCACAGGCTAAGGCCACTCTCACATCAGCGGGGGTTTTTTTTGCTGCGTATTATGCGCATATTTTGCACGCGCACAATATGCATTTTAATGGGGCCTCTCACATGCAGCATGTCCTATTTTCAGCATTTTAGCACATACTTCACACATAAATCGCCCATTGAAATAAAGGGGGTGCGTAAAAATGCAGTAAATACAATTGCAAGCATTATACTGCTTTTTTTTTTTACATAGGTTGCTAAGCCCCTGGGAGGGGAAAAAATTGTGACATTATCAACTTCCTTGTCTGCATTTTTACTGCACACAAAAATGCAGCTTCACACGGGTGTAAATGCATTTGTGTGAATAAGCCCTAACGTAACAGTTTCAATGCACCATAGGTGCCGTCTGCACATACTACAGACTGTCATCTATACATAGTTTCAGAGCTCCTCCTACTCGCGGACTGGACACACTGTGGGTGTTTAAGGTACATCATATACATCCGCACTAAATGCGGTACATCACTTCCATATTATATCTTCTCTGTTGCACGGATTACTTTCCGCTTTCCAGTCCTCTCTTATGTCTGTCTGGCCTCTGCTGGGTGCTGCGGAGCACACACTGCTCTCATGTCCTTTCCTATGTCTGCAAGGCTTCTGCTGGGTGCTGCGGAGCACAAACTGCTCTCATGTCCTTTCTTATGTCTGTTAGGCCTCTGCTGGGTGCTGTGGAGCACAAACTGCTCTCATGTCCTTTCTTATGTCTGTTAGGCCTCTGCTGGGTGCTGTGGAGCACACACTGCTCTCATGTCTTTTAGGCCTCTGCTGGGTGCTGCGGAGCACACACTGCTCTCATGTCCTCTCTTATGTCTTCTAAGCCTCTGCTGAGTGCTGCGAAGCACACACTGCTCATATTCCCTCCTATGTCTGCTAGGCCTCTGCTGGGTGCTGTGGAGCACACACTGCTCTCCTGTTCTCTCCTATGTCTGATAGGCCTCTGCTGGGTGTTGTGGAGCACATTGCTCTCATGTCCTTTCTTATGCCTGTTAGGGCTCTGCTGGGTGCTGCGGAGCACGCACTGCCCTCCTGTTCTTTCCTATGTCCGCTAGGCCTCTGCTGGGTGCAGTGGAGCACACACTGCTCTCATGTCCTTTCTTATGTCTGCTAGGCCTCTGCTGGGAGCTGTGGAGCACACACTGCCATCCTGTTCTATCCTGTGTCTGCTAGGCCTCTGCTGGGTGCGGTGGAGCACACACTGCTCTCATGTCCTCTCATGTCTTCTAGGTCTCTGCTGGGTGCTGCGGAGCACACACTGCTCTCCTGTTCTCTCCTATGTCTGATAGGCCTATGCTGGGTGTTGTGGAGCACATTGCTCTCATCTCCTCTCTTATGTCTGCTAGGTCCCTGCTGGGTGCTGTGGAGCACATTGCTCTCATGTCCTCTCTTATGTCTGCTAGGTCCCTGCTGGGTGCTATGGAGCACATTGCTCTCATGTCCTCTCTTATGTCTGCTAGGTCCCTGCTGGGTGCTGTGGAGTACATTACTCTCATGTCCTTTCTTATGCCTGTTAGGCCTCTGCTGGGTGCTGCGGAGCACGCACTGCCCTCCTGTTCTCTCCTATGTCCACTAGGCCTCTGCTGGGTGCAGTGGAGCACACACTGCTCTCATGTCCTTTCTTATGTCTGCTAGGCCTCTGCTGGGAGCTGCGGAGCACACACTGCCATCCTGTTCTCTCCTGTGTCTGCTAGGCCTCTGCTGGGTGCGATGGAGCACACACTGCTCTCATGTCCTCTCACGTCTTCTAGGCCTCTGCTTGGTGCGGTGGAGCACACACTGCTCTCATGTCCTCTAGGCCTCTGCTGGGTGCTGTGGAGCACACAATTTTCTCATGTCCTCTCTTATGTCTTCTAGGCCTCTGCTGAGCGCTGCGGAGCAAACACTGCTCTCATGTCCTCCTTTATGTCTATTAGGCCTCTGCTGGGTGATGTGGAGCACACACTACTTTTATGTCCTCTCTTATGTCTGTTAGGTCCCTGCTGGGTGCTGTGGAGCACACACTGCCCTTCTGTTCTCTCATATGTCTGCTAGGCCTCTGCTGGGTGCTGCTTCTACATAATGGTGCTATCTGGCACCTGCACCATAAGACCATGAGCCACAGACTCCAAGCGACTCAACAAAAGAAAAGGAGTGTATTTCAAGTCCACAAACTGAAAAATTCCACGTAATACATAAAGTATGTGGTGCAGATTTTCTTTACAATGCATTGCCCATTTTTTGCCACAGCTTTCATGTGAACTGGATGGACATATGGCTTTACTCGGTCTAACATACTATGTTACTATGTGAAATCCATGCTGATTTGGTGAAGATTCCACTTTGGGAAGATGCCCGAAAGATATGCTGTAGAAAATCTGCAGTCAATTTCCCATCTGCGTTGGAACCTCCTTGCAGAAGTTACATTGCCGATGCGGCTCAAAACAGCAGAAGATAAAGCGCCGCAGCACTTTTTCTTCCGTCCAAAAGCCGGGCAGCTGGGCAGAAACAGAATGTATCCCAGTATAGTCAATGGGGTCCGTTCGGTTCTGTCCTGAAACTGAGCCATTTGACCACGGTGATTCCCCTTTCCTGCTCCCTGAACAGAACAGGAAAGCGGAATCCCCACCGCAGATGTGAAAGCAGCCTTACATTATTAGCAAAGCAAATTGGATTTTGAGGAATCCTATTCACACGTAGCTGCAGTGTAAATTGACCTTCAGTGCGGATTTTAAATCCGCAGCATGTCAATTAATGCTACAGTTTTCACCTCTTTTAAAGTGATTCTCTGGCTTCTGGGACTGGAGAGGCAGGGGGTCTATTCCCATGCATGTGCAAAGAGATGCGTAACATGCTACTCAGTTCCGCGGGAAAGAGAACACATCTCAAACTCATTAGGCTATGGGACCTTCTTGCTTTTCTTTTGCAAACAAGAAAAAAGTTTTAGTCCGTGAAAACGCTGCATATTTCAAGGACCAAAACTGCTTGTGTGAATAGGTCCTAAACATAAATACTCATTAAAGCCCTCTTCACATGAGCATATGCGTAAGTCACTGGCATAACTATAGAGGATGCAGGGGATGCAGATGCACCTGGCCCCAGAAGCTTAGGGGGCCCATAAGGCCTCTTTTCTCCATACAGGGAGCCCAGTACTATGAATAAAGCATTATAGTTGGGGGCCCTGTTACAGGTTTTACACTGGGGCCCAGGAGCTTCAATTTACACCTCTGCGTTAAGGGGTTAAGAAAAGTTGTGGGCCCCAAGATCAACTTTAGCACCCGAGCCCATGAGTCTTCAGCTACACCCCTAAGCGGAGAGCTGGTCTTTCTGCATCCAGCCCTCTTTGTAGGCCACATACAATGATGTGGAGGGCCAGATTTGGACCGCGGGTCTTGAGTTTGACATACGTGGTTTATTGTATCCACTCCTGCATGTGAGATTTCAGCCTAAAATCCGAACCAGAAAGTGACCTAAAACATGCTGACTTGTTGCCTCTGAAGCCCTGTCTATAGGAATGCATGGAGTCACATGTGGGACAGCCATTGTAGGATCTGTTTAAATCCAACAATCCTATCATTGACTCTTATTAGCACATGTAAAGTGCATTCATTACTGAAGTTTTGTAAAGTTGGGTTGCATTTACAAGAACACCACATTTGTGTTTTTTGCTCCTATTGAATTAAAAGATGAGCAAAAACCACCACAAAGCAAATGTAAAGTCTGGGGAAGGCCTCAGGAGGTGGAAGCGGACCAGCAGCCTGTTACACAGCTATTGTATCCATAATGTAATAGGTTGTATCATTGCTACAGATTTGATTCCTGCAGATTGTGTGTGTCCGGGGTCGTCGCTCTCGCCATTCGCTTTATAGACAAAGGACATTCCATGTGTGTAATGAGGGGGAAGGAGCCGCCTGAGCTTTTGACTGTTGTGGGAAAGAGCAGGTGGGGGTCAAGTCTGAGTCCCATAAATCAGGCGTCTAAAAGGAGAGGCCTTCACGGAGCAATCCCTGGGAAAGCCTCATTAATGGGCATGTACATGACTTGTGGCTGTAGCCCTGGCACATGGGCTATAGCTATGCGGAAATGTGACTGAGCCGCCCGCACGTCACAGATTGTTCAAGCAGCTGCCCACTTGGGGAGTTATGACGAGGTCACTCTGCACTGTACAATGGCATGGCCCACTCATACATTCCCTGCCGGAGGCTGCAAATCCGAAATTAATAATACATCAGATTCCCGGCTATTGAGGATTGTGATGTGCAGATACCAACCTGTCGTGATCTTTAAATCCTCATCCACTTTGCAGATACTGCTTTGCGGAAAATCTGCACCATTTCCGCTACGTGTGAACGTATCCTAAGGCTCTGTTCACTTCTGCGGCAGAGGCTCCATTTGTAGCCGTAGCCCCTTTCACACGGGCGCATGCAAGCGCCTTAGCACAACTATTTTGCGCACTGAACGAGTCTTTTTTGTGTGTGTATCGGCGTACCCTGCAGTATTTTTTGCGCCCACAGGGCATGTTCATTTGTGCGCGGCAATCAAAGATGCACCAATTTAAATGGCCAATTTAACCCTTTCCAATCCACTGTCTGACGTCTTCCTACATTCTGATTGAAGCTTGTACAGCTTCAATGTCAGAAGACGTCCGATAGGGTATTCTCACCGTTTATTGCCAGCCACTCCGCTGTCGGAGCCTCTCTGGCGTACACACACTGGCTTTAGCCAGCAGATGGCACCGTTGTATAACAGCAAAAAGAGAAAGCCTTTTGGGAAACCCTTAATCCAAAATTGGATTGGAAAGGGTTAATGACTTGTAAATGTGGTCTTTTTCCAGCAGAATTATGCAGTACATCACGCATCTTCTTGTGTATTGGGCCCCCTTTACCCATTGACTTCTATGGGGGTCTTTGGTGCGCAAATGGGTTCTATTCTCTGCGTTTTGCGTGCACAAATACACCCTGCGGAGGGGGCCTCGGGCGCCAATCCAACAAGAAGTAATGGATGAAAAACTGAAAAAACTCCAGGACGTTTTCAACCAGTAAAATGCCAATAGGTGTAAAACACAGCAAAATAGTCAATGGGGTCCGTTCTGTCATAAGACTGAACTGTTTGGGGTGATTCTGGTTTCCTGCTCTCATAATCCCCACCACACATTTGGGTATGACTCCACCCAACATACTTCTCTGCTGCTTGGTTTACAAACGAAGTATAACTGTATCATCTTTTGTTACTATGTAGCTACCTCCAGGCTCTTCATATTAGTCTCCAGCAGGCGAAATGTTAAATCTGGCCGGGTCAATCAATCTTCATGAAACTTAATTTTACGCCTGAAGAAGTTTGCCCCGCTGCACAGAAGTATCTCTTCCACCATATGTGTGGGAACAATACTTGCTCACTTTAGCAGATTTAGCAAACATTCCCAGGCGGGGGCCGCATATATTTACTGCATGCGGCTCTGGAACCATCATTATTACAGGTTTTACTAACTGTAATATATGTAGCTGATGAAATCATTTATACTAGGAAAACCAACCAAACACAACAACCAGCATCTATCCTCTTGAATGCAAACTATTGCTCCCTGTTATCAGTCTTCATCCTGAGGCTGGGGAGACGCTGGCTCTGATGGTTCCCAATGGTTCCCTTCATCACTATTCTATGTCCCATATCTCCAGTGCTGGGAACCTCCGGAAACCTTCACATCCAGGGGCGTAACTTTAGCGGATGTAGATGCACACGGGCCCGGGAGCCTTAGGGCCCCCAATTATAATGCTTTATTCATAGTACTGGACTCCCTATATGAAGAAGAGAGGCCTTATGGGCCCCCGAAGGATCCTGAGCCCGGGTGCAACCGCATCCCCTGCCAGTGCACCTTACATTCTGCCACAAGTCTTGATTTATTACAACTATTATCCAAATAGTCTCTCGAAAGAGCAAATGTAAGCGACAGTTGTTCTGTGTAAACATGGCCACCGACAGGGAGAGAGGCAATAATTTCGTTCACTACTTGCTGTGTTTCAGCTCACCTTAACAAAGTCTCAGGCTGATTAAGGTCTCATGCCCCGGATGCCGCATGCAGGAGCCTGCAGCAGAATCCCACCCACGGCCGAGGACACATAATTACCTGTCCGGATCTTCTTTCTATTTCACTGCGGAAGCGCTGGACGGGGTGCCGTGCGCATGTGCTTTCGATTTTTTTAAACTTCTGCTTGTGTCAGCTGCGGATGTGCCGCGGGTTGACTTCAATGGAAGCCATCTGTGCGAGATCCGCAGCAAAATGGAGCATGCTGCGTTTTTTTTTTTTCCGGACCAAAAGATCTGCAAAACAAATCCGCATACTTTAATGCTTCTGCGGACAGCCCATGTATCCCTATGGGTGGCTTGATTTGTGGATTTCCGCAAATCAGATCCGCCCATGGATGTGAGGCCTTATTCAGAAACAGACACGTGCTTCAGCACTCATGCATGTGTTTCTGTTACTGTATTTGTTGCAGCCATGGCTAACGCACACTTCTACATTAAATTTATTTGTTAGAAGTGCTGATTTTGTTTCTTGTTGCATGTGCATTGGTGGAGCAGTGGTTGTCTTCATTTTTGTCGTGCACTTCATTTACCCATCTGTCCCAGGTGAGAGCATAAAGCCAGATATCCAGCTTTCCCATTCATTTGCAGGCCCTTTGCCCAAAGAGAGGTGCCTTTTACAATTAGGAACCACATCCAATAAGGTTTTTCTGGACGCGGCAGATGGGCCCACATGTTTTGATCAAAATATGCACTAACAACCTTACATTTTTGGTTAGTAGAAACAACTACTGTTGTGCATTTTTGTGCAGATGTTAATATATATTAACCCCTGAATGACCAGCCCATTGCCTTTTTACGTCCAGCCCAAGTGGGCTTTATTCTCTGAGGACGTAAAAACATGCGTCCTACAGAGAATAAAGCTCGGTGGGCTATGGACGTGACAGCTCCATGGTGTTGGTGCCCGCAGGTAGCCGACAGCATGGAGCTGTCATCCCGGGCTATGGGCAGTCCCCCCCGACATTGCAATGTTGAGCGTCTTCTGTGCGAGACCACCTCACCTCCGCAAGCTTACGAAGACTCACGAAACGCTACTTTTTACACACCATACCCGCCACTGAGGTCAAGAAATGACCCCCAAAAAGCATGAGAGGAGGGGGGATGCCGGTTTTACTGCCCCATGTACCCATTCCAACCAGCCTCCGTAATTACCCCTGTCTTCGGAAATACCACACAGTTCACATTATTACTTTTATCTAAGATTTGGGGAAAGCCGAAAAGGGTGCGGAGGGGGGGGGGATATTTTTAGGGAGTCAATTTTTATTCCGTACAAATAAGCAATGGGGCCTGGAATTTATTCAGTTGTGCCCTGAAATCCAACGGGTGTTCCCTCCTTTATAGGCCTTGCCATGAGCCCTGTAAGTATATTAGGGCCACAATGGGTATGTTTCTGAACTCGGGACGAATGGGGGTATCCATTTTGGGGTGAACGTCTTCATTCTTATGTACGGTATACAAAAAAAACTGTTTTTAAATAGAAAAAAATTGCCAAAAAAATTGAAAATCGTAATTTTTTCCTTCTGCTTTGCTTAGATTCATTCAAATACTGTGGGGTCAAAATATGCAGTACACCCCTAGATGAATTCGTTAAGGGGTCTAGTTTTTAAAATGGGGTCATTTAAGGGTGGTTCCTTATCGTTTTAGCCGCTCAATGGCTCTGTAAGTGGGCGATGGGACCTGGAATTTATTCAGTTGTACCCTGAAATCCAACAGGTGTTCCTTTCATTATAGGCCTAGCCATGTGTCCTGTAAGTAGATTAGGGCCACAAGGGGTATGTTTCTGAACACGGGACAAACATGGGTATCCATTTTGGGGTGAAAGTCTTCATTTATATGTGTGCTGTACAAAAAAAACTGTTTTTAAATTGACGCAATTGCCCAAAAAATGAAAATCGTAATTTTTTCCTACTGCTTTGCTTAGATCTATTCAAATATTGTACGGTTAAAATACGCAGTACACCCCTAGATGAACACGTTAAGGGGTCTAGTTTTCAAAATGGGGTCATTTGAGGGGGTTTTCTATGGTTTTGGGCGCTCAAGAACTCTACATGTGTGCTATGGGGCATAAAAGGCCTTCAAGCAAAATTTATGTTCTAAAAGCCACCGACTGCTCCTTTCATTTTGGGCCCCGTTGTGCATCCAGACATAAGATTAGGACCACAATGGGTATATTTCTGAAAACAGCACAAACAGGGGTATCCATTTTGGGGTGCAAGTCTTCATTCACATGTGTACTGTACAAAAAAAGCTGTTTTTAAAGTGACAGAATTGCCAAAAAAATGAAAATCACAATTTTTTCCTTTTGCTTTGCTTGAATTCATTCAAAAACTGTGGCATCAAAATAGGTAGTACACCCCTAGATAAATTCATTAAGGGGTCTAGTTTTTAAAATGGGGTCATTTGTGGGGGTTCTTTATTGTTTTGGGCGCTCAAGAACTCTACAAGTGTGCTATGGGGCCTAAAAGGTCTTCAAGCAAAATCTATGTTCTGAAAACCACCGATTACTCCTTTCATTTTGGGACCGGTTGTGCATGCTGACATAAGATTAGGGCCACAATGGGTATATTTCTGAAAACAGCACAAACAGGGGTATCCATTTTGGGGTGCAAGTCTTCATTTATATGTGTGCTGTACAAAAAAAGCTGTTTTTAAAATGACAGAATTGCCAAAAAAACGAAAATCACAATTTTTCCCTTTTGCTTTGCTTGAATTCATTCAAAAACCATGGGGTCAAAATGGGCAGTACACCCCTAGATAAATTTGTTAAGGGGTCTAGTTTTCAAAATGGGGTCATTTGTGGGGGTTTTCTATGGTTTTGGGCGCTCAAGAACTCTACATGTGTGCTATGGGGCCTAAAACGCCTTCAAGCAAAATTTCTGTTCTGAAAGACACTGACTACTCTTTTCATTTTGGGCCCCGTTGTGCACTCAGATATAAGATTAGGGCCACATTGGGTATATTTTTGAACACGGGAGAAACAGGGGTATCCATTTTGGGGTGTAAATCCTCATTTTCATGTAAACTATAGAAAAAAAATATGTCTTTAAAATGACATATTTGCAAAAATATGAAATTTTAATTTTTCTCCTCTAAATTGAAATAATTCCTGAAAAAAAAAAACTGTGGGGTCAAAATACTCATGACACCCCTCAGTGAATACATTAAGGGGTGTAGTTTTTTTAAAAAGGGTCATTTGTGGGGGTATCTATTATTCTGACACCTATGAGCCTTTGCTATCTTGGCTTGGTGCAGGAAAATAAAGTGTTCCTCAAAATGCTGAAAAGTAATGTTAAATTTGTACGTCATCTAAATGGTTAAAAAAACATAAAAGTTTTTAAAATGTGCATTCAGAATAAAGTAAATAGATGGAAATATATATCTTAGCAAAAGTTTATACAGTATGTTTGCACATGTTTGATATATTACAATTGAAAATGTGAAAAAACGATATTTTTTTCAAAATTTTCCCAATATTGGTACTTTTAATAAATATACACATATTATATCGGACTATTTTTACCACCTAAATGAAGTACAACATGTGGCGAAAAAACAATGTCAGAATCACTTGGATATGCGAAACCTTTACGGAGCTATTCTATGTTAAAGTACACATGTCAGATTTCCAAAATTTGGCCTGGTCATTAAGGCGCAAACAGGCTTGGTCACTAAGGGGTTAAGATATAAATGTGTATGAGTGCTTAGGCCTGTGTTTTTGTTACTGTATTTGTTGCAGCCATGGCTTGCATGCCCCTTTAAATTTCATTTATTTGTTGGAAGTTCTGACTTTGTTTTTTGTTGCTGCTTGATTAATTATCGTCTGCTGTTAGGGTGAGTTCACATATGGTGGATTTCATGCCAAACCCCCCCAGCAATATATAGCCCAATGTAAGTGAAGGGGGTTTTAACAAATCCCATTGACTTACAGCTGAGGACAATCCACAGCAGAGTCATGATGCAGATTCTGAAATCACCCTGTTGGTGGCCGTATTTACACTAAACACCTCTCAAGGCTTTTTGTATATATTTCGGCACATTTTACTGTATTTTTTGCGCACGCAGGGCATATTCTTTTATACGCAGCAGGCAAACACGCCCCAATTTAAATGGCATTGAACTGTGAATGAGCTAACGGCTGGTCCAGGGTCCTGACATCCAATGACTCACATCTTACACGTCCTTTTCTATATATGACTCAGTATCTACACAAGTAAAGGCTCAGTCATGGCGTTCTTGGTGTAATCAACAGCACAGTAATAATAGGAGCTCACTTTCCAGCCGCCGCGGGTGTGGGCTGGGGATGGGTCAGACATGAGCACACACGGGTGGATTTGTGGTGTGTGATGCATCTATCTGTGATCATGCCTAGATAAAATGACAGACCGTTCGTTTATAGGGCAACGACCTATGTAATATAAAGGACTTGTATATTATATTAATTCAGCCACCATTAGAGATCCTGCTGGTAACTCTCCTGCTTTCTCAGGCCCCCCAACGGAAAGTCTGCCTAGGTTTATAGTTGCATTGAATCACTGCTCTCGTACTGCTGTATACATTGACAGCTTTGCCCTTTAGGAGTCTGGGAAAGCTGGGTGGCCCTATTAGTTGGAGCATTTATGGTGGCCATATTGGTTGTTCCATGGCTTTTACGGAAATACTGTATATATAACTCGCATGCAGAGAACTTTTATTTCTTCCAGAAATCCCTAAAGTTGGCAGCACATAAAAGTTTTGCAGACTTTTAGCCCGTCTTCATAAGGCTGCAGAAGTTGTTGGGGACATTCTGCAGCCTTTGGAGTACAAGCCATGTGGAGGAATAAAGAATTGGGAAGATTTTATTTTGCACTGAAACTATGCGGCCACTGAATCTTCTTTAATTACGGGATTGATCCACAATTGTGGTTCCGAGTTCTCCGGCGGCGGTGCATTGATCTCGCCTGACTACTGCAGAGTGCTGTTACTTTATAGCAGCTCTCTTCTATATTCACAAGGTATATTTTTGCTGCAGAATCCATGCCGATTCCACTGCAAATCCAAATGCCGTTACATTCAGTAGGAATGCGCGCCGCAGTGTATAGGCTGGGGACTTTTTCCACACACAGATATCAAATCTGTCACTTCTTGATGCAGATTCCATGTCGTTTGTGTGCAGAAACCGTATCACGAAATCTGCATGTGGATTTGACCATTGAAAAATGCTGAATTTGTGTGTGGATCTGCAAGCCTTTGCATAGCCACATGCAGAGAGCTGCAGCTCAGCTGTGGGTTTTAAATCCGGGACCAATGTGGAAAAACCTGCGCCAGATTCTGCCGTGTGCATTCACCCTAAATCAACTCGTAGAGCAGAAGCAGGAGCGCAGCGAACTCTTAATCATGGAGATGCTCCATTAATCAACTTTAGCTTGTGGGGTTTGCAATCATCCCGTACTCACCATAGGGCTCTCTGTAGCTTTGCTTTTTCCTGTGCAGCACCATGCTGCTCACTACCTCGCTGCAGACACTACACTTTAGTTGTCCTCGCTGCAGACACTACACTTTAGCTGTCCTCGCTGCAGACACTACACTTTAGCTGTCCTCGCTGCAGACACTACACTTTAGCTGTCCTCGCTGCAGACACTACACTTTAGCTGTCCTCGTTGCTGACACTACACTTTAGTTGTCCTCGCTGCAGACACTACACTTTAGCTGTCTTCGCTGCAGACACTACACTTTAGCTGTCCTCGCTGCAGACACTACACTTTAGCTGTCCTCGCTGCAGACACTACACTTTAGCTGTCCTCGCTGCAGACACTACAATTTAGCTGTCCTCGCTGCAGACACTACACTTTAGCTGTCCTCGCTGCAGACACTACACTTTAGCTGTCCTCGCTGCAGACTCTACACTTTAGCTGTCCTCGCTGCAGACTCTACACTTTAGCTGTCCTCGCTGCAGACTCTACACTTTAGCTGTCCTCGCTGCAGACTCTACACTTTAGCTGTCCTCGCTGCAGACTCTACACTTTAGCTGTCCTCGCTGCAGACTCTACACTTTAGCTGTCCTCGCTGCAGACTCTACACTTTAGCTGTCCTCGCTGCAGACTCTACACTTTAGCTGTCCTCGCTGCAGACTCTACACTTTAGCTGTCCTCGCTGCAGACTCTACACTTTAGCTGTCCTCGCTGCAGACTCTACACTTTAGCTGTCCTCGCTGCAGACACTACACTTTAGCGGTCCTCGCTGCAGACACTACACTTTAGCTGTCTTCGCTGCAGACACTACACTTTAGCTGTCCTCGCTGCAGACACTACACTTTAGCTGTCCTCGCTGCAGACACTACAATTTAGCTGTCCTC
The DNA here is from genome assembly GCF_035609145.1 of Eleutherodactylus coqui. Lineage (NCBI taxonomy): Eukaryota > Metazoa > Chordata > Amphibia > Anura > Eleutherodactylidae > Eleutherodactylus > Eleutherodactylus coqui. Next base: position 36,359,123 of record NC_089842.1, read on the forward strand.
GCTGCAGACACTACACTTTAGCTGTCCTCGCTGCAGACACTACACTTTAGCTGTCCTCGCTGCAGACTCTACACTTTAGCTGTCCTCGCTGCAGACTCTACACTTTAGCTGTCCTCGCTGCAGACACTACACTTTAGCTGTCCTCGCTGCAGACACTACAATTTAGCTGTCCTCGCTGCAGACACTACACTTTAGCTGTCCTCGCTGCAGACTCTACACTTTAGCTGTCCTCGCTGCAGACTCTACACTTTAGCTGTCCTCGCTGCAGACTCTACACTTTAGCTGTCCTCGCTGCAGACTCTACACTTTAGCTGTCCTCGCTGCAGACTCTACACTTTAGCTGTCCTCGCTGCAGACTCTACACTTTAGCTGTCCTCGCTGCAGACTCTACACTTTAGCTGTCCTCGCTGCAGACACTACACTTTAGCGGTCCTCGCTGCAGACACTACACTTTAGCTGTGCTCGCTGCAGACACTACACTTTAGCTGTGCTCGCTGCAGACACTACACTTTAGTTTCACTCTGCCCCTTTCCAGATGCTGGTTTAGGGTTGCACAAAAATCTCTGAATCTTCCCCCTCCTAAAGTTACAGAGGCACAATTCAGGCACACTTTTCAGAGACAAACAACCTCCACACAGAAAGCATACCCTGTTACACATGTATTACGAAGTGACCAATTAATTTGATAGGGGGCCATTTAGTACCACGTTTCCTGGAGAGACTGCAGTTTCCACCAGTGATCACAGCTGATTGTGGGGGTTTGAGCTGTCAGATCCATGACTATTAGCTGATCACCAGCCAGTCCTTAATTAGAGAAGGGGTTATCTAGATCAGACAATCCCTGTAAAGGCACGTTCACCCATCTTCCATATATTTTTAGGTTGAGGGTAGAGATGAGCGAGCGTACTCGGTAAGGATAGATACTTGAGTGAGTATTATCCTTACCGAGTACCTGCCTGCTCGCCCACAAAGATTCGGGTGCCGGCGGGGGTGAGCGCTGTGTTGAGGGAGTGAGCAGGAGGGAGTGGTGGGGGGGGGGAGAGATCTCTCTCCCCCGTTCCCCCCCCGCTCTCCTCCGCCGGCACCCGAATCTTTGCAGGCGAGCAGGCAGGTACTCGGTAAGGACACATACTCGCTCGAGTATCTGTCCCTACCGAGTATGCTCGCTCATCTCTAGTTGAGAGACATTTCTTAGAAATGCCTTTACTTTAAGGAGCAAGTGCCGTAAATATATAGTAGTCCATCCTGGGTTTTAACCCCAGCTGATAGTAAAAATACTGCGGGATTAAAGCTCCTGTATTCTCAGAGACAGCCGAGGACCTGGAGGAGAAGACAGAAGAAATTTATAACTACTTCTGTTTTTCTTTTGCAGGCTACATGGTACTCAATGATCTTTATGTAGTGGATAGAAGACGCAGCAGTGCTGTTTACTCTACTGGACCCAGCAAACATGTGACCGCCAGCACCCCTCAGTATGGCAGATCTGCTGGTTCTCAGCAGACCCCGCTTAGCTCTGCCAATGACTAATGTCACCATAGGCGCCTGTTTTCACTTGTAACTAGTGCTCCTATGACAACAACGCACTTCCCATTGTTTTCAATGGGCATGCTTGCATCGCACTGGCGTGCACATCACATGTTCTGCAATGTTTTTTCGTCTCCATTGAAAACAATGGGCGATGCGCACCGAGGGAACGCCCAAAGATAAGACATGCCGCGATTGTTTTCCTGCACTGTGATGTGATGCAGGAAAAAAAATCACTCATGTATGTGTGTATATATATATATATATATATATATATATATTCAAAAGAATGGGGTTCATATTCACGCGAGATCTGTGCTCCTCGCAACGCACGGATCTCGTGTGATTTTCTTGGTCGTGTGACAGCGGCCTAAGAGCTTACAATCCAACATAAAATTAGATTAGGATTCCACACTGGGATTCCTAAAACAACCATAAACTGCCAGTTCTTAGTCACTCCCTGATCAGAGGACAAAAAAAAGCTGACAGCAGAGAATTGTAGCATCATATAATTAGATTTATATTACAAAATGCTTTATCCGCATTATGAACAGAACGACCTCATGGAGTTGTCATAACTTGTCCGCCTCGGCTCATAGACCCTGCGACCGCTCTCAGACGCACGTATTTTTGCTCTGTGTTGAAAGTAGTTACAATACGGTGCTAATATAAATCCGTAGCACTTATCACATGGCCATATTTTATATGGCTGTTTTTAGAAAAAGCAGCATGACCAATTTCTTGTGTATTTGCCTCTGGGGTTGTATCCTTTACTGTTGGGCCGATATGGATCAGTATTTGCCCACTAGAAAATAATAAAAATATGGAGGCAAATACGGATAAAAAATTGATGACGTGTTTTGAAACCTGTCCGCAATACGAATTCGTAAAAGGGACGTGTTTTTATACACTTATCTGAAACGAGTCTATTAAAGCATATGGAAAGCATACAGGGGGTCTCGTCTCAGACTCCCCTCTATAAGCTAGAAATTCTACTGCAAATTCCGCAGCGTTTCCGCAAAAGACCCAGAGTCAAATTCTGCTCCATCATTCTGAAACCACAGTTGATTTCAGAAGTTACCCCGCTCCCACTTACCTTTACAGTCTTCCCGCACTTGGCGCTTCTTTCACCGGGCACCTGGCGGCCTCTAATGCGCGCAGGCCACTGGTCAGTTCCACATCACCTGAGCAGTGGTGCTGAACTCACTAGAGGCAATAGGGTTCCCAGTGAAGGAAGCGCTGAGAGAGCGAAGACTGAGGGAACTTCTGATGGTTTTGACTTGTGTCTTCGTGAAATTTTCCACTGCAAAAAATCCTCAGTATTTACGCTGCGTGTAAACGTACCCTAAGGCCTAGTGCCCACGGCCGTGACGCAAGCGGAATACCGCAGCGGAGCCCGTCATGGCGCCCCCCCCAAGGACCCCATACTCGCCTCCGGATCCGCTGCAAGACGTCCCGCATACTGAGCCGGCGTGCATGCACAGTACAGCGCATGACGCGCCGGCAGTGTCACATGATGCGGGCGTTGGTGGGCGGTGAAGCATTTTCACGCTATCTTCTGCTACGCGTATGCCCACCGCAAAATAGAACATGCCACGGGTGAGTACGTGTGATTTCACGGGCGGAATTCCACGGTGAATTCTGCACCTTGAGCATTGCGCTATTAGGTTCAATAGAGCCTAATAGCTGAGGGGCAATGCCGCAGATTTCCGCTGTGTGATACGCGGTGGAAATCCGCCCGTGGGAATTATCCCTAAAAGTGACGGTATAATGTGAAGTCACCCATTTATTTGGGAAAGAGCCATGTAATATCACTGATCCCAGCTGATTGTTGGGGGGGGGGGGGGTGAGCCCACAGACCTGTGCAGATCTCCAACAAGTCCTCATCCATAGAAGGGGTCGTCCAAATGAGACGTGGAATTTATGTGCTTTTTGGAGGGGCAAAAATACAACGTCCAGATGTGCACATGCTCCATAGAAATGGATTGAGGACCATTGTGCAGAAATGTCATTCCGTTTAAGAGTGGTCCTAAAAAGGTTTCTGCTGAGATTTTTAGGGAGTTGGGGACCTTTTACACCGAACGGAATGGGCCGTATGACGCACCACAAGCGCAGTAAATTCTGCATCAAGATCTGCAGTCTTTTTGCAGATTTTTATGCAGAATTGAAAATGGCTTAAAACCTACCTGCAATGTGTCGGGGATGCATGGCCCCTAACGAGATTTGAGGGCTACCCTCACTGACATGCATACATAGGGGGAGGCAGCGAGCAGGAGGAGAGGCCGCATTATGGCAATGGCGTGCTGACTCGCTTACTTTCAAGTAAGAATTTCTGCAAATGCGAAAAGGCTTTTTTTGGATAAAAGCATGTATGCTGTGCTTGTGGCCTACTGCTTAAGGCCTCATGTCCCAGGGCAGATTTGATTGATGGAATCCACAATCGGCACCCGCGCGAAAGATCCGCAGTTCAAGCTATGCATAGTTTAGCATGGAGCGTTCGCACCTCCATGCATACATGCTGATTTGTTTTGCGTGGAAAAGAAATCTCAGCGTGCTCCATTTTACCGCAGATTCCGCGCAGATGGGCTCCTTTGATCTTTATGGAAGCAAGCGATCAGTGATGCATCCGCAATTAAATTGCGGATTTGTAGCCAGATACCTCTCTGGTTGCTTGAAGACCAAGGAGGGAGGCAGGGAGGAGAGGGAAGGTAGTCGCTTTGGGCTTGCGATTTTTTTTCCACGTGGACGATCCGCAGTGCACCCACATACATCCACGATCACCGGCCAGCATTTAAAAATAACTTCCGCACTGACTTGGAGGTGTTCCGCTGCAGAAATCCGCTGGTGCGGTGGACATGAGGCCTAAGGGGGTTTTCCAGGGAAATACTATTGATGACCTCTCCTCAGGATAGGCATTCCTATCATAAGGCTACTTGAGCCTCTGGCCTCAGGCGGCACCCTGTTGGCATTACAACTAATGTTGCGTTTACATGGAAGGAATGATAAAAAGTGAATGATAAGTAATCGTTCAGTTTATATGCAAGTGAAAATGAGCAAGATTCATCAGCCCAAAATACATGTATTTAAGTAAAAAAAAAAACATTTTTAAGTCCCCCCCAAAAAGTGTTTGTAGCCTTTAATTATTTTTTTCAGCAAGTCTGAGAATCCAAGTATCTGACTGGGATCTACAGGATAACAGAGCTGTGTTACTTGATAGCACCCTTAAGTAGCCTGACATATATTCCGGTCCCCGAGATCAAGAAGAGATTATAAGATGCGCATGTTAAACAGGCAAAAAATATTTCTGGAACTCGCTGCTGAGGTATTTTTAAGTCGGTTCTTATCTTTTCGCAGGAGAACATGGATATGAATAATGCAGCACAACAGACTTAAATCCCGCTGACCTTCACTGCACAAAGGAAAAATATTGTGAGCGGCTCCTTCAAAAGGCCAAATGAGGAAATCAAATCAGTAATATGTTTTCCACCTTTCATTCAATTATTTAATCAGCAGATTCCCAGGGCCGGACTGAGCCTCCAAAGCAACTCAACAGTAAGGCCGCCTGCACACGGGCGGATTCGCATTGTGGAGTCCAGACAGGGCGTCCGCCTATGGATTCCGCAGCAAATGCTGCCCATAGCGTGAAATGGCAAAACGCGATTACCTGCTCATGAGTGGATGGCTTCCATTGAAGTCAATGGAAGCCGTCAGCCCCGCAACCCTTCCGCAATCATCACTGCAGAATGGTTGCGAGATAGCGACGGCACAACATAATCTGTACTGCGCATGTGTGCCAACCGGCACATCCGCAGCACAGATATGAAGACGGCGGGCAGGTACGCTGAGGTCACCGGCCAAGAACAGGGTCATATTCCCGCATGTGGAATCCGACCCGGCCGTATGCAGGCAGCTTAAGAGTATATTCGCACAACAGAATTTACTGTGGGATTTTCTGAGTGAATTCCGCCTCTAAAAACCATGTTAAAATCTACGACTTTCTGCTAAGGTTTTTGGTGTGGATCCACGCTCAGATTTAGCCTCGTCAATGGGCAAAATTTGCGTGTGAATTCCAACGCGTTTCCGCTTCAAGGAGGGATATGATTTTCCACGGCAGAATAATTGAATATTGGGAAATTCCCTGTTAGGCCATATTTACACGGGCAAGTTTCACGCCTGAATTCCGTCTGATAGCGATATGGAAGGAACTCGCACATGAAAACAACATATTACTTCTAATGTGTTTATTTGCATGAACTATTTTTCTGTTAGACCGATGATCCGAGATTGAAAAGTCACAGAATCTCCTATTTTTGGGCAATTCTGTTCTGTAATCAGCTATTAGTTCTTATGGTAGGAGAGAAAAAAATGTAAATACTAGTTTCATGTGAGTGCGAAGTGATTTTTCTATCTTTACTATTGAAACATGGGATTTTCACGCACGTGAAAAACATGTAAAAATCGGATGTGCAGCAAGGACATGGCAATTGCAGGCCCCACATGGAATACTGTGTATAGTTCTGGACACCGGTGCTCAGGAAGGATGTTACAGTGCTTGAGGGGGTTCAAAGAAGGGCAACTAAATTGATAAATGGAATGAGAGGACTAGAATACCCGGAGAGGCTATCAAAATTGGGATTAATCACCCAGGAAAAAAGTCCCTGCACGTCGCTCTTATCTACCGGCCCCTGGGTCCCACCCATCAATTCCTCGATCATTTCGCCACCTGGCTCCCCCATTTCCTATCCTGTGAAATCCAAACCCTCAGCTTTTAACGCACACCTCTTCCCTCAGCCTATCACAACGCTGTGACTCCCCCATTCACAGAGACAGCAACACTCTTGACATAATTTTCCTCCACCTCTGCTCTGCCTCCCACTTCGCAAACGTCTAACTCTTGGATCACAACCTCCTCTCCTCCATCAGCTACCCTAGCATCTCCACAGACCCTTCCACCTATCGCACTTGTCTGCACCCAACAGTTCACCGAGACCTTACAGTCCTCCCTGTCCCCCATCTCTCTCCTCTCATGACCCAATCTGACTGCCAAACACTACTCCGCCACCCTCAGACGCATCCTGGATGAAGCGCACCCCCATGACCCGAGCCGTCCACTGCAGACCACAGTAACCTTGGCTCACTCCCCAAACGCGCTTCATCTGGTGGTGTTCTAGGTGTGCTAAACAGGTGTGGAGAAAGTCAAAGCAGCGCGTAGACTTCCTCCACTTCAAATTCATGCTCAAAACTTGCAACCTCGCCCTCCACCATGCCAAACAAACTTACTTCACCTCCCTTATCTCCTCCCTATCCCACAACCCCAAACAACTTTTCGATACATTCCACTCCCTCCGCAGACCCAAAGAACAGGCCCCCATGATGGATCTCAGTGCTGCAGAGCTAGCCGCCCATTTCAAAGAAAAAAAATGAAAACATCTGATTCCGGTCTCTTCAGCACTAAATCCCTCACTCACTCCCTATCTATACTAGAACCAACAGCAGGGAAAGAAGTCTCCAGACTACTTTCCACTGCTCGCCTCACCACCTGCGCCAGCGACCCTCTTCCCTCACACCTCCTCTGAATCCCAATTCACCCATTGCAACTTGCTGCTCATTGGCCTTCCCCGCACCAGACTCTCCCCTCTCCAATCCATACTAAATGCGACAGCTAGACTCATATTCCTGTCCAGCCGCTACTTGGCTGCTCTGCACTAAGCCAGTCACTGCACTGGGTGCCCATCCACTACAGAACTAAATTTAAACTTATCACCCTCACCCACAAAGCTCTCCATGGCGCTGCGCCACCATACATCACTTTCCTTTTCTCCATACATCACTCAGCCTGCATACTCCGATCAGCCAATACATTTAGATTAAATTCTAATTCGATCTTCACGTGCTCGCCTCCAGGACCTCTCTAGAGCAGCACCGGTCCTCTGGAACGCACTACTCCAAAACAACCGGACAATCCCTGACTCACAGAACTTCTGACGCGCCTTAAAAACGCACCTCCTCAGGGAAGCATACCAAATCTCCTGATATAATCCCCCACCACCACAACATGCCCCCTGCCCCTCCCTATGGCTCCCCACACTTTGCCTATCATATACATCTTCTGCCCCTCTACCTCCTTATCTCCAAATAATTGTATACCACATGTAATTGTCGTCTTGCTTTGTGTTCCCCACAACTTTGAAAGCGCTGCGGAACAAGTTGGCGCTATACAAATAAAGATTATTATTATATGTACGTAAATGCTGCAAATTTTCCGCGCAAAATTATCCTCAAAAAATCTGCACCCCATCTGTCCCGTGTGAACATGGCCTAAGAGTATTTTCAGGATTCAGAAAAGTTGAACAAGTTCTGATGATGCTGATAGGCTTGTTGGACGAGCAGGAAAGTCGCTAAGGTTCTGCTCTCCCACAGAGTATTTTTTCCGTTCCTCAGGAATGGCGATCCCAGGGGGCCTCCGGAGCTGCTGAGACTAAATTAGGATGAAACGACTGCCTTCATTACTATAATTGTAATAATTGCCAAAGTCTCTGCAGTGTGATCAATATGACAGAAGTACAAAGAGAAGAGGGCCTATAAGCAAACCTCCCCTCCTGCAGTGCAAGCTGACATTAAGCCGCAATGTTTATATGGCATTAACAATTAGTGCAAACATCTAATTATAGGCTGGCTCTACTTACCAGTCGTTTGTAGACTCTGACTCGGCATTTACAGACGTCCTATGGAAGAAAAGAAGAAACTCTGCTACATGCCACAGCTGCAGTCCTCTGCGTTATTGTTCTGTGATAGCAATGTACAAACCTGCAGAAGTCACCTATGGCGCCATTATGTCGTAAAATAGGGCATGTCCTATCATTTCTCGTCCGTGACAACTATTCCCATACACATCAGTGATTTCGTTTTGTCCCGTTATACGGATATGATTATCACAGGTCTATAAGGGGAGAAAAACACGGCCAGGTGTTTTTGCCCTAGTGCGTAATGTGCATTGCCCACTGATTGGCTGCTCACATGAGAACAGGTATAATGCATTAGTAGTCTAAGCTGGATTCACACAGACTTAGGCTCTTTCACACGAGCGTAGCGATTTTCGGTCGGCCTTGTCTCGGCTACTGCGCGACCATAAATCGCGTTAACAGGCGCACAAATCTGCCGTTTGTGCGCCTGTTCAGATGGCCCAGCTCTGCTAACCTACCTTCCCCTTTCCGCCCCCTCGCCGCCTCTTGGCAAGGGTAGGGGGTACAAAGGGGTGGGAGCTAGTGTACCAAGCTCCTGCTCCTTCTCGGGTGCCAGCAATGAAGGGGGCGGGATGGTGCAGAAGCTAAGCAACTAGCTCCTGCCCCATTCCGCCCCCTCCCATTGCAAACAGCCAGCAAAGGGCAGAGAGGAGGATGGAAGGGTTGGGAGTTTAGCAGACACACTGCTAAACTCCCTCCCACCTCCCTTCTCCGGCAGCTCCCATAGGAGTCTATGGAAGCCGCCACGGTATTCTGGCCAGAAGATAGTTCCTGTACTATATTTCTTGGTGGGCGTAAAAGCTTTTACGCCGTGGGAATACACCTATCTGAACTGAAGCATTGTAAACTAATGCATCAGATGCGCAGCGTATATCATGAAAGCGCGGCCGATATAAGCTCATGTGAATCCGTAGCACATGGGCGCATGTATTAGCGTATGATCCGGGTTTGTTTTATTTCGTACTACTCAAACTCTGCGCTATTTTTAAAAAATTGTGCGTGATTTTGAAAAAAAAAAATCTGGAAGATAGGTCCTGCGCTATCTTTCTCGCAAGTCCTATCTTTTCTTGCACATAGTATTAACGCTTGAAAAATCACTGGTTTTGTTTTGGACCGTTATGCGTCCGTGATTTCCACAGCTGCATAGCTGGACAAATACATGTCCATGTGTTTAAGTCCTTACTTGCAAAGATATTTGCGCACACTATGCACAAAATAGACCCCTTTGATTTAAATGGTTTCGTTCCCACTATCGTAATTGGTGTGTGCAATTCTGTTGCGCAAAAAAACCCAAAAAACAGAGCATGCGCTATTTTGCTACACATTTGCGCAGTACAATTATCGTTCACTTTTGTTCGTTTGAATGATTTTTTGAACGATAATTGTGAGCGCAATTTTTGTACGCACAACTATACACACAAATACGTCCGTATGAAGGAGCCCTAAGCCTAGGGCTACACAGTAAGCTTGCGCGCGACACAGGTCACGTGGCCAAAAACTACAGTGCAGTCCTATGATCTGCAGGGCAGTCCGGTTATGTAACACAGTTTGCTCTACGAGAAGAGCAAAGCCTGAACAACGTGTTTTCATGTACTTCCCCATCACACGCATATTAATATTCCGTCTCTTGCTTTGGGAGAATCAGGTTGGTCTGAGAAGGTTTTTTTTCATTACAAAGAGTAATATATTTCTGCTCTGGAAGTGACAAGTTCAAGTTGTTCTGAAAAATCTAATTACAATGCAGTCATTATTTTAATTTAGGTGAATATGTTAGCAGGCTGCAACACATTTATATCTCCGCAAGGTATTTGTGTTAAACATTTTTTTGCAAAGCAAAGGATGGACTGGAGGCGTTAAGCTGAAAGGAGAAAAGGAATGCTCCACTTTAGACAATAGTTCACAATATATAAATACATTGCTCTACTTCTTTTGTGCTGATTTAATGTTACGTCATGTAATGTCTTAGCCTCCAGTCACATTCAAAGCCAATTTTCAGAATTCGGCTGGTTTCCTGTCAGTAAACAAAAGAGCATTGTGAGAACTCTCTCGTTTTGCTAGAAGGAGTAAAACTAAGGTTCGGATACAGCATTAAAGAGATTAAGACAATATGTAAGGTTTAACAGTAATAATTTATTTGAGCATAGTAGTGAATAAATAGAATTTCACAGCAGCACGCAATTGATCCCCATATATTATCTTCTTTGGGGAGGAGAACACTTACTGTCTTTATGATCCGGAACATGGACATGTTGCTCTGTTTCATCAGTTAGTGGCTTGAGAAAGACCAATAAGGTCGAAACGTTGCCTTTCTTCTTAACAATGAAACAATAAAGATGTCCTTTTTAAATTAAAGATTGTTCTATGCACCTTTTATGCCGCCACTTCTCGAGTTTCTCTGTGGAAGCATAGTAGTGAATAAATGTCATTCTTTTGTAAATTATAAAGGTTGCAATTTACATCACATTACAAAGTATAAAGATTGAAAATCACATCACATCTATATATAACTTACATGGCATCACTTGGAGGTAGCATCATCTAACTTGTATAACAGCAGCCAGAGAAGCCCACTTTCAAACAGTACCAAGACAGAGAAATTTTCGAGGAACTGGGCCAATGAGTAGGGTGCCTTCATACTTTTTCTGAATGGCTTCTGTCTTAGTTCCGGAAAGTGAAACTTTTATATTATCTTAGCAAAAAATGACTACATGTTGATTTCCTAGTCTTCATGACAAAATAAGGTCATTGTAGCGGTTTCAGGCACTAGGTTGGAGCCTCAGGTGTAGTGCCCACAAGTCTGGAGAGTAAAAGAGCCAGGAGTAAGCAATGGGAGGTTTCAGTTCGTAGTACAGATGGTGGAAGCGGGTAGCATAGTCAGAAGGAAAGCCAGTGGTCGGTATCGGAAGATCTCAGTAGAATAGCAGAGGAGAAGGCAAAAAGAGCTTGATCACAGCTTGGAGCACAATAATCACATGCTGGATTTGAGGCAGGTTCAGGCTTTCATAGCAACTCACAATTAGTGGCAGGGTGCGGACAGGACAGGGAAACGGGGGGTTGACAGTTATATTAAAAATAGCTAAATGCATTACTAAAGGGTTAAATGAAAGCATAGCTGCCTAGTTGTAGTGATATATACCCCACGTATTTATAACTGCCATTGACCACCATGGGGAAAAAAATTTACATCTTTGCAGCAAATGATATCTATGTGTACTAACAGCCTTTATTTAAGTGCTTTATGGCAGGTATACACATGGAGGATAAATACATATAAACAAGCTGATGGACCATTTTGCATCAAGAGATGGCTCCTCGGGGCCTCCAAAATGGTCCATCGGCTTGTTTATATCAATTCCCCACATTTATACCTGTCATAAAGCTCTAAAATAAAGTCTGTCATTATCCTATTTGGGTGAAGTTCAGTGGATTTGCTCCCTTAGGGCTTATTCACATGAACGCATTTGCACTGCATATTACGCATGCAATACGCAGCGAATAGAACCCATTGATATCAATGGGTTCGTTCAAATGAATATATTTTACGGATGCATTTCGTTTGCACAAAATAATACACAGCATGTTCTATGCTCGTGCTCATGAAAACAACATAACTAAACAAATTAACCTAATTGCTCATTGAAATCAATGGCAGCATGCCCTGTGTATTTACGAGTGCAAAAATACAGCAAAATACGCACACCTATGCACAAAAAACGCAACACCTACGATAATTGCGCTGTGTAAAAGGGCCCCTTAACCCTTTCCAATCCAATTTGTATCCTGGTTTTCCTAGGGGGCTTACTCTTTTTCTGCCGTTATACAACGGCGCTATATGCTGGCTAATGCCAGTACTGCATGAGGTGACACATTGAATAGGCTCCGACAGCAGAAAGGCTGGCAATATACAGTAAGAGAACCCCGACAGATGTCTTCCAACATCGGAGCTGTACAGCCTTAAATCATAATGTCTTCAGAGGTCAGACAGTGGATTGGAAAGGGTTAATGAATGTGGTTTATTTGTGGACGGTTCCCACTAAGCGCCATCAAAGGAGGCACAGCGGGACACCGCTATTCAGTGCAAGGATATGTTACATGCAACAACTAGTGAGTAATGTGTTTCACTTGAGTACTTTATTTTCTTGCTTCTAGATATTAGCGCATGACTGTTCTGTGCAAGTATTTATATGATGGGGGTTGTCAACCGAGAGTATTTATAGAATTCCTTAGGGATGACGATTCTTATGGCAAGCCATTATTGGCCTGATACAGATTTATCGCAGTATGTAACAGCAATTTTTAGCAATACGACCATAACTGATGATCACTGACAATACAGTATATGACGATGGCGCTGAAACTATTGTTATTTCCATTGCCGCAGATATTTTATAGTGTATGGCCCTTAAAGGCAAGGTTGCCAACCTGAATTTTTCTTTTTCTGGACAACTTATCCAAAAATCACGGGCAGTCAAAATTTTTTATCGACATGTTGGAACACTGATTGATATAGATTAGAAGTGATACATGTATATCTTTCAACGATATAGAAGCAGTCTAGTATTTCTAAACCCTTTCCCACTGACTAGACTCTTCAAAATTCAATTTTATTATAGATTCTTAAAAAAAAAAAAACGTATATAGGGTACTACACAAAAACTGCCTACACATAGCCAAAAAAACACATATCAGTATGGGACTGACAAGAGAACCCTGATACGTGGGTAAATTGATTAAGCCAGGTTCTAGAGATGAGCGAGTATACTCGCTAAGGCACATTACTCGAGCGAGTAGTGCCTTAGCCGAGTATCTCTTCGCTCGTCTCTAAAGATTCGGGGGCTGGCGGGGGAGAGCGGGGAGGAACGGAGGGGAGATCCATCTCCCCCCCTTCCCGCTCCCCGACGCAACTCACCTGTCACCGGCGCCTGCCCCCGAATCTTTAGAGACGAGCGGGGAGATACTCGGCTAAGGCACTACTCGCTGGAGTAATGTGCCTTAGCGAGTGTACTCGCTCATCTCTACCAGGTTCTTAAAAAGAATGAAGGTTTGATAACTTCCTCTCAATCTTATGTTTGTATGATGCAATCCGGGGACCCTGCTCACAATAGACGGCAATGAGCCACATATGAGCAAGGTAACCCAGAACAACGCTAACAAGAGTGGGCCGACGCGTTTCACTTGAGGTAAGATCTTCAGGGACCTTTATGGCATCATATAGTGTTAGACTATTGTCAACTCAGTGCGGTGGTCAACCTGTATAATGACAGGATTTCATAAAGATAGCCCCCTAAAGTGAGGTAGCTATTGTTCATCAGAACCTTATTACTGACAGAGGGAGACAATATATATATATACCCTCTATTCTTCAGCTATCAAAGAGAACCAGATGAAAAAAGTATATGAGGGAGGATTTTGAGTTAGAGCTGTAGATGCTCAGGTCCGTTTTTGTTCAGAGGCAGACCTAAACTTTTTTCATTCTTTTCTATCCCCTCTCCGAACCATTACTGGTCTCTCTACTTCTGACAGCAATTCCTGTCCTATATCAACCCCCAGAGTAACACCAGATCCCAGGAGTTTCTACCAGGGTGACTGGTATGGTTCCTAGTTCCAAGAAATGTAATTACTAGCATCTTTAATCTAGAGGTTACCGCTATCTAACCCATGTAGTTGTCTCAAGTACAAAAATAAAGATAAAGAAAATAGAAAAACCAACAAGCCCGATGGTGGATTGTGGGTGAACAATTGTGAGGGTTGTTGGTTTTTCTATTTTCTTTATCTTTATTTTCTTTATTTTGTATCCTGAGACAACTACATGGGTTAGATAGCGGTAACCTCTAGATTATAGATGCTAGTAATTAGGTTTCTTGGAACTAGGAACCATACCAGTCACCCTGGTAGAAACTCCTGGGATCTGGTGTTACTCTGGGGGGTTGTATAAGACGTCTGACTTTGGCTTGAAGGAATGCTGCCTTCCAATAGGTGGCGCTGTGGAGGTATTATTCCATCTCCCTTATTTGCAAATTACCCAGAGGAGCGTTCATGGCCATGGCCTAGACTCACCGTCTAGGTCACATGTGTCAAACACAAGGCCCGCAGACAGAATCCGGCCCCCTGCCTCATGTTATGTGGCCCGCGGGGTGCCGACACCACTCACCACTGCAGCGATTACCAGCTGGGGTAATCAATGGCTTCTATTCACTGCATATTATGTACGCAAATACGCTTGTGTGAACGAGCCCTTACTATACTGTCTTAAGCCCCCTGCACACGGGCAGAAATTCCACGGCGGGGTTTCCCGCAGAATTTCCGCCTGTGGAAGCTGCTATAGGATTGCGTTAGGAAACGCAATCCTATGTAGACGGCCGCGATTTGTCCACGCGAAATCAAATGTCACTCCCCGACCGCTGGCTTCGCTCTGCACATGCGCCAGCTGGCCGGCAGGTGGCACATCACAGACCCGGAGCCGGGGAGGTAGGTGAGTGCCGCACTGGTCCCTGCAGGGGCTCGGGTCGGGTTCCGCTGAGAAAATTCTCGCAGTGGGATCTGCCCGGCCGTCTGCAGGTGGCCTTACAATCGGGCCTTGAAGGTCACCAGAAGCCTGATGTGGCCCTCGGTGAAAATGAGTTTGACACCCCTGGTCTAGGTGCTCTTCCTAAGGAGAAAAGATAGCGTTTCTGACCCCCGTCCCAGGCCTCTTACTAGCAAAGCCAGACTCCTACTGTACACTGATGAAGGGCAAATACCCTGAAACAGCTGTCTGTACATGGAATCTGTCTTTGCTTTTAATTCCCAGTCATTGTTACAAGGCTTGTATAAGGAGTCTGACTTTGGCTTGAAGGAATGCCGCCTTCCAATAGGTGGCACTGCCATGTTCTCACATTCAGGATATGCCTATGGCAAATTCAGATTTTTTTTAACAAGCCGAGACAGAAATTCAATGTTGTCATTCAATGAGTCCACAGGTTTTCCATGTGGAATCCTGTGAGCGAATAAGGCCGGCGTAATTGTGCGCGCAGTAAGAAGAGAATAGAACCCATTTATTTCAATGGGTTTGTTCACCTGTGAGTATTTTCCTGTGCACATACTCATGCAGATATGCATACGCCCGTGTGAAGGGGGCCTAAAAAGCATGCTATAGATTTTAAATCAGCAGCATATTTATTGTTCCATTTGGATTTTTTCCGCTGCCTAAATTATGACAGAATCCTAAAACGTGTGAAGTGAAGCCAGAAGCCGCGTACATTTGTATATTTATAACAATCTCGCTTCTTTTTTTAGGTTATGAATATAATATAATCTCCGTCTGTCCATTATGTATTTTTAGAATGACACTGTCTGTGACAAAAATATTCTTAGAAGCAGCTCGGATTAGTAAAAGAAACAATGTGGCTATTGCAATCCTCAGCTGCTGCAGAACCTCTTTAGAATTAGACCTAGTACAGCAGCTGCCTCTAATAGGATTTGGTAATAATTTGGATGGAGAACTGTTTTGAGTTATTTATGGTATAATTTCATAGGAAATTTGCAAAAAAAATACTGACGACATTTGTACCTACAGATTTTATTTTAACTTATCAACAACTATTGGGGTGTCACCTGTAGCGTCCGAGGAGCGGGCCCACAGCATCCGAGGAGCGGGCCCATAGCATCCGAGGACATGGCCAGGTAGATAAGGATTTTTATCACGGTGGCTCTACCATCTCTTTCCCTCGGGGTAGCTCGGGACACGCCCAAGTTACTTTTTGGGGAGGTCACAGGGAAAAGGTAACTAGTGGTTACCTTGAAGTCCGTTGTCACTCGTGACGCCACCGTTCCATCATCTGCGGAGAATCCTGAGGTCGAAACAAAGTAGTCCACGCACAGAGATAACCTTCTTAGCAAAACGGGGACGGTCGGTAATGTTCGTTTACTTAATTCTAATAAAGTTCCAACAAATAACAGCAACAGTTCGGAAAACACTTTACACTCTCAGAAGGTGGTGTGACAGAGAGTCTTGGGGTGATCAAGACAATCCACAGTCCCAGTTATCTGTGTGGTCCTGCTCCCGGCAAACTCTGCCTTTCTTACTCTCTACCGGTCATCACTCACTCTTCTGGTGTTCTTCTCCTTCTCTCTCACACTCAGTGCGAATAACGGCACTGGCACATCCTGGGTAGTATAAGCCCAGGACAGGCTTCAGACCATCGCTCAGCCTCTTCCATTCTGGAACACACGGTGTCTGTGTGGCTCACTCACTTGCTAACTGGAAAGACTCTCTCTAACATCCTCAGCAACATATATCTAAAACGTAGTCACATGACATACAACAAGATGCATTTCCCAGAGATAACCCAAACGTTAACTCATTCAGTGCTGCAGAGGTGAAATACACATCAAATGCATATAACATGGAAGATACTGACAATACAAATGCACGAGACACACATTTAACATTATGGAGGGGCCCCGTTAACTCTGGGCCACTACATCACCCACTTAGGGGTACTGCAACAAGTATTCTGGGAGAACCGCCTGTAGTAATAACAATATTAATTTCTATAGCGCCGACATATTCAGCAGCACTTTACAAATCATAGGGTACATATAGAGACAAAGTCAGACGTTACATACATTATAAAACTACTAATCAAATTGAAAAATAGGAGTGAAGGGCCTGCCCTCAAGAGCTTGCAATCTATAAAGAAATAGAGGTGACAAATGAGGTACAAGTGCTTGCTCTATACAATGGCATTGCATAAATATAGTAATTTTAAAAATAAACAACTATACATTTTAAAAAATCTTTTTTTTTCTTTTTTTAGCTTTATGCCCCTAATAAATCTTAAAAATGGGAAAAAAGTTAGCGAAAAAAGATTAAAAAAAAGCTCTATATGTCACGAAAAAAATGCAGCAAAAATAATTTGGGTAGCAGAAGAGAAAAAAATAGGGCAGTAAAACCAACATATGGGTAAAATCTCTAAAAAGTGCCTAGTCCTTTAGGACCAAAGCACCCTGGTCCTTAGCATGCGCAGAAGACCTCTGCGGCGCGAGCACGCCAGGCAGAAGAAGGCTTTGGTCGGCGCCATGGAGACGGGGACGCCAACACTGGAGGGGGTAAGTGTATAACTTCTGTATGGCCAATATTTAATGCACGATGTACATTACAAAGTGCATTAATATGGCCATACAGAAGTGTATACCCCACTTGCTTTCGCGGGACAACCCCTTTAAGGGGTTAAAATGACCTTGGGGAATGTAAACCCGATGCCCCGCTGTCAGTTACTCACCAGTGCACATTTAGGGCTGTGCAAACTGTTGTCATTACAGAGTATGAAGGTATTGAGCATGCCTGACCAGTAAATCAATGGAGCATACAGGTTATAACCATTGGATACTAATGGAGAACTAAGCAGGGGGGAGTAAAGGTAAAGCAATATCTATGCAGCTCAGTAACACAAGTCAGAACATTTTATTGCAAAACTACATTATTGTTTTATGAAGAATTTAAATGTAACTTTGTATCGTTAGAATACCCCTAAAATGCATTTGTATGCATAGAGTAAGGGGGATACTGTGATCAAGCTCAGGCAGAGAGTGTGGAAACTGGATAAATGAGGAAGAGATACAATTAGGGGGATATGTAACGCCTCACTGTAGAGATGTGTTTTTAGGGCACACTTAATTTACCTTTACATTAGCAGAACGGAGGGGATGGGTAGGCAGGGAGACTGAGATGAGGGAGGAGATATAGGGAGGTGCAGCACTGTGGAGAGCTTTATGGATGAGCATAAATTGTATTCCATAGTGGATGGGGAAGCAGTGGAGTGACTGGCAGAGAGGAGAGGCATCGGTGCAGTAACTGGCACAAAACAGAGGCACCAGTATAGTGGCTGGGCAAAGGGTTGTGTCTGGATCAGGGGCTTAACTGTAGAGGGTGCAAGGGTTGCGGTTGCACCCGGGCCCAGGAGCCTTAGGGGGCCCATAAGGCCTCTCTTCTCCATATAGGGAGCCCAGTACTATGAATAGAGCATTATAATTGGGGGCCCTGTTACAGGTTTTGCATTGGGGCCCAGAAGCTTCAAGTTATGTCTCTGTGCAGCATGGTTTAGGTATGGGTACGGGTACAGATACAGATAGAGGGGGGGCCCCAGCTCACATTTTGCATCAGGGCCCCTGAGCCTTTACTTCCGCCCCTGGTCTGGATGCTGCATTCAGGACAGATTGGAGAGGGGAAAGTTTAGTGAAAGGAAACCATCAATCAGTAGTGAGTTGCAGAAATCAAGCCGAGAATGGATCAGGGCAAGATTTGGGAAATGTTTTTGAGGTGCAGGTGAGTGGGGAGTGATTGAGTCAAATATGACCCTAAGACAGCGGACAAGCTGCTGCGGAGTTATAGTGGTCCCACACACTGAGATGGAAATATCAGAATTCATTGGGTTAAATGGCGCAAATACAAGAAGTTCGGTTTTAGAAAGATTTACTCTCAGACAGAGAGATGACATGATGGTAGAGACAGCAGACAGAAAATCAATGGGGTTTCGTAGAAGTGCAGGGGTGAGATCTTGGGATGCATAACGTGCGCGCTGACATTGATACTGTACTTTAATATCGGGGCATTTACTGGCTAGTATTTTAGGGAAATCACAGTATGACCAAAGCCTCAGAGGTATCAGATAAGGTTATCGGAGCCGCAGAACTGAAAACACTTATTACAATGAAACTTTTAACCCTTTCCAATCCACTGTCTGACGTCTGAAGACATTCTAATTGAAGGCTGTACAGCTCCAATGTCGGAAGACGTCCATCAGGGTATTTTTTACTGTAGATTATGGCCGCTCTGTTGTCGAGGGGCCTCTCCAGCATGTCCCATACTGCAGTACTGGCTCTAGCCAGCAGATGGTGCCATTGTAAAATGGCAGAAAGAGATAGCCCCCTAGGAAACCCTGAATCCAAAATTGGATTGCAAAGGGTTAATATTGATTAATAAAAACAAAACTTACAATATGCGCATACATTAATATCACCAGAAACACAACCTTATAGCTCAATTAATACCGAAATGATGCAGAATTGTATTACGTTTCCACCTCTACTTAATAGAAAATAATATAGCAAAGAGAGCAAAAACAAATTACATAGATACAACTAATAATACAAACATCCTGTGGATTTAAGGTTAACAAGGAAAGGGAAATGAAAATGTGCCAACATGTCCATGGAAGCAAGCTACCACTCGCTGCCTATAAGTGGACTAACTGTCCTGACAAGGACACCCCCTCTTCTCTGTGGCTAACCCTCAATTTGTCCACTGAATTCCCCAAACTACTATATATCATCACCATAATTCCAACCCGACGCGTTTCGCCATCTGATGCACATACATCAAAGGGAGAAATGTGTTGGATTGGAATTATGGTGATGCTATACAGTTCAGTAGATAGTGCACTTCAGTCAACAGATTGAGGGTTAGCCACTGAGAAGTGGGGTTATCCTTGTCAGGATGGTTACTCCACTTGTAGGCAACGAGTGGTAGCATGCATCCTGGAACATGTTGTTCATTTCCATGTTTTCCCCCTCCTTGCTAATCTCAAATCCATGCGGGTGGTGTCCCAGAACCGTAAGAACACCTTCCATTGGAGGTTCATATTATTGGTTGTATCTATATGATTTTTTGTTATTTCCCTGTTTTCCATATTGTTTTCTATTGTTTAAGTAGTAGGTGGAGATGTAATGCAATTCTGCATAATTTCGGTATTGAGCTATAAGGCCTCCCTCACACAGGTGTTTGCAGAAACGCAGTATTTTTCAACGCTGCGTTTACTGCGGTTTCAGCAGCGTTGTCATGGATTTTTTACAACATTTTCAGCACAGCTGAAAACAAAGCTAAGGATGCTGAAAAAAAAAATCAATACTCACCTAGCTGGCCCTGCCATAGTCCTTGCCGGTGCTCTCCGGATCTCCAGGCACTTGTCATCACCGACAGAACATCTTTTGCTAGTGACGGGGTTTGAAGACTCCGCCTCCAGCTAGAGATTGCTCTGATTGGCTGAACCCGTTGAGTGCATCGAGCGCTGGCTCTGATTGGCGGAGTCGGCACTCCTGAACCAGTCAGAGCAATCTCTCGCATGGAGGCGGGGATCTTAACCCTTTCTAATCCACTGTCCAACGTATGAAGACATTCTGATTGAATGCTGTACAGCTCAGAGGTCAGAAGACGTCCGGCAGGGTATTCTTACTGTATATTACTGGCCGCTCTGTTGTTGAGGGCCTCTCCAGCTTCTCCCATAGCGCAGTACTGGCTCTAGCCAGCAGATAGCGCCATTGTATAATGGCAGAAAGAAAGAACCCCCTAGGAAACCCTGAATCCAAAATTGGATTGCAAAGGGTTAATGCTCGTCACTAGCAATAGATGCTTTGTCGGCTTGACAAGTGCCTGGATCTCCATAGAACAGCTAGAGAGTCTTGGACAGCGACAGCTAAATGAGTATTCCATTTTTTTTAGGTAGTGCAGCTAGCGCTTGTAAAACTGCTGCCAATTCATTTCAATGGGCGACGCAAGGCTGAAAACGGCCAAAGATAGAACGCGCATCACTGTCAAAGCGCAGCGTTTTGTCGCTCGTGTGAACGGCTCCAGTGAAATGAATTGGACCATTGTACAGCGTTTAGTGCAGTGCTGAAAAGGCAGTGCTAAACAATGTACAACAACGTCTGTGTGAGGGAGGCCTAAGATTGTATAAGGCTGGGTTCACACGGGGCGGATTTGCTGCGGAAATTCCGTCCGGAATTTCGCTGCGGCAAATCCACCTGCGGCCGCTGATCCCGGTATTAGCCAGCCAGAAATCTCCTCCACACGGGACGGCAAATCCGCCACGGAAAAGCCGGCACTGCGGCGCGGATTAGCCAGCCGCAGCATGCTCATTCTTTTTCTTCCTACGCTGCAGCCGTGCTCTCCTCTATGGGAGCGCCAGCCACAGCGGAAGAGCGAGTGGCCGGGCCGCTTCAAAACCCGCGGCTAAGTGCCGCGGGTTTTGAAGCAGCGCTTCTCCCGGCGGAAATCTCACGGTTTTTCGCTGCGGCCAAACCGCGAGATTTCTGCCGGGATTCCGCTGTGTGGGAACCCAGGCTAAGTGAAAGTAACCTAGGATAAAGTTTTAAGCTCATCATTCCTTCAGCCAGTTTTTACAGTTCACAAGGCAACAAGTCAGCTCCTTAGAATAAACTGTTCTTCTTAACTAGACAAGTGTCCTTGTATTTGTAACCATGCCTCCAGATATACTGGCATTACTCCTAGCTTATGTACTAGATGTGCTCTATCAAGGCTGCATTTTCTCACTTTACTGATAAGAAATTCTCTAGGAAATGCTTATTAATGTGCACGAGCCATAACTTACTATGATTCGCTATGCAATGCTTATTATATTTTGATGCTGACGGGGTGAGCGGGCTCACGATCAGCTCCTGACAGTACCAAGATTACTATATAAAATGTACTTAAATGTGCTTCTGAAGAAGAGGAGCTTAAAAAAACATCTTGTCTGTTTCACATGTACAAGTGATTATTAGGAAATTATAGCAGCAGTGTTTCTGGTGGTGCAATGTGCCACACAGCTCTGCTACATGCACGTGACACACACACAGCACTGCTACATGTACGTCACATACAGCTCTGCTACATACATTCTGCATCCCATACAACAGGGATCACAAGCAGCACAGCACTCGGAATAAAGGACCAGTGATGATGTCACTGTCATGCTCCGCCCCTGATCACATGACAGTGATGTCATCACAGGTCCTTCGTCTCGAGTGACTTATATGCTCCGCCCCTGATCACATGATGGTGACATCAGCACAGGTCCTTCATTCCTGTGCAGATCACGGGCGGACTACATCCCCTACAAACCCCTTGCAGCCTCAGTTGCTATGGAATACTAAAGAACACCTAGCCGGACAGCAGCCTTGTGCTTACAGGACCTGTAATGATGTCACTGTCATTTTATATGGGGCAGAGCATGTAACTCACTCACTCACGGACGAACAGGGGGTCATTAGTATTTTGATTCTTCTCCAATTAGGCATACCTCATTGATAATACTGCACTTAGACGCTACGATTATTGTTCAAAAAGTCATTTAAACGAGCGAAAGTGAACAATAATCATTTGGTTTTAATGCGAGCCAACGACGAACAAGAATCGTGCACTTTAGTTCGTCGTTCCGTTTCAGCAGGACTAAAAATCATTGTTGGATCGTTCATGTCTTGTTGCGTTTGGGCTGGCGACCCTGCGTATCTCTCTACTTCTTCTCTACTGCGGGTGGTCGCGGCGAGCCGCCGCTGGACATGCGCAAAATAGATTTTTTCTTTGGACAGCTTCCATTGACTTCAATGGAAGCCGTCCGCTTGGAATCCACCTAAAAATAGAACATGCTACGATTTTCCCTCCGCAATTGTTTTCCGCAAGTGTGCAGGAAGAATGACTTTTCCATAGCATGCTAGTAAACTCCGGACGCCAACTCCAGACTGCGCAATGCAAATCAGGTCGTGTGCAGCCGGCCTTAAACACTCCTGCTCAGTGTTGCACATAGGACCCGGCGCCCCCCAGAGACCCTATACTCACCTGTCCAGATCCGCCGTGAGTGTCTCGCCTGGCGAGCCGGCACGCGCGCAGAGTGCAGGGCATGACGCGCCCGCGCTGGGGCATGGATTCCTGCGTTGCTCCGCAGTGCCTACAGCGCGGAATATCGCGGGACGGACGGCTCTCATTGACTGCAATAGAAGCCGTCTGTGCGTTTTTCTGCACAAATTAGAACATGCTGCGATTCTCCCCAAATTGCAGTTGATTTCCACTCGTGGGCAGGGGAGAATCGTTTACCACAGCATGTCTATGGACGGACAATGCTGCGGAATTCGCGGCGGGTGTCTGGCCGCAAATTCTGCAGCAATAATCCATCCGTGGGCATTAGCCCTAAAGGTTTTGGCTATGCAGCTGTGACAACCTAGTAATAGGGCAGTTGCAGACGGCCGTAGGCGCATCTGTGCTCGCCAGGTCATAAGTAAAGCAGAATCAATCAGGTGGGAACTTTGAAGTGCCGTGAATAAAAACTCCTTTTATTGTAGTCTGTGCATATAAAAGTTACAGGTTCAGAGGACTAGTTTCAGCTCCTCATGAGCCTTGATCAAGGCTCATGAGGAGCTGAAACTAGTCCTCTGAACCTGTAACTTTTATATGCACAGACTACAATAAAAGGAGTTTTTATTCACGGCACTTCAAAGTTCCCACCTGATTGATTCTGCTTTACTTATAAACACCACCGGATCGAGTGGCTAATGAAGTATGTGAGTATACTCCTGCATGTGAAATATATGCTGCAAGCTAAAGTGGATAAGACGAGGTGAGACTTTTTCTCGCCAGGTCATAGTTGCACCTTAACGAGGCTTTTCATTGGCCATTCAAACTCCGTGCCATAGCACAGGAGTTTTGAAAAAATAGCGGGTAGATCGGTGCTTCCCGATGTTTCCCACACGTAGTTAATACTATTTAGGTTGCCTACCCACAGGCGTTTTTGCATTGCGTTCCCCCCGGCAATAATCCGGCCACAGGGAACGCAGTGCTCGCTTTCCATAGCAACGCTATGGAAAGCGCAGCCCCCTGTCCACGAGCGGTAAATCATAGCGATTCTCCGCTCGCGGGCGGCAAATCGCAGCATGCTGCGAATCTCCGTGGTGAGCCGATTTGTCAGACAGGCTCACCGCGGAGATCTGTCAACCGGCTCCTGCTCCCGGGCAGCGGATCTCCGCCGCGGGATATTGCAACGCCCGTGGACAGGCAGCCTTATAGGGCAAGTCCTGTGAATTAACGAGTGAGAATGCTGATAGCGAAAACAAAACTACTGAAATCCATTGAAATCAGTGGTTTTGTTTCGTCCCGTTATGCGGCCGTGATCATCATGGCTGCATAAAAGGAGAAGAACACTTTCATCGGAAACCGCTCTTAAAGGGACTTTTTCTGTTACGGTATTGTGAAAGCCCTTTGGCTATGATGGGCGCACTGTAGTTTATTACGGGTACACTGGTCAGGAATCTCAGGAGCGCAGTCAGATTTAGGGTGTATTCATGGGTGAGAAAATCATGCGCGTTTGGTGTGTTGCGAGACGCACAAAAGTCGTACAAAAACGTGACCCATTATTTGCAGCGGGTGTATTTACACGGGCGATTCTTCTCTCATGATGCTGTGAAGCGGAAAAAACGCAGCGGCATGCGTGAGGGTAGAATGTGCAGATCGCGGTCTCCCGCACACAGCACATACGTGATGGGGTGACTGTGCGATATTCGCCACGAACCGCTATCGCCCCTGTGAGTGCACCCTTAGGCTACCTACACTCAGGCGAGCTATCACGCCCATGCGAGGTCGAAAACGCCTCCCATCACTTCCGTAAAACAGCTTTCAGCCACGTCGGAGGATCAGCAAGTCTTTCCCATTGTTTTCTAAGGGAAACCCCGCATCGCAATCACGTGCTCCTCGCCAGCCGTACGATCTGTTTTACTGTCTCATTGAAAATAATGGATGGTGTGTTACGAGGAACGCGAAAAGATACGACATGCTGCGATTTCTTTCTCCCCCCCCCCCCCGCTCATGTATATGACTCCATTCAAAAGACCAAGGGTTCATATTTGTGCGCGATCTCGGACGTGTGATACCGGCCGTAGAGCCTTCACTCGAGCATACGCACTTTAGCGCGCACCTAAACGCTGTTTTTGCGGAACGAACAATGCCTTTTTGCCCGCGTATCTACGTTGTTTACTGTACTTTTTCCGCCCGCAGGGTATGTTCATTTGCGCGCGATAAACAAAGACGCACAGCTTGAAATGGCGAGTTCCAGATGTTCTTTTTCTAGCAGAATTTCGCACTATTTCATGCATCTCCTTGCGCATCACCATTGACTTCCACGGGGACCTTTAGTGCGCAAGAAAAGTAGAGCATACTGGGTTTTTTTGCGCAACGCAAAATGTGGAAATCTGAACAAACCCATTGATTTCTGCATATTGCGCTCACTAATTTTGCGCACATTAATACGCCGGTGTGAAGGAGCCTTTATTGTGTGGAAATGTATGTGAGAAACTGAGTTACAAAAAAAAAATATCTTTATTTTCCGCCCAGGCAGGTGTGACCTTCCATTATGGCCGCTGCCTGTGTCCCCCTTCAGGTAATAAGTGACCCTGAGGTAAATGTTGGAGGTGGTCGGGTACAGGGTGTGCCCCTGCTGCAGAGCATCCTTGAGGATGCAAGAACACCTCCCCACACCTCACACCAACTCCTCCACCACCCATCCCTGAAACCTTCCCTATTTCTCATCCCCTCAGGCAGAGGGCGGCCCTGCTATTTGTAGAACACCTCAGCGCACCATGGGCGGGAAAAATCTGCGTTCCACGTTTAGCCAATAGCAACCGCGGAAAGCTCCTGACGTGGGCGTGGCTCAGAGATCCTGAAACGCAAACGTTGCAGTGATTGGTAGGTGTGGCAGGGGGCGGGCTCGGTGATCGCGGTGCCTGCAGACACAGAGACGTCTTCTCTCAGCAGCATCCGCCATCTTAGCTCCGCACCGGGTACCGGACCGGGCATATCGCGCTCCCCTCAGCAGAGGAGGGACACGTACTAACGAGGAGCTCAGGGGCTCGCCCTCCCGGATTATCGGAGGGGGAGGGACGTTTGGTTGCACTTTAACACCCGGAGCAAGGTGGAGAAGATGCCGGGGATGTGGCGGTGCTCCCCGGCCTGCCTGCTGCTCGTCACCGGCATAGTGTGCGGTGCGCTGTCCGCCCGAGGTGAGGGGGACGTTACAGGGGAGGCTCGGGGTGAGGGCGCCGGGTGACCTCTGGGAGCGCATCCCTGACAGCAAGGAGCTGGTTACCATGGAGATAGCAGTCCCTCCAGTCACTAGGATCCATCTATCTATTGCCGGGCGGTCAGCTCGCCCGCCGGGCACCAAGGCTTAACCCCTCTGTAACCCTTTCCACGCCGTGCCAGCTGGACACTAAAGTCCTCGCTCTGACAGGGACCCATAGAGAACCATATACATCACCGGCTCCTCCAATGGGACGGTCGGACAGATACGACAGATTGAGTTCGCGCAAACGCTTTTTTTTTTAAATTTCCGCCAGATCCTGTTTTCCAACCCCCCCCCCAAAATGGAAGTGAAACAGAATCAGACTGACGCCTTTACAAAAAAATGTTAATTTCTACGTTAAAACCTATTCGCATCTGCGTTGCGGTTTTCCGTTTTTCCTGCTCTGTTCTCAGAATGGAGAAACCAAAGTTTTTAACGGATCGGTTTTGGTTCCCCCCACTCCCCTAATGAAATCAAAAATAGGCAAAAAAACTAAAAAGTTTCTGTTTGAATTTGTTTCATTTGGCTTCCGTTTTTTTTTTTTTTACAGGTCCGAAAGGCGCAATCTTCTGCGCTGTTGGTCATGTAAAAAAAAATATGGAAGTCAAACGGAACGGATTCAGGCAGAAGCCTTTTCGTTTTTTTCTATAGATGATTAAAGCGGGAGGGGAAATGGATCCGTTTAAATTCGGTTTAACTTCAGTTCCAAAATCGGAACAGAGAAACTGAATGGGGTCTTATTTCCGTTTTTCGGCGCAGTGAATGACCCTTTTTTCGTGTGCCGTCTTCTGTGCGGCTTGGAAATAATAGCTGATACAAAACTGGGAAGAAAAAATGGATTACTTACTGCTTTTTATATTTTTTGCCGTTTACGTACAATGTAAAAAAAAAAAAGATACATTTTTGTTACTTTCTTTTTGAACTTGAAATAAAAGTGTCGAGTCGGCGCCTCTGTGCCCGCTGTAGTCACACACTCCAGTACAGTAAGATCTGACTGATCCCCATGCGATCCTTTTTTTTTTTGCGCTTTTCATGTGTTTTTCTCTACTTTGCGCGTCCTGGTTTGTTTTTTCACGCATTCTCCATGAGAATCTCCCAAAAATAGGACAAGCAGTGATTTTTCTAACTTGAACTACCAGTCCGAGAGAAAAACTGTTGGTGCGAATTAACCCATTCAAATGATTGGGTTTCTGACGCCTGCGAGTTCTCGGTATCGTGCAGAAGTGACACGGGAAAATCACCCATGTGAATAGAGACTAAAAACTGGAATGGAGACAAAAAAAATAGAGAACCACATTGAAAACGAAGGTTTTTGTTTTCAGTGCGTTTTTATACGCAGGAAAACGGAAATGCTTTCTTTCTGTTTTGCCGCTCTCACAACGAAAAGCAAAACCACTCGTGTGAAGGGGCCCTTTAGACGGATCCATTTAAAAACCAGAACGGATGTTTCCTTTTCTGTGGCTTCACACGAGCGTCTGCGTAAATACGCTGATTGCAGCACAAAGTATTTGCGCGGTAAACAAGGTTGAGAGGTCGCTTTGCGTGCTTAGTAACGTACTTTGTGCGCACGCAGGGCCGGGTCACACGTGCGTGATGCACCTTTTTCGTGGTTTAAGAGGCTTTTTAGTGTCATGAGGTCCAGATGTTTCCTTTTTGCGCAGCATGTAGCGCATTTGCGTGCATATTGAGTGCGTATTTGCGCACCTCCAATAGACTTCTTTAGAAGAAGAAAATAAAGCAGGACGTATATATTTTTATTTTTTCTTGCGCCCACAAGGAACAATATATCGCCCTCGACGGGTTACATTCTCAATCTGTTTGCTTCCATATCGGGGGACAAAAACCGAATGTGAGACGCAGATGTGAATTCACCCGTACAAGGATTACCCCTCATTCCCACCCAACTTCGGATTAATTCTTGCTTTTACACCCTTCCTGCACCAACTCGACCAGTTTTCCCATGGGATGGGGGAGGGGGCTCTAGACGTCTATCACGGTAGCGCCAATGCCCCAGAGGCCGAGTTAAAAAAAAAAAAAAAATCTGAAAGGTTTTCTGGCTGATTGTACTGTAAATATTTCATTGGTCTGTGACATCCTCTGGCTGGGTCTGCGGTCAGCTGTTTGGTATTTATTTTAATACTATGACAACGTGAACAAGTCAGAAACCGTAGGATATGTTCACACAGCGGGTTTTTGATGCAGAATTTGATGTGAAATCAGCGGCTAATTCTGTGGCAAATGTCTGTATGGCCCGGATTTCATGTGTCTGTATTACAAGATCACAGCTTGTCCTATTTTGGTACATTTTCACACACTAAAATTGCCCATTAAATTCAATAGGTGCAAGAAAATGCGCTAGCATGACATCTGTTTGCGATCTGTATTTCTTGCGTGTTGCTAGGTGTCTAAAAAAGAAGGTAGGAAGTGGTTGGACATCAATTGGGCAACCTTTTTTTTCGATGTCTGTAAATGTGTCAGATAAAACACTAACAATGCAACAAAAACTGATCTAAATGGCACATATACAGTGAAATCAATCACTCGCCCGTGTGAATAAACCCGTCTGTACGCTTTGTTGCTGTTCCCAGCTCTGCCAGGACGTGCATGTCTTGCCTTTTGCCAGGTTCGGTCTTGTTGGAGTCAGTAGGTACCTGCAGGCTACATGGAATCTTTTTTTTTTTTTTTTTCGGCAAGACCCCATCTGCATTGTGCTTGAATTCATTAACCCCTTCCTCGGAGAATAGCACACCCTACACTCGCATGCATTTATTATTGTGATGGCAAGGAACCCGCACCCAGACAGGCAGCGGTGGTGTAGGGTGAGCGTTCCTGTTCTGTGGGTATGCGCATTGCAGATCTCCATATGATAGGTTTTAGTTGAGACCACACGCTACCTTCACACAATGACACTATAGTGTATAGACAAATAAAGAGGCTTGTGTTATTCGCCCGCTCCATACATCTACATGGCTCTGCCGAGAATGGAAAGATTTGCATTATTGCACTCCGCAATTGTTTGTATATGCAATAAAGCACAAAATATTTGCATCTATCCATGTAAATCCTATATTGGCAATGCAGGAACCTCCTGTCACATGATACCCGGTAGTTTATGTGTCCTTTGACTAAACACCTGGTTCTCCGGAATATTTGGAGTACAATGTATGGGTTGATGAGCTGCTGACGGGAGGTTAACCCTTGAAGTCCTGACCTGCAGGATTGACAGCACTGATAGCTGCGAGGCAGCATGTTGCTATATTTGACAGATATGTGGCATTCAGCAGATGCGTATATAAATATATTAGTCCTAGTAAGACAATACTGAGGGAAATGGCTTTATTTTTGGAGTGTGCATTGCTGGCGTCCAATTATAGTGCGAATCTTGTGACACAATGCTTTCTGTTTATTCTTAGTATACTTAATGCATTTGCTGTTTCTAACTAGTTCCTGCTAGATGAGACTCGGAAGATATAGAACTGTTAGGCTAGTTTCACACGGCCGATCGCGATTTTACCGCCAGAAAATTGTGTCTTTTCAGCGATGCTTTTTTTTTTTTATTTAAAAGAATAATCTTGCATCGCTGCCACCTGCGATAAAATTGCGCCATTTTTGTATCGCTAAAGTGAATAGGACCTTCTAATGTTAAAATCGCATTGCACGAAAATGTGCAAGTCTGTGCGTTGAGATGCGATAAAAAGAGGCTCCATAGGGAAACATGGGAGATAAAAAAACAAACACAAAAAGCACTTCGCAGAAAGATAGAGCACGCTGCCATTTTTTGTGATCGCAACATCGCATCAGTGAAAACCGCTAATGGGAAGGAAACCATTGAAAATCATTGATTTTATAAATCTGCTTTTTTACTTACTCTCGCATTGTGCGAAAATCTTGCAATTTTTTTTTTTTTTTAATCGCCCGTGGGAGGAAAAAGTATCAGTGTTGTGCACTTAGGACAACTATTTTTTACTGTAAATATATACCATAGGGGGAACATGCTTGTCCTTATGTCAAAACAGACATCTACAATGGGATCTGGTGACATTTGTCTGTAGGAATGTTGTGCAAAACTGCAGTCGTACAAGCAAATGATTAACATCATGGCATATTTCAAATCAGTTTCATCTGCTCTCTACTACAACTCCCAGCATGCCCTGGCAACTTCTAGGAGTCATAGTTTCTATAGTAGTTAGGGAGCCACAGATTACAGACCACTAAAGTGATATCTGTGGCTATCTTTAGGCTTGGGTTACATTTCAGACAAATGTTTAATGATCTGACCACTTCGCACCGTCCAGGCTTCTATGTATTGATTGATGTCAGTAAATCTGTCACATCCGGATCGATATGTTTGCACAACCGGAGGTGACAAGTTTTGGATACTAAATGGATTCCAGCTGGTGACTGGTAATACGGGTCTTTTCGGATAACAAATGATTACTGGACTAAAAGGGCCACTCCGGTGACAATTTTTTAAAAATGTATTTATTATGTAGCTACCCCCTAGTATATAAGTGAGCTGGTGTTACCTTGGTTAGTTATTTCTTTCTCTCTGAAACTCCTGGGCTCTTTTTCCTCAGATGGTCATGTGAACTCAATTCTGATTAGCTCAGATCAACTTAGGTTTATGAGTTCATCTTCTAGTCAGATTCTCAGTTTGTGTGATGCTGTTACATGGATCTACTACAGAAACTGCGTAGAGGGGGACATAGGCACGTCTGTCACAGTTACAGATGACGATCACACAGCTATAATAGAGGAGATCACAGCTCATGCTCTTGACTGTATACTTATGGTCTGTAGTTTATTTAAAGGGGTTCTCCCGCGAAAGCAAGTGGGGTTATACACTTCTGTATGGCCATATTAATGCACTTTGTAATGTACATTGTGCATTAATTATGAGCCATACAGAAGTTATCAAAAGTTATTCACTTACCTGTTCCGTTGCTGGCGTCCTCGTCTCCATGGTTGCCGTCTAATTTTCGCCGTCTAATGGCCAAATTAGACGCGCTTGCGCAGTCCGGGTCTTCTTATCTTCTCAATGGGGCTCCGTGTAGCTCCGCCCCGTCACGTGCCGATTCCAGCCAATCAGGAGGCTGGAATCGGCAATGGACCGCACAGAAGAGCTGCGGTCCACGGAGGGAGAGGATCCCGGCGGCCATCTTCAACCGGTAAGTAAGAAGTCACCGGAGCGCGGGGATTCAGGTAAGCGCTGTGCGGTGTTCTTTTTTAACCCCTGCATCGGGGTTGTCTCGTTTCGGCGCGGGACAACCCCTTTAAGTGAATATAGAAGATAATGATATATCCTTAGCTAAAGCTATGCTGACGAATCATGGGATTTATTGAAAGTGAAAGCAAAAAATCTCAGCCTCAAGGTGGTGGCTGGTAAGCATCAGACAGGGCGCGGCACTGTATGAAAGTGGCTGGAATGCACAGAAGACCTCCAGACTGTGACAGGCATTTAAGTGAGGGGGTTAGGGATAGAAAAAATTGTTTTCACTGCAGTGGCCCTTTAATATAGTCAGGTAGGGAGGTAGAAAAGGACGACCGCACTGCAACCAGTTGGAGACTGCCTGATGACCACTACACTAAATACTAGCCTTCAGATACTAAATAAACCCAAAAGTACTATACTCACTAAAACACTAGATGAAACCTTAAAGACAAAAGTAACCACAAAGTATAACTGGTGCACTTTTAACTAAGGGGCCAGTTTATATGCACTACAGTTACATCTTATAGGCTGACTGTGTTAAAAGACAGCCCAGTCAGCCTATCAGTGCTGGTACCAGAAGGAGATGTTACTCCCTTGATGTCAAGTGCTGAATCGCATCCTGCCGCATCATGTGGTCTGGGATGACATGCTGATGTCACCCAGGACCCGTCCTGTCCCCCAGTAGTCTGTTGTCAGTGGCAGTGAGAAGATCCTTCTGATAATCCAATGTGTATGTTGGATTTGTAACTTTTTTAAATGGGTTGTCCGGGACTTTACTATTGACATTCTTTCCTCAGAATTGGTCATCAGTAGTTGAATGGTTGGGACCCCCAGCAATCAGCTGCTAGTGGGGACGGAGCCAAAAGCTGAGAGCTCCGTCTGCATTGCAGTGGCCTGGGTTGGTATTTGCAGGCACAGATCTTATTGAATTCAGTTACTGATGACCTATTCTAAGGGCAGGTCATCAATGCTTTGTTTCCATTGGAAATGGGTCGCACCTGAAATATCTGGTAGCCATTTATTCCCTTCCCTCTATGGCAGTAACGCTAGATTTAGATGGCTCAGTCAAAGAAGAAAGATACTGGCACTAAACATGGGTTCCTGTCCACGGGCGAATTTTTATAAGCCTCTCATACAGAACCATGTTACAGTGGTCTGAATGCTGAGGGGGATAAATGTCTGTCAGACAATGGATGGACCAAGGATGGTGCAGGTCGCACTTCAAAACGCCAGATGCTTGTCTCTTATTTCTGATAATGTTACACTGTGCCTTTGTTTTATTGCTGATTGTTGTGCTTCGCAGCATGAAAGTTTTATACGTGAGATGTATATACTGCACCATCTTCCAATAAACAATAGCTCATAATTATAAAGCATTTATGCCCTCATAATGTCTAAGCGGAAAACTAAAAAAGCTGAAGGGGGTGTCCAGGAGCAAGTATTGCATTAATTAATATCCAATATTGAATTGTGCTGAAGTTATGAGAAGATTGCGAGCCTGGCATGGTACCATTCTGCTCCAGAGCCGGGCACCTTCCACCCCAGTACTATGCAGTTCATATATCAGTGCCCTGCAGCTTTGTGCTGCTGTAAGTGATCCGCTTCACTAGATTTCTCTCTCTCACTGAGATTGATTGCTTGTTTAAAAGACACACAGCTAAATGAGGAGAGTTATTTCGGTCAAGTCTTTCCTTCCCCAGTACTGAATGTCTCAGTTTCAGTGGTTATTTTATATATGGACTTTGATCTTCGAACGATTTAGGCTGCTATCAGATTCCAACTGTCTGTATCTCCTCATCTCTACTAGCCAAATGAAGCCTTCTCTGAATGCAGTTATTAGCCCGAGGGCTATTATCTGAATTCTGATCCTTTGTTCTTCAGCGGGGAAACAATGCACTCCCTGTGGAGAACTGCTGATAAGGCTGAAGGACGATTTTTAGTTTGGACTCAATTTAACGATCAGCTAGCAGTGCATGAAAAGCGCACAATGGGCGCACGTTTAGACGCAACGATTATCGCTACAACGATCGCCTTTTAGCTTTTTTTTTTTTAGTGATTATTGGCTCGTCTAAATGGGCCTTTAGGCTGGCTGCACACGAACTGGTCGGATTCCACATGCGGGAGCCCGCAGCAGAATCTGACCCTGCGCCTAGCCCGGTGTCTGCGCTTACCTGTATTTATCTGTATTGCGGATGGTCTGGACGGCTCACCGTCGGATATGCACATTACAGATTAAAAATTTTTTTTTTTACTTTTGCATATTATGTGTAGGAAACTATCAGTCAGTTTCCAGTTACGTATTACATTATGAATAACAAACATCTGCGGGGAAGAAGTTGATACATTGGTTGGAACAAATCCCAGAGAGGTTAAAAAAAATGAAAGCCGTTGTCAGATTTAGAAAACCCATTTTCATTTACAACATTAGGGATCTAATAGAGGGGGTTACAAAGAGCATCTCTCGTTCTGGAGGGCACAAAACTTCTGTACGTTACATGGACAGTCTATTGATTTTAATACAGTGGTGTTGGTGGAGACTTGAACACTTGTCACCGGGTTCCCTCACAGATTACAGCTGATTGCTGAGAGGCTTAAGGCCTATTTACACCAGCAAATGATCGCTCAAACGATAGTTTGAGTGCCAGCTTTGAGCGATCATTTTGTATAAACTATTAAGTAGCTACTCAGCTGCTTAAGAGCAATTAAGGGTGCAATTGAGGCCTTCACTGCATGGAGTATATAGCTGAAGGGCTATTATCTGCGCTCAGATCCTTTGTTCTCCAAAGGGAAACAATGCTATCAGCACTCCCCGTGGAGAACTGCTGATGATAGTGAACAATGATTTTTAGGTTGGACTGAATTTAACGATCAGCTAGCAGGGCCCCGAAAAAAGCGCTAATGGGCGCACATTTAGACGCACAGACTATCGCTAAAATGATCACTGACTAGCGTTTTTTTCTTTTTCTTTTTTAACGATCATTGGCTGGTGTAAATGGGCCTTAAGTGAGGACACCATATGACCTGCTTATTGTCAGAGGGGCTTTGTAACAAAATATCAAAAGCAAAGAACCCCTTTAGCCCCTAAAGGATGTAACCTATTAGGGGTTTTCCAGCTCGTAGAAATTGATGATTTATCCACAGGAAAGGTCATCAATAGCTGATCAACGGTGGTCTGCCACCCAGGATCTCAAATAACCAGCTGTTCACAGGGTCAACTGTCACCCTGTATGAAACATTAAGCAGATAGTTCTGTACATTGTACTGTAACCCAGCATGGTATTGCAGGCACAGCTCACCTTACAGTAAGAGACCCACACAGAAATAGAACGTGCCGCGATTTGTTTTCCGCGCTTGTTTTTACGCGGACAAATCGCGGCTGTCTGCATAGGATTGCATTATCTAATGCAATCCTGTGGCACCAGGCACGGGCGGAAATTCTGCGGGAAATCCCACCGCAGAATTTCCGCCCGTCTGCAGGAGGCCTAAGGTATAAATATAAATGATTTAAAGGGGTTGTCCCGCGGCAGCAAGTGGGTCTATACACTTCTGTATGGCCATAATAATGCACTTTGTAATATACATTGTGCATTAATTATGAGCCATACAGAAGTTATAAAAAGTTTTTTACTTACCTGCTCCGTTGCTGGCGTCCTCGTCTCCATGGTGCCGACTAATTTTCGCCCTCCGATGGCCAAATTAGCCGCGCTTGCGCAGTCCGGGTCTTCTGCAGTCTTCTATGGAGCCGCTCGTGCCAGAGAGCGGCTCCGTGTAGCTCCGCCCCGTCACGTGCCGATTCCAGCCAATCAGGAGGCTGGAATCGGCAATGGACCGCACAGAAGAGCTGCGGTCCACGGAGACAGAGGATCCCGGCGGCCATCTTCAGCGGTAAGTATTGAAGTCACCGGAGCGCGGGGATTAAGGTAAGCGCTCCGGTAAGCTTTCTTTACTTCCCTGCATCGGGGTTGTCTCGCGCCGAACGGGGGGGGGGGTTGAAAAAAAAAAAAACCCGTTTCGGCGCGGGACAACCCCTTTAACTTAATTCTGTGGATTACTACAATTACAACTGTGTGAAACTTGGATTTTACTGCTTTTGAGCAAGAAGAAAAACTTAAAAATATAAATTAAATTGTGTTTGTGTTGCCACATTCTGAAGCCCATACCTCCTTTTTTATGTTTCTAATGATACAGCTTGACATTTTCGTAAGTACCATTTTGGGGGTTACATACAGCTATTTGATCACTTTTTACAGTTTTTGGGAGGCAGAATGATCAAGTGGTAGTAATTTTATTATTTCAACAGTGCCTGTTAAATAATGTGATAATTTTACAGTTGGGCTTGTTAGACATGCAATACCAATTCTTTGTCTTTGGTTAAATAAAAATGAAACAAACGCATCAGAGGGCCTTCACACTTGCGATAAAATAGCGCAATGCGAGAGCGAGTGAAAACACAGAATTATGGAACCAATGATTTTCAATGATTTCATTCCCATCAGCGATGTTTTCACTCACACCATGTTGCGTGAGAAAAAGATTGCAGCATGTCCTTTCTTTTTACAATATTACCTATTGTTTTCAATGGGGCTGGCTGCAGCAGCGCTGGCCCCTTGAAAGCAATGGGAGAACTCCGCAATCCTCTGCTGCGGCTGTGACAGCCACAGCAGAAGATTCTTTTATCCCTGCGGGAAATCCCTCAGCCTCGGCAGAGAATCCCTTCAGCTGCGGCAGGGTGAAGGGAATCCCTGCAGTGATGCGAGGCAGTTTTCACATATAAACGCCTCGCAATCAGGGGTTTCACACGGATTGCGAGGGTGATATCGTGCCATCAATCATGGCCCAATATCGCCCTCGCCAGTGTGAATGAGCCCTAATATATGTATATTTTTTTAAACTTCTCTTATGTTTTTAAAAATCTTTTAAATCCCCAATAGGGACCTAGACTGTGCAATTGCTTATGTCGGGCAGTTCTGTAGGCATATTGAAATGGCAGACCTGAAGGGCACTTGATGCCATGACTACCCATCAGCGATGGGGCAACAGAGGGCTCTGCCTTCCTCTGTCTAATCACTTAGCCTTGGTTGCTCTTGACCACAGCATCTATGAGGTTAAATGACCATGGTCTAAGTTCTCTCTTTTCCAGGCCATTACAGCAGGGTGTCCCCAAGCCTGCACCAGCATTACATTGTAAATGTTTGACGATTCCTAGGAACTACACGCCTGCTGTGGTATACATTTAGGGTGCACACCTTTAAGTGGTTAGTATTATAATCATATTCACTCCTGGCAAACAGCAGAAGTAGTAGCAGTATAGCATGGCTGTCATTCAGAAAAATGGCCATCCAAGGACAGCTTGAGTCCACCAAATTGTAGTGAGTGCGGGTCCCCTGTGTCATGTCAGAGATGCCAAGAGATCTGAATTTGTCTGGTGTCATTCAGTTGACTCAACTCTTGGGATGTGTCAGTAGCTGCCAACCTCTGTGTAGATTGCAAGGTCACCGTGATTGATTCACAAAAGTCTTAATTTTTAATTGGTCAATTTATCATATTTCTTGTATTTAGGTGAAAGTACTACTTGTATTTTTGAGTGTAAGATCCTGTAAAGGGAATACGGATAGTCTAGGTTGCTGTATTTAGGAAACTGCTTTTATGCGTGTAAAAGCTAAAAAAGGACAGAAAAAGCCACTAGTTCCTTAAACTGAATTCTTGAGAATCCTCAAGTCAAACAGAGCTTTTCTTGTTAAGCACAAGTGATATGATAGGAAGAGAATGAATTCCGTGGAATGGGATGGCCTGCAACAAAATGCAAACAATTGAAATTATTCACAGGTCACTGAGGAGCCTAACAGCCCAACAGAAAATCGGAAATTCTGGAGAAATGCCTCATTGCACATTAAACGATTTTAGGTTCTGCTTTTCTTTCCTGGCCAAGTTCACAGCAGATAGGGAAAAGAGTGACAATTAGACTTTGGTAAGTAAGAATCCACCATGGCCATTGACTCAGTGGAGTGGGATTTTTTATGGGTGGTAACTAGAGATGAGCAAGCATACTCGCTAAGGACAATTACTTGATCGAGCATTGTCCTTAGCGAGTATCTCCCCGCTCGGAAGAAAAGGTTTGGCTGCCGGAGCGGGTGACAGGTGAGTTGCGGCCATGAGCAGGGGGAAGAGAGGGAGAGATCTCCCCTCCATTCCTCCCCGCTCTTCCCCGACGCTCCCCGTCTGCCGCCGGCAGACGAATCTTTGCTCCCGAGCGGACAGGTACTCGCTAAGGGCAATGCTCGATTGAGGGTTGTTTTTAGGTATTAATATTTTCTTGAAGTTTAGAAAAAGAAAAGAAAACGGGGATTAAAATAATCTGGTGTGAAGAATGTTATTTCTGGGCTGCATTGCCCAGCCGCCCCAGCTGCAGTGAGATTCTAACACAATATTGGGCTGGTAGATGTCTTTAGTGTGAAGTTGGAGTGTAGGGGGATGTGAATTCCTTAAGTGTGAGCTCTCTGAGAATCCTTCCTAGCAGACTTATAGTTGTTCCCTCTGTTTGACCTGAACTTCGGAGATTATTGGGCTCTTTACAAAATTTTGTTTTAGGCTCATTTTGCCAAAACTAATTATGGCAACAGTAAGGCTGAACTACATGGGGACAAAATACTCAGTGTGACTTATTAATTTTATTAATTGTGCCTTATAGAGCAAAATGTGCTCATGACCTTGTGGCTGGCAGAAATTCCGGGCGTGTGGGAAATTTTGCAGTAGTTAGTGTTACTTTTCTCCCCATAGGAAACAATTGAAGTTACATTAAAGGGGTTATCTGGGCTTTAAAAATTGAAAGCCTGTCCTCAGGATATCTGTTCAGCGGTGGGCAGACTCTTGGCAACCCCAACCAATCATCTGTTTAAAGGGGCTATGGCGCTCGTGCGAGTCATGTGGTTTCTTCGCTATTTACATCGGTCCGTGAATCTGTACTCAGAATGTCATAATTTTCATAGCGGCTGTTTTGAGTACTGCAGCGTTGTCCCATTCACTTCAATGGAACAACACTGCTGTACTGGGAACGGCCACTATAAAAAATGGGGTGTTGTGAATGCGAAAAGCTTCCTGAAGCAATGTAAACATTAGGGCTATGGCAGGGGGGCTGAGAGTTCCGCCACCCACCCTCTTGATCAGTTTACTACTGTGTTGACTGCGCTATTTTGTGAGACCAAGTTGCAATAAATTAATGGAAACCTGCTGAAATGGCCGTATGAAGCCGCCCAGGGTCCGTCTAAATGAGGTTTTCGACATGTCAGACGGAAGACTGAACGGGAACCGCAACAAGATGTGAATGTAGCCTAAAGTTAATTCAGCTGCTTTATGCCCCTTTCTCCACAGGCCCTCCCGAAGACTGGTTGTCGAGCACTTGCATGTACCTTTGTGTTATGCTTTTATGTTGTATCTCGGAGATCCAGGATTTCTGATTTTGGCTGAGCACTGTTTTCACAGTTGGACAAAAAGGCCGTCAGATGCACAAATGTTCTTGTTCTCTAAACACATTTCCATTTCTTTGAGATGCGTATCTTCTGACACCCCAGCAGATGTAAGCCTCGAGAGGAAGCTATGTTGTTCCCTTATACGCAGAACCCTTGTAGCCAGATTGAGCAAAGCAGTGTAATTAACAGTCCTAATCCATCCTGGACCTTAGTTATCAAGGCGATTGCAGGCAGAAAGTGGAAGTGTTGCACATATAAACAGTCAGATTACAGTTATCATTGTTTGTTATTGTTACAATGTATAGTAAGCAATACTTTGCTACAAAGTATCAACCTTTTGCTTGCACTGAATTTCATTTTTGGATATGTAGTACCGTGATGCAGTGTTCTGTAGAGCCCATAACTCCGTCAGTCATCCTGAGGAGATAATTCTGTCCATCTACGGCCCATCTATACAGAACAAGTCCACGTCATTCTGCAGTTGCAAAGGTATTTTTGTTCTAGTACCATTGCAGACACAAGACAGTAAGGTCATACTGGTTATTTGTGAAACATCACAGTAGAAATAGACCCTACTGGTAGGTGCTTGGTTCTAAATGGTATTTTTTTCCTCTGAACCTTCAGGGCCATCTATGAAGATTTGGGGGTTTTTTGGCACCTAAACGTTGCAGATTTGACTGTGGTTTTTGTTGCAGATCTGCCCTGGATTTTGACCCCCATATTTCATGGGTTAAAATCTATAGGATAAATCTGCATCATAAATGGGCACGCTGCGGATTTACAAATTGATTGCACTGTAAATACTGCAGAATTTCTGCAGTAAAATCCGCTACGGAAAATATGCAGAATTCACGCTATGTAAGAAGTCGCCTTTTGTGAGCAGTGTGAAAAAATGCAGGATTTTTTTCTTTTAAATATAGACAGACGTTTAAGTAAAAAAAAAAATTCTTTAGTAATGATTAACATAAAAACATGACTTGTACAGTAGGTCATTTTGTAATGGCACATTCCCTTTAAATGGGTTTTCCAATTTTAGGTCAAGAAAACGTATTTATTGTCTTATGAAGAGTGCTAAAACGTAACACTGTATGGAGCGTTGCAATATCTCTGGTCGCCGTCGGTCAATTTTCTTTTCTATCGAGAGCAATAGGTTACATTCACAGCACAGCGGGGGCGAGTCAGACCTGCTGTTTTCTGTGCCTTTTAAAACAAATGTGTCATCAGAAATGACCCATTGCATAAATCAAGTTTTGATTTTAAACAATCTTTAAGAATTTTCTAAAAATTTTCTACGTCACAATATATATTTGAAAATTCTAAAAGTCCTGCTGTTTTTACACGGAGTACAAAGCTTAATAATACGATAATAGGCTGCGTGACGCTTGTGGGATGTCAGCTCGCTGGGATCGCCATCTTTCTGTATAGCATGGTTGGTCCATGAAGTAACTGCACTCCCACACAGAGGGTTTGTTTTCAAATCTGGCTTCAACCTGCTTTATTGTGCTTTATCACACAGCAAAAGCCCCTTCAACACTACAGTGCAATATGGAAACCTAAAGTCCTAGGTCTGTCTGGTCACTGACTGACCTTCAAGCTTTTCCTAGCTGACAAAGGTACAGGTCTACCACTTTCCCCCTCAAAACCTCCGTAGGGGTTTGTTACCATCTTCCCCTGTGTACCTGGCTCCTTAAAGCTAGTGCTGTCTCTTCTTCTGGAGACAAAACTGAGAGGCTCACCCTTCTCGTTAAGAGCAATCTCGGCACACAGGCAAGTACGATATCGGTCTGCAGCATTGCAGTTACTAGTGGCTGCAGCTGATACGTACTAAAGCTCAAGAGTAACCTTAAAGGGTTTATCCAACTTCCAGCTGTCTTTGCTGCAGGAAGCAGTCAGCTCCATGCAAAGCACAGTGGCCTGTATTGGTACTGCAGACTTGAGTGCTGCTAAACTGAATCTAACTCAGCCTCCACTACCAACCCGGGTCACCGCACAATGTACGAAGCTGTCTACTGCCTGCAGCAAAACAGCTGGAAGTGGAACAATCCCTTTAAGTAGTTATCTCATTGTAGTCCTGCCTGTGATGATGAATAATATATGTGTTTATATAGATAACACAGGATCCACCATTCACAATAGGTGATGATCACAGCTTACCTTCTCCCCCCCTTTTTGCACACTGACTTCTACACAGGTCAAAGTTCATGCCTGCAACACTCTCTTTTAGAAGTCAATGAGTCCCCTCCTGTCCATTGTGTCTATGGCCCATGTGATTGTTCTAAAGCATATCTCTAAGTGCTGTCAATGGAAGCTCAGGCAAGACGGCCGCCCCCATATTCAGGCTGAGAAAAAAGAATAAAAAATGTACACTCAGAAAATAAAAGCAGAAGAATGGAAAATGTTTAACTATATGGTTCTAATTCGTAAAAATACAGGTGATAAATTCCCTTTAAGTTTCAGAAACTGGTTTTCCATTCACATTATTTTCTTGTCTGGGAAAAAAAAACTCTGCTGGAGGCAAAGAACACAAAGAAACGTCCCATTATGTGTAGAGCGAGGAGTGGAGCGTGCCGGCCGCCTGTAATGACGGCATGTACAATATTGCCTAATGAAACGTTCATTACATGGCGAGTATTTCCACTATTGTCTGGGATCCAGGTGCCAGGCCATTAACTAATGTGTCTATGGCTTTATTCCTGGTCTATTCAACACTGTTATTATTTTGGCACTCCTATGATTAAAGCTATTTTATTCACAATGTCTGACTGTATAATGGATGCAGAAACCCGATAATCAGAAACCTTCATTGTTAAAACTATTACTGGAATCTCAACTACATGCGTAGTCTGTTCTATGGAGGGGCACAATTCGCTCCGCTGGTTCCTTACGAGTATGACTGTTTCGCTGGTTGCGGCTGTTATTTTGGAAATCCTTTTTCCTATACTCAGTAAAATGTGTTTTAGTTTCTGACGTGCCTTGATAGACTAAGGCCGCCTGCACATGGCAGAGCCGGATTCCGCGTCTGCGCGAACCTGTCTCTTTTCCTCTTCATCTGTGCTGCGGATGGTCGCGGCGAGACGCTGTCAGACGTGCACAGTACAGATTTTTATTTATTTATTTTTTTAATTTCTTCATTTTTCCCGTGCTGTCACTGGGCAATGATGCGGCATCTGCGACCTGTCCGCAATGTTAATTGCAGAAGAGCCGCGAGTCAAACAGCTTTCGTTGACTTCAATGGAGGCTGTCTAAGCGGAATCTGCGCAAAAATAGAGCATGCTGCAATTTTTCAGCATATTATGGATGATATTTATTCCGGATGCTCGCCAAGGATTCCGCTGACAATATCAGTTTGTGTGCAGACAGCCTTAATGGAGCAGATTTGCTACTAAAATTTCACTCGTTTCTGTCGCAAATTGTGCCAGAAAACTTTTTGCATGGTTTGCATAACTTTTGTCTGTGTTTATAGACTCTTTCTGTCACTTTTTTATGACTAGTATTGCAAAGGGACATAGCCTAAATGCAATGTTGTGTGCCAAAAATTGGTGCAGTCTAAGGGCTTATTTAGATGACCGTATATCGGCTCGGTTTTCACGCCGAGCCGATATACGGTGTCCTTGTCTGCAGGGGGGGGGGGGAGGATGGAAGAGCCAGGAGCAGGCACTGAGCTCCCGCCCCCTCTCCGCCCCTTGCCACTATTTGCAATAGGAGGGGGTGAGACGGGGGCGGAGCTAAGTCCCGCTGCTTAGCTTCGCCCCTGTCCCGACCCTCCCATTGCAAATAGTGGCAAGGGGCGGGAGCTCAGTTCCTGCTCCTGGCTCTTCCATCCTCCCACCTGCAGACAAGGACACCATATATCGGCTCGGCGTGAAAACCGAGCCGATATACGGTTGTCTAAATAAGCCCTTAGGTTGTATTTACATTGCATGTGGCTGGTTTCGATTTTTGCCTCCCCTAGGAAATAATGGGAAATATTGCCCAAAAATGGGATGTGTTGCAACCTTTCTATCTTGCAGTATCGCTGCAAGAGAATAGTCGCTAATGTAAATAGACCTAGTACAAATAATGGGTTCTATTTCAATGCACAAAACTCACACTGTAAAATCACTTGTGTAAATAGAGCCTAAAGACACGCCACATTTATCATTCACCAGAATCACAACCGTGGGCATGAGGCCTAACACATTTTTTTGCCCGCTGTACGCCGTAAATATGAAATCCACAAAAACAAATGACAATTTCTTTTTTTCCCCCCAAATCCCCTAAAAAATAAAAATTAATAAGTCATACAATATATTTTATGTACCCAAAAATGATGATATTGAATAATACAATTTGTTCCGCAAGAAGCAAGCTGTCATTTGACTATATTGGCGAAAAAATGGAAAATGTTATCGCTCCTGAAATACGACCATAAAAAAAAACACCGAAAAATTAGCTGGTCATTAAGGTGCAAACTGGCTTGGTGAATAAGGAGTTAAAGTGCGTGCTGTATTATGGCTCTGTGTAACTGGAATGCTGTAAGGAGTACTATATAACTCTACAGCGGGGTCCCCCATAGTCAAGTATAAGACAGTGTGATGTTACTGTGACTTATAAAAGCATACCCGCAGTGATGAGAAAAGGGGAACACTGGTCCCCCATTCTTGGGATCATTGCGGGTCTCAGCCTTTAGATTCCCACTAATCAGACTTTTTTCACCTTTTCTATGGATGAGCGATTACAGTTAATTCTGTGACCTCCCCTTTAAGGCCTCATGCCCACGACCAGGTCTGATTCTGCCTGCGAAATATCGCAGCAGAATCAGACCTGGCGCTCCCCGGAGACCCCATACTCACCTCAACGGATCCGTCCGCGCGCTTCTTGGCCGGTGAGCCGCCGCGCATTCACAGTACAGTTCATGACGCGTCGGCGCTGGGCTGTAACGTGGATTCTCGTGGTACTATTGCGGTGCTTACTACAGAAGTATCGCGTGACGGACGGCTTCCATTGACTTTTTTTCCCCCCGCACAGAATAGAAAATCGCAGTTGATTTCTGCTCGTGGGCAGGTGAGACTCGTTTAACACAGCATTTCTATGGACGGACATTGATGCGGATGTCGCGACAGGTGTCTGACCGCGAATTCCGCAGCGATAATCAGTCCGTGGGCATTCGACCTTAGCCTTTTAGACATTTTTCTTTATATTGTCAAGACTTCATCTTTGATGCAGCCAATATTATGCAGTTAAAGGGGTTGTCCCGCGATAGCAAGTGGGGTTATACACTTCTGTATGGCCATATTAATGCACTTTGTAATGTACATCGTGCATTAATTATGAGCCATACAGAAGTTATTCACTTACCTGCTCCGTTGCTGGCGTCCCCGTCGCCATGGTGCCGTCTAACTTCAGCGTCTAATCGCCCGATTAGACGCGCTTGCGCAGATGGGTCTTTTCCCTTCGGCGTGGCTCGGCAGCAGCGGCATTCTGGCTCCGCCCCCTTGTACGCGT
This sequence comes from Eleutherodactylus coqui, assembly GCF_035609145.1. NCBI lineage: Eukaryota > Metazoa > Chordata > Amphibia > Anura > Eleutherodactylidae > Eleutherodactylus > Eleutherodactylus coqui. The sequence goes on from NC_089842.1 coordinate 36,403,413, forward strand.
CATCGCGTAGCTCCGCCCCGTCACATGTACCGATTCCAGCCAATCAGGGCGATTAGACGCTGAAGTTAGACTGCACCATGGCAACGGGGACTCCAGCAACGGAGCAGGTAAGTGAATAACTTCTGTATGGCTCATATTTAATGCACGATGTATATTACAAAGTGCATTAATATGGCCATACAGAAGTGCATAACCCCACTTGCTGCCGCGGGACAACCCCTTTAAGGAGTCTGGTGGTCTATAGTGTACTACTACGGTATTGTGTGCACCCCCTCCTCCCGGTCCATGTGTACTGCTGCTTACTGCAGTGGAGGAGTCATGTTCACTTACTGCAGTCTCCAGGCTGCTGCATAATTCATGAACCTCTGGCAGACACATTATTTGATTTGTGTTTGCTTATTATATTCCTCCATTTACTTGCACACTCTATAAATAACACAAGCATAGGCTTCATGATTCTTCTCGTAGGATTACAGCAGTGTTACAACCCAAATAACCCAAATTTATAGCTGACAATTATTGGTGCTCAGAGCCTTTCATGTGTCCTGAGCTCCAGGTATTCCTCCGTGCAGCGGTTACTGTAAACTTCCTGTAGTGCGGATACATATCAGCTTTTACTGTGTATCCATGCATATCAGTCACAAACCTATAACATTGCTGGCGCTATATAAATTATAGAGAAAAATTGCTGCGTCTTTTTGCAATTGTCTCCTGTTGTCTTACGGCTAGAAGTCATACCTCCGAGCAAATTGTCCAGCAGCTCTTTGGTAAACAAGGCATTTTACAAGATGCCACACTTCTGCTGTTGCAAAATGTTCCCTTTGCTTCCTTTATTTAATAACTAGTAGAACATTGCTCCCCGCAGATTTCATTTTCAGGTACTAAACAATATGATGCGCTGCAAAAGCAAATCTTACTTTCAGGCAGAACCTGCTTATAGCCATTTTTTGCAAAATGTTAAAATGTTAATTCACCGCTTCTGTAAAATTTACCTAAATGCTAAACCCCTATAGGCAGCGCCTGATTCAAAGTTCTCAAGCTGCTTCATGGATGGATCGCATAACCCAATCTTATAACATGGGTGGATCATGTACCCCAATCTTACAGCATGGGTGAATCACGTCTTACAGCATAATTCCAGTCATGCATTAAAATGCATGAAAGAATGTACCAAGTTCCCACTCGCCATCCAGCTCACACTGACAGGGCTTTGGGAAGCTGAGATATGGGGAGCTGTTTGCTGTGGTTTTAGTTGTGTCGCAGTACTGACATGAATCGAGGTACTGCATAGTAGATAGTAATCTGTGCGTTTCTTTTTATTGAGAAACAAAATAGTCACTCCGTGGGGGATCAAAACGCGTTTAAAGGGGATTTCCAGGGAAATTCTAGTGATTCTGTATCTTCAGGATAGGTCATCAATGGTTAATGGGTGAGAGTCAATGCTACTACACACAGAATGGAAGCTGCTCTTCCAACCCCTGGATAGTGGTCGTTGCTTGTAACTGCAGGTTCAGCCCCCATTGATTTTAATGAGAGCTGCACCTGCAGTTATGAGCAGTGACCACTATACAGCTCTTGGAGCAGTAACTTCCACTCCGTACCCATGTGTGTAGTGGCGTTGACAGGCGGTACCCAATAATGTCATCAGCCAAGGTCCCGAGCAACAGACTCCAGCCAATCAACTATTCATGACTAGAGATGAGCGAGCATTGCCCTTAGCGAGTACCTGGCCGCTCGGGAGAAAAGATTCGGCTGCCAGCGGCGGGCGGGGAGAGCGGGGAGGAACAGAGGGGAGATCTCTCTCCCCCCCCCCCCCCCCCCGCTCCCCCCTGCTCATGGCCGCAACTCACCTGTCACCCGCGCCGGCAGCCGAACCTTTTCTTCCGAGCAAGCAATTGTCCTTAGCGAGTATGCTTTCTCATCTCTATTCATGACCTATCATGAGAATACATCAATCTTATTTCCTTAGAAAACCCCTTTAAACCCCATGGATCCACTGTTCTGTAAGTTACATAGGTTATTTCTATTGGGGTTTATTCACACGTTGTGGTCATGTAGCCATTTTTACAGCAGGTTGTTGTAAGTCACAGAAAAAATGAAGCCCAAAACCGACATTTCTGCGGCAAGTGAATAAGTCCTTAGGATAGACACTATCCTACCAAAAGGAATTGCTACCTGGGCAAGAATGAAAAGTAGTATTTATTTCCATATGCTAATGGACACAATTGGTCAGGGTCTCATTGAAATCAACCTATACAGTGGTCAAAACAACAGCTTTCGCCCCGACTTTGGTGTATTTGCGACACTGTCAGTTGATAGGCTGGGGTCTGCCGCTCAGGACCACGAACAATCGACTATTGATGACCTGGGTGTTATTGTATCTTGTCACCACCAGAAGTAGGGGTGGTGACAAGATGTAGGCTGCTTGACAGTCCGGTGACACCTCAATTAGCTGATTGGCTGCTCATTGTTGCTGGAACCTGTAGCTTACTATGGGTCTGCATGATTGCACCGCTGTAACTGTGTACCGGGAGCCCTGGGATCTTTGATGCAGTCGGCGCCGGCCACTGCGAGCATCGTCCCTGCTGTCACAATGCACAACAGGGACAATGCTTGCGGTGGCCGTCGGCGGGAAGGGAGCTATGAGTGGCCACACCGGCAGAGAGCATGTAAGGCATAAGACAGAGACACGGGGGCGCAGGCTGCACGACGGAGCTGTGAGGCGCAAGTATTTTCAGTGTCAGTGGAGGTCTGAGGGAGCAGATTGGCATGGGAGATGCAGAGCCGGCGGCCGGGACAAAGCCTCGCCGGTGTCCTCCCGTGCCTCTGCCGCCACTCCCAGGCTTGCCATGGTGTCTTTCTGCCATGTCAGAACGGCACTGTCCGGTCTCCTCCATCGCCTCTGGCTCTGCCTGCGCCGCCGCTCCCTGCCTCGCCACTGTTCTCCTGGCCTGTCTGAATTTAGCTTTTTCTTGGCTGGGGGGCGTTACTAAATTGTTTGACAGCTAGTACCTTGTCACCACCCCTAACTTCCGGTGGTGACAAGGTACAATAATACCCATGACCTGTTCTGAGGATATATCATCATTGATATTTTCTCCAGAAAGCCTTTTTAACTGTTGGCGCAACACACTCAGGCAAAAGGCGTTCCCCCGGCCTCCTCCACACCCAAGTATGTCTGTTTGATTTGAACATAAAGTAGCTTGATGCGTCACTCTATAGAACATCCTTCCATTGCTCAACTGTCCAATGACTGTGTTCTTTGCAACATTGTAGACAGACCAATGTATCTTCCTGGGGAGAACGTGCCAGACATTTAAAGGATGAATGGAGGGAATACCAGCTGAAATATATCAGATGTTAGTAGAAAGTATGCCACAGGATGGTATCCAATGTCATCAGGGCCAGAGGAGCCCCACTAAGTATTAACATATGGAAATAAATACTACTTTTGATTCTTGCCCAGGTGTCAGATTACTTTTGGTAGGACAGTGTATGTATGTGATAGAAGTCATGGAGGAGTAAAGACCAAAATGTTGGTCAGGGAAAATTGCAGGAATCCTGTATCTTGGATAGCACTGTGATAGTATATTCCCAACTCCAATCCAGTAATGACATCTATCGATTTTTTTAAATTACATTTTCATAGAGGCATCTAAATTCATTTTACTTTACTCTTTCCAATAAACCTTGTAGCCGAGTCTATTGCCTGTAAAAGGGATTGACAAAGGTGAGGCAAATTTCCATCATTAAGCAGCTTATCAATTCATAGGAATCGGGCAAATCACTGAGGTGTGAGGCGCTTTGTTCTCAATTCCTCCTCCGTGAATTGATAGCATTGTTTGGAGGAGACGGGTAAACTTGGTGTAGAAAACAAAGATGTCTTTAACTCTGCTGCTTGATCTTCAGGCTCCATTGCCATTAGAGGTTGTCTTTAACCAGCTTAATGTTTTTTCTCTTTCAGTCATTTCATTTTATGTCCTACTGTTTTCTAGCCTAAATTGCACATCAGTTTTGACCTTAAAGACTTCCATAGTTCTGTTGCTTTCCCCATTGCGGCTTTCCGAGGCTTAATTGAAATAAATCTCTTTTATACTCAAAAGCAGCAAATTAATTTTTATGTATCACTTTTTTAAAAACCATTTTCGTGTTTTGAAACAAAGGAAAGTCGTCACATCCTTTTAGATGATTTTCCTTTGTGAGTAACCAATATTATTAATAGGGTTGAAAAGGTAAATAAAAGCCTCTCACTGCTGTAGATTGGGGTCTCCCTTACGTCACTATCATGGAAAGGTCTATTCTCAATAGCTGTTACCTTAAAGGGGTTGTCCCGCGAAACAAAGTTGGGGTATACACTTCTGTATGGCCATATTAATGCACTTTGTAATGTACATTGTGCATTAATTATGAGCCATACAGAAGTTATTCACTTACCTGTTCTGTTGCTAGCGTCCTCGTCTCCATGGTGCCGTCTAATTTTCAGCGTCTAATCGCCCGATTAGACGCGCTTGCGCAGTCCGGTCTTCTTCGTGTTGAATGGGGCTGCTCGTGCTGGAGAGCTGCTCCTCGTAGCTCCGCCCCGTCACGTGTGCCGATTCCAGCCAATCAGGAGGCTGGAATCGGCAATGGACCGCACAGAAGACCTGCGGTCCATCGAGGGTGAAGATCCCGCGGCCATCTTCGCAAGGTAAGTAAGAAGTCACCGGAGCGCGGGGATTCGGGTAAGTACTATACGGTTTTTTTTTTTCAACACATGCATCGGGTTTGTCTCGCGTCGAACGGGGGGGCTATTGAAAAAAAAACAAAAAAACGTTTCGGCGCGGGACAACCCCTTTAATAAATATCTTAAAGCTACTATCCTTTCAGAAAACGTTTGCTCATCTAATAGCCTGTGTATGTCTCATCAATTTTGTAATGTACCTTAAAGGGGTTGTCCCGCGAAAGCAAGTGGGGTTATACACTTCTGTATGGCCATATTAATGCACTTTGTAATGTACATCGTGCATTAATTATGAGCCATACAGAAGTTATTCACTTACCTGTTCCGTTGCTAGCGTCCTCGTCTCCATGGTGCCGTCTAATTTCAGCGTCTAATCGCCCGATTAGACGCGCTTGCGCAGTCCGGTCTTCTCCCTGGTGAATGGGGCCGGTCGTGCCAGAGAGCTGGTCCTCGTAGCTCCGCCCCGTCACGTGTGCCGATTCCAGCCAATCAGGAGGCTGGAATCGGCAATGGACCGCACAGAGCCCACGGTGCACCATGGGAGAAGACCCGCGGTGCATCGTGGGTGAAGATCCCGGCGGCCATCTTGGTAAGGTAAGTAAGAAGTCGCCGCAGCGCGGGGATTCGGGTAAGTACTAAACGTTTTGTTTTTTTAACCCATGCATTGGGTTTGTCTCGCGCCGAACGGGGGGCCTATTGAATAAAAAAAAACAACCTTTCGGCGCGGGACAACCCCTTTAATTCAAAATTTCGTATTTTGTGTGCCTGCAAAGCCCGAGCGTACAGGTTTATGTAGCCTCTGGAGTCTTCTAGTATTTGTCCTTTAGCTTCAGCCTTAACAATACCCCTTTTTTTTTGTTACCCTGCTGCTCCAGAGATGGGCGCTTTGTGCGGTGGTCATGTCGCTCCAAAAGAGAATCAAAGTCGTTTCTACACGAATAGCAAACAGTGTGGAAGGAGCCGCCGTCGCGTTCGCCATGCCGAGGAAACACAATTTCTGTTTGTGTAAATGTTTGATGGAAGACTGAAGGCGGGCGCTTGATGGGTGAGAGGCGGTAATGGGCACCCGTGTTTATCGCAGTACAAGGCTTCAGAGGGTCTAATTATAGGAGTTAAACTGAAGTTATAATCAACAACACAAAAGCTAATACTGTATAAAATTACAAGTTTCTCGTATGAGGAGAACGATATGTATTCTACGGAGACGTGGGATTAACGTTTCTGCAAATATTTAGTATATCATAAGTGCTGAGGCTGTAAATTCTATTGTATGATGGATGCGACGATAAGCGAGATCTAGAGGCTCACGCATTAGTCTAGTCATAACAAACTGTGCGGATGTGTCAGGAAATCTGTCATTAGAAACAAGCGTCTTGCGTATTTTGAATATTTCCGCGCATGGGGGAAAAACTCCATCATGATCAGAGGTTTTCGGTAATGCACAATTTTTGGAACGTCTTGATAATTTTCCATGATGATGCGTTATAGGAGATAAGGATCTGACCCCACAATATGTTGAGTTAGGAGAGAAGTGGGGACCGTAGGGGTCATGGGATATCTCATCATGTACAGTGAAGAGCCACCTTGGTAGAGATAACCACCTAGTGGTGCGTTAGATTTCCTTTTAGCTTACAAAACTGCAGGAAATTGTCGGGGCATAGTGGGTGTTGAAATTGTTTGGCAGGTATACTGGCCCAGGTGGACAGGATAGCGTTTTAAGCTAGGTTCACACAGGGCGGATTTGCCGCGGAATTTCGCTGCGGTACATCTGCCTGTGGCCACTAATCACGGGATTGGCCAGCCATGTGGACGAGACTTGTTAAAAATCTTGTCCACACGGGGCGAACAATCCGTTGCGGCAAAGCTGGCATTAACTGACACTGCGTTGCGGATTCCTGGGACGCAGCATGTCCATTTTTTTTCCCCGTTGCAGCCTCGCTTCTCTCTATGGGAGAGCTGGTCGCAACGGAAAAGCATGTGGCAAAGTATTTTGGCCAAAATCCAACTAACACCTCGCATTTATTATATATTATTCACATGCAGTGCGGCTTTTAAATGCCGGGGAAGCCCAGGGTGGCAGTACCAATGTGGTTCACTTTTTGGGGTGCAGGGCAGCCCGCCGAACTATTATGTCGTCATTAATAGGCTGCTAGTCTGCATGCTGCACCACATGTATCAGAAGGTCTGCAACTTTGTATCTACTCTGTGTGGGAGTATACACCAAGCAGCCACCCCCTTCTATATTAGGAGGCTGTGTGAGTGGCTGTCTCATCGTTGTCCTACACAGGTGTAACTGGCGCCCTCATTTGGTAGTTTGGCAGCCTGCATGTTGGGGGGGTGCATATATTTGCCCTCCTGTATCAGTAAGTATATGGCCATCTTCAGTGATTGGTGGTTTTAATTAATAAAACATTTTTTGGGGCGATTTATAGTCTATTTTAAATATACAGCCAGAAAGATGTTCTGTAAATCTGGCGCCTTGCGAGTGGTACAGCTGACATACTGAAGCTGGCATATACTGCAATCCCAACATATATACCATATAAGAGCTAATGCAATTTATGTAGGATGTAATGGAATATACTCTGAGTGACATTAGATGTAACTGATGTATTTACTCATACCACAGCCATTAAACCCTTGTGAATCAGCCAACTGGGTTCAGAGGTTTGTGTACTGAATAAGGTAGGAGACTTACAGGGAAAGGGGATTTCTTTGCATCGCAGAAACGTATTGTAAGGTTTGTCTCGCACAACCAGATTTGAATTGCGGATTCCAGGATTGGCGGTAAAACGCAGGCATTGAGGCATGTATTTTCTATTTTACCTTCACACTCGTGCATAGGAATTGCGTGTTTCGCGAGCAGAAGAAAAATTGCAGCATGCTTTATTTTACCGCAAATTTTGCGTCGACAGCCTCCATTGATGTCAATTGAATAATCCGACCCGCAACCTTACGCAATTAACATTGCGTATGAGCTGTGGGTACCCGCATCATCACTAAGCAACAAGATCCAAATACTACGATTATGTAGATCTATGATTTGCTTATAATAGGGACTAAACTGTGTGGAAAAAGTGATACTAGATTCCACTGTATGACATCCAGAAGACCTCAAATTACGTGAAAACCGAGCCGATATACGTTCGTGGGAATGCAGCCTTACTGAGCTTGGCTCATCGCTTCTATCTCACAGGGTATTTTTTTCTTTCTTGGAGCCAACCCCTTCAATGACATAAATCTCTGGGCAGCATCAAATGGGTTTGAGTTCTCTGTAGATCTATTTCTTCCTGAAAATTGATGGTGGGCCATGATCCGGCATCAGTAATGTGATCTTCCCCCATCTATTAATTGCATACCAGAAGATAATTTTAATTTCCTCTTTAAGAATAGGACTGGAAATCTGGCAATACCCAGCTTCTTGGTAGAAGAAAATAATCAGAAAGGTGAACCAATCAGTGGTAAATCGCTTCTTATTTAGGGCTGTTTGTACCCTGCAGTTTTCCAACATCTGCTTAACAATAGCGAATTCTTTTATGTCCAGAGGAGGAATGTTCACCCTGTCTTACACCGTAGTTCTCATCAGGATTATTTGAAGTTTAGCAATAAACCAATGCGTCAGAGATGCAGCGTATATAGGCCGGTCGTGAAAATGATATACGCCCGCGTGAATCCAGCCTTAGACAGATCGAGAGTCGTCTAAATGACTGCACAAGTGCTGATGTCACCGCTAAAGTCACCGGTCCTTGTGCAGAGCATGTAGACAGGTAGAGATCGCCGCTGGATCCAGTGATGGTTTTTATGCTGACTGAAAGTCACGATAATGAGAAGTGAACGAATAGTAAACTATTTTCTTTGCATTTAAACGGGATGATAATCTCTTATTTCCGTTCATTTGAACAAATTTTGAGTGATAATCATCCTGTGTAAATGGCCCTTTTGTTGTCCGGTGTAATAAAAAAGTGAAAGCCTCTTTATATGGTGGCTTGCATTTGCGTGGGGCTGGGGATGCAGTAGACAGGTCACCCGGTTATCACATAATAGGTCTGATTGCAGCAATTGTACAAATGTAGAAACACTGATAATCTTATTATTGCAGATAAAGGCTTCAGTTTAATTAGCTTTGGGATTGCAGTTGCTCTAGACTTGCGCTATAGAAGGGTTTACTAATCTCTGTATTGCTTGTTAATTAGCATCTATGTACTTATGCAAACTACTACATTCTAAGTACCCTGATAAACTGAGGTTACTATTGTATGCTTCTAATGTTTAGCTTAGATTTCCTGTGTACTTTTTGTGATTTATTTGCATTCATATCCATTGTCTGTGCATAGAAAGTTGTTGATACGCAGCAGCGGCAGGTATTCTAAAGCCCCAATTCTCGCTTAAATTTGCTCGAACTATGTATTTTGAGCGATAATTGTTGCATGTAAATCTATCATCATTTAATTTTAAGTGGAACAATTTTTAGTTGAGCTGAAAATCCATTGTTCAGCCGAAGAGCTGATAGCAGGGACCTCATGCTGTGTTTCTCCAGGGGAGCGCTGGTAAAATTGTATTCAGCTGCAGTCCTGTGGCAGAACAAAAGAGCTGTATGCAGAGAATAGACCACTTGCTGTTTTCTGCATGCAGCGCACAGAGGCTCATTTACATGCAAATGAAGCTAATAAGCTACTAATGGGCATTAGTGCCCATTAGCAGCTTATGCAGAATGATTGCTCAAACTGTCAATCATCCTATCTTTTGAACTAATTTTGAGCGATCATCTTCGTGTGTAAATGAGGTTTAACGGCGATGTTCATAAAAGCTACTATATTGGTAGTAGTGTGCGAAACCTCATATTTCCCGTACAGAACCTCTACCACCTCTTGCCTAGAGCCCAGTGATGCTACAAATGATCCCCAGACACCCTCCTTCCATACTTGTAACCCTGCTTACCCATCCAGTTAGCAGAGTGTTTTAATTTCTCACAGTTTTCAAGATCTCTGTTTGCTTTTAGTGACTGGAAACCTTGTTTTCATTGACAAGGCTGTTAGTGCACCTTGAACAAACCTTGCTCCTCTTCTTGGAGGGAATAGATGTGAAGTCCTTTAAAGGGGTAGCCCCGTAATTGACATTTTATCCTTTCTTCACAGGATAAGGGGTGTAAATGCCTGATAGCTGGTGGTTTCAATGCAGGGGCAGCCGAGTACCGCTCTCAGCAGTTTCAGCAGCTTTCTCTGGCTCTCAGTGAGAGGGAGATTGGTGCTAGTAAGTTGTAGGACCTGCAAGCTGTGGGTGGAGCTACAGTGCAGGCTGGTAAACGGCTCTGTGCATGCTGGGAGTTGGAGGAAACAGTTTGTTGCTGTGTTTACTGAAGTGATGCATGTAAGCACAGCAACAGATTGGCGGCTGCATGGGACAAGGAAGAGGGTCCAAAGTGGCAGATAAATGGTCCAGGTAGTCTCTTGGCTGTAACTCTTAGCATCTTCAAAATTTCCATTTTGTAACTGGAAAACTGTTTTAATCAGCAGATACTGAGGAGACTAGTTCTCCATTAAGGCTCCGTTCACATGGCAGTATTCTTGTCCGCATCTTGCTGCAGTATTTGAAAGCCGACACCAGGATTAGAACCTTAGAAAGTCAAAAACTATAATGAAAAGATTTACACAGCTTCTGTGTTTTTGCTCCATTCCTGATCTTGGTTTACCAATACTGATGCAAAGTACTGTCCAAAATACTGCCGACTAAATGAGGCCTTAGGGATAATTCCCATGGATGGATTTCTGCCGCGTTTCACATGGCGGAAATCCGCGGCGTTATCCCGCAGCTATTAGGTACTATTGAACCCGATCGCTTTCTGCCTTTCAATGTAAACCGTCGTCACGCGATAATTCCGCTGTGAGCACAGCGGAAGTATCGCGTGATTACGCATCACCGCCAGCTCGTCATGCGCTGCACTGTGCTCGCCAGATGGGACTCGTACGGCGGATCTGGGGAGGTTAGTATGGGGTTCTTTGGGGGGCGCCGTGTCGGACTCTGCTGGCGGAGTTAGACACAGCCGTAGGCAGGAGGCCTTCTTTTACGCTGCTGAATTCCGCGGTAGAATTCCGCAGCGTAAATATTGCAAGGCAAAAAGCTATTAGGCACCATTAAAGCTAATAGCTGCAGAATGATGCTGTGGATTTCCGCCGCGAGAGACGGGGCAGAAATCGGTCCATGGGCATAAGGCCTTTGAGTTCAATTGTATTACTTTCTGCTTTGCAAAAACGGATCCTTCTTTTGTACAATAGAAAATAATACCAATAATTCAAATACGGATGTAATATGCATGCATCTGCATTTAACCACACACCATAGAACACTATGGACTTATTATAGTTGTAAAACGGATGTAAATAGATTATTACATGTTCATTACCTCCATATCACTGTCCATAAAGCATGGAAAAAATTAAACACGGACTTGAAATATACTCCTTTGAAACAGTCTTAAAGGGGTTGTCCATTTGTAAACTATTGATGGTCCATCCTCAGAATAGGATAATTTTTGCAGTTTGTATATTTTTAGGGGCTTATGTGTGTAGGGGTTTTTTTTCTTTGTTTTATTGTGTTTTTCACTTTTTGTAATGCAGTAAATATAAAATGCATTTTCCTTGCTGTTTTCTCATTGAGCTTTTTCCCTCTGTTTTCTCTTTGCTGTAGTTAATAAACACAAGCCATGGATTGAAACTACGTACCACGGAATAGTAACAGAAAACGACAATGCAGTTTTGCTGGACCCTCCTCTCATAGCACTAGACAAAGATGCTCCTCTACGTTACGCAGGTACGAGCTCCGGCTCATTTTATATTTCCCACAATGCAACTTTCCCCCAGCTGTACGGGAAGTTGTACTTGGTTTTGCATTCAGTTAACCATTTCCATTAATGTACTGTTGGCTCAATTCACAACAAGTCTTGTTCTTTAATTGCCACAGTTACCAGTTTGCTCTGATTTCTGACGTGCTTTGCTGTTACATAATGTGTTGGGGGATGTGTGGGACACGACGCTGTGTACCACGGGGAAAAGTCAGAATGTCTGATTCAGAACTCTGCTAACTGGCTCTGATGGACTTTGGCGTTTGGCCTGGCGCAGCGTCCGCACACATCAGCTCTTTGGCTGCTGTGCCCCTTTCGTGTAGAGCTTTCTGCTTCGTTGGTTTCCTAGCCCCTGGGCTTGTGAGGCCTCCCTGCCAGACAGCACCACGCAGCTGAGTGGTGAAGCACTTCCTCGATTGTTCCACTCCGTTTGTTAGCAAATTGTTCATATAATCTTATTTGGACTCTCTCCTTATTCCTACAAGGACTGTGGGAACGGCCTGTCATTTCTGCATGTTTGTGTTACATTGTAGCGTTATTGACAAGTCTCTGTTAATCCTATTAATGTGCCCGGATTATCACCGTGTGACCTCCTTTAGGTGCATCATGGGGAAAAATAGATCAAACTTCTAAAAGATCCTCATTTATGGTTGTGTGTAATATATTAAACCATTACATTGTATAGTTCAAGAATTAACATATTACTGTAGAACTGAGGAGCCTGTTTAGGTAGCCATATAGATTATATAAATGTTTCAATTCACTAATGGCAAGCGTAGTTCTTAAAAAGCAATATTGCTCACAGTAGCGATCACAGTCCTGGACACCAGTGTCCAGTAGCCATGGCAAGCCATCGGCCCTTCACGATGTAATTGTGGAGGGCCGATGACGTCACAGAGCAAGCACGCTCCCTCTGTGAACGCTTTACATGCCGTGATCTATATTGATCGCGGCATGGAAGGGGTGAACAGCGAGGTGCGGTGTTCTCACTGTCAGTCACAGTTGACTCCCACTTCAGGAGGGCGTGGGCTCACTTCTGAACCTGTGCCATCCACAGGACTCAAATTTATGTTCTGTTGCGGTTACTACCCAGCCAGGACATAAACCTACATACTGTCGCACTATGGGGTTAACGGGATTCTGTCATCAGGTTCATGCTGCCCAAAATACACGCTGCATGAATTCAAGATGCTCATTGCTGCAGTCTGTGTTATTCTGAAACATTGCAGTGTTTCAGAATAAACACTTTGAAGTATGATTATACCCTCCAGAGGCTCCATTGAAAATGAATGGACCTGCACATGTGTGACCACCGCTCTATTCCATCTCCTAACTGCAGGGGGTACAGCGAGCCCGCAGTGAGGGGCATAGCATTCTCAGCATCTGTGGGGGTCTTAGCAGTGAGACCCCCACTGATCAGACTTCTATCCTTTTATGGGATATTCCCTTTAGCGGATTCTTATATTACCAGCTAGTCAGGACACATCCTATCCTCTGGTAGTGAACATGTTAATCAGATATTGTCTAAAAGAAACAAACGTTTAGATTCTCTAGATGAACAATTTATTGAGGGTGGATAGCATGCTGCGGCTCGCCGTCACTACAGGAGGGGCATACGAAGCTCTTCAGCAATCCTCGGATGCCCAGTATGAATTTCTGCTCCATAGAAATGTGTGACGCCGGCAGAGACCGCATTCCCAAAGAGTTGAATCAGCAGGCCCTTTCATGTCACCCTAGTAAACAATATGGCCTTGTTCTGTCCCTCCCCCCTGGAGAACAAATAGACCAGGCTTTGTCCAGCCTTCTCCAGTAGGTGTTTTTGTGGAGTGTAAATTGCGAGAAGCCCATTAACTACGGCTGAAATGTTTCTATGCCGGATCCAGTTGCACAGACATGTTAATCTGCTTAGCAGTCTCTTCTCACATTGGACACGTCTCTGCATACATCTCCTGTCAGCGGATCAGGCTACTGTGTGGGAATGGAGGGCAGATTGTCAGCGATGGGGCTCTTGCTGTGCTGTTGGATGCTTGCGTCGTATACACCGTTGTTGTTCACCTCTTTGTCTAAAACTTGTTTCGTTTTAGTTATTTGTGTAGCACCAACAGACATCGGAGCAACGTATGCGGAGAGTAGTCACTGATATCCGTCCCTGTCCTCACTAGCAATCCCGGACTCAGCCATTAGGATTAGTTCATCCAAGGTCTAGTCACTTGTGGTTGTATTCGTGATCTGTACTCTCTGGGCTTAAACACATGGGCACGTGTGCTAATGTGCTCGCCGCTACGAACGCATTAGCGCATGAACTGTGTTTTTCTTTGTTGTTTTTACCATTCATACTCTGCGCTGTTGCGCATAGGTTTTGAAAAAAAAAAGCAGGAAGATCAGGCAGGACATATCTTTCTTGCATGTAGAAAAACTGCGTGCGAGAAAGGACAAGTACTGTCTTTTTTCGCGCGTAGTGTTAATGCGCAATAATCCTAAAACTGAAAATAAAACCATTGAAATCAGTGGTTTCTTTTCAGCCGGTTCTGCGGCCGTGATTTTCACGGCTGCAAAATCGGGCAGAAACAAGCTCATCCGTTTAAGCTCTCATATTGTACTTGATGACTAATTCAAAGCCTTACATGTACACGAGCTAGAATCTCGCGCGAGTTTTTTGCATTGCGAGACGCACGAAAACGTACTCCATTATGCATATGAGCGTTTTGTTTTTGCCTTCACAGCATGTTCTATTTTTCGGTGTTCCCTCAGATTACCTCGCCCATTGTTTTCAATGGGACCTTTAAAGACCTTGCATGGCACTTGTGAAAATCAATGGGAAACACTTGCAGCTATGGCCCCACTCACTCCAACAGTGTTGCTCTTTTCCCCTCTACTCCTTCCCACTCCCCCATACAGGTTCTTATGGGGGGACGGTGGGGAAAAGAAAGACGTAGTTGGAGTCAGCAGGAACGTGGCTGCAAAACCATGCAGCGCATGAGGACATGATGGGTCCTCTTGAAGTATTTGTCTGCAGTGTGAATGGAGTCTGGAGTAGCTAGAAGTAACACAGTAGCACAGTTAGTTAGAGAACATACAATTTCCATGCAGAAATTGCCGAATATGGTAGATTTTCATGGTGTTACTAATTCATGTTTGGTGGGCCATCAATGAACCATTACGGCAGGGTTTCTGTCCCCACAATCCACGCTGCTACACTGACCAGAGGCGTCTGTTGAGGAATGAGGTTTGATGCAGTGTCTGCAGTACGCTGGGTGTCGCAGCCTGGAATTCTGGAAATATTTATGATATGAGGATGTCCTATAATAGTCGTCCACTGACACAATGAGCTATTATGTTGTGGCTCTGCAGTCTTTGATCACGACCTATACAGAGCTTTAGCTTTCTTTTTCATTTTCTGTTGGCCAGATTTGTACACTGTGTTCCCTTTTGTGTGCTGGATCATTTATTCAGTCTCTTTCCTGCTGCATTGTGTCCTCCAGCTCCTAGCGAGTTGATTTGTGTAGCCTATAGGGTGCATTCGTATATAATGTTTTTGCAGCGGCTTTGCGGAAATTGCAGCAGAACCAGGTGCTGGTATTTCATTCCTTGGATATTTAATCAGTTCATGTCTATTCTACAGCTAAATAAATGCAGCTGAATTCCCATAAACAGGTGGCGGGACCAGAGACTATGTATTTTGGGGCCGGGCAGCACCATTAAATAAAGCTGCTAGCAATATTGAATTACTATCGCATAGAATATTTTGGGCACCCCTCACTCTGTCACACCCATTCCTGCAATTCTAGTTATCTCCAACCCAGTCCCCAGTATTAAGCTGCT
The DNA here is from genome assembly GCF_035609145.1 of Eleutherodactylus coqui. Lineage (NCBI taxonomy): Eukaryota > Metazoa > Chordata > Amphibia > Anura > Eleutherodactylidae > Eleutherodactylus > Eleutherodactylus coqui. Next base: position 36,418,793 of record NC_089842.1, read on the forward strand.
GCATAAACGTACATGTTAAGGCTGAATTTATACAGTCTTTGCTATGGGTGAGTTAACAACTAGAGATGAGCGAACGTACTCGGTAAGGGCGATTTCGCAATCGAGCACCGCGATTTTCGAGTACTTCACTACTCGGGTGAAAAGTACTCGGGTGCGCTGTGGGTGAGCAGGGGGTTGCAGCGGGGAGTGGGGGGGAGAGGGAGAGAGTGAGGGCTCCCCCCTGTTCCCCGCTGCTACCCCCCACTCCCCTCTGCAACCCCTGGCCCCACAGCGCACCCGAGTACTTTTCACCCGAGTAGTGAAGTACTCGAAAATCACGGTGCTCGATTGCGAAATCGCCCTTACCGAGTACGTTCGACATCTCGATTAACAAGCCCATCGCACTCATGTACACGCGAGTGCAAAGTGATTTTAAAAGAAAAATCCTGTTGAAAAAACATTGCATGTTTAGTGATGCAATGCTATTTTCTTGCAAATCTCATCACACTCGCAGTCAAAATTACATTTTTACCAGCACAAGGATTTTGGACCGCTATCGCACTTGAACCTATTATTTGCAATTGGTCTATTTATATTGCTGTTGTTCTCACGCAGTCATGCAGTGAAATAGAAACATTGTAGGCTGTCAAATTTTTTTCTGTTATTCCACATTTCTATGGGCAAGGTAAAAAAAATCTATTTTACTATCAAAATAACATGCAATTTTCACGTACGGGAAAAGCAGGTTCTTGCAAAATGCATCGCACGTAAAAAATCATGGGTTTGCAAGTGCAATATTGGAGTTTCTCAGACCGATATTGCACTGCCTCGTATAAATGCACCCTGAGGCAGGATTCAGACGAACGTATATCGGCTGGGTTTTCACGCCCAGCCGATATACGTCGTCTCTCTCTGCAGGGGGGGAGCCTGGAAGAGCCAGGAGCAGTGCTCTGAGCTCCCGCCCCCTCTCTGCGATTGTCAATGGAAATTTCTAATGTGAAAAACACAAGTTTGTGCTTCGCAATTTTTGTGCGATGCATTTTTAACATCAGAAAGTCCCATTGATAATCGCGTTAAAAAAAAAAGCAGCGATATCGCAGGGTTAAAAAAGCACAAGTGGGTGTTCATCCTATGGCTTGCTTCACATGGGCGAGCACGGTGTGGGGCCGAGAATACCGCCCCCATTTCGTGCTCCCTACCATGTGAAGTGATGCAAGGCGTTTTTCATCGGTAAACGGCTTTGCATCACTTCGGTGATGAAGGAATTGCAGCGTTTCTCCAATTGCTTTCAACGTGGCTGCGATGCGATATCACGCAGCCACATGCTGCGATTTATTTCCCACATAGTTTCACGTCATGGTGCCATGCGGGAAAACATCATTCATGTGTATGACCCCATTCAAAAGCATGGGTTCATATTTGTGTGAGATTTGTACATCTCAAAACTATCTCTAACTATTTTCTCGCCTGTGTGAAGCCAGCCTAAGGGCTCGTTCACGCGGGCGCAAATACCCTCTGTATTATGGAGTGTATGGAACCAACTGATTTCAGTAAGTACTTTCACACTTGCATATTTTCACACGATTTTAAGTCGCATGAAAAATTATCCAGCATGTCCTATTTGGTGCGTATTACGCACCAAAATAGCGCATGGAAGTAAAAAGGTTAGGTCAGATATACAGTGAATACACATGGAAACATGCATATTCACTGTATATTTGCGCATCAGCACTATGGGCCCTTCTGCTTTTATTTTTTTCTTTTGCTTGCGTAAATAGGCTGCATATTTATGTGCAGAAAAAAACCCGCAGAAGGGCCTAAATATGCAGAAAATAGGCGTTTTTCAGTCTGTGAATACGCTACGTATTCATGGCCCAAAATACGCTTACGCCAAAGAGAATGAGCCCAAAGAGTGAGCGATTAGCCCTGGAGAGTTGTGGGATTTTTCATTAATAACCTGTGGTCTTTTGATGTTTCTATTAGTGACGTTTAAAAATGCCAACACTTTAGAACCGGTTGGACGAGACGTTGTGGGAAACGGGGTTTGCAGACAAAGAAACACTGATGTCATATTGGGGTCATTACATAGAATTACTGTTATGGGTTCAACGAAATTCAGCAGAAGTCTTGCAGTGAGCTTATATGTTTTTTTTTCCCCTCTTATGGATTTCACCAGTTTCCCCTGAAGCTTATAGGTAATTTAGTTTTAACATTTCTAAAAGGAATGAAAGACGACCTCCTTGAAGTGAACGAGGAAAGGACTTTGAGAACTTGCTGGCAGTGGAAGGGAACCCGTGGCTGGAATTTCAATGAGGCTACATTATTGCCTGCCTTACTGCAGACTGGAGCATGTGATGTGAGAATCAAAGACTCCCGTATTCCGCCAGGGACCCGGCGCCTCATTCCTTTACATTATTATGCTCTTTGTTGGTGTTGTGAGCAGCGAGTAAAAACTCAGCATCGGGAATAAACTCAATACTTTATAAACGGCGCAAGTTTTAATGCTTTGCTCTATTTCGAAGTTTATATCCCCCTTTGCCCCTTTGGCTAAGCAATTCAGGTGTCTTTATTTCCACAGTATCTTTGTTCAGTTTTGCATGTTTTTGTAAAGATTTATTAAATATTTCACAATAGTGAGCAATCATTGTACACTGTAGAAGATGCTTGACTGTGTTGAGATAGGAAAGTTGCATCTGTATAAGTGATTTACAGGTGTAGCAAACTTTACAGGGGTTTCCAGGAAAATACTATTGATGAACTAACTTCAAGATAAGTCATCAATTGTTGATCTGTCGGGGTCCGCTCATAGAATTGTAGAGTTTAAAGGGACCTCCATCGGGTCCAGCCCTCGGTGCAATGCAGGATTCACTAAATCATCACAGACAGGTGACTGTCATGCCCCTGTTTGAAGACTTCCATTGAAGGAGAAAATCCCTCCACCCCCACCTGTGGCAACCTGTTCCTCTCATTGATCACCCTCACTGTCAGAAAGTTTTTTTCTAATATCTAATCTGTGTCTCCTCCCTTTCAGTTTCATCATATTGCTTCTAGTCTTTCCTTGTGCAAATGAGAATAGGGCTGATCCCTCTGCACTGTGACAGCCTTTCAGATATTTGTAGACAGCTATTATGTCTCCTCTCAGCCTTTTTTTTTTTGCAAGCTAAACACTCCCAGATCCTTTAACCCTTCCTCATAGGACATGGTTTGCAGACCACTTACCATCTTGGCAAATCTTCTCTAAACTTTCCCCAATTTGTCGATGTTTTTTTTAAATTGGGATGCCCAGAACTGGACACAGTATTCCAGATGAGGTCTGACCAACGAAGAGTAAAGGGGGATAATTACCTTATGTGATTTAGACTCTATGGTTCTCGTAATACATCGCAGAATTGTGTTTGCCTTTTTTGCTGCTGCATCACACTGGTGACTCATGTTCAGTCTGGGATCTATTAATATACCTTAGTCTTTTTCACATGTGCTGCTGCTTAGCCCAATTCCTCCCATTCTGTATGTGCTTTTTTTCATTTTTCTTGCCCGGATGTAGGACTTTAAAATTTTCCTTGTTAAATACCATTCTGTTAGTCGCCGCCCACTGTTTAAGTTTGGACAGATCTTTTTGAATCCCTCTCTTCCCTAGTGTTAACTATCCCTCCTAGCTTTCTGTCATCAGCAAATTTGATCAGTTTCCCCTCAATTCCTCCTTCCAGATCATTTATAAAAGTGTTGAACAACTCTGTGCCCAGGACAGAGCCTTGTCGTACCTCACTTGACACTCTTCCAATTGCATGTGCAGTCATTTATGACAACTCTTTGAGTACGATCACTCAGCCAGTTGTGAATCCACCGGTTTCCTAGTCAGTCCCATATTTGGTCATTTTTTTTTCAATAAGGATGGAATGAGATACAATTTATAAAAAGTTTCTTTTTTTAAGTTAAGATACTGTAACTACCACATTTTCCTGATCAACTTAGTCTGGCATGACTTGTTTGTTAAAAACCCATGCTGACTCTGGTTAATTACTCCATTCTCATCCAAGTACTTGCATACATGCTGTTTAATAACCCTGGCCAACAAAAAAAATATCTTGGAATGTTTCCTTAAGTTCATGAGTCAAATCTTACTAATTTTGGGGTGAGAAAAACAAATATGACGAAGAAATGTTTTTATTAGCTCTAGTTTCTGTGATATACAACAGCTTAAGAGAAAATGATACCTTTTAATTACATATGCGAACAACATTGAAAGTGCATTTGAATTTATTTTTAATGACAGTTACATTCTAAGGGGTCTAAATTGATGGAAGAATTCTTGGCAGGTGGTTCGGTGTGAAGAGAATCTTGTGGTGACTTCATTAAATTGTTTCCTTTTGGCTTGCCTCTTGTAAGTGAGTTCCGGAGCATCCCTACACACAGACCAGCAGTAATCCACAAGCATTGCTTCATTTCAACGGCCCTGATATCTTTGTTCCATTACAGAAATATCCTGGTGGAATTTTTCTCTGTGTTCATCACTGACAGCTCCACATCTAGGAGGGGAAAAAGTCTAGGTGGTAGTGGAGAAAACGGATTTTTAAAATTTTACACTTCAAAAGCATTCCAAAACCAGAAATTCTGAAAAAAAGAAAAACGGAATATATAACTCAGTCATAGCAACATTTATTAGGTTTTAGAATGTTGTGTTGTGTTATGTCAGTTGAGAGGTTTGACAACCCCCCCCCTTCAAAAAAAATGAAATATAAAAATGTAAACTCTAAAACAATATTGTCACTGTATCTCCAAAGCAAGAGCTAATTGGTCATTTTTATGGTGGTGATTGAATCCAGCAGATGAAAATACATAAGAATATGCTAATTTTGAGCCCGAAGCAAAATTATCATTGGGCAGTGTAATTTGTTTCCCCGTATAGAAGTCAGGCTCACAGGCTTGTACTTTCCTGGGTCCACCTTCTTCCCTTTTTTTGAAGATTGGAACATTTGCCGTACTCCAATCTTCTGGGACTTCTGTTCTCCAGGAATTGTCAAAGATTATGGCGTGTGGTTCAGTTATTTGCTGCTTCTTTCAGTATCCTAGGATGTAATTCATCTGGACCTGGAGACTTGAATTCATTTAAATGTTCCCTAACCATCTCTCTGCTTAAGGCCCCCTGTCCACGAGCGTTGCGGTATCCCGCGGCGAATCTCCGCCGCGGGGGTCGCTGCTCGGGAGCAGGAGTCGGCAGACGAATCTTCGCAGGTCAGCCTATCTGACAGATTATATTAAAAAAAACAAAAAACTACCTGACTCCTTGTCACCTGCCCTAACAGCACCGGAGTTTAGTTTATGACACTTTAAGTTGCGTTTAGACGGAACAATTATCATTCAGTGTAAACACAGCCAACGTCCGAACAATGAACAATAATTCCTTCGCTTATCGTTCATTTCATACAAGCATGAAAATAATCGTTGGCTCGTTCGCTAATCATTCGGTTTGAATATCAATCGTTCAGTTGTTCTCCTTCACTAATACCGTGAATGTGAACGACTGAAGAATTTAGTGAACAATTTATTTGCCTGTATAAACAGGCTGTATGAGTGAACTCTGACATCATTTGTTGTACCAATGATTAGGTGAAAAAGCACCCTTGAGGTGCCAATTAACACTTTCCAATCCACTGTGACGTCTGAAGACATTCTAATCGAAGGCTGTACAGCTCTGATGTCGGAAGACGTCCGTCAGGGTATTCTTACTGTATATTACTGGCCGCTCTGTTGTCGGGGACCATTCAGCATGTCACATACCGCAGTACTGGCTCTAGCCAGCAGACGGCGCCATTGTGTAATGGCAGAAAGAGAAAGCCCCCTAGGAAACCCTGAATCCAAAATTGGATTGCAAAGGGTTAAACGCTCGGTTTTCTGCATGCAGAAACTAAATGTCAAGCAAGAAGCAAATGACTTGAGTTGAAATTGGACAGGGGATGAAGAAGGCGGTGTAGTGTTTTTGTTTTTTTTTACAGTCCATTCACTTGTGGCAGAGGAGTTTGCACGCAGTCCCTGTTTCACATTCCAACTGATCTTGCGCTCTGAAGGGTCTTGTTCCCCCAAAAGACCTTTCATATATTGCACATACCTCATCTTGCAGCCTTGGCAAACAACATCTATTTAGAGTCAGTTGTGCCCAAAATTTAAGATGTTTGATTGCACATTTAGATGTAGTTCTGGTTTGGTTGAAGACCATATGCTGCCGTCTTCCACAACCTGCAAAGATTTCCATTTTCGATATGGCTGGGATAGGCAATTGATGAAATCCCTCGCACTCTTGTGCTCTACTACTGACTGTATATCAGTAAATGCCCAACATGGAGAATCTCGTTTAGAGCAATTTAGGTACCATCCTAGAAGGTGACACAAGCTACCGGCCACCACTAATAAAATGCTGTAGATCAGTAAGGGTATATTTACACAGCAAAAACCGCAACATTGATGAAGAATTCACTCCTTCAGTTAAAAGGGTGAAATCTGTAGCAGATCCGCACCAAAATCTGCAGCACAATTAATGCTATGAATTTTGGTGCTGGTCTGTGCCAAAATTCGCTATGTGACATGTGAATGTATTCTCATGTCAGAGTTCTTCAGAGAAAACAATTCCTTTTACTTCTGTGCAGATATGCAGCTAATAAGCCACCCCTTGTGGATAGATTCCTTTCTGGAATACCGCTGGCGTAGCAGTACTAGGGCTACTTGTTTCAAACTAAACATGGCATGAGTACAGTCATAGCCAAAAGTTTTGACACCGCCACAAATTTAGTTTTTCAGTTTTCTGCTTATGGGTGCTTTTACACAGGGCGACTTGTCGGGTGCCAATGCTTGGCATATCAGCAAAAAGGAAAAGCCCAGCAGCACAGTAACCATCAATCCCAGTATACTTATAGGTGGGGGAGCCAAAAAATGGTGCACGCTCCAGTGGATCCCCAACTCCCTGGATCCTTTCAAGCAAGCTTGATAAAGGCTCATCCAGGGCCGAAACGTCGCGATTTGTTTTTCTGGAGATACAATAAAGAAGGCACCATATTTGCCTTTTAAAGAATTCCTGGCGTGCTGCTCCATCTCTATCTGTCTGGACAATGCCGGGCATATCGTCCAAGTGGCAATCGTTCCTATACTTTTACACAGGACCGAGCATCACTAGTGAATGGAGGGGGTCGGGGATCGTCCCGGCCTGCCTGCTTCCATTCACAATAAGCAGGTAGCCATCGAACGACTGCCTGTTTACACGGGCCGATCCGTCATTCGGTTTTCTGCATGCAGAAACTTAACGGTCAACGAGAAGTGAATGAATTCGTTCAGTCGGGTGTTTTCCTTCTTCAGTGTTATCATATTCCAGATGTCCCAAACAGTCTATTGCTTCACCCTGATCCTCTGCAGTCCAGTGCCTGCATAGTATCTCTGATGAAGCCCCCTTCTGACTGACTGGGACATCTGTAAGAATGATTGTCCCGAGAAGAAAAGCTGAGCGCTACCATGAGCCCTGTGTCATGCCAGCAGTAAGGGCTCCTTCACATTGGCGATTGCAACATTGCTGTGAGAAAATTGCGGCAAAATCGCAACTTTTTCCCCACGATTTTTGAGTATCAGCTCTGCCACTTGCGATTTTCTCGCCTGCTTTTTTTCACGCGATTTTTGCCTGTTTTTTTTTTTCAATAAGACTTTTTGATGTTGAAAACGCATCTCACGAAAATCACAAGTTTGTGCTTTGTGATGCGACAAAAAATAAAGATGGGAAACATGGGAGATTAAAAAATACAAAACACAGAAAGATAGGGCACGATGGCGCAATTTTTTTTCTCTCTCGCAAAATCGCATAAGTGAAACATTGCAAATGTGAAGGAAACCATTGAAAAGCATGGATTTCATGATTCTGCGTTTTCACTCACTCTCGTATCGTGCAAAATCGGGCAAAGCGCCCGGAGTCCATTCATTTAAGGGGTTGCTTTTCATCTAGCGGAGTGGGTCTCATCCCCAATTTTGCCTAAGAACACTGCCACGAATAAAGAATGGTATCTAAACATCCTCCAAGAGCAATCGGGTGATGAACAATGCTAGTGTGATGGAGCACCAAGTCATAAGGCAAAAGTGATAAAAAGTAGCTCTATGACTAAAACATTGACATTTGGGGTCTATGGCCAGGAAGCTCCCCAGATCTCAATCTCATGGAGAATCTGTGGTCAATGCTCAAGAAGCGGCTAGATAAACAAAAGCAGAGAAATTGCGATAAATTCCAAGCACTGATTAGAAAGAATGGGTTGCCATCAATCGCGATTTGGCCCAGAAGCTGATATCCAGCATGCCAAGGCGAATGCAGTAGTCTTGGGGGAAAAAAAAAGTTCAACACTATAAGGCTGAGCTCACACAACCATATTTCGCAGCGCGCAAGCTGTGAGATATATGTGCGCAGCACGCATGGCGTACACAATGACATTGCGTAATTGTTGTGTGCCGCTCATCACAATGTTAGTACCTGGCTTGTATGCGTGCGTAATACGCTCCAAGATAGAAACATACTGCAATTATAATTTTTTTTTTGCGCGTGTATTTCGCACAATTCGTGTGAGCGGTAATATGGCCGCCTATGGTAGATTGGTACAGTGTATTTCGTGTGTGTAATATGCCATACCGGCACACTCGTGTGAGCCTAGCCTAAATATTGAGTCTCTGCCTAAACTTTATGTAGTTATCAGTAGAAGTTTAAAAAAGTATGAAATGCTTATAATTGTACTTCACGATACCATATAAACCTCTGACTTGGTTTCACATCTGCATTGGGACCTCCGGTCGGAGGTTCTGTCACAGATGTGGCTGAAAATACCAGAAGAAGAAGCGCTGTATGCACCACTTTTTCTTCTGTTGAAAAGCCGGCCAGCTGGGCGGGAAAAAGGGACGTCCCCATTATAATCGATGGGGTCCGCCAGGCGCTATTCGGTTCCATCCAGAGACTAAACTCTTCTTCCCTGGGGATTCCTCTTTCCTACTTCCAGAACGGAGCAGGAAAGCGGAATCCCCAGCGCAGGCATGAAACCACCCTACCAGATCTAAAAACAGTGAAGCAGCAAACTTTGTGAAAACCAATATTTATGTCAGTGTTCACTTTTGTCCACGACTGCAAGAACTGCTTAGGTCAAAACGCATAGGAAAGCAGGCCCCCCGGGGGTCTGTATGCCACTATCCTTGTTTATTGTGACTAAATAAAGTTGTCAGATTTTGTTCCTTGGTGACCTTCTTCCTACTAAGGCCTCATGTCCATGGGGAAAATCAGGCCGCACAGATTTCTGCTGTGGATGCACTATAACTCTCTTTTTTTTTTTCATGCGGGAGATATGAGCTCCCGCACGCATGATCCACACCGAAATGGAGCATGTCGCGTTTTTTTCCTGCGCGTGAAATCCGCAAATCGTTTAAAGTACCATCCGCGGCTATTTAATTAAACGCGGATGGTCAGTGTTTTCCTATGGGATGCGGATTTGCGTTTTTTTTCACGCGCGTATTTGCTAAATAGAATTTCATTTCCACAGGGAAAATATTTAAAATCCGCAGCGGATCACCCGCGTGAGTGATCCGCATCTAAAATTTCCTATTGCAATGCATTGACCATCCGCGGGTAGATAAATACCTGCGGATGGTATTTATGTGTTCAATCAATTTTATTAAATTTCCAAATATACACTTAAGAAACAGTACCATCATCAGGAATACCTTCTCATGACCTTATCGGTATAGCATCTGACACAGCTAGGTACAAGGTATCATGTCTCAAATAACACATAATACTTCTGCATCTTGTAACCAAGAGGTAATGAAAATTGCACATGGTAGAAAATATTTTAACTAAACAAAACTTATCCGGGCTGGGAGGTGGGGGTGGGGTGGGGTGGAGGAGATAGGAAAACAGGGGAGGGGGAGGAGGGGTATAGGGAGTAGGGGTGACCTCGCTTACCCTTGTCGAATGTTGTCTACTAGGCCAGGCTGCCTGTCTCCAACCAAGATTTGAAGTGGTCAGAGGCTCTCATCGCGATCCAAGGGCTCCATAGGTCGTGGGTGCCCGCTCTCTCCTCCTCACTCTCAGAGCCTTCCTCTTCATATCTCATAAGTAGGTTTAACTTCTCGGTCCAAAAGCAATCTCGAGGGAGGGGTCGTGGATCTCCACAAACCAGGGACAGATATCCTCACCGCCAATATGACCAGCCTCAGAAGGTCCACCTTTATTCTGACAGTGGACCCAGGGAGCATCAAAAGAAGGGCCATCTCTGCTGTTATGGACCCTGCCGATCTCGTCATCTCGTTGTAAATTATTTCTACATTGTGCCACAGGTCTCTAACTGGGGGGCATTCCCACCATATGTGGAACATTGTTCCTGGGCCGTTTTGACACCTCCAACATATCGGAGGGATCCGATTGTCGAGTTGGTGCAGCCTCGACGGCGTCCAGTACCAGCGGGATAAGATTTTGAAGTTCTGTTCCTGTAGCCTGCCGAATCTAGAGCTCTTACAACACATAAGGAATGCTCTCTGCCAATCAGCCTCAGTTTTGCACTCGCCCAGCTAAGTTTCCCACTGCCCCGCATATCCGGGGGGTTCGTCCCCGGTCTCCTTTTTCAGCAACATCTTGTAAATGGTGTAAATCCCGTGTTCAATAGGAGTCGCTGTCATACACAGGGACTCAAATGGTGTCAGCTGCTTACATCCACAACCTACGGGTGTCAAGGACTCCACGAATACCCTCACTTGAAGGTAGCCCAGCCAGGCTCCTGGGGGAGGGTTCTCGCTCCCGTAGATCTCCACTAGGGATTTCATTCCGGCACGCGTGACCACGTCTCTAACTCTTGGGGTCTGGGTGTCGGGTAGGGACAATATTGATGTTTTGTTCTTAGTTGCTGGGAACTGTGGGTTGGCCAGTAGCGGTGTGAGGGGCCCCGGTATAGATACTAGCCCTAGTCTCGGGGCAAACATCCCCCATGTCCTGAGGACCCCTAGCATGAGGGGTGACAAGGATTTTATGTCACCCAGGAGCCCTTTAGGGATCCACTGGGCCCCCTGAATCCCCCTAGCGTCCCTTTCGTATTCCATTTCTACCCATATTTTTGACCTTCTGCCTTGCATATTAGGGTGAGGACAAAGTTGGCCAGGCTAGCTTTATAGCATAATGCGAAATCAGGGAGTCCCAGTCCCCCATCCTCTTTAGCCCGTGTAAGCAATCTGGTGTGCGCCCCATCCATATAAAGTTAATGATTAGCGAGCGGATATTGAGAAGGTATTGCCGGTTGAGGCGTATCGGGAGGGTTTGGCAGAGGTATAAGAACTTTGGGAGGGAGTCCATCTTTATGGTGTTAATCCGTCCCGTCCAAGATACGTACAATGGGCTCCACCTATTCAGATCCGACTTAAGCTTATCTGCATAAGGGAGAAAATTTTACTCAAAAATCCGTGCTGTATCTGCTGGGAGCTGGACCCCTAGGTATTTTATGGACACGGACTTCCATTTGAAGGGTAAGGCCTCCGAAAGTGCCTCGACCTCTGCCTGAGGGAGAGATACGTTGAGAATCTCAGACTTCTGGAGGTTGACCTTAAAGTTACTAACCCGACCGTATCTTTCAAATTCCCTCATCACCACCGGTAACCCCACCCTAGGGTTCAACAGGAACAGGAGGAGATCGTCTGCGAACAGAGCCATCTTGTGCTCAGAGGGACCCTCCGTCTGACCCCTTACTGAACCTTTTTTCCTGATGGCGTTAGCCAGGGATTCCATGGACAAGGCGTATAGCAAAGGCGAGAGGGGGCAGCCTTGACGTGTCCCTTTCTTTATCTGTATGGTGTCTGACAGACCACCATTTACTCGCACTCTTGCGGAGGGGCCCGCGGATGGTATTTAAAAGTGACTTTAAAATTTCATGTGCATGAAAAAAACCGCGACATGCTCCATTTAAGTGCGGATCACGCGTGCTGGAGCTCATAGATGAAAAAAAAGGAATTTAAGCTTATCCGCACTGCATCGGCAGCAGAAATCCGCGTTACATATCCGCAGCGGACCTGATTTTCTCCGTGGACATGAGGCCTTATTATTGTTCTTCATTAAAGACTGTAGCTTCTTCCTCGTCTTTCGGGGGCCTGAAATAGACCGGGTAGTATTCTGAAGATGGCCACCGTCTATGACACTGTCTGTTCACAGTAAACTTAGCACTGAAAGCAGGAGAATCCACATTTACGATTCTCTGGAGACCCCTTCTTACATACTTGTGTAAATATCTTGATCCCCCTGTAAACACAGTTCTGTCCTCCGTTGTGCACAGTAGTCTACTGTATCACATATTACAGCCTTCTTTGTCCTTAAGTGGGTAATTAAGTCTTAGGCTGTGAGCCTTAAGGGGTTAATAATTAGAAAGCGTGGAGTGTAGGCGTGCTTGGCGAATATATACTTGTTTTATTAACACAAGTCTCAGAGGGACTGTTAAGACCCCCTACCCACCCCAGTGTCTGGCTTTTATTTACTCTGCTAATAATTGGCATACCCCCCCACATATTCTCATCCGCACAATGAGGTCATGGCTCTGGCGCTACCCCGTGTTTGAAGCTTTCTCTTGCTAGCACTGATGCATGTGCCCATCGGCCTCCTCCTTGTGCTGGGTCTCATGGGACAGATAAAACCCACCAGCAGATTGTGCCTTCTCCATACAAGGCAGCGCTACAGACCCAGTCTCAGAATTGCCATATCTTGTCCTTTGCACACTAATTTCCCTGTACGACAATGGAGAACCCTGCGTATGATCTGGAACATCTGCTATGGGTTGTATTCGGGAGCTCATATAAAGCACATTAGATGTAACCAGTGAAAGACCACCAGACAATGGGGGGATAGGGTCTCATGTTGGGAGTGTCATTTATATTCACGTGCCACTAAATATTCTTCCTTTCATGCTTGGACTCAATTTTAGGTGCACATAAGTGGCATGCTGGGGGGGACATTTAGTAATTGCTTCATGAAGCCTCTTTAAATTAGGCGTCTTAATACAGGGTGAGGCAAAAGTTTGGACACTACTGTTTAACTTTTATAATAATGAAAAATTGACTTCCAATGTGTGGAAGTATTGGGGGGACGGCTGTATTTTTTGGTCAAGGAGGCATTTTTGGTGGCCAATTTGAACTCCGCCATATTGAATTCAGTTGATGTTTTTCAAGTGGAAGGAGGGTCAGTCTGGGCTGGAATGTACTCAGAACCACACTGGAAGAGTCAGTTTTGCCCCATCTTTACTTGTTTGGGAGTGGAGCAAGGGCAAAGTTGGCAAATTGTGTCTGGCATCCAGGGCCTATTGTTAATTAACGGATCAGTTAACGGTGAGCAGTGCTTCCAGATGTTACAGGACACCATATTCCTATCTGTGATCAATGAGAACAGAGAGTTCCACAGGATGGCGCACCTCCGCACTTTGCTGTGGCTGTATGCAGATTGCCGGCAGAATGGCTGCCGAGGTCGCCAGACTTAACGCCTTTGGACTTTCATCTCTAGAGCCTCTTTAAAGTCCTTTCCGTATACGGAATAAAATCTGCAATATGGTTCACCTGAACCTGTGAAACCTACAGTGCTGTGAGGAAACATCCCCTGCATTTACTTAGCGTGTTCACAGAGACGGGATTCAACCAGCAGAATGGTGGGACACATCAAAAACGTGATGTAAAGCCCTTTCTGAAATTTGCCCGCACTTGGCTCCTAAATAATTAAAGATAGGGCAAAACTAACACTTCCAGTGCATTTCTGAGTCAATTTTAGCCAAGTCTGATATATCACAGATTCCCTTCCCATTTGGAAAAACTGAACTGAATTCAATATGGCGGAGTTCAAAATGGACGCTGAAAATGTCTCCACCAAAAAAATGCAGCCTCCCTCCCCAATTAGTACTTTCACACATCGGAAGTGAATTTTTTCACTAGTATACCAGGCGTGTCCAGACTTTTGCCTCATCCTGTCTTTTAAACAAGTCCCAATGGTCTTTGTAACAGATTCACGGAGAAGTCCGGCAGAATCGTCACGCAGGAATCGTGGCTGTCTGAGCGCGTCTGTGAGCCCGGCTGTCACTTCTAATAATGTTTTATCAGATGGGGGGTGCTGCGGACGGTAATCGCTCAAGACAGCAATTTTTTTTTTTATAGCAGGCAGCTGCCAAATGCTGTTAAGTGCTCATACATGTATATCAAGGTGGAACATCTCTGGGTAACGGGAGGCCGTGTTTTAGGAGCATTACGGTAAACAATGGCGATCGTTGAATGAGCGCTGAGCTTTTTGTTCTTAGTATAAAGCAGGAGAGGCTTTATGATGGAAGAATAGGAAAGCCTACAATGATCCAGCGACTGAATGGGAATCCTGTATAGCATTATGGCGGAGTCCTTTTGAAAGTGTCCCCTCGGATCTCGTCTTGTAAAAGATTGTCCGCTGCATCAGATAAAACAAACACTTATTACGACAGAAGGCCCGGCCGTGTTTGTATACCTGGAGAGAAGCTTATATTGATGGGTCCAGCCTTGTGCTTATTGGATGGTATATTGTGTCCAGGTGGGGAAAATCGTCATCCCTGCAGCTGACGCCTCCCATAGGACTCCATCACACCAGCATCCGGCTTGCGTTCTGGCTTAAGAGAGACAGTGTTTTGTTGTGTTTTTTTTTTTTTTTAATGGAAAGTAACGAGGGGAAAAAATCAATTTAATCACATCTCTTTGCTCCAAAATGTAAGTCGAGATGGAAAGTGAACGCAGGCTGGTGTGAATGAGCTCACTGCAACGCTTCATATTCTGCTCAGTTCTAGGAGAATCTGCAAACTTTAATAAAACAATGCTAAATATTGGAAGTTTTCTTAGTACAGAGAATATAATAAGAATATAAATATGAATTCGTGTAACAGTCATCACCATAGACAAGACTCGTCGGAGTCGCTTGGCTTTTACCTTGCCTAAAAACCAAGCGACTGTCGGCCCTTATAAACAGGCAGTCATTCATGTATGACCGACTGCCTGTTTGTAGTGAATGGAGGCGGCCAGAAGGAATCTCCAACCGCTCTACCTCCATTCTCTGAACAACTATGACTCCTGTGTGAAAGCACAGGAGCAAATGTCGGTGATACGGCTCATTCTGCAGAGAGGTACCTTCAACTATTGATGACCTATCCTTGGCATAGATCGTGAGTAGCTGCTTGGGATCCCCACCCGTCTCAGTAGGAGCTATACCTGCAATACCATCCCAAGCTGTTTGATACTGACTCTTCTGGCCTGGTGAAGAGCTGATCAGTGAGGACCCCAAGTGGTGGACGCGCTGGGGATTCTGCTTTCCTACTCTGTTTAGGGAGCGGCAAAGGGGAATCCCCACCGGCCAGATGGTCTGTCCCTGGACGAAACTGAACGGCGCTGGATGGACCTCATTGACTATAATAGGGTCTGCCCGCCTTCCGCCCAGCTGACTGGCTTCTGGACAGAAGAAAAGCTCTCTTCCAGTGTTTTCAACCGGATCTGCAGCGGAACTTCTAGCCGCAGGTTCTGACACGCTTGTAAAACCACTGAAAGATTTTGTGTGCCTTCGGCACAGATTTGGCATGAAATCTCAGATGATATAATACAGGATGCTGTGCTATTTCATCCAGGAATAAT
This sequence comes from Eleutherodactylus coqui, assembly GCF_035609145.1. NCBI lineage: Eukaryota > Metazoa > Chordata > Amphibia > Anura > Eleutherodactylidae > Eleutherodactylus > Eleutherodactylus coqui. The sequence goes on from NC_089842.1 coordinate 36,434,429, forward strand.
TTCTGCCCGCGTGCCGGAAGCTGGAGGAACCCAGTGGAGTCCTCTCAGCACCTTCTGGGTCCGGCGGGTGTCGGTTCAGCATTTTATGTTTTCCGATGTTTTGCTTGGAACCAAACAGAAGATCCAGAACGGCAATATGACTTTAGTCTAAACAGAGCCTAACTGTGTTGTTGAGACGCTGTACATCTGAATTAAGGTTCTGACATGGTGACAACAGAGCGCTAGCGAAGTGTTACGTGTCACCAGAAATAACCCTTTCAAATATATGCCATGATGGTAAATGCTTTTGCATGTAGAATTTTTCTGGTTAGCTAATAAAGTTTCACCTCTGTAATACTCCAGAGTAAATGCACAAAATTCCACTTCCTTAAAAATGTAGTTTTTATTTCTTAATTCATATAAAATAGTTTCCATGATGCGTATACCATAGTCCTACGTATTTCTAGCATTACTGCTTTTTAGCTATGCCGGAAAATCATCTCCTGCTGTGGTGACAATTCCTTTCCTCTCTTGCCCCATTTGCTAAACGACTGCTTGAGCGGGTGACGGCACTGCTAGTTGTTAGCGCCTGTGCAGGGCATTTAGATCGGCAGATCATCGCCAAGTATCACTCATGTCTACCATGTGAAGCGCTGAGCGGGGAGCATTCAGACGCAGCGTGAAGTGAATGAACCAGCAATGATTTTTATGCTAGTTGAAAGTGAGCGAGAAGCAAAAAGTAAATGATTGCTTTACGTTTAGACGTAATTATTATTGCGCCTTTGTGTTTGTTTAAACGAATGTTGCACGATAAGCGTCCCGTGTAAAATGGCCCATAAGTTTTACGCCACCTGCAGACGGCCGGGTCAGATCCCACTGCGAGAATTATCTCAGCGGGATGCGAGCCGTGCCCCTGCAGTGACCAATGCGGCTCACCTGCTCCCGCATCTCCTTCCAGACTGTGCATGCGCAGAGCGGAGCCGGCGCATCACTAGTGAAATAGAACATGCCGCGCTATGTTTTCCGCATGTGTTTTCACGCGGACAAATCGCAGCTGTGTGCATAGGATTGTATTATGTAATGCAATCCTATGGCAGCGGGCATGGGCGGAAATTCTGCGGGAAATCCCCCCTGCAGAATTTCTGCCCGTCTGCAGGGGGCCGCAGCCCTTATTTTTATTTCAAGACCTTTTAGAAACCTTCCAAAAACACATTCAGATCTCGGAAGCAGCTCTTCAACTCCCCATGCAGCCGACACGTAATGAACCTGTTTGTTTGCCAGTGCAAGGGTCCCGCTCGCTCGCTTGTTCACAGAAGTGCAGATTAACTTCTTGCCCCTGAAGTGTCACTTGTTTGTTCTGGAGATGTGAATGTTAATTGAGCAGAGTGCTGTGTCTTTCCACAGGTACACGGGAAGGGGTTTGTCACCTAAAGGAGAAACCATTACAACATCTATATGATTATTTATGCTAAGCCAACGAGTATTCTAGGTCTCTCTTTTTAATGTAAAGGATTAACTCTCCATCCTTCTGCACCATTGAAATATGTCGCCCTCTGCTGGTCTAACTGGGTTATGTGGTTAAATTGCTGTTTTTAAAACAAGAGTTGCTTATCATTGTCATTTTTAAGTTTTGTGTTTTAAAGTTCACCTGTCACTAGGCTTCAGTTTTGTAGTTTATACCAGATAAGCTGGCCATGGACATCAATGCTTTGTCTGGGTTTTGCAACTTATTGGAATAACCCTCTGAAATGTTAACCTTTTAACTTTTTGGAAGTTGTTCTCTTTTCACGATTCTAGAGTAAGGGCTTGTTTACATCTGTGCTTTTGGGTTCTGCTTTCCTGCTCCAAGATGGGAATGGAAAAATGAGAGAACCAAGCAGCGCTGAAAAGACGCCATTGACTATAAGGGAGTCCATTTAGGTTCCGTCTAGCATTTTACAAGTCTAGCCCAGTATTTTAATGGAAACCAGCGACACAAGCTCCTAACGAAACCTTAAATGCTGATGTAAACAGGCCCATTAAAGGGGTTTGCACCAAGACTACATCCCTTATCCACAGGATAGGGGGATAACGTGCTGATCATGGGGGGGTCTCTCCTTGAGAACGAGGTTAAGTGTTCCGCTTAGCTTGTCACTGCAGGCGCTGGTTCCCAACATCCCCAGTGACCTCAGAATGAATGGAGTGCTGGGCTGTAAATGCGTGGTCTGCGCTCCCATTCATTTCAGTGGGGCTGGTGGAAGTACCCAAGTGGATGCTGCATGTCTATTTTTGCATTTCCATTGAAAGTGAATAGTGTACTTGTGCAACCAGCACTCCATTCAGTCTCCTCTTCACTGCAGGGGCTGTAATAACCCCCCCAGTATGGAAGACAGGGGATACGGGACCCCCGTTCTCAAGAACAGTGGGGGTCTCAGCGGTGAGATTTCCACTGATTAGCAGGTTATTCCCTATCCTGTGGAGAGTGGAAAACTTGTAATCTTGGTCCAACCCTTTTAAATGCTAACATTTTGGCTACCTGCAGCCTCCACTATGGGGAGCTCACAGTGGACGGATATACAGCTCCAGTCCAACGCAGGAATACAATGTCCTTCAATAAGCAGCGGCTCTGAGATGCCATAAGTCTCATTTGATGGGAAGCAGAACATTTGGAACTCAGAGCTACAAGCTCCTAAATACTCATTTTTACTTTTCTGAGTGATTGCAAGGAACTCAAAGTGTTAGAAGTTGTTGGAAATAATCCATTACAGCTCTGTGTAATCTAATGTTTATGGGCAGCGTTAGCCTCTTAATTGACTCTTAGGGCACTATTACACGAGCGCCGTCCTTAGCGCTAATCATGGTCATCAGGCAAAGTGGGTACTAGCGTCAGCCGCTAGCACACGTGTAATAACAGCCTTGTTATGTTGGTGATGGCCATAAATCAACTGACCAGGTGACAGGGGCACTTTAACTCTTTCTGACATGGCATGTATTGCTCCCTCCCATACTGAATGGCAGGAACGTTACTTGGCAACGCACATTGTCTACATGAGAAATACTGTGTTACTGTTTTCTTCCATTCAGCTTTGTTTAGCAGCAGAGGACATGGCAGGTATACTGGCTGGAAAATTGAGGCTTGAGTGAGCAATTGTAATACAAGAGTGGTTTGTGTATTTCTCTGACCGTCCCTTCTCTCCCCAATTACTGACACAGGTTTATCTTTTCTCCCTTTAGAGAGTTTTGAGGTGACAGTCACCAAAGAAGGTGATAACGGGTTCTTTCTATCCTCTTATGACTTATTAACCCACTAACTTTTTGGTTCTGAAAATGGGGAATCAGCACTTGACTCCTTCAGCGCCATTCAAGGTGCAATGTATATATTGCTTTTGAGTACTGGCTCTGAAGGGGTTAAACAGAAGATACTCTGATCCCTTTTATACAATCTTCTGTTTGTTTTTTTTATTGTTTCTTTTTTGTTACTTTTTAAGTTTATATTTTGAAATCCAAATGATTTGCTATGTAACCCCCATTGGTTAGAAATATCGAGCTGTCAGACATCCATTTCAGGAAAGAAAGATGGAAAATTCTGCTAGAGATTGTTCTCTTAAGAATAGTAATTTTTTGTTAACCTTCATATGGCTCATAAGGTCTAAAACTTGGTACCTAAGTAACTGTTATTGGGGTAACAGCCAGACAGTGCAACGACATGTATAACAGTTGTATCAGGACTACACAAACTGCCTTGTTAAGGGTGAGGTCCCAACGCCGATGTTCAATTTTAACCGCAAATTAGCACAGTTTTCAAAATGTTAGGGGCTAACCACATTGTCTTTTGTTGCATCCATTTACGGAAGTGTATCCCGGCCTGACCGCAGGTCGCTGGACCTGAATTCGTAACATCATACGCACGTAGAATTGTCCGAGTTCAGGTCTGGAGACCCGCAGTAAGGTCGGGACACATTTCTGAAGTCCGTAAATGGATGCAACAAAAGAGTGTGGTAAACCCTTACTGGCCATACGCTGATCCCTTGCGAAACCATGCAGCCATTAAAACTGAAAACCGTGCCGTTTTACAATAAAACTGCTTGTCGGCACTTATTTCAGCGGAAATGTGGCCAGTATGTGTGAGCTTTCCATAAATACCACCTCGCCTATCGAGTGAATGGGAGTCTACCAACTCCCGGTCGCCACATTCTCCATATACTTCAGTAGACAGAGGTCCACACACCTTTCTCTTGACATGTATGCAGAATGCAAATGGCAAATTTGCAAACCTCAAAACGCCTAATATTTGCTTGTAGCTGTACAGTGGGCTCCCAGAATGAATTTTGCTGCTGGGTCCTGGGCATCCCGGTCTGACACAGATAAGGACCAAAAAGCACCTACAATTTTGCACCAAAGATCAGGACCCCACGGTGTCCATCCCTGTGCATGCACATCCGTACTACACCGGTACCAGACTGCACACTATCCAACTATACCTGCACTGCATATAAAACGGCACCCTCAGCCCTCCCCATTCTGCAGTTCATCTCCAGCACCCACCCCATCTGTACTAATGTCTAAACTCCACAATTCAGTAATTTGTCTCTTCCCTGCAGTTTGTAAGCCTCCAGCCTCCAAACTCATTACAACTTGCAGGGGAAGCTTAGCAGTCATATTAAACATCGACACCATGACGCCTTAATCTGCTTATTGTATTACATCAACCTGAAACTATTTATATTTAAATTAAATTATAATGGGGGAAACTCTTTATTTCCTCTAAAGCAATTTCAAGGCCACATGCAGCAGCATCTCTATGTATATCGGTGTCCTCCATAGTACTCGGCGTCTTCTCCCTGAACCCCCCCCCCCCCTATAAATGGGGACCTTTCACACGTGTGGAATATTTCTGCAAGACAGAAAATCCTGCATCCAAATCTGCGTGTATAAATGGGAGCAATGGAGCAGAAATCCACAGCAGCAGATTAAGCTGCGTCTTTACGTGCATCTTGCGGAAATATTTTGCACGTGTGAAGGGTTCCTACGAGAAACTTTTACCGGTTCATTCAACTCGGGGCTCATCCAATGCCCACTTTTGTATGTCTGCCTTTTTAGTTTGACTTTCCATGCTACGTCCTGCTTAGCAGTGCATTCTGGGACTTGTAGTGCCACCACAGCTAGAAGAACGCAGGCTTGTCACATGATCGCGTGTAGCACTTCTGTCGATTTACAAGCCAGTAAAATAATTGAGCCAAATGTAAGTAGCACAAAGTAATTCACATCACTGCCATAAACATGTACAATCTGTAAATCTGCTGGAGCGGAAACAGGCCATTCTATACACCTGCAAACAAACACACTCCAACACAAAGGTAAGTACGTCAAAGGCCACTTTAAGACGGAAGCATTTTAGCTCCATACTTGCTCCAAGTTTTGTGGACTGTATTACAAAGCTCATTTAAATCTATTCACATGGCCATATTTTTCATAATTGTTTCTTTTTAAACCCTGCATAGCCTTTTTTTCACGTTTTTGCCCCCGTATTGATTTGCTTTTCTATTCCACAAATACGGATCAGTATTAGCCCGGTAGAAAATAGGTCAAGAACGGTATGGTTTCACCTTAAGGAGATTTATAAGGCCATGCATGCTCCTCTGGGAGATGTATGCAAATGGCAAGATGGAACAATGCCTCTACAGCACCACCTATTGGATGGCAGGCATTCCTGCAAGTCAATGTCAGACCTTTTAACAAGCCTGGTAACAAGTGGAAATCTAAGCTAAACTCTTCTCCAGAAGGAAAAGAGAAAGCAGTACAGACAGGCTGTTTCATGGTTTTTGCCCCCATCAATGTACAGTAGGCTCATCTGAAACTGGCTGTAAAGTGCAAGTAAAAACCTAGCAACCTGATAAATAAAACCTACCTTTAAATTGCCATTTCTAAGATAAAAGTAGAAATACAGACCCGGATGCTGCCGCGCCCGGACATTTGTTTCTAACTGGCTTTATCAAGGAACATCCATAAACATGCCAATGAGGCCGGAGATGACGAATCGGAGTATCCGCATAGAATCATTCACCATGTGACCTACATCCCTCCGTATAGCATCCACGCAGGCAGCCGTTCATACAAGGTGTATTTCTTAGTCAGGTTCTTGAAATGGATGTCTGAGCTACAGATATTTCTGTTTTCTCCCATGAATTTTTTTGCATTTGATTCCCTAATTTTAGCCAGGTTCATTGCACAGGAAGACTTCATCTTATTACTTACTCTCTTTTTTTTTTTTTTTTTTAAATCCCCGCCCATAAAACCAATTTTGTTGGTAACAGACTTTCCCTGAACCAGTGGTGCTGGAGCTGTAGCTAAAGCTTCCTCATCTCTCACCCAACTCCGCATTATAACCTTCTGCACTGGTAAAATAAAGATTGCCCAATTGCTTGGCAGAGACCTAGCTGCCTGGCGAGCGTGCACCAGCCGCCTCGGCTGCATGCCCCCCCCCCTTTTCTTTTTCTTTTTTTTTTTTGTTTCGTCTTTTAGTGTAAACTTCAAGTACTCCTGTGAAATGCCTGTCTACATGTGTATATATATATTTTATTTTTTTTCTCTTTGTATTCCTGCATGAATGGATGCCAGATACTGAACTTGCTTGAAAGGCAGGCACCTGCTTCCGTTAACAACAGTACCCGGACTTCACCCCATCTATTAAAGCACAGTGCTTCTGCCTTGTCCACCACAGACCCTCACAAACCCCCCTGGCTGCTAAATAGTCATATTTTATTTATTCTTTTTGGTTATGTCTCTATATCTTGTGTTGATATTTCTACCCCATTGTGTGCACAATATTAACCCCTTTTCTGCTCATTTGCCCAGTTTATAGAAGAACACGGGCAGCGAAGGGGTTAAGTGCAGACGAGATGCAATTTGTAATTTTTTTTACCCCCCTTCCCCTTTTTTTTTTCTCTATCTTTTTTGTTTTGCTTGTGATATTTCCAGGGGAGATCTGTGGCTTTAAAATTCATGACCAGGATGTACCGTTTGAGGCCATGGTAGTGGATAAATCCACTGGCGAGGGCGCGATTCGCTCCACAGAGAAGCTGGACTGCGAACTGCAGAAAGACTACACCTTTACCATTCAAGCTTATGACTGCGGCAAAGGACCAGACGGATCAAACGCCAAAAAATCCCACAAGTAAGAGCAGAAACAAAAAAACATCAGACGCATCAAAATGTGTGGAACGGTTATGTGTCGGGCTTGTTGTGTGGTTATTGTTATTGTTATTTAGAAAATTTGCTTGTGATCAAGCCATTATTTATACATGAAACGTAATACTTTAAGTGTGGTAAATTTACAGCACTTGGTCCTGGGCTTTAATTCCAGCTAATAGCAAAAGTATGGCACTGGGATTAACGCTCCTGTAATCTTAGCAGCAGTAGGTCGGGTCCTCAGCTGTTAGTGACAGTCCAGGACCCAGAGGAGAAGGCAGCAACGGTTTTCGACCCGGTGATCACGTGACCATCCAGTGTTCCCCTACACAACAGACCTGCAGGGTCTTAGCAGACCCAAATCAGCTTTGTAAATGACAACTGTCACTACAGGGGGATGTTTTTCCTGTAACTGGGGCTCCTGTGGATGCGGCTCCTATGGATGCCTCAGCTACAAGTGTAAAATTTAAAAAAAGGAAGAAGACAATGTGAATGATCCCAAGGAGTCTTATATGACATCATGGGGGACATAGATATTTAAAAAAATTGTTACAAAAATAAGTAAAAAAAATACAGAATAAAAAAAATAAAAATATATACATAAAAAATTAAATGACCCGACGCCAACCTAAACCGTCGCCATATGCACTCTGTAGCCCAAGACTATACAAATTATATCCAAACAAAATGAGGAACTCCTTTCCATACTTTACTTTAGCCTAAATATACAAATTTTTCCTATTTGTCATGGGAAAAAAAACACAGCAAAAATACTTTTGGCAGCTGAAGAAAAAAATTAGGGCAGTTAAACCAACATATGGGTAAAATCCTAAAAAGTGTCTGGTCCTTTAGGGCCAAAGCACCATGGTCCTCAAGGGGTTGAAGGGGTATTCCTATCAACAAATTGTATAATGCTACGATGTACCACTACTTTCTAATCGGTGGGGGTTCGACCCCTGGAATCCCCTTTGACTCTGAGAAAGAAGGGTCCGCAGTGCTTATTTAGTTCTGCCTCCCCTTTTTACGCACTCCATATTCAATGCAGGCATTCCGCAGTGAAAAATGTGCATCAAAAACATAGCAAATCCCCAGTGGTCAAACCCGCACCTAAATGGTATGGATTTTGTTCAGGATCACAGTCAGAATCTGCAGCATAAATAGACACTCTGACGAATTTCAGATATGCAGCAGAATCGGTGCAGGAACTTTCTGGTCCACGTGGATATTTCTTAAATCGTGTCCACGGGGCTTGTACTGTAAATGCTGTAAAGTCTCCATAGAAAACTACTGTAGACGTTCTGCAGCGTTTACGGCATGTGAAGGCACCTTACTGTATCCTGCACCACAGCACCCTGGCCAACCACTATGTAGGAAAGTGCATGCAGTCGCCTCCAAGGGGATGCAGAGCTAAATCGGTTCTCTGGAGTAGTGGGGGTCCCAGATGCCGGACTCCCATGAACATCAAGTGATAGCCTATCCTAGCTGTATGCCATCACTTTAAGGGAACCTGTCACCATAATATACTGCCCAAACCATGGGCAGCATGAACCCGGGATAACTATGTACACTGCGCCGGTGTATGCTTTACTCGGAAACGCTGTGACGTTTCATAATAAACATGCTTTGAAGTTTGACCCAGAAAGGCGCTCGGAGTTACAGGGACAGCGCCACGTCAGTCCCTCTTCACCCACATAATCTAGAATGACAGCGCTTCACCCTATATACAGGCAGGGAGAGAGCTGACACTCTACATAATGTGGGTGGCATCCAAGAAGTGAGCGGATTGGTGTGGACAAATGGCTGAGGGGTGGCAGTTCCACCACAAACTTTTTCTTTAAGCTTTTGCCCAAAATGTCACTTTCTATAAAGTATGGGATTAAGTCTATTATGTAGTGTCAAGAGAAAGCAAAAGTACTGTAACCATATAAAACTGCAAACACTGCCTGCCTATAAGTAAATGTTACACCTCATCATTGCAGTTATCTGCTAAGCAGATTTACAGCGTTTGCTTACAATAGCGGCACATGCACTTACTTCAGTCTCTATCCGTCCGGATGGCGAAAGGGTCATCACCGCGGACTCATCACTTAGTATAAAATAAAATGCCCATACATATTTAATGTAGAGCGTGATGCTGATATTCAGCAGCGGCTGTAAAGCCTGTCATGTGTCATTAATGTTTAAAAGGTCATCATTTTCTGAAACTTGTAAAGTAATTTATGTACATAATTTACTGCATGTTTCTGCTTGAATTTTGCTCACTTTCGTTGATTGCACCAATATCACGTGTCTGTACGCTGCCTGACTGACGGCTCTGCTCATTGATTAATGGGGACTGCAAGAGCCAACAAAGTGCCCTGAATACAGAACTGGTTCTATTGGATTTACCAGCATTTTATTTATTTTTTACCAGAACTTGGTTTCCAAAAAAACAAAACTTGGTCGTTACTAAGTATTGTATGTTAAACATGTGCAGTCTAGTCTGATGGTTAGGCAAATTTCAAGGCTAGGTCCACATTACAGCTATAGCAAATAACAGCCAGATCCATCACATGACCAAAATCTGCAGAGCCCCATTATTGCCTATAATGGGGTCCTTTGGGTTTCCGTTATATGACTTGAGTTGTTTTTTTTTAACAGAATTTGCAACAGAGGCTACTAACAGAGCCCCTGATGCAGATGGGAGCCTAGCCTAACAGAACCCATAAACGATATGTCATTAATAATATTGGACTCTTCTTGCGTAACAGCGGGGCTGCTGGGCCCTTGGGGATACATTTGCACGCAGCAGATCTTTCACAGTGGAAAATCCGACGAGGTCTTGGTGTGGATACGCCTCAAAGTCCATAACAAATCTGCATGCGACATGGATTTTGACGTGACTTGGTTCAGATTTTAATACGTATTTCACCTTCTCATTTGAACAAGTGAAATCCGCACTACAATTCCACTCCATAAATTGGCGTATTACAGATTTAAATCTGCACTGCAGGTCAATCCATGTTAATCTTCGGACCACAAAGATATAAATGAGTGAAACACAAGTTTTCCTGAATCTTTCCCCATATAACTATAGATCCATCTGCTCGGCCCCTCCTGCTCTATAGCATCCTGCCTGCGGTCGGGACAACATCTTTGAGCTTTTAATGTATGTGCAGAATGTATAAAAATTTAGCTGTGAGCTTTCGTCTAAAGAGAGCCAGTCCCTGTGTGGGACTTGTTCCCTCGAGGCTCTTTTCCAGTTATTATACATCTTGCATTAAGTTCCAGTGCCGCTGATCTCTTATCAATTATGTTATTAACTCGTTCCAGGGCAACTGTACACATCCAAGTGAATGATGTCAACGAATACGCTCCAGTGTTTAAGGAGAAGTCCTACAAAGCCACAGTCATCGAGGGGAAGAAGTATGACAATATCCTGAAGGTGGAAGCTGTGGATGCCGACTGCTCCCCCCAGTTCAGCCAGATATGTAGCTACGAAATCGTAACACCTGATGTTCCCTTCAGCGTTGACAAAGATGGTAAGCCCCCAACCGCCAGCTCTGTTTTACGATATTCAGCTCCTTCCCGTTTCGCTATCCTTTATTTAGTAGCAGGTCTGTCTTCAGCTGCAGACCTGATTACTCTGAGACAAACTGATTGCTAGGGATTGTGCTGCCCAACAGCTGAGACTGTAATTATTGGGTAGGGTAAACCCAGCAACCAGACTGATGATTAGGCCATATTTATGCAACAGATTTTACTGCGTGAGTTCCGTTCGATTACGTTATGGCCGGAACTCTCACAGGAAAATAACCCATTGATTTCAAGGGGTTAATTTACATGAGCAATTTTTCACTCGGACACATAGTGCAAGATCGAAAAATTGCAGTCTGTCTTATTGTTTGATGACATCGCACATTATTTTCCATCGGAGCACAAAAAAAAAAATTGTATTTGACTTCTATTTAGATGTGATTTTCATGCAAGTGTGGTGCGATTTATTTATTTTTTCTTACATTTTTCCTATTGAAACAACATGCGGTTTTCTTGCAAAATGCATCACACTGGCAGGGAAAATCGCAGGTTTGCAAGTATGATGTCGGTCTGAGTAGCTCAACCTGATATCGTACTCTCTTGTGTAAATACGACCTTACTACTCTGCAGCTAAAAACTTTACACTGTACTACTGGGGTATAAAACAAGCTTGGATGGCAACAGTCAAAACCTGCCATTCCCCCAGTGGGTTTGTGATATTAGTCAGATTTTTGTAAAGAGACATTTTAAGTGCAGAACGTCTGTAACCTTTACCCCAATAACACTCAACTAGAGGCGCTAATGCACCCACTAAAAATTTCCTATATTGTCAGGGTCTAGGAAAAAGCCTGTCACGTTCCTTCACTCCCGAACCATTTTTTTGTCTTTTCATTTTTTTTTTCCATAAGGCATAGCTGTATGGAGGCTTGGTTTTTTGCGGGACAAGTTGTATTTTTAGTGCCATATTTTTTGAAACGTTTCTGAGTTGGATGAAATAGGGGGAAAAAACCTCAGTTTTGTCATTTTAGGAGAGGGGTTGTGTCTTGTTTCTGCAGCATCCATGCTGTGAGGCAAAAATGAATCATTAGCTTTGTTATCTGGATCAATATGGTGATAGCAAATTTATCCTTTTTTTTTTTTTTTTGTTGTAGTACTTTAATTTTTTAAAAATATTAGCTTTCTGTTGCCATTTTTGACAAACATGCTTTTGCTATCCCATCATTGGGGTTGTGTAAAGGCTTGTTTTTAGCGGGCAACCTGTAGTTTCTGTTGACACCATTTTGGGGTACAATTTATGTTTTGATCTTTTTTTATAAGAATTTTTCTTGGAGACAGGGTGACCAAAAGTGCAATTTTGCAGCTTTTGTATTCTTTTTCTGTGTTCATCGTTTATCCTTTTCAATCCCCCAACATAGTATTGAGCAGTATGACACAAGCAGAGCACACAGGCTTATAAGCCCCAAAAGCCTTTTTACATTTATAGAAATTCCTACTTTGAAAGTAACGCACCCAGTATGCATATCATCCACCTCAGTGCCAGGAGCCCTCGATTCGGCACATCACTGCCATAAACCAGCCTCTCCTCCCGCTCGCCATCTTTCCTGTCGATCAGCATGCATGTATGGGGGAATAAAGCTCAAACTTTTTTAGAAGCTGCAGATATTCTGTCACAAAGTATTTCATATTCAAGAATGACCTGTGGATTCCAGGTTTGGCGACGTTGCATTGTTTTTCCCTGCTCTGCTAAAGTGCAGAAATGTTGTAGACACTCTTGAATGTTCTTTTTTTCCATGTGTATGCATGTCAGCACCAGCAAGGTGTTGTGCAGTGTGTATACACCTGACTTCACTGCACGGCAGCTTTGTGAGCTTTCAATGCTGTGGCAAGTGATAAAAGGCCCAGGTTATGGCAGTGATGGTCTGACTTGGAAGATACACAAGGGGCCGCCTCTTTGACTAGAGGTGGATGATTTGCATATTGGGTGTGCTACTTTTAAAAGTAATAATTTTTAAAAGTCTATTGTCTGTTGAAAATCCTGTATGCTAAGGCCATTGTAACTGTAAATATATATGTATTCTATCGTAGATATGTAAGCTCCTCAACAAGCAAAGTAACCATTTTGGTGCAAATGTTTATCTAGGAAACCTTGGTGGAATTGCATGACAGATACTTTACATGGTGTGTTGTCCTATATAGCATGACAAGATTACAATAATAAGTCCACTTCTCTTCTGCCTCAGGTTATATCAAGAACACAGAGAAGCTGAACTATGGGAAGGAACGTCAGTACAAGCTCACAGTTACCGCCTATGACTGCGGGAAGAAGAGGGCCACTGAGGACATACTGGTCAAGATCAACATTAAACCAACGTGTAAAGCAAGTTGGCAAGGTAGGTCGTTGTCCTGTAAATCATGGTGGGATTATTCATAGCTATGCAAGCTTAACATGAAAAGGAATGGAAGGAGAAACCGGGATTTTGCTGCAATGAATGTACAACAAGAATAGAGGCCATGATGCTCAGTACCATTTGGTTTTACTACAGGATGGAGTAAGAGGATAGAGTATGAGCCTGGCACCGGATCGTTGGCACTGTTCCCTGGCATGCATCTGGAGACATGTGATGAGCCCATCACTTCCATTCAAGCCACAGTACAGCTGGAAACCAGTCACATCGGCAAAGGGTGCGACAGAGATACCTATTCTGAGAAGTCTATTCATCGACTGTGTGGTAAGAGCCAGAAGCTACTATTTTATGGGTGGTTTAACTAAAACCAGTTGAAGCTGAGATCTTAATCTTCACCTACAACAGGACAGCAGGGATGTAACAGACTGTCTGAGCTATAAGTTCTACTGTTATTTTAGGGCCAGGTATTTGGTTTGTGAAATTTCATAAAATCTCTTTAGTTATCCGAGAGAAGTTGTGATTGTGTCGTCAGGAAATACATTATTGCATGTTAGATTTACACAATATTCCTATTATAGGGAACCTGTAATATCCTATAAGCATCATAAACTAAGTTATGGTACTTATAGGACAGGGAACACGAAGTATGGGAATACTCTTCTCATATTTACCTGGTTTCTGTTCCTTTGTTGTCACCCGTGGAAGTCTGCATTCGGTCTGTGAGTGAGACTCTCTTCTTCAGTGTGCATGCACTCCCATAGAGAACAGTGTTTATGTGCATGTACCAACTGAAAAAAAGAGTCATGCTGACCAACTTCCAGGGGGACTATGCTTGGTAAGTCTAAGAAGCACATCCCTGGACTCCCTGTCTTCTGTCTTATAAGCAGCATAACTTAGTTTATGTTGCTTGTCGGATGTGACGGTCTTTCTTTAAATTGCCTGTTTTGACTACAATAGCTTAGAACATGTTTTATTCATTTGTTAAACTTGTGGTTTTAAGTATAGAGTTTTTTTTAAACATATATCTTCAATTCTAAAGAAGAATGATTATAGTCCAGGAGCATGCTCAATAATCATTTCTCTAAATTGACTTGCCATGCTCAGTACAGTCTGGCTGCTGGTATCTATGCACCAGGAAACAGAATATCCTTCCCGGACTCCTAGGCTCCTGTATCCGGTAAGGGAGGCAGGGATGTAGGATGGAATGAGCCTAGGAGACAGGACGGAACATGCTCTCCTCGTGTGTAGTGGACAATAGCTATTTACAAGCAGAATGTGATATTCAGTGTATTTAGAAAAGCGTTGTGCACGCTCCTGCTCTATAACTGAAGATATACTTTAAAATTATTGTATAATTCAATATGATTAAGATATGAAGTAGGCAAATTGCATGACGTAATGACGTGTCATTTATCCACCTTGTATTTTTCTGCAGGCGCTTCATCCAGCACTGCTGAACTTCTGCCTCCTCCTAGTGCCGCTGCCAACTGGACCCTGGGGCTGTCAACAGATAATGGTCATGACAGTGACCAGGTATTTGAGTTCAATGGTACACAAGCTGTCAAGGTTCCTGATGGCATTGTGACCGCTGACCTGAAAGAGCCATTTGTCATATCTGTGTGGATGCGGCACGGACCAGGAGGGCGCGACAAAGAGACGATCCTGTGTAATTCTGACAAGACAGGTACTGGAACTCCCCTGTATATATGATGTATCTGATAGATGTAATTAAGTGTGTAATTATACTCCAGCCAACGAGGCACATTATGCAGACAGTCTCTGCCTGCTGTCCATATCTAGAGCCTGTAGTTGCACAAAAGCTGAAATGCTAAGGTGGCTTTATACACAACTTGCCGTGGGCTTTCTGTAGTAGAAAGTACGCTGGAAATCTGCAGTGGCCAAAATGTGCACCTGAATGGCGTGGATTTGGCTGTGATTTTTGATGCTGATCTTCCACGGATTTTAACCCTTTTATTTCAAGGGTTGAAATCGGCATCATAAATAGGCATGCTGCTAATTTACAATCCGCAGGGTTTTTTCAGAAGCACGGCGGATTCGTAGCAGAAAGTTTCTGCTCCATGCGCAGGAGAGTTTATAACTCTCCACGTCACTTGTGCTGTAAAGGTTGCGGAATTGCTGCAGCAAAATCCGCTACAGAAATTCCCCAGAATTTCCAGTATTTGTGAGAATGGCTCTAGAGCTCCACATGGCACGTTAGGAAGCTGAGGAGCAAGTCCTGCATTGCGCGATCACCTCGGTTTACTTTTAATAACCTCATAATGTAGTTAACACATTAGTAAATCTATCCATTCTTCAACACATTGATGTGCCATATAGCATGGATTGATTTCTGTTTCCATGACGAGTTGCTAGCATCAGAGGCCCGGATACCGCAATGCAGTAACTAACTGGGAGACATTATATCTGCCAGCAGCTGTTATTGACTTTTATCTGTATAACGACCCCCATGTACATAGACATAGGTAATATGTATTTAGTTATTGAACATGCTCTGGACTGTGCACCTTCCTCTGTTGGATGCTATGATGTTCTTTGTGTTAGAAGCCATCAGATCTATAATACAGGATTGGCATTATGCACTATGTAGCAGGCATAGCTTGAAGCCATACTCTGTGGGCGGATTTAAAGCTGCTTGTAATTACTGTCTCCAGTTCTCGGTATGTGCGCATCTTCTGTAGGGCAGAATACGGCATAGCTCTTCACTTTTGTTTCCACCTGAACTGCTGCAGGGCACAGACGAGGCATTGATCAGCGGGCACATTAATGGAGGTACACAGAACTCTGTTGTCTGTGGGAAGTGAAATGTAACCTGATGGTATCTCCGCCCTTCATTAATAGACCTTTTTTAAACTAAGAATAAAGAAATCAAGCCATGTTGGTGTCTCGGTGGGATATAGTGTACATTTCTCCACACATCCCCCTCAAACTCCTGAAAGTTCATTTCATGGCAAGCAGCTATTGGGGCAAAAAAGTTCACCTAATGAAAAGTTAGTTTGACAACTGCTTACTATTTCCATCACTTAGGGCTTCGCTTCAGTATAAGTACTGTCTTTATAAACTGCAGAGCTGGTTGTCATTGAAAACCGTCAACAAGCAGACAGATCCTAAACTGCTTAACCAAGCTCTTATAATGAAGAAGAGCAGTTAGTTTTCCCCTATGAACTGATCATAGAGTCATTGTAAACTGATAATTTCACTGTGACCACTTTCATCCACATCACAGCTGACCCCTGGGGCCTTACCCTGAGGCACGGAGTCCATATTTGGCAAATTTTTGAGAAGTTCATTGATTTTTATTGAATTTTATTTTTTCTTTTCATCTCTATTAACTCAGTATAGGAAGCCTACAGTATACATGTTACACAGGATGTTTGCAGTCTATTCACTTAATTAAAAATTGTAGAAGGCTACTTTCACACATACCAGAATATCCCACAACGCACAGTGAAATACTCCAGCGTGGAAATCTGCACCAAAATCAGCATAAGGCCCAATGCACACGGGCATATTTGCACTGCAGGACCCAGAGCCGGCAATGCAAAATGCTTTTCCATGCCCATGAGCGGAGAACCGCAGTTGATTTCCGCTCATGGGGGGGAAATCGAAAGCATGTCCTATTCTAGTGCGGGCCTTACACGGACAGCTTCCATTGCAGTCAATGGAAGCCGTCCATCCTGTGGCGATTCCGAAATGTCTGTGTTGAAATCGTCACATCCATCACACAGAGAAGACATAGAATGGGTACGCAAGAGTCACTGCCGGGCACAGGATCTGATTCCGCTGCGATATCTCACAGTGGGAATCCGACCCGGCCATGTGCATTTGGCCTAAGTAAGCCTTTTGCAAATCTGCATGTTGTTAATATTCATGTATGCGTGAAAGCACCCTAAGTGGGTATATGCATACGTAGTTGTGCTCAGCTTCTTATTACATGGCAAAAGTGCACTCAGTTTGCCAATAATTTCCAATACCATTATACATAGATACATGCAGATTTTTGCTGCACAGTTTACAGATGCACAGCAAGAACAGAAGCACAACTTTTTTTTTTTTTAATACTGCACTCCCTAAGGGTAAGACCGCATAAAAACATGTTGATTTGTGGGGTGAAACTGCACATCAGCGCAGTTGTCAAATGATTATGGCAAAATATGCAACCCTTTTTGTGAGTAGCCCCTTATAAACAAAAATAATACAGATGGAAGCTGCCGTGTCGAGTGGCTGGGAGAAGATATGCAGTATTTTCTGTAGTTGCAAGATTTGAGATGGTTTTTCTTTGTATTCACAGATCCATTGCTGCTTCACCTATTGACTATTATTTCCTTTCTAGATATGAATCGACACCATTACTCCCTCTACATACACAACTGCAAACTGGGATTCCTGTTCCGCCAAGAACCCACAGAAGAGAAGTCCTACAAACCCGCAGAGTTTCACTGGAAGTTGAATCAGGTACGAGGGTGTTATGCTCCTGCACCATTATGCATACAATGATGATCAGTTATGCAAATGCATTCACATGTACATGGATGAGTGGCTGCACACAACATCACAGCAGTGAATGCACAGGGGTGACAAAGGCGGCCGAATGGCGTATTGAAAAATGTGAATGCCTCCACATGTACATGTGTAAAGATGGCAACATGGTGCTCAAGGACACCTTATTTACTGGTCTAGAACATACACTATGTTAACAAACATATTGGGACACCTACTAATTTTGTGCTGTTAGGTGAAGGGGATATGCAAATCTGATGTGTGAGCATTAGGTATAAAGGAGAGTATCACACAGGCATATCCCAGTACAGAAACCACCAGAACGCCACCAGATGTAGAGTTGACAATGTGGTCTGGTGGTGGGATGTCCCCAACCAATCAGTATGGGACATTGCAGCGCTTTTGGACCTTCCAAAGTCCATTGTTTGCAATGTTATTTCTGTCAGGAAGGGTATCGTTTCTCCCTAGGGAGAGCACTTAGAATGTTGTTTGGAAATGGGAAATAATCTGGTGTGTATGGTGCAGCCACATTCGGGGAGACCCTATTAATTGACATAACATGGACAACCAAGCTCTTACGTCCGTGCACTAGAGCAACATGCTCAGCACGAATGCAGGGAGGCGCTCTAGGAAATCGCAACAGCACTCGCAGTATTTGCAAGGACAGATTACACCACTCCAGGCAAAGATAGACAAAAAACTGTCCCTTACTAATCAGGGGAAGTGTAGAACCCCTATCTAAGAGTGGGGTATGCGTCCCAAGAAGTATGGCCCCACAGTTTTCACCTCAGACCTAGCTATCCTTGATTAGGTACCTGGGGAAGATGCACAAAACACGTCAGTGTTCACACCTACACACAGAACAGAAGTGTTCATACACCACGTCAGGCTACCTGCACAGACACATAGAACACATCGTTGTTCACGCCAACACACCAGGTAATGCATACCACCCAGAATAGGAACCCTACTCAGAACTCTCATGCATACAGATAGTAAACAATAGCTAGTCCCAAGTGTCCTCACACCAGGGGCACAGAGTCAGACAACGAACTGACATAAAGGGAAAAGTGTCAGGCATCACCTACCTGACAACACACAGGACACCGGATGTCTGGAGGCCACACCTGCAAGGGAGAAGGGGCCCACATAAAATGCAGACAGGGAATGCAGGTGTCCAGACCATCCTCAGGGAAGGTGGGAGAAACATTTCAGACCAACATGCAAGAACACCAAGTTCGGTGTGGGGATTAAATAGGACGAATAAATGACCAACATCTTCTAGCCATGTGCAGCAGACCAGTGGGGATTGGCTGGTTGGAGAACTCCCACACCCAGCCAGCTAAATTATCCCAACTGTGAAGCTGTACTGCTGGAAACCCATATAGAACAGCAGAACCCAGCAGCACAACTTGACAGAAGCCTTGTACGAGCTGCGGAGGCATCATGTACATCGTCTACTGTAACAGTTGCTTGGGAGGTCTCACAGGCCATTGGAACATCCATTAGCACCAGGACGATTTGTAGGCAACTTCATGTGAAGGGTTACCATGGACGTGCGGCTGCACACAACATCACAACAGTGAATGCACAGAGGTGCCAAAGGTGTGGTATTGAAAAATGTGAATAAAATCAAATTTCATCATCTTTGTTTCCTAATACTTGTGTCAGCATGGTGTATGTTTATAGTGGCCAGAATGCATGAGGCAAACCTTCCTCTCCTGCAGCTCTAACACTATTTTAGGGATTTCTTTATAAGTATGTCCAGCACATATTCTCCGCTAAGACATTTTGTTCTATAAATTTGTCATGCTCTGAAATTAAAGACAGAAGGGCCAAAAAACGCGTCTCATTACAGAAAGTAATTCTTGTGTTATCATTGTGCTTCTTCTGCTCAGTAGTAGCTGCTTTTGGACCATATTGCAGTGGGTGGTGTGGGATGATTGTTACTGTGCAGCAAACATGATTTCAAGTAAACACTTCTAGACAAGTCTTCGTGTCACATTGCAGAGCGCGGCTCCAAGTGGAAATACCAGGAATTTAATTTCGGTTCAAGAGGCTCTTTGTCAATATTTGGAGATGCTTCGGTCCGCTGCAGAGCTGCTCAATCACAGTGTGACACGTTGTATGTGTAAAGGAAACTAATTGTCTTCCTTGTAGTAGTATCTTTTTGGCTGCGTTCCCATGGGCTAAATTTGATGTGAATTTTCTGTGCAAAGTTTCTCCACTGAAAATCCCGAGCATTTACAGCAGCAAATTGGATGAGATTTTCAATGAGCTTCACCTGTCCAAACAATGCAGCCGAAAACCACCTCTATGCACTTAAATGTATGTGCAGATTTAGTGCAGAAAAACACTAGGCTGGGGTCACACGGGGCGTAATCCCGCCGGAAATCTCGTGGTTTGGCCGCAGCAAAAACCGCAAGATTTCCGCTGGGAGAAGTGCCGCGGAAAAACCCGCGGCGGCTTTGAAGCGGCCCGGCCGCTCGCTCTTTCACTGCGGCCGGCGCTCCCATAGAGGAGAGCGTCGCCGCAGCGGAATGAAAAAATAAATAGACATGCTGCATTCGGCAAAGCGGCCGGATTAACCACAGCGGATTGTCCGTCCCGTGTGGACGAGATTTCGGAGAAATCTCGTCCACATGGCTGGCTAATCCCGAGATTAGCGGCCGCAGGCGGAATTCCCGCGGCAAATCTGTCCTGTGTGAACCCAGCCGTAATCCTTCGATAAATTGATCGGCGGTGCTAAATTTGTATGCAGGTATCAAAAGACTTGTAAAGATAACAATTTATATGTGGGTAATTGCATTCACTTAACATCAAGGTTAACTTCTTGAGGTCAGGGCCAATTTTGGCTTTTATGGGGTATTCCCATCATGTGAATCCTAGTTCAATGTGCTTGAAATTGCACAGCAATGCATTCACCCATCAGATGCTCCGTTCTCCAGATATTGCAGCTATTGATTCCTCTGCCCTCTAGTTGTTTACTGCTCGTTCTAGGAAAACTGACGAATACTTCTATGGAAACAAATGGCAGAGGCATTCAGATTGCACAGCAGCTTTCTGCCCAACCACCAGCTACTGTTGTGCTCTGCTATTTCTTTCCATAGGAGAGGTTTGTTTCCCTGGCAACGAGTAGCAAACAACAAGAAGGCAGTGGAATAGATCGCTGCATAAACTGGAGAATGGAGCATTTTGGAAATAAACACCTTATGAGTGAATGCATTGTTTTGCGATTTCAAACACTTTGAAATAGGATTTCCGAGATGAGAATACCCCCCTTGTAAAGACATGAATTTTGCCAGGTCACACCTCCACACCAGAACATTTACTTATTTTTTGACAGTTTTCTTGGCCATCACCACTGCCCGGGAATTGGGTTGCTGAGAGGAGGAGTACCGTGGCAGTGGAGACAGCAGGCAGCTGTAAAAAAAAAAAATATATAAAAATCTCTAATGTTTTCGGACAGCCCCCTGCTGAACGAGCCAGCGATACTCGCTCCTGTGCAGCAGCGTGGGAGCGAGTATACACAGGGATAAGTGTCAGGTATCATTCGTCCCGTGTAAATGGGTCTTTACTCACGGACCTCTATCTTATCATGGACTTCAGAATGTGACAATAATAGTTGTCCACCAAAGAGATCCGTCTGTGGACACATCTGTTCCTGGCTTGTGGACCTTTATTATTACAAGTCATGAGGGAAGTTATTGTTTCAGTTTATTTGGAAACCACTTCCATGCTACAATATATCTGGGAAGCTCTTGAAAAAGGTATGCTTTGTCAGAAGGTCAATTTGTTTGTATTTCCCCTCTAAAAGGTTTCCTACAATGTTGCTATTGGTTTGCCGTCTCATCTTATGTAGACTTCTTTATTTGTAAGATTTTCCTGTCCCCAGTTTCCCCATAGTAAATAAAATGATGATTAGGTGAATCTAACCAGACGGTTCTGATATTAGCATTACTGAAGCTCGTAGATGCTCACAGTTACACTATCCACCTCCAGGGAGCTGCAGCAAGAAGCCAATGTGACCTTGTCTTCTTCCGCACTATAGCTCCTACCGCTCTAGACTTCTTGTCTTCAGTGTAACCAAAGAACAGGCCTCTCTGCCCTTCTGATGCCAGCAGTATCCATCCCCGTGGAACATACACAGCACTTTGACTTTCTGTACACTGAAGACCTCTTAATACCTGTCTGTCTTCCCTGCTTTGAGGATCAACATGCTGCTTTTTTTTCAGTCTTTTGGTCCTTTTCAGCATTAACATAATCGTGCAGTCTGCTTATATTGTGGTAAACATGTGCAGTATCCAACCAAAAGTAATTGAACACCTGGGCAAGAATCAAAAATAGTATTAATTTCCATGTTAATACTTAGTGGGGCTCCTTTGGCCCTAATGACATCAGATACTCTCTGTGGCAGACCTTCTACTAACGTCTGATAAACTTCAGCTGGTTTGTCCCTCCATTCATCCTACAAACATCTGGCAAGTTCTCTGAAAAAAAATGCTGTTCGTATTTCCTGACCTGACGTTCCAATTTGTCCCAAAGATGTTCAGTAGGTTCAGGTCAAGACACTGTGCAGCCAGTCCAATCGTGGAACATCAGTATGCTTAAACCAGCATAAAACCGCGTTGGATGTGTGACGAGGCACGTTGTCTTGTTGGAAGTATGGCCGACCATTCCCAGAGTATTACCACATTGTCAGCGGCACATTATTGTCTAGAATGTCCGGGTACATCTCCATGGTTCTTGCCACTACAACCAACGGACCGAAACCATGCCACGTAAAACATCCCCAGACCATAATGGAATTTTGTCATACGTGACTGTTGGCACAACACACTCCGGCAGAAAGCGTTCCCCATCATCCTCCACACCCATCTGATGTGAATATGCAGTAGCGTAATTCGTCACTCCGTGAAATGTGCCAGACATTTGCAGGATGAATGGGGGGGAAATACCAGCTGAAGTGTATCAGACATTAGTAGAAAGTATGCCATAGAGAATATCTGACGTTCTTAGGCCTAAATGAGCCCCACTAAGTGTTAACATATGGAAATGAATACTACTTTTGATTTTTGCCCAGGTGTCCAGTTACTTTTGGTAGGATGGTGTATTTTTAAATAGCGCCATGTATGAATGTAGAGAACAGTAAGAATAACGGTAAACACGAAATGTTTGGTTTACTTTGCCTCTTCCTTACCTGCAAAAGTAACAGCTGAAATGTCGCAGCTTCTTACAATCATTTTATACACGGTCACGTTTGTGCGACGTTGCGTTTCATGTCCCTTTTTTTTTGTTTTGCACCCATTTGGAAAGGGCTTAAGAAATGAATAAACGTCTCATGTTTTCTTGCATTCACAGGCCTGCGACAAGGAATGGCATCACTATGTCCTTACCGTTGAGTTCCCCACCGTTTCTCTCTATGTCGATGGTGTTTCATATGACCCCTTCACGGTGACCGAAGATTACCCGCTGCATCCTACAAAGCTGGAAACGCAGCTGGTGGTTGGCGCTTGCTGGCAAGGTAATGGTCCAGTTGCATGGGGTTTTTTTGCCTAAAATGTTAATTACAATCCTTGAATTGAGCAGAGATCTTGGAAGAAGACATTTTGTCTGACTTGTAGAATTCCTAGCGATAAGTGACATCGCTCTTACTAAAAAGTTATTTAGCGTTAATTCTCAGTACAATTATCTAGAACTCCATATGATGCATCTAATCGCTGTGTAGATTTTATGAATTGGTGGACGTGTTTGATCGGTTTACATTCTCACCCTTCCTAGCTTCTTCATTGGCACGGTGAGCTCTTTACTACTACCTACTAGTCCATTGTGCTCGGTGGGGTTCTTGTGCATATTAGGGCTGTTATATAAGTATTGCAGAAGTATATGAGGTTGACAGCTGGATGTTGAAAGAAATATCAGAAGTTGGAAAAGAGAAGTACCTGATGGCTTATAGAGCAGCTGTGGGGAATGCAACTGCAGACTGTCCTATATGTAGAGGTAGGAAACCCTTGCGGCACTCACCGTTACCATAAAAGCAAGCCGCTTCTTTTGTCCATATAAAATGTATTCGGACAGACACAGAGGAGTGCAAACAGTTGATGCTTCATTCTTCTATAGTTTGAAGAAGCATTAACCCATGCAAAACGGCTATCAACTGTTTGCACTCATCCGTCTCTATCATAATACTTTTTATATGGAATAAAGAAATTGCATGCTTTTATCGTACCGGGAATTCCCGCACGTGTTTTTATGGATCTGAGCACCACCGAAGGTACAGACTTCGGACTCTAAAGAAGAGGCTGCAACCAAAGCAGTGCCGGCATAAATCTTTATCTTCGACCAACTACAGATTGCTCTACAGCCAAGTAGTCTGCGACCTGTAAATGACCAGCTGTTGTGAAACTGGACCTCCCAGCACGCCCTGACAAATGCAGGCTCGGGGCATGCTGGGCGTTGTAGTTTCACAACAGCTGGCGAGTCACTTCTGTGGACTAATCTAAATAGCATCCTTTAGAGCTCTAGGGGCAGCCGTGGAGAATTTCAGTTCTCATAGCATCCCTTAACTGGCCTCAGATTACAACTACTGCTGCAGTGGCAAGAGTCTTCTGAAAGAATCTACTATTAGGAATTTCTAATATATTTGTATCAAAAAGTATGATCTACTTTGACCTTTAGAAACATGGTTATCATTAAATTTTAGTTATGTGAGATTTCTAAGCTATGAAGTGTTCTGATGGACCTTGCACTTTAATTACCCACGATTTTTAAGCTTTTTACTTGCAAGAATACCTT
The DNA here is from genome assembly GCF_035609145.1 of Eleutherodactylus coqui. NCBI lineage: Eukaryota > Metazoa > Chordata > Amphibia > Anura > Eleutherodactylidae > Eleutherodactylus > Eleutherodactylus coqui. The sequence continues at coordinate 36,458,809 of NC_089842.1, forward strand.
AATTGTTTGGATCCAGAGGCTGCAAACCTTTCCTAAGGGTCCTCTCTCATGGGACGACTGTCTGACACTGGAGCTCCTGACCGTCATCATCGTGATTGTCCTTGCAGTGCATTCACGCAGCAGCGATAATCTTTCACTGAATGTAAGTGGAGCGCGCCAGAGATCGCTTCCAGCCGTCTGCCCACCTCCATTCACAGCAAACAGGCAATTGGTCATAGATGAATGACTGTTTACACAGGCCGATCGTAATCTAATTTTTATGCCTGTGCAAACAGAACAACAGGGGACAAATTATCATTCAGTCGCTGGGCGTGTTTACACTGAACGATTATCATTCAGTTTCACACGACTCGGCGATCAACTGAAGGTATTCATTCTGTGTAAAGGGGCCATTAGTTCTGCTCACTTTGTTGCATGGATTACGTAAAAATTAGAGATGAGCGAACGTGTTCTTAACGAACACTTACGCACCCGAACACCGGCTTTTCCGAGGACTTCCGTGTTCGCGCGTAAGTATTCGGGGGGCGCCGGGGGGCGGGGAGAGGCGCGGCGGCGCGGGCGGCAGCAGCGGGGAACAGGGGGGAGCCCTCTCTCTCTCCCTCTCCCCCCCACTCCCCGCCGCAACCCCCCGCGCTGCCACGGCGACCCCCGAACTTTTTTCGCCCGAACACGGAATTCCTCGCGAAGTTCGGTGTCCGGGCGAAAAGGGGCGGAGCCGAACACGTTCGCTCATCTCTAGTAAAAATAAATCTTGTTATTTGTATAGCCCCAACTTATTCTGCAGCGCTTTTAGGTAATTTTATTTATTACCCCCCACCAAGCTGGGTACTCATTTTACCGACCTCGGAAGGATGGAAGGCTGAGTCAACCTAAAGCCGGTTACCTGAACCAAGCGGGGATTGAATTTGCAACCTTCAGGTTGTGAGCGAGAGCTTAGCACCGCATTTCTGCTGCCTTAGCACTCTGCGCCACACGAGGTGTTTCTAAGCTATTTTTTACCAACCCACGCAGCTATGTATGCACAGAATTGGGTTAGGTCAGGTTTACAACCTCTGGATACTTTCATTGAATGAAACCATTCTTGATTACATGCAAAGTGAAATTTTTGAGGAGTTGAAATGCAAAAATATATTCTACATTTTCTGACTTTTTCATTAAAACCTGCTTAAGCTCTTAATTTACTTTTAAAAGCAGGGGATATTAAATGGATTTTTGGAGAGCCCAAGAAGTCATTTAAACCCAAGGATCTTTTTAAAATAACAAGATGAGCATAACTCTCACCTGTTCATTCCGCACCCAGTCCAGCTTCGGTGGTCCCTGGTGATCTTTGTCTTCCGGTACTTCAGCGGTAATGACACCAACTCTCCATATGACCGCTGAGGCCAGTGATTGGCTGCAGTTGTCACATGGTGAGTCTTGCACATCATCACTGAACGCTGGAATCAGAAGATCAGCATGGATCACCCGGATACAGCGGTGTTGGAACAGAATGAATGGGGGGAGGTATAATATGAGAAATAAGTCATGCTTTTATTGAGGACATGTAATACGACAATAATATGAATTTCTTCATGGCGTCATTACCATGAGCATGCACATTAGGCCGTGCTGTGTCTGTTAAGGCTTCTGTGTGTGTATATCGCTGGAATGTGTTGCAGAGGTCGCCAAGTCATAAGGGTTTATAACCTACACCTGGCGCGGCTTCCTGTGCCGGCGCTGGAGTAGACTCGGGCGACTGCCAGAACTTCCTTCTTCGAGTCGCGTCCGCTCTTTTATCAGTGCATCTGTTGTCATAACATGTTTTGTCAATGTTACAAATGTCCCTAAAACCTGTGGTCACTTCCCTTGTTTGTCCCTTCTTACTTTTCTGCAGAATATTCAGGAACTGGAAATGTCACTGAGCCAATGACAGAGAGCGATGCAGGTGGCTGCAGTTCATCCCCGTTCTCTTCCACCACAGACATTTCATGTCATTCACCCCCCGCATGAAAAGCAAAATTCATTTCTCAGTTTCTCTCTTTTATTTTCTTCCTCGGGGCTTGCTTCTGTCCCCATTCTCTTTTCAGTTTAGCCTTGAGGCCTCCCCTCCCTTCATGTAAACTCAGGAGTAACGCTAACATGGTCCATTCTATAACTCCAAGCACCACCATGTAACACCGGCAGGAGAAATGCAAGGAACGCACAACATTGCAGCAGGACGTACAGAGACCTAAATTGGGCTACAGATCAGATATGTTCTGTTCTGTCAATGCAAGGTTTGACCGTAGTACAAAAAGGCAAGGCAACCAGTGGCAGCTGTAAGTAGGCCTAGGTCTTGTGGTTCCACAGTAGTTACAGACCGATGTATGTAAGACATGCCCAGCAGTCTGAAATTGTGACCGTCATTTGTAGTGCAGTGCAAGTTTTTGCTAAATGTATCCAAAGAAAATTATTCAACAATGCCGCACGGTGCAGGAAGTATTAAGGCTCTGTTCACATTTGCTTTAGGGCTTTTGCGTCATGCTACCGTCATAAATGCTAGAAACAACTCTTCCCGGTAAAATTACGTAAACCGGACATAGCTTATTCTAATCATTGGTTACGTCAGGCGCCGCTGGTTTCAGTCATTTGACAAATCTAGCGTGTCGAGCAGGAACCCCTGGGGAGACTCCAAAAGCACTTGCAAACTGAATAATGGCAACCCAACACTGCTGTGCCTTGTCACAATTCTACACCGCATGTCCCTGTAGAGATACCACAGCGGAAACCAGCATCAGGCCCAGAGACCTAAATCCTCTTTAGTCTAACAGGTGTCAAATAGACTCTATGGAGAAATTTGTATTAAATAAGTATATCCCCGGTACTGACTACAGAAGCCAGGAAGTAACTTTCATCATCCTACAGGGAGGTCCGTCCCCCATGTATTGAGGGCTTTATCAAAGGGCTTGGACACTCCAGAGTGCAGCAGATTATAGATGGGGTTTAAGGGTTCTAAGGAGCTCCCCCAACCTGGTGGGTTCTGGTGGATCTGGGGGAGAACCAAGTTGTACACTGACAGCATATCGTAGCTACAGATATTGTAAAAAGGCTTCATTAAGTATACAGAAAGAAGATTGTAGGGATGCAAATGTGGGAAAGAAACATTGAGTTTATTTTTTTTTTTGGGGGGGGGGATTAAAGTTGCCTCAAATATCTCAAAACTGAATCCAACCAGGTTTTGTCCCCTAGAAGTGCAGTCAAGTTGGGTAGGAGAAAAATTGGAAATTTTATGCAAAAATGTGAACATAGCCGAAGCCTATTTGGATACAAGCCTTACCGGAGAACAGCAGCAATAAAGCATCATGAGCCTCTCTTGCTCTATGGCAGGATCAGCTTGTAGAGCCCTAGACCTCCTCTCGCTACAGTTTAAAGGGGTTCTCACACAAACGGAATCCAATTGTGGAATCCGAGATCAGCGTCCGTGGCAAATCGCGGGCATTGAAAGTCATGAACTTTCGTTGTTTTCCTTCACATTCGCAGATACAAATTGCGTATTCTGTGAGAAGAAGAAAAATCGCAGCTTACTGTATTTTGCCATGGACTCCGCATGGATGGCCTCCAGGAAGTCATTGGAAGCCGTCCAACCCGCTGCGCGTACATACACAATTAACTTTGCATATGGACTGCAGGTATCCGCATCATCACTAAGTACTAAGTGACAGCACGGGAAATACAAACAAAGAAGAAAAAAATTGTACTGTGCATGACCGACAGCGAGCCGCCTGGGTTATACTCAATAGGGTCCAAGAAGGTACGCAGGGTCTCCTACCATGCTCACAGCTGGAATCCACTGCAGGTCTCCCGCATGTGGATTCCAGCCCACCCGTATGAGCCCGGTCTAACAAAATAACAGGCTATTCCACCCTCCTGGAGTCTTTCCTACTTTGCACCATATGGAGAGTAGCTGTTGACTCCCTCCGTTTAAGCGCCATAGCTTGTCCAAGTGCCATGCTTTTTTTTTTTTTTTACCTACACTTCCACCCGCCACCTCCAGGGCTCATCTGCATGTCCTCCCCCTCTCGTGGTTCCTGGATGAAGCCAGGTTTTCACCACGACTGGATAACACTAACCTGCATGCAACGCTGTAACATCTTTCGAAGGCGAATGACAAACCCATGTGTGAGAATAACGGAGTTACTGACTGCTTTCTGCTTCTTTATGTCAAGGTGGGGAGCAGCACATGGCACAGTTCTTCCATGGAAACCTCGCAGGGTTAATGATTCGTTCTGGAAAGCTAGAAAGCAAGAAGGTGATTGATTGCCTGTATACCTGCAAAGAGGGCCTGGAATTCCCACCTGCTGAGGGAGTTGGTAAAGGCATTAAGGTGAGTTCATTAAGGAGACTTCTAAAAGTGAAAAGAGGGCAAACAGCTACAGTATTAATGGTAGGAGACCAATTACTCTTCTTTATGGAGTGGCTTTCATATTCTGCACAATTGTTGTTTGCTTTTTTCAGAAATCTTCCTTACTGCCTCCTAATTAAGCACAAATATTTAGACCAGATGTATACATTATTGCTCTATTCTAGAAAATCCTGCCAGTGGCAACAGCTAAGCATTCTACTTGTGCTATAATTCATGGAGATGTTTACAGCGCAGTAATAGATGCACAAGATTTTAAGAGCATGACCTTCTTTAGAATGCCATTTTACAGTTATTACATAGATAATATCTATATAAAATGTAAAAAACTTTATAAATTACTTATCCTGTACTGGTCTTAATTTACATTATGTGTTATACTCCAGAGCTGCACTCATTGTTCTGTTGGTTGAGTCACTGTGTGTATACATTACTGGTCCCGAGTTACATTCTGTATTTTACTCCAGAGCTGTACTCGCTATTCTGCTGGTGGAGTCACTGTGTACATACATTACTTATCCTGTACTGATCCTGAGTTACATCCTGTATTATACTCCAGAGCTGCACTCACTATTCTGCTGGTGGAGTCACTGTGTACAGACATTACTTATCCTGTACTGATCCTGAGTTACATCCTGTATTATACTCCAGAGCTGCACTCACTATTCTGCTGGTGGAGTCACTGTGTACAGACATTACTTATCCTGTACTGATCCTGAGTTACATCCTGTATTATACTCCAGAGCTGCACTCACTATTCTGCTGGTGGAGTCACTGTGTACAGACATTACTTATCCTGTACTGATCCTGAGTTACATCCTGTATTATACTCCAGAGCTGCACTCACTATTCTGCTGGTGGAGTCACTGTATACATACATTACTTATCCTGTACTGATCCTAAGTTACATCCTGTATTATACTCCAGAGCTGCACTCACTGTTCTGTTGGTTATTATTGGAAACTATCAGGAACCTTGAGTACCCTGAAGTACTTAGCGGAGTTCCTATAATGCACTGGGAGGTGTTACTTTTATTAGTTCTGAAAGTAATTATGCGCTTAAAGCGACGCTCTATAAGACACTACATGCTGCTCTAATTGGCCAGTGCTGCCTATATCAGGAATCCATCTCATCATCCTGATCATCTTCATTTCATTTTGCAGATTGACCTAAGTCCCAGCCAGTCCACTTTGACTCTGGAAGGGGATGAAATTGACCGCTTTGACCAAGCGATGCAGCATATCTCCTACCTGAATTCCCGACAGTTCCCCACCCCTGGCATCAGACGTCTTAAGATCACCACTACAGTGAAGTAAGTGATACAGCAGCCCCTTTGGGGGTACACATGGCACAAAAAGAACATGGGGGGTTTATTGCTGCCACTGTGGATGTGAATTGCAATCTTTTATTCCATGTGATTTTCTAGTACTGTTCTTCATTAGGATATGAGATAAGGGAAATGATACGGACGGCAGGATTAAGTGTAATCTGCTATTGTATTAGTGGGGAGATGATTATTATTAGAGAGCGATAGGAGCCCCGGGGAAGTGTCGGATTCATGCAGCGTATTAGCATTGTTTCAGCAGACTTGGTAGCAGGTAATTTTAGCAGAGGGGACGTCCATACTCACATTATAGATATTAGTACATAGATTAACGGTCACTTGCTCTCATCATTGCTGCTTTTACTCTAGATGCTTCAACGAGGAGACTTGCATCAGTGTCCCGGATGTCGATGGCTACGTCATGGTGCTTCAGCCGGAGGAGCCTAAAATCAGTGTCAGCGGCATCGACCATTTTGCCCGTTCTGCATCTGAGTTTGAGGGCACAGAAGGGGTGACACTGTTCCCTGAGCTACGTATCATCAGTACCATCACACGTGAGGTGGAGGCTGAGGGGGAAGGAGACGAGGACCCTACAGGTTTGTGACCCAAGGTCCCAGTGACTATTAATACACAGGTTGAATGTGTAACAGCTGACATGCGGTGTGTAAATATTACTGGCCACTCACGGCCTGATATCTGGTCATGTGTGACTATCTGGAATTTAATTGGGCTTTGTTGGGGACTGGTATCAAGTTCTTGGGAAATAATAGAAAAGAGATGGAGTTCCTGATGGCTAAACAATGGGTCCTGTGTACCCATTTAATACCCATTAGTGCTTAAACTACTCAGGGATCATCATTACTAGAGTTGCACTAACTGAACCAGTGAAACCCTGTTTTGGGTCGAAATTTGCTAAAAATGCAGTTCCTGGTGAACCAAAAAAGAGCTTTTTAGTGAAATCTTACCAGAAATGAGGTCCTACTGGTTTGATTCACTCAACACTAGTCCTGAACACTGATGTATAACACAGTCTAAGGGTGCGGTCACACGAGCGTAGTCGTATTTACGTTCGCACGTGCGCAGCGTTTAATCGCCGGAAAGAACGTTTTTCGGCAATCATGACCAGAGCTAGAAAGCGTATTACTTTGCAAACTATCTTTTTGGCCATCGAATATGCGTTGGCGCGTATTTCGGTCGCGTATGTTCCGTCTTTTTTTCGGGTTGCCGTTTTTACGCGCCGTATAATCGCCCGTGCGAACGAATACATTGGAAACCAACGCCTCAGATGGTCACGTTTATACGATTGGGCGCAAAAACGCGCTGTTTATGTGCTCGTGTGAACGCACCCTAAGAGTCATAAAAGCCCTTTATAACTGAACATTAGGCGGGGCTTGTATGACTCTTAGACAGTGTTATTCACCAGTTTTAGGGGTTTTGGTGAATGTCTGGTGTGCTTCGAACTAATGTGGACCAAAATCGAAGTTATTGTTCATTGAATCACCCAAACTGACCTTTTCAAAAGTTCTTTCCTCACTAATGATTACCCTTTTAAATGGGCTTCCTGTGACTGTGCACCCTCCTGCCATGTTCAGGTGTTGGCTTTTTTTCAGCGTGGCATTGACTATATGAGACTCATCACAGCTAAGGCGCTTTATATGCTGTGTTAATGGCTTTTGTTAAATGTATGTGCTGGGAGAAGCTCCTGACATATACATTTAGTCCTTGTGACCGATGTGACTATAATGCCACCCTATTAAAAAAAGTGTACATTAAATAGATGCTACTTTTAGGCCTCCTTTTAAAAACGGACATGTCCAGAAACGTTTATGACTTATCTGTTAAATGGATGCATGTGACGAATGTCATACAGTGGCTTCTGTCATCCATCGACTTTTAATAGATACATTTTTCTACATGAAGTGCCTGGATGGAATAGCACAGCCTTCTGTACTATTGCATCTAGATACTCACCAGACAGAGGCCAAAAAGACCTGTGCGATGAATGGATACCTATGGATTTAACAAATGCTTCAGTAGCCTTTCTGGCACATACATCAGGGTGATCTGAAAGTAGACTAAGAATGACTTGGGAACTATGATTTTCTCTCTAATAGTCCAAGAATCCCTGGTGTCGGAGGAAATCATGCACAACTTGGACACTTGTGAGATCAGTGTGGTGGGAGAAGCCCTGAATCCTGACCAAGAGAGCCTCCAGCTGGATCTGACTCACCTGCAACAGAAGGGGATGGAGATGAGCTCCTCCATGCAAGGCATTGTTATCACAGGTCAGTCCGTCCTCTTCAAATGCTGTGTGTTATGTAAATGTTTGTCCCCTCTGCACTGCCATTCGTTATCTAGGATGTTAAAGGGGTTGTCTCGCGGCAGCAAGTGGGGTTATACACTTCTGTATGGCCATATTAATGCACTTTGTAATGTACATTGTGCATTAATTATGAGCCATACAGAAGTTATTTACTTACCTGCTCCGTTGCTGGCGTCCCCGTCTCCATGGTGCCGTCTAATTTCAGCGTCTAATCGCCCGATTAGACGCACTTGCGCAGTCCGGTCTTCTCCCTGGTGAATGGGGCCGCTCGTGCCGGAGAGCTGGTCCTCGTAGCTCCGCCCCGTCACGTGTGCTGATTCCAGCCAATCAGGAGGCTGGAATCGGCAATGGACCGCACAGAGCCCACGGTGCACCATGGGAGAAGACCCGCGGTGCATCGTGGGTGAAGATCCCGGCGGCCATCTTGCTAAGGTAAGGAAGAAGTCGCCGCAGCGCGGGGATTCGGGTAAGTACTAAACGTTTTTGTTTTTTTTTAACACATGCATTGGGTTTGTCTCGCGCCGAACGGGGGGCCTATTGAAAAAAAAAAACAACCCGTTTCGGCGCGGGACAACCCCTTTAAGGTGCATTGTATGATTTTAACAAAAGCAAACATACTTTTGAGTGACATGTAACAATGAACGATTGTTTTATCCAGCTGATGATTGTCTGTCATCGTCTGGAGTGAAGTTGGCTGCATTTGAAACATTCACCTGATAGTCTGACAAAAGATCCTTCGTCCCATAAGAGATTTTTTTCGTCCACAAACTATCTTTCTTCGAAAGATCGTTCATCTGTGGCGCGGTGTCATTGAACATAGTTTAAACAACCGTAGAGGCCAATAAGTATAAGAATGTGTATGGCTGCATCTGCAAAATGATGGTTCACCAGGCACTTATTCACTGAAGTTACTCAACCTTCAACCTACTTTTATCCAATGTAAGCTGTCTGTACACAATAGATAGAAGTAGATTACCATGGAACGAACGATCACCTGGTGAATGTTCATGGCGCAGCCATACACATTGTACTCCATATTCGCCATTACAGTAGTTCAAAATGGCCGTACCCGTTCAGTCACACCGGGAGACAGATGAACGCTTTCTGGGAACGTTATTTCAATGACATCTTCTCTTCTTTCTTTATTTGTATAGCGCCAACTTATTCCGCAGCGCTTTTGAGGTGCATGGGGAACACAAATAATGTGACATTTACAGAAATTGCAGGAGTTACATGTGGTATTCAATTATTTGGAAACAAAGGGAATGGGGTGATGGAGAAGTCACAGGGACAGGAGGGGGAACACAGCAATGCGACGATAACATGTGATATACAGTTTTTAGGACATAAATGGGGTGGGGGAAGTATGGGGCAGGAAGTGTACATAATAGGCAAAAGTGGAAAGCCGTAGGGAGGGGCAGGGCGCATAATAGGCAAAAGTGGATTTGAACAACAGATCTTTCATCCGACTATTGGACGATAATGTCAAACGTGGCTGACGTCTTTCCAGACGATTACTATCTAAAACGGTCATTCTTTGGTAAATTTTACCAGATGAATAGTCGTTTTGGTTATAATTCTTTGTCCTGTTACTTTATCTTGAGAAGATGCAAGAGCAGTTTTTCAGCTGTGTTCCCAGAATTAGTCACGCCTGGGAAACCTGCCATGTTATGTAATGATGTCGGTCTCTATTCCACGGATCCCTGCCAGGGAGCTAAAACATTTGAAGGCTGATGTCTCACAGGAAATCAGTGCACTGCAGAACCCAGGAAGAAAAGAAATGTCATGTGTTGCAGGTGTGGATACGATGGCGAATTACGAGGAGGTGTTGCATCTGATTCGATATAGGAACTGGAATACCGTCTCGCTGTTCGACAGGAAATTTAAAGTGGTCTGTTCTGAGCTCAACGGTCGCTACAACAGCAATGAATTCCAGGTGGAGGTGAGGGAAAGAAGTAATGACTAAACCGGTAATATCTGATTGCGGTGATGATGTTAAACCTCTTTTATCATGCTGTTTTGCTGCTGCAGGTGAATGTGATCCACACTGCCAGCCCCCCAGAGGCTCCAAATCACATTATATCTGAGGCTCTGTTTGTCCCGTCCCGGCATCAGTCTCCTGACCTCCTGGGACACAACCCTGCCAGCACACACTCCGCATCTGGTACGTCTATATTTTGCATAGGAACACAGAACCGCATCCTTCTTAATATACTGCATATCTGACCGTGACATCTGCAAACCATTTGATGACTCTGCAGCCTTCTGTACTCAAAAATTCTGCGGCATCATAGTGTTACAGCACCTTCGTCTGTTTAGTCATTTATTATGCATACTGGTGTAATGATAGCCCCCTCTACTGCTCAGTTATGTATAGTGATGTAATGATAGTGCCCTCTACTGCGCAGTCATGTTTAGTGTATTGATAGTGCCTTCTACTGCTCAGTCTTGCATGGCAGTTTACTCATGGTTCCCTCTACTGTGCAGTCATGTTTAGTGTACTGATAGTGCCCTCTACTGCTCATTTATGTTCAGTGTACTGATAGGGCTCTCTACTGCTCAGTCATGTTTAGTGTACTGATAGTGTCCTTTACTGCTCAGTCATGTTTAGTGTACCGATAGTGCCCTCTACTGCTCAGTCATGTTTAGTGTACCGATAGTGCCCTCTGCTGCTCAGTCATGTTTAGTGTACTGATAGTGCCATCTTCTGCTCAGTCATGTATACTGTACTGATAGTACCCTCTACAGTGCAGTCATGCATAGTGTACTATAAGCACCCTATACTGCTCAGTCATGTTTATTGTACCAATAGTGCCCTCTACTCCTCAGTCATTTATAGTGTGATAATGCCTTCTACTGCTTATTGATGCATAGTGTACTGATAGCGCCCTCTACTGCTCAGTCATCTATAGTGTACTGATAGCGCCCTCTACTGCTCAGTCACGCATAGTGGTGTACTTATATTCCCCTTTTCTGCTCAGTCTTGTATGTTACATAGTGACGTAATGATAGCGTCCTCTACTGCTCAGTCATGCATAATGGTGTACTTGTACTCCCCTCAGTCATCTATTGTGTATAGTGATGTAATGATAGCGCATTCAACTACTCAGTGGTGTACCTATACTCCCCTCTACTGCTCAGTCATGTATTGTGTATAGTGATGTAATTACAGCGCCCTCTTCTGCTCAGTCATGTATTGTGTATAGTGATGTAATAACAGCGCCCTCTACTGCTCAGTCATGTATTGTGTATAGTGATGTAATAACAGCGCCCTCTACTGCTCAGTCATGAATGATGACTACTATTATTATTACAAATTATGCATTATGTGATTATGAGAGTCAATATGATCTCTTTCTTCCATAGTCGTTCCCAGTGCTGCCACCATCGTTATAGTAGTCTGCGTCAGTTTCCTGGTCTTCATGATCATCCTGGGAGTGTTTCGCATTCGCGCTGCCCATCAGCGCACCATGCGTGACCAAGAGGGTGGCAAAGAAAATGAAATGGACTGGGATGACTCTGCTCTTACTATCACTGTGAACCCCATGGAGGTAAGTCTTGATGCCACACGCGGCGTGCATCCATCCTATACACTGTACTGAGCGTTATGTTTTTATCTTTCCGGATCTAGACCTACGAAGACCAGCACAGCAGTGAGGAGGAAGAGGAGGAGGATGACGACGAGGACAGTGAAGATGGAGAAGACGACGACATAACCAGCGCTGAATCTGAAAGTAGCGAGGAAGAGGAAGGCGAGCAGGAGGAGGACCAGCAGAATGTCAACCGACAGCAGCAACTGGAGTGGGACGACTCCACTCTCACCTACTGATACCAGTCGTCTTCACCACCCAGTTACCACAACTCACACTCATCACTCCTGCAGGCACACGGTGTAAAAAGTCATTCCAGGCGCTGAAACCAACCAGCACATGCTCATCCAACATGCGGATAGACGGCGCCCCTCTCCTGCCCTGGGGGTCATCTTCAGTGTTTCAGTCCATCCTGCACTTTCCTTCCACACTCCCTCCGTCACTCACCGATAGGAGGGACACTGGCGTTACTGAACTTCATCCTTCATTCCTGATCTCTGTTCTGAAAGATGAAAAACTTCCAGTTGAGTGACGGGGCACAGGGACTCCATGTAGACTGCTGATTTTATTGGTTTTAACTTTTTATTTCCCCCTCCTCCTTACTCCTCGATCCTAAATTACTGCATGTCAATTATTGGCAAAACTCCACCGAAGAAACCTTTTTCCTGTCTGAGGATGCCGGCAACTTTTGCATCTGGGGTGGTGTTGCAAAAAAGTGGCTCCAGCAGACAGTAAAAGGGGGTGAAACCAAGACTAACTTTTTAATATTTTCTTTGTAAATATGTTGGATTCAATGTAATTATGTCCATGTTGCTAGTGTAAAGGGGTTTGGAATTCTGGAATGCAGAGTGGCACCTGTGCCAGTCTTGCGCAACCTCAGTGAGGTGATTTTTTTCTTTTTTTTTCCGTGGCTGGCAGAGGTCTTGCAGCCTGATAATAATGGGCATGGAGACATAACGGTGCAAGTCAGCTTTAATAGCGCTCACTCCAGAGTGCTTTGTCTTTCTGGCTCGATTTTATCTATGACCTTCCAAAATAAGAAGAAGCACAGGGCTGTAAGCAGTCATATAAGTACAACACGGTGCCAGTCTGCCGCTCTCGGGGGCATGTCGACAACTGCCTGTAGCACACACCAGACCGCAGCTGGTCTGCCCCCTTGCTTTAAATACCAGGTTCACTTTTCTGCAGGACAGGCAAGATTATACATATGTGGATCATTGTAACTTCCAATCCCCCTCCAGTGGGGAAGTTTTATTCTGTCATTAGTGAGACCCTCTCACCTACCCAGCGGGCGTTAGCCAGGTGGAAAGCATATTGTTTACACAACTTTCTTGTTTTTTTTGTTTGCCCTCACCTAACTTGGGGGTAAAAAAAATCTGTACTTTTTTTTGTGGGAGACGGAAAAAACTAAAGAAATCCCAATCTTGTGAAACAGGTGAGATGGGTTGTAGGGAATTACTATAATCAGTGAGCCGTGTGGGGCTCTGAGCCTATGTGCAGTCGCTGGGACGGGTTACAGCGGCCTGTTACTCTCTAGTCGTTGAAGAACTCGCATCCTGGGATTTGTAGTTCTTCAACCACCAGGGGACAACTAGAGATAATTATGTATTGAATGTCTTATTTAGATTATCACTGGGTCATGAAAGGTTTGCTTAGGGAGCTATTACATGAGCGCTAGCGTTTCCTGACAATTGCCAGGCTGCATCCGCAAGCTCAGGTACAGCATGGCAATTAGCGCTACTTTACATCATTAATGCTCGTTGAATGGCGTTAATTGCAAGGCTACACCCGTGCTTGCAGGTGACGCACGGCAATTATCGTCAAAAACACGAGCACTAGTGCTCGCGTAATAGTAGCCTTAAAGGGACAGTACACTTAAAATTGTGACGTCTAAAAGGGGCATCCTATAACATTCACATAGGCTGCTGTGTAAAAATGGCCCAGACCAATGCCGGGGGTGTTGGAACCTATAATGCCTTGCAACAAGGTTAAAGGTACTCTTTCATTTCTGCTGGGTCTGTGGAAACTATCGGATGCCGATTTTTGTTACGATCACTTACGTTTTTAGGTTGTGCCTCTCGAAACGATGGATAAAGTGCAAATGGAGGGTTTGAGATAGGGGCAACTCGTTTGCTCCTTATAATTGGATTCGGTAAGGTGTCTTTGAGCCAGGTAAGTGGAAAAAAGTCTCTTATTGGATTGGTGTTCTGTGTAGGTTGACGTTAGGTCCAAGAAACTTATAAATATATATATACATACAGATTTAGAGGACAGTGTACGAATTAAGTGAAGCAGGGAATTGTGGGAAGTTAAGGCATGCCCATTGGCTACATGCAAAAGAGTGGTAAAGCGGCCTCCCTGGCTGGCTGTATGTAGACTGTGGGGTAGGAAGAACAGGTGGGCTACACACTACAGGTGGTCAGTAGGTTCTGGGGTCTCATCCTGCAGGACAGAGGGCTGCAGACCAGCACGCTGGCTTAGGCTTTTTTCTTTTTTTCTCGTTTTGTTTACCATAAATGTAAATTCTTAGATTTTTACGTAAGATATGGGGATTGTTTAATGACTTCTGTGATAACGTGATAAACATAACTGCAAGCTCTTGAATAACTTGGGGACCCCTCCCCCTCTCGTCTTGTGTTTATGTCGTGTAGCTCTGTCCATCCATTTTAATATCACCGTAGCTGCTGTATTTAGACTTTAAAACAAAAAAAAACAGAAAAAAAAACAAACAATTGCGACATGTAACGCAACCGCTAAAGCGTCCTAAACTTTCTGATGCTGTATGTAGGCGCAATGACTATAACTTTTCAGATTTGTATATTGGTGATAGGTCCGTTTGAACAGTCTATAAGCTACAATAAATTTCTGGTTCTAAATTCTGATGCTCAAGTTCTTGTTTTAAGTTCACACAGATCTGCATGCAGCCGCCAACCACGGAAACCGCAGTGAGAATTAACGTGCCAGTAACCCTATGCCGTGGCCGTCAAATCTACATATGGAAAACCTGCGCTGCATGAACTAAGCCAGGGATTCCTATTAACCCTTTCCAATCCTATTTGTATCCTAGTTTTCCTACGTGGCTTACTCTTTTTCTGCCGTTATACAACGGCGCTATCTGCTGGCTAAAGCCAGTACAGCATGAAGTGACACGTTGGATAACGCTCTGACAGCAGAGAGGATGGCAATATACAGTAAGAGAACCCCATTGGATGTCTTCCAACATCGGAGCTGTACAGCCTTAAATCATAATGTCTTCAGAGGTTAGACAGTGGATTGGAAAGGGTTAAAGGGGATGTCAGAGCTGTAATATCATGGGTCAACCCCTTACCTATCCAGTAAAAAAAAAAAAAAGATATGTTCCCCGCTGTGTCCTGGCGCCAGTGCTCGGTCCCCTGCTCTGGTCTCTATTATGGGCTGCAGCCCTTCGTAAACCAAAAAACTGAGTTCAGCGATTGGCTGCAGCTCCTGTGACATCCTGTAAACCGAGCAGATCTGCAAATGTGAACAGAGACTGGCGTGAGGAACTGAGACACAGCGTGAGAGGTGAGTGTATCACTATTTTTCTGCATGGCGAAGGGGTTATCCCAAGATCTTCCAACTCGGACAACCCCCTTTTAAGATCAAACGGATAGTCAATCCACACAGATATTCTAGCATGTGAACACGGCCTTATAGCGGCTCTATTCTTTTATATACCGTGATACAAAAATAATGGCGCAAGGGTAAAGCTGAGCTCTCCATACGTGAGGTGAACTACAATAGCCAGAATGACGGGAACAGATGGAAGAATCCTTCAAGTGTCCAATGCACCTTACAGATGTCCTATGTGGGCGCCGTTGGTGACACTAGATAATCTAGAACAACTCATCTCCGCTGCAGTGGAATTGATAAGGGGATATGCCAGGATGTGTCTGCAGAGCTGGACTACTGACTATCGCATCACCAACGGCGCCATCATCAACATCTGTAAGGTGTATTACAAACTTGGGAGAGCTCTTCTATGTCTTCCTGTCATTCTGGCTGTTGGATCTCACTTCATGTAAGAAGAAATCAGATTTACTTCTACAGAGAGATTCAAACAGAATGGTGGTAAGACTGATAGTCCATGTGAGAGAAATCGCAGTAAGGGTGGTTTCACACCCGCGTTGGGGATTCCACATTTCTGGTCCGTTCGCAGAGCAGGAAAGGGGAATCCCCACGGGCGAACTGAACAGCATCGGATGGATCCTATTTACTATAATGGAGTCAGTCCACTTTCCACGCTTTTTCTTCTGTCCAAAAGCCGGGCAGCTTTTTCTTCCAGCATTTTGAGCCGGATCGGTAACAGAACCTCCAACAGAGGATGTTCCAACACTGATATGAAACTGGCCTATGTACTATTCTCACTCAGGAGAACAGCACATGCAATATGCAGGGTCCAAACCCCCTGGGGAAGTGCCCGGATGAGTGGTCCATGTACTTTCCGATGCAGGTTGTGCCGGAGAATCTCGAGCACAACATGCACACGACCATATGAGTACGACCTACGGCTATATTCACACTGGGGAGCTTTCACTGAGTGTGTATATAAATTGGGCTACTTTTTGTTCTTTTTTTTTGCGTGCCCTCACTTTCACTTGGTGCGTGTGCATCCTAAAGCGTTTTTTGCTCAGTTTAAGGCTGGATTCAGACGACCGTATATCGGCTCGGTTTTCACGCCGAGCCGTTATATAGGGTGTCCTCATCTGCGGGGGGGGGGGGGGGGGGGGGGGGGGGGGATGGAAGAGCCAGGAGCAGGAACTGAGCTCCCGCCTCCTCTCCGCCCCTGCAGCGAGAGACGCCATATATTGGCTGGGCGTGAAAAACAAGCCGATATACGGTCGTCTGAGTCCAGCCTAACACAAGTGAAAAATTGATGACACTTGCATCAAAAGAAGAAAAACAAAAAGTAACCCAATTTATATCATTTAAACCTCCCATGGAAGTTAATGTGTTTTGCACCACAAATTTAAATTCTGCTTTGTTCCAATCTAAAAAAAATTTTCAACAGTAGTCCAATTACTGATTTTTAACACACAAAATGGGTCAAAAGCATGTGCCATAAAATGTGCCAGCTTCTACATAATGCTGCTACGTGCGCCAAAATTGTATCCCATTGCATTTGGAAATGTCTTGCTTGAATTCTGCATCATTTATTAGTATAAAGTTAGTCAACAGTCAAAATGATGATAAAACCAAACCTATCCATGCAGTCGGATTTGTGCAAAAAAAATGCCCCAAAATGAGCGTGCGCCAAATGCCTCTTCATTTACACCAACTACCATTGTGTTTTATTAGTGCCATCTTGTACTGAGACTTTCTTGTAGTAATGCTTCATCAATGTGTCAGACAAATATTGCTGAGCTTGTCCGATCTTTTTCTTTTTAACGCAAACTATTTGTCTCAAGCTCCATGTGCCTTAATTCTGGCGCAGTTTTAGGCTACCTACACATGGGCAAGCGTGCGATCAGGCTCAGAAACTCACCCTGATGGCATGCTCCCCAATGTGTGTTTTCATGGCAGAAACGCCTCTCATCACTTCTGTGAAGTAGCAATCCTTAAGTGTTTTCAATGGGGAACCTTGCAGAGTACGGCGTGCGGTGTGTTACTGTCCCATTGAAAACAATGGGTGACACACTCCAAGGAACGGGAACAGATGGGACATGCAGCGATTAAACATGGCGTATGTACGGGACTTCATTCAAAAGCATGAGGTTCATATATGTGCGTATTGGAACACATAAATCTCATGCGGGTTTCTCGGCCCTGTGACACGAGCCTTATTCTGTTGGAAACACATTCATAAGGGCGATTGACTTTCAGGAGACTTGAGTTCTGTTGTTAAAAATCCCCTGTGTGAATGAGCCCTAATGGATGGTGCTGTTTACATGGCTACCGATGGGGCCTTACAGCACTGCATCCACCAGAAGTGCTCTCCATACGGGGGCAGCGAGGGTGGAGTTGAGCATTTTGCTTATGTGGTTTCTACATGTATTTACGCTTCTTTCCATCATGTTGTGGTGATTGCCTGTGCTGCCATCTTGTTCTTACCTGTCTGGGTTCACAGGGGAAAAAAAAGACAACTAACAGTTTAAGACTGTAGAAAGACATATATCCATCTAGTTTATCCTGCACTGGTGATCCAACAGAAGGTGCAAAAAAAACCCAAAAACCTCGAAATAAGAAATGTCTTAAAAAAAAAACAATGTGGGACATTTAATGTGAAATTTCAACAAGAGTAGCATTTTGGAAAGGACAAGTATGTGGTTGTTCTTCCACGGTCAGGCCCCATCATGCTCTTCCATTGGGTTGTTGCAGTTATAGAGATACTCTCCTCTGTATGGATAGTCTAGTGCTATGTTACCGGCTTACAGGAGGTGAGGTAAAGACCCCGTGCCCCTCTATCAGAGCCCTATTACAGCTCCATACTAAACGATCAGGTATGAAGAACTCCATCCTGCAATAAACAGAAGAGTGGCAGGCAGCCTGTTAGTGGTCAGTACGGCCACACGTGAGTCACTGATTTCCTTGGTAATAAGGGTGCCTTCAAAGGGGTGAGAAAATCCTGTGATTTGTGTGGTGCCTTTGTAATGGGTGTATTTACAGGTGATTTTCCTCCTGCCGCAATGCTATCAGACTGAGAAAAAAAAATTGCAACAGGTTCTCTTTTCGGGCGAGGTGATGGGAGTCGCGCTTAAAAACAGACACGATTTAAATGGGTACATTCTTGCTTTTTGTGCACATTCTGCAAGTAGCTGCAGTAGCTAATCGGCTTGGGCCACTACTCCATAAGGGACAATGTGCAGAGCTGACTGGTTCCTGTGTCGTACAGTCACAGCAGCCCATTCGACCTGCACTGATCAACTATTGGTGATCTATCCCAAGGCCAAGGCATTAGTTGTTTTTTTTTGTTTGTCAAAGCATGGAGAGTTAAAAGGCATTTTCCCACTTTAAAAAAAAAAAAAAAAAGTTTGTTCAACTCATTTCTTAATATATCTTTATGGAGATGTGGCAGAGCTCAGATAGTTATAGACAAATATAGCAATGCCTTCCTGAAGGCACTGCTAAGGAGCTTACTGCATATGTATATATTGTACACTGAGCTGCTTTCTACAAGTAGCAGACAGCTCCATTCTCACTGCAGTGGCCAGACTTGGTATTGCAGGCCATTTGCAGTAATGGGAACTTTGTTTGCAATACTAAGCCTGGCCACTGCAGTGGGAAGAGAGCAGTCTGCTTCTTACAGAAATCGGCTGAGTGTAGTCAGTGTGGCTCCCAACAGCTGACTGTCACCCGGGACCCCCTGCCAGACTTTCACTGATCTACTATTGGTTGGCATATCCTGCAGATAGGCCAGTAATATTTTAATCTTTTCCCTGCATCTATGCAAAGAAGCTATAGCTCAGAATAAAGAAGCGCCAACTGCTGGCAATCTGGGTTCAGAGATTGTAGGGCCAGCTTTCTGTTCTTCTTAAACAGGACAGACCGGTAGCCCCTTTCAGCCATGTGACATACGAGATCATTCACGTCACAGAATTAGGGTAGTTAAAACAAGTTGCGTCACACCATCACTTGCAGAGGCCAGCTGTACTATATAGCCAACTCCCAACCCGGCTGCTGAACGCCTTAGACTGGCTGTGGCATCGTATATTGTTTTACAGAGGTAGGGGGGTCCGACTTTGGTTTGCCAATGACCCACCTGCCACAGTGAAGTGCTGATCGGGGTCCACCTGCTATTACAACCTAACGATAGCCTCCACGCCTACCATGCATGGTAGCCCAATAGGCCGCCTGTCAGTTTTATAGGCGGCATTATTTTTATCCCTCCATCCATCCTCATTTTGAGCAGTTAGCACTTTTCTAAAATGGCAATTAAAAGTGGCCCATTAAATGGGAGGAGCATCGCCCCCTACAGGCTGACACATTTACTGCGATATAGTTCACATATACACTAACTTATAGCTGGGGTACATTTGTATTTCTTGTGTACAGTCAGATACCGCATACGTAAGGAGACGCATGCGCCTCAGCAGAATTGGCACATCTGTCAGCTCACTGCCGCTTGAGGCTGGCAAAAGGGTGCCAGTTTACTACATTCTCCTCAAACTGTTTTTATTGTGCAACACAAACTAAGTTTTGTATCCTGCTGATTATAAGTCTCTGTAGAATCTAGTTTTCGACCACCCTGTAAGCACGGTGAAGCAATTGCCAAAGAACAAGAGCGATACTGCTGGGTTTTTCCATCCTTCAGCAAAAATATATATTATATATTACAGTGAGTTACCATCGAAAATGTGACCGTTTTCTGTAGCAAATCGTGCCAGAAACCTCTTACAGGGTCTGTGCCACATTTGTGTGTTTTAGACTCCCTCAGTTTTTAAGACTTGACCGACAAAGGGCTGCGGCCCTAAATGCTACACTGTGCACCAAATTTTGGTGCAATAGTTGTGGTAAATTAAGACCCCATTTACACTGACAGATGATCGCTCAAACGACAGTTTGAGTGACAGTTTTGAGCGATCATCTTTGCACAGTCTATAGTAGCTAAGTAGCTACTAAAGAGCTATGCAGGTGGGGCGGGTCACTGCCGCTATCGCTCAGCGAACAATACAGCTGTTCTGCATAAGCAAACAGCTGTATTCTCAGCGATCACAGCTCGCGTCCCGCTGTGAACAACGGGACACGGGCTGCAAGAATCTCATCTCCGCTGCCGACTGCGATAACAGCCTGCACCGCTGATAAGAATTCATCGCTCGATTCAAGAAAACTAGAATTGAGCGAGGAACGACTTGTGCACGAAAACTGCATGATGTCCGTGCATTTAGGCCCAACGATTCTCACTCAAAAGCTCAGTTTATTCAAATTTTGAGCGAGAATCGTTGGGTCTAAATGGGCCTTTTGCCAACCAGTAGGTGGTATGAAGTCAGATTTGACAGTCTAAAAATACACCAGATCTATCAGTTCAGCAGTGTGATAAATATGGCACATTTTAAAACAGTTTGAACTTAGACAAAATTGGGCAGATTTACTAGTACTATATATATATATATATATATATATATATATATATATACACACAAAAGCGTGCTATTAAATAAAACTTCCTGCAAGAAACAAACCCAGAGATGGCCATTTCGGCAGAACAGTATGTGTTATTTTTTCGCTTTCTAAAGGGTCACTCCAATGCAGACCTATTTTTCCCATACCTGCTCCCCTCACCCCATTGCAATTTACAGAGAACACATCCAAAGTGTGACAGGCAGTCACTTCCATGTAGTGCTGCCTCCGGTCTGATACTTACTAGGAGTCAGCTAGAGCCAGTACCATCTCTACCTGCTGGGAGGACACTGCTATTACTTTCTATAGTCACCTAAATAAACTACAGACCATAATTATACATTCAGGAGTACGAGCTGTGATCTCCTACATTATAACTGTGTGACAGGCGTGTCTGTCCTCCTCCAAAGAGCTTGTGTGGTAGAGTCCGTGTAATATCACACAGGAATTATGCGGATTAAACCACTAACTCCTTGAGAGAACATAAAGCCACGTCATTCTCCGGGGGTCAGAATGCGATCACATGACCCCTGAGGAGGACTGCAGGAAGTTTCAAAAATAGAAAAGAATACAAAAAGTGAACATTGGGATATTTCTGATCGAGCCGTTGCGGCTAGAATAGGACACCAACTCATCCCAGTTCCACTATGACCAAGCAGGCTGACACTGGAGAACGGCTCTCTTTTCAAACACGTACAATGTACACATTTATTAACATAATTACAAGGGAAGGTGTTTATTGCAACAGATGCTTCCATAAGAGTTTCTTCTGGTCGGGGCCATTTAAAAAGCTTGCTGAGAACTACAAGTAGTCTATATGACAACATGACATCAGTGCAAGAACTGTCATTTATGGGCCAGAAGTCCCTGTAGACGAGTGTTCTGCAATATGTAAGCTCTCCAGCGGTTGGAACTACAACTCCCAGCATGCATCGATGGCCAAGAACTGGGGAGTTGTAGCTTCACAACAGCTGGAGAACCACAGGTTGCGGACCACCGCAGTAGAGCAACCCCAGTGCAACAAGCTTGAGAAGAGTCCTGGTACAAACCGATCCACACAGCTCCGGGTTTAGCGTTGGGCGGAGATCAGGCCACCGGCTGTCTTTTGTCAGTGACTAACACAAGACAAAAGGAATCCGACTAGCCTCATGCTAAGGAAGCAGTGTGCTGATGGCTGTAGAGATGGACCAACATGCCAAGGCAGCTCGATCCTGTGGAGGGCACAGTCTTCCCTGGAGTATTCGGCATTGGCAAGGCTGAACCCACACAATAACGCCAGAAACCTGGTGGTGTCCAACCAGCAACATAATGGAGGTTGCCGTGATAAATCCCAAAGTTTGTAGCTGTTGAGAGCAACGTATGAAGAGATCGTGGAGTCTATTATGGAGGGGTGCTCTTGTGCCTTAAAATCCAAGTATTGTATCAAAACCCAATGAATCTAGTCCCTCTCCATCACTGCCGGTTGTCTTTGGATACAGTGTGAGCAAACCAATTCACTTTGGTCTTCCAGCTTTCCCGCAGCGCCTCGTTAAACTTCACCTGGAACTGCTTCAGTGCGTCTTCATCGCTCTTCCCTAGTGCTAAAGAGTCCTGTCCCAAAAGAAAGTAATATCTTATTAGTAGTGTTATATAGCAACCTGCTAACTTGCACCAAACTCTATTAACCCCTTGAGTGGCACGCCCGGAAATTTTCCGGGACGAGCTCCACTGCTCATAGCAACATAGCCTGGAAGATTTCTGGGCTATGTATCACTATGGGAGCTGCAGAGCACAATGCCACAAGCTGTGACAGTGTGCTCTGCCTGCACAGACCCACACAGAGCAGTGCAAGGGCTTTGAACAACAGAAGCAGAAGATATTGCCGATATGCCCGCAATCTCCTGCACTGGTTTGTTTACAGGTTGCCATAGAGACCATCGGCTTGTCAGAAGCAAGCCGATGGTCTCTGTGGCAGGGAGAGCTGGTTGTTAGCTGTCAGAGGACAGCTAGGTACCAGCTCTTACAGCAGAGATCAGAGAAAACCTCCGTTCTCTGCTGTGTTAACCCTTTACATGCTGCAGTCTATGTGACTGCAGCATGTAAAGGGCTGTCACCATCGGACCCCCGAATGTGATCAGGGGTCCTGATGGGTCCCTGTGGAAGTCCCCTAAAGGGACAAAAAAAAAAAAATAAAAATTATAGAAAAAATAATAAAAACACTTGTCTCCCTTTACTTTGTAAAAAAAATCAAAAATACAATCACACATGTGGTATCCGTGCGTCATAATGACCCAGAGAAGTTAATACATTATTTAACCCCTTAATGACATGGCCCCTTTTTTTCCTTTTTTCCCCCCATTTTTTTTCCTCCCCCCTGTTTAAAAAAATCACAACTTGTCCCGCAAAAAACAAGCCCTCATGTGGCCATGTCAATGGAAAAATGAAAAAGTTATGGCTCTTGAGACGCAACTGCAAAATTAGTTGAAATTCAATGATTAGACCATTTTAAAAAACCTGCCCTGGTGGGCACGACAGGGTGGTAGGAAACCCGCCACTCAAGGGGTTAAGGGGAATGTGGCATCAGAAGATTACCTAGTGCTTAAAGGAAACCTGTCACCAGGCTCATACTGTCCGAACCACAAGGAACACGAACCCGGACAGCTCTCTGCCTATCGACCAGTAGGGAAAGTTGCCACTCCAGGTGGGCAGAGACCAGCGTGGCATCACTCCGGCCCCGTGACTCGGAGCGCCATTTGGAATGAAACTTGCATTAAGAAAATCCTAATGTCTTTCCATTTTCAATCCGGGCACTAAGCCTAGTAATGGGCAGAGACTTCCTGTCCATTGTGTCTATGGCTCATGAAGCTGCTGTACAGCAAAGGGGAGGATACATTGACGGCTAACAAAACACAATTTAGAAAGCTGTCATTTTCTGATGACCTCTTCCCTTGTTTTCCTTCATGCCCCACCTATATGTAACCTGCAGTATAAAATATGGAGGTTTTACACTCATTAGGGCTTGCAGAGCTATGCAAAGTTATGTACATCTATCTCAGCCCTAGGAGCAGCGGTCGGACCACGGCCACCCTCCTCCGTTGTATGTGGTTACTGAAGATAAAGATGTTCACCTTGAGATACTGAATATCTTTAGAGCAGGTAAGTTCAGGCAGGCCCGCCGCTTTCATCAGTGCAAACAGGTTAAGGAAGAGGGCACCGTGGCATCGGAGGATGGTGTAAGCTTTTTCACAGTAATCCCGGAACCTGCAAGATCGGATTATGAAGATTTACGGACCGACTTAGGATAGGGAAGGGGAAATCGGTAAACAGAATCAAATCCGCGGGGCGGGGGCGCAGAGGCAATTGTCTTGCTTGCTTCATCATCATCCTCCTCCTCCTGCAGCAGCTGTAACATTGTAGTCATCACATGGACTATAGAATATTAGAACATTCTCACCTCTCGAACTTCTCACTGTTGTTGGTTTTTCCTTGTTGGATGACGTGCACAAAGTCGTACGTAAGGATAAAAGGAACACGTTCTCGGTTAAAGCCAAATTTGGTTTTGAAGTTGCCAAGGAAGTGACCGAAATCGATGTGGAACAGCTGGAAAAAAATAAAAAAATCCACATATTATAATATATGAATTGCCACAAACGCCATTGTAATAAAGCACACAATACGGCTGGACAGGTGTAGTACGGATCACATACCTGCCCGGTTTCCCGTATCATGATATTGTCACTATGACGGTCCCCAATGCCCAGAACATACGTTGCTACACAGTAGCCAGCACAGGACAGAGTGAACTCTTCAATCGCTCGCTCCAGAGCGTCCCTATCATATGAGAGATTGGGAAGATCAGAAATTCGCACTTTTCATACGTTACCAGTAGGTGGCAGTGTGAATGGCAACTACTGCTCTTCCATGTGGCAGTGCGGTCACACGAGTCTCTGGCACTCACCCGGGATTCTTGCTCTTTAACCAATTTAGCAGGGCGTCCTTATTAAATGCGGCGGTTGCTGCCATGTTACTTTTGTTACGCTGGATGTTGGCAATAGTGTCTGAATGCATGACGACTTCAATAAGACCCGTCTTGTCTCCAGTCGATAGGCAGCCATAAGGGGTGACCCTGTACAGTGAAGGCAACCATACATTACTAATCCTTTATCATTCCACAGGACTGCAATGTAGTACCCAACACTGTCCACTAGGAGGTGCTGATGAGCACCCGACAACTTTACCAATTCATATGGAATCAAATATAAGTGCGCGACCGCTCCATTCATTTCTAATGGGACAGCGGAGATAGCCGAGCGGCAAGTACTCTGGTATGTCTGTCAGTCCCATTGAAGTGAATGGAGTGCTGAAGGCACATGCCGAGCTAGCGCTCCATTCAATGTCACTGCGGGTGAGAACAGGGGGACAAAAGACCCTCGTTCTCAGAATTTATATACAATAGATCAGACAGCGCCAACGGATACTAAACCGACTCCAAACGTGCTTTATCTCCTATCCCCCGTAAAGGAGGAGAGCTGCAAAGACAATAAAGGGGAACTCTCACCAGGAGAGTGAACCCCCAATAAAAACAGACAGCAGGGTTTCAGTAAAAAAGCTATGCGCTCGCGAAGATAGCAAACAAGTCAAGCGGAGTGTATATAATTTCCGTCCTGTAAGGGACGGAAAAAGAAAATTAAATAGAATAGAAAGGCACTTACTCGAAAGGAGGGGGGTGTATAAAACAAGAAGCCCCCTCCTCTAAGTGCTGACTCCTCTGGGTCCTCTTAGTCACCGATGGAATTAGCAGGAAGCAAGTTGGTTTCTTCGGTTTTATTTGTATTTATAGGTCTCTGAATAGCGCTTTCGTTTTGTGTATGGCTCCATTTTCTGGGTGGGGTTGTGCAGTTCTAGAGGGAGGAGACAGTTTCTGCTCCTGGCCCAACCCGCCTTCTTCCCCTGCAGAAAGGGACACCGTATATCGGCTGGCGTGAAAACCCGACCGATATACAGAGGTGTGAATAAGCCCTTACTGTGTAAACTGAAACCTCAGTGCTGTGGCCACCAAATCTTGCTGCAGGTCTTTTGCAGTCACTCACGGGTTTTTGTCCACCTGCCTCCTTAGAAATCTGGCGGCAACAAATGATGGCTTCCTCTTTGGCTTCACTACCTGAATGTTCCTCTAACTTTCAACTTGTGAGCAGCTGCCAATTGTACCTCTAGGAACGTTCAGTGCCTTTTTGTACCCTTTTCCCTGGTTTGGACCACTCTTGATTGCATGTTAGAAATATGGCCAAGTCAAAAGTAACCATCAACACAGGCCTAGCCAGTCCTCATACTTGATGTTTTATCTTAAGCACACCCGATGCCACTGGTGAAGCCCTTGATTAGTTACATCAGATGTGTTTGAGACAACTGGTTAGTAAATATATGTCCTTATGAGCGATTCTATTCAGGTGGTTGACTCGTTCTGAGACTGCAGTAGTAACAATGGCATTTTGTGTGGAACTTGGAAAAATCACTTGTTATATTAGTTGTGATCAGCTATGTAAATGGTTCTTGCTCGATTGGTTTTTGGCAAACAGCTGGAAGTTTGTAAATGTGGCAAATAAACCTAATTTACAATGGAGGTTGAACAATTTGACTGCACCTGTCCACAAGGAATAGTACCAGTGCAACAGCTGATGCAGCACAGCCACCAAGATTGCCTGTACCTACCTGAGGTCCAGCCCTTCCTTCTTCCACAGAACATCCATCAGTTTAATCATCTGCAGGGTCAGCATGTCCTGCCGCAGATCTGTGGAAATCAACATTTGTTCTGTAGAAGCTCCTACCCATAATGACATCCTTCCTCTAAAGAGGCTTCATCCAGGACACCAATCTTACCATCTCCGTTCTTAAAGATGATGCCAACCCGACTGCCGCCCAGCATGTCATTGTTGTACACAATCCAAAGGGGTTTCATCTTGGATTCCATGAAAGTGCAGAGCTCCACACTGCAAGAGGACGGACAGAGGGGTCAGATGGTTTTTACCCATCCCACCCCCCCCATTGGTGTTCTGTCTACAGTGTACTCACCATACATCTGTGAGGATGAGATTGGGATCCAGTGGAGAGTAGATGTGGGATAGTGGCTCCAGATACGTGTCCTGCCTCATACACATGTGCATGGCTTCTTTGGCCTGAGCCTTACTGGTCTTTTGGACGCTGGACCTCACAAAGTCATTGAGTCCTTTAAGTTTGGACAAAGCTTCTCCCTGCAGAAAGGAAGGGGAGGGGGAATACTTAAGGTGCAATCATCAGGAAGCAAGATGGCAGCCTCCTTACTCCACCTTCCCTGATGCCACCGCTCCTAAAAAACTATTGTCTGCTATGACCCCTGGAGGTGCTCTGCAGAATTACAATGGTTTCTGCAGTCTTTGTGCATAGGATTTATATTGACATTTGCCGAATTGATTATATAAAAGGGATTCAAAAAGAATGGTGCAGAAGGTCGGACTCACAGGACCGTGTAGGTATAGCGTATTCTGCGTACAGAATACGCTGTACCAATCCTCCCATAGGCGGCCATGTTGCCGCTTACAAAAACTGCATGAAAAACACGATCAAGAAAAACCGCAGCACGTTCCATCTTGCCGCGCATTACGCACGCACGCCAAGATAGTGTATGATGATTGGCAGTGCGCAGCAAGTACGCAACGTCTTTGAGTGCCGCCAGTGTATCCGGCGGGAGGCACGTCGCCAATTACAGCCATCTGAGCCCTGCCTACATGAAGTGAACTACAGCCAGGATGACATGAACATATAGGAGAACTCTTCCAGTTTTTAACGCACCTTCCAGATGTTCAATGTGGGCGTCGTTGGCATCATTAGACGACCTAAAACAAAGCGCCTCTGCTGCAGTAGAATTGATAGCAGTGGATAGGCCAGGATGCTTCTAGGAAGAACTGGACTACCGACTTGACATCTACTGTGTCACCAACGGCGCGCACATCACCAAGGTGCATTAAAAACCTGAGGAGTTCTTCTATCTTTCCAGGTCATTCTGGATGATGTAGGTCACTTCATGTGTGAAGAAACCAGCGCCATTCTTTTTGACTCCCCTGTACTGTGGCAGTAATGCAGCTATAAACCTCCCACTACCTGTTTCATAAGGACCTTCATGTGATAGATGCTCCCCCTGCAGTATGCTTCAAGGATGAGGCCAAACCTCAAGGCCACCGCCGGGACGTGCATCTCAGATCTGCAAAGAAAAGCAGCAAAGAATCACCAAATGATGACATAATAGAACATTTATGAAGGTTCATTGCGTGAACGTCCGAACATTTAATGTACACATTTTATATAGCGCATGCATATTCTACAGGACTGTACATCGCTTCATATCGGGGTCTGTCCCCATACGGGCGCACTTTGCGTTTTCCTATTAGCATGTTTTGGACGGTGGAAGAAAAGACATGCAAACACGAGAAGAACATAGAAACGCCATGCAGATGTTGTCCTTGGATGGGTAACATCGGCCCAGTAGTCAGAGGGTCCCGCCATCAATAAGGATGTGTTTAGAACCAATTACTTGCCTAAGGTGCCAGAATAGGAAGTGTCCGATCTTTCGGTGAATCAGCGCCCTGTCCAGGAGGAACATCATCAGCTCGCAGTCCAGGTAAGACTCGTATTTAAGAACCTGCACCAGCTGAAGGAGATACTGACAAAGCTCCTCGTTCCTGCGGAAAGGGAAGGAAATTGCAGTAAATGGTGATATTAGTCATCCCAAGAGGTGAAGCTCCTCATCCTGTCCTGGACTAACCTCAGATTGTAGTAAGCCTTGTGTGATTTTGGTGGCAAAGTGTGACTAATGGTCCTATTACATAGGCTGATCGGCCCAAGCAGTCCTCCGAAAGCTTGTACACCAGACAGTCAGACCGTGTAAAAGAGCCCAATGATCAGCTGACGTACGAGCAAACACTTATTTGTCGGCTGATCAGCTTGCTCCCTTCCCCCCCACAGAATCTTCAGACCCCCATCCCACCCCGTTCATTTAGCCAGCGCGCATCCCACAATATTACATCCATGTCACCTTGGGCCAAAAGAGCCATTTGCAAAGCAGCTATCCAATACTACGTCGGGTGAACATGAGGGGACAGAATTGGGTAACCCAAGCAGAATTTAGAATGCAATCACACAGACCCTTAAAAAGCACTAATCCAGTAGCGTAGACCCTTCTTATCAGGTTAGCAGCGGTCCAGTAAGCGCTGGCTTTCAACGTTGGCCATATAACCCAGATTTTGATAGACCCCCTTTTCCATCATGAAGGTCTGTTTAAGTTCTTCCACAGAGGGTGTCCAATGCCTCGCTATAGTCTTCTGGGCTTCATCTAATACTCTAGAGATATCCAGCTTCTGAAGTTGGTCAGTTGGTAAATCAGCAACTAACCCCAATACACCCAATAACGGAACACCAAGAACCTGTATCCCATAGACATCTCTATCAAGGTCATATACACCCTACCAGAATGCACAGGTGCAAAGCATATGAATAAGATATGCCGTGGGCCCCAGAAATCCATGACGTGCATCCTCTCCACGCATCCCAATTTCAGCCAACCGATAGGGGGCTCTATAAATCCTATGCAATAAGAATAGTTGCAAGCGCCATACTAAGACAAGCCCGGTGTGGCCGCCAACGTCTGTCGCCCATTCATCTTTAATTCTTGTAAAAAGTATACATTTTGTAAAATATTGCTATCAGTTTACGGGATGTTTCAGCATTAAGAATACAATCTACCACCTCCAGTGAAGAGATGTCCAAGTTAATGGGTCATGCCCGACTCTGCAAAGGCAGGCGCAATTGTAGGTAGCGATAAAAGGAAACATTGGGCAACGCAAATCCCCCTGTAGCTGTTGAAAGTAGCACATAGTCTTCCCATATAATATATTGTAGACCTTTACGCTGCCACAACTCAAAGTCGTCTTGCATAAACAATTCCCCCATGCATGGATCATCCAGAATAGGCCTATAACTTGTGTAGCTCGTAGTCTCAAAGAGTTCTCGAAATTTCCAACACACTTTATGGATTAGTAGCATTGCTGAAGCTCCTGTCTGTCGAAGCCTAAATCAATGGACCTCCATTGAGTCCAATAGTGGTTGCCCTCCCAACCATACTATTCTGCGCCACCACCTGATCTGGAGCCACGGGTAACAAAGCTGATTTGGACCAATTGGACCTGAATATTTTCCAAGGTCATCTAGAATAGTTCATGTTCCTGAAATGCAACACAACCTCGTCCACAAACAAGAGCTCCTCAGCATATAAAGCGCGACCTTTTCCTCACGATCTCCATATTGGAAACCCATCACCTCCGAAATAAGAAAGCAAAAAAACAAAACACACAATGAACAGCTACATCTTAGGCCGCCTGCACACAGGTGGGTCAGACCCCGCATGAGAGATCTTACCCGGTACCCAGTAGGCGACCCCAGTGTACCTTTCCGGCGTCTTCTCTCCTCTGCTGCGGATGCGCCGACCGGCATACATGCGCAGTAGAGAGGATGTCGCACTGTCGCTATGGCGATGACGCTGCTCCCGCAACCATTCTGCAATGATGATTGCAGAATGGCCGCGGGACGGGCAGCTTGTATTGATTTCAATAGAAGCCGTCCCTGCGTAGCCAACACAAAATCACTGCATGTCGCGATTTCTTCCCCGTGAGCGGAACATCGCGATCAATTTCCGCTCGTGGGCAGGAAATTAAGTATTGTCATAGCATGCTATGGGCTGGATTTGCAGCAAAATGCGGAGATGGATGCCCGTTCCGGATTTCGCAATGCTTCCTCCATAGACACTTGATGCCTGTCCCTCCTCCTCCTGGCAACTGCAATACTGCGCTGACCACTCTGATGGACCAGGGGAGCCGTGGGCAAACTGCTCCAATCTAGCAGCCACCGCCTGCTGCAGAGTCAGCTGCCCAGAGAGTGGCGCCATAATTGATCGCAGAGCTGCCCGGGCCTTCACTCTGCTACGGCCCTAACGTGTAAGTCACATCTAAGAAATGTGCGTGTTAGAATGCAGCAAAACTAATTATGTGAGTGAGCCCTAAATAGTAAGACATGCAGCCAATCAACCAGGTTATCGATTTTGCTCCCATAGAGCAGACATGCTCATCGTCAGTCAGAAGTCATTTGCCCAAGCAGATTATCTGCCCACGTAAGAGGGCCACAACCTAGGACCCCCAGAGTAAACTCAGCCAACTGCCCCAACAGGGAGTTGTCCACCTGCCACTGCCGGTGAAGACGGGGCTGTGGGAGTCAAGACCCCACCAATCCCACCTGCCTAGAGTCTGAGCCACGTCTCCTCCCGTACTCACGTTAGTTTCTTCAGGCAGCTCATAGTGAATGACCCCACATGTCTATCGGGGAAGTTGAAGTCTAATAACTCCAGGGCTGTGAGGACGGGAAGCTCGGGCCACGTCTGCAGCAGATACACCATCTAGGAGAGACGGGAGGAGAAATTAGTTATACGTGATCCCTCTATAGACTTATACTAGTTACCCATTATATGGCTATACCATGTAGGACAAGTCCCCCCCAGCGGTCTGTACCTGCGCCACGTCCTCATGCTTGTTCCACTTGGTGGTGAGCAGTAGTTTTGGCAGGGCCTCCGGGTGGCGCTCCTTTATTTCGTGCCGCAGCTTCCACACCAGCTCCTTCTCGTGCTCGTACAGCTCCGCTTGGCCTTTCCGCTCCACTATCTCCAGGAGCTGCTGTCGCTGCAGAAGACAAGACACCTGCTGTTCGTCATCCCTTAACAGTGTCCCAGATCTCAGACAGCGGCCACGTGGGACCCGGTCACATGGACTGCGGAGACACGACACATGGTCCGTCCCGCTAGAACGCCGATTATTAACAACCCACAATAACAGGCAAATTAAAGGAAATTACAGCGCCCTGCACGAACGGTCATCACATGTTCCCAGGGGGGCAATTAAGCAATTCAGGGTCAATGCGGCTTTAGGTTTTCATTTTTAAGAGGACATTCAATGTTTTATACCTATTGGCCATTGCTAGTATCTTAACCCCTTCATGACGCCCCCCCCCCTTTTTTTTTTTTATCTCCCCCCTTTAAATAAAAAAATGATAACTCCTTTATTTATCCATCGCCGTCGCTGTATGAGGGCTTGTTGTTTTTTGCGGGACGAGTTGTATTTTTCAATGGTGCTATTTAATGTACTGAAAAACTTTAAAAAAATTCTATGGGGAGTAAAATAAAAAAATAAAAAACGACATTTCTCCATCTTTCGGTGCGTCTTGTTTCTACGGCGCACAAACTGCAACAAGAACGACATAACTTTATTCTATGGGTCGGTACGATTACTATGATACCAAACTTGTATAGTTTTTTTTTGCTGTACTACTTGTATTTTTTTTTCAAAGACATTTAATTTTTTTAAGTTATTTTCTGCCGC
This sequence comes from Eleutherodactylus coqui, assembly GCF_035609145.1. Classification (NCBI taxonomy): domain Eukaryota; kingdom Metazoa; phylum Chordata; class Amphibia; order Anura; family Eleutherodactylidae; genus Eleutherodactylus; species Eleutherodactylus coqui. The sequence goes on from NC_089842.1 coordinate 36,490,928, forward strand.
CATCTTCTGCGCACAATCTCTTATTTTTCTGTCGACGTAGTTGTGCAGGGGCTCAATTTTTGCGCGATGTCCTGTATTTTACCTTATTATCAATTGAGAATACGTACGACTTTTTGATCGCTTTTTATTGCGTTTTTTCTGGGAGACAGGGTGACTGAAAAAAGGCATTTCTGGCGTCCTTTATTTTATTTTTTGGACGATGCGGGGTAAATAATGCACTTCTTCGATAGATCGGACTTTTACGGACGGGCGATACCGAAGATGTATTTTTCTTTCATGATTTAGATTTTTTAATTCTAGATATGGCAAAAAGGGAGTGACAAACTTTTATTACTGTTTTTTTTTTTTTTACAATTTTTTTTAAACTTTACTTTAAAGTCCCCTTGGGGGGACTACAACCAGCGATGCTTTGATCGCTCCTGCAGAATGAAGTAATGCCATAGTATTAAGTCATACTGCGATTTGACAGGCAGCCCATCAAGCCACCCCATGGGGATGGCTTGATAGGCAGTCTCCGAGGGCAGCCCTGGGACCTTTCAGAAGGCCCCCAGATGCCATGACAACTGCACGGCTCCCCCAATCTCACCGCGGGGGGCTGTACGGGTCCCCCGAACATTGTTCAGAGGATTTAAATGCTGTCAGAATTGACAGCGGCATTTAAAGGGTTAATAGCGGCAATCGGCTGCGCAGCCGATTGCAGCTATTGCCCACGGGTGTCAGCTGTAATAAGCGGGGCGACCTCTCTTCATACATACCCTGACGCTCCAGGATGCAAATGTATGTCCTGGGGCGAGAAGGGGGTCGAAGGGAACCCATCAGCTCGAACATGCTGTCCAAACTGCAGCGTGATGTTATAGAGCTGGAGCAGCGGAGAAGACTGATATATGGTTTTATGGGGAAAGATTCAGTGTAACTTGTGTTTTAGTTATTTATATTCCTACACATTTGGAGCTCAACAGTCCGGTGGGCGGAGCTATCAGTGTATGTACAGTCAGTCACAGACAGCCGTCAACCACTGATAGCTCCGCCCACCGGACTGTTGAGCTCAGAATCTGCATAGATAAAAATTAAAAAAAAAGTTTTTTAGAATCTTTCCGCATAAGGGAAAAGTTTCCTGTGACGGACTTAGTAGGCGAACTGAATATATGAAGAAGCACAAGAGTCTTCATGAATTCAGCACATCCCCCACACCTTTGTGTGCCTTGAAAGAAATGTATGCCTGGTCCGACCAGGCCTATTCAGGCCAGTTCCTGGTGTAAATTATACATAAATCTGTCAGTCCAGGGTGGCCATAACCCCCTACTGACAAGACCCACCCACTTTCCAAAAAGAGTTATGGGTCCGGCACAGAAGACTGAAAAGTTGCAAACTTTTTGCAACTGGCAGCCATGGTAGCAGTTTCCCATCTCATCTATGAAAAGCACGAATGGGAATCTCTCTTTAAGGGCGCGTTTACAGTTAGCAGATTGGGTGCGGCATTCCCATAGCGGTACCAGCGCCCGACCATAGTGTTTGATACTGGGAACTTTGCCAAGAAGCGAATGGCATTTAGTAGCTTTACATGGCACACCTGCCCAGGTGTGGCATTACCTCATCAGGGGTGGCGTTAGACACTTCTCCGAGCCGGCCCAGCTCAAGTATCTAAAAAGGAGAAAAAAAACAATTAGGCATCAGGATACATAATGAGCGATAATGCTGAATCTTAAGAGTCTACTCCCTACTTACTTTCTCAATAGAGGGGTAGTACACGGGGTAATCGGACACATTCACAAAGCAGATGCTAAGGGTAGCGGCACTTTCTGTATTCGGGTTACAATGCACAGTTCCCATTGGGTTTAACATTTCTCCCTTTTCATCTACGGTAGAAAGCACAAGCATATAGTAAGACATTGGCGGAGCGGGGAGGAGATCTGAGCACAAATAGTAGAATATCTGCCCCTGGCGAGGTAATGACAAAGAAGAATTGGGGTCCACAGTAGAAGGAGCAGTCAGGTTCAGGGGGATTGGTTTCAGGTCCATTATAGATTAGCAATAGTGGCCAAAAAGGCATGATGACCCATCGTGTCTGCACACTACATGTACAGCTCATTCACTTCTGCAATACTTCATTCCGCCTGTGGTGGCGCTGCAGTTTCATTAGTTAGAGAAATGCAGTAAATTGGCTTCTGCATCATTTTTTTTTGCCTTCCTCTGGATCAACAGGAAGGGGGGGGGGGGGGGGAGGAGTAGCTAAACTGGATGGACATTTATCATTTTTCACCCCTGCATACTATGATAGCACTTGTGTACATCACAGTGATATCATAGATCACCTCTGGCACCAGTTATCTAAGAGAAAAAAAAAATAAAAAAAATTACCATTTTCCTTTCACCATTGGGTTGGATCAGATCTATGAGGACAACCCAAAGGGGTGCTTCCATCGTGGCAAAACATGGCCACAATAGGCACACCACTCTGTACGAGGAGGCTGGAAACAACAGAGTGTGGCTGGGCTACGCCATATCCGTACCTCCCATAGAAGTTAATGGGAGTTACGCAAACAATATAATAAGCCGTTTGCTTAACTCCCATTGACTTATATGGGAGTTAAAAAAATACCATAGCGAAGTCCAATTGGCGGTTTCTGTAGTGTCAACCACCCGCAGCCACCTCATACAGCTTGGCTGGGGCCAGTGGCACCTGACCTATATGGCATATCTTGTGGATGCGCCATAAAAGCCCAAGATGGGAATACTCTTTTAAAGCCTACTTCCCGCATTCCATAGCTATGGAGGGTAACTACAGATCCATCATGTGGAAACAGACGATCAGATATCTACACTGCTGAGGGAGATTACCTGGAAATGACGACCACATACACAGAGAGTATTCTCCACATTTCAGCATATCTTTGTAATCAAACAGCATGGTGTTCACCCACGCTATGGGGTAGTCCTGCATGCAAGGGAGAAAATGAGAATATTACATTTACCCCCAATCTGATTTTCTAGAACTCATGACCATAACAATGAGAGGGGGCTCCACCCTACAGCGGGCGTGGAAAGGGAGAGCAAATAAAAAAAGGGAACTCCCGCCTTCAGCGTCTCCAGAGGGGAACTCCAGAATTCCCTAAAACCAACTACAAGCCAGAGAAAAGGGAATAGACTGATGTTGTCACGGGTTATGGAAAAGTCACATTACCAGGAAGTGTAATTATTTTTCCCCTTCACCCATGACAGTACCAGGGAGATTGACCACAGAAAAAAGAAACCTTAGTAAGAGTTAAATTTCGGAAAGAGGAAGGTGGTGGCGCTGCGGGCCTGCTCCAAGGAAGGTGGCGATGCCGCGGGCCTGCTCCGAGGAAGGCGGCGGCAAGGCCAACCCTTGGTGTTTTAAAGGAAAGCAGAAGGTGAAGATGACGTAGTAGCTCTAAGGAACACTAAGTAGTGTTAAGGAAATTCAAGATACAGAGGCCTTAAAAAAAACCACAACCACAATGCCTACCATACTCTAGTGTAAACCTGGCCATGACTATTTACCCCCTATTAAAACTTTAGCAAGGGAGAAGGCAGCCCTTAAAAAAACCCTCTTCAGTTAGAATTTTCTCTCAAGTTTCCTGACGTTCAGAAGACTGGAAACCTGGAAAGTGGAACAGGGCCCTGGGACAAAAAGGCTCAGGACTTTTGGATCACCTGGGGCTCCGTCACTGGCAAGCCCAGAGCCGCGAGGCCGGCGGGCCAAGGCACAGCCCAGAGCCGCGAGGCCGGCGGGCCAAGGCACAGCCCAGAGCCGCGAGGCCGGCGGGCCAAGGCACAGCCCAGAGCCGCGAGGCCGGCGGGCCAAGGCACAGCCCAGAGCCGCGAGGCCGGCGGGCCAAGGCACAGCCCAGAGCCGCGAGGCCGGCGGGCCAAGGCACAGCCCAGAGCCGCGAGGCCGGCGGGCCAAGGCACAGCCCAGAGCCGCGAGGCCGGCGGGCCAAGGCACAGCCCAGAGCCGCGAGGCCGGCGGGCCAAGGCACAGCCCAGAGCCGCGAGGCCGGCGGGCCAAGGCACAGCCCAGAGCCGCGAGGCCGGCGGGCCAAGGCACAGCCCAGAGCCGCGAGGCCGGCGGGCCAAGGCAAAGCCCAGAGCCGCGAGGCCGGCGGGCCAAGGCAAAGCCCAGAGCCGCGAGGCCGGCGGGCCAAGGCAAAGCCCAGAGCCGCGAGGCCGGCGGGCCAAGGCAAAGCCCAGAGCCGCGAGGCCGGCGGGCCAAGGCAAAGCCCAGAGCCGCGAGGCCGGCGGGCCAAGGCAAAGCCCAGAGCCGCGAGGCCGGCGGGCCAAGGCAAAGCCCAGAGCCGCGAGGCCGGCGGGCCAAGGCAAAGCCCAGAGCCGCGAGGCCGGCGGGCCAAGGCAAAGCCCAGAGCCGCGAGGCCGGCGGGCCAAGGCAAAGCCCAGAGCCGCGAGGCCGGCGGGCCAAGGCAAAGCCCAGAGCCGCGAGGCCGGCGGGCCAAGGCAAAGCCCAGAGCCGCGAGGCCGGCGGGCCGACTCAGACATTGCTTGAGGACACTCAATTCCTAGAGGTAATCTTCATGGTTGGACAGGAACCACACTGATAGAGAAGGTTTCTTGATTTCCTGTCCAGCTGTGGAGCAGAGCCTTATCATTGGTACTGCCATGGGTGATGGGAAAACAATATAAAGCTTTTGAAGCCAGGACACCTGGAGCAGTAATACAACTCTCACCGTCTTCTTTGACTTTTTTTTGGTGGACTTGGCTTTTTTGGACTTGTCGACTGCATAAAGAGCGAGGCTGAGTCGGGTCATACGAGGAAGGTCACAAGTGTTAATATCAAAGTCTAGCAACTGAAACCATTGTGGATCTGATGAGGCGTTGACTTCACTACTCGCCACCGTCTTACACAGGAGCTCACTACCGTGGTAGAGGCCGCAATGGACCAGCAGCTGCAATAAAAACACAAAAGCACCTCAGAGCCATAGTGTGACAAGATCATATAATAGGCGATTACAGGGGACTATCATTCAACGTAGAGACGTAACACAACTGGGCAAGAATCGTTTGCTTGCCAGAATCACTTGTTTTTAGCTCGGCCCGTGGAAACAGGCGGTCGTTCATCTATGCTTAGGGCCTCCAAGTATTTGTAGACAAAGTTATAGACATGATCTGCACAAAAACGTTTAGCAATGTATAAAGTTACTTCTGTACTGATCCCGAGTGCCCTTTTACACGCGACGACCTGTCAGACAGATTCCCGACAGGTCGTTCCAGCAATAATCCTTCCTGTGATTTTACACGGGAACGATCATCAGTAAATGGAGGCGCAGCGGCCGGGGATTATTCCAGCCCACGCGCCCCATTCACAGTGAACAGGCAGTGGTTCCTACGAGAACCACTGCCTGTTTACACGGGCCGATCAACCGTTCAGTATTCTGTATGCAAAAACTGAATGATGAACAAGAAGCGAACAAATTCTCGTTTGTCATTCAGTCGGGGCGTGCCTTTACAATATACGATAATCATCCAGTGGAAATCTGAATGACTTATCAACCCGTGTAAGATCACCCCAAGTCAGAGCTAACATTCTAGCCTAGAGCTCAATTGGCAATTCTGGCAACAGCTAGATATGTTTAGAAACAGTCAGCAATCTTGTCAGCAGACAATACCCAACAAGTACGCCGAGTTGCTAAAATGCTTGAGGGTGCTTGTAACCTTTATACACAGTTGAACGTCACTACTCATGCTTCAGGAGTCTTCAGAAAGACATCCTTGCTTTAGTTGGCCCATTTCAGTTATAAACCTCTATACAGGATTGTGAATTTGGGGACTGGGTGGGGCTAATAGACCGTGCATGCTGTGGATCAGGAACACTGTTCGCATTAAATTGAACGATTCTTCTCACTTCTGCAGCAATTGACCACTGTCTGCTTGTTCAGTGTCCGATGTAGGAAAAACTGAGAATGCTATGACATTTCAGCTCTGAATCCAGCAGAATAGCGAGTACAGCTCTGGAGTATAATACAGGATGTAACTCAGGATCAGTACAGGATAAGTAATGTATGTACACAGTGACTCCACCAGCAGAATAGTGAGTGCAGCTCTGGAGTATAATACAGGATGGAACTCAGGATCAGTACAGGATAAGTAATGTATGTACACAGTGACTCCACCAGCAGAATAGTGAGTGCAGCTCTGGCGTATAATACAGTATGTAACTCAGGATCAGTACAGGATAAGTAATGTATGTACACAGTGACTCCACCAGCAGAATAGTGAGTGCAGCTCTGGAGTAGAATATAGGATGTAACTCAGGATCAGTACAGGATAGGGGGGGGGGGGGGGGGATTGTCTTTCTGACAAGGTGTATTGTACATAAACCTACTGTGTACATATTAAGGCTTCTCACCTTTAATCCATCATCTGCGTTCACATTATATCCATACAGAAGCTGAAAACAGAACGGCCTTTCCAGTTTCCATAGTGAACAATGATGTGGCTGGGAGAGAAGATGAAGGCGTATAATTAGACATCATGTGTCACCTCATCATCATACAGCCGGCCCTCCTCACTGACGTCTTACCTTCTTTGTTGGTAGCGGTGGCGGTTTGTGTCGTATTTTGGAGCTAACGATTGCGTCTCCCTGCTGGTCTGGTAACGTGGAGGCGATGGTGACGAGGGTGAGGTGAGCCGTGCAGCTGAACCGGAGACAGTGGTTGATGTGCTGGAAACAAGACAGGCAACAATGTAACCCCGGCCGTCAGCTAAAGGACGCTCAGCCTGCTGCAGAGAGTAAAGCCATCTATACTGTTACATTGCAGGGGTAGCTTTGGCTTTAACTGCACTCATTTCTATAATCTACACACACCTGTATATAGTGATCAAGCAGAACATTAGAATCACTGATAAGTGAAGTGAATAAAACTGATCATTTGGTGGGTGGGGATATACACTCTTCAGCAAAAATCAATAAATAAATCCTGCCTCTAGAAGTTGTTATTTTGCTGAAAAACCTCGTCCTGCAGTTCTATCTCTGGCAGATATACAAATGATGAGAGTTGTGGTGATTAGATGAACAGTCTTGTCACCGGAGGCTCTAAAAGTGGTTCCCCCCCTTGGCCTATAAAAGGTTCTCGGAGGCTCCTTGTGTGCAGTGACCTCTTCTTCCTCTTGTTGAGCTTGTTGGCCACTAGACGCCTCTACGACGGAGAAACGAGCTCTCACCCCGTTACCAGAGACTGAGGGGGGCGCATTATTGGGATGGGAGAAGCGGGATGGGCGTATCGATGTATTGTCCCCCACCGGCCGTTCTGTGCAGACTGTTAGGAGGTGTTGGGACCAGTGAAGGCATATAACAAGGGGACCAGACTCAGGATGCCATCGACAGACCACCAGTAGAGAGGATCGTCTGATCGTCCGACAGGTATGAGCAGCTCCAACCGTTTTGTTATCCGCTAACCAGAGAGAGATGGTGCCATTGTTACACCCCTGGGTCTGTTAGAACAGTTTTCAGGTGCTTGGCTGAAGGACATTTGGTCCCGCAGCACCCATTACATGTACTGCCTTCGACAACCACCGTCACCTCCATCTGCAGTGGTGTCATGAACTGCTATGGAGTAGAACCAGGTTGTCTTCTGGGACCAATCCAGTGCATCCAAGCTAGAGGCAGTACAACAGGGTACTAGAGCCTCCATGCCCGCCCGTATTACATCTTGTATCCAAGCTAGAGGCGGTACAACAGGGTACTAGAGCCTCCATGCCCACCTGTATCACATCTTGTATCCAAGTTAGTGGCGGTACAACAGGGTACTAGAGCCTCCTTGCCTCCCCATATCACATCTTGTATCCAAGCTAGAGGCGGTACAACAGGGTACTAGAGCCTCCATGCCTGCCTGTATCACATCTTGTATCCAAGCTAGTGGCAGTACAACAGGGTACTAGAGCCTCCATGCCCACCCGTATCACAACTTGTATCCAAGCTAGTGGCGGTACAAGGTACTAGAGCTTCCATGCTCTACCCGTATCACATCTTGTATCCAAGCTAAGGGCGGTACAACAGGGTACTAGAGCCTCCATGCCTGCCGGTATCACATCTTGTATCCAAGCTAGAGGCGGTACCACAGGGTACTAGAGCCTCCATGCCCACCCATATCACAACTTGTATCCAAGCCAGTGGCGGTACAACAAGGTACTAGAGCCTCCATGCCTGCCAGTATCACATCTTGTATCCAAGCTAGAGGCGGTACAACAGGGTACTAGAGCCTCCATGCCTGCCTCTATCACATCTTGTATCCAAGCTAGAGGCGGTACAACAGGGTACTAGAGCCTCCATGTCTGCCTGTATCACATCTTGTATCCAAGCTAGAGGCAGTACAACAGGGTACTAGAGCCTCCATGCCTGCCAGTATCACATCTTGTATCCAAGCTAGTGGCAGTACAACAGGGTACTAGAGCCTCCATGCCCACCCGTATCACAACTTGTATCCAAGCTAGTGGCGGTACAAGGTACTAGAGCTTCCATGCTCTACCCGTATCACATCTTGTATCCAAGCTAAGGGCGGTACAACAGGGTACTAGAGCCTCCATGCCTGCCGGTATCACATCTTGTATCCAAGCTAGAGGCGGTACCACAGGGTACTAGAGCCTCCATGCCTGCCTGTATCACATCTTGTATCCAAGCTAGAGGCAGTACAACAGGGTACTAGAGCCTCCATGCCCACCCGTATCACAACTTGTATCCAAGCTAGTGGCGGTACAAGGTACTAGAGCTTCCATGCTCTACCCGTATCACATCTTGTATCCAAGCTAAGGGCGGTACAACAGGGTACTAGAGCCTCCATGCCTGCCTGTATCACATCTTGTATCCAAGCTAGTGGCAGTACAACAGGGTACTAGAGCCTCCATGCCCACCCGTATCACAACTTGTATCCAAGCTAGTGGCGGTACAAGGTACTAGAGCTTCCATACTCTACCCGTATCACATCTTGTATCCAAGCTAAGGGCGGTACAACAGGGTACTAGAGCCTCCATGCCTGCCTGTATCACATCTTGTATCCAAGCTAGAGGCGGTACAACAGGGTACTAGAGCCTCCATGCCTGCCTGTATCACATCTTGTATCCAAGCTAGAGGCAGTACAACAGGGTACTAGAGCCTCCATGCCTGCCTGTATCACATCTTGTATCCAAGCTAGTGGCGGTACAACAGGGTACTAGAGCCTCCCTTCAAGGGGTCAGTTTTCCGCAATAAATTATTCTTTTGCTCCGATACAGTAATCACTTATTTATAGAACACAAAAAGTTTCCTTCAATACCGATGCTTAATTTTTTTGCCAATGAATGTATTAGATAGGAAGTAATCAGTCCGCTCTTGTAGTGGATGTGGTAAGGGTCGGAGTGACCGACAAGAGACTAATTGTGATGTCTAGACGACTGTTAGAACATCTCCGAGACGGCAGGTCTTCTGTGGAGTTCTCGGTATGTAGTGGTTCATATCCACAAGTGGTCCAAGGAAGCTGTCAGATCACAGGACACGATCGCTTGGTACACAGGGGGGCGCTATTTTTCCATCCACACGCTATATTAGGGCTTGCTTTGCATTTTTTTAATAGCAATATTTAAATGTACTATAAAACATAAGGAAAAGCTTTTAGAAACGTTTTGTGGAGTGGAATTGGGGGGAAAAAAAGCATTAATTTTGGAGGCTTTTTTAAAGCGTTCATTGTGTTGCAGAAATCACACAGTAATTGGACTCTGTGGGCCATAATTAGCATAATACCAAATCTACAGTATATAGTATTTGTTCGGTTTTATTACAAAAGAAAAAAAAGGGCAAACGTTAACCCTTTGCAGTTCAATTTATGGATTCAGGGTTTTTTTTACTAGGGGGCTCTCTCTTTCTGCCACTATGCAATGGCGCCATCTGCTGGCTAGAGCCAGTACTGCGGTATGTGTCATGCTGGAGAGGCCCCCGACAGAGCGGCCAGTAATCTACAGTAAGAATACCCTGCCGGACGTCTTCCGACATCAGAGGAAAAAGCGCCCATTCATTTGAATGTGTAATCACACACACACACACACACATATATATATATATATATATAAATATATATATATATATATATATATATATATATATATATATATATATATATATATACACACACATATACATACATACATACACACACACGGGACAAAAATAGGACATGTTGCAATTTATTTATTTTTACTCAGAATATTAGTTTGATTCTCGTCTGAAAATAGTACATGTCAATGTGTGATGACCGAAACAACGGACAGCACCCAGACCCATGTTGTACTGAAGAACCTCAGGCAACTTTTTAAGCGTCCATGTGCCCTTAATTGAAATCTGCAGCAAGTCAGTGATATGTGAATGCACCATAGGAAAAAAAAGAAGAAAAAAAAGCCGTTCTTGTAGGCTGGACTATTACCAACACGGCAATACCAATTAATGCTTGTTGTTGGGAAGGGGATGTTTAGTTTATACTTTTTAGGGCTTATTCAGATGCCCGTATATCGGCCGGGTATTCACGCCGACCGATATACAGCGTATTTCTCTGCAGGGGGAGGAGGCTGGAAGAGCCGGGAGCAGTGCTCTGACATCCCACCCCCTCTGCCTCCTCTCCGCCCCTCTGCACTATTTGCAATGAGAGGAGGCGGGACAGGGCTGGGCTAAGTTCTGGGAATTAGCTCCGCCCCCATCCCGCCTCGCCTTATTGCTAATAGTGCAGAGGGGCGGAGAGGAGGCAGAGAGGGGGCAGGAGCTCAGAGCTTGTTGGCAACTAGACGCCTAGGCCACTAGGCATGAATACGCGGCTGATATACAGTCATCTGAATAAGCCCTTAGATGACAAGTATAAAAAAATGTTTGTTTTATTTTATAAACGTTCCCACTTCAAATTTCTGCTTGCTGTCGATGAATTGAAACATTACTGTTTATACCGGAAGTACCGCAGGATGGATGTCTTCCACTGACTTCAATGGAAGCCGTCCCTGCGTATCCCGTTCTAAAATAGAGCATGCAGTGTAGTGTTCGCAAAAGAAATCCGCTTGTGTGCGTGGAGAGAGGAATCTCCACACACATCTATGGGCAAATTGAGCAGTGGATTGCCTGCGCCTTTGACAAGCGCGAGATCCGCAATTCAATTTGCCCAGTGTGCATGAGGCCAAAGTCAATTAGAAAGTTGCTGAATTGCAGAAAGGTTTTATGTAATTTAATTATCTAAAGGCCCATTTAGACCATGATTAGCGCTCAAAAGCTAATCGCTGCATGTAAATGTGTCCATCTTTCAGTTTTTTGTGGAACAATGGATTTCAGTTCGGCTTGAAATCCATTGTTCAGCAGAACAGCTGATAAGGACTGCAGGCTGTGCTCTGCCCGAGGATTGCTGAGAACAGCTGATTACATTGTCTCAGCTGTAATCAGCTTGGCAGAACAGCGGGCGGTCCTCTGAATAAATTCAGCTCTCGGGAGCTCACATGCTACTAATTGGTACTAATGAGCATTAGTACCAATTAGTAGATTATGTAAAATGATTGCTCAAAAACCATCTTTTGAGCGATCATCTTTGTGTCTAAATGCGCCTTAAGGCTGGCTTTAAAAAACAGGCCAACTATTGGCTAAAAGGGGAAAAAAATAAATAAATAAAAATCACTCAAATGGGCGATTCTCAGCAATAGTTGCCCTGTGTGAACATGCTCCGTAGTCGCTAGTCTCTTCATTTCAGCTCAGTGAAACGAAGCAACTAGTGAGCAACTTCTTGCTCAGTGATAACATTCATCTAGGAATGACTGCCTGCTAAGAGTGAATAGAAGTGGGCAGCCGATTGAATGACTATCCCTCCTGTATGAAAGTCGCCCCGTGTAGAGCCACTCTAAGAACCCTTTATCATTGCCTACATTCCCCATTATCTCTTACCTGTTCCTACAGTTGCTGGCATGTCTTACAAGGAGAAGAAGGTAATGAGTGACACAATCCGACACATACCATTTTTAAGTCCCTCTGATTGCTACGATGGTCGCATCTAAAGTTTGAGTAGAACTGAAAACTCCATTATGGGAAAGAGCGAGGAGACTAAATGGCAACAACGTGTCCTGTAACTAAAGGGCCGGCCTTAATCCACTGGTATTCATGGTATATGGACTTACTGTGAACTGGCACAGCGGGTAGTTTCCATAGATGTATTCCAGAACGCCATTGACCTGCAGGATATAATCGTCTGGGCGCCCCGGGCACTGCTGACCAGACACATTGGACTTTTTTCTTAGAGCCATGCGGATAAGGGAGAGTGGAAAATCTCGAGGAGACACCTGTAGTGTGAAGCTCTCCTGAAAAGTACAATGTATACAATTAATGCGGCCCTGACAGCATATCACAAGTAATGGTCATGCTTCAGGGACCCACCTAATCCCCCCAATACCACCAACACAGGCTGTGTAAGCAACACATTCACAATAGAAGCACCTCATACCTGCCCGCATCCTTATTCCTTTGGGTTTCAAATCGGTTGGCCCACAATGAATACTTAGAACCCATTTACAGGACAGGTGATAAGTATATGATCACTGCGAGCCCCCATCAGTGGAAACAGGTCATCAATAGTTGGGTTTGCTGCTCAGAATCCCTGCCTATCAGCTGACAGAAGTAACAGTGGTGCTCAGGTGAGCGTTGCCGTCACTTCAGTGCATACCAGGCATAGCGCCGTATATTATATAGTGGTTGTGCCTGGTAATGCAGCTTCATCCTATTCACTTGAATGGGACTGAACTGCTCTCAAGTCATGTGACTAGTGAACATGACGTCATAGGCCTGAGAAGAGGTTTCAGCGCTAACCCGAGCATCAGGACCTCTTCAAATCAGCTTAGTGGCGGGGTCCCAATTGGCAGACCCCACAGATATGTCCCGAAAAACCACTTTAACTCCAGTCAACCCACCAATAAGCAATATAATTTGATATTTTGCACTCGTGGACCCGACACCGCCCACTGTCGCAGCGCTTCTTACCTCGCTACCTTCAAACTTGACGTTGATCATGAGGGTCTTGTTGCTTTGGGAAGTCTTTGTAAATGCTTTGGAGAAATGCTCCAGCCGGAGAGGAAAGTTGGACTCCATCCAGCTGTCCCAATTCATGTGCTGCCGCTGCAGGGCGCTCTCCTCACAGTGCTGGCGCATCTTGCTGCGGAAATCGTTAACTTCTGGGTCATTTAGAGAGTCGAATTCATGAAGACCTGGGGTAGGAGAATTAAAGTGAGCATAAGATGCAGCAGTACCAGATAGGACTCACAAATAAGAGGGACCGTTGTACTCAAAATCTCCACCAGCATTTACGGTCTTGCTCTTACCTTTGCCAATCAGCAAGCTTATTTGGGAATTTAGTAACTTCTCGGCCCGATCGCCCTCCCTGGCTACGAGCCTCAGAACTGGCAGGAAGGGTTGGATGTCACATAGGCGCCTCTGCTCATCCTCCAGCTCCTGCTGCTCAGCTGTCTGATTGATGCAGGTAAAGACGTAGGACGTTGGGGAACCAAGGGTGTGAAAAAGCGGTTCTTGTTGTGCCCGCTGCCATAGTATCTAAGACCACAAGATTAGAGGGTCAAATAACGTAGCACAAAATGCATAGAGATCCTAACATGATTTTATGTCCATTTAGAAAGGCAGTAGTAGGCGACGCTGTACAGATGGGCATGGATGACAGTAGTAGTTCTTACCTTCTTGATATTTCCTAGGCTGGCACTGCATGGCACCGAAAAGTTGAGGTAAATGCCAGATGGTAGAAGGAAATCCACTGAAATGCTCTGCTTCTCCTCTTTGGCCCAGAAGTCTACTGGGCAGTAAACTCCAGGCGGCATCCTGCCCTGTGGCTACCGCCCCACCGGCCCTGCAGAAAGAAAAGTCCTCCATTAGCCTCATTGATACATTGGACACATTTAATATAGACTGACCCAGAGAAGCCATCTCACCAAATAATCACTGGGCAGATTTAGGGCATGTTCATATGGGGTGGGGTGGATTTGTCACAGATTTTCTGTCTGGACCCATCTTTCTGTCTGTCCTATCTTTGGGCATCATCAATATTTGCGTGGCTAGGGTACGCCATTCAGGACCTCAGACAATCAGCTGACTGGGTGCCCGATGTCAGCATCGCAACGCACAGGGCTACGGAGCTGAGGTTGATGCTTTGACCCCTGTGTAGTGGCCGATAATGAGAATTGAAACTGCAATTACCAGCAAAGTCAATGGGAGCTACACCTGCAGTTACAGCCACTACACTGGGGGTGGAAAACCAGCTTACGCTCCGTACGCCTGTGAGTTGCCGCGCTGACAGGGGGCGTTCGATCAGCTTGGATTCTAAGCGGCAGACCTCAACATTCAACTATTGATGACCTATACTAAGGCTAGGTCATCAATAGTATTTTCCTGGAAAACCCCTTTAAGAAAAAACCAAAAAAAAAAAAAACAAACACCTGCCTAATATTGTAAAGGTCCCTGTTGTCCCAACAAAACAGCTCACACCCGAGAGTCATTTGCTGCACAACTTCTTTGAAGGTGCCCTGTGATATCTGACACCAACACATTAGCAGCGGATCCTTTAAAGCTACCTTTATATGGGCCAATGGTCGCCCAAATTACTTACACGAGTGATTATGTGAGACTGTCGGCCCATGTGCACGACCCCCCATCCTGACAGAGAAGTTGATCAAACGTCACTAAATGTTCCGTTACAGAATGATTTCTGAGCGTCTTCTCGCTCACTGTAAACAAGAGTTTCTCGATCTTTGAGCGACTGCCTGTTTGCGATAAATGGACTATTTGTAGCAGGTTCAGGCACTAGCATGGAGCCTCAGGTGTAGTAGCCGCAGGTCTGGAGAGTAGTCGGTAGGAAGCACAAGGTCATCAGACGGTAGTCAAGGTTTGCAGTACAAATGGAGAAGGCAGATAGTGTAGTCAGAAGGGAAGCCAGAAGTCAGCAACAAGAAGTCTCAGTTTGCAGTACAGATGGATGAGGCGGGTAGCGTAGTCGGAAGGGCAGCCAGAAATCAGCATCTGTAGGTCTTGTAGAAATAGCGGAGGAACAGGCAAGTGGAGCTTGATCAAACGGTGCTGTGGAGCAGAGTAATCACGCAAGGAGTGAAGAGTGATCAGGGCCAGGTTTATATAGCAAGCCTAATCAAAGACAGAGATGTGGTCAGGAGCAGGAGACAGGAACCAGATAACAGGGATCATGGAACAAGGCTGAGAGTCATGCAGGGGAATTGTTCAAAATGCTTGACAGCTCAATAGGAAAGGGCTACTGCCCAGCGTGCAGGAGGTTGCAGGTTCGAATCCTAATACTATTGCTCCTGCGTGAAAAGGATAGCAGCGATAAGCACCCAACAGCGTCCCCATCAACTTAATGCCCAACAGTTGTACCGTGTAAAGGTACCTCAAGTCCGGGAAGTTACGTGGTGTGGCCTCTGTGCATTGGACTTGTTTTTTTCAA
Organism: Eleutherodactylus coqui; assembly: GCF_035609145.1. Classification (NCBI taxonomy): domain Eukaryota; kingdom Metazoa; phylum Chordata; class Amphibia; order Anura; family Eleutherodactylidae; genus Eleutherodactylus; species Eleutherodactylus coqui. The sequence continues at coordinate 36,506,398 of NC_089842.1, forward strand.
CACAGGATGCTTGATTGAATTGATATCTGGGGAATGTAGGGGCCAAGTCATCACCTTGAACTCTTTACCAAAAGTGCTCAGAAATGGATGAAGAACATGACAGCATGGCAGGCTGCACTAGCCAGCTGAAAGAGGGCACTGGCATGAAGGACTACCATTGCAACGATGGGGGAAGGTGGAGTACACTTCTCTACAATGTATAAGTAGGTGGCACGTGTTGAAGCAACATTCACAAGAATACCAGGACCCAAGTTTACCCAGAGTATCACATTGCCTCTGCCGGCTTGTCTTCTTCCCATAATGCATGCCGATGAGACCTTTTCCCTAGATAAGCACCCGGCCATCCATATATAGACGAGGGAGAACTACAAAAGTTTAGTGACTTCCCAGATGGTTCCTTTTTGTGTTACTGTTGGAGAGCAACAGTAGTTTTAGTTTTTGGACTTTTACCTGTCCCATCTTAGCCTTTTAATTGCCAACCGCGCCCCCCCTATCCACGACTGGAAAAAAAATCACAATAGCTAAGAAGCCGATCCAAAATGGTTGCCAGCAAGTAAGTGGTATGTTGACGTCAGTGGAAGCCTCAGCTGTTACTGGGAGTCGGAAATCCGATGAGTTCCTGAAAATCTGTATGATTTCGTGAGACCTCGGGGAGAGAAGCAGCATGTGGTTCGTATCCTCTTATCTGCTACTACGTAAAACTCCTGCAGCGGCTGAAAGGGAAGCGCCGTGCACACGGGTGACTCACTCATGTTTGCGGTAGACATTACACACGGGATTCTCCATATCTTTAGATATAGAAAATGACAGCAAATTCCACATCTGGAAGCCATAAGTGTCGGAGTACACTATACGAGGCCAGCTGTGAGTCACCGGCCACATGCGCTTCAGTTAATACAATGGAGGTTACAGGCCTTCACACATCAGCTTCCATCTGACAAACAGTAGATTACTCAATTTACAAGTTAAAATCCATCATGTATTCCGGTGAAACCTATATTTACGATGAAATCAGAAAGAGGGCAGGAAGAATCCAATGGCGGGATGTTATTAAGGACAGAAATGTCCAAGAAGGTTGGGAAATATTGCAAAATGAGATTCCGAAAGCACAATCGGTAACAATCCCTACAAGAAGGAAGAATGGGAAGCATTTAAAGAGCCCAGGATGGATGAACGCAGAACTTTACACACATTAAAAACAAAGAAATATATGTTTATCAAATGGAAAGAGGGGGAATATAATGGGGTCTGCAGAAGCTGTAGGGCAAGTGTCATAAAAGCTAAAGCTGATAATGAATTGAGGCTTGCAACAGAGGCCAAAAGCAATAAAAAAGGATTTGGGGGGTATGCCAAAAGCAAAGGAAAAGTCAAAGATGCTATTGGATGCTTACAAGATGAAAACGGTGAATTGGTTAAGAATGATGTTGAGAAGGCCGAACTTTTAAATTCCTATTTTGTATCGGTTTTCTCTCAGAAAGTAGATGGAACATCAACTGATCTTCCCTGTGCTATTGTGGTAATAAAAGAATGCAGGCTATCTGTAAGCAGAGAGATGGTAAGGGAACACTTAGCTAACTTAAAGGAATTCAAGTCTTAAGGTCCAGATGAATTACGTCCTAGGATACTAAAGGAAGCAGCGGAGGTAATTGCTCAACCACTCGCCCTAATCTTCAAAAATTCCTGGAGAGCAGGAGAAGTCGCAGAAGATTGGAAAAGAGCAAATGTTCTCCCTTTCTTCAAGAAAGGGAAGAAGGTGGATCCAGGAAACTACAGGCCTGTAAGCCTGACCTCTATACTGGGAAAGATCTTTGAACAAATATTAAGCAGCATGTATGCAAGTACTTGGATGAAAACGGAGTAATTAACCAGAGCCAGCATGGGATTGTAACAGACAAGTCATGCCAGACTAATCTAATTTCCTTCTATGACAGAATCACCGACTGGGTTGATCAGGGAAATGCGGTGGATATAGTATATCTTGACCTTAGTAAAGCATTTGGCAAAGTATCTCATACCATACTTATGGAAAAAATAACCAAATAGGGGATCGACAAGGCAACAGTTAGGTGGATTCACAACTGGCTGAGTGATTGTACTCAAAGAGTGGTCATAAATGACTGCACATCCAAGTGGAGGAATGTTTCAAGTGGGGTACCACAAGGCTCTGTCCAAGGCCCGGTGTTCAACATTTTTATAGATGATCTGGAGGAGGGAATTCATGGCAAACTGATCAAAGGGGGGAGAGGGGGAGAGGGGGAGGGGGGAGAGGCTTGTGCTGGTTCCTATTAAACTTCCCCCATACTTCTAGGAAACTGTAAGGTCACACGCGATTCATAAGGAAGTCTCTGAATGGTCTCACTGAAACCTCAAACATCTGTCACGTTCATAATTATATCTTGGGTGCAACTGACACCGGATCAATCCACGGGCGCCGGCGGGCCGCCCGACAACTCACGGGCACAACACCATAACATGCATGGTCATGTCCTATTTCTCATTGATGGAAAGGATAGGAATACGACACAGGCCCCAGCAATAAGGTGGCTCGGTGGTTATTGCTATCCCCTTGCAGTCCAAGGTTCAAATCCTACTCGGGACAACATCTGCGTGGAGTTTGTTCTCCCAGTGCTCGCATTGGTTCTCTTCCCTACTCCAAAAACATACAGATTGCGTGATATAAAGTGTTATCTAATACGCATCTTATATAAATAAAAGGATAATATCCGGCACATCAGCAGGGCTTTTCGGCAACATCTAGTTCATTTTCACGCAGACACAAACTGCAGGGAAGAAAGAAAAAAAAAAAACAAAAGCAGCACAGGGACTATTATGAAGGGGGGGGGGGGGGGGGGACGGCAAAACACCAAAAAACCAGCAACAGATGCCACCTGCCTTACATAAAAAATAGGGCTCCTCTCCTAATAGCGCAATGCTCACGATGTGAAATTCACCTTGGAATTCCGCACTGTGAATGGAAGCAGTCTGTCACGCACAGTGGAAAATAGTGTGAAACCGCTTCCCAGCGCGTCACATGACGCGGCAGGCGTGTCATGCGCTGTACTGTGCATGCGCGCCAGCAGGGGATGCAGGACGTCGGGCAGCGGATCTGGAGGCTAGTATGGGGTCTCGGGGGGGCGCACAGTGACGGACTCCGTTGCGGAATGGATAGGGAACGGTAAAAAAGTTTTGCCATCACCAAAGAAAGAAAAAAAAAAAACAAAAAAAAAAAAACACTTACCTATTCCTCCCCAGGCAGTCTTTTTACCGCATCTTCTCCCCGCTGAGCTTCTCCAGTCCCCTGGGTCCCCTCCCTACAAGCCGGCTGGACCCTCCTCTTCTTGTTATGGAGCGTCTATTCTTGGCATTCTTGTTCTGGCAGGTCAGTGTTGGTTACGTCGCTAGTGATGTAACGCTCACTGCCTAGCAAGGAATGCCAATCTATTACCGAAACTGCGCATGCGTGCTGACTCGCCGCAAGAGTTCATATACTATCGCGGAGAGCTGGTGCGCATGCGCAGTCTTGGCAATAGCTCGGCACTCCCTACTACCGTAGGCTGTGAAGGCTACATCACCAGTGACCGGGTACAATGACCTGCAGGAAGGAGAATGCCGGCAATGTGTGCTTCATCACAGGAAGACGAAGAATCGTCCGGCTTGCGGTGAGGTGACCAGGGGACTGCAGGAGACAAAAGATCAGCGGGGAGCAGATGCGGTAAGCAGACTGACGGGGAGGAATTGGAAAGTATGGAATTTTTGTTTTCTAATGACAGAGCCCTTTAAAAAACACAAAATCATCATCTGCTAACGGCCCTCCTGATTTTACACAACAGCAGCCAACATTTGGTGCGCCACAGCGGTTACTTGGTGCGCCAAATGTTAGTAATTAATGCTATACTTGTAGGGAACTGTATTCTACTAACCGATCGGCTAACCAAGTAGTACAGGTGCATTACACAGCGTACTGCGCCAGTCGGAGCGGAGAATACATCTTTACATCAGTGGAACCTACAGAGAGCAAGTATGTATGATGGAAAGATTTGCATCTCTTCCGGATTTTGGAGCCTTTCCTGGTTTTGGCTTACCAATCTGACTTCACCATACTGACCCGATGCCTCCGTGTGAACGGGGCCCCATTATGACCTGCGCCCGTTACCTCTCTACTAAATACTTCCCTGCACTTGGCTTTTCCTTTGATTCCCTTCTAGTCTCTAAATAGTAGTAGTGACACAGAAGCTCTGAGTCATCCCTTTACCTGGTGGGAACGTGGCACAGGCTGGAGCTGGCACAGCGTGCGGCGCTGAGTAACCAGGACGAAGGCAACCCGTCAACCAATGACTCATAAAGCTACCATGCAAATTACCCAGAGGGCCATTCTCCGAGACAAAAAAGAAAAAAAAACAGCTCTAGGGGTATTGACTTATATCTATCACGAGAAGGCGGGGGGCGGGGGGTTAATACAGTTGTGTTAGTTTACAGCTATCCTATCATGGGGTGGTTAGTTTAGAGCAACCCTCCAGTTCTGGCTGCATCGGGTTTTCAGACTACCTTGCATGCATAATTAAGACACTACATGCTGCCTCCATGGGCAGCGCTGGCCAATCAAAGCAGAGTGTAGTATGCTGGACTAATGATGCATACTGATAAACAACGGGCATCAGTCAGAGAAGGGTGCGATCATTTTGTTTGTCCGGGACCAAAGGGTCACTTCAACTGCTCCAATAGCAATTAATGGACTGCACACTATGGATGCTGCAGTTTGCACATTATAGTAGCATGCAATATAGAAGTGACTACTACATTGGAAGTCCAATCATCAAGAACCAAACGGGAAAAGGGGAACAAAAAGATCCCTTATGTGGAAAAGGCTGAGGATTGGTCATTGAACCAAAGGAGGAGACAGATTGCAAAACCGCCATCTTTTGCTAGGGAAAAGTTTTCGAGTCCAAGAAAGTAAAAATCAAGAGCAGCATTAAGGGTAAGTCCTCAAGGAGCAAAAATAGCTGCAAAATCCACAGAGTTTTTACAAAATAAAGTTAAATTTCGCAACATCGGGGTGGATTTTGATTCGAAGTCATCAGCAAAAAGCTCCTCCTCAATTTTGGGCACTGGCAGTGCACTTCACTCGGCGCCAGCCATTGAATGCAGTGCCGCTGGTCCGGTGATGCGGAAGTGCTTTCTCCTGACCTACGGCTCTGCGCTGTGTGAAGGGGGGCGCTGCCAGTGCCACGAATTGTGGAGTAAGGGGGAACCTTTTGCGGGGAAAAAGGGGGGGGGAGGGGGAAAAAGGGGGGGGAGGGGGAAAGGGGGGGGGGGAAAGGGGGGGGGGGGGAAGGGGGGGGGGGAAAGGGGGGGGGGGAAAGGGGGGGGAAAGGGGGGGGGGGGAAAGGGGGGGGGAAAGGGGGGGGGGAGGGGGAAAAAGGGGGGGAGGGGGAAAAAGGGGGGGAGGGGGAAAAAGGGGGGGGAGGGGGAAAAAGGGGGGGGGAAGGGGAAAAAGGGGGGGGAAGGGGAAAAAGGGGGGGGGAAGGGGAAAAAGGGGGGGGGGGGAAAGGGGGGGGAAGGGGAAAAAGGGGGGGGAGGGGGAAAAAGGGGGGGGGAGGGGGAAAAAGGGGGGGGAAGGGGAAAAAGGGGGGGGAAGGGGAAAAGGGGGGGGGGAGGGGGAAAAAGGGGGGGGAGGGGGAAAAAGGGGGGGAGGGGGAAATAGGGGGGGAGGGGAAAAAGGGGGGGAAAGGGGGGGAGGGGGGAAAAGGGGGGAGGGGGGAAAAGGGGGGAGGGGGGAAAAGGGGGGAGGGGGGAAAAGGGGGGAGGGGGGAAAAGGGGGGGGGAGGGGGGAAAAGGGGAGGGGGAAAAAGGGGTGGCAGGAGCTGGAAAATGATTTGAAATTTGTGGATGTGGATACTAATCACCCTGGTGATGAAGAGGCTCCGGGGCAATTATCACAAACATACAAGAGCAGCGCCGATTACTGTAGCAATTATGACCCGTGGGGGGGGGGGGGTACAAATATAGATTTAACTTCCGCCCGTAATATTGACGTTGATCGCTTACTATACGTCTATTACTTCTATCACACACCCGTTGTTTATCCACTGGAAGAGGTGTAAATATGCAAACACCCCTAAAGCCTTGTGGCCCTGGGCCCGACACTAACTTTCAAATGTCATTAGAATCTGTTCATTGGCAGTTGGGCTTCAAGATCGCGACGATCGACATTGAAAGCTCGTCTACTCCACGATGAAGGGATTGAAAATGGCAGTGGAATTTCTGAGTCAAATGTTAACGACTAATTCCTTCAGATTCGGTGGGGTTTGGTGCAGCGGTCTGCTGTAAGGCTGTAAACCTTTCTTTGGGCGTTATTTTAACCAACAGATATGTTTTCCCATTACAGTCCGTTTTCTATACACAAACTTTTCTTGCATTTCAATATAGTCATCATCCTACGGATGCGAAAAACAAGCGGTGCTGCGCGCTCAAATTTTACACCTAAGAAAGTTTAATGGTGACGAGAAATTCATTCAACAAGCCTGTGAACTAAAAAGTCCATTTTTAAAGTAGAGGATGTCCGGCAGATATTGTAGAGACCGCGATGAAAAAGGCCCTTAGAAAAGACTGTTGTGAACTGTTGAAGGCAGGTAGAAAGAAGAGGGTCCCTGGTAGTAAGAAAAAATAAAAAATAAAAAAAAGAAGTATTTTCTTCACTTTTAAAGGGGTTGTCTTGCGCCGAAACGGGTTTTTTTTTTTTTCCAAATAGGCCCCCCGTTCGGCGCGAGACAAACCCAAAGGATGGGTTAAAAAAATTATATATATATATTACTTACCCAAATCCCCGCTCTGCGACGACTTCTTTCTTCCATCTCCAAGATGGCCGGGATCTTCACCCACGATGCACCGCGGGTCTTCTCCCATGGTGCACCGTGGGCTCTGTGCAGTCCATTGCCGATTCCAGCCTCCTGATTGGCTGGAATCGGCACACGTGACGGGGCGGAGCTACGATGACGACGCAGGACCAGCTCTCCGGCACGAGCGGTCCCATTCACAAGCCAGAAGACCGGACTGCGCAAGCGCGTCTAAAAACGCCAGAAGACAGCTAATTTAGACGGATCCATGGCGACGGGGACGCTAGCAACGGAGCAGGCAAGTGAATAACTTCTGTATGGCTCATAATTAATGCACGATGTATATTACAAAGTGTATTAATATGGCCATACAGAAGTGTATGACCCCACTTGCTGCCGCGAGACAACCCCTTTAAATCTAGTCCCCATGAACCATTGATTAATTCGAGCATCCTTTGGAATTGGCACCCTTACTAAAGGCCCATTTAGACAACGATTATCGCTCAAAAGAGGTCTTTTGAGCGATAATTGTTGTGTGCCTTTAAGAGCAAGGTGATCGCTCAAACCTTGCACTCTGAGTGGGGAATACAGAAGGCAAGCGGGGTCGCTTATCTTCTGCATCCAGCTGTTCCCTGCTCCGAGTGCCCAGCTGTTATACAGCCGAGCGCTCCGAGCGGGGGATTCAGAAGACAAACGGTGTCCCTGCTAGTCTTCTGCATCCAGCTGCTCTCTGCAAAGAGTGCCTGGCTGTTATACAGCTGGGCACTCCGAGCGGGGTATGCAGAACACAGCTGGACCGCTCACACCCTTCCAATGTTCAGGGAGCGGGATACAGCTGAAACAATAGTATCATTTGTATCCCACTGAATTCCTGATAAGGCTCATCATCATCTTTCAGCATTTTGGAAGATCAGCGACGGCTTAACGAAAACTGCACGATGTCAGTGCAGTTAGACACAACGATTATCGCTCAAAAGATGGCTTTTGAGTGATAATCATGTCTAAATGGGCATAACATTCGTCGTCCCAGTAACTTTCTGCCCCGTGTTATGTAGGCAAACTTATACAATGCCCTTATCAACAAGTTACTGAACACAGAAGATACATTATGACTTGGGCGGAGGAACATGAGCGATTGTATTACGGCTTGCAGGGATCGGAAGGGTGGATCGCCCAAAGGACGGTGGGGATAAACACTAATTTCTCTGGAAAGAGGCGAATCCATCAGTATAACGGACGCTTTGGGATAAAATGACCGGAATGGATTGCATGCATTTTTTGCGGTTTGAGACCTGCTTGTATTTGTTATGTTGCTGGGCTACAAGGGGACGCCGCATATTTAAGTTGCGTCCCGACGTGGCTGTACGTATGAAGGTGTTTGACGTGAAACAGCTGTTGGCACCGCATCCCGCCACTTTTTGTATTAAAATATGGAATAAAAAAAATTAAAAAACTGCTATATTTATTATTTTTAAACTTCTGTAAGTGCCGGCTGTTCATTCTATGCTGTGGATATTTGGCATTTTTACTCTCTGAGCGGAGCACCATCGATAGCCGCATTGAACCGAGGACTGGATTATCCATTGGCGAGTGCCGTTTACTTCTTTTCCTTGTCTGGGTTAACTATTATAAAGGTTCCCCTCGTGCTGCCAAAACAGCTCTGATCCACCCAGTCATGGACTCTGCAAGACCTGTGAAGGTGTCCTGGGGCATCTTGGTACCAAGACGTTCGCAGTAGACACTTTAACCCTTTCCAATCCAATTTGTATCCTGGTTTTCCTAGGAGGCTTTCTCTTTTCTTCCGTTATACAACGGCGCTATCTGCTGGCTGAAGCCAGTACTGTATGAGGTGACACGTTGGATAGGCTCCGACAGCAGGGAGGCTGGCAATATACAGTAAGGGAACACAGACGAACGTCTTCCAACATCGAAACTGTACAGCCTTAAGTTATAATGTCTTAACCCTTTCCAATCTACTGTCTGACATCTGTCTGTCCTGTAGGTCGTGTGGTCCAGCCTACATGGGTCAGACTTGAGCGCATCCTGCAGACGCTCGCTTGGATTAAGATCTGGGTCATGTTCCTCAAAAAATTCCTGGCCCACTTTTGCAGTGTGGCAGGACCAAGGTCGGCTTCACGAGGGCGCAGGTACATTTGCATACACATTTGCCCTGTATATTTACCCAATGGGCATTGCATTTTTGAGCGCGTGTGCCCATTTTAGGCCGGCTTCAAAAAAAAAAAAAAAAAAAAAAAAAATCGCCATCCAACGCAGGGTAGATCACCTAGTGTAGTATACACCCCACCCACGTTCCACAAAAGGGGCAGGGCCTATGTAAATAGAGACCAAATCAGGTGGCTTGGAGGCGGTCCTTCAAATGTTGAGTGCGTTATTGTGTGACTAGTTATATGGCTGTGTGACATATTGGACCCCCCCCCCCCCCCACTTCCTGTTTGTATAAAGTTTTTGAGAAGTGTATTTTTCCTTTTCTCACCATATGATCAGTTTTAGTTTTGCTTTTACACTTTTACTAGTTTTTCACTTTTTGTTCCCCCCGCAGTGACCCGCCATCATGATTATGGCCTTGAGTCGAGCGCTTTGGAAGGGGTTTTTTTTCCCTCTATTCTTTTATTATCAGTTTTGACTTATTTTCATGCGGTTTCCTCCATTGCTGCTGCCAAAATTCTGCTGGTTGCCCTTGAAAAACTGTCTGACATATAGCCCCGCCCAGTTGTCAGTCATGCGATTGAATACCCAAGCTGTAATTCTGAGCTCCCACAATACACTGCTCTGATCAGCGGAATTAGAAATTCAGTTTTGGATGCGGACGGAGATGAAAATAAGACGTAAAGTTAGTACAAGAGAAGTAAGAGCCCAACTTTCCCTGAACCTTCATGCCACCCTGCCATGCGGTAGTACATCCAGGGAACGGGTCCCTTTCCTGTGCCTCTTGCAAAGCACAGAACTCCTGGGGGAAAACAGATAGTACGGAATACTAGAAGGTTAGTTTTACATGGGCGATCGCGATTTTGACGCAAGAAAAGAAAATAGAACATGCTCTATATCTTTCTGCGCAAAAGGTGCCCATAGAAGTCAATGGAGGGTGCGCAAATGTACTCGCAATACACAAGGAGGTGTGAAACACTAATTCCACTGGTAAAAAACACATCTGGAACCAATTAGCCATTACAATCGGGGCGTTTGTTTGCCGCCCACAAATGAACATGCCCTGCAGGCAGAAAAGTACAGTAAGATACGCCAAATGCGCAGAAAAGTCTCGTTCATAGCGCAAAAAAGTTGCACTGAGACGCACGCAATTGCGCTTACGCCTGCGTAAAAGCCAGCATAATTAATAAACCAAATGGATTACAAGCACATGGCTACAAGTCCTGCCATCACAACCATAAGGAGGAGATACTGGGCCTCGTAGGAAACAGCCAATCAGAGCTCGGCTTTCATTTCTTAGACTACTCAAGACAAAATTTAAAATTGCGCCATTATTGGCTGCCATGGGTCACGTAAAACTAACAATTGATCTTATGGAAGCATAAAAACCTGCAATCCGCCCGTGTACAGGCACTTCACGTATGAACTACCCATTTTCACTGAATGGAGGCGGGCCGCGGGAAGAGATCCCCAACGAGTTCCGCCTCCAATCAGTGAGTAATTAACACTCCCGTGTGAAAGTGTATGAGCAATATCTTTGGGACGACTGTCGGGCACTTAAAGGGGTTGTCCGAGTTGTAATAAGCCAGCATATACTCCCCTCTCCTGCTGTCTTCCGCGCCGCTGGTCTCTCCTCTGATGTCATGCTCGCAGGCTTCACCAGCCAACGAGATTGAGTGCCGAGCTCAGTTATTGGCTACAGTGCCTGTGACGACCAAGACTGCCAGCTGTAGACAAAGTGGCGGAGGGGGAGGGGGGGGGGGGGACGACGACAAACAAAAAAAAGCTCAATTTTCACGCGATGAGACAGCGCTACAAGTCACATGTATGTGAAGCCCATGCTCTCCAATTGCTTCCTTCACATTAACGATGTTTTGTAGGCTGCTACATTGCAAGAAAAAAAAAAATCATGACATACTCTATACAACGGTGATTTCCAATGTTTTGTAACCCAGCTGCATTAAAAAAAAACAATACAGCACCTGACGGCGCTGTCATCTCCTCTGTAGCTCAGGCACACTTGCGTGTAGTCTTCAGCCAGCGCTTCCTGGTCCCCGCCTCCAGGAAGTGCTGGCTCTGATTGGTTCATCAAGCGCTGCAGTGATTGGCTGAGCTGTGACACTCAAGAACCAATTACAGCCATCGCATTGATTGGCTGTGATTGGTTCATCGAGCGCCATGGCTCAACCAATCAGAGCCAGCACTTCCTGGAGGCGGGGCTTTTGAACCCCTAAACAGGAAACGCTGGCTGAAGACTACAGAAAAGTGTGCCGGAGCTGCAGAGGACATGTGCGGCGGAGCGGACAGCGCCTGTTAGGTGATGTATTTTTTTTTATGCAGCTATGGTTTATTTTTGGGGTAGGGCTTATATTTCAAGTTCCTCAAGAAATCTCAGAAAAAGAGCTACAAAGTCACGAGACTTTGTAGCGACACAAAAATCGCGATAGCGCCGTGAGAAAGTGCAGCGCTATCGCACAGAACACAGATGCGATATCGCTGCGATTTTCCTGCGGCGCTATCGCTGTCACCCGTGTGAAAGTGCCCTTAAGCACTCTATTGTCGTACCCTGTAAAAGGCCCCTTATTCCTGCCTCATCCCCAGATTACTCTTGCACCAGGCTGAGCATATAGTGATGTGCTGCGCCTTTAAGAGACATTGGACGTTGCGCACAAGTCGTCACCGGCCGCTACAAACTGTATTTTTTTATTAATACCGGGTGGCTGAGTCAGAGCTGGAGGAGGGGGGCACATATCTATAGAGCTCGCATCCAGGCGCTGGAGCCTTCCATTGTCTTTCTGAGCTCATTGTCAGGCGTTTTACGAACACGTTCAGCATCACGAAGGAGAATGTGAGATCAGTTACCTGATTGGGAAACTGCAGAGCATTTCTCTTAAAGAGACAGAACACATGAAAAAAAAAAAAACTTCAGATACGCACAAGGCCATGACCATGATGCCGGGTCACTGCATGGGAACAGACAAAGAAGAAGTAAAAAGTGTAAAAGCAAAACTAATCTTATCATATGGTGAGAGAAAAGGAGAAAAAAAAATTCACTTCTCAAAAACTTGATACAAACAGGAACTGCGGGGTGAAGGGGGGGATAAAAAGGGGATCCAATATCTCATAAAACCATATAGCTAGTCACACAATAACGTGGCACTCAACGTTTGAGGAATCACCTGAAATTTGCCAAGAAACACCTTCTTTGATCATTATTTACATAGGCCCCGCCCTTGTGGGGAACAGTAAATCCTGAATAGGGTAAAGGCCCATTTACACGCAAAGACAATCTTTCAAACAATTAAAAGATTGAAAGTTTTAGCAATCATTTTGCGTAAAGTGTTAACGAACACCAATGTCCATTAGCCCTTTACCAGCTTTATTTGCATGTAAAAGGGCCTCTGGGAGCTGTTTGCAGAGTCCAGCATGTGGGCAGGGCTCCGCAAACAGCTGCATTGTTTTTACATGGGCTGTCGGCAGATTACATTATAATCTCCGGCACCAGCTGAGAACATAAGCGTTCGGTCTGCGCTATCTCACTTCGGCTGAACGATAGATTTTAAATTAATCTTAAAATCATTCAGCCAAAAAGTGCACGATGGTAGCATTTACACGCAACGATTATCGCTCATATGACATCGCTTGAATTAATTTTCAGAGATAATCATTGCATGTAAACGGGCCTTACCAGTTCTAGGCAGGGCATAAGATCACCAGGTGGCAGATGTAGAACAAAACTTTTGTAAGTGGTACAAAAAGATGGGAAGTTAAAGCAATGCTGGCATAAATCACAAAAGCCAGGCGAAAGAATGGCGGACACGACTATGGTCAATGGGGTCCGCCCGGCGCTGTTCGGTTCTGTCCAGGGACTGAACCGTTAGGCCACCAGAACTCCCCTCTCCTGCTCCCTGAACGGAGGAGGAAAGCGGAATCCGTGCTGCAGATATGTGCAAGAAATAAGGTTGGCTTCACCAATATTCTCCCTTGGACTATCCCCATATTAGTCAGCCGGCATCCACTTTCCTTCATACAATTTTTCAATTGCACGCATGTCTTTGTGAAATCTTCCACCATGCCCATCTAATAAGTCACTGCATCTCTACAGGAAGGTCTGATAACGAAGGCCCATGGTTTAATAGTACAGTATTGAATATCCTTCTTCCTTATGAGGTCTATAACTTCATTATCTTGGTTGCCGTTTTTGGCTTCAGCACCCTGAATATAGGCAACTTTACAGATTTTTTTGTGCAGAGAGAAAAAAAACCAAAACACCCTTATAAGGGCTTATTCATGCAAACGAGTCAAAGAAAAACCACTTGTGGTCCCAACATACGTATCACATCACAGTTTCATAGGCGCAACAAAACTTAATGAAAAACACTTTGCCATGAAAAAAAAAAGCAAAAAAAAAAAACCGCATGTTTGCAAGAGCGATATTGGGTCAAGTTTCTCAGCCAATATCGTCCTCGCCTGTGTGAATGGAGCCCAAATACAGGGACTTTGAGGGAATTCATAAAAAATAAATAAGTAAAAATCGCAGCACACTATTTCTGTGCAGATTAGGAGTGGATGGCTTGCATTGAAGTCACCTGACCTGCGGACCATCTGCAATTAGCATAAGGTTGAAGATTACGCATCATCGCCTGATGACGTAGCGGGGAAATAATTTTTTTTTTTTTTTTAAATCAGTACTGTGCATGTCCGACGGCAAGCCTCCAGGTCCATCCGCAGTACAGATAAAGAAGTGAAATTACCGGTACTTGTGAACGCCTCTAAAAACCGTTGCATTCAGTCGCGGTTTACGGCATGGATCCGCACACGGATTTTGCCCTGTCAATGGGCAAAAACCTGCGTGCGGAATTGGACGTGGAAAACTGCATTTCTGGGAGACTCGCTTCTTGATGTTCGTTTCCACATACAAGTTATGTCTCTTGTCTAATGCTGCGGATTGTGATGCCGTTTTAGAGGCGGAGTTTGCCATGGAAAATTGCACCGCGATTCTGTGTGAACGTATTCGAAGAGTTGTGGATGCATCGCAGATCGCTCGCTTCCATAGTGATTAACGGAGCCCCTCCACGCCAAATCCGCGGTAGAATGAAGCGACTTCTTTTCCGCACAAAAAATGCAAAACAAATCCACGTGTGTGCGTAGGCGCGGACGCTCCATGCTTTCCTACGGCCGGCTTTGACTGCGGCTCTTCTGCGCGGGTGCCAATCGCGGATTCCGCAAATCAAATCCGCCCGTGTGCCTGAGGCCTAATTCTGTGTCAAAATCAGCATTTTAGACTTGCAGAATTTGCTGTGGATTTCGACAGCAGAGCGTCCTGCGCCATACTTGGTCCCACGTGAAAGCATCCTTAAAAAGGAGTGGCGACTATAAAAAGGAAGGACTTTTACTTCTCCTTTCTGCTTGATCTACTTCTGGCTTTGGCTTAAAAAGCATAAAAACTGCTGCAGTGTTTTTCCTGAAACAGATCGTGTTTAACCGTCGGTACTGGAGAAGATTCTTCGCTTTTCATTTTCGCCAGCTGAAAACAGGAACCCTCACCTACATATTATCTCCAGTCTATTGCCAGTAAATAAGGACGGATTTCATCTACCGGAGACCTCAGTGGTCAACAACAGCTTAAAGGGGTCGTTCGGTAACCAGGGCAGGTAATGCGGCACAACGAAGCCTTCTATCGCCAAATGTTTCCTGACTAAAAAAAATAAATAAAATATCTTGATTTTTCTATAGGGCTTTCAGGTAATTTTTTTACATTTATTACCCCCCCCCCACAATACTGGGTACTCAGAGGCAGAGTCAACCTTGAGCTGACTACCTCAACCACGCAGGGATTGAACTTGTGAACTTGCAACCTTCAGGTCACGAGTGAGAGCTTAGGACTGTATTTCTACAAAGCTACAGCAAGCTGCGCCATTTCAACCTGTCGATTCTTGCAAATTGCTGGACTGCTAGCTGGCAATTAGAGATGAGCGACCGTACTCGTTTAGGGCGATTTTGCAATCGAGCACTGCTTTTTTCGAGTAACTGACTACTCGGGCGAAAGGATTCGGGGGATGCGGGGGGTTGCAGAGGGGAGAGCGCTCCCCCCTGTTCCCCACTGCTACCCCCACTCCACCATGCCGCCCCCCGAATCTTTTCGCCCGAGTAGTCAGTTACTCGAAAAAAGCAGTGCTCGATTGCGAAATCTCCCTAAACGAGTACGTTCGCTCATCTCTACTGGCAATCATATGGACCCCATTATGATCAATGGGGGTCTTTTCTTTTCACCCCTGTTTGGTTCCGTCATAACATGGATCCATTTAACCAGAGTGCAGTCTTTCTGCTCCCCAACGCTGATGTGAAAAAGCCCTGACAAAACTATAAATTAAACCCTAAGACACAATGTAACAGTGTGACCCTTTCTCACACGGTGTTGGTAAAACGCCGCAATTCAGATCGCGACATTTTACTGCGATTTTTATCGTAGTTTTCGAACAGCGTGCCACATCGCTTTTTAACACATACCGTCATTCTGATAGGTGATGAGGTGCGTTAAAAAGCGCAAAAATGTGCCAAGATAAAAGCAGACAGAATGTGAAAATCGGGCCATTAGAAAACACAGCGTTTGAGCGCAGGCCTGCGAGGCCCCAACTAAATCAATCGCAGCGTTGTACTGCAACGTCCAAAACACCGTGGTAATCACGGTTAAAAGCGCATATGTGAGAGCGGCCTAAGGCCTCATGTCCACAGGCGGATCGGAATCCGCAGCAGAATCTGACCCTGCGTACCTGTCCGGGCCGTCTTTTTTTCTATACTGCTTTTTTTTTTTTTTTTTTTAACTCCTGCGGAATCCGCTGCCCGTCGACGATGTCAATTACGGACAGACCACAGATCAGACGGCTTCCACTGACTTCAATGGAATCCGTCCGCATGGAATCCGCTGCCCGTCGACGATGTCAATTACGGACAGGCCACAGATCAGACGGCTTCCATTGACTTCAATAGAATCCGTCCGCATGGAATCCGCACTAAACTGAAGCATGCTGCGATTTACTTTCCGAATGCGGAATCCAGAAAACAAATCTGCATGTGTAAATTGAAGTGGGGATGCCCGTGCTTCCCCATGGACGGCTTGAACTATGGATCTTCCACGCAGCGCACCGCAAATCAAATCCGCCCGTGGACATGAGACCCAATACGCTTTATAGAAGTAGCACAATGAGATAATCAACTTCCTGATACTCCAAAAGTAGCAAAAAAGTCTTATTTAAGAAAAAAAAAAGCAGAATGGAGAGCACTAGTATAGACCTCACGGGCAATACAGGGGTTTGCACTATTTTGCAGTGCTGGGGTCCACCAAGGACAACATCTGCATGGAGTTTGTAGGTTCTCCCCGTGTCCTCTGAAGACTCTGGTTTCCTTTCACAATCCAACAGCAGCAGATTGTGGGGACAGAGCCAAATACCAAGTGATGTAAACTGCTTTGAATATACATGCGCTATATAAAAGGGTGGCTAGAATAGTCATGAGAGTAGATACGTTTTTGGAAAAAACTCTCAAACTTTAAAAGATGTTGTCAGATCATTTTTTTTGTAAATAGCAGGTCCCCCAGTGTAAAAACATAATTAGGAGCTTATATTCGCCTCTCTGACAGAAGCTTCAGGTCTCCTTACTGATAGGCTTTTCACAAGCTGCAGTAGCCCATGTACGAGATGCCACAGGCTGCTGCAGCCAATGACAAAGCTCTGTAATTGACCAAGGCTCACACCTGCCCACGGTGAGCAAAAGATGTCCATTTGGTCTGGTTCCAAAGAAAAGCTGCCGTATACAACTTGCTGAAAAAGTTACTGCCGGCTAGGATAGAAAGGTATCAGATCATACAGTAAGCTGCAATGCCCTGTATAACGGGTTGCATGCCCGCAGACCAGTTACAGTGGCCATGCTGACCCATCTGAGAGGGCCTACAATGTCCACGGAGCGATGGAAGAAAGTAGCCTGGTCTGATGAACCATGATTTCTTTTACATCGTAGATGGCCAAGTGCATCACTTACCTGGAGAAGGGTATGCATTATGGGAAGATGGCAAGCAAGAGCAGGGGCAATGAGATTATCTGGGCTATGTTCTGCTGAGAAACCTTAGATGTTGCTATGACACAAACCATTACCTAAACATTATAAAGACCAAGTCTCCCCCTTCAAAGCAGTGGTCTTCCATAATTTCAGTGGCCTCTTTCTGCAGGATAATGTCCTGGCGACACTGCAAAGATCAGTCAGGAACATGACAAAGATCAAAAGGTGAGGACCTGTCCTCCACATTCCCAGATCTCAAGCTAATCAAGCATCTGTGGGAAGTACAATCTATAGAGGCTGCAACTCACAACTTACAGGACTTAAAAGGGTTGTACCAGTATGTTAAAGATAGGGAATAACTTGCTGATTGTGTGTGTGGGGGGGGGGGGGGGTCGCACTGTCGAGACCCTCGTCGATCTCAAGAACGGGGGTTCTGAAGAAGTTCTTGCCACGTAAAGGCACTAGTGGGACTACCAGGATACCAGAGTGGCACCTGTTGGGTCATTTGTCAGCCCCATTAAAGTTAATTGAGCACCAACTGGGTGCATACTTGGCCAGCACTCCATCCAACTTCGGTGGGGGTCTCAGCAGTGAAACTCATACCGATCAGCAAAGTTATTTCCTAGGGGATAACTTTAAATTCTGGCACAACCCTTTTTAAAAAAACATCTTTATGCCCCACAAAAGAGACATCTTGTCAAGCCCGTGCCTCGATGGGTCAGAGCTGTTCTGCTGGGGGCCTACACAATATTAGGCTAGTGGCTATAATGTTATGACTGATCAGTGCATAAGTTACATTTTCCCATTGTTCCCTTAAAGGGACCCATCATTTTTTGGCTTCACTTACCTGCCAGGACATTTACTCCATCCTGAGCACACCAGGGATAAAGTTATTCTATCCCAGCCTGATATAATGTGATGTCCTAGGAAAGCCAAGATTTAAGGTGATGAGGGCGAGTAGACGTTACATATATACCTAGAACAGAGTGAAACAATAGCCGTTTTCCAACAGTTCCCCTTTAATCCTGTTTCGTCAGTGCGCACACAGCATAAACTTCCCTATTGAGTAACGGAGCAGTAAAATTGCCAACTAGTATAACCAAGGTGCCCCCCTGCAAGAATTGATGGCGACGTGACATCATGTGATCTTAATATTGCCATTATTCCTTATTAGTATATTTTTGGGCGATTGTTAATTATGCAATATCTTCATATATTCCTGCAGAGTCACAAGAAAAAAAAACCCACAAAAATTATAAAATGTGACAGAACCGGAAACTTCAGGTGGGATGAGACAGAGCAGACCTACAAGTCCATATCATAGCCGCACGTAATCGGATTAGGCGGCAGCTACATAGTGACTACCAGATTGTATCACAGGTACGGCAGACAAGACGAGAGACCGTGAGAAACACGTCAATGAGAACCAAAAGCCCCCTGTCCACAGCAGGAAGCTTTACAGCGGGCACGTGGGCATCAGAACTAGAAGATCAAGAATGGAAGAAGACCGCCTGAATGACATATTCTGTACCATTGGGACGGCTCCGTGTATTGGGGAAGAGATGGCAACAGTAGGCACAATAGGACATGACAAGAGTTCATGGTGATTACTTGGCCTCCAAACTTCCCAGATCTCATCTTAAAGAGCCAAAGCAGCAAACTACTGATGCTCTCCTAAAGAGCTCATAATCTAATCCATCACTGACAATACATTCTGCCCTGCCCTGAACCAAGCATTCAATTTCTCTGTGCCAACTAGAGAACAGTACGAGCTATGGGCATAGGCCATGGTGATGACGGGCAGCTCAACCAACTTTAGCAGAGCAAACACTAAAGATTATAAGCTAAAGCTGACGGACTGATTGACTGCCAGCGGCATCAAATGTCATTTGTTTAACTTTGTTTTCACACTTGGCCAACAGGAAGTGCCAGGCGTGCTCCGTGCCAGTCAGAGATGCAGGTAACTAAGAAAATAGCTGAGCTAAAGGGGTTTCCCAGTTTAAAATAAACTAAGCTTAAAGGGGTTTTCCAGGTATTTAAGATCATTGGTGACAGTGGTGGTGGTGGTGGTGGTGGTGGTGGGGGGGGGGGGGGGGTGAGTTGTATGTTAAAAACCAAAAAACTCAACTCCTAGCCTGCCGTCGCTCCGGCTAGTATATTGATTGTATGTAGTTTTGGGCACGGGGTTCCAAAACCATACAAAAAAAAAAACTTTGAAAACCCCTTTAAAAGTGGTTGTGCTAAAGTATAAGTTATTCCCTTCCGACAGGATGGGGAATAACTTTATGATCCGTAGGTGGGGGGGGGGGGGGGGGGCGACCCCCATCAACTCCTAAAAGAAGGGGCCTGGTGGGTCCTGAGTGAATGGAGCGGAGTTCACACAGCATATGGTTGCTCCATTCAATTCAATGACATCAATTGCCAAAGTGCTTGAACTCTAATCTCATACTCGGTCATTGAATGAATGGAGTGGCGGCGCGCCTGTGTGACCTCAGGGACCGGCTGGACCCCCATTCTCAGGATCTGTGGTGGCATGGCAGTTAGATAGGGGATAATTTAATATTTTGCTACATTGTATTACAAAGTTGCAGAACTGTTTATACACTTTGCGTTTCACTTTCTCACTGTTGAGATCGCCGCTTTGTGCCAATGGATGGAAATATCCTTGTTTACACCCGGACTATAAACATTCTGATCTAAACAAGTCACATGGATACATTGTAGCAAACTCCTGACACAGATGATTGTATAGACTGCGTATATCGTAAGGTCCAAGTGGCATCGTGCTTTTGCCGTACGTTTAGTGTGTACGCCATGAAGTCTACCAAAGTACCCCCTAAACACGTTATAGGGGTCCAATCGTTAGAGGCCAAAGGTTTATCCTTTCATCCTCTGGTCAGGGAGTACCAACAAAAAAGGGCAGAACAGCGAAGGCCAAGAGTCAGAAGGGCATTTATGTGGCAAGGAAGCAACTTGCAGGAGGGCATCGTGTCAGGCAGACGTGTGGTCACCGCGATGCCAGGCGGAGCAGGGGCTTATGCGTACAGTATATCCGCAGATAATTGAGACGATTAATCAGTGCCAGTCGGGCAGCGAATATAATTGCTCAGTAATTAGGAGTGAATGAATGGTCAAGCTGCGTAGAAGATCAAGATGCCAGTCAATGAAGAGTGATTCATGCCAGCCTGCGTCACTGATTAGCTAGACAGATGTGGTGATTAGGATGCTTTGGAGGGGGGATAGAGACCAAGCTGCCAGTTAGGATAGCCAGTTAGGTTAAATGCCAGTTACTGAGAATGGCAGAGCGGGTAAACAAAATAATAGACTAAAGCTGACATAGATGGCAATACCCGAGGTACTGAAGTGAGGGCAGGATGCTGACACAAAACAATAAAGGTACGAAGTGGCACATCGGGTACCAGATTATGCCAGGTGCTGCAACGGGTCATCAGGCCACTACTGCTCAAAAAGCAATGTTCCATCACCGGCATAATTTCACTTGGGTGAACTGAGATTAGAGCGCCAGACAAGATGGCACTGAAGTAATAGGATGGGGAGGTCCAGCCAGCAGGGTGGTAACATGCCAGGCAGGTATGAAGAGGAGAATGAAAAATGACAGTCTGATAAGGATACCAGGTTGTGGATAGGGAGTTGTCACTAGTAGGTATCTAGGTAGTAAGTGACAGTGATGCCAGGCAGAAGGGCAAGAAGCTATCAAAAGGAGTGGTGGGAGCCAACATGTTGGGTGAACAACACAAAAAGGCCAAGTTGTGCGGGACAACAAATGACAGAAGGGTGATCGGACCATGTGAGATTAGTGGTGCCAAGCAGAGGGATGAGCCGTGTGGTGTGACAGTGATGCCAAGCAGAGGGATGAGCCGTGTGGTGTGACAGTGATGCCAAGCAGAGCCGTGTGGTTGTGACAGTGATGCCAGGCAGAGGGGTGAGCCGTGCGGCTGTGACAGAGATGCCAGGCAGAGGGGTGAGCCGTGCGGCTGTGACAGTGATGCCAGGCAGAGGGGTGAGCCGTGTGGTGTGACAGTGATGCCAAGCAGAGCCGTGTGGTTGTGACAGAGATGCCAGGCAGAGGGGTGAGCCGTGCGGCTGGGACAGTGATGCCAGGCAGAGGGGTGAGCCGTGCGGCTGGGACAGTGATGCCAGGCAGAGGGGTGAGCCGTGCGGCTGGGACAGTGATGCCAGGCAGAGGGGTGAGCCGTGCGGCTGGGACAGTGATGCCAGGCAGAGGGGTGAGCCGTGCGGCTGGGACAGTGATGCCAGGCAGAGGGGTGAGCCGTGCGGCTGGGACAGTGATGCCAGGCAGAGGGGTGAGCCGTGCGGCTGGGACTGTGATGCCAGGCAGAGGGGTGAGCCGTGCGGCTGTGACTGTGATGCAAGGCAGAGGGGTGAGCCGTGCGGCTGTTACTGTGATGCCAGGCAGAGGGGTGAGCCGTGCGGCTGTTACTGTGATGCCAGGCAGAGGGGTGAGCCGTGCGGCTGTTACTGTGATGCCAGGCAGAGGGGTGAGCCGTGCGGCTGTTACTGTGATGCCAGGCAGAGGGGTGAGCCGTGCGGCTGTTACTGTGATGCCAGGCAGAGGGGTGAGCCGTGCGGCTGTGATAGTGATGCCAGGCAGAGGGGTGAGCCGTGTGGTTGTGATAGTGATGCCAGGCAGAGGGGTGAGCCGTGTGGTTGTGATAGTGATGCCAGGCAGAGGGGTGAGCAGAGTGGTCATACCCCAGGCATGTAGAGTGTGGTAGCAATGATGCCAGGCAGACGGGTGAGCTGTGTGGTAGTGACAGTGATGGCAGGCAGGAGGCTAAGCAGTGTGGTCATACCCCAGGCTCAGGGATGTAGAGTGGTTGCAGTGATGCCAGGCAGAGGGGTGAGCCGTGCGGCTGGGACAGTGATGCCAGGCAGAGGGATGAGCCGTGCGGCTGGGACAGTGATGCCAGGCAGACGGGTGAGCCGAGCGGCTGGGACAGTGATGCCAGGCAGACGGGTGAGCCGAGCGGCTGGGACAGTGATGCCAGGCAGACGGGTGAGCCGAGCGGCTGGGACAGTGATGCCAGGCAGACGGGTGAGCCGAGCGGCTGGGACAGTGATGCCAGGCAGACGGGTGAGCCGTGCGGCTGGGACAGTGATGCCAGGCAGACGGGTGAGCCGTGCGGCTGGGACAGTAATGCCAGGCAGACGGGTGAGCCGTGCGGCTGGGACAGTGATGCCAGGCAGACGGGTGAGCCGTGCGGCTGGGACAGTGATGCCAGGCAGACGGGTGAGCCGTGCGGCTGGGACAGTGATGCCAGGCAGATGGGTGAGCTGTGCAGGGAGCCAGTGGTCATGCCTTGGCACAGAGATGTAGAGTGTGGTGGCAGTGAGGCTAGCAGAGGGGCTCCCAGCATGGCTGATGCCAGGCAGAGGGGTGAGCTGTGTGACTGTGACAGTGATGCCATGCAGGGGGCCGAGCAGTGTGGTAATACTACAGGCACAGGTCTGTAGAGTGTGGTGGCAGTGATGCCAGCAGAGGGGTGCCCGGCGTAGCTGATGCCAGGCAGGGGGCTGAACAGTGTGGTCATACCCCAGGCACAGGGATGTAGAGTGTGGTGGCAGGGATGCCAGCAGAGGGGTGCCCGGCGTGGCTGATGCCAAGCAGTGGGCTGGATAGACAGTGCCGGAGGGAATGACAGGCAGACAGGATGCTGATGGGGAGGCAGTCAGTGTCACACAGCGGAGGATGCGCGGCGCGGTCTCACCTGCCTCCTCCCTGGCTCCGGTGCCGCGCTCCCCTCCGGTCCTCTGCCCGTATCCCCCCGGCATTAACCCGTTATCTCCGGCTGTTCCAGGAGACGCTGCTGTGAACGGGCCGGGCGTACGTCCCACGCTGTGCCGCCCTCCGCACGGCCGGGAGCCGCTCACAGCCCGCAGTGTTCCCGGTACAGGCCGGGCTCCAACTGCCGAGCATTTCCCATCAGAGGTGACAGAGCATCACCTGGGGCGGGGCTAACCTCTCCCAACCAACCACGTGCGCAGACGAGTCGAGAAGGGCGGGCACTGGTGACGTATGTAGGCGTGGCCGTCCAATAACGTCATTCCAACGTCGGGTCCTAGAGCCTCCTGCTGTGTTGTACTGGGGGTCCTTTATGGGCTTCACCCTCATCATATCCTGCCCCCTGTGGGGTGTGTGTCAGTATTACATGTGAGATAGTGTAGTATATGCTATAGCTGTATATACATACATTTTCCTTTCATGCAGTACTACATACATACAATCAAACGTGGGCAACGCTCCATAGTATCAAAGGGGTATTCCAGAGACTAAATACTGATTTTAATGGGAACTGCGGCTGCAATTACGAGCGCTGACCACTGCGCGCGGCTAGAGCTAACTGCTTCCACTCCGCCGCCTTGTGTGTTGTGGTGCTGATAGTGGTGGGGATCTCAATATCAAAGGCGTAACTAGAGGCTCATGAGACCCAATGCAAAAATCTGTAACAGCGCCCCCCTACCATCATGTCCCATTTATAATACTGGAGTTTTCTTATGTGATAGAGGGGCCTTTGGGCCCCCTAATGCTCGAGGGCCCGGTAGTGACTGCTACCTCTGCATCCCCTATAGCTACGCCCCTGCTCAATAGTATTTTCCCAGAAAACCCCTTTTATATTTTTATACCATTTTAACTGGATAGGTGAAGAATGATAGATTAATGGGGTCCGGGCACTAGGACCCCCACGGATCCCGAGAATAGGAGCCCTGGGAACGCAGTGGAGATCGCACGGGAAAATTGCCACTCCGTTTATTTCAATGGGAGCGACAAAATTAGGAGAGCGCTGAGAACTCAGATATCTCCAGCGCTCTCATTGAAATGAATGCATGCGCAACCTGTTCCATTCCCTTGGAGACAAACCAGACCCCATTCTCAGGATTGGTGGGGGTTCCACCGATCTATCAGTTTTTACCTATCCAGTGGACGGGTGAAAACTTGAAAAAACATAAAAGTTTATCCTAAGTTTATCTAAAGTTATGTCCAATACACGATAGGGGATAACTTTATGATCTGTGGGGGTCTCACTGAACCAAAGAAAGGGGGTCCAGTGCCCCCCATGCACCTCACCGTAAGCTTTCTGCACCCATCGCAGTGAAGAGGTGATTGGATGTAGGGGCAGTTGCACATGGGCATTACAGCTCCATTCATTTTCAATGAGGCTGCGGGAGATAGCCAGGGTACAAGCGCACGGCGATTTACGTCAGTCCCATTGTAATGAATGGGTTTGTCCAGATGTGCATATTTTTTCCTGCACATATCGGTCGCGCAAAAAATACAAAAATAAAGCATGCTGCGTTTTTAACATTTCTGGCACTGGGGTTGGAGCCGCAGGGGGAAGTAGCAGTGCAGGACACTAGAGAGTTGTTAGGAGTCCTTACCAGGAAGTCTAAGGTCGGGGTACAGATGCAGGAGACGGGTAGCGGTGTCAGAAAGGAAGCCAGAGGTTGGTATCAGGAGGTCTTGTGTGGCAGTACAAATGGAGGAGGCAGGTAGCGTTGTCAGAAAGGAAGCCAGAGGTTGGTATCAGGAGGTCTTGTGTAGTGGTACAAATGGAGGAGGCGGGTAGCATTGTCAGAAAGGAAACCAGAGGTCGTTATCAGGAGGTCTTGTGTGGCGCTACAAACGGAGGAGGCGGGTAGCATTGTCAGAAAGGAAGACAGAGGTTGGTATCGGGAGGTTTTGTTAAAATAGCAGAAGAGTAGGCAGGAGTGAAGCTTAATCAAGGCTGTGGAGCACAATAATCATGCGCTGGTGCAGTGGCAGGGTCAGGCTTTTATAATGAGCCTAACTAGGAACAGAGGGGGAATCAGGACAGGAGCTGGGTTTGCAGGATCTGGGAACTATCCAACAGCTGGATGGCTCAGCAGGAGAGCTACTGACTGGAGTGCAGGAGGTCCTAGGTTCGATCCCTTACAGTAGACCCCTCCTTCAAGGATGGCCTCTGGACATCCCTGGGTCTGAGTTACCAGGGTTCCTCTTGTGGAACTCCCCTGTGAGCCTTAGAGCATGTACATTTTCATCTGTCTCCCAAGAGTTCTCCTCCGGTCCGTATCCTTGCCACTGCACCAGATACTGAAGTCCCTCAGTGCCTTCAGGTGTTTCGTAAGCGTTTAAGATGTGCCAATTGTACGTTTTTTGAACGCGTAAAATATGAGTTTGTTCTCATTAGTGTTTTTTTGCGCATTTCAGTCGTGCGTAAAAAAATAGGACTTGCTCTATCTTACTGTGTATTTGCGCAGCAAAGGTCCCCATATACGTCTATGGGAGGTGTGCAAATGCACGCGCAATACGCTGCACAAAACCATGGGGAAAACAGTACTTTGTGGCCGGCCCAATGGCACTGGTATGAATACACGAGCACTGTGCGGCGAGTATGACCAGGAGAGCTTTGGATCCGCACTTATAATTGTTTTTTCATTGGAGATGAATTTAAGAAATCCGACAAAATTTCTTGCAAAAAGTCATAAATCCTCTTAAAGGGATTGATAGGCCTGCTTAACCCTTTGCAGTAAACGGGCCCCCCAAGCAATGAGCTGATGGCGGGATTTGCAAAATCAGCTGTTACTACTAGGGGAAGCTGCTGGAGAGTCATCATTTCCCCTTCAGCATACAGTAAGACATTGTGGTGGAACCCTGTCACTATTCACAAATAGACAAACACTCTTATTCCGCTTTCTACATAGAGACTGACCACAATAGTTTCTTCTGTCTGTATACTTACACTATCCTACCAAGAGCATCTGGACTCCCCTATCAGTAGAACGGATCGTGCCTTATTAGCATGTCACATGTCCTAATTCATACTACATAAGATACAGACCCTTGGGATGTCAGCCGTAGTATGTGACGGAAACACTATTGGATATATGGGTTACGCTGCTACACACAAGCCGTCCATCACAAAGTACAATGCATCGGCCCACGATTGGACTGGCTGCACAGAGTCCCAGCCTGAACCCTACTGAACATCTCCGAGACGAACCGGAACGTCAGGTCAAGAAATATGGGTGTCCTTCATGTTTGATAGAACTCAGCAGACATTTGCAGGATGAATGGAGGGAAATACTAATTGAAATCTAACAGACGTTAGTAGAAAGTATGCCATGGAGAATATCCAATGTCATCAGGGCCAAAGGAGCCCCACTAAGTATTAACATATGAAAATAAATACTACTTTTGATTCTTGCTCAGGTGTCCAATTACTTTTGGTAGGATGGTGTATTTCCTGATCTTACTGCTGGGGTTAATTAAAGAGGTCATGCACTAAATAAAGCTTAGATTTGGTTCATATTTTCATCAGAAATGGAAACCATGTCATAGTGCTCGATCCATCGCATGATGGACACTGGGGGTGATTGGTGGACCCCCGCTTGGCTTATAATGGGATCCATTTGGTTCCGCTGCAGTGTCCATTATATTGATGAGTAGAATAGTGTTGTTGATGCGCTATTTTTTGTGTCAACTGAAAGAGTCTGTGCTGGAAGCTCCTGATTGGCTCCCCATCGCAGCTTCACACGAGCGTAAGTGTATTTCTGTTTGCATTAGCGTAGCGTTTTTTTAGAATGAACTATGCTTTTTTTGTGCCCGCATTGGCATATTTTTTTGTACTTTTTGCGAACGCAAGGCAAGCTCATATGCATGGTGATTGAAATTGCTAATAATTTCCAGATGTGTTCTTTTTCCTATGCAATAGCGCAGTGTTTCAAGTATGTCCTTGCGTATTGCGCGCACATTTGTGCACCCCGCATTGACTTCTATGAGGACCTTTGATGCACAAATGACCAGAAGCATAAAACACATTCTATTTTTTTTTTGCACAACCGAAATGCACGCGCAAAATACAGAAATATGAATGAAGCTATTGAAATCAATGGGTTCTATTCTCTGCGTACTTGTGTGTGCAAATATGTCCGCGGAAGCCGGCTTTAAAGGGGTTGTACCAAGATTGACTTTTATCCCCTATTCAGGCTCGCTGCACTCGTCACAATACTGTGGCTCCCCAGCTGGTAATCCCTCTGCGTACGGCATCGTGGCAGATACACACACTGACAGCAGTGTGTGCATCAGAGATCTTCCTCTCCTGACCTTTCCTCCTTAGTTCCGCAAAGGGAGGAGGCACTCCTGCAGGTGCACACACTTCTGCTCGCAGCAGCATTGAAAAGACAAGCAGCAGTGCTGGGTTTCAGGTCAGCTTTAATACTACTGGGGCTACTGTGGGGATGGGGTCACTGTTAATACTGGGGTCGATATAGGGGGCACTATTAGTAATACGGTTCCCTATATCAGCACCAATAGTAAAATTATTAGTACTGAGGCACTGTAGGGGTCACTATTACTACTGAGGCAACTGTGGGTGTCACTATTACTACCGGTATTGAAGCAGGTATAGGGGACAGTATTAGTACTGAGGTCACTGTGGGGGAAGGTATTACTACTGAGGCCACTGTGGGGGTCACTATTACTACTGAGGCCAGTGTGGGGGTCACTGTTACTACTGAGGCCACTATGGGGGTCACTATTACTACCGGGGACACTGTGGGGGTCACTATTACTACTGAGGCCACTATGGGGGTCACTATTACTGCTGGGGACACTGTGGGGGACACTATTAATACTGAGGCAAATATAGGGGACAGTATTACTACTAAGGCCACTGTGGGGGTCATTATTACTACTGGAGCTGATATAGGGGACACTAAAACCAATTTAAGGGACCCAATTACTACTGAGGCCACTGTGGACGACACTATCACTAGTGGGGCTGATATAGGAGACACTATTACTACTAAGGGCACTATGCGCGTGGCAGCATACCTCAAGTTGAGTTAAGGTATATTTACACATGGCGGAAATGCTGCGGAGCTGATTTCATACTATGCAACGCTCTCCCTCACCTCTTCCGAAGGTTTCCCACTGTCAGCGCTCCCTGGCTTCCAGTCCCCAGTGACCTGTAGTGGCATCACCTGACCAGTGGTGCTGCACCTGACCAGGCCGCTAGTAATCTGAAGTCGGGGAGCTCTGACTGCAGGAACCCTTCCGAGGAGGGGAGGAGGAGCGCCGCATAGTATGAAATCAGCTGTGGCTGTGCGGCTGATTTCCACACCAATGATACAGATTTTGACTGTTTTTTTAATGCAGAAATGCCGCAGAATTTGCTCCCTGTCTTTTTTGAAATGGCCTGTATATTTTTGTAAAATCCTACATGGTAATAAGCCCCGCCCCCTGACCACACCCCTCTGTCCCACTTTGACCCTGGGAAAATCTGGTCACCTTACTTGCTGATAGTGGAGAGGTGATAACAATCAATCTTGTACAGCTCTTTTAAAGCTTATTTCATGAAACCGTCTGCAACTTTTTAAATATACATTGTTTTTCAATTGCTTACCATTATCAACATCTCTGCTTGCTGCCAGTGAATGGCAAGCATTGAAATTTAGACTTATAGGCTTGAGATCCATACAGAGATGATACAAGTCACAGTTTACTACAATGGAACGCAGTGCGTATAAAGTGTCATTTTCGTAACAGGAAAATGCTCCTCAAAATTTTCAATGTTGCACAAACATTCCAAAAATGTGCAACGCATCACAGCAAACCCAAATATACTACTTGAGATTGTGCCAGAGCGGTTAACCCTCTGTGAACTAAGCACAGCAGCACAAACTTCTGACGTGGCCCGTCTCTGAGAGGTTATCTTTTTTTCTACACTGATACATAATAACTAACTGCAGCTTTGTGAACAGGACAAGGTTATAATATGTTACAGCCTCTTGATATGAAGAAGAACACTGGTGTAACTATAAGGGATGCAGGGGATGCGGTTGCACCCGGGCCCTAGAGCATTAAGGGGTTCCATATAGGGAGCCCAGTACTAAGAATAAAGCATTATAGTTGGGGGCCCTGTTACAGTTTGGGCCCAGGAGCTTCAAGTTACACCTCTGTGTTAAAGGCCGCCTGCAGATGAGCGGGTCGGATCCGGCGGCGAGAATTCTCGTCGCGGGACCCGACCCGAGTGCCTGCAGAGACGAGCGCGTACTCACCCGCGCCTGGCGGCCCCGGCTCTTTCATGTGCCGGCTGCCGGGCAGCCGGTGCATGCGCAGACCGGAGCCGGCGGCTGCGTGAGTGACGTTTCTGTGCGAGGCTCTGCGAGCCCCGCACAAAAATAGGACATGCCGCGGTTTATTTGCCGCGCGAGATTTCGCGCGGCCGTCTGCATAGGAGTGCGTATTGTAATGCACTCCTATGCAGGCTTTGAGCGGCAGAAATCCCGTGGGAAATCCCGCCGCGGGATTTCCGCCCGTGTGCAGGCGGCCAAAGGGTTACGAGAAGTTGGGAGACCCTAAGATAAACTTTTGCACTTAGGCCCATGAGCCTTTAGCTATGCCCATGAACAGGAATATTTGCATTCACTGACAATAATCAGAGATCTTAAGATTTTTTATGAGGTTCACGTTGGCGATTATGAATCCAGAATCCTGCATGACTTTCTCTGAAACCAAGCCTTTCTGACTTGGAGGTATACTTGGGATCATTGTCCTATTGGAAGGTCTAATGACACCCAAGCGTTTTCTTCTTGGTTTTTCTGATACTTGATTCATCTTGTATTCCACCCGCTGCAGGTTTCCAGTTCCAGAGGAAGCAAAGCAGCCGCAGAGCATCACCAAGCCGCCGCCATTAGAGATGAGCGAACGTACTCGTTTCAAGTAATTACTCAATCGAGCACCGCGATTTTCGAGTACTTCAGTACTCGGGTGAAAAGATTCGGGGGTCGCCGGGGGGCGGGGGGAGGCGTGGCGGCGCGGGGGGTAGCAGCGGGGAACAGGGGGGAGCCCTCTCTCTCCCCCCCCCCCCACTCCCCGCTGCAACCCCCCACTCACCCACGGCGCCCCCCGAATCTTTTTGCCCCATTACGGAAGTACTCGAAAATCGCGGTACTCGGGCGAAAAAGGGGCGTGGCCGAGTACGCTCGCTCATCTCTAGCCGCCATGCTTCACTGTAAGCAGGGGGTACTATTCAGCGAATGCTTCATTCTTCCTCCTCCACACATACTGCTGATCCACAGACATAAAAAGTTCCAGTTTTGTTTCATTGCTCCACTGAACAGAATCCTAAAGCTTCTGTGCCTCATTTCTATGGGTTTGAGCTTATTGGAGGGGAGTTTTCTTGAGCTTTTGGGTCAGTAGAGATGGACATCTTGGAGTTCCGGTATGAAGACGTTCAGTATCTAGTATGTGCTTAGCGCTTGCTGCCACCAAATCTTGCTGCAGGTCTTTTGCAGCCGCTCGAGGGTTTTTGGCCACATATCTCCTCAGAAATCTGGTGACAACCGGTGATCGCTTCCTATTTCTGTCACATCCAGGTAGTGAAGTGAGTATGCCTTTAACTTTGGACTTGTGAACTGCTTCCAGCTGTAGTTCTAGGAACTTTTAGTTCCATTGCTCTCTTTTTGTATCCCCACACAGCCCCATCGACGGACAGCAAACAAAGTTATGGTTCTTAGAATATGGTGACAGAAAGCAATTTTTTTAATGAAAGTTTTCTTTATTTTTTTTTTAAAGTAATAATGCATAAAACAACTGTATAAATTTGACTTCAACACTAGAGATAAGCGAGTATCTTCCCCACTCGACACAGAAGGTTCGGGTGCCGGCGCGGGGGAGCGGTGAGTAGCGGCAGTCAGCAGGAGGGAGCGGGGGGGGGGGGGGGGGAGAGGGAGAGAGAGAGATCTCCCCTCCGTTCCGCCCCGCTCTCCCCCGCAGCTCCCTGCCCGCTGCCAGCACCCAAACCTTCCGTCTCGAGCGGGGAGATACTCGCTAAAGGCAATGCTCGCTCGAGCAATTGCCTTTAGCGAGTATACTCGCTCATCTATATTCACAACATGTCACATGTAGAGATGAGCGAACGTACTCGGTAAGGGCGATTTCGCAATCGAGCACCGCGATTTTCGAGTACTTCACTACTCGGGTGAAAAGTACTCGGGGACGCTGTGGGTGAGCGGGGGGTTGCAGCGGGGAGTGGGGGGGAGAGAGAGAGAGAGAGGGCTCCCTCTGTTCCCCGCTGCTACCCCCCACTCCCCTCTGCAACCCCCCGCCCCACAGCGCACCCGAGTACTTTTCACCCGAGTAGTGAAGTACTCGAAAATCGCGGTGCTCGATTGCGAAATCGCCCTTACCGAGTACGTTCGCTCATCTCTAGTCACATGTCATTTTTGCTGCACCATGAACATCGCACAAAGAAAACCCACAAAACAATGGCGTGATTGTGTTTTTTTTTCTGTTTAAACTCATTTAAAACTTTTTAGAGTTTTTCAGTGCATTATTTGGTAGATTAAATGCAAATTAAATACAGTTGGTCCCAAAAAAAACTAATCTTTATACGCTATGGCGGCAAAAAAATAAATAAGTTATAGCTCTTGAAAAGTGTGGATAAAAAAACAAAAACAAAAATTTCAGAAATGGCTGATCCTTAACCCCTTAGTGACTGGCCTATAGTGTTTTTTACGTCCTGCAGCTGCAAGACGTGTATTGAGGGAGATTGCGCTGTAAGAAACAGCTGACACCTGCGAGCAACAGCCCCGACAAGCCGCGCAGCCGATCGGGGCTGTTAACCCTTTAAATGCCGCTGTCACTTCTGACAGCAGCGTTTAAATCCCCAGAAACTATGAGATCACAGGGAGCCGTGCGGGTGTCATGGCAGGCGGGGGCCTTCTGAAAGGCCTCAGGGCTGTCTTGGCAGTATGCCTATCAAGCCATACGGCAGGAGCGATCAAAGCATCACATGTTGTGGTCCCCTAGGAGGACTAAAAGAAAATATAAAAGTAAGAACAATAAAGACTTACTAATTATTAAAAAAAGAAGGAATAAAAGTTCAACCCCTCTCCCCCCATTTGCCTGATATACGCTACCCTCCGATGCATTGGATTCCAAAGCATCAGATCACATGGCCATATTCCCGTGGCAGGAAAGATAGTCCTGGAACTATTTTCCTGGCTGGACTACGGCCACTGCCATAGACTCCTATGGGAGCCAATAACAGCGGCCGGAGAAGGGAGGTGGGAGGGAGTTTAGCAGCGTGACTGCTAAACTCCCTCCCCTTCTCCTCTCTACTCCTTGTTGCTGTTTGCAATGGGAGGGGTGGAGTGGGGGAGGAGCTAAGTTCCGCTAAGAGCTAAGCTGTCTCCCCCCGCCTGACGGCATGTACGCTGAGCCCGTACATCACACGGTAGCGTATATTGGCCGGCCGTGAAAACACCGGTCAATATACGCTCGTGTGAATAAGCCCTAAGATTGGTATCACAGTAATCATACTGACCCTTAGAATAAAGTTATCGGGTCATTTTTGTTGCAGTTTGTGCGCCGTAGAAACACGACGCGCCGAAAGATGGCGGAATGTTGTTTCTTTTCCATTTCTCTCCACTTCGAATTTTTTAAAAGGTCCATTATATAGTACATTAAATAGTACCATTGAAAAATAAAACTCGTCCCGCAAAAAACAAGCCCTCATACAGTTAGATCAATGGATAAATAAAGGAGCTACGATTTTTTAAAAGGGGGGAGGAAAAAACGAAAATAGAGAAAAACAAAAAAGCTCCGTCACTAAGAGGTTAAAAAAGGGAACATGTCAGCAGGTTCATGCTGCCCAAATAACAGGCAGGGACAGATACGCCCATCGCTCTGCGTATCTTCTATTCTGAAACACTGCAGCGTTTTAGAATAAACACACTTTGATGTCATGGAGGTGCCAGCCTCTCCCCGCCCGCATAATGCAGAGTGACAGCTCTCCAACTATACACATATGTTGGGAGAATGAAACCTACATAGGGGCAGAGAGTATACCTGTCCCAGGTAAATGCTGCCCGTGGCTCGGAAAGCATGAACCTGGCGAGAAATTTTGAGAAATTGATGGTCTTTAAAGGGTTAAACGCTGTGTTCACCTTCACAGCCACTTGCGCATAACCAAAGCATGCTCACCTGTTTAAGCCCTTGAACGAATATAGTAGCACAGTCTGCGGTGCTGTTGCTTCTGCAAAAAAAGAATGGAAATCAAGTGTAATTGAAGCAAGCATACCTGAAGGGCAGAAAATCACACTGAAATCAACAGGACTTAAACGGTAATCATTTTTTTCCCATCTTGTTGCTCCTCTGATGCAAAGCGGAAATCAAAAACTCTGATGTGAACGAGCCCTAAAATGAAAAACTAAGCAACTTTGCAAAGAGTCTCAATTAAAAATCTCCTACCGTATTGCAGTTACAGCTCCTATACAGTCTCATGTATCTCCATGGTAACAAACTCCATACAAACGCTGTGTAGGCATTGGCACCTGAAAAGGAGATAATCGTACTTCTAGTTATTAGATGGCATGAAAGGAAGTCATACAATTATCCTCCTATGAATCTGCCTGGCAGGGAAATTAGATTTTAAGCTTCACTGGAAGCGATGACGATGAATAGCGCTACGTATTAATAATATTCTGCTCTTTTATCAGTTTGGGGATAATAATGAAAGTTCTGCAGAGCGGAATATGTGTTAATCAGTGACAGAGCCGGGCTTGGAGAGCGGTACAAAATATAAAACATATGTCTATGACCTTGCACAAGTCTTCACAGTTGGCCATAGATGCACAGTCACTTATCAGTAGTGCGCCGCGGCGGCACACCTGTCTTCTGTCTGTTATCGGTTCCCGTGTTTCCGGAGGATTTGATTGCACACCTGTCCTTGGTCACCTGCTGTGTGTACAGGAGCTCCGCATGTCTACAGTTATCGCCGCTAGTTTTATTACTATTACACTCATTGTCAAAAACAATCCCTCCCCTAGAAGTCATCAGAAGGAAATGAATCTTTCCATGTGTGATTGTAACGATGGCATAAGTGAGTGATTACTTCTGAATATCGGAACAAAAAAGGCACTTATTGTGGAAAACTGACCCCTTGAAGGGAGGCTCTAGTACCCTGTTGTACTGCCTTTAGCTTGGATACAAGATGTGATACAGGCGGGCATGGAGGCTCTAGTACCCTGTTGTACCACTTCTAGCTTGTCTACAAGATGTGATACGGGCAGGCATGGAGGCTCTAGTACCCAGCTGTACCACCTCGAGCTTGGATACAAGATGTGATACATGGGGCATGGAGACTCTAGTACCCTGTTATGAGGGTTAAAATTCTAAGTGCAACACCAATCGGGCCCACCCCACTTGCCCCGCTGCCGGCGGTAAGAAGAGACACCACACAGGGATCTGGTATCATTCCTCACACGGGAGAAAAAACTGCGCACTTTATTACAGATTACATGAGATCTTATACCCTCTGTCCCATCCCCACTATGGGGTGATGGGCTCATAATCATATATGGGCAGTCCGGATTTCTGCCTTAGACAGTGAGGCGCCTCTGGCTTATACAGAAAATCACGTATTCAATTAACTCCAGTACAAAGAATTACCCACACAATTCTAAGAAGTCCGGCCTAACATCCATATATGGGAAGTCCGGATTTCTGGCCTAAGACAGTCAAAATTATGTACATTTGAACATCTTGATATCTTGTTTCTGCGCTTCTGGGAAATCGGCCAAGTACATGCGGCCTTGTGTCTGGTTCTTCTTCTCTGAATTTAAGATACATCTCTTGCAAAACCTTGGCATATCTGATGTAAGGCGAAGTATTAAAGTTTTTTTCATTTGGAATTGAATAAAACTTGCATACAGGTATAAAAGCATAAAAAACACATATGGCAATATATATATACCCTCACAAACCCCCCTAAAAAACTTAATATGGAGATCAAGCATCAGACCTTGCACTCTTCCTCGGTCGTCTCTCCCTTGCGTCAGGGTTTCTCCACTGCCCGTAAGTCCCTACTCCTAAAAGGGAGGGATCCCTACCTCACCTCAGAAGGAGGCCATGGATTCCCTGGGCTTATTTCCGGGCCTCCATACCCTCTATCTGTACAAGTTAACACCCCACAGGGTGTGCCCTCGCCGGAACCTAAGGTCTTCTGCACTTTCCCTAGGCAAATGGGAAGTCCACTGACAGTCCATCTTATGAGACTGAGGCTGACACAGTACTAGTCCATCTCTCCATTCTTCTGGTAACATACGTGGTTGGCATTATTGGAACTGGCTCTTCATCTTTTTCAAACAAGGGAAATTTTGGTCATATTAAAGGGATAATACACATACAGAAAATTACATACCCAACCTCTTTCTGCTAAAATCATATCCAGGGCCACTCTATTTTGGAACGCCATGGATGCAGTAGGCCCTAACTGGTCAGCTAACCCTTGCAAAAGCATCTCTGGTGTAGTTTACAAACCTCTGCTGATTGTAAAAGATATAATTCATCTAATCTACATTATTATTAACAGTGACAATAGCAAATAAGGACTCAAAACCTGCTTTAACCTGATCTCTAGAATTAAATTCATCTGGCACCCCCCTTGGCACTCCTATTACATCTATGTGTACATGTGGATCAAAGTTACCACCTGGAGTGTCAATGTCTCTCTTAGCACGATGCGGTGTTAGATTCTCACCCTCAGTGTAGGCTTTTTGCACATTTCATTATATTAATTTGTTCTGAAACACGGGGCTAGTGTACAGTAGTCAAAGGTGTGTGTTAGAGGAATTGTACCAAATTATAGCATGTAAAGGATATGCAGGATCATTAGTTTTTTCAGTGCGAAGTGTGGATCCAAGTGGGTTTTCCTTCGAGCTTGACTGCAGTTGGGTGAACAACATCTGGTAAGGACATTTAAACCGGGTTTCTCTCTCAAACTTTTCCATAGACCCTGTCACCTGGGTTCAGATTGTGACATTCATCTGTAGGACCTGGGATAAAAGCAGAGACTACAGAATGCATTACTAACAATTCCTTGGAGAGGCTCATGACAACATTAACAAGAAAATCATTCCCCAAACTCTGCTACTGTGGCATGTACCCTCCAGAGAAAAAGAAAAACTAATAGGAGACACTCAATTCAAAATTTACCCATTTCCTCTATTGTCTTTTGTATCTACTTTCCCCCTACTCCGCGGATGGTAGGGTGTGTGAAAAGCCTGGAAAATACCCAAAACAGACATGATGTGTTGCATTATTTCACCTGTGAAGTGTGTACCTTTGTTTGACTCAATCACTTCCGGTACCCCATATCTGCGGATTACCTCATTCATGAGCTTCTGTGCGATTACCTGCTTATTTACTTTGGTAACAGGGTAGGTCTCCAACCTGAAAAGAAATCAACAACAAGCACATTTTCATGCTTCCCAACAAGTGGGAGCTGAGTGTAGCCAATTTGCAATCCCTGAAATGGGTAGAGTGGTCTAGGCAAGTGTGATGTGGCAAATTTACTTCTGCCCTGTTGCTTACGGCAAAGATCATGCAAAATTGGACAAATGATGCAGCAGCTACAGAAAACCAAGGAGCCACCCGTCCTTGTTCAAGCGTCGTCATCATTGCTGCTTTGAGAGGTGCGTCTTTTCGTGCGTCAGCTGGGCCATTATGAGGCACAGGGACTATGGTAAGCAAGTTCTGTTGACTGTTCACCATACGCCGTCCCTTTTTAGTCCATTTGTCTTTTTCTTCCTTGCTGGCTCGTAACTGTAATGTCATTAGCATATCAAAGTTCAAGTTTAAATCAAAGTCCAAGATTTTTATCAAAGTCCAAGATTTTTATCAAAGTCCAATGTTTTTATCAAAGTCCAAGATTTTTATCAAAGTCCAAGTGTAGTCAAATTCTTCTTTTCTTCTGTCTTCCACGGCTTGAGGGCCGCTGCTTTTGCTGTGTGGCCTGTGATGGCGTTGCCTCTTGCTTCTTTGGTGTAGGAATTGGTGTGAGCTTTCCACTTTGTCAGGTAGAAATAGGGCCTCCATGAGACTCTGCACCATTGCATCATTCTTAATTGGCTGTCCTGCTGAGGTAAAAAACTGTTTGGCCTTCCATTTTGGG
This sequence comes from Eleutherodactylus coqui, assembly GCF_035609145.1. NCBI lineage: Eukaryota > Metazoa > Chordata > Amphibia > Anura > Eleutherodactylidae > Eleutherodactylus > Eleutherodactylus coqui. The sequence goes on from NC_089842.1 coordinate 36,543,434, forward strand.
CCTTAATCATGAGCTATGCCAGATGCATACCGGGAGTCAGTGTAAATGTTTGCCGTCTTACCTGTGGCCACTCCACACGCCTCTGTGAGTGCTTTTAATTCCGCTTCTTGTACTGCGACATGCGGAGACATTCTGCTTTTTAGGACATCTTGTTGTGTAACCACCGTATATCCAGTGTGGAGTCGTCAATCACCCTGGGTACCATCTATAAAAAACAACTCAAAATATGCATTATTAACAAGGGCTTCGGTAACTTTTTTTTAAAACTTAAATTTTCTTGTTGCATCACTGCTAGACAATCAGGCTGGTATTCTATTTCAAAAAGATCAGAATCTTGTTGCAAAAAATTTAAAAATTAAAAAATGACTTGCAACAAAATTTAAAAATGGCTGATTTGCAATACCTAGATCACCTACGCCTATTCCTCCCCCCCCCCTTTGAAACAGGGTACGCAATTGGAACAAGAGCACCCGGTTTCAAGGTAGTATAACATTGTAAAAAGATTTGATGGAAGCAGATAAGGCCTGTAAGATGTTAGCACCAATAACAGAAACATGAGTTACACCGGGACAGAAAAATCTACAAAACATCTACTAATATTTGAAATGTGATATCCCTTTAAGTGAATTCATTATTAGTCTGTTCCTGCCTGCAATTTCTTATCAAATCTCAGACAGGAGAAAAAAAACAAAACAGGAAAAAAAAACTAGCTGCTCACCCCCTCCCTCGTCGAGAGGAGGGATGAAACATTACTACGTACTATTACATCATCTAGCTCCACCCCTTCGATATTGGCTCCGTGCGTCCGTCTTCTCAACTTAATTTCAGCTTAACCGTCCAAGCATCCACATCTCAACCAAGCAAAGTCCCATGCATGGGGAGGACTTTTACCCCCAGTCAATTTCCACATCACACATTCCACCACAGCCTGAACACGGGTCACTAACTCTCATCCATCCATGCGCTCAAGTCTGCTCCGTCACCCCCCTTTAAAGGTGTACCAGTCCATACAGATGCACGGACAAAAAAAGTTTGACAAACATACATCAGTTGAAAAACATTGAGGTGAGTGCTATAATGTTATAAAGTACATGATTCTATTGAGATGAGATTGTGAATGAGCGCTATTTATGACAAATTATGTGAAAAAGTTTGCTGAGTGACTGAAATATTCTATATTTCTTATCTACTGAAGCTATTATATGCTGTATTAAACGCTGAAGTGTGTTAGAATCTCTGTGACCCTGAATTTGGAGTGAGTTCTGAAAGCCCCCACTTTTTCAAAACAAATCTCTTATCTCTCCGCGACTATGAAACACAGTTTTAGCTCAAACTATTGAAAAAACATTTTGAAATCATAATTAACACATATCCTGGGACCTTGCAACATTCATTTTCAACCCCTGTATAAGTAAGAATATACATTAGAAATTACTATATTTCCCTGCCTACTAAGACAGTATAACTAATTAAATTCATTTCAATTCATTGCAAGCAAGCCAAGATATTAACCAAGGATGTTATTGTATTTTCTCTCTCGCTGTTATCTTCCTGACCTTGGAAGGCTACACAGACTTTGCAGCTACTTGTCAACAACCTCTTCTCCCCTAAGAGCAAGCTGTTAACTATTTGCACATACAGTATATACATATATACACACACATATACCCACCTAGTATGGATTATACATATTATCTATTATCTATCTTGTATTATACACTTTTTTTCTTTCCCAACAAATCACGTGCATTGTACTTCTCTCCCCTACCTAACTGCCAATATAACCTTTAATAGACACTCTCCTGACGCCCTCTTGATCACTTACTGTACTTTTCAACATTTCACTTACGGACACTTTCTTAAACAAATAATGTGTACATACGTAACTTTCTCTGACTGTCTCTCTCTCTCCTTCTAGCAAACCTTGGTCTTCCAAGGCACCTCTCGGTCCTAAAGACCTCCTCCCAGACACCATTTTGTAATCTGCCATGCGGTCGGTGTCACACATTTTCATTAGAGTTTTCTTACATTCTACAAATTCATCCACACGGCGGCAGCCCTTGAGGGGCTCTGTCTTCTTTAATAAGATCTTACGCATATTAGAACAAAAACAACAATGATAATAACACGCTCCACAGAATGTATCCTTCTTAATTCCAAATTGTCAGGCCCTTATATACTGGCAAGGCAACCGAAGGTCTCTTCTTCTTATGGAACCAGTCCCATAAAAATGCATCTCTCTGAAATCAAATCGTCAGCCCCATATATAAGGCAAAACAACCGAGAGTCCCTTTTTCTATGAGACTTCTCACAAAATGCATCCCTCTCAGCATGCGTCTCTCTTAATTTTCAAATTGTTAGCCCCTTAAATACTGGACAAACAACCGAGGGTCCCTTTTCTTGTGAGACTAAATACAACAAACAACCTTCACTATCGTTAAAACACCATGGACTTCAAAGTACAAATAAACTACAGACTAATTTCTGGGTGAGCCATTGGTGCGCATATCACGGTCAGTGGTCCATAACGGCAAACCCGGAGCCCACACGAGTTACCGTGTAGAACTCTTAACCCAACCCGTCCGGTCACAAACCACAGATAGTCAGTCCTGCTGCAAGACTTCGCAGTGTAAAACACAACATAAATATATGTTTGTCTTACCTGGAGTTCTAAGTGAGTTGATCAGGCTCGGTTTGCAGTAGGATGGTTTATCTCTGACACGGTGAATCCGGGTGAATTGCGCTGTAAGCTCCGATTTTACCGCCCCAGTTGGTTGCGCCATTTATGAGGGTTAAAATTCTAAGTGCAACACCAATCGGGCCCACCCCACTTGCCCCGCTGCCGGCGGTAAGAAGAGACACCACACAGGGATCTGGTATCATTCCTCACACGGGAGAAAAAACTGCGCACTTTATTACAGATTACATGAGATCTTATACCCTCTGTCCCATCCCCACTATGGGGTGATGGGCTCATAATCATATATGGGCAGTCCGGATTTCCGCCTTAGACAGTGAGGCGCCTCTGGCTTATACAGAAAATCACGTATTCAATTAACTCCAGTACAAAGAATTACCCACACAATTCTAAGAAGTCCGGCCTAACATCCATATATGGGAAGTCCGGATTTCTGGCCTAAGACAGTCAAAATTATGTACATTTGAACATCTTGATATCTTGTTTCTGCGCTTCTGGGAAATCGGCCAAGTACATGCGGCCTTGTGTCTGGTTCTTCTTCTCTGAATTTAAGATACATCTCTTGCAAAACCTTGGCATATCTGATGTAAGGCGAAGTATTAAAGTTTTTTTCATTTGGAATTGAATAAAACTTGCATACAGGTATAAAAGCATAAAAAACACATATGGCAATATATATATACACTCACACTGTTGTACCGCCTCTGGCTTGGATACAAGATGTGATACAGGTGGGCATGGAGGCTCTAGTACCCTGTTGTACCACCTCTAGCTTGTCTACAAGATGTGATACAGGTGGGCATGAAGGCTCTAGTACCCTGTTGTACTGCCTCTAGCTTGGATTCAAGATGTGATACGGGTGGGCATGGGGGCTCTAGTACTCTGTTGTATCGCCTCTAGCTTAGATACAAGATGTGATATGGGCAGGCATGGAGGCTCTATTACCCTATTGTACCGCCTTTAGCTTGCATACAAGATGTGATACAGGGGGCATGGAGGCTCTAGTACCCTGTTGTACCGCCTCTAGCTTGTCTACAAGATGTGATATGGGCAGGCATGGAGGCTCTAGTACCCTGTTGTATCGCCTTTAGCTTGCATACAAGATGTGATACAGGTGGGCATGGAGGCTCTAGTACCCTGTTGTACAGCCTCTAGCTTGTCTACAAGATATGATACAGGTGGGCATGAAGGCTCTAGTATCCTGTTGTACCTCCTCTAGCTTGTCTACAAGATATGATACAGGTGGGCATGAAGGCTCTAGTACCCTGTTGTACTGCCTCTAGCTTGGCTTCAAGATATGATACAGCGGGCATGGAGGCTCTAGTACCCTGTTGTACAGCCTCTAGCTTGGATATAAGATGTAATACAGGTGGGCATGGGGGCTCTAGTACCCTGTTGTACCACCTCTAGCTTCGAAGCAAGATTTGATATGGGTGGGCATGGAGGCTCTAGTACCCTGTTGTACCGCCTGTTGCTTGGATATAAGATGTGATATGGGTAGTCATGGGGGCTCTAGTACCCTGTTGTACTGCCTCTAGCTTGGATACAAGATGTGATACGGACAGGCAGGGAGGCATACAGGTTCTGTATGGTATTCTGCAGCATGTCACTCCACATTTGCTGTAACTGAGCCTCTAGATTGTGTAAACTCGTAGGCGAAGTTGGTGTCCCAGATAGCCCCATGCATGTTCCATTGGTGATAAATCTGGTGACCGGGCAGCCATGGAGATGTGACAATGTTGTGGGGGCATGAAAGACTGAACTATTCTGAACGATTTCTCGTTTAAAGAGCCAACAATGTATCTGCCTTTATAAACTGGCTGCATGAAAGCGAACGATCAAGCGATAACATCACTCACTCGTTCAAACGATAATCAGCTTGTCTAAAAGAACGCTAAGGGCAGCTTTACATGGGTGTATACGTTTTGCGCGTGCTTCAGTGCAACGTATTGTGCTATCCACGAGGCCTTTTTGTACACATATCGGCACGTTTTACGGTATTTTTTGCACTTGCAGTGCATGTTAATTTTTGTGCAGACGAACGCAACCCAACATAAATGGCTATTTAGTTCTATTCCTCACTGAATTGCGCAACGTATTTCCTGTATCCCGTTGCACATTTCCCGCACATTTGCGCACCCCCATAAACATCTATGGGGACCTTTAGAGCGCAAATGTGCAGAAGAATGGAGAATGCTCTATTATTTTGCGCACAAACAAATGAAGATATGAGAAGGACTGCTTGAAATCAATGGTTTCTCTTCCCTGCGTATTGCAGACGTAAATTTTACACGCGTAAAAAAAACACGCAAATACGCCAGTGTTAAGCTGGCCTACGTTTGGTGAAGGAAGTGTCCTGACAAAATCCTGTATTCACAAATTGGTGAAAAAATTTGGAGACAACCGTAAGTGTTTTGACTCAACAGAAAAAGGGCCAGAAGACGTCTGATTGCACCGTGCGAGATGTGAGCGATTGATACTGGTATCGGCAAGAACATTTTTAAGACGACTTTTTCAAGAAACAGGCATTCTTTGTTCCACGTGTCCAAGAGGGGCTAAGAAAGTGAAATTACACCCATATCGTGTGTCCATAGTCCAAAAGTAGCTTCTAATGGTAATGTGTACGGTATTATTTATGGTTCTAACGTTCAGTTGGGGAACATCCAGGGATTTTGGACTGTTTACAGATGAAGCGATCATTTGAGCGACCACATAAATTCGCAAAACACGTGTATGGGCAGAAGAAAACCCACATATTAACGGACGGTTACTTTCATCAAGATGACGCAATGTGGCGCACATCTAATGCAAGCATGGGGGAAATTGGAAGATATTTCAATGACCGATTAATTAAAAAAATCTGTGGCCACCAAGATCACCAGACCTGATGCCACTGGATTTCTTCTTGTAGGGTTTACTGCTTGTATATGGCAATTCTAGTGGCACAGATTTAGGGTTGTCTTTATGGTAGGTGTATGGCTGTCTTGTGTAAACTGTATTATGTATATATGTTCTATGTGAGTATTAACAAGCTGTGTTTTGTCAAGTCAGCCCCACCTAACTTGTTGGTTGTGTGTGTTCTCGCAGGAAGTTAGGAGAAGTGTGGAGGAGGAGTCTAGTGTGGCGAAGAAAGTAGAAAAGGTGCAGAGATATAGTTGGTGAAGGAGGACATGCCAGCGATAGGCTCAAGCTTGCTTCTGCTCCTGCCTACGCAGAGCCGTGGGCCTGTCTCACTCTGGGACTGAAGTCTAGAGTAACAGCTCCTAGCGTGATGAGCTGGAAGAGTAGCTAATGAGTAAGGGAAGGTAGGAATTGTGTGGAAACCACCATGTCAGGAGTGTACCCCCAGGGTTTGTCTAATCAGATAACTTGGACTGAGGACACCTAGAATCGGTAAGGAAAGTGCCTCCTAGAAGAACGCGTGAGAGTGTATATATAACGAAGATGAATTAGAAGGAAGCCTGCCAGAAGTGCTGCGTCTGAATTGGCAACTTGTTGTGTTCTTGGAAAATCAAACTGGATTCAGTGAGTAAAGAAAACCGTGTACCTCCAGTTTTGAAAACTAATTTTGTTTGTGGACTCCTTAATTTAACGATGAGAAACTGTCTACTGGAAAAGAGGTACTGGCGTCACGTGATAACACTGTTAGGATTAATTACCATCACTTACATCTGCCTATTCTATTTGTACTGCGCACGACCGAGCTGGGCCCTTTGCAGCAATTGTCAGGAGAGATCACAGTGTCACCTGTGACAACCATCTTGAGAACCCCCGTGGTCTCCTCCGCTCAGCCGCCAGACAACAATTGATGCCCTCAAAGACGCAATAGGATGTTGCTGCCATTTTTTCCCTTAAATGAGAAAAATTGGCTTATACTTCATTGGGCTTTTTTTCTTCCTATCGATCAACATGGGAGTGGGGTAGTAAGCTAAACTGGATGGTCATATATCTTCTCCTTCCTTGGATGCAGGAGAGGGGGTAAAGCTCTGAACTCCCTTTACTTTCACTCCTACACAATACTTATTGTGACACAACTCTTCGGGGCTGTATTTTGATACCGGACACGACATCAGTCATACTTGTTGATTTTCCCCATTTAATACATTAATTTTACGTAAATATTATGATCAGAGTAACTAGTGTTTCCTCAAGAGGACCTTTCACATGGGAAGGAAAATTTTGCAACAGAGTTGCGAAATATGCCGTCCCTGAACTCTGCCCCAAAGTCTGCACTGCTAAGGCTGCCTGTCCACGGGCGATGATCACGCTGTGTGAAGCTTTCCATAGGGTTGCTATGGAAAGCACAGCGCCGGTGTCCACGAGCAGAGGATCATAGCGACTCTCCACTCGCGGAATTTAAATCGCAGCATGCTGCGATTTGCCGCGATTCTCCGCATTAAGCCTATCTATTAGATGGGCTACCCTCTCCTCCCCTGCGTCAGAATATCGCTAGCGTGGACAGGGGGCCTAACTGCAGATTTTGATGTGGAATTGCCAGGAGGATTCTGCTATTTTCAATTCCGCACCAAAATCCACACATTAACCCCTTAGTGACAGTTAATATGCCTGGCTAATGGGCTTTAAATCTGTACATACAGCTTTTTAGCTCCTGCTCTAACTGCCAGGAGAAGGAAAACCTCATTTCCTGGCAGTTTAACTCCTTACATGCCACAATCAATAGCAACTGCTACACGTAAGAAGACTGGGGGTCAGGGGGCTATTTTTTTCACCCATTGGCACCCCAAAGTGTAATTGGAAGGCACCAGTGGGTTCCCATGGCAGCCTGGCAAAGACCTCCATGTCTGCCATGTAGCTCAGCTTATTATACCCGTTCTCCGTCAGAGTCTATGGTTATTGTGGCAGACACTTTTAACCCTTTGCAATCCAATTTTGGATTAAGGATTTCCTAGGGTTTTTTCTCTTTCTGCCATTATACAATGGCGCCACCTGCTGCCTAGAGCCAGTACTGCAGTATTGGACATGCTGGAGAGGCCCCCAACAACAGAGCAGCCAGTAATATACAGCAAGAATACCCTGCTGGATGTCTTCCGAGATCGGAAGCTGTACAGCCTTCAAATCAAAATGTCTTTAGACGTCAGAAAGTGGATTGGAAAGGGTTAATGGGTTACTCTTTCTTGCTGTTGGTCTTTATGGAGCACTGCCAATGAGCCATTTATTTAGGGGCACCCTGGCACTGTATATTGGGGCATTCTGGCTTTGACGTGGGGTACTCTGGCACGGTTTACAGAGGCACTCTGGTTTTCAGTATAGTATGGCAGTACTCTGGCATTGTGTACTGTGTAACAGTATATTGGGCATCCTGGTTGCCATTAATAGGGCTCCTCTGGCATTGTTAATGGGAGCGCTCTGATTCTCTTTATGGGAAACTGGCTTTCATTATAGTAATAATTTGAGGGTTGGGCAATGAGATTCCCGAATTCAGAAATTCACAAAGAGCATTGTATCTCTATGGCGTATACAGTTATAAAGAATTATCGTCACTTTAAAGGAGCTGTCTCACTTCGACAAACTCTTTTTAAACTCCTAACTCGGCAGTCATTGCACAGTTTACATGGAAGGCAGAGTTCCTGCTATTATATCAGAAGTAAACGTGTCCAAAGTTATGTGAGTGACCTTTATCTACAACCGCTGGCTAGTCAATGAATTTCTGGAAGTTATGTGATGTGCAACAAACGTGATTGTGCAATTATTACATTCTGGCCAGATAGGTTTATCCACAAGTCTCATGGCAGGAAGACTGAAATTCAATGTACGGCAATAGTAATCTCTTGGGTGAGATTACAAATAATTCATCTTAAGGCTGTCTGGAGGAAAAAAAACACTAGAAGTTAACGAAAGAGTACCGGTATGTGTTCTTTTTTTCCACCCAGAAGCAGTACTTGGACATAAGTCTGGTATTGCCTTTCAGGAGAATGAAGCTAAGTAGTAACACTGTTAACTTCAACTTTGCTGGACTCCTATCAATCAGCAGAATGAAAGGACTGCAGCCCTGTGACAGGTGTGGCATATGATGCCACGTATGGACAGGGTTCATATGGCTCTGCCACGTGCCGTTAGGTCAGATATAAACATAGGTGGTATATGCTGCGTATGGAGGGGGCTTGAAATGTAACTGTGATCATGCTTGTTAACCTTTCAAAGGCTGCTGACAGTGGCATTTAAATGTCCTGATCAATCGGGATTGAAATGTCCTGAATGCCCCCCTGAGACAAGATCACGGAGTGCAATTCAGGGGTCATGGCAGCCAGGGTTACCATGATTGCTTGCTCATTAAGACAGGCCTGTGGCACGTCTTAATAGAATGCCTGTTAAAATACACTATAATGCAATACTTTTCACGGCGTTTTTCGTTAATTTCCATTGACAATCATGGGTGCATTAAGAGAAAAATAAGGAGACATATGCAACTGACAGTTCCTATGTGAAAAATTGCAACGAAACGAAAAAAAAACACAAATGGACAAGAACACATTCTATGCTAATTGCTCTTCAGAAAAAACGCAAAACGCAATTTAGCATCGCAGGAAAAAAAATCGCCAGTGGGTAGGCGCCCTAAGACCGGGCTCAGACGACCATAATTTGCAGCATGCTGCCCGCGAGAGACACACAGCAAGTACACAATGAAATTGCTACTCGCTGTGCACCGCCCATCGCCATGTACCAGGGGCGTAACTAAAGGATCAGGGGCCCTGATGCAAAAGATGAGCTGGGGCCCCCCCTCTATCTGTATCTGTACCCGTACCCATACCTAAACCATGCTGCACAGAGGCATAACTTGAAGCTTCTGGGCCCCAATGCAAAACCTGTAACAGGGCCCACAATTATAATGCTTTATTCATAGTACTGGGCTCCTTATATGGAGAAGAGAGGCCTTATGGGCCCCCTAAGGCTCCTGGGCCCAGGTGCAACCGCATCCCCTGCACCCTCGATAGTTACGGCCCTGCCATGTACTATCTTGTATGTGAGCATAATACATGCCAAGATACAACATGCTGCGATTTTTGTTGCGCGCATCTTTCTGGCAATTCATGTGAGCTGTGTAGTGACCCAGAGCGGGGTCCCTCCATCATTTGTAAGTCTTTTTGTCTTTGGGCTCCTACCCACTTGCATTTTTTTAACACTGCGTTAACCCTTTCCAATCCACTGTCTGACATCTAAAGACATTACGATTTAAGGTTGTACAGCTCCGATGTTGGTAGACGTCCGTCGGGGTTCTCTTACTCTATATTGCCAGCCTGTCTGCTGTCGGAGCCTATCCGACGTGTCTCCTCATGCAGTACTGGCTTTAGCCAGCATATAGCGCTGTTGTATAATGGCCGAAAAAGAGTAAGCCCCCTAGGAAAACCAGGATACAAATTGGATTGGAAAGGGTTAATGCTGCATTTTTTAATGCTAATGTCAATGGGACTTTGTAATGTTAAAAACGTATCGCAAGTTGGTGCTTTGGGATTTTTGTGCGTTTTTAACATTAAAAAGTCCCATTAACATTCACGTTAATGCAGCGTTAAAAAAACACAAGTGTGTGGGAGCCCTAGAAGTGAGTTCGTTTGTCTCTTTGTCTCGTCAGTGAGTTGTGATTGGCGGTTTGAGTAGAATAGGGGAGGAGTTAGTGAGAGAATGGAGTAGTGTGGTGTGTGTAGTCGGAGAAGGAGGTGCATGCAGGAGTGACGGGCTGATGCTTCTGCCAGGGCTAGGCTGCGGATGTGTCTCAGCTGCTGGAACATTTATCTCCTCCGGGGATGTGTATGCTTTGGGAGAAGAACCGTCTATTGTCAAAAGCGTTCTGAAAAGTAGAATTCAGGAAATTGTTTTGAAGCCTGTAACTTCATGTTAAGAACTAATAGTGAATTTGCCTTTACTGGAAAATCAAAGTTGGAATGTAAGTAAAAGCAAACCGCGTGTCCCCGGTTTTTAAAAGCATTTTGTTTGTCTGTAAACTCATTTATCCATCAGAAGTAACTAATGACTCGTCTAGGGACACTGGCGTCACGACTATAATCCAGAACTGAACTGCAGTTATCAAGTCTGCTACAATCTTATCTCTCTTGCTAGTGGCTGAGCCGGGTTACACTTCAGCCCTTGAGGAGAGGAGACGGTAGAGCCACCGTGAACCGCTGCCATCTTGTACCCCGCAGTCTCCTCGGCTGAAGGCCTGGTTCTCAGTCACTGCAACACGGCTGCCTATGGGAGATTGGTACAGCGCATTCTGCGTGCAAAACCCACGCTATACCAACACAGTTGTGTGAGCCCAGCTTAAGGGGGAAAGGAGAGGTATTTGCATTCTTTTTACATTTCTATCAAACCTTATTAGACTTTTTATATTTAGCTCACCTGGGATTTGCACTTCCTTCACTTGGATCATTCATAAAATATATGGCAATAGGCCACCATAGATGGCTGACTCAGAGGCCATTGTTAGGCTTCCAAGTGCCATAGCAACCCATCTGCATTATGGGGGGCCAACAGTTCTGACAAGAGAACCCCTTCCTCTGTTAGCCCCTCGACCATAGTATTTTATGGGTTAAATGACCAGAATTGGAGCTAACTCTAATCCCAGCCATTAGAACTGGAGCCTGGCTGTCATCAGACAGCTGAGCTCTTATTCTTCAGTGCTGTGCTTCCAATGTAGTTCTGTAAAAGGTGTATGGTTGGTTGCTAATGAGTTGAAGTCCTAGAAAACCCTGGGAGGGTGCATTCACACATTACAGAAACACTGCGCTAACGCTGCAGAAGAAAGCACAGTGGAAATGTTTACTGTTAAAGTGAATGGTAGAGATGAGCGAGTATACTCGCTAAAGGCAATTGCTCGAGCGAGCATTGCCTTTAGCGAGTACCTGCCCGCTTGAGACTGAAGGTTCGGGTGCCGGCAGCGGGCAGGGAGCTGCGGGGGAGAGCGGGGCGGACTGCCTCTTGCTGACTGCCGCTACTCACCGCTCCCCCGCGCCCTTACCCGAACCTTCAGTCTTGAGTGGGGAGATACTCGCTAAAGGCAATGCTCGCTCGAGCAATTGCCTTTAGCGAGTATACTCGCTCATCTCTAGTGAATGGGATTAAAGCAGATCCTGTTGACATGTAAAGGCAAAAAAATGCTGCAGAGTTTCAGCTGTAACGGTACTGTAAGGCTCGGTCCACGCGGGGCGGAATTCCGCACGTAAATTCCTCTGGCAATCTTAAGCCTGAGACTAAGCAGCAAAGTGGACGAGATTTGCAAAAATCTCGCCCGCACGCTGCGGACAGTTTGCTGCGGTTAAGCCACGCTGAAACTGACCTGTCGCGGGAAATTCAAATCCGCGGCATGTCAATTGTATCGCCGTTTCCGCTGCAGGCTCTCTCCTCTCTATGGGGAGAGATGGCCGCAGTGGAATACAGGTGCAAAAGCCGCTTCAAGCCCGTGCCGAATGGCAAAGGTTTTGAAGCTGCCTTTCTGCTGCGGAAATCTCGCTGAATGTCTGTGCAGAATATTCTGCAAGGTTTCCACCCGGTGTGAGCCTAGCTATGGCTAAATTCACACGAGTGAGCGCGATATGTGGGCGTGAATCCTGCCCCCATATCTTGCTCCCCACCATGTGAAATCCCCAAGGATGTGAGGAGGGGTGAAGGGATACTCCGGCACGGCTGTCACAGCTGCAGCAGAAGATCGCAGAGTTTCTCCTATTGCTTTCAATTGGGCCAGTGCTGCTGCCAGCCCCATTGAAAACAATAGGGCTGCGATGGGAGATCACGCAGCCAGATAGAACATGCCGCGATTTATTGCTCCCATAGCATCGCATCACCGTGCCATGCAGGCAAACATCGCTTATGTGTATGACCCCATCCAGTAGAATAGGGTTCTTAGTGTGTTTCCCTGAAAATAAGACACTGTTTTATATTAACTTTTATGGCATGGTGTCTTATATTCGAGGGGGGGGGGGTCTTATATTTACCCAGCCGCCGGCATCTGTGTCCCTCGTGCTGGTCCCCGGGCTGCTGCAGTCCTCAGCGCAGACAGGATTCTCTTCACCTGGTAACAGGGCTTTGAATTCCCCGCCTACGGTAAGCAATGTGATTGGTTCACAAAGAAATAATAAAAAAAGGAATAATCACCTAACCGGCGTCTGTGTCCCTCGCGCTGGTCTCCACGCTGCGGCAGTTCTCAGCGCTGACAGGATTCTCTTCTGGTGACGGGGCTTTGAATACTCTGCCTCCAGTAAGCGCTATGATTGGATCGAGTTCCAGCCAATCAGAGCCGGCGCTCGGTGAACTAATCACAGCCATTCAATGATGTCATTCATTGAATGGCTGTAAATGATCAAGCGCCGGCTTTGATTGGCTGGCGCTCGATCCAATCACAGCTCTCTCTTACTGGAGGTGGAGTATTCAAAGCCCCTTCACTAGAAGAGAATCCTGTCAGCGCTGAGGACTGCAGCCTGCCACAGTGCCGGAGACCAGCGTGAGGGACACAGACGCCGGCGGCTAGGTGAGTATTGCCTTTTTTTAACCTAGTGCAGCTAGGGCTTATTTTCAGGGAAGGGCTTATATTTCAAGCCCCCCTGAAAATCTGGATAGGGCTTATTATTGGGGTAGGACTTATTTTCAGGGGAAAGCCGGTATTTGTGCAAGATTTGTGTGTTTCAAAACTCACAAATCTCGCTCAATTTTCTCTGTGGGAAGTATTGGAAAAACAAGTCTCTGATCCACTTTATGACAATAGAGGCTCTTTAGGCTGCCTGTCCATGGGCATTGTTGTAGCAGGGAGCAGGAGCTGGCGGACAAATCTCCGTGGTCAGCCCATCTGACAGATAGGCTGACCACGAAGAATCGCGGCAATTCGCAGCATGTTAAAAATTGCCGTCCGCGACCGGAGAATCGCTATGATTCTCCGCTCGTGGACAGGGGGGAAGCACTCTCCATGGCAATGCTATGGAAAGCGTGCATTGTGTTCCCCGCAGCCGGATTATCGCCGCAGGGAACGCAATTCGAAAACGCCCGTGGACAGGCAGCCTTAAACTGCAAATTTTGGACTATGCCTTGGTAAATTACATTTTAGGCGATGCTTAGCAATTAGGAGGACTTTCTTATCTGGATTTTGGTCCACAGAGCCAGATGGCTTGTCCTGGTAATCAGTTCCTTAAAAGACACCCATAGGTATTGCCTGGATCCAAGCGTCTCCTTCAATCCAGGCAACCAAGTTTGGATACAAGGGACCAAACCACCAAGTCGAAGTAAAGTTCCCTCCAATGTGCTGGAAGCAGTAGTAGTCTAGAAGTGCCGTAGATACGTGTATTAGCGACCTCACAGAATCCTGCTCACAGTTTTTATCTACTAGTGGTTAGCTTTTTGGTTTGCTATTTTGGAAAGAGGAAATGGGTCTTGTTATGTAGAAGTGTTTTCAGAGAAACTTGTTTGTAAGTTACACGTAGAGGGTGTCTGCAAAGCAAAAATATTCTAACCACAGGAAATACAAGCGGAGGGGGATGGCAGTAGAAGGCTCCTCTGCTCCACTGGCTTTGGAGCAGATGATTCTAGATGAGAGAAGTTGGGTCTGCTTTACTCCAAGTTTTGGGACATTGTCCCAGAGTCTCATTTCCAAATATTCAAAACCACAAACTCACATTGTAACAAGCTTGTGAAATGCCTGTGCATCAACCTTGGAGGGAGTTGTTGGATAACCATACAAGAGGTTGCCTCCTATGGATTAAAGTGACGCAGAGGCTGAAAAGTCGCTTTGGTGGTACCATCCCCAATTTAGTTTCATATCCCTTATCCAATGTGTTTTTGAAAAAAAGTATGTGTCTCGAAACATCTTCTGACTAGAGATGAGCGAGTGTACTCGCTAAGGCAAACTACTCGAGCGAGTAGTGCCTTATGCGAGTACCTGCCCGCTCGTCTCTAAAGATTCGGGTGCCGGCGGGGAACAGGGAGCGGCAGGGGAGAGCGGGAAGGAACAGGGGAGAGATCTCTCTCTCACTCTCCCCCCCCCGCTCCTCCCTGCTCACTCCCGCAACTCACTGCTCTCCCCCGCCGGCACCCGAATCTTTCGAGCACTACTCGCTCGAGTATTTTGCCTTAGCGAGTACACTCGCTCATCTCTACTTCTGACATGTCATTGACAAGCTAGAAAATGGTATACTGTAGGTGGAGGTTTGTGGTTCTTTACTGTATGGCTGGCCTTAGCTACATGCCTGGGGAGAACCAGGCATACGTAGGCTGGGGACAATCGCTCCCCTTAGGCCCACCCAGCCAGATGATCGTCTTCTGTCATGCAGCAGGATCTTGAACAGTTACATGAATCATTGTCCTCCTGGTTCTGTCTCCTTCCCTCTCATGTTCTGAGGCATCACTGTCAGTACATTGGCTAGGGTTGGCATTAGCCAGGGTGCATTGAGCCAGGGGGGCCCACTCCACTTGCTGACTAGAGATGCGTCAGAAGGGGGCATAGGCTGCTGGGTCAGGCACAGAATTTGGCCCCTTAAATTGATATGAAGTGTGTGTTTAATTTAAAAAAAGTCCATACTTACCTCCTCTGTTGCTCTCCGACAGTATTAGTGAGGCTAGGGAGTGTGTGCAGCGATCATGTACTTGTCACGCAGAAGTCAGCAGGAGACAGCATGCCCATTATAGCTGCCAGGGAGCAACAGAGGAGGGGAGTATGTTTTTTATTTTCTTATATACAAAGGACGCTTCAAGCATTATTTCTGAAAGGGGACAAATGGGGGGCTAAAGAGGCCAAACTGCTATTATTTCTGAAAGGAGACATTACTTTTAAGAGGGGGCAATACTTCTAAAAGCAGGTAAAGGGGATATTTCTTATAAAAAGGGGGCATTGCTTCTAAATAGGAGCAATGGGAGACATTTCTGAAAGGGGGCAAAGGGGACTTTATTTCTGAAAGGCAGGATTAAGTCCAGAAAGGGGGCATGATATCCAAAAGGGGGTATTATTAGTAAATTGGGACAAAAGGGTCAGTATTATTGAGTGGAGGCAAAAGGTGGTATTGTAGTAGCCCAGAGTTGGGGTCCCACAGCACTGTTACTTCTGTAAATTGTGTGTATATATATCTTTAAGTATGTTAAATGGGTGTGTATTACTTTAAATATCTTAATTGAATGTGCTTCTACAAGCAAACCCCTCATGAATCAAATTCACCCTAAGCTGCTCTCACACCTGCCAATCACCTCCTAGCTAGCTCAGGGATTGAGTAGAGAGTTTTCCCCTAGTTCAGGATTGGGTGAGTAAGAGAGTATAAAAGGTAGAGAGTGGGCGGGGTAAATCAGTCTAGTCCAGGGGATCCTGAGATAGAGACCAGAAGGAACCTGGAGAACATCAAAGAGAAAGCCAGTGTGGTGAGAATCTAGAACATCCAAAGTGTGAGTACTCAAAATACAAGAAATGTTTAGCAGAGAGAAGAGAGGTAGAGAGCAAGAGCAAAAAAGAAAAGGGGATAAAGGAAATGAAGTCAGCAAGTCATTTTCAATGTAATAGTCAAAGCCAGGGGAAAAAAGCTGGAAGTCAATGTCAGTCCCCTGAGAATAGTTCAGAAAGGATCAATGACTGAAAGTGTAATTTAAATGAATCAATATCTGGAAGTTTAATTTGTTATCTATGTCAAGTGTATGTCATGTAGAATTGTGTTTCTGCTGCAGCTCCAACAGTTCCCTCTCTCCCTGCAAATAAAGGGTTACATTGTTTTCATTATCTAAGTGTGCGTCCTGAAGTGCTTCCCACCACACTTCACAAAATCTGCACTGAGGTACCACACAACACTACATGAGAGCAAGGACTACTACCCCATTATTGTTTAGTTCTCCACTTTGTATATTTTATTATTTTTTGCTTGGAATGGGTCCCTACCCATATACGGACTAACATCACGAAAAGCCAACACCTTCCCCTACCCGACTCTGTGGGTAGCGCTCCACTGGGGCATCCCCATCCTTCCCTGCCCGCCCCTTGGGCAGCAGGCGTTAAGAACTGTCTATTTTTGACCTAGGTGTAGCTGGACCGTAAGACCAGCATTTTTTTCTACTCTGCCAGGAGCAACAACAGAGACACTGTGACTACCATCTCATTGTTTAACACCTCCTAAGTTGGGGACACTACAGTATTATTACTGAATGGGGACATAAAGAAGGCATTATTGACAAATAGGAACACTTTTACTGTGTGAGGGTCACTATAAACATCACTTACTGGGGGCTCAAAAATGGGGACAGCACTACTGTATGGGGTACCACAGATGGCTTTATTACTATCTCGGATACTATAGAAGGGAAACTTGGATGAAGGTGTAAATAATGTAGGGAGGGTGATGGAAAAGTGTCAAATTCTGCAGAGACAAGTTGTGGCCAGGAGGAGTTGTCATGGTAGTTTAGTCCGGATACAGAAGAAAAGACAAACCGAACAACTCCAGTCACAGAGGAGTGATCACTGGATATAGTGGAACTTGATCACTGGATATAATGGCACTGTAATCACTTATATATGGTCTGCAAAGCAAATGTGTAGAGCTGGTATCTAGCGTTATATGGTCCCTGTATGCGCTGTTGAAGATTTACTGCTGCATGTGTCATGACGCACTGCAGAGGATCTCACTGAGATTTTGTTGCCTAAGGACCCACATAATCCTTGAGTCAGCCCTGCCATCAGCACCCCTGTAACAAAGTTGCTTAGTTCTGCTATTGTATTTATGTTATGAGCTGGATTGTGGTGCTGCTTTCATGTACCAAGCTTGGCTTTGGTGCTATATTTATGTTCTAAGCTTGTTTTTGGTGCAGTACCTGTTTACTGACTGCCTATCAGTGCAATACATATATTTTTTTATTTATGACGGGGGAGGTGCCAAATAAATTCTGCACAGGGCACCATCAGTCCTGAGGCTGGCACTGCTCTGTTATTGTTACTTACCCTGTACTGGCCCTGAGTTACATCCTGTATTTTACTCCAGAGCTGCACTCACTATTCTGCTGGTAGAGTCACTGTGTACATACATTACTTATCCTGTACTGATCCTGAGTTACATCTTGTATTATACTCCAGAGCTGCACTCACTATTCTGCTAGTAGAGTCACTGTGTACATACATTAC
The DNA here is from genome assembly GCF_035609145.1 of Eleutherodactylus coqui. NCBI lineage: Eukaryota > Metazoa > Chordata > Amphibia > Anura > Eleutherodactylidae > Eleutherodactylus > Eleutherodactylus coqui. The sequence continues at coordinate 36,561,214 of NC_089842.1, forward strand.
TTATCCTGTACTGATCCTGAGTTACATCTTGTATTATACTCCAGAGCTGCACTCACTATTCTGCTGCTGGAGTCACTGTGTACATACATTACTTATCCTATACTGATCCTGAGTTACATCCTGTATTATACTCCAGAGCTGCACTCACTATTCTGCTAATGGAGTCACTGTGTACATACATTACTTATCCTATACTGATCCTGCATTACATCCTGTATTATACTCCAGAGCTGCACTCACTACCCTGCTGGTGGAGCCACTGTGTATATACATTACTTGACACATATTGGCTGATCACATCTCATAAATACCTTGCAGAGCAGCAACACCAAGGCACATTGGTTCAGTTCCATGTTGCGGTGTGTAGGTGACTTCTAGTTTGAAGTTATGTCTTTGTGGTTTTCTTATTTGCGCTGTGACAGGGTGGAATTTTTGCTTGTTTTACTACAAGATAGACTGATACCAGCAAGTCATTCATTTTTGCTAAATGTCATTGAAATGTGGTTGATGTCACGGTAGGGGTAGGCGATACAGGAACCGGAGTACGATGCAGACACCAGGCTTACAAAAAACATACATACAGTACTTTTATGATAACCAAGAATTTGTGATGTAGGTACGGAAAAAAGAAACAGTAGAAGATATTGTATGACTTAAGCTCTAGAAAGTTGACCTTGGCTATGATAACTAATAATCACAACACATAGAAACAGATTTCACACTCTACTATTGGTACACACAAATACAACAAAGTATTCCGTGAAATGAGCAAGTCAAGTCTCTGAAGGCGGTATGAACTCAACTATGGCGCACTGCCAAACACAGTCTTTTGTTAACAAAGAGGCTGACCGAAGAGCTTGTACAACTAAGACAAGCAGATAGGATTTTAGCACAAAGTCCTGGCTTGTCTCTAGTTCCGTGAAAGTATGTTACTACGTGCATGAGCAAACAGAACTGCGGACGTTCGATTGAATGGCAGAGTATGTCCCTGACTAGCAGGCCTGCTTGCTATCTAACACCAGGTTTTTAAGGAATTCTGTCCTCACCCACAATCTCTGGCACTGTGGGAGTGATGAGACGTTCGAAGTCCCTCAGTGTCTCCAATCAAGGTCACTATTAAATGATATGTCCTCCTCCGTGGCGGCTTCAGACGTGATCCCTCGGGCTGTAAGCTTTGGGAATCTGCAGAACAAACTTCTGCAGCAGAACTCTCAGTAGTCCTTCTTGACACAGGGTTAGTGCAAGCAGGAAGGGATTCACACCCAAGTCCCCAGCTGCACTCCACTGGGCAAGTCTCCCTCTCACCGCTGTCCTCCTCACTCTCACCTGGGGAAACTCGCACCAGTTCTGGGGGTGGAGTCTCAATGTGGCGCCAAAACATACACTTGTGTGAATATTCATTCGCACAAGTGCATGAGTTTTCACAAATGTGTTTGCATTGGTGTGGCTTCCCTTAGGGTGCGGTGACTGTATATTACGTGCACAAAACCTGCATGTAATACGCTGTACCAATCTATCGTAGACTCCCATGTTGCTGCTCACACATATTGTGCAAAATACACACGCAATAAAGATCGCAGCATGGTCTATCTTAGCATGAATTACACGCACATACACGCCAATTTAGCACATGGCAATTGGAGGCACGCAGCAAGTACACTCGTGTGAAGCCACCCTTACATTTACACCTATGATGAATAGAAGCTGTATAAGGACACATTCACACACAGGTGATGTCATGTGACATTACTGTTAACGGGATTCGTAAAAATTCTCGTTACTAAGTGCAGCTGAAAATTACCGCCATCTTCAGCACAGCCACAATGCATTATACGTTGCGTTTTTTCAGCTATTCCAGTATACTATAGGACAGAGGTGGAAAACCCATGGCACATGTGCCAGAGGCGACACACAGAGCCCTCCCTGCTGGCACACGTCGCCATTGGCAGCTCACCATGATAGTGAATACCAGCAGGGGCCGCGGTTCCCCTGCCGGCATTTACTCAGCAGCGCTGCTATCTGTGCTGATCCCGGCGCACACTGTGACGTCAGTGTGCAGCCGGGATCCTCCTCCCCCCTCTCCTGACGTCTTCTCTTAGGTTCCGCGAGATCAGGTTTAAAGTTGTTTTCAAGATCTCACCATGCTTGCTATCAGTGAATGGGATCATTCTGGTTTACAGCCAGAGGATAATAGCAATATATAACAACTCACAGCTGAGAATGCGCTGCAGATACAGTGTAACAAACTCATCACCTGGGAGGCAACAAGCTAGCAATGTGCTGAGTCGGATTCTGGGAAAAGTTTACTTTCAGGATTTCCAGTAAACTATTCAGACATAAGCGGTTTGCAGCAAGCAGTTCTCAGGAGGACTTATCTTAGTGTACGTGGCCTGGGCGGCATGGTTTTCTGATAGGGTTAATATACACTTCCATGGAAATGAGTTTAGGTTTAGTGACATCATCAACTCTTGCATATAGTTGTATTGCAGATATCCGTAATATGTCGCCTTTCCACCGCTATAGGCCATGCTGGAGTTCAAGTTGATTTCATATGAGGCCAAAATTGTGTCACATTCTATTATTTCCTATATTACAGAAATATTGCTTCTAAGGGAGAATTTGAGGCACCATATGGCGGTACATGAGATATCAATCTGAAATATACAGGGTGCAGCCAAAAATACAGATCCAGCGCTGTATCTCAGTACTGAAGATATGAAATGACAATAGCAAACTTCAAAGGGAAGGCATGGATGCGCTACATGATGGTATGGCGTACCGATGCCCTTGGGGCCCCTGGAACGTGGATTTCAAATTTGCATTTTGGCCCCTGTAAGAAATATAGAGTAAGGCCTTAAACTTTAGACTGTGATAATCATAATAGGACAAAACAAAATCATTGATTTCAATGGTTTTGTTTTAGCTAGTGGGATTCTCACACGCTAATACTACATGAGAGATAAGATGGGGCTTTTTTTTCAATAGCGGAATAGCGCAAAGTTTGAAAGGAAAAAAAAAAATTTTTTACCTTGTTCATGCGCAACCATGGACCGCCTGAGCCCCGACAGCGGTAGAGAGGTGAGTATTTATTTTTTTTATTTTTTATGCATGTTAGGGATGATTTTCAGGGAAGGGCTTACATTTAAAGCCCTTCCCCGAAAATCACTGCACGCAGCCCCTTGCTTTCAACTCGGCCGCCGGCAAGAGGGTGGCGTAATTGAAAGCAATGGTGCACGGACCTCACTCGAGTATAAACCCACCCTAGGCTTGTACTCGAGTCAATACATTTTCTCAGTTTTTTGGGGTAAAACTTGATGCCTCGGCTTATACTCGAGCATGTACGGTAATTTGCATTGCATCTGTATTGAATCGGTTCCGTCTTTCTGACTACACCCTGTGTTAGGACCATGGGACATATTTACCTAGACCAACATTTCATATAAGGCTCTAAGTACAGTACACGCTGCATAAGTGCGACAAATGTATAAAGAGGCACAAGCTTCTTAATATATTTGTCGCATCTGCCGGCGCTTCCTTGCACCTGGTTAAAACCTACACCAGCTACAAGTAGGTTTCCGCTATAGTTTATGCCCGCTCCTAACCATGCCCCCTAACTTTGTCCACTTTTTTTAACAAGTTGAGGGATCCAGCATAAATCCCCCAAAGTTGCAGTTTTGGTATTTGCACTAAAACTGTGACTTTTTGTACCAAAATTTGGGTAATACATATGCCTTTCTATGCGCCACCATACCAACTCGGTGCATATCATGGATTATGGGAAATCTGCTGCCTTTTTGCGGCTTCAGACTGGTGCATGCGCTTATACCCTCACCACTACAGAGCATGTTAGTGTATGAACCAGTCAAAATTTTTATTTTTTTTTAAACTGTACAAATTTTGCGCTATTGCGCGCTGAGAAGGAAAAAAGCAGGAAAATAGTACAGGACCTATCTTTCTCACACATAGAGCAAGTCCTATCTTTCTCATGTGTAGTACTAACCCTTTGCAATCCAATTTTGGATTCAGGGTTTCCTAGGGGACTTTCTCTTTCTGCCATTATAAAATGGCGCCATCTGCTTGCTAGAGCCAGTACTGTGGTATGTGACATGCTGGAGAGGCTCCGACAATTGTGCAGCATATTGCACGTGCGTGAATATTGACTGCGACTTCTATGTGGTGCTTGGTGCGCAAATACGCAGAGAAATACAGCAAGGCTTATTTTTCCCATGCACACGCAAAAGATACTTCATGTGGAAGATCCCATTGACATCAATGTGTTCTAGTCTCTACTAGAAAATACAGTCATCTGCGCAGCCCCATAGACTCCTATGGTGCCTTGGGTGCGCAAAAACATAAAGCATGTCACTTATATTTTCACGCACGAAAATTGAGTGCAGAATGTAAGGGAATCCATTGAAATCAATGCGTTCTATTCTATACGGTAGAACCACTACCTTAGGCTGGTTTCACATGGTCGAGAAAGGCGTGCGATATCTGTGTGTTGCAAGACGCACAAATCTCGTGTGAATGTGAACCCCATTCTATACACGAGTGATGTTTTTCCGCACCACATCGCAGCATGTCGTATCTTTTCGTGTTCCTCGGAACGCATCACCATTGTTTTCAATGGGACAGTAAAACACATTGTACGGCGAGTGCAATGGGAGGTGTCTCATTGAAAACAATGGGAAACACTTGCCAATCCTCTAATGTGGGTAAAAGGATCACTGATTCACGTCCCCATATCGCGCTCATAGTGTGTAGGCAGCCTTAGGACTTAAACAGACTAGTATACTACTACCAATATAAAGACGCTTCCATGCCTGCTGATGGAGTGCAAAGGGCTTTGTGGTTGCAGAGCATAGACATGAGAAAATGGCTAATCCTTATTTTCAAGCCTTCCACTTAGTGACGGCCCCATTGCCTTTTTACGTCCTGGTTTCCTGGGCTTTAATCCTCAGGGTCATAAAAACGCCTTGGGGATTAAAGCCCTGCGGGCTGTGGACGTGCCCGCTCCCTGCTGATGGCTGACGGAGGTAGCCAACAACTTGGAGCTCTCATGGGGGGCCGGGAAATCTGACCCCCGGTCACACAATCGCCGCTATTCAATGGATAACGGCGATCGTATTAAAGTAAATAGAAAGTTAAAAAAGTTAAAGTTTCAGCTTTCCTCATGAATCGGATCCATGAGGGGAGCTGACAGTACTCACCTCCGTCCTCCGTGATGTCCTGCGGCGTTCTGGTCTTCCAGGACCTGAGGCCGGAGTCTGCGCATGCACACCAGATGTCATTACATCATGTACACGTGCAGAAGGCTGGGAGGCCCGGGAAATTTAAGAATCACCTTGCTCCTGGCTAGTATGTGTAGTCAAGAGCAAGGTGACGTCCAATGGATAACAGCAATCATGTAAAGTAGCAAAAGAAAGTTAAAAAAAAGTGAGGGGAGATGAAATGACGTACCTAAAGCCCCCGGAATTATCTGTGAACTTTACCCCGGCTTCTGCGCATGCACGCATCGCCAAAATGGCGGACACATGCGCAGAATTCTGAGGTAATTTAAAATCTCCCTGCTTCTGGCTACCGAACGTAGCCGAGAGCATGGAGATTTCACCGGGGGAGGAAACAGTACAGGGTCCTTTGTCACGTAATCACTGTTATCCAATGGATAACAGCAATCATGTAAAAGTTTAAAAAAGCGCTAAAGTTTCACCTCCTGTCATGGAGCTGATCCGTGAGGGGAGGTGAAATTACTTATCTAAGGCCTCCAGCGATGTCCCCTGACAGGATCCTAATCCGCAGACCTTTCCATAGCCTTGGTGCATGCGCCCGTTGCCAAAATGGTGGACGCAAGCACAGATGCTGGGGAGGGCCTGGGAAATTTAAAATCTCCTTGCTCCTGGCTACTAAAGGTAGCCAAGAACCTGAAGCAGTGACCAAGGGCCATGGTTACGTAAAAGTTAAAAAACAGTTGAAATTTAATCGTCCTTTCAGTTTGGGCCCGGTTGTGCATATGGACATAAGAATAAGGCCACAATGGGTATGTTTCTGAACACAGAACAAACAGAGGGATCCATTTTGGGTTAAAATTCTTCATTCTATGTATGCTGTACAAAAAACTTTTTAAAATGACACAAAAAAAATGAAAATCGTTATTTTTTCCCTCTGCTTTGCTTAGATTCATTCAAATACTGTGGGGTCAAAATACGCAGTACACCCCTAGATGAATTCGTTAAGGGGTCTAGTTTTCAAAATGGGCTAATTTCACTGTTGTTTTCAACGCTCAAGGGCTCTACAAGTGTGTAATGGGGCCTAAATCACCTCCAAGCAAAATGTGTGTTCTGAAAGCTACCGGCTGCTTCTTTCGGTTTGGGCCCCGTTGTACATACAGACAGGGGTGTAACTATAGAGGATGCAGGGGATGCGGTTGCACCCGGGCCCATGAGCCTTAGGGGGCCCATAAGGCCTCTCTTCTGCATACAGGGAGCCCAATACTATGAATAAAGCATTATAGCTGGGGGCCCCGTTACAGATTTTGCATTGGGGCCCAGAAGCTTCAAGTTACGCCTCTGCATATAGACATAATATTAAGGCCACAATGGGTAGGTCTCTAAACACAGGACAAACTGGGGGATCCATTTTGGGGTGTAAATCCTCATTTTCCTGTGCACTATAGAAAAAAAAACTGCCTTTAAATGACATATATACAATAATATGAAATTTTATTTTTTCTCCTCTAAATTGCATTAACTCCTGAAAATAAATGTGGGGTCAAAATATTCACGATCCCCCCCAGTGAATACATTAAGGGGTGTAGTTTTTTAAATTGGGTCATTAGTGGGGGTGTCTATCATTCTGACACCTATGAGCCTTTGCAATCTTGGCTTGGTGTAGGAAAACAAAATGTTCTTCAAAGTGTTGATAATCAATGTCAAATTTGTACGTCTCCCAAGGGCTCGTGCCCACGAGCGTTGCGGGATACGCCCGCGGAGTACCACTATTAAAAACGTGAAAGTGCCTGCGAGCGATTGCGGAATTCTGCAGTCTCCATTAATATGCTATATTAATGGAGACCTCCCACAGCGTAAATCCACAGCAAATTGAACATATCGCGATTTATTTCCTGCGGCAGAATTCTGCAAGTGAGCATTGGCAGGCAGAAAGCTATTAGCTTCAATAGAACCTAATTGCTGCGGAATTCATGCTTGGATTTCTGCCACGAGAAATCAGTCCGTGAGCAATCACTCTTAATGGTTAAAAAATGAGATATTACAGTTGAAAATGTGAAAAAAATGACAATTTTTTTCAAAATTCTCCCAATTTTGGCACTTTTAATAAATTTACATAAATTCTATCAGTCTATTTTTTTAATTCTCAACTGATTTTAATTAAAAAAAGATAAGTAAATTACTACATGCTGATCAGCCAGAGAATTCCCCTGGCAGAGGGTGCAATAATGTAATTTCACAATAAAAATAGAGCAATTACCAACCACACAGGGTTCCGTTTACAGGAAATCTAACAGGTACTTCTGTTGCTCTCTTTTAGATCTTCTTTCTCTACTTTTGAGGAGAATGTGAAACCAAGGCTAGAGCTATTAAAACTATGAAACACGTCAGGGGAAGCGAGGGTCTGGACTTCAGTTTCTGACATAAATCTCGTTCTACACATTCTTTCTGCTCGTTTTCTATCCCATATTGAGTACTCCAGGCAGTCCATGTATATCCAGAGAATCACGCCATGGTTGCCAGGATTTTACTCCATTTTGTTATCTCTCATGGCCGACAGTTTTTCATATAGTATCATTCTTGAAACTCTAGCTACAATCTCTATTGGTCTATTTTTACCACCTATATGAAGTACAACATGTGACGAAAAAACAATGTCAGAATCACTTGGATATGCAAAACCTTTCCGGAGTTATTCTATGTTAAAGTGACACATGTCAGATCTCCAAAATTTGGCTCCGTCACTAAGGCGCAAACCGGCTTGGTCACTAAGGGGTTCATTTTAGATTGTTTTGTAAGCAGTTACAGGAAAGTTATGTTTCTCTTCTCGTTTTCTGTTGTTTCACTGATTATTAATTACAGTGAGAAGTAGGGAAGGTAATTTTTCTCTAATTATTTTCTGAATGGGGAAGTACACTTTTATACAAAAACAGAAGTTAATGGGGCTGTACTAAGTTATAAAGTTATCCCACATTCACAGGATAGGGGATACATTTAGGATTGGTAGAGGTTTAACTGTTGAGACCCCCACCAATCCCAAGACCGGGGTAGGTCAGTCTTCGAAAGCATGGAGCTGTGGTAGCACAGGCACACTGTAGCTCCATTCACTTCAATGGCAGCACAGGAGATTACCAAATTCAAGCGCAATCTCTGGCGCTGTCATTCACATGAATGGAGCAGCGGTGTGCCTGCATCACCTCCGCTCCATTCACTTGGGGACCAACAGAATTTTGGGATTGGTGAGGTGCCAGCGTAGTAGCCCATCGGGTCCTACAGAACACTCACACCAACACTTGTCCTGTCACACTTGTCTATGTGCCGTATATGGACATAGAAGGTGCCGTCTGTAGGAGAGACCCTGTTTCTCCCCCTTCTCTCCACTAAGCCTAGAGCTTAGCCTGATGTCAGCTGGTGTCCTATTAGCTGATTCAATTTCACTGGTGCAGAGTCCAAGGGCGGGAAAGCTACAAAACAAGTCCCTATGCAAGAGTGAGAGGAGTCCAGAAAGTGCGGGAAAGAAACAGAGGAGATAAAAGGTAGTGACAAGGAGCAGCTAGGCAGTCTCAGCCAGGTGTGAGAGAGGAGAGATTGCAGTCAGTCATGTCGGAAAGGAGGAGGTACACGTACAGAAGCACGTCAGCAGTGCAGCACGGTTTCTCACAAGGTCGAGCGTGGTGTTTACCCATTCCCTTGGCATCCTACAGCAGAGAGAAGGAGAACCTTTCTGACGTCGGCCTTCTACTAACCGTGAGTCATAGCTACCTGGTGAACTCAAAGCCAGGATTAGCCTTATAGCCACTTTGCCCTCTGCTTCATCTACACTTCACTAAACTCAAATCGATCCTTCAGCTAGATCAACTAGTGAGGAGATTGTCTGTCAAGTCAGTTCAGTTAAGTAAAAGAGAGCATTGAAGTCAGGTCCTAATCAAGTTAAAGGTTACTGTATTTCTCATCGTGTTCAATTGCCTGCATAGTACTGCATCTGCGTGTACCTGTGGAAAATTGTAAATTCAATTATACTGCAAAATACCAAAGTCAGTAAATCTGCGTATTCCCAGATTACTAATAACTACTGGACTCGACTCATTTATTTAATCATTATTTCACCCCTGAGGGTCGAGTTGGAGTACTGGCGTCACTGTGACAAAACAGGCCTTCCAGCCACCTGTACTAAGGTACGTTCCTTGGGTCACTGCTCGGCCATTGCACCAGCAGCTGGACCGCCATCAATCACAAGGTATGATAACTTTATAACTTGACACAATTCCTTTAATTAACCTAATTTACCTTGAAGCCCGAATGTTAAAGTGTCCGTCTGGGTCTGGAAAGACGACGATAGCTACCCTAGAGAAGCGGTTTAGCTAAGTTACTAACGCAAAAAAAATTTGACTATTAGAACCAATGGATTCCTATGGAAATGTTCAGGCGAAAGAAATTTAGACCTGTAAAAATAATTAAATAAAATCGCAAATGAAATCCCGCAACTGAAATTCCCAACTGCGTGAAAAGATAGGACCTGACCTACCTTTGGTGATGGAGTTGCGCAGGAGTTTCCATAGACTCCTCTGGGAATTGGATAAGAAGGGAGGGAAGGGAGATTAGCTAATCATTCCCAGTGTTTAGTTTACACTTCTAAACAATGGAAATGGGGAGGGAGATTTGCCATGCCACTAAACACAGATGCATATTTTAAATCTCCCCGGGACTTACCCTCTTCCCAGTAGGGACTAACATGTGTTTACAATGCGACATTTTAAACTTGCTGTTCAGCTGTCTCCAAACTTTGATCAACAATGGAGAACAAGGTATTCCCCATAGCGGGAAGAGAAGGAATTCCCCTGCAGGGGAGAATGAGGGAATCCCTGTAGCAGGGAGATAGATGGGGCGGCGTTAGAGGGCTTCCCCAAGAGTCAGGGGGAGAAGCTAGAGGGAACCACTCTCTAGCCCCACTCTCTCTTTTCTTGCAATGTGGGAATCCCTGAGGAAACCCCTCTAGTCTCACCCTCTCTCTCTCCCTGCTACAGGGGAATTTCCCAATAACGGGTATTGAAGGAATTCCCCTGCCGGGGAGAATAACAAAATCCCCCCAGCGGGGCATTTCCTTATTCACCCCTGCAGTGGAACCTCTCTCAGTGCAGCAAGGCTATCCCTCCAGCCCTGCTGAGCTGAATGGAGTCTTCAGCAATGAAGCAAAGCTCCATGGGGCTTTCCTTCATCTCTCTCTCCTCCCGGAGCACCGGCACTTGTTTTCAGCAACACGTAGCTCCCAATCGTGTGACTGGGCAATTTTACCGCTAATTAAGCATGGAACTTGAAAGCGGGAAATTGCCTGTTCACGCTATTTTTCATGCAGTTAGCCGTGATTTTTTTTTGCACAGCTAACTTCTGCATGATTTTCATGCTCGTGTGAATGAAGCCTTAGTATGCAATAGTAGTCATACATGCTGATCTGACTGGCCAGCACTGTTCATGTGGACAGCATTGGGCAATCAAAGAAGGTGTAGTGCATACTAGTGCACAGTGTGCACGGGATAGTTAGAGAAACTGGGGCGGCCATCTTTGTTTGTCCAGACCCAGAGGTTCACTTTAGGTCTGTACCAGGCCTCCTTTAGCAGGGCTGGGGCTCGGCTTTCTTTGACCTTGGGCAAAGAGTCAATCTACAACTCTAGCTCTGTATCAACAGATCTTGGTTAAAGTAAGCTGGCTTGTTTGCACCTGCCTGGCACCCAGCATCTGGGCATATGCTCTGCCAGCTTTCTCCTATCTATGCCCTTGCTTTTCGCACCAGAAAATAGATGTGCCTGCAGCCTCGGCATCATCTATACTTGTGCCCTGATCACCCATATTCCAAATATTGTCCTCCAAGACCAGCTCCTACTTGTGTATGCAGCTCTCAGGGCTTAAACACATGGGAGTGTTTTTTGTCCTATTTTGCGTCACAGCCACAAAATAGGCCGAAACGAAACCATTCATTTCATTGGTTTTCCTTTTTACACTATTGGGATTTTCGCACGTTAATACTACGCGCAAGAAAAGATAAGACTTGCCCTATCTTTCTCGCACTTTATTCTTCTACATATGAGAAAGATGGGGCAGGACCTAACCTCCCGCTTATTTTCCTCCTGTGTATTTGTGTATATTGTGTATTTTTTAAAAATATGATATGACGATGACGTAGATGTATGTGAGGGAGGAAAGGGTTTGCGAGAAATTATGTACATGTAGGGCCACAGCTGTCGGCAGGAGGTTCCTGCTGCAATGGTGAAGAATAGAAAGAACTCCAATCCCCGCCATTAATCCTTTACATGCGGCAATCAATTTTGATTGCCTCATGTAAGCAGTTAACATAGGGAATGAGCTGATTTTGTCATTTCATCAGTTCTCCACTATCCAGTTGTGGAGGGTGATGTATTGCCACGGCAATGAGATGCCCAACAATGGCTTGTGACATCTATGAAAAGAAATAACAGACTGAGGTACAGACGTACTGCAGTGTATTATCTGAGCAAACATAGGTCGCTGGTTGATGTTCCTACAGGTTCATAAAAAAAAGGTGAAAAATAAAAATAGGCAAAAAAGTTTTTATTACCAAGTAAAAAATAAAAAAAAAACATTTTTGTGCACTTTTTTTTTGTAAATAACAGAAAAAGGCTTAAAAAAAACAAACAAGTTTTGTAGCGCCACATCCGAAAAAACACGATAAAATGAACACAGTTTTTATCCCACGCGGCAAATATTCTAAAAAAATAAATAAATAAACAAAGACAAACATTCTTTTTGCTCATTTCGCCTCCCAAAAACCACAATTAGGGCTTATTCAGGTATACTCCTTGGGTTTTCACGCTCGGCCGATATACGCTGCCCCTCTCTGCAAGGGGAGGAGGCAGGATGGGAGCTAATGCATTGAGCTCCCGCCCCCTCTCTGCCTCTCGCCACTGTTTGCAATAGGAGGGGCAGGACGGGGGCGAAGCTAAGTTCCGCCCCGTCCTGCCCCCTCCCATTGCAAACAGTAGCGAGGGGCGGGAGCTCAATGCACTAGCTCCCGTCCTGCCTCCTCCCCTTGCAGAGATGGGCAGTGTATATCGGCCAGGCGTGAAAACCCGACCAATATACTCCCGTCTGAATAAGCCCTTAAAGTGATTCAAAAAGTTGCCTGCACCCCAAAATGTATCAATAAAAATGTCAGCCTCTCAAGGAAAAAGAACAAGCGCTAACACAGCTCTGCTCATGGAAAAATCCTAAAGTTCTGGGTCTTTGAAGGCAGCGATGCCAGAAATAATTACCAGAAAAGGGTTTTTTATTGTACAATAATGGAAAAACTTTAAAAAAATCATAACTTTGGTATTGTTGTAATTGTACCGACCCGCAAAAAAACACAGTATCATGTCATTTATACTGCATAGTGAATGCCATAAAAAAAGGGCAGAATTAATTTTTTTCTTTCACCAAAAAATATCCCAACAAAAAATAAATAAAAGTTATACAATCCATTATCTGCACCAATACCAGACACAATGAGCAGCCCTCATCCGGCCAGGACCGCAGAAACCTTCTTCAAAAATGATGGCTAGTGAAAAATGGAGATGTAAATCCCCCAAAAAATCGTTGAGCTCTTCAGTACCAAACGAGAACATGTCCTGAAAGGGTTAAAAAGAAACTGTAAAACTAAACAACAAGTCAATGGGCTCCAATCAGCAGCTGCTGCCAAACTACAAGTTGGATGTCAGAGCATGCTGGGGGTTGTAGTTCTGCCACAGTCCTTTGCTCTAACTATGACTTATATAGAATTTGTAAGACTATGAATGGACGTCTCCCTTAAATTCTGGGAAGAGCCGCCCGCCGCGTCCTACTATCACCATCCTGTACCTCTAATACCATTATCTCGCACAGCCAGCCGTCGGGTCTGACTGTTCCTTTATCTGCAGCGGACATGCACATCCTGTGGAGTCACTGCGGGCAGAACTGATGCACCGCGTCACGCCTCGTTCGGGTCCGACCGTGACTGGACGGTTTTCTCTTTGGCGTTTGTGAATGTCTTGTTCCACCCCCCGGCACTCGGCATGACACGGTGTATCAGTGTTGCCTGGAGTGCTTCTTCAGGGCTCCTTCACACTGGCGATCGCGATATCGATGCGCAAAAAACGCGGCAAAATAGTAATTTTGCTCCTGAGATGTCTGAGCATCAGAAATGCTTTTTCTTGCGAAAACATCGCTGCCGCTTGCGATTTTCTCGTGCGTTTTTTATCACGCTCTTTTCTCGCGATGGACAATAGGAGTTTCTAATGTGAAAAACGCATCGCGCAAAAATCGCATGTTGTGATATGATAAAAAGGAGGCTCCATAGGGAAATTTTAAAAAAAAGCAAAACACAGAAAGGTAGAGCGTGCGACGATTTCTTTTTCACTCCACATCGTAGGAGTGCAAACATCGCGAATGGGAATGAAACCATTGAAAATCATTGTTTTTTTTTATAATTCAGCGTTTTTTACTCACTCTCACGTGGCGCGAAATTCGCTTGGTTTTATCGCAAGTGTGAAGGCACCCTTAAGGGCTCCTTCACGCAGGCGTATTTGAACGCGTTTTTGCGTGTCTAAAGTTTACGCCCATTATATGCAGAGAATAAGACCGGTTGCTTTCAATGGGTTCGTTAATTCCGTTTTTTGCATGCTCGAAAAAAAAATAGGACCTGCTCTATTTTTGTACATTTGCGCACCTAGCGTCCTCATAGAAGTCAATGAGAGGTGGGAAAATGCACGTAAAGATGCGCTATTCCGGGAAAATAAGAACGAATCTCAAACTCCTTAGGCTACGTAGCCATTTAAATCAAGACATGTTCATCCGCTGCACGCAAATGAGCAGACCTTGCGTGCGCAAAAGTACAGTAAAATGTAGGCGATAGGCGTGCATAAAAGCCACGTACGCAGCGCGAATATGATTTAAATGGCTGCTGCCTAATGAGTTTCAAGGCGTTTTTTGAACAGGCCCGGCAGCGTAGAAGATTTCGTGCACGGCAGCGCTCCCTTCACAGCGCTATTACAAGCGTATCTACGCCTACGCTCGTCTGCACGAGCCCTTAGTGTCTAAATACCCCTTGCCCCAAACATATTAAACCCCCTTCCTTCCATCCCAGCTGCTGTGCCTCATTGGTCACATGTCAATTAGTTACACATATAGTACGAGGGAACGTTCACACGGAACAGACTTAGCGCAAATTTTCCCTAGTGGAGAATGAACACCAAAATCTGCATCACCTTCACTTCAATGGGACCCCGTGCTGCAGTCTATACAGTGCGGGTTTAAGTCACGTCTTGAAGAGGATTCTGCGCCGTTTCAATGCGAGATCCGCGTTGCGAATTCCGAATGCGAGAATTTGCCCATTGAAAAGGGACTAATTGCGCATGCATATCTGCTGCCCTACATTCACATCTTGATGCAGATTCTGCATTGTTTCCACGTAGGCAATTCTGTATGTAGATTTGACCATTGAAAAGAGCTAAACGCGTGCGCAATTCTGCAGCCCTGCACCTGCATAGCTGCGGCAGATTTCTGACACCACTTTTAGAGGTAAAATCCACATTGGAAAAATCCATTTGGATTCCGCCGTGTGAACATACCCTTAGATATGGGGGGAGGCGAGTTTTTGTGAGTTTCAAAAACAAAAACTGCTAGAAAAATGAGATTTGATCATTTTTCTTGTAATAAATCCCAAAAAGTTTCATGACATCAGAATGAAACTTTATTAGTCATAAATAAAAATAAAAAAAAAGTTTCTTTGACTCATTTGAGTCTGTGACTACACCGGGTGGGGTGAGGTCTGCGAATGTGAACTCCATTCTGTTACTGTCAGCGGAGCTCTTACACCCCCACCTATAATGCATCTCCGGCATCGGGGAGAATGTTGTATGAGAAAAACAGGAAGCTTGAGGCTTTTTAATGACTCCACACCAGACACTCGTTTCCAATCACACTCAAAGCTTTACCGAAAAATCCCCACAGCAGCTGCTCCTGCCCCCACCAACGCACCAGATGCCACATAATGGTTATTCCGCCGGTTCACGTTTCCACACCGGCAGCTGCGCACGATTAATAATGCTCATATACAGCCATGCACTAACATCTGCACACTGCTGCATATCCGATAGTCCCATCTATCACTGGACTGAAAAGAGGCGGACAGATATGAAGGGGCTTAACGTAATTAGTGAGCCAAGTGAAGTAGGGGTGGGGCTTAAAGGGGTATTCCAAGAATTAATTTTTATATCACCTATCCATAGGATAGGTCATAAAGGTCTGATCACTGGGGTCCCCATGCTGAGAGTCCCAGTGATTTACAGATATAGCGGTCTCATGTCCCTGTATCCTTTTCACTTTAGGCCCCCATTCCATTCAACTCTATGGGACTGCCAGATATGAGTACAGCACTTGACTATCTCTGGCAGTCCCATAGAGTTGCCTCACTTGCCTCTCGTCGCCTACCTCCCGACACCAAGGCCCGCTAGCCACCCCCAGGCTAGCCACACCAACCATCTTTGCAGGGGCTTTACCAAAATCAATCACGGGGAAAAGGAAGCTCTCCAGCCCCTGCCTTCCCCCCACCCCCCACCCCGCTTTTCTACTGATTTCAAGGAGCCCCCTATCCGCTGTCATGACGAAGTCAACTTGTCTCCCCCCTACACTCCACTCGGTGGGACTCTTCACTGTCCAGCTTGACTTCTTTCTTCCTTCTTCTTCTCTGCTGTGCTTCTCCTCGGTCTGGCTCCTCCTATTTCTTTCCCACACTTTCTAACTCCCCCCTTTCTCTCCCCCCTGGCGCTATCACTATCCCTCCTCCTTCATGTTAACCCCTTCATCCCTGTTAACCCTAAGGGCTTCCAGCTCCGGCATGTCTTTTTAAGGGTATGCTTAGGAATGCGACAGTTATGAACTTATATCTGGAAAGGTCCGTTACTCGGTAGTCTGCCCCTGCATGGTTAAAACCACTGACAGGTTCCCTTTAAATGTCCTGATTGGGATTGAAATGTCCCGAATGTCCCTCCGCAATGAGATCACAGGGTGCCGTTCAAGTGTCATAGCTGCCTGGAGCCCGGGGGCTGCCATATATTTCTGCCTATTACATGTTAAAGGGGTTGTCTCACAATAGGTAGAAGAGGCTCATCCTGAAGTGAATGGTAGTGGTTGATCAAGCATATGCACCACTGCTCCATTCACTTCAGTGGGACCTGTGGAGATAACCGACTGGCCTTCAGAAGGCGCCAGGCTGCTATGACATGTGAATGACACTCCGCGATCTCATTAGGTGTTTGGGAGACAGCTCATTTAATAGAATGCCTGTCAAAATGCTATAGTATTACAGTATACTGCATATGCAGTCAAAACATCGCAAGTTCAAGTCACCTATAGGAATTAAAAAAAAAAAAAAAGTTTAACCCCTCCTTTTCCCAGTCGTTGCATAATAAAAAATTTAAAATGGGTACCACTGCATCTGTGAAAGTCCAAGTCATTAAAATATAACATTATTAACCCCACACAGTGAACGTCATACAATAGGGAAAATACACAATGCCAAAATTGTGCTTTTGTGGTCACCCCGTCTCCAAGAAAAAAATGGAATAAAAAGCGATCAAAAAGTTATATGTTCCCCAAAATGGTACTAATTAAAACTGCAAGTATTCTTTGCAAATAAAATGAGCCCCGACACAACCCCACCAACAGAAAAAGAAAAAAAACGATGGGGTCAAAAGCTGCCGACCAAAAGAGTATTTTTTTTTTTTTTAAAGTATTTTATTAAAAAAAAAAAAAAAAACGATATACATTTGGTATTGCCATGATTATACTAACCGACGGAATGAAAGTAACATGTCATTTTTACTGCAGCATGAACGCCGTAAATACACCCCTTGAAGCACGGTGCAATTACACACGGTCCATTCTGCTTCACTTAGAAATTTTCGAAGTTTTCCGATATATTATAAAGGATGTTAAATTGCATCTTTGAAAAATACAACTTGTCCACAAAAATAAAAGCTCTGAAATGTAAAAGTGAAAACGGTAAGATTTTTTAAAAGTGGGCAGGGAAAATGAAAAAGGAAAAACAAAAAGGGGCTGCAGCAGGAAGGGGTTAAACACCGTTAGATTTGGGTCTTAATTGTTGGGGTGCATGCGCTGATATTATAGATTTTTCATACTAGTATTGGGTAAAGCAATACTTCCCTGACTGTGAGCGTACAATTTGTCATTGTTTCTTCGTTCTCAGCTGAATAGATGGATCTGAGCCATTGCTGACGGTGTATTGAGCTTCCATGGAACTGGGAAGACTTGTGTTGTCTCCAATATGTTTCTATTCCAAGGAATAGAAGATGACAATATAAAGTTATCATTATCTATCTATCATCCATCTCATATCTATCTCCTATCTATCTATCTATCTCCTATCTATCTATCTATCTATCTATCTATCTATCTACCTATCATCCATCTCATATCTATCTCATATCTATCTATCTATCTACCTATCATCCATCTCATATCTATCTATCTATCTACCTATCATCCATCTCATATCTATCTATCTATCTATCTATCTATCTATCTATCTATCTATCTATCTATCTATCTATCTACCTATCATCCATCTCATAGCTATCTCATATCTATCTAGCTACCTATCATCCATCTCATATCTATCTATCTATCATCTATCTCCTATCTATTTATCTCATATCTATCTATCTATCATCTATCTCATATCTATATATCTTCTATCTATCTATCATCTATCTATCTCATATCTACCTATCATCGATCTCATATCTATCTATCTATCTACCTACCTATCGTCCATCTCATATCTATCTATCTGATATCTATCTATCATCTATCTATCTGATATCTATCTATCTATCATCTATCTATCTCATATCTATCTATCTATCTATCTATCTATCTCATATCTACCTATCATCCATCTCATATCTATCTATCTAATATCTATCTATCTATCTCATATCCATCTATCTATCTATCTCCTATCTCATATCCATCCATCTCCTATCTATCTATCTATCTATCTATCTATCTATCTATTATCCATCTCATATCTATCTATCTATCTCATATCTATCTATCTATCTATTATCCATCTCATATCTATCTATCTATCTCATATCCATCCATCTAATATCTATCTATCTCATATCTATCTATCTATGTCATATCTCTCTCTTCATATCAATTAATTCTATCTATCTATCATCTATCTATCTAATCTCTATATTTTCATATCTATATATCCATCTATCTAATCTCTCTCTATATCCATCTATGTCATATCTATTTATCTATCTCATATCTATCTATCATCTATCTCATATCTATATATCTTCTATCTCATATCTATATATCTTCTATCTATCTATCTATCTATCTATCATCTATCTATCTCATATCTATCTATCATCCATCTCATATCTATCTATCTATCTATATATCTATCTACCTATCATCCATCTCATATCTATCTATCTGATATCTATCTATCTATCATCTATCTATCTCATATCTATCTATCTATCTCCTATCTATCTATCTATCTATCTATCATCTATCTATCTCATATCTATCTATCTCATATCTACCTATCATCCATCTCATATCTATCTATCTATCTATCTAATATCTATCTATCTATCTCATATCCATCTATCTATCTATCTACCTATCTATCATCCATCTCCTATCTATCTATCTATCATCCATCTCCTATCTATCTATCTATCTATCTCATATCTCTATCTCTCTATCTATCTCATATCCATCCATCTAATATCTATCTATCTCATATCTATCTATCTATCTATCTATCTATCTATCTATCTATCTATGTCATATCTCTCTCTTCATATCAATTAATTCTATCTATCTATCTAATCTCTATATTTTCATATCTATATATCCATCTACCTAATCTCTCTCTATATCCATCTATGTCATATCTATTTATCTATCTCATATCAAGATATCTATCCATATCTGTATAATCTCTGTCTCTCCATATCTGTCATATCTATAGCCTGGTTTAGACACAACGATTATCGCTCAAAAAATCTTTTGAGCGATAATCATTGTGTGCTTTTTACAGCACAAGGTGATCACTCAAACATTTAGCGATCACCTTGCACTCCGAACAGAGGATGCAGAAGACAAGCAGGGTGGCCCCGCTTGTCTTCTGCATCCAGCTGTTCTCTGCTCAGAGCGCCTGGCTGTTATACAGCCGAGCACTCCGAGTGGGGAATGAAGAACACAGCTGGACAGCTGTGTTCTTCATACCCAGCCTGTCTTCAGGGAGCGGGATACAGCTGAAACAACAGTATCTGCTGTATCCCGCTGTGAACTCCTGATAACTGATCACTGATCTTTCAGCATGCTGAAAGATCAGCGATCAGTGACGGTTTAACAAAAAATGCAGGATGTCGCTCAAAAGACGGCTTTGAGCAAAAATCGTTGCGTCTAAATCAGCCTTATCTATGTCATATCTATCTAATCTATCTATCTGTCTCTCATATCTATCTATATAATCTCTCCATAGCTATCTCATATATCTATATCATATCTATCTATCACATATCTGATATCTATCTGCAATTATATATGAAGCTATCATTCACTCTTATGAAAAAAAAAAACTTTTTGTATATAGAAAACTTTTTTAATGTACTTTGTCTTTCCATCTATCTTTCTAGATATGTTATATCTCTTACACCATTCTGCAGTACACACAGTATATTGTAGTAGTATAACATTTGTGGTGACACAGTTATTGTAGGTACATTTTCTGCAGCGGGCACATGGGGGCATCCAAGTCCCTGTAGAATAGAATGAGACTTTTCCAGGTCCTTCAGTACCATGGACAGGGATAGGGTGAGGAGGATAGGGTGGCTGGAGAGCTTTCGGTGTAGGACATGATGATACATTGTATTCTGCTTCATTCCCATGTATGCTTTGCGCTGTTTTCGCTGCTGTGATGATGTAATATGTCTAATTGATATCACGTTGTAGCAAACAGGATTTGGAAGAATCTGATGTAATACAGTGGTGTATTTTGTGGGTTATTTCAACAGATAGGATGAAAAAGATCTTCAATCATGGCCACTTAACCCCTTACTGACCCTTAGTGTCATACATGCAGATGAGGGGTCCCCTCTTGTGGTGCTGGTTAAAACCACTACATCTAAGCAAGGGAGTCTTGGTGCTTTTTGCCCCTCATATCTGGGAAGTGCCTTTACTCCAGGTGCCCAATTATTCAGCGATTTCTTAGGGTTTGTTCACATTGCCATTCTCTTTAAAGCAGAGAGATGGTGAGGGAACACTTAGCTAACTTACATGAATTCAAGTCTCAAGGTCCAGATGAATTACATCCTAGGATACTTAAGGAAGTAGCGTAGGTAATTGCTGAACCACTCGCCATAACCTTTGAAAATTCCTGGAGAACAGGAGAAATCCCAGAAGATTACAAAAGAGCAAATGTTGTCCCTATCCTTAAAAAGGGATTAAGGTGGATGCAGGAAACTACAGGCCTGTGAGCCTGACTTCCATACCAGGAAAGATCTTTGAACAAATTATTAAACAGCATGTATGCAAGTACTTGGATGAAGATAGAGTAATTAACCAGAGCCAGCATGGTTTTGTAACAAGCAAGTCATTCCAGATAAATCTAATTACATTCTATGACTGGGTTGATCAGGAAAATGCGGTGGATATAGTATATCTTGACTTTAGTAAATAATTTGAGAAAGTATCTCATACCATACTTATTGAAAAAATGACCAAATATGGGATTGACAAGGCAACTGTTAGGTGGATTCGGTGATCGTACTCAAAGAGTGGTCATAAATGTCTGCATGTCCAAGTCGAAGAATGTGTCATGTGAGGTACCACGAGGCTCTGTCCTGGGCCCAGTGTTTAACATTTTTATAAATGATATGGAAGAGGGTGCAACGCCCCAATAAATTTACAGTATGTTTGGCCGGAGGCCTAGTCCTCATCACTGTGACACCCCACTCTAATTGGACATTCTGGATGATATGTCGCAGAAATAACGGAGACAAGTCCAGTTTAGTTTAGCAATCTGAGAGTGAGCAGATTTACTAACTTTGGAATTTGCAACTACAGGTTAACTTCACAGCTCTCTGAAGATGTATTTATACCAGGTATACAAGGATGTAGTACTAAGCAAGCACAATACAGTAATACCGAATTGATGATACTCTGACTTCAATGCTCTCTCTCTTCTGAAGATAGGTGGACTAGACAATTTTCCACACTAGTTACTTTAGATGAACCAATTAAGTCAGATTTGACTGTAGGATATTATGAAGCAGAGGGACAAGTGGCTGTATGGCTAATCCTAGTTCTGACTTACCTGGGAAGCTATAACTCACTGTTAGATGCAAAGTCCTACATCTGGGCAAGAGGAATTGAGCTAAACAGCAGCACATGTGAAAAAGGTATACTAATAGATCACAGACTGAACATGAGTCAACAGTGTGATGCAGCAGCCAAAAAGGCAAACATAATTCTGGGATGTATTAAGAATTATATAGAGAGTCTAGATCACGTGAGGTAATTATCCCCCTCTACTCTTCCTTAGTCAGACCTCATCTGAAACACTGTGTCACATTCTGTGCACCCCAATTTAAAAAAGACTTTGACAAACTGGATCAAGTTCAGAAAAGAGTTACCAAGATGGTGAGCGGTCTGCAAATTATGTCCTATGAGGTACGGTTAAAGGATCTGGGAATGTATATGTAGTGGCCCAGGACACCATCCTGGTCCCCTCCATAAATGTCATACATGTTGTCTTATTTAGATGCACTGGCAAAGCTTGTCTTGTCATATCCAGTGTGTGTGTTGGACAGCTGCAACGCTTGAGAGGTAAACTTTAATAAAATCCCTGCATGCATGTAAATGTAACTGTCTGTCTTGTCATGTGGTATGAGAGAAGGTATAAATAGGAGTTTTTGAGAGCAGGAAGAGGTCTTCAATCTGTGTTCTAAGGTCCATCTTCAGGAGTGGAGAGAGTGCTAATACAGAGCCACATGGAAGCACCTTCAGCTTCCATGTAGGTGAAGATGGAGGAAGAGGAGAGATATTATGTAGTGAATGAAGACTGGATGTGAATGGAGTAAGTCCCAAAGAGAGAGAGAGCAATCTACAATAGTTCTGTATAGAGTAACCCACCGTACCAGGTAAGAGTTCACACTACAGGATCACCACACTGAGTCACACCCACGCGCCTGCCGTGCGGGGTATTAGTGCCTAAGTCTTTTTCTACTTTAAATAATTGTCTGCCAGACAGCCTGGGGAGCGACCCCTACCCCCTTCCTCCTCTGGAGTGCTCTCAGTCCAGAAGTGGTGCTGTACAGATAACATGGATTATAGGACTGTGTACATCCTGTGTATCCTCCCTGACCTCTGAGCTCTAGCCCATGTTCATTTAACGTGAATTGTACCTGCATTGTCTTGAAATCCTCTCCGTGTTAAAGTTTATTTTTCAAGTAAAGTTATACCAGGTCTCAACTGTTCCTGGGGACCTGAGGTACTATACACAAGTCTCTGTGTTTTTATTCCCTGCTGTGTAACATACCAGTGTGTGGGAACGGTGGCGTCAGGAGTGATAACTACAACCCCCCTCATCCCGTTTATAGGCATTCCCTATCCTAGGGGTGTTGAAGCTAGCCTGTGATCCTACTCTGGCCTTGGCCCACGTGTCATACCTCCAGGACCAGAGCCTGGTAAGTTCTACCATGACAAGTTAGCACATATCCCTCCAAGCTCTTCACGTTAGTCAGATGCCCAGGGTCACCCTTCTGGGGTGTTGCAGCCATAGCTTTTTCTGGCGTCACTTGGCACAGGATCTAATCTGCTGCGCCAAAAAAAGTTCAATGGACTGCCAAGATGGCGCCCATTTAATGTTAATGCTCTCCTCTGCGACTCACTCCCACCACATAGCTCCTGCCAAAGTTACTTGGCGCCAAAAAGACAACGCCCTGTCTTGGCGCAAAGTAGGTGGGGGCTACCCCTACTGCATGGACTTGCTGGTGCCCAACGTGGGAGGAGTTAACTGTGGCTGCAGACTCCTGGGCTCAGAGCATTTTTGGCCAGGCAGATCGTAAGATGAATCCCACTGACAAAAGAAGGATGCTGCGCCGAGTTCCTGTGGCTACTGTGGAGCCGGTTCCTCGGAGGCTGCTACTGTACTGGGAAGAGGACCCACAAATCACTAGGCTGCCCACCTTCCCAAAGCCAGAGGACATAGAAGGCTCTACAAGGCTTCCTCCAACGCAGAACTTCTTCAGGAAAATGGAGTGACCACCCAAGCATCACACCCGGTTTGAATCCTGAGTTACTGGGGCAATGGAGTCGTCCGGGAATATATCCCAGAATTGCTGCGTCCATTTGTGCTCATGTACGGGGACGCCAACTTCAGCTTCCATTTTATGGAAGAAAGACAAACTCCAGCCCGTTTACTCCCACAGACACTGCTGAGGAGACCCGTTGTGTCCCCCGGGCTCAGCATGGACATTGCATCTATCAGCTCTGCCAGGATGGAGGATGATGAGGAGTCACTGGTAGGTGACAATGCTGCAGCAGCTGCGGCTGATGTGGAAGATAGGGAGCAATGGTGGGCAGAGATAGGAAGAATGCTGTTACCACAGAACGACTTCCACTTTCCTTAGAACTCTTGACGTAAGAGACATTTCTTTAACTCTTATTTTCCCAGTTATGCCTTCATTCAAGGACTGAAAAGTAATGTTTTGCAAAGTTTTTCATGTTGAAAAGTGTTCTAGAAGTTATGCAACGTTAATACTGTTTAAGTATGTGCTGGAGGAAGAAAAGTAAAGGCGTATTTCAGTTAAAAGTTCATTTGCTCATGCTCTCTACAGTAATTTTTCATGTGTAAAGCCATTTAATATTTTCATGCATAATCAATGTCTAGCCTAATATAATCAATTTCATGCTAATTCAGTACAGTCACCGTATGCCTTAGACTACGTGTATGGTATGATAGTTATATGTGTATGACTGGAGGTCTCTCGTGTACCCCTTAGTCCAGTCTTAACGCTTTCCAATCAAATTTGTGGTTTTCCTAGGGGGCTAACTCTTTCTGCCATTATATAATGACGCTATCTGCTGGCTAAAGCCAGTACTGCATGAGGTGACACGTTGGATAGGCTCCGACAGCAGAGAGGCTGGCAATATACAGTAAGAGAACCACGACGGATGTCTTCCAACAACAGAGCTGTACAGCCTTAAATCATAAAGTCTTTAGTCGTCAGACAGTGGATTGGAAAAAGTGTTTAGCAGCATGTTTAGTCTGTCACAGTGGGCGGGGCATTTCATTCACCTCATTCAAATCAAGGACAGCGGTATTGACTTGAGCTACTGACTGCTTCGATGATCATTTTTGCTCTTTTTCCTGCCAGTCGACTTTTCATGTTTTTGTGTATTGTACAGTGTGTTTCCCATTCAGTAAGAAACAGTGATGGTCATTCCACTGATCTTACACTGCTAGTCTTTGAATGAATGAAGCTCCATAGCAATACTAGTGCTCTTGGATTCTGTCCAGCCTAGTAGTTTTTCTCTAATGTACTTGCAAATCACAGTCCTTTACACGCTGTCATAAATAAAAGCCACACATAGAAATGACCTTTAGTCAGAGTGCACTGGGGGTGGGTACATCCTTATATATAGGTGACCAGGGGTAGGAGTTGTGTTTACAGGTTTCGCCTTGCACACTCCGTGACTGCACAGAGTTCTCTTAAAGGGGATGGACGTAATACACTCAAGATAGCCCAACTCTAGATATATACACACTGTTTTAGAGGCGCCGGGGGCGGCTTTATTCTTAAGTAGGGGGGAGACTGTAGTGGCCCAGAACACCATCCTGGTCCCCTCCATTAATGTCATACATGTTGTCTTATGTAGATGCACAGTGCAAAGCTTGTCTTGTCATATCCAGTGTGTGTGTTGCACAGCTGCGGCGCTTGAGAGGTTAACTGTAATAAAATCATTGCATGCATGTAAATGTAACTGTAACACCCCAATGCACTTCCAGTTGGTATGGCCCAAGGCCTTTTGTTGTCACAGTGACACCACACTCTATTTGGACATTCCGGATGATGCAAAAATAATGGAGACCAGTCCAGTATAGTTTAGTAAACTGAGAGTGAGCAGTTTGACTAACTTTGGTATTGGTAAACAACAGGTTAATTTTACAACTTTCTGTGGAGGGCTGTGTCTCAGCTGAACAAGGATGCAATATAAGACAGGCAAGATACAGTAAGATTGATCTGATGATTCTCTAATTTTCAATGCTCTCTCTAATATTTAACTGAAGACTGATTTATTAGACAATTCTCCCCACTAGTGAAGTTAGATGAACAGGGTTGAGTTTGATTTGACTGAAGGTGTATTTGTGAAGCAGAGAGACCAGTGACAATATGCTGATCCTGGCTTTGATTTCACCAGGTAGCTGTAACTCACTGTTTGATGAAGATGCACCTCAGAAAGGGTCTTCTGGAACTCCGCTGTAGAACAACAAGGGAGCGGGTTGTGCACCACATTTAACCTTGGCTAGGGATAACTCGCAGAATACTCCTCTTCGCCGACTACAGGAACTGCAACCTCTCCTCACACACACCTGGCTGCGTTTGCTAACTGCTCTCTCTGTGTCACTTCCTTTTATCATCTCTCTCTCTACCTGCCCACTTACATAGGGACTTCTGTGCTTGCGGCTCTGCACCAGTGATATTAAACCTGACTGTCAACCAATGAGAGCCTAGCTGATGTCAGTGATGAGCTCTAGCTTAGAACAGAGGAAGAGACACAGGGTCTCTCCCACAGACGGCACCTTCTGTATCCAGGGACGGCATACAGACAGGCGAGACAGAACAAGTGTGCTCCTAGTGGTCTGTAGTACCCGCTGGGCCACTACATAACTGTCTGTCATGTCATGTGGTATGAGAGAAGGTATAAATAGGAGTTTTTGAGAGCGGGAAGAGGTCTTCAATCTGTGGTCTGAGGTCCATCTTCAGGAGGGGAAGAGAGTGCTAACACCAAGCCACATGGAAGCACTTCCATGTAGGTGAAGATGGAGGAAGAGGGGAGATATCCCATAGCAAGTGAAGACTGGATGTGAATAGAGTGAGTCCCTAAGAGAGAGAGAGAGAGAGAGCAATCTACAATAGTTCTGTATAGAGTAACCCACGGTACCATGTATCAGTTCACACTACAGCCTTTTCCTGTGTGGCTGTCCAGAGTCAGGATCACCGCACAGAGGTACACTACTGAGACACACCCACGCACCTGCTGTGCAAGGTATTATTGTCTAAGTCTTTTTCTACTTTAAATAATTGTCTGCCAGAGAGTCTGCGGAGCGACCCCTACCCCCTTTCTTCTCTGGAGTGCTCTCAGTCCAGAGCATTACGTACTGATAACGTGGACTGTAGGACCGTGTTCACCCTGTGTATCCTTCCTGACTTCTGAGCCCTAGCATGTGTTTATTTAATGTGAATTGTACCTGCATTGCCTTGAAATACTCTCCGTGTAAAGTTTATTTTTCAAGTAAAGTTATACCGGGCCTCAACCATTCCTGGGGACCCAAGATACTATACACAAGTCTCTGTGTTCTTATTCTTTGCCATGTAACATACCGGTGTGTCGGAACGGTAGCATCACAAGTGATAACTACAACCCCCCTCATCCTGTTTATTGGCATTCCCTATCCTAGGGGTGTCGAAGCTGGCCTGTGATTCTGCTCTGGCCTTGGCTACGTTTCATCCCTCTGGGACCAGAGCCTGTAAGTGCCACCATGACAAGTCAGCACTTATCCTTCCCAGCTCTTCACGTTAGTTAGGTGCCCAGGGTCACCTTTCTGGGGTGTTGCATATATTTTGCAAAAAAGGAGAAGAGGAGACTTAATAGCTGTCTACAAATATCTGAAGGGCTGTCACAGTGCAGAGGGATCAGCCATATTCTCATCTGTACAAGGAAAGACTAGAAGCAATGGGATGAAACTGAAAGGGAGGAGACACTGATTAGATATTAGACAGTGAGGGGGATCAATGAGTGGAACAGGTTACCATGGGAGGTGGTGAGTTCTCCTTCAATGCAAGTCTTCAAACAAAGGCTGGACAAATATCTGTTCAGGATGATTTAGTGAATCCTGCACTGAGCAGGGGGATTGGACCCGATGACCCTGGAGGTCCCTTCCAACTCTACCATTCTAGGATTCTATGCATGGTTAATATTTTGCCCCAAATACGCAAGCTTGCAAGCAATGTCCAGAGTCCTTGTTTTCTTGTGGCTCCCAACACTAACATTATGCAATGAGGCCGTCAAGTCCCAAAATAGATGGGCATGTCCTGCTCTGAGAGATGCACCTACCTGGGGTGTTGGAAGCATCTGCCAACAGCTGATGTTCCACCTCGACTCCACTGCGGCAGCAAGATCCCACAAGCCCTAGCTCTGGCCGCCATATCCGATTTGGAACGAGGCCCAAGCCTTTGTATCTCACAAGTTCCGAGGTTTTAGACTAAAATGTTGCAGAAAGAAACAGGCTTGAACGGTGCAAAAATGAACCATACAGTGTTGTAGCAGAGTACTATTGTGTTCCCGTTCCTTGTCTTAAGCACAGGGGCCAAGTAGAAGGGAGAAGCTCACCCAGGCACGACCAGCGGGATGGAAGTTACCAATGCAAAACTCTAGTTCCACTGCTTTATCGCCTGTTTCTGTTACTTCACCACCGATGCATCACAGAAACACCGACGTCACTGCCCCATAGGAGCAGCGAAGGGCCAGCGATGGATGCCAGCCAGGACAGACTCTCTCTTGCACAACTCAAAACAAAAGCATGCCGCTGGCTTCCTCTCCTGCCTCGTAATGCAAAGTTAGTCTGGAGGACAGAGAAACTACATCTTGGGTTGAAAGCTTGCATATTTTGGCTGAAATATTTACCTAAACCTTCTATTTATCGGTATTTGCTGATATTTTTGCAGGAAGGCATTGGCATTAAATGGTGGGAGAGCCCAGGGTGTCAGTGCCAGTGTGGTTCACCTTTGTGCTGCAGAGCAACCCACCGGGCTTCATCGCATAGCGCGTCATTAATAGTATTTTGCAGTTGTGCAAGCTCCTCCGTATGGAATTTTGCCTGTTTGCATGCTGTTGGGATGTGGTGTCTATACCCGCACTCGTATTTCTGTTTTAGTATACCGATAAGTATGGCCACTGGGAGCGATTTTTCTGGTTCCATCATGGGAGCAGCAAAATGGACTACCTGGCCGGAATGCATCTTATGATGGAACCAAATGGACCCCAATGACATTAATGGCGTCCCTCCACCTTTCGATATGCCACCCTCCAGCATTTGCTCAGGCGAAATAGCACTGCATGCTGTGTTATGGTGGCTCTGAACTGAAACTCTGCACAGATGTGTACAAGCCCTAACTTATACAGAGTTATAAAGTGCTGGTAAGTGGTTTCAAGTACCTGGCTCCATGCTGACTGCAGTGTATCCCACAGTTGCTGGAGGGTGCGTGGGGGAGGGGGGGGGGGGGACAGAGAGTGAACAAGACAATAGAGTTTGACCCTTAGATACCTAATTGGGTTTAAATCTGTGGAATTGTGGGCCAGGGAAGTACTTGGAAGTCTTGGTCGTGCTCCTCCAACCACTATCGGGCATTTCTAGCCATGTGGCATGTTACATTGTCTTGCTGGAAGATCCCATCTGCCCCTGGGAAGACAATCAGCATGTATGGGTGTCTGTGATCTGCAATGATTAATCCATAACCAAATCAGTTCAGATGCCTTCCACATGGATGAGCGGCCCAGAGAATGCCACAGAAAAATTCACGGGACCAAAACGCTGCCGCCACCGGCTGTGTTCTTCCAGTAATGGTTGGAGAGTGGCTGGAGAGTGGTTGGAGAGTGGTTGGAGAGTGATTGTTCTGTGATGTTTCTCGCCAGACTCGCCAACGCACATTCATTCAATGAAGCAGAAAATGTGACTCATCGGAGATGGCAACCCTTTGCCAATCAGCAGTGGTCCAATTCTGATACTGCCGTGCAAATTGAAGCCCGTTCTTCTGATGCACCTCTGTTAGTATAGGTTCAATGACCATCCGTCTGCTCCGGAGCCCCAAACACAGTTCACTGAACTGTTTTAGACACACCTGGTAGCCCCCTGGTTCATGTTGATGGTGAGCTGCTCCACTGTAGCGTATCGGTCGGGCCTTGTGCACCTTTGTAGCCAACGTTCCCCTCTCACACTAATGGCACGTGGTGCTCCGCAGTTTCCACGTCGGTTATTCCCAGTGGTGCCATTTGTCCGCTCACAATACAATTTCACATCAGCGGCATGCGAACACTTCACAAACTGCGCTGTTTGAGAAATACCGCTACCCTTGTCCCGAAAGCCAATTACCCATTTTTGACCCCTTTTACCCCTGGCAACAACAAGTGATATATGAGCAGATGGCCTATCACACACCGTATATACCCACCAAGCCCACCACACATCACGTCCTTACTGCCGATGTACGAAGTATGAGGTGGTCAAAATAATGGACCCGACTGTGTATATGAGTCTGGGACAACAGCACAAGGGATGTCACCCAGCTTGTCCGGATTGCTGAATGGCTAATCTGCACGGTGATTAACTATAATAACCAATCATAGGTGGTTACTTAGCGCATGACTGACCGGCAATAGCGGCTATATTGGTTGTCACCCAACTTTCCCAGAAACTGATCGAGCTCCGATCTAGGGGTTTGTATTTACTGGTGGTTTCTTGTGTGTAGTTTGCAGTGAGAGCTGCTGCTTGTTGTTGTTGTTTGCACCCGTGTGGGAGGCAGTTCTGTGAATGCTTTGTGGCGCGGCTATGTGGTTAATCTGCGGGGTTAACAGTAAGCATCCGGTAATACCGAGATAACCTCTGCTGCCTTAAAAATCAGGTCATGAATACAAACAATAAAGACTTCAAAATCCACTACGTAGAGAACATTAGAAGAACTCGGCCGCTAACTTTCAAAAACAGCACCTCACCTGTTCACAGGTTGTGTGTGGTATTGCAGCTCAGCTCCATTCACTTCAATGGATTTGAACTGTGGTATCAGACACAACCAGTGGACGGCCGCGAGGTTACTTCCGGAGCATGGTGATCTCAGGCAAAGCAAACATTATGGGACCACATGTTACGC
This sequence comes from Eleutherodactylus coqui, assembly GCF_035609145.1. Lineage (NCBI taxonomy): Eukaryota > Metazoa > Chordata > Amphibia > Anura > Eleutherodactylidae > Eleutherodactylus > Eleutherodactylus coqui. The sequence continues at coordinate 36,591,692 of NC_089842.1, forward strand.
AATATATTTTTTCCACCAACCAGATTCCATAAAATGTTCTCCATCCTGCAGTAGATTAACCCTTTGGTGACATCTGCCGGACATGTACACACAGGGTTAATGGAGAGGGCTCGGGAGTTGGCCGGTCTCTGACAACCTACATGCTGCTGCAGCAGCTGGGTTTTGTCTATTGATAACCGATAAGTCATCAATAGATGATCGGCGTGGACCTGCCGCTTGGATCCGCGCTGATCAGCTGATTCCTGGGGCCTCTGTTAATGTGTTCAGCACAGAAAGTAGATCGCGCAGAGCATTGCATGGGTTGGTATTGCATTGAATTTAACCCCTTAAGGACCAAGAGCGGTAAAGATACTGCACTTGGTCCTGGACTTTAATCCTGCCCGATAGCAAATGTACGGTGCAGGATTAAAACCTCTTCTCCTGCAATCAAGTAGGAATGGGTCAGATCTTCGGCTGTTAGCCATAGCCGAGAACCCGAAGGAGAAGGGAGAAGTGGTTTTTAACCGCTTTTACCTTCGCCATTTCCAGTTACATAGAGCTCAATTAGCGCTATGTACTAAGAAGCGGAAGTGTTTCTTCCACTACGTGACCTGGCGATCACGTGACCGCCGCGTCCTCCTGTTACAGGCAGAGCTGTAAGGTTGTAGCAGACCCTGATCAGCTCTATTTGTGACCATTGTCACTACAGAGGAATATTTTCCCTGTAACTGGGGCTCCTATGAATGCTGCTACCGTGGAAAAGTGTGTAAGCAAAACAAAAAAAAGGCAATGTGAATGACCCCCAGAGGTCTTATATGAATGACATCATGGGGGACATAGATAGTGAAGAAAAATAATTACAAAAATAAGTTAAAAAAATGACAGAATAAAATACAAATATTTTTTCTATTTATATATATATAAAATGAAAAAGGGCTCAAAGCCGACGCCAACCAAAACAGTTGTTTTATGCGCCCTTTAATCCGAAACCATACATATCATGTATCAAAATGTCCGAAACAAAAGGAGGAACCCGTTCCAATACTTTATTTTAGCGTAAATATAATAATTTAAAAAAAGAACTATAAATGTTAAACAAAATCATATTTTTAGCTTTTTACCCCCAATAACACTGAGAAAGGAAAAAAAGTCAATAAAAAAGATATTTAAAAAATAGCCTTATAGGTCAAGGAGAAAAAAATGCAAAAATAATGTTGGAAGCTAAAAGGGAAAAAAATAGGACAGTAATACATAGGTAAAATCCCTACAAAGGGTCTGGTCCTTTAGGTACAAAACAGCCTGGTCCTTAAGGGGTTAACAGGAGCTGTGCATGAAGTATCAACCCAGGCCGTTGCGCTATGGTCAGCGCTTTCGTCTTACTGTACTGGCCACAATGACAGCGGCCCGGGAACCAGCTTATCGGCAGGGATCTGACATCATCTATAGATGACCTGTCGTTATCGATAGAGACATTTTTTTTTAAAAGTCCCAGAATTCGTCTTTAGGGCGCCCACCCACTGGCGTTTTTTTTCACTGCGAAATTCGCAGGTTTTTTTTTCTGCAGGGGGTCTATGGGACTTGTAATGTAAAAATCGCGATCGCGCAAAATCGCGATTTACCGCGATATCGCGATTTTGCGCGATCGCGATTTTAGCTTTGCATGTCCCATAGCCCAAAGACCCCTGCAGAAAAAAAAAACGCTGCGAATTTCGCAGTAAAAAAACGCTAGTGGGTGGGCACCCTAAGAAAGGAATTCAGGTTTCTCTATAATATAGTAGGGCTCATTCCCATCTGTCTCTCTGTTCGAACATTGGAGCAGAAAAACAGAATTAAGACGGAATTAAACTTTTCCTTTTTTTCTCCCATTGATTTAAATAATTTTTCAAAAAAATATAATGTTGTCAGACCTACTGCCAGTCCGTTATATTTCCGTTTTTTTTTTGTTTTTTTTTACGAAACTAATAGTTCTGTCTGCAGCAACGGAACAGAAGCAAACTGAAAACATTACATTTTTTGGAAAAATCAGAGAAATCAATGGGGAAAAAAAACTGAAAAATTTAATAAGAGACCGAAAGCCCTAATGCAGATATGATAAAGCCCTAAGGTGGATGTAGATCTGCAGCCACTTTCCTGATATTATGGAGCTAATGTAAGAAGATACTGTGTATACATCTATATACACATGAACACACTATACAGCGAAGCTAGAGGCAAAGCTTGCAGTATAGATAGTCCCATTTCATCCCTGTGATTTCTAATGCACTTAACAGCTGTATGTACATGGAGTCTGGCTTTGCTTTTAATTCCCAGTCATTGTAACAAGGCTTGTATAAAAAGTCTGACTTTGACTTGAAGGAATGCTGCCTTTCAATAGGTGGCACTGTGGAGGATTTATTCCATCTCCCTTATTTGCTAATGCCACTTGTAACATTGTAACTATCTACTTGTAAAGGGTTCCATCTAGTGTTCACAACTGGAAATGCAGCTTGAAAAGAGCAGGAAAGAGACCACATATTGGGATATTCCAATTTATCAGCATCAGAGGTTCCGTTTGAAGCCTCTGCTCCTGAATTTCGTTAAAATACGTTTGCAGTGCTACTTCATCCTGTAAAGTGCTGGAAAGGAACTTCAGTGCTATTCAATGCTGCCATAAGATGGATCCATTTGGCTACTGGATTCCATTACGGAAGCGGGAAACCGGAAACCCTTAGTGCAGATGTGAATAAGCCCTAAATGTTGTTCTTCGTATAATGAAAGCTTATACAATTTTCCAGGATACTTTGTATCATTTTCTCAATGTTTTTCAAGATCTCTGCTTGCTGTGATTTAATAGGGACAATCATTGCTTACTTGAAAGGTCATGTGAAGGATACACAGGGGTTTAGCTCCTTACAAGAGATAGCTGTGATACACATATGATATAATATATCCACCACAACGTATCCATCACAATGAGTGCCACACTGCAATGCTGCAACTAATGATTGTCAATGGCGTCACATTGAAATTGCAACACAAAAGTCACAGAAAATCTAACTTAGTTGTATACTGTGCCTCAAACGTGTGGAAGCATCTACATACACTCATTGTAAAAACAAAACAAACAAAGAACATCACTCTCCAAAAGGAGTGTTCGAAATCAAATGCAACTTTTTCTCTGTGAGGCCGACAGTGATATCGCCACGAGAAAATCACAGCCATATTGCAGGTGTGATCTGTGCAATGTCGCTGCTTTTTCTCATGGTGATAATGCGATTTTGTCACATTACAAACTCTCATGACTTTGCAGCGCTCTTTTGCTGGAATTTTCATGTGGGTGGGGGGTGGTCTTGAAATATAAGCCCTACCCCAAAAATAAGCCTTAGGCTGGATTCAGACGAACGCATATCGGCTGGGTTTTCACGCCCAGCCGATATACGTCGTTTCTCTCTGCAGGGGGGGAGCCTGGAAGAGCCGGGAGCAGTGCTCTGAGCTCCTGCCCCCTCTCTGCCTCCTCTCCGCCCCTCTGCACTATTTGCAATGGGGAGAGGCAGTACAGGGGTAGGGCTAATTCTTGAAACGTAGCCCCGTCTCCGTCCCGCCTCCTTTCATTGCAAATAGTGCAGAGGGGCGGAGAGGGGGTGGAGAGGAGGCAGAGAGGGGGCGGGAGCTCAGTTCCTGCTCCTGGCTCTTCCATCCCCCCCTCCGCCCCCCTCCCCCTTGCAGATGAGGACACCGTATATCGGCTCGGCGTGAAAACCGAGCCGTTATACGGTCGTCTGAATCCAGCCTTATATGCATAAAAAAAACAATACATTACCTAACAGGCGCTGTCCGCTCCTCCTGAAGCTCCAGCACACTTGTTTGCAGTCTTCTACCCCCGCCGCTTGCTAGTTAGGGTTGTTCATAAGTCCTGCCTCCAGGAAGCGCTGGCTCAGCCAATCAATGCATCACGCAATGCACAAATCCCAGCCAATCAATGCTTTCACACGGAGCAATAAAACCGCACGCTTTTCTCACGATGCGACAAATCGCATGTATGTAAGCCCGTGCTTTTCAATGGGTTCCTTCACATTAGTGATGTTTTGTAGGCGGCTACATTGCGAGGAAAAAAGTCACGGCACGCTCTATACAGCTGCGATTTGCAAGGTTTCATAGCCCATGTGTCCCTATGGAGCCTTCCATTAGTTGCATCTCATTGCACGAAAACGTGGTTTTCGTGCGGTATGATACAACTTTTAAAGTAGGAAATCCTATCCTATGTCCCTAAAATAAGCCCTAGATGCAATAAAGAAAAAAAACCAAAACAATACATTACCTAACAGGCGCTGTCCGCTCCACCGCACTTCTCCTCCTGAAGCTCCACAACACTTGTTTGCAGTCTTTAGCTGCGGCTTCCTGGTTAGGGGGTTCATAAATCCCGCCACTAGGAAGCGCTGGCTCTAATCGATTCTCGAGCGCCGCGGCTCAGCCAATCAATGCAACGCTTGATGAACCAATCACAGCCATCGCACAGAAATCGCAGGAACACAGCTGCGATTTTTTCAAGGCAATATCGCTGTCGCCCGTGTAAAAGAGGCCGGATTGTAATGTTGATAAAACTTCAGTGATTACAGTATCAGAGCAAAAGGATCATTTATTGTGGAGCTGATCCCCTCTAGCTTGGATACAAGATGTGATACAGGCGGGCATGGAGGCTCTAGTACCCTGTTGTACCGCCTCTAGCTTGGATACAAGATGTGATACAGGGGGGCATGGAGATCTAGTACCCTGTTGTACCACCTCTAGCTTGGATACAGGATGTGATATGGGTGGGCATGGAGACTCTAGTACCCTGTTGTACCACCTCTAGCTTGGATACAAGATGTGATAGGGGTGGGCATGGAGATCTAGTACCTTGTTGTACCGCCTCTAGCTTGGATACAAGATGTGATACAAGATGTGATACAAGACCGTTCATCTAATTACACCACAACTCTAATCACTCGTATATCTGCCAGAGGCTTTATTCACATGAGCGTATATTTGCGACTATTTTCCTCCGTAAATATGCCGTCCGTAAATATACCCTGTTGTACCGCCTCTAGCTTGGATACAAGATGTGATGCAGACCGGCATGGAGGCTCTAGTACCATGTTGTATTGTCTCTAGCTTGGATACAAGATGTGATACAGGCAGGCATGGAGACTCTAGTACCCTGTTGTACCACCTCTAGCTTGGATACAAGATGTGATACGGGGGGCATGGAGGCTCTAGTATCCTTTTGTACTGCCTCTAACTTGGATACAGGATGTGATATGGGTGGGCATGGAGGCTCTAGTATCCTTTTGTACTGCCTCTAACTTGGATACAAGATGTGATACAGGTGGGCATGGAGGCTCTAGTATCCTTTTGTACTGCCTCTAACTTGGATACAAGATGTGATACAGGAAGGCATGGAGGCTCTAGTACCAAGTTGTATCGTCTCTAACTTGGATACAGGATGTGATACAGGCAGGCATGGAGGCTCTAGTACCCTGTTGTACTGCCTCTAGCTTGGATACAAGTTGTGATACGGGCAGGCATGGAGGCTCTAGTACCCTGTTGGGCATACAGGCTCCGTATGGTATCCTGCGGCACATCGCTCCACATTTGCTGTAACTGAGCCTCTTAATTATGCATCTTGTAGGCTGTTGAAGTCCCAGATGGCCCCATGCATGTTCTATTGCTGATAAATCTGGTGACTAAGCAGCCACGGAAGGCCAATGGGGGGAACCACTGTTAGGGCCTCGGGTGACAAGACCGTTCATCTAATTACACAACTCTAACGACTTGTATATCTACTAGAGGCTTTATTCAGATGAGCGTATATTTGCGACTATTTTCCCCCATAAATATGCCGTCCGTCAGAAAGAATGCATTGGATTTAATGCATTCATTCATTCATTCATCTGACTCGGCGTATTTCTGCGGGTAAATAGTTGCGTATATACGCACGTGTGAATAAAGCCTGAGATGTAACTGCATGCTGAGTTTTGCAACAACTTCTTCTAGGGGCGGGATTCTTTTTGAAGGGTGTAGAATGAAAAACCGTTCCTGATGAATGAGGCCCGGACAGTGGATGTGATGCTTCATCAGTAATGGCTTTTGGTCGTCCGGATTTTGGTTCTTTGGCGATATATACTTTTTCTCAGAATTTGGGAAGGTGTTTGGCCAGTGCACTGCGGGTAACGGGAGATCTGGTTAGGTGGCGTTGATTGCAATCTGCTCTGATAATGTATGTGATTCATTCACCTGACATAAGAATGAGCTCAAACACATTCTGCTAGACATAATGCTATCCATCACATTGCTTTTAACCCTTTCCAATCCACTGTCTGACGTCTAAAGACATTCTGATTGAAGGCTGTACAGCTTCGATGTCGAAAGACGTCCGGCAGGGTAATCTTACTGTATATCACTGGCCGCTCTGTTGTCGGGGGCCTCTCCAGCATGTCCCATACAGCAGTACTGGCTCTAGCCAGCAGATGGCGCCATTGTATAATGGCAGAAAGATAAAACCCCCTAGGAAACCCTAAATCCAAAATTGGATTGCAAAGGGTTAATGATCGCTGTGTTAACATGAGTACAAATAAAGTTATGTTAAAGTGCAGCACGCCATTGTTTTTCTGGTGAAATTCCCTACCAAGCTGATATATAACAGACCTACCTTCCACTAGAGTTAAATCCAAGATGGCGACATTCACAATGGCCTCCATGTTGGTGATACGGCCTAACAGGTTCCCCCTTACCCCACAGCTTGTATGCAAAACGGTATAACTATCTGTCAAACTATTTTTACTGTATAAAGCCCCTCTCACACGGCCGTAGGCGTTTTTATGTGTGCCCGCTAACACCGTAAAAACGCGTCAATGGGCAAAAAAAAAAATTTACATTTCTGTGCCTGTTCAGACGGCACGGGCTCGGCTCATATACACCAAGGCTGCAATGCCGTTGCCTCCCCCACTCTTTTTTCTCCAGATGTTTGCCATGGGAGGGGGCGGAGCTAAGCAACCGCCCCAGCAAGGGAGGGGCAGAGCGGGGCTTAGCCATGCCCCCACCCATTGCAAACAGCTGGTGGGGAGGAGAGAAGAAGGAGGGAGTTTAGCAGTCACACCGCTAAACTCCCTCCCACCTCCCTTCTCCGGCCGCTGTCATTTGCTCCTATAGAAGTCCATGCAGCAGTTGACATATTCCAGCCAGAAAGATAGTTCCAGGACTATCTCTTCAGCCCGCTGTGAAGCGCCCAACTCTATATTAGCCCGGCCGGGCGCTTTTACGCAGCAGGAATCCGGCCATGTGATCTGAATGGATCTCATGGAATCCAATGCATGAGATTGCAGCGTATATCAGCTGGCCGTGAAAACGCAGCCAATATATGCTCGTGTGAAAGAGCTCTAAGGGTGTTTCCACACTTTTGGGACCCCTTGTATTTCAGCAACAGTTTAACCCCTTCCCGCTCCATGACGTACCGGTACGTCATCGGGATAGCGCGAGATCCTGACTGATCTCGCGCTATCCCACAGCGGGAGCCGGCTGTCAGTCACAGCCGGCGTCCCGCTGCAACAGCGGGGGGGCATCGGAGATGTGCCCCCCGCTGTTAACCCCTTCCCTGCCGCGATCTAAGTAGATCGTGGCAGGGAAAGAGTTCACAGAGGGATCGCGCTCCCTCTGTGTCTCTGGCCGGCTCTTGCGATGTCATCGGGAGACCCCGTCCTGTCACACTGGCAACAGGACGCCAGACAATGGCGTCCTGTATTGCCTATGATCGCTGTATAAGCGATAAGACATGGCAGAGCAGCAGCTCTGCCATGCCTTATGACAGCGATCATAGGCACAGTGCTGCAAGTCCCTCAGAGGGACTCAAATAGTGAAAAGAAAAGAAAAGAAAAATGTAAGAAAAAACAAATGTAAAAAAACCCCTTTTTTATGCTTTTTCTAATATTAGCATAAAAAAAAGGTAAAAAAAAATTAAAACCCCACATATTGGGTATTGACGCGTCCGTAACGACGTGTACAAAAAGATGAACATGCTTTTTATTTTGTACGACAAAAAGCGTAAAAAAAACGCTAAAAAACAGAGGCAAAATGCTAATTTTTGGCATTTTGCCTCACAAAAAATGCAATAAAAGTGATCAAAAAAGCCGTACATTCCCCAAAATGTTACCAATAAAAACTACAGCTCGTCTCGCAAAAAATAAGCCCTCATAGTGCTCCGTACATAGAAAAATAAAAAAGTTACAGGACTTTGAATGCAGCTATAGAAAAAAAAAAGATTTCCAAAAAAAAAGGCTTTTTATTGCAAAAAAGTGTCAAAACCTAAAAAAATATAACAATTTTGGTATCATTGTAACCGTACCGACCCGCAGAAAAAATTTAGTGTGTCATGTATGCTGCATGATTAACGCTGTTATAAAAAAAGAAAAACCTATGTCAGAATTGATGCGTTTTCTCTCCCTGTTATCATAAAAAAATAATAGAAGTTTTACGATATTGTCTACGTACCCAAAAGTGGCACCAATAAAAACTACAGCTCGCCACGCAAAAAACAAGCCCTTATATGGCCGCGTCGACGGAAAAATAAAAAAGTTATGGCTTTTGAAAAATGGAGATGGAAAAATACCAAAAATCGCTTGGTCCTCAACGCCAATATAGGCCATGTCATTAAGGGGTTAATGGTACTTTTCTACTGCATACATCAATGTGAGTTGCCTGTGACTCCGACTTGCCTGCAACCTGTTAGTTGCTGTTTAACAGCCCCTTCTAAGACCATCAAACACCAGCAAGTAATGCAACTTTTCATTATGTTGTGAGACAGATGTTGCAGTGCAGCCCTAGACTTCTCAATGGAGTAAACAATGAAGGTTCTTATCAAATGACAGCAAGCAGAGATCTTGAAAACTGTGAGAAAGTGATACAGAAACTATACAGAAAAATTGTCCAACTTTTCAATATTCATTGCTCTCTTGCAGGCCTACTGCTGATTGACAGGTCTCTCCCTATGCACAGTAACACAGAAAGACTGTCCATCAGCCCAGCCGGAGCCAGGGCAGCAGTGACTATGAATATTAATGCATTGATTGGTGACAGACTGCTGCTACGTATACCAGGATGAGAATGTTTCCAGTCACTGACAGCAAGTAGAAATGCTGAAAATGGTGAGAAAAGGAAACAAGGAATAGTAAGAACATGAGAGCATCTATGCATTGAGCTCCTAAGGCCGGCTTCACATAGACGCATGCACAATTGCACGTATCTGGGGTATAAGCAAAGCTTTTTTGCGTGCACCTCTGCGTATTTTATTGTGATTTTGCGCACGGGACATAGGCACGCACCGATTGAGATGGCTAATTTATCTACTGAGTTCCAGATGCGTCCTTTTTCCAGTGAAATGACGCAGTGTTCGGAAAACAGCGGCAGCTCACATTGACTTCTGTGGGAGCTGCCGGAGAAGGGAGGTGGGAGGGAGTTTAGCAGGGTGTCCACCCCCTTCTCTCCACCCCTTGCTGGCTGTTTGCAATGCGATGGGGCGGGAGCTAGTTGCTAAGCTCCCCGACACCTCTCCGCTGCATGTCGGCTGCCAGTAATGGGAGAGGGCAGGCGAGGGGGCAGAGCTAAACTGTCTCCCACCGTCTGATGGCAATCCAGGCTCCGCTTATAAGTACCGGACCAGGGCCTCCTGAATTGGTGCACAAATGGCAGATTTGTGCGCCCGTTCACGCGATTTTCGGTCTCGCTATGGCACTCGTGTGCAACTTGCATGGAACAGCAAATGATCACCCGTCCGTACCGAAAACAGGACATGTGATTTTTTTCACACTGGTCAAAATATTGGCGATGGGACTAGCCTCATATCCCATTCATGGAATCCACAGACAGCACACGGCCTCACCTGGAGCCGCCTTCACACGCACAATCCACGGATGTCCGCGTTCCGTCTCAGCGCCATTTCTCCAGGATGTCTCGTGTTTGGTCAACAACAAATGACATCTACAAAAACCTATTAACCCCACAGATAGAGAATATGGCATTTTTATGAAGGCACCATAGAGTGGCACACAAGACCTGTGGGCAGCATCGGACTGGGGTGCCAAGGACCCACCAGTGAAATGCATTCTGGGGCCCACTGTACTGCTACATGCAAATACTCTGCTTTTTCATGTAACCTCACCCATACCTCCTCGGGATATACAGGTGCGTCATTGGGGTTTGGGATTTGTATGGAGAGTGATGGGGAGCCAATCCCATTCCATGTAATGCAGGTAACACTTGACAAAACAGCCACAGTGTAAACATTGATTGTGGCTGATAACCTTTAAATATTGCTGTCAGTGGAATTTAAATGCCCTGATTGGGATTCTGAGGTCCCGTATGCCCCCCCCCCCCCCCTCCACCATTCCGCTTGGACTGATTGCAGGGCCTAATAGACTGCCTATCAGAATGCAGCATAGTGCAATACTGCATGATACTGTATTAACCCTTTCCAATCCAATTTGGATCCTGGTTTTCCTAGGGGACTTACTCTTTTTCTGCCGTTTAACAACAGCGCTATCTGCTGGCTAAAGCCAGTACTGCATGAGGCGACACGTTGGATAGGCTCCGACAGCAGAAAGGCTGGCAATATACAGTAAGAGAACCCCAACAGATGTCTTCCAACATCGGAACTGTACAGCCTTAAATCATAATGTCTTTAGACGTCAGACAGTGGATTGGAAAGGGTTAGCAATGAAACATTTACAAATTCAAGTGGCATGTGGAATCCGACCCGCCCATGGACATGAGGCCCAAAAGTAATACAGCAAAAAAGAAACTTAAAAAAAACTGTATAAATTTGGTATCTTGGTAATCATACTGACCCATAGAATAAAGTTACACTGTAGAAACAAGAATTCCCCTCCACTTAAGAATTTTAAAAAGTTTTTCAGTACTCTATATAGCATCATTGAAAAATAAAACTCGTCCTGCAAAAAACAGCTACATCGATGGATAAATAAAAGCTGATTTTTTTTGAAAATGGGGAGAAAAAAAAAGAATGAAAAAAAAAAAAAGGCTGCGCTATTAAGGGGTTACCAATACAGCTTGTGGATACTGGCTGGCTGCCCAATAGGCCTACATATATATCATCTCAGCCAGTCTGTCTGTACAAATAGATCAGCATACGAAGGTTATCATTAGTATGACGTATAGGCTGGTGGAGATGCTATATGTAGGGTCTTGTATCAGCTGGAGGTTGGGGGGTTCGGGGCCCAGCGTTGCTCTCGCCGGTTCCCATGTGGGCCAGCCGAAGTCTGCCTGTGGGTGCGTAATATAGATCTATAAGCGGCTGTCCGGCTCCATACACGTTGCACAGGCTCAGTCCAATTTAGCCCCCAGGTGGTTCCACGGATCCAAACTTGGAGCGCCAATTGGTTTTTAGGTTCAGTTTAGTAGAAGTGCAAACTTTATACTTTACATAGGAATCATTTATAGGGAATAGAGATGAGCGAGCCTACTCAGCCACGCCCCTTTTTCGCCCGAGCACCGCGATTTTCAAGTACTTCCGTACTCGGGCGAAAAGATTCGGGGGGTGCCGTGGGTGAGTGGGGGGTTGCAGCGGGGAGTGGGGGGGGGAGAGGGAGCTGACTTCACCAGCGTAGACCGGCTTCACGCAGCCGTATTTGCACACACAAAATTTGTGTACGCATTACGCAGTGAATAGAACCTATAGATTTCAATGGGTTCGTTCACATGCGTGTTTTTCCTGCGCTAATCAGTTGCACCAGAAAAAAACCACAGCATACTCTATTTTCTTGTGCACCAAAAGTCCCCATAGATGGCAATGGGGATGCGCACGCAATACCCTAGGAAATGCGTGAAAAACGGCGTAATTGCACAGGAAAAAGAACACATCTTGAACTCATTAGACTAATTAGCCATTTCAATGACTGGGAGTATTGGTGTTTTTTTTTTTCTGGTGCACACCAAAAAGCAGCATTCATTTAGCAAAAATGCGGCGCTCATGCGTACACAAATACGCATGCGCTTGTGTAGAGCCGGCCATACTCTGCAGGCCCCGGAAGGAAGACAGGGCACGGATTTTCATGGCTGGATTGGAGCTTCAGTTCTTTATTACAGCCAGGTGTAGCAAGTTGCAGCAAACTCACCTGAACAGGTTAACGTTTGCTGCGATCTGGTATACTGGGCTGCAGTGACACATTGTAACGCTGATCCAGTCGTGAACTCGGTTCCACTGCACATGTGCGAGGAAGACAGGGGCAGAGGACCGCACGGCGGGTGTATGGGATTTCAATACAAGCACTGAAGTCATTGGCTGAGACAGGCTAAGAGGAGGGGGGGGGCACGACTAGCCTGCTGACATGGTGACTCGGGGTGTGGCAAGCATCGCCTTAAAGGGGTTGTCCCGCGATAGCAAGTGGGGGTATACACTTCTGTATGGCCATATTAATGCACTTTGTAATGTACATCGTGCATTAATTATGAGCCATACAGAAGTTATTCACTTACCTGCTCCGTTGCTGGCGTCCTCGTCGCCATGGTGCCGTCTAATTTCAGCGTCTAATCTCCCGATTAGACGTGCTTGTGCAGAAAGGTCTTCTTCCTTCTCTTTGGTCTGGGCACGAGCGGCGTTCTGGCTCCGCCCCCTTCTACGCATCAGTTCGTAGCTCCGCACCATCACATGTGCCGATTCCAGCCAATCAGGAGGCTGGAATCGGCAATGGACCGCACAGAGCCCATGGTGCACCATGGGAGAAGACCCATGGTGCATCGTGGGTGAAGATCCCGGCGGCCATCTTGGCTGCAAAGAAGAAAGAAGCTGCAGAGACGGGATTTGGGTAAGTAAAATTTTTTTTTTTTTTTTATCACGTCCCTTGGGTTTGTCCCGCGCTGAACGGGGGGTCTATGAAAAAAAAACAACCCGTTTCGGCGCGGGACAACCCCTTTAATAACTGGAGAGCCTACATACATGGCAACAAAGAATAAATGCATGAATTTGGGGTGACAAGTAGACGTGTTTAATGCCCTGAACCAACTGGATAGTCCAAGCTGACGGGTTACTAGAGACATTTCTGGTGACAGGGTCCCTTTAAAGAGTTCTATCTATCAAAACCGTAACTGACATCAGCCAATCACAGTCTGTGGGTTTGTCTTGTGCTGAGTTCTCATTGGCTGATGATGGTCCTCCCTTTATCCTAGGGACATGAAGCTCCTCCCACACTACACAATAAATTAAGGAGACAGAATGGTGAAGTTGGATAAAACATTTAATACAAAACTTTTCATATAAACATTGTATAAAATAACACTTTATAGAAAACTAACAATATAACTACTTATTACAAAAATAGAGAATTACATGTTCAAGTAACAAAACCGAGTGTAAACGCCGCATCAAGCTCCCCCCACCTGTATGCAGGTGCAGCAGACCGACCATCTATCAGGGACCGTTCACACGGGACGGGATTGGTCCGCACGGACACTTCTGTGTCACAATGTTATCTCTAAGGGGCTTATTCAGACGACCGTACATCGGCCGGGTATTCACGCCGGCCGATATACAGCGTCCCTCTCTGCAGGGGGAGGAGGCTGGAAGAGCTGGGAGCAGTGCTCTGAGCTCCCGCCCCCTCTCCACTATTTGCAATGAGGGGAGGCGGGACAGGGCGGAGCTAATTCCCGTAACTTAGCCCCACCCCCACCTCCTCTCATTGCAAATAGTGCAGAGGGGGCGGGAGCTCACAGCACTGCTCCTGGCTCTTCCAGCTTCCTCCCCCTGCAGAGAGAGACGCCGTATATCGGCCGGCCTGACTACCCGGCCGATATACGGTCATCTGAATAAGCCCTAAGGGGCTTGAATTCCGCACCTGTTAAACTCTGTGCGACTTCAAATCCGCAAGATTAAATTCCGCAAGGGAAAAGTTTTCTGCTACGGAATTAAGGACGTCTTACGGAATTGCTGCTGCGGATTTCTGACGTACAGGAGATGTAATGCCACAATTAAAGTGTGTAAAATACGAAAACTCTAGAAATTCTTCAAGACATTCGGCGAACGCATTCCGAAGATAAAAACACAAACACACTGCGCATCTGCGGACGATTCCGAACTGTAGGAGAGGTCCTTTAAGGCTGCGTTCACACAGGAAGGAATTCTCGCGGAATGTCCCTGTGTGAATCCAGCCTTACGCAGGTGTATTTACTGGTGCAATACACGGAGATTAGAGCCCATTGATAGCAATAGGTTCATTCACATTTCCGTATTTTGCACGCACATTTCATTCACAAAAACCCCAGCATGCTCTTCTTTTCTGCGCACCAAAGCTCCCCATAGAAGTCAATGGTGGGGGAGGGGGCGCTGCTCCGAGGTGACAGGTTCCCTTTAAAGCAATTTTCCAATTTATCTAAAAAAACTGGAAACTACTAAAAACAACAAACTTAATCCCCTTTTACAGGACACAATTATTGCGCAAATCACTCGTTGGATCGAGCGGCTTGCACGCTAATTGTAATGTGAGAAAGATCTTTCATGCAGGCGATAAAATCCCCGTTGGTCCGCCGCTGCATCGTGCCGTGGAAACAGGCCGTAGTTCATCTATCGTTTACTGTGAATATAGGCGGACGGGCCGCAGCGATCACCGGCGCGCTTCGCCTCCACGAGCGCTGATCCTCCCTGGGTGCCTGACGGTCCTCCCGTGTAGGAGGGGCTTAAGTTCTACTCCCCGCTGCTTCCGCCCTCATCGCTGGACTCTCTTTGCTTTGGCAACAGTCTGTCTATACGCGAGTATTGCAGCCAATCACTGACTCCAGCGGTATACGGCACAAGACCACCGATTGGCTGCAGCAGTCACATGTATATACAGAACGCCACCGCCGCAGGCTGTAAAAAAAGACCAGAGATGCGGACAAGAGCAGCAGCCTCGGCCAAGTGGCGGACCAGAGAGCTGAATATAACTTAGTTTTATGTTTTTAACTGTTTCCTGCCCTCTTTCCATTTTTTTGGATAACTTGGAGAACTCCTTTAAGCTTTACATGTGACCTAAAAATGTGCAGCCAACTGAAGCTGCCCTGATATTTCACCCCACTCATGTCACAGTGGAAATGGGTTGATTGCTGGGGGTTCTGAGTAGTGGTCCCCTCCGATTAACCGTTGATGACCTATCCTAAGGATCCTAAGGATAGATCATCAATACTGTAAGGAGTTAAATGCCCAGAATACCCCTTTAATGTGTCAAGCAAAGACCACTTAGTCTCCAACCCCAAATATATGACCCTGCAGAGTTACCATGTCGTGTTCAGATTGCAAATGGGCCATGAAAGGGTTAAGTGCAAAGAAGACATACTGTATGTAGCCATGTCATGAGGGCAATGTCAATGACTGAAAGGGTTAAAGGAGATAAATGCCCTGATGCCACATATAGAACTGAAGAGAATGCAGGTCACTGACTGGCACAGGACAGTGGGCAGCCAGTGAGTGAACATCCAAATGCCACATTAGTAGGAAGGGATCAACGATTCCGGGGTCAGGACTGCGGATGATGGGAGTGATGATACAGGGGGCAAAGCAGAAGCTCCATGCTAGATATACTAGGCACAGGGAAACATGGGGTACTGCAGATGGCATGTCTTGGGGTGTATCAGTTGGCACAGCAGGTAGGAAAAGCTCGGAAGTCAGTTATCAGGGCATGACTAGAAATAGTGGGCACAGGAAGTCAGTAATTGCGGGTGTCAATTGTCAGGTGACTTGTTTCATTAGTGGGCACATTAAATAGTAGGAAGGACAGTGGGCTGCATTACTGAGGTTGGTACAGGTAAATGCCAGGCAGATGATGTACTGCAAATCCCTGGCATTAAATTAAAAGAACATAATGCAAGTTGTCAGAAAGGGGTCCCTCGCTGGAGATGCCAATAGTCAGATGGCACTGCAGACACATAAGCTGGTAGAGGTGTCAGCATTGTGAATGAGTAAGGGCATACGGTTACCAGTCTGTAGGAGGTGGATGCTGTGGTCTATCGCTTGGCACAGTAGGTCATAGATGCCAGGTGTTGTGCATGAGCAGTTCAGTGATAGATGCCAGGGCATGGCTGCATTATTGTGGTTGGTACAGTTAAATGCCAGGCTATAGTGGTACACAGAGCAAATGAAAAAAGTGAATGGCATAGATGTACCAGTTTGCAGGTGGAGATCAGAAGTAGGTGCTGTGGTATATTGCTTGGCACAGCAGGTCATAGATGCCAGGTGTCATGAGAAGCTCAGTGCGAAATGCCAATTGTCAGGGCATGGCTAGACCTAGTAGGCACAGAAAGTCAGTTACTGCAGCCAGTTAACTTGTTTCATTCAACTGCGATTGGTACAGTTGCAATGCCAGGCAGATGATGTATTGCAATGCCAGGCTGTGAATCAAAGGGGCCCCTGGCTGGGAGATGCCAGTAGATGAATAAGCTGGTAGAGGGGGCAGCATTGTGAGCATGGTATAGAGATGGCAGCCTGCAGGAGGTAGATGCTGTGGTGCGTTGCTTGGCACAGCAGGTCATAAATGCCAGTTGTCAGGGCACAGAAAGTCACTAATTGCAGATGCCAGTTGATAGGTGACTTGTTTCAAGCGTGGGCACATTAAATCCAGTAGCTGATTAAGCTGGTAGAGGGGGCAGCGCTGTGACTGAGCAGGGCATAGAGATGGCAGCCTTCAGGTGGTAGATTCTCTGGTGCATTGCTTGGCACAGCAGGTCACAGATACCAGTTGTCAGGGCTAGAGCTAGTGGGCACAGAAAGTCAGCAATTGCAGATGCCAGCTGGTACATCAGATGAATCAGAGGGGGCAGCATTGTGTCTGAGCAGGGTATAGAGATGGCAGTCTGCAGGAGGTAGGTGCTTGACACAGCAGATCACAGATCAGAGGTAGGTGCCTGGGTGCGCCTGGCAGTGGTCAGTCGGCGAGGAGGGTGCGAAGGAGGGACGGGTACGTTTCCTGCCCCGGGGCTGGCATCCTGGCACGGTACTGCACCTCCTGCTCCCAGTAGTGGGCAGCGGGCACCTCATTCGGGAAGCCCCCTGGCACCGCTTCCGGGTACAGCAGGTTGGGGTACATGAGAGGGCTCCCCCAGGGGGGGCCGAGGAGCGGGTAGTGACTGGGCGGTAGGTAGTACCCGGCGGGGTCCTGGTACCTGAAAGCCGGTGGAGCAGCTCTCTCCTCGGGGGCTTTCCGGTTCTCCTGCCGGTTCTGCCGCCTTCTCCTCTGGTACTTGCCCTGCTCGAACATGTCGTGCACGGGCTGCTGCAGCGTCCACAGGCCGCCCTTGTGCCCGGGCAGGCGCGGCAGGAGGGTGAAGCACGGGTTGAGGCTGAGGTTGTGGCGGACGCTGTTCTGCCATCCTCTCCCCGGCTGCCGGGCGTAGTACGGGAAGCGGCGGGCGATGGCCTCATAGATGCCTCTGAGGGACAGCTGCCGGCCGGGGCTCTGCTCCAGCACCAGTGCGATCAGCGCCACGTACGAGTAGGGCGGCTTCTCCATCGCCTGGTACTCCGGGGCCGGCTCCATCATCACCTGGGCGATTGCTGCGGTACTTCGCTGTCACATTCACACACGTGTATACAAGACACGCCTACTAGACGCCTAACTCCGCCTACCACACTGTATTCCATAGCTGCTCGTCACGCCCACCACGTGCTAACCACACCTACATGCTCTCTATAGGTCGAGCGCCTTCAAACCACGCCCATATATGTTAATAAAACCCTAAATGTAAACAAGCAGAGGACACCGCCCACAAGTCAGTGAGAGGTCACCGCTGACTCCAGTGTGACCCGCTGCTGGTTACGTTGTATCAGTGCTGTTAACCCACCAAGTGCTGGAGTGTTCCCTGGGATGTACAGAAGTACAGGAGGCTGGGTATTGTAGTCCTTTAGGCACTACTGCTCTGCTGCTCCTTCCGCAGTGGTCTGTACTAGTGTGCAGGCATGCTGGTATATGTGGTCTAAAGACAGAGGTTGCAGATCATCCACATCCATTATCAGCTGGGACATATAAGGGACCTCTTCCACTGGACAGAAATTGTCGCAAGACCCAGCGGATTTGTCAATGAGGGCAAAATCACACGACGCAGTGAACCAGTTTTTTTTCTCCCGGACCTTTCAAACGCTGCGCTATTCTACGCAAGTTTGAAAAAAAATAGCGAGAATACCGCTAGTGAATATGGAACCATTTAAATCAACTTTTTTGTTACATCTCGTTACGCGGCCGCGATTATCAACTAAATCACGCTCATCTGGAGAGGCCCTGAGTGCGGCTTTTGTCGCGTTTTAACTGCAAAATGTGTTCTGCGGAACGTATTGTGGCATTTCTTGCGTTTTTTCCCATAGATTTTTATTGCGGAATTACATTTCCTGTAAGCTAGAAACTCGCAATAACACTTTCGCAAGGCGTTCTTAATTCAGCAACGGAAAGCTTTTCTGTTGAGGAATTGAATCTTGCCGTTTTGAAGTTGCGTAGATATTAACAGGTGCAGGATTCACGTCCCCTAGGCATAACATTGTGGCGCAGAAATGTCGGCGCGGACTAATTTGGCTCCATATTAAAAGTCCATCCTAGCTACATTTCATATATTCAAGAAACATGAAAAAAAAAGCTGTAATATCGCACGCATTATAAGCATACATTTACATTTTTTAAATTGCGCCATATATTTGCATCTGTTTAATCTGAAACATTTGTATATGAAAGTGTATCCGTGTTTCACTGTAAAAGTTTTTTTTCCTAATAAAGTTTTGTAGTTTAACACTTTTTTTTCTTGATCACAAAAAAAGTGCACATCCGTTTTTGGGCAATGCAAAATACACACGCCATAAAAATCGCAGCATGTCCTATCGTTGTGTATGTTACACGTGTGCACCCCAAGGTAGTGTATAGGGAATGGCGGCACGCAGCAGGTCAGTATGTAATTGCGTATTGCTGCGTGCTCGTGTCTTTCACGGGCAGCATGCAGTTAATTACGGCCGTGCTCACAATGGGTGGATTTGCTTTTGATTTTTCATTTGCCTCTCCACAAAGAAAATCCTCGGCGTTTTAGAGATTTGACAGATTTTGAAATTCTCGTCCACACGCTACAAAATAAGAACGCGCAATTTCCGTGTAGAAATTGACCTGCGGTGTGGATCTTAAATCAATTATGGCAATAGAAATTCCATGCGGATCCCGCCTCCTCAGAAGAGGGGGTGACCTCAACGCCAAAATCCGTGTCAAAATCTGCACCAAATGGTGTCACTTGACGCAGATTTTGCGCCGCAGATCTTCTGTAGTATGTCCGCTAGAGCAAATTCTGCCTCGTGAAAACACAGTTTAAAAAGGCCCTCAGGGCTCCACATGTGCGCATTTGTGCACGTAAAATTCGCATGCGCAATACGCTGGGAATAGAACCTATTGATATCAACGCAGCTGCAAAAATATAGGAAGTTTATGAAAGGAGCGCAAATGCGTGCTCAGATGTGAAATACGCTGCGCAACTCCATGATGAGAACGCAGATCTGGAACTGTTTAGGCTACCGTAATTAGCCATTTAAGGGGCGTTTCACCACGTTTCATGGGTATCTGTAAGCGCAAAATCTGCACACACAAAACGCAGAAAATAGAACTGTATTTTCCTGCATTTTGCACAGCTGAGATCCCATAGAAGTCTACGGAGGTGCGCAAATATGAAAGGGGACAGGTAAAACACTGCGCAAAATGCATCGAAACGAAGACATCTGGACCTCATTAGGCTTAGGGCAGAGACACGTGCATTTTGCATGCGTGTCTCTGTGCATAGTACTGTGCTTCGGCGACGGTTTTTGCATATAGGCTTGTGTGATGGCGCCATAAATCAGGGCTTGTTAACCTGCTGCACGCAAATGAACATGCTCTGCGTTCGCAAAAAGTACGGTAAAATACGCCCAAAAAGCTGCGTTCATACTGCAAATACGGTGCACTGAAGCACGCATAAAAATGCATCCGCCGGTGAAAAGGAGTCCTTAGGGTGCTTTTAGGCAGAACGATTATACTTAGGCAGTGGCACATGACCATATCTGAATTGCGGAATCCGCAATCATCACCCGCACGCACTATCCACGGTATTCTGCACCCATTCAAAGCATAGGACATTTGCATGTGAGCGGACAGCAATTGCAATTTCCGCAAGAGCATTTAAAATCGCAGCATTTTCTATTTTTCAGCAGTATCCGCATGGATGACTTCCATTGAAGTCAATAGAAGCCGTCTGATCTGCGGCCCATCCGCAATGGATATTGCGAATAGGCCGCGAGTATCGCCGCGTGATCTCCAAGCTATGGCGTGGGAAAAAGAAAGATAAAAAAACCTCTGTACTGCGCATGACCGACGTTGGAGTCCGATCCCGCCGTGGACTCCTGCATGTGAATCCGACCGGCTCGTGTGCAGCCGGCCGACCCTTCAGCCCTAAGTATATTGGTTTTGCGTCAAGCGCCCCTTTTAAGTAACGTGTAAATTTAGCTGATTCGCACGTTAGAACGGGATGGTCGCTTCTATCTTTGTCTGGCAGCCATTTATCCAATCTGAGTATTGTCCTTTATAACACAAATCCACCCTATAATGCCCACATCCAAAAACTACATACATTCTGTCGCCTGTATAGAAATCTACCGCCAGCCTCATCCGGCGAATACAAAGACCATCTAATCATGTTGTCATCACCAGATAAAAGCTCAGCCGGCCCCTCACCCTTAGCAACCAATCACAGAGCAGCTTTCATTTCCCCACAGCAGCTTCAGAGATGTAAGCTGAGCTCTGATTGGTTGCTATGGGTGACCAGGCCTGCTTGTTTTGGTTCTGATGACTGAGGTATCTTAAATATTCAACATATTTCTGTCGCTTTTCAATCATTTCTCAAGAATTACAGTTCCCTGGAAAAGGAGGTTCAGTGGAGCAAGTAGCCCCAAGCATGGCTGCCGTGTAGTAATGTTATCTAATGATGTATTCTCAGGAGCGTCGCCCCTCCTGCCTCTGTACACCTGCAATACAACCCAAATATTCCTCACATAGATGTATTCATTATAATGTAACATTAACCCCTACACAGCCAAATTCCGCTGTAGTGCACTACATGGGCAGATAAACCACCGTCACCACGGGCCGTGCCGCACCCTCACGCTCCATGTGTCCTCGGGCGCTCGTGGAGACGGGGAGGGGAGCAGCCCGGCCCCGCGGCCCTCTGGCTTTCTAGTAGTACTAGTAATAAACGGCACACGATGCCCACAGAGGGTGCTGAGTGCCCCCTCTGGCACGCATGCCGTACGTTCGCCACCAGTGCGTTATATTGTATTGATAGCAGTGATAGACTGTATTGTAGTATAGGAACTGTAACAATGGAAGAACATCGTGTGATGGATCATGCTGCTCCGTCTTCACATCAGATGGACGTACCTGGGTGCGGAGGATGATGGGGAACGCCCTTTACCTGAGTGTGTTGTGCCAACAGTTCAGCACAGCGGAGTTTCCCTTATGGTCTTGTGATGTGTTACGTGGCATAGTCTCGGTCTGTTAGTCGGCATGGTCTATGGAGAAGTCTTGTCTAACTCATCCTGGTAACTGTGAGATATAATAACCCTGAGAAGAACGACACGAGAGCCGCTTGTTGTTACACCTTTATTTATTAGCAATAAGCAGTGGAGCCAATAATAATAATGACTTATATCCTATGTAATAACGAGGGTGGTGACTCCTAAGTCAGGTCCCCGGTCACATCTGCAGCGGAGGATCCTTTTGGAGCCTCCGGCACAGATCCAGCATGACGTCACGAACAAGATAGCTCAGTATGCTGCACTATGTCATCCGGGGAACATTCTGTCATCATGCAGGAAGCCAAACGGATCCCATTATAGTCAATGAGGTCCAATTGGCGCCGTCCAGGTTTATATGTTGTTCAGCTCCTAGGATGGAGACAAACAGAACAACCCAGCGCTGGTGTGACCCCCATAATGTGAGCATTCAGCACTTGTCATATATAGCACTTAGCATTATTCTGGGGTCCGGAGTTAGGAGCCACACCCCAAAGATCCAGAGGAAGGCGAAGAAAACCCCCGGAGAGCTTAGTCTCAGGGGGAAAAATAATTCCTTCCTGACCCCAAATGTGGCGATCGGATGTCACCCTGGATCTCATCTACCCTCCTGCTTAGTGCTGCACATAATCCTGCCCCGAGGAGCTTACAATCTAGGGAGACGGACCTTACCTCTCAATGACTTTATGACCGTATGGATACAAATGAACATGACGTAAAAAAATCAAACATCTGCCCAATGGAGAAGCTTCTCTTAAAAATGGTAAAAAAATGGCAATGAATGTCGTAGGTTAAAGGGGTTGTCCAACTTGTAGCTGTTTTGCTGAAAAGTACATTGTACAGCGGTCTGGATTGGCGCTACAAGTGGAGCCCTTTTCACTTCAATGTAGCTGTCTGTTCCCTTCAGTGAATCAGCTAGAAGTGGGACAACCCCTTCAAGGGCCCAAGCACACTGCTGTAGGCGCATCTATGCCCGCCGCTATGGAGCCTAGTTGCGCCTGAACAAGGGGGATTTTTCCCCCTTCACTGGCTTTTTACACTGAGCGGGAAGATGGTTGCTGCCCGATTATCCCCCACATGATGTATTCACTACCTGCGGGGAAGATGGGACAGGTCCTATCTTTTCTCAGCTGTAGTATTCACGGTTGAGAGATCCTGATAGCGAAAACAAAACCACTGAAATCCTATTTAACCCCTTAAAGACGCGGACCCTTTTTCTTTTTCCATTTCTGTTTTTTCCATCATCCCCTTTAAAAAAAATCGTAACACCTTTATTTATTCATCGACGTCGCTGTATGAGGGCTTGTTTTTTGTGGGACGAGTTGTATTCTTGAATGGTGCTATTTAAAGTACCATATAATGTAATGAAAAACTTTAAAAAAATTCTAAGTGGAGTAAAATGAAAAAAAACCCAACATTCCAACATCTTTCAGTGCGTCTTGTTTCTACGGCGCACAAACGGCAACAAAAGCGTCATGATAACTTTATTCTATGGGTCAGTACGATTGCTATGATACCAAACGTGTGTAGGTTTTTTTTTTTACTGTACTACTCTTTTTTTTTTCAAAGACATTTAATTTTTTTTCAATTATTTTCTGCCGTCATTTTGTGCCCGCAATAACTTTTTTATTTTTCCGTCGACGTAATTGAGCAAGGGCAAAATAACGTGCTACTTTGATAGATCGGAGTTTTACGGACACGGCGATACCAAATACATATTTTTATTTTATGATTTAGATTTTTTAATAATAGATATGGTAAAAGGGGGGTGATTTAAACTTTTATAACCTTTTTTTTTTTTACAATTCAAAAAATTTTATTGATTTTTTTTTTTACTTTACTTTAAAGTTCCCCTGGGGAACTACAACCAGCGATGCTTTGATCGCTCCTGCAGTATGACGTAATGCTATAGCATAATGTCATACTGCCATTTAACAGGCAGTGTATCAAGCCACCCTACGGGGATGGCTTGATAGGCAGTCTGTTAAGGCAGCCCTGGGGCCTTTCAGAAGGCCCCCGGCTGCCATGACACCTGTACGGCTCCCCGATATCACCGCGGGGGGAGGGCGTGTGGGACCCCTGAACATCGTTTGGGGGATTTAAATGCTGCTGTCAGAATTGACAGCAGCATTGAAATGGCTATTGTCCGCGGGTGTCAGCTGTAATAAACACCTGACTCCTGCACTGCATGAAGAGAGGTTGCCCCGCAACCTCTCTTTATACATACCCCGCCGCTCCATGACGTACCTATACGTCATGGAGCGGGAAGGGGTTAAATCAGTGATTTTGTTTTATCTCGTTATAGTAGGAAATCCTACTGTCAAAGCCCTAAACTAAGCCCTAGCTGCCAAAAAAGATACATCACCTAGAAGAGCTGTCCGGTCCCCGGCACTGGTCTTCATCATCTCTTCTGGACAGGGATTAAAAAATCCCTGCCTCCTGGAAGCGCAGCCTCTGATTGGCTGAGCACTGTGACGCTTAGCCAATCAGAGCCAGCACTCGATGAATGGCTGTGATTGGTTCATTGAGAGCTGGCTTTGATTAGCTAAGTGTCACAGCGCTCAGCCAATCAGAGGCAGCGCTTCCAGGAGAGAGGGATTTTTCAATCCCTGTCCAGAAGAGATGATGAGGAACAGTGTCAGGGACCAGGGAGAAGACGCAGCGGAGCCCCGGACAGCGTTTCTAGGTGGTTTTTTTCTCTTCTTTTTTTCTGGCAGCTAGGGCTTATATTTCAAGAAACCCGAGCCAATAATAATAATAAGTTAGAGCTGTTTTACACAGAATGACCTGCTGGGCGCAGAGGCCGGACAGACCATTCCAGCGATGATCATTCCTGTGCTGTTATACAGGAATGATTATTGCTAGTGAATGGAGGCAGAGGAGAACGGGGATCGCTGCTGTCGCCCACCTCCATTCACAGTAAACAGGCAGTCGTTAATTGATGAACAACTGCCTGTTCACACTGGCCGATCTGAATGGGGAGTAAGAAGAAAACAAATAATCCTTTGTCGTTCAGCCGATGCGCTGTACATCACAGAGCCGCAGCTGCGGGAGCAGACGAGAGCTGCACTGGTCACTGCAGGGACGCGGTCAGATCCCGCTGCGAGAATTCCCGCAGCGGGATCTGACCCGGACGTCTGCAGGCAGCCTTACACTGACTATTAATCACTCAGATCCCCGCTGAATGCACAAATCTGAGTGACCTAGACCACTCTCATACAGAGGATAGGAAAACCGCTGCGTTTGTAAGTGCAGCAGTTTCACTATGGCAGAGCTGCTTTGTGCAGCGTTTAACCCCTTAAGGACCAGACACTTGGGATTTTACCCATGTAGCGGTTTTACTGCTTTATTTTTTTTCCTTTAGCTACCAAAATTATTTTTGCTGCGTTTTTTTCCCGTGACATATAGGACTATTTTTTTTATATCTTTTTCACTGACTTTTTTTCCCCCGTTTTTTAGTTTTATTGGGGGTAAAATGCTAAAAAAAATCATTTTTTTTAGCATTTACGTATAATTTTTTTTTACATTTTTATATTTACACTAAAATAAAGTATGGGAATGGGTTCCTCTATTTGTTTCGGACAATTTGATATATAGTATGTATGGTTTTGGTTTACAGGGCGCATACGGCGACGGTTTTTGTTGGCGTCTGCTTTGTGTTATTCTCTTTCTTATGTATGTATTGTTGTTTTATTCTGTTGTTTTGTTTTACTTATATATGTAATTGTGTTTTTTACTATCTGTGTCCCCCATGACGTCATACAAGACCTCTGGCGGACATTCACATATATATTTTTTTTCTTTATTTGACACTTTCCCACTGTAGCTGGGGCGTCCATAGGAGCCCTAGTTACAGGGGAAAGCAACCCCTGTGGTGAGATTAGTCACTTGCAGAGCTGCCAGAGTCTAGTCTGACCCTCCAGCTCTGCAGTAGCAAGGCATCCCAGGAGGTCTCATTGAGCACTGTATATCGGGGAAGCAGAAGGCAGGAAGGGTTAAAAACCCCTCCCTGCTCCGGGCTAATAATGAATTGAGGCTGGCAACAAAGGTGAAAAGCAATAAAAATGATTTGGGGGGGAATGTCAAAAGCAAAAGAAGAATCAAAGATGCTATTAGATGCTTACAAGATGAAAAATGGTGAATTTGTTAAGAATGATGTTGAGAAGGCCAAACTTTTAAATTCCTATTTTGTATCGGTTTTCTCTTAGGCTGCATTCAGACCAACGTATATCGGCTCGGTTTTCACGCCGAGCCGATATACGTTGTCCTCGTGTGAGGGGGGGGGGAGCCTGGAAGAGCCAGGAGCAGGAACTGTGCTCCCGCCCCCTCTCTGCCTCCTCTCCGCCCCTCTGCACTATTTGCAATGGGGAGAGGTGGGCTGGGGGCGGGGCTAATTCTCAGAACTTAGCCCCGGTGGATTCACAACTGGCTGAGTGATTGTACTCAAAGAGTGGTCTTAATGGCCGCACATCTAAGTGGAAGAATGTATCAAGTGGGGCACCACAAGGCTCTGTCCTGGGCCCAGTGTTGTTCAACATTTTATAAATGATCTGGAGGAGGGAATTGATGGGAAACTGATCAAATTTGCCGACGACACAAAGCTAGGAGGGATAGCTAACACTAGGAAACAGAGAGAGAGTATTCAAACATCTAGAAAAGCTTGAACAGTGGGCAGCGACTAACAGAATGGTATTTAACAAGGAGAAATGCAAAGTCCTACATCTGGGCAAGGAAAATGAAAAAAAGCACATACAGAATGGGAGGAATTGGGCTAAGTAGCAGCACATGTGAAAAAGACTTGGGTATACTAATAGATCATAGACTGAACATGAGTCAGCAATGTGATGCAGCAGCCAAAACGGCAAACACAATTCTGGGATGTATTAAGAGAAGCGTAGAGAGTCTAGATCACGTGAGGTCTACTCTTCCTTAGTCAGACCTCATCTGAAATACGGTGTCCAGTTCTGGGCACCGCACTTAAAAAAAGACAAACTGGAGCAAGTTCAGAAAAGAGTTACCAAGATGGTGAGCAGTCTGCAAACCATACCCTATGAGGAACGGTTAAAGGATCTGGGAATGTTTAGCTTGCAAAAAGGAAGGCTAAGAGGAGACTTAATAGCCATCTACAAATATCTGAAGGGCTGTCACAGTGCAGAGGGATCAGCCCTATTCTCATTTGTACAAGGAAAGACTAGAAGCAATGGGATGAAACTGAAAGGGAGGAGACACAGATTAGATATTAGAAAAAGCTTTTTGACAGTGAGGGTGATCAATGAGTGGAACAGGTTACCACCGGAGGTGGTGAGTTCTCCTTCAATGAAAGTGTTCAAAGGCTGGACAAATATCTGTCTGGGATGATTTAGTGATCCTGCACTGAGCAGGGGGTTGGACCAGATGACCCTGGGGGTCCCATCCAACTCTACCATTCTATGATTCTATGACAAGACAGAAGGCGGTTAGGACATCAGATGTGCTGCAGATGTGCTAGATACATTGTGTGATATCTTATGGGAGAGGAAGCTCGAGAGGTCAGTCTTCCCAAGTGTCCCTCTAATGGAGGGACAGTCCCTATTTTTGACCCAGGTCTCTCTTTGGTACAATGCTTCCATTGATTTAAATGGGACCTCTTAGACCTGCGTTACAAACGCTGCAATTTTCGAGAGCTGTCTGTTCTATTTTTCAACATTTTAGCTTTTTTTTTTTCTTTTTTTTTAAACACACCCCATCAGATTTTTAATTGCAGCTCCTCCTTGTCCATGCATTGCGGCCGGCGTAAAAACGCATCACCGTGTGAAAGAGGCCTTAGAGTGAATGATATAAATTGCTTTAAATACATTGTTTCTTTAGGTTATTGCAATTTTGCAGAAGTTTGTATAAGAAGCAATCAGAATGAGGAACGCTTTGTGGACAGAACTATAATTGGCCTTGTCTGAAGTCTTGGGGTTAAGCATAACTATATAGTAACCCGTGGGGTGGCTTGATAGGTTGCTTGTCAGAATGCAGTATGACGTAATGCTACAGCATTACGTCATGCTGCAGGAGCGATCAAAGTATCGCATATTGTAGTCCTCCACGGGGACTTTACTTTTAAGTTAAAAAGAAAGCGCAATAAAGTTTTTTTTTAATTGTAAAAAAAAAAAAAATAAATAGTAAAAGTTTAAAATCACTCCCTTTTGCCATATCTATAATGAAAAAGTCTAAATAAAATAAAAATACATATTTGGTATCGCCACGTCCGTAAAAGTCCGATCTATCAAAGTAGCACATTTACCCTGCACGGTGACCATCGTCCGAAAAAAAAAATAAAGAACGCCAGAAATGTACTTTTAGTCAGCCTGTCTCCCAGAAAAAAAACGCAAAAAGACGGATCAAAAAGTTGTATGTATTCCGAATTAGTACTAACGGAAACTACAGGACATCCTGCAAAAAATGAGCCATCGCTGAACTACGATGACGGAAATATATATAAAAAAAAAAAAGCTATTGCGTGCACAAGATGACTGCAGAAAGTAAATAATTGAAAAAAATTAAATGTTTAAAAAAAAAACAAAAAACAAAAACTATACAAGTTTGGTATCGTAGGAATTGTACTGACCCATAGAATTAAGTTATCATGTCGCTTTTGTTGCCATTTGTGTGCCGTAGAAACCAGACGCACTGAAAGATGGCAGAATGTCGTTTTGTTTTTCATTTTACTCCACTTAGAATTTTTTAAAAGGTTTTCAGTACATTATATGGTACTTTAAATAACCCCATTGAAAAATACAACTCGTCCCGCAAAAAACAAGCCCTCATACAGCAACGTCGATTCATAAATAAAGGAGTTATGATTTTATTTTATTTGTTATTTTTTTTTGGGGGGGGGGGGGGGGGGACAAAAATGGAGGGAAAAAAAGGACCGCGTCATGAAGGGGTTAATTCCCTTGCCACCCTTGGGTGTAGGCCCTGCAATTTTAATCTTTTTTTTTAGCCGGCTCTGCACTACCTCCTGCGTTAGGCAAGTGATATTTAGTGTGTGTGGGGGGGGGTTATTTTATTCCCTTGCATTTCATGTGACATATATACTTGAGAAAAAAAAAAAACTAATAGATTCGCCTTTCCCCCATCGTCTTCTATGGTTTCTCCTGCATTATTGGTTAAAAGGCCAGTGCTTTCAGTGCAAATCTTTTTATCGTTTATATAATTGAAAAATAGTTTAGGGTTATTTTTGCTCTCTTTGGCAATCAGTCTGCCTGCCTTCTCCTTTGCCATTTTTATCTTTTTCTTGCATATTTTGTTTTTTCTCCTGTATGTTTTTAGCGCTTCTTCGCTGCCTTGTTGTAGCAATTTAAACGTTTTCTTTTTTTCCCCACTTATTCACCTCCCTAATCTAACATCTGCCTTCCTGGTCTGGCTGGTGGTACAGGTAGTATTTCCAAGTAAACTGCCTTAGAGGACATTGCCCTGAGCTTAGATCCTTGAAATAATTTTTAAGGCTCTTCCACCAACCTCTGACGGTCATTGGTATCAACCTGATCCGCGATGCGTCGAACTCGAGTGCCAGGAAGACAACACGCCATTCGATAATCCCCAGGCTTTGTGCAGATTGCCCTGTCTGTCCCCCTTATAATTGTGTTCCCCACTACCAGAACCTGTCTAGCCTGCCCTGCACTCCTGTTTCCCTCATTACTAGAGCAGTCATCCCCCTGGTGGTCAGAGGGCATGTCGTGCTGCAGTGTTAACTCTGTAATAGCATCCCCCTCATCTGCCAACTTTGCAAACTTGTTGGGGTGTGCCAGTTCAGGACTAGCATTCCTGCTGCTCTTTCTTCTACCCCTCCTGTCACCCAGCTGGCTACCTGCTCATCATGCTCTCCCGAACTACCATCCATCTACTACAGCAAGTGCCGGCTCAGTGAGCAGCAAATGGTTAAGATTAATAAATTCATGCATCATATATTAACCTTTAAGATGCTTCGCTGGCAAAAAAAAAAGTCATACAGATTGAAAATGATTGATTTGATGAATATAGGGTGCTGCCTGACACTAATGGGTTAATGTACTTCCGATTTGTCTATAAATAATGCAATAGGGAAATACTTTTGAGAAGAACTCCAAACTGTGACTCAACCACTCCTGCGTGGCGTCCAAGTTCTTCTGCAGTTCACTGTATAGCTTTGGCATACCTGATTGAGAATGCTACGATAATATTTGGGTATTATGCAAATTAAAGCAAATACTCTAAAAATAATGAAGGCTTCCATTTGAGAAAACATTTTTGCCCGAGAATCTGTGTATTTCTACCACTGTCCAAAACGCAAATAATTACTGCTGAGTAATGAATGAGCTCAGAGATTGTGGGCAGACTAGGGACTAGCCAGTAAAAAGAAGTACTTCCAGGGCTACGACAAGAGTTTTATGAAGTGAGGGAGAGACATTCTTTTGCCTACTTTCGCCATGATCAATTAAAGGTGTCCAAGACTTTACGATTGATGACTTATCCTCATGAATAATTGATCGGTGGGAGCCCACTCCTGGGGTACCTGCCAAACAGCTGTTCACCAGGCCCACTGTCAGTGCAGACCGTGCTGGAAACAGATAGCACTGTCCATATTTCAGTGTCCCAGTTGGGTACTGCAAGTACAGTTCCCACTGAATTCAATGGCAGCTGTGGTTATGTACCAAACTGGGCTATTGCAATATTAACAGAGCTGTAGGCATTGACAGAGAGCCAGGCGATTCATGGGCATCTAAGCAGTGGACGCCTGCTGGTCAACTACTGATAATCTATCCTGAGGATAAGTCATCAAATATAAAAGTCCCGGACCACCCTTTTAAATCCAAGCAGGGTATAGAGTGGAAAAGTAAAATGAAGACTTCTAATCTGAGGCCCAATGTTCACGTGCGGATTTAATTGTAAAATCCCTGCGTGGGGGGGGAGAAATCGCAGCATGCTCCATTTTCCTGTGGATCTCCCGCATGGACGGCTTTCAATGAAGTCAATGGAAGTCGTCCCGACCCACAGCACACCCGCAGCG
This sequence comes from Eleutherodactylus coqui, assembly GCF_035609145.1. Lineage (NCBI taxonomy): Eukaryota > Metazoa > Chordata > Amphibia > Anura > Eleutherodactylidae > Eleutherodactylus > Eleutherodactylus coqui. The sequence goes on from NC_089842.1 coordinate 36,622,237, forward strand.
GTCATTGTGCTGTGCCACGGATCCGTGGGAGAGCAGGAGATTTAAGAAAAAAAAAACGAAAAGTGTGCATGGCGCATGCACGCAGCCGGCGTGCCGAGCACATCCACCATGCTGAAGAAAGAAGATCCAACCGCGACTGAGGCGAGACCCGCAGCGTCCAGACAGAAAAGTATGCTATCATTTTTGCCCACATGGCTGCAGGCACGGGTGGAAACTGCTGCGGGAATCCACCGTGCGTGCCTGTGGACATGAGGTCTGAAGGTAGATTCCAAGCACAGGACAGACGGGAAAACAAACCACTTTCTTCCAAAAATGTACAAGGTTTGTAAAAAGGCAACTTTGATGCCATAGGTTTGTGAACGGGCCTGGCATCTAGAACAGGAGTCTGGGTGTGATGCAAACAGATATTGAAGCCAAAGAATGGTCTAGGAATTAGTTTGAAAAAAGTTTAACACTTCTCCTTTACCATTTTGTTTAATGATGTTAGAAAGCTATGCTTTTTGTCAAAGATCTTGGCTTGTGGGAGAATCCCTTTAACTCGCTCTGCAATACACCAATTTCCCTACCTTAACGAATGAAGTCTGCTGCGGAATTTAACGTGGATCTTCCAATGCTAAAAATCCACACTGATCGCCCAACGTGTGAAGGGGAAGCAGCGGTCAGGACCATGCTATAGCTTCTTCATGGTTTACCAAGAACTAAGCTCTGTCTATTAGGCAGTGGCCATACTCTACAGCGCTGGATCTGGTAAGCAGTTCTCGTCAGAGTTCCGCAGCTCCTTCAATCAGTTGAACGACAGGGGAGTCAGACCCCCATCAATGCGATATTCAGGTCCTACCCTAAAGGATAAGCTATTAATATTATGGTCCCAGAAACCTCATTTAACAATTCCTTCATAAAAACGCATGAAATTGGTACAACTGCAGCAAATCTGTAAAACAGGGGCATGCAGAAAAAATATGACGCAATTTACGAGCCTTAGTTATGCCCACTTTTTTTTTTGTCGTTGTCAAGATGAGCATGAAAAGTTTAATATAAATGCATAAAAAAATTTTTGTGCAATTTGCAACAATTTTGATCTTGACAGAGACTACAGGTCTCCCCATAAATTAGCATTAACCCTTTCCAATCCACTGTATGACGTCTGAAGACATTCTGATTGAAGGCTGTACAGCTCCGATGTCGGAAGACGTCCCGCAGGGTATTCTTACTGTATATTACCGGCCGCTCTGTTGTCGTGGGCCTCTCCAGCATGTCCCATATCGCAGTACTGGCTCTAGCCAGCAGATAGCGCCATTGTATAATGGCAGAAAGAGAAAGCCCCCTGGGAAACCCTGACTCCAAAATTGGATTGTAAAGGGTTAAAACCAACTGACTGAGCATGGGCACTTTGTAATTTGGTTGTTCTTCTGGAAATCTCCGTGAAGCTCAGACCCTTCCGTTGAGGCCTTATAGACAGGACAGAAACAAAACCGCTGGGATATTTTTAAAGTTTTTGTATTTGGACAACATAAAACATAAAAACACAAAGCACAACATCTTATATACAGTTCACCAAACCAAGGTGAATAAAATACATCTGCTCCACCCAGAAAAAAAAATTTCTGAGCACCCGTCCACACCACCTGCCATGGTCAACAGCAGCTTCCGGGTGGAGAGGGCTGGAAGCCCTGAGTCCAGTGAGATAGAACAAAATGGTTGTGTCTTGGAGTAGTCATGACCCTGTGGCCAGGAGTCAGCAGAGAGCACCAGTGATGGGCGACACCAGGAGGAAAAAAAACCCAGATGGTCAGGCAGCGTCAGGATCAGGAGCACCAAGTGAAACGAGGACGGCATATGAGGTCACGGAAGTTTTTGGTAGAAGAACGCAATCATCACCAGGTTCATGGTGAAGCTCACGGCCAAGAAGACACCGGTCAGCGACATCCCTCCACAACCTGGGGGTAAAGAAAAGGAAATGAGATCTTTAAGAATCCTTAAGATGCTAATAAGGTTGTACCAGAATTTGAAGTAATTCCCTTATCAAAAAGATAACTTGCAGATTTGTGGAGGTTTCACCACTGAGACCTCCACCGATTTTGGGAACGGACCTCCCATGTCCCGTTCTCATGATACTGCGGGGGTTGAAATCCATATGAAAAAAGTTTTCATCCATATGAAAAAAGTGCTAGCCGTGGTCAGTGCCCCATTGAAATATCTCAGGAGTCCAGCAGCAAGTGAATCAAGCAGGACTGCGCTTGCAAGACCAATGTTTTAATTAGTGCCCTTCTCACTGTGGGAAGAGCTTTAACGCCATAGTGAGGAGGGCATAGTGAGGACCCCTGTTCTTGAGATCGGCGGGGGGAAGGGGGTGCCTCAGCGGTGTGGTAGGGAATAACTTGAAATTCTGGTCCAACCACTTTAGGGGGATTTTAGGTTAAAGTGTAGAGGGGCTATCCTACAATGGACATTTATCCTCTTACTAATAGAATAGGGGACAAATGTCTGATTGCTCGTGGCCTCACACCAGTAATCTTTAGAGACGAGCGGGGAGATACTCGGCTAAGGTACTACTCGCTCGAGTAATGTGCCTTAGCGAGTATACTCGCTCATCTCTACACAGGAGCAATACGTCATTGGGACGACCGTCGAGCATATAAGTTGTTGCATATGAAGCCACCTTAAATATTTGTTTGCAGTCAGTGAAGAACAGTTCGCATTTAGAGGCAAGGAAACTTGTACATAGCTGGCTAGTCATGCTCTCAGCAGACGTAGGGGATACTGTGAGCTAAACATAACAGCAGCTGCACAAATCCGTAAGAAATTAAGTTTTCTGTTCATTGCAAGTGCAAAAAAATCTAAGTGGAATTCAAGCAGCGCCTCCAACACAGATGTGAACAAGGCCATAGTTTGCTACAATGTATCAGTGTGGAGTTGCAATGTTTAGCTCAGATACATTGTAGCAAACTGCCGGAGAGATTTGTGCAGCTGATGCGCTTCGCTCACAGAGCATTGTCTACACTTGATACAATCGTGGCCACTTCTCATCTGAGAGCCTGAACGGGTTTGCAGCCTGTGAATGTAAAGTGTTCTGATTCACTGACAGCAAATACCTTGAAAATAGAAGGAATTGAAACACTAAGTTTATTAAAAAGTTGCATAACTTTTTTATTTCTACAATGATTAAGCATTAGAAGTCTAAAACCAGGAAACCTCTTCGTGCTGGAGACGCACATGCAGTTTTTGGAAGTAGGTTTTATTTAAAGGGAACCAGTCACGTCCCCACAGCACCATAAACAAAGCTATGGTGCCGTTAGGGTACATGACAGGGAACGGGTGATTCATTTATTTTTTTTTTATGCTAGCACCATCCAGTGCCGTCAGCCGCCATAGATCACGCAGTGTTGGAAAATCTGACTCTTCTCAGAGTTCCATGCTCTCCTATACAAGTCTATGGGAGAAGCACACACACGGACTTGGGGACTGAAGAGTCAGATTTTCCAGCACTGCACAATCTTAGAAAGGCAATAGCGCGAGATCGTGGGAATGGTGGAGTATAAAAAAAAAACACATCACCTGGCTCCCTGTCATACCTCCTAACAGCACCAAAACTTAGTGAGGACACGACATGTTCTCTTTAACTAGAGATGAGCGAGCGTACTCTGTTCGGGTGTTTTTGCACTCAAGCACCGCTTTTTCCGAGTAACTGACTACTCGGGCAAAAAGATTCGGGGGACGAGAGAGAGCTCCCCCCATTCGCCACCGCTACCCCCCGCTCCACCACGCCCCCCCCCCCCCCCCGAATCTTTTCATCCGAGTAGTCAGTTACTTGGAAAAAGCGGTGCTCGAGTGCAAAAACACCCGAACCGAGTACGCTCGCTCATCTCTAACTTTAACCCAGAACTAAGATGGGATGGTATAGATGTGCATTTATACCTGCATTGGGACGTTCTAGCACAATTCGGTTTTGGAAGCAGAAAAACGCATCTAAACATGTACTTTTATGTTAGGTTGCAGGAAAATAACGAAAATAAGTAGCGCTATAGACTTGGGCTGCAATTGCATATGCGGTTTTTGAACCAAAGGCTGTATTTATATGCTGCAGCATCAAATTTACTGACACTTCCCTGTCTGATGCTGAAGGTGAGTTAATGATTTAAAGGCTCATGTATTAGCAGTATACACGTAGATTACTTCCAACATAGCCGGAACAGTTCTCACAATAGTTCCAATTGCAAAAAAGTTATGCAACACAGTTTTCATAGGCGCAGGGGAAATAAAATGATGTGCAACTCTATAGACCTAGCTAGTGCAAATACTTCACTGCCCACAATGCTTTACATCACAGGCTATGGTATAACGGGAAGATCAGACATGGTACCCTAACAGGCATTGTGAAGTTGGGCTTAGCATGCTTGCACTTGTGCATTAGAGGTAGGGAAAGGGAGGAATTAAATGGGGTGTCTCATGCCCTCCATTCTGCAGTGAAGCATGCTGGAATAAATAAGAGGTGAGACGTATCCCGGGACCCCCGGGCGAGACATTAGCGTATACTTGCATTAGCTCGCTCCAATGATAACTGAGCAGCAGTTGGGAGAAGCCACTCACTTTTCCACTTGGATGGAGATTCCAGGAACGCTGTGGTGGAGTCCACCTGGCAGGCGGAGGAATGAGAAGAGTTGTCCCTCTTGGGGGTCTGATGACTGGAAATGCTGCCAGCTTCTGTCATCAGCTTCATGGTGTCTGAAAGGTGGAATGAAGAACAATGCACATCAGTCAGCAGAGACTGCAAAGTAAGAGTTGGGAATTCCATAACTTTGTTGCATACAATACAGACAGAATCAGGAGGGGTAACGTCACTTGGGGGAGCACCAAGGTGGTGAGTGAGGAGACTTAGGTCATCCATGCTCCTCTGGGCAATATACAAATAAGGGAGATGGAAGAAAACCTCTGCAGCGCCACCTATTGGATGGCAGCATTCCTTCAAATCAGGAGTATAACTGGGGAACTACATGGCGGAATAGAGGGCACTAACAGAGCAAACGTCTTATTAAACTGCTCCAATGATATTGGAAACAGACTGCTGTATTACGGATTACCAGTATTGCACCCATCTCTTCCTAAGGGGCAGCTGCATGCTGGTAACACGGGTGAAGAATTCATAAACGTGTCGCAAATAACAAGAAACTCACTTTGTGCAAACTTGGGAAGGATCTCATGGGAACAGAGACTGTCTGGGTGATACACATCATCAAAGCTGGTCCGAGTGGGCGCCCGATTCAGCGAGAGGCCGAGTTTTTGTCCTTGCAAGTTAAGGCGAGCAGGGCTGATTAACGGGCGCCTGTGGAGGAACGAGCCAGAGCTAGAGGTGGCAGAACCAGCTATTGATGGCGTTGGAGATGGCAGAGGCGAGACGGCACAGCTTCCAGACAGCAGGGAAAAATAATCTGAAGAGAAGGAAAGAAAGTTAATGGTGACATAAGTTTTTTTTTTCCCTCTTTAAAGTAGCATCAGATTCTAGAAAGTTGGGCGACAACCAATATGGCCGCCACCGTCGTGACTAAATAAGCTAAAAAGACCCAACAGATATATATCACTAAATAGCTAACTAGCTCCAGGGTGGCCTCCCAGCTTTCACAGGAACCAAGAAAGTGCTGGAGTTAAAGCGACCCTCCAGGCCTGGACAAACAGACGGCCACACCGCTTCTCGAACTACATGCTGTGTATTGAACAGGAACACCGCTGGCCAGTCAGATCAGACTGCCGATGCATGCTAGCGTACAGCGCGCTTCAGGCTGTCAGATAAGCGGTGCGGCCACCTTGGTTTCTCCAGGCGTTTTAACCCTTTCCAATCCACTGTCTGACGTCTAAAGACATTCTGATTGAAGGCTGTATGGCTCCGATGTCAGAAGACGTCCGGCAGGGTATTCTTACTGTATATTACTGGCCGCTATGTTGTTGGGGGACTCTCCAGCATGTCCCGTACCGCAGTACTGGCGCTAGCCAACAGATGGCGCCATTGTATAATGGCAGAAAGAGAAAGCCCCCTAGTAAACCCGGAATCCAAAATTGGATTGCAAGGGGTTAAAACAGAGATGGGATTTTCTCTTTACAGTCTTGCAGGTTCACGACTCTTATCCAATCTCGTCTTACCTGAACCAGGAGACTCTTTGCGCACCGAAGACTGAGAAGCCGGGCGGCTCCCACTGAAGAGGTATCCAGAATCTAGGAAACAAGTACAGGGCGAGTTATCAAACTTTCCATGAAGCCCATAAGCAGCGTAAAATTTTGAAAGACAAAAAATAAATAAAAAGATACAAAGCCACAAGTGACAGCAATACAATTAGGGAGCAGACGAGTACGATGACAGCAGTGGGGAAGTAACCAGGATATTACAAGGTTCACTTGAAAGGGATTTTCCAAAATTTTTGAAAAACAAACTCCTGCTGACCATTGTTAAAAACACACAGACCTCACATGTGCCGTGCGTCCTATTCTAGAAATTCCCTTAGATGGGAGCCCAAACAGACCCGGAGGGCAGATTTGCATTTGCAAAAGCTGTTTCTGTAACCCGCCGCCTGCACCTGTAGCCCTCATTGCGGAGGGCATCTCCTTTTCTACTTCCTCCCCTGAAGCGGGTGTGGGGTGCACGAAGCATGTTGCCGCCTATTTTTCTGCAAACTATCATTCTTTGAGCTGGGTAACCAATCCAGTAAATTACTGGCACATATGTTTCATCAGTATTCATCTCACCTCTGCCATTACTATACTTTCTAAACTCCAAGATATACTTCGCTTTAGACAAGGGGGCGACTATGTCTAGAGGAAGAAGGTTTCTACACGACATAGAAGGGGGTTCTTTACTGTAAGAGCAGTGAAGACGTGGGGAGGGTGAACTCGATAAAAAGTTATAAGAGGGGCCTGGACGCCTTTCTTGAGCAAGATTACGCCATATTGCTGATTACTTCTGAAGGGTCGGTGATCCAGGGATTATTCCGATTGCAAGCTTGGAATTGGGAAGGGACTTTTTTCCCCTTAACCTTTTGCAATCCGATTTTGGATTCAGGGTTTCCTATGGGGCTCTCTCTTTCTGCTATTATATAATGGCGCCATCTGCTGGCTAGAGCCAGTACTGCGGTATGTGACATGCTGGAGAGCCCCCCCCCCCCCTCCTCCCTCCTCTGGATCAGCATGTCTTTCAGCCTAATATACTATGTTACTATATTATAGCGCCTTATATCACTCACAGTATGGAGGAGATAAGAGATTATTTGGACACTATTACCTTCCCAAAGCTCTCCGAGGATCATCTCTCTTTACTAGACTCCCCTATCACCCCAGATTAATTAGAAGAAGCCTTGTCATCCATATCCGAGGGAAAGGCATCGGGTCCAGATGGCCTACCAATCGAGGTCTGTGAACCATATAGTGACACAGTAATTCCACAGTTGCTGTCTTTTTATGAGAAAATCTCCGCAGAGGGCCATTTCCTAGACTCATTTAATGAAGTCACCATAGTGTTAAAAATCAAACCTGACAGATCCTGAAGCGTGAAGGTCGTACTGGCTCATCTCAATTGAATTCAGACTATAAAATTACCAAAATCCTAGTATCTAGGCTAAATCTAGCTATACACAATATTAAACATCCAGACAAGTGAGGCTTTATACCTGGAGGATAAAGGTCTGACAAATTGGGTGGAAACAGAGTGATTGTGCATTAGCATCCCTAGACTCCGCTAGAGCCTCGGACTCCATCAAAAGGCCCTACTTATTGAAAATCTTAAGACATTTGGGGATTTATTAAGTGGCTATCCATTATATATAACACACCCCAGGCTAATATTCTGGTAAACTGATTACTCGCTGGATATGTTCAATTTGAGTAGAGCGTCTAGAGAAGGTTGCTCACTCTAACCCTTACTGATTGAGGTGGCCACCGACTGGCTATCCGACCAGACTAATTACAAGGGCATTAATATTGGATCTAGAGAGGATCATATTGGTCTAATCACAGAAGATAAGAGTGTTATTCTTCCGCGACCCAAGGAGGTCCTCCTCATTAGACAGATCTCTTAGACCCATTTCACATCTGTGTTGGAACTTCTGGTAGGAGGTTCTGTTGTAGATCCGGTTCAAAATACCAGAAGACAAACCGGGCGTAAACCGAAGGGGAACAAATATAGACAATGGGGCCTGTTCAGCGCTGATCGGATCAGTCGTAAGATGGAGCCGTTTGGCTGCAGGGATTCCCCCGACGCAGACGTGAAGCCACCCTTATTGATTGGTTTGGGCGATTTTCTGACCTCTGTAGATCTTTATGCCCCTACAAGTGAGAGAATGGACTATGGAGGAGTCTAGTTTTAAATATCTGGCTGTGTACATTTCTGGAGATTATACTCATAGCTACACGTTACAATATCACCCCATTGCTCACCTTTATTAACCCCTTAACGACACAACCTATTTTGAGCTTAAGAATGCAACAATTTTCGATGGATTTTCATTTTTCAAAAGCCGTAACCTTTTTACTTTTCTGTCGACGCGGCCGTATAAGGGCTTGCTTTTTGCGTGGTGAACTGTAGTTTTTATTGGTGCCATATTTGGGTATATAAACTATTGCAAAACTTTTTTTTTTTTTTATGATAACAGGGAGAGGATAGATTTTCTTTTACAGCGTTAACCATGCAGCATAAATGACAATACAGCGATACCAAAATTCTTATTTTTTTTTTAAAGTTTTTCCACTTTTCTGCTATAAAAACCCTTTTTTGGATTTTTTTTTCTAAATCGCTGCATTCAAAGTCCTGTAACTTTTATTTTTCTATGTACGGAGCTCTGTGAGGGCTTATTTTTTTGCGAGACGACCTGCAGTTTTTATCGGTACCATTTTGGGGTACATACGGCTTTTTTTAAAATCACTTTTATTGCGCTTTTTGGGAGACAAAATGCTAAAAATTAGCATTTTGCCTCAGTGTTTTTTTTTTAAACGCTTTTTGCCGTGCAGGATAAAAAACATGTGCAACTTATTGTGCCCGTTGTTACGGACACAACAATACGAAATATGTGGGATTTTAATTTTTCTTTACTTTTTTTATGCCATTATCAGAAAAAGCACCTAAAAAGGGTTTTGGTTTTTAGACATTATTTTAGGTATTCATTCATTTATTTTTTTTTTTAAAACACCCTTTGTGTCCCTGTGGGGGACTTACACCATAGCACCGATGATTGCTATGATAAGGCATTGCAGGACTTCTGCCCTACAATGCCTTAATACTTGCTACAGCGATCAGGGCCGGTATCTGGCCATGGCAACCAGTCGGGCTATATCGCGAGCGCCAGATGACGTCACAGAGGGAGCGTACTCCCTCTGTGAACCCTTCCCGTGCCACGATATCCATAGATCTTACATGACAGACAGCTCCCACTGCCGGATAGCGCGAGATCGCTTATGATCTCACGCTATACCTAGGACGCAAGTTTACGCCCTGTTGCGTGAAATACCCATACGTAAACTTACGCCCTGGAGCGGGAATGGGTTAAAGACAACGGTCCTTACCTCTGACGGTAGCAGGGAGAATTAATCTCCTCGAAAGGATTGTACTGCCCAAAATTATTGTATAGCTCAGAACATTTATAGTTCCACAATAATTCTTTAATATAGTCCACTCCTAGGAGCTGGACGGCCCCAGTTGGCCCACGCAGCACACTGCAACAGAATCTAGGCTGCAGGAAAGCATCCAGCAGCCCGAAATTTCCCGCAACAGTTAAATCCAGACTGTCCTCATCTGTCCGAGCAGCGATGTCATTAACTGATGCACACCGCTGCAAACCAGAATGACAGGGTAACTTATTATAGGACCAAATTACAACATATAGCACTGTAACACAGATCTACAGAAACGCCAGTGGTCACTACAGGGTTAACAATCCCCCCCATTTCCTGTTTCTTAAGTGGCCCTGCACATACCAGGAATTCCATCCAATCTTTGCACAAGCCTCAGACGGTGTCAGAACAAGGCAGATTAGCTGAGAGGTCGGAGAAATCCACTTAGACGCTGAACTAGAATGTGAATTAATTACAGAGGAAATTGGCTTCCCCTCCCCCATGATGCTCCGCCATTACAACAGCTGCAATGAAACTGACTAGGGGCTACGGGCATCACACATGGCAAACATGCTGCAGAATTTCCGCAGTGGATTTTGCTGCAGAACTTTCAAAAATCTTTACAAGAGGGCTCCCATGATGCACCACAGACTTGAAGTCTATGGAGGACGGAAGCAACTACACATCATAGCCTTACTTCCGATTGGATCAATGGGTGAAGGTGGTATCTGGTGGGTTTATACCACCCCATCAGGTCCTCTATTGGCCCTGAGCTTCCAGACAACTTCATTATCAAACTCCTTACATTATTTCTCCCATCAATCTATAGGACAGGACTTACCTGCTCGCGCCAGGGAAGGGATGGTGCCAAGCGACAGCGCTCGGTTCAGACGTCCAGGCAGAGATGACGGCGAAGCTTTGCGTTCACAGCGATAGGCCGGTTGGCTCAGCAGGTGCATTAGACCAGGTGGGGTGGACAGCAACGGAGTAGGCTGGTCTGGAAGAACTATACAGTTCAAGCGCCCGTAGGAAGACATCGAATCCCCAGAGAGGTATCTGTAGAAGGAAGGAGGACGCTGAACAAAAACTACAAAGCTGAGCACCGCAGGAGAGAGAGGGGTTCGGGTTTTATAGAAAATGATGCTTAATCATTATATAAAAATATATTCTGCAACCGAGATCTTGCAAAGAATGTGGAGATCAAGAACAGGTATATAAAAAAAAACAAAAAAAAACAAAAAACACAAATATAGCAGAAAGGCCAATTCTTGTAAAATTATGATTTACTAAGAAAAAGTTTTATAAAACTAAAAGAAAAAAGCAAAAAAAGGCAAAAAAAGAAAAAAAAGTTGCGACAATTACATTAGACACTGAGCAATGCAAGAACGCAGAGAGCCCGACTTTGCCGTGCCAGCCTCCCTACATGTCACCTGTCTCCAGCAGCTGACCCTCGCTCAATAAAAAGCCTGGTGGGCGGCTGTACGGCCCCATTTACAAGCAAGGCTCTCGCAGACATGGAGCACATTTGCCACGTACAACTGCTACTGCAATACACAGGCCCTTTGTAAAGAAAGAAACCGGGGGCAGATGGGAACAGGCTTTACACTTGCATTCAAGAGTGTCCAGACAAATAAGTATTAGGAGCCAGTGCCTCACCCGGAATACTACATGAAGGTAATCGCCGTACATTAATATAGCTGGACTCAAACATCTATATGCATTAAGGCACATAGCAGAGGTGGGCATGGAGTCCTTAAGGCAGGACAGACCAAGTTTGCAACGTATATAGATGTGCAACTTGTTGGCAGACAGCATGAGCTCTGCACCCGTGTGACTTGCACATGATCGGGATGGGTTTAGAGCCTCTGGTTGTCATCAAGAATGCGTTTTGCCGTCTGACAAAAAGAAAAAAAAAAAAAAAAAATATATATATATATATATATATATATATATATATATATATATATATATATATATATATATCTTAGGATTTTTAAAAAAATGAACACAAAGTATATCAGAAAGTAGTAGAACTTCTGAATTCTACCATGATTAAGCTTTATTACAACCAGTAATGCCCTTTGTATAAGCAGGGCTTTAATATCTGCTGAATGTAATGACCCATCAAGTGGAGAGAAAGTAGTTTGCAATGCAACACGAAAACAAAAAGTATTCTAAAATACTGTTTGTCTTACAGAGAACGATAATCTTGTGCCCTCCAATGACTAAAGGAAAGTTTGAGGTTACTTGGCTGGTATTACGGGCCTGATGAAGAGGCCCAAAGTAGTCCTGAAAACTTGCACTCATTTCTTTGTTAGCCATTAAAAAGGTAGAATCTACAAGATTGTTTTGTTGTTCTCTCTTACTGCGAGGCCCAACATTTTGATCTACTGGCTAAAGGCCCATTTAGACAACGATTATCGCTCAAAACGTTAAGCGATGACCTTGCACTGCGAGCAGAGGATGCAGAAGACAAGCGGGGTGTCCCCACTTGTCTTCTGCATCCAGCTATTCCCCTCTTGGAGTGCCCGGCTTGTCTTCTGCATCCAGCTGGTTTCTGCACGGAGCACCCGGCTGTTTTCTAGCTGAGCGCTCCGAGCAGGGTATGGAGAACAGAGCTGGACCGCTGTGTTCTTTATACCCAGCCTGTCATCAGGGAGCGGGATACAGCTGAAACAATGGTATCAGCTTATCCCGCTGTGAATCCCCCGATAAGGCTCATCGTTGTCTTCTAGCACGCTAAAAGACAACGATGAGCGGCGGCCTAACGAAAACCGCACGATGTCAGTGGAGTTACACACAACGATTATCGCTCAAAAGACGGCTTTTGAGCGATAATCGTTTTGCCTAAAAGGGCCTTAACACAGTACCAGAACTTGTCCCCTACTTTGTACTCCCCATCTTCCATGTAGAATGGTGCTCACATCTGTATTCATCTCCAAATCCCTGGATTTAAAGCATTTATAATGTAAGAGTCAAGAATAAGCAAGGTTGGAGGGGAACAATTGAGAAAGAACGAGTAAAGCCAGCAGAATGGAATGAACGAAGGCCTTAAGCACTACAATTGTGTTTCATCACGCTCCGTTGTAGGATTTCTCACATCCTTCCAACAGCATCATGAGGTTTTGTAACATTGTCTGTGTAAAGGACCCGTCACATGGGCGGAATTAGCCCACAAGACGCATGGCAACAAGCGGCAAATTTCACCCGGCTACTTGCGGATTTTGATGCGGAATTTAAAAATGGCCGAAATCTGCCTGCAATTCCGCATCAAAATCCGCAATTAAGACCTCCAGACTTTAGTGTGAAATACGGCAGCGTGTTGCGATGCGTCCCGGAGGAATTATCACGCCTGTGTGAAAGGTCCCACATTGTAAACCTGCTCTGCGTTCGGCAGTCGGAATTAACTTATTTCATGACTCAGCCTAGTTCATGCAGAAGGTCTATAAGGCTGGATGAGTAGAAGGTGCTTGTTTTTGAGCGTACATCACCAGGGGACATACTTGGCCACCGCTGCAAGAGCTCTGGATCAATCTTACGATCATTTTCTGGATACGGCCAACTTAAAGTGATTCAGGTGATAATTAGTCATGGAAGCGGATGGCAATGTTGTATGAAGCTGCAAACCTGCCAGGGAGGAGACCCGGCCTACAGAATTTAGCCCTTTAAATAAATATTAGGCAGGCAATTTACTACTTCAGCTTTTATGGCATATCCACAGAGGGCACCCATAAATGCCCAACAGGTTCAGGCCCCATCTCTAGGACCCCAACTTATTAGGAGAATGGAAGTCTAGTGACCCATATTCCCCAATGGCTGCTTTCCTCAGTGGTGAATGGAGAAGTAACCAACCAATGGGGAACAGTGGACTCAGGAACCTCCTCTACTAGTATATTGGGTGGTTATACCACAGGTATTTAAGGTGGTTTACCCATGATGGCATAGTGTTAGGATATGCCATCACTCCAATTGGTGGGGCCTGACTTCTAAAACCCTTAAAAACCCCAAGAATGAAGGGGCCACAGGTTGATTTAGAGCCAAGTGCCTGTAGATTTTCCCTGCAAAGCAAAACTAATGACCATATTGCTGTGCAGGGAACTGTAGCTGGCTCCATTTACTTGGCACCAGTGTGCTGGGAAATGCAAATCTAATGGCATTCGCTTATCCTCAAGATTGGTGGGGTACGAGATGTTGGCCCACATTGCAGGATGGGAGTACCCCTTTCCAAGTTCAGAACACATTGAGTAGTATAGACTAAGCCGATCCTTTGCCATGCAATGCCAGGCTATGCCAAGTCGCAAGACCGGAGGTGGATTTTGGGACTTACAATTTCTCTAATCCTTTCTTCTCTCACATGTTTACTCCACATTACTTTCTATGCAGCTACCGGAATGGCCAAGGTTCACAGCTGCATTGAGCTGGATTAATACAGGTTATTAAAATGCATCACTATGGGGAAACTACATGTGCGATGTATGCTGGTGAATGAACAGTGACAAACATGAAACGTGCCAGAACAGAGAGCAAGGAGCCCCTCCACCCCCAAAGCAGCGAGACATTCTATATGAAAGCACGGCTACTGGAGTCAGGTCATCGGCTACGTAGCCATTTATTGAACATAAAATCAGCTGCGGGTACAAAGCATTCACATATCATATAAAGAACAGAAAATGATCAATCGTGTACAGCATGATAGAAGCATGAGCATCGTATGAATGGACGGCAGCCAGCGAGCAGAAGGTGAGGCACAAACCAACACGGATCATACATAATAAGAGTTGTACAGAACAGGGAGGGATAACATAAGGAGGGAGACAGAACAAAATCACTCAGAGAGAAACAGTTCTAGAAGTAACCAAAACTAATAGTACATAGCCCTCCGTCCGCTAGGATGCCAAAGTTGGCTCACCAACTCCAAGTTGGGGTGTTTTACACGGAAGGATCATTTGGATTTTTGCAATCCGGTGAGAATCTGAACGATTACCAGGCAGACGTTCACTTATGAATTACTGCTTAGTGTGAATGAGGCCGCCTGGAAGAATCCCCGGCTCACTTGGATTTAATTGGCGATTCTCATGCCAGTGTGAAAGCACAAGATTAGAGATGACCGAGTATACTCGCTAAAGGCAATTGCTCGAGCGAGCACCTGCCTGCTCGAGACGGAAGGTTTGGGTGTCGGCAGTGGGCACGGAGCTGCGGGGGAGAGCGGGGCGGAACGGAGGGGAGATCTCTCTCCCTCCCCCCCCCCCTCCATCCAGCTGACTGCCGCAACTCACCGCTCCCCCGCGCCACCACCCGAACCTTCTGTCTCGAGCGGGGAGATACTCGCTAAAGACAATGCTCGCTCGAGGAATTGCCTTTAGCGAGTATACTCGCTCATCTCTACACAAGATCGATCATCGCTGGGACGACCTGTGAGGCATCATCGCCAACACATTGTGCCGTGTAAAAGCGCCTACAGGCTGACTCTAGGCCTGATGGCACCAATCAGACAAGTAACAATCGTTACAATTGGTTACCTTTCCAAGCACTCATGACAATTCTTGCTCATTGTGGATGCAGGACAGAACAAGAAAGCTTATTGCTCAACTGATCATGAACAAGTCATCGCTGCTGTAAGTGCTATCTGCAAATGTTGCAACATTTACAACACATTTCCGCTACAATTGAGCTTTCGCAAGTGTGGGATGTGAACAGCAATTCTCCATTTCTGTAATCCCCAATGCAGACAAGGCCCAAACCTCAAAAATTAGTATGTGTTCCTTCAGAACACGTCTATGTATAGCAGCAGTAATAAAAACTTTGAAAAAGTTTGAGTAAATTAACACAAAAGTCAAAAAAAGTTTTAAAATCAGTGGGAGTCCGGGTGCCGAGACCCTAGCCGATCGCTGAAATGAAGGGGCTGCAGCAACCAAGTGCTGGGTCTCTTTGCCTGTCGGCTCCTCAGCAGCTGAAGGCAGGCACAGAAATGTCTATTAACGTCCATGTATCCGCCTTCAGCTGTCGAGGAGCCAGCAACTACACTTTTCAGAAACTTTTGACGTGTCAGAGAAACATGTCAAAAGTTTTCATCAGTGAGGGTCTGGGGTGCAAAGACCCCGGCAGACTGCTAGAATGAGGAGGCTGCAGCGCTCAGCGGACAGGTTCTATACACCTCTATGAGTCTTCAGCCATCAGGAGAAGCCGAAAATCAGCGAAGACGGCCAAGTGCGAACAGCACTCAGGTGAGTGGTGCAGACCCCTAATCTAGTGATCAGCAGTGGGACTCCGACTGATTAATACTTTTGACATATACAGTTACCATTTTGAACTCCTGCGCTTATGCAATTTACTGTCCAATTACCCCCTGGGTGCTTCTTCAGGCATTTTGTCGTCTCCTATGCATAGAATAGTGGATAATACAGTAATCAACTATGTCAATCAAGCCTAAATAAAATAGGTTACCGAGATCGAACACTCGCCTGCTGAAGAAACACCCAGCGGGCAACTGGAGAGCAGTTTTCACGTGGCACGAGTGTTACACTTTTTTCCCCAAGCTATGCTTTATCACTGCTTCTAAACGTGGATATGTTCTAAAAAAAATGTATATCTCACCCCAATACAGCGAGTCAGGGTCATCAAACCAGAGTACTGGAACCCTTTAAATGAGGTTATAGATGATATATATGAAAAAGGAGGGGCTATAGACATTACGTTTTTTGCAATTGTCTGCTGGTGGACGTTACATTTGCGATTGGGTTTGCTAGGTACAAGTGGGACCGTAAGGGCAGAACAGTCCCCCGGCGCCCCTCACACTTATATTGTGCTGTACACCAAGGAAAGCTTAAATAGATAATAAATAAATATAAATCACACAGACTTCTACCTACCTCAGACCAAAACTGGATAAAAGATCATTAGTGGTCATTAAACACTTGTGCTTAATTTGTGTACGTATAAAAAAAGGGTCACATATGTCAAACGCTAATAATTAAAACCTTCATATAGTATAGGGGTAGTACCCCTCAATGAGAACAAGAAGTTAGAACTCCCCCAGAAGTAGTGCCAGCTGGGGTTGGTTAAAGAAGAACTTTTTTTTTGCCCTTTTTACAATTAAGTGCTTTCTAATTTCTGCTACCAGCGAGTAGCTTTTAGGTCGCTCTCACACAGACCTATTAATTGCAATTAGTGTGGCGTTTCAGATGCCGCTCTAATCGTGGTACAACACCTCTATGGATATCAATGGGGCTTCGCAGACTAGCGCTGGAAAGCTGCATTTCCAACACTGATTTTTGAATGCTGTCTACTTAATTTTCGTGCACTTTTGCGCACCTCATTACTCATCACATCATAGGGTTTGTTAAACACTGTCAACCATGGAACGTTGCGGTTTCGAATGCGGCATTTTGTGAACGCATGTGTAAGAGAAGCCTCCATTTTTTTAAAAAAAGGAACCTTCAGCTCTCCTGGCCTGTCCAATTTAATACTTATAACTAGAGAAGAGCGAGCATTGTTCTTAGCGAGTACCTGCCCGCTCGGAAGAAAAGGTTCGGCTGCCGGAGCGGGTGACAGGTGAGTTGGGGGGGGGGGGGGGGGGGGGGCAGCCAAATCTTTTCTTCCGAGCGGGCAGGTACTCGCTAAGGGCAATGCTCGATCGAGTAATTGCCCTTAGCAAGTATGCTCAGTCATCTCTACTTATAACACAATGAAAAGCAATACTGGAGCATGTGTTCTTGGACGTCCGTTGGGCTGTCCCTCCCTGGAGACATAACCAAATTGACAAGTGGATTGGTAACTCCTAGTATAACGAGACGCCCCGTTGATCACCGACGCTTTCAGCATTGACTCGACAGGTTACCAGAATGCAGTAGTCACATGCAGCCAAATCACAGTCCCCCTGCCAATGGCTGCATGAGGTTTCGGGTGGAAGGACAGGCTACCAGCAAAATTGTGCGCCAATTGGTGACAGTAGGTAGAGTTCCACCACATGCAGTTACTGCAGCATGTACTCATCCCCCCAGGGCTCATTCACAAGGGTGTACGCAATTTTACACAGACCGATTCCACTGCGTGCGTTTTTGTGGCAGTCAGTCAAGATATCGCACAGCACATACGCCTGTATGAATGGGACCTTAGAGAATGTAGGGACACGGCCGTTAACATGAAGAATGCTAATGACCAGTTGTCAATTTATTAGTTCCTAGGAGGAACGGCACAACCAACTATGAAAAGATGCTCCAGAATTGTTACTTTATAAGAGAAGTGTCAGGAAGACAGACTGTTCCCTCCTTGGAGGAAAACTTAAGTTTTGGGTTTTTTTTACATCTACAGAATAGGCAATTCTAAGCATTTTTGCAAATGTTTTATTCTATACATATTTTCCCTCAAATCCCCTATTCTGCTTTGCAGCTAGGTAAGTACAAATTTCTCCAGCAACTTCCTATCTGTATAGCAGAAGAGGGCGCTCCAGCTGTGTCTGCACTGTTCCCATTATAACTAATAATAAAAAGTTTGTTTTATATTTTACTTTTAAGAAGGCGTTCTGTGCTGCAGACAGCTTCTCCTGTTGGCAGCACCAGCTCCCTGCAAAACCCGATAGACTGACGGGGCTCTCAGTGCATCATGGGGTGACATACAGTACTGTACAACCGATGCACTGGGACACAGACAGTGCATTGGATCCGGCGGGGGGGGGGGGGGGGGGGGGGGGGGCAGGTGCTGTGAAAGGGAGAAGCTGTCTGCAGCATACAACGGCTTCTCCTTCACACGGCAAGCTACGGAGACCAGCCGAGATCTCAGCAGAGAGGAATAAAATCAGTGCACTGTTCTGCTATGCAGTTAAGCGAATACGGATTTCCTTAGCAACATCTTTACCCAGCTGCATTGCAAAAGAGCATTTTTGTTGGAAAATAACTAAAAAAAAAAGAAGGACAGAATGGACTTAACCCCCCCCCCCGCAAAACAGGGTTTAGAATCACCTATTTGGTAGATTTAAAAAAAATGAAATGACGGTTACACTTAGAGCGTACCCTAAATAACCTTTATTAACCCTCCAGGGAACAAGGATTACACAGACTGTGTGTAAGTTAAGGGGGTCTGGGCTCTTTGTCATCACTTGACACCTACGGCCAAGAGTCAAGCTTTTGCTTAGAGTTTTGCTAACTCTACTGCAAGCCGCTGAACAAAGAAGAGACCACAGCCTCCATCCATTATGTGCAATCCAAAAAAATGAGATTTATGCTACGAAGATAAAGCTGTGACTAATGTGCTACAATCTAGATCTACTCAAAGACCTACAAAACGGACGTCACTGCTGAGCAGGCATTTCTTCATTACAACCTTAGCAACTATGAAATCACTACCTTCCCTTTAAGGCTGCGGACCTCTTTGGCGGGCAGCATTTACCACATCAATGCACGCATGTCAGGATGGCAATCAATCATTTTTGCAAAAGGGTTTAACTAATTAAGAGTTTTGCACCATTTGTCTTCCATAGCACCTACATGCAGTCTGAGGGTGCATTCACACGAACGTATATCGGCTCGGTTTTCACGCCGAGCCGATATACGTTGTCCTCGTGTGCAGAGGGGGGAGGGTGGAAGAGCCAGGGCCAGGAACTGTGCTCCCGCCCCCTCTCCGCCCCTCTGCACTATTTGCAATGGGGAGAGGCGGGACCGGGGCGGGGCTAATTCCCGGACCTTAGCCCCGCCCCCGTCCTGCCTCCTCTCATTGCAAATAGTGCAGAGGGGTGGAGAGGAGGCAGAGAGGGGGCAGAGAGGGGGCGGGAGCCTCAGTTCCTGCTTCTGGCTCTTCCATCTTCCCCCCTCTGCACACGAGGACAACGTATATCGGCTCGGCGTGAAAACCGAGCTGATATACGTTTGTGTGAATGCACCCTCAGTAAGAGATCCGTCGTGAGGCTGGGCTGACGGCTGCGGGTCACTCAGCGTTTTTTTCTTCTGCATTTACATCAGATACATTGTGGCGGTCATAAATTAGCCGGAATTAGGCAATAAGAAGGTGCAGGAGAGTAGATGGAAACTCTGCCGTCAGCCCAACCTCACCATCTGATCTCCTGCCAATACTTATGGCTCGTTACATAAACTATATTCTTGCAAGAGTTTAGTGCGATGCACACAAAAATCGCGCAAATACAAATTTTTCGCGATGTGCATGCGAGCGCGAAGTTTCCCATGGAAGTCAACGGGAACCACTTGCGATTCCAACGCACGCGAGGATCGCAATTTCACGGAAGTGATGAGAATCTTAATCTTAAGTTGGCAAGCGCAATATCAGGCCTCAAACTGCAGTGTGTACATACAGAGATATGTAGAAACTGCAGAACGCAAAACGAAACCCTTTTGCTAAAGTGATTGTCAGCCCAAAATGCATGCATCTGAAAAAAATAAATAAATAAATTGCCACCCCACACCGATATGCGTAATTTTCTGGAAAACTGGACTTTATATCCAAAGCACCCCATAATCCGGCATCACATCGCCCTAACCATTATAGGATATTTACTGTAGTTTCTTTACACTCTTCCTCCTTTTCCGTAACGGAGACCAGGAAGAATCTGGAACACGCGGTAGTGTAATTGGCACTGCACCTCAATCAATAGTGTTATAGCAAATAAGTTTTCTTAAAGGGAAAGTGCTTATAATATTAACACTGAAGCCCCGCCCTCACCGACGCAAGAAATATCCAGCTGTGTTTTTACTACTGGTACAAAGCTTCTTCATGCATCTGGAAGTAGCAACATGTCTCAAGTCCGCTTTGGTCTTTATTAGCAAGATAACGATCTGCTACTAAAGACAACGCTCTAAGAGAGTGGCAAGCATCAGCAACAGACCCTCCGGTCATCTGACTGGCGGCTACCAATTGGCTGCAATGAAATCGTGTAGCCAATGGGAAGAGACCAAGAAGTAAAACAAAAAGGACCTCAAGACTTATTCTACTTGCAGATGGCATAGAAGAAGAGTACAGAAGTCTAAGGGTCCTCCAGAGACTCAGTAGTAAGGACATAGGACATTCACTCCGGTCCCACGTCTCACTGTTCTGGCTCTGACCTTCGAGGACGTTGTCTCCGTTGACCAATCGTTTTCTTTGTTGCCATCGCAGAGGTGAGACCGACCAGGCAACACAAGGAGGTGGTGCCAAGCTTCACTGTATCCATCCAGCTCGGTAAGTCCTTCAGAAGGTATAATTCGGAGAGATAAAGTCCCGCCACCAGGACCCAGAGGAACGAGGCGAATGCGTCAACACGTCGCATCCTGCAAACAAAATCATAGTGACATTAATCAGTACCCAAGAAGAACAGAGAGAGCGATAGCTACATAGGGCAAATATCCGTACCCACTTCTATAGGGGCTGTTGCAGGCAGGTGTCAGCTGTCAAAGACAGCCGAAACCCGCCGTCTATGGAGTGGGTGCGGCTTCCAAGTGCACTCTGTACAATGACGCTCAACATGCGCATTTTACGTGTACGGCGCACAATGGAGACACACAATGTTCAAACTTTTTGCCATCCAGTATCTAGCACAGGATAACACACGTACGATATGTTTTCTGATAGGCATGGAGAAACTAAGAAGCACCAGCGATGCCTTAATCATTTCAACCCTCCTATGAAGAGGGATCCCACCACGACAACTACTGAGCAGCTACCTAAGGCTTGCGGATCATCAATTTTTACAACATTATGGTTCCAGAAAAGAACTGACCTAATCCGTCCGGCGAGAATCATAGCAAAGACACAAGTCAGGAGGCCGAGAACCGCCAAGCCGATCTGATTGTCACGTCCAAAGTGCCAGGCTTCGTTCAGGTTTTCCAGTGTACGCTCGGGCAGAACGCCAATGACCTTCTCGATGAGAGACGGCCTGCCAGCATCTCCCGCCTGAGACTTGTTCCTGGCCTCATTTGTTAAATTAGTAGAGTTCTTAATGGAGACGGAGAATAGGTCCCTTGTACCCAAGAGAGCCACAGACACAAGGAACACGCAACTCAGGAATGCAAGGCAGCGGAGGAGAACGACCTTGGCGGGAATCCGAACAAATGAGGAATTGGAATTGCTCTGAAAAAAGAAAAAAAAAATGATATGACTTATGGAACGCGATTCCGTAATAATCGCGATTCCAACATTTACAAGCAGGCAGAACAGAGGTTGTAGGTTCAACAAGTGTGAGATTTAGGACAGCCCATGCCTGATAGACAACAGATACTATACAGGGCAGCAAAAGCTTCTCCCCATAAAGGGTACGACTCCAACAACAGGAGTAGATTAGAGGATCGCGGTTCATGTAAGGCTTTATATACCCACTGCATTTGGCGCAGCCTGCACCTACCTGCATGTAACTTTTGTCCAGCTCTCGACGCTTGAATTGTTGGTTCAGCATGATGGCCCTCAGCTGTCGGTTTTGGTACTTGATATAACTGTCTATGGCGGTTTGGCACGGCCGACAGAGCTTGTACATCTGCTCCAGGTGGTGTTTATAGACCTCAATCTCCTCATCATACCGCTCCTGCGGAACATAAGGGAACACCACGACATGTGACCCGAACTCACAGAACTGCTTACTGTGCGGCCAGTAATCCCAGGGTTACAATATAATGAACCATTTGTTTTAGTGATCATTGGGGGCCTCAGTTCCCGGACCTCCACCGATCAAAACTTCCGACATGTCACTGACATATCAAAAGTTTTTAAAAAGTTTAGTTACCCTTAAAAGTTGCACTAATTTATATCACAGAATTAGAAATCATTGATGAGTCAGTGAACGTATCACCCAGATCAGCATTTAATCTTTTGTTTAGTATAAAGATATCTTAATTCTTAAGATATCTTTATACCAAATCGGAACGGTACACGCCCCACAAAGAATTAAATGAGCGATCTGAGACCGTTAGGCTGCATTCCCACGAACGTATATCGGCTCGGTTTTCACGCCGAGCCGATATACGTCCTCCTCATCTGCGCGCGGGGGGGGGGGGGGGGGGGGTGGAAGAGCCAGGAGCAGGACCTGAGCTCCCGCCCCCTCTCTGCCTCCTCTCCACCCCTCTGCACTATTTGCAATGGGAAGAGGCGGGGCGGGGCTAATTCGTGGAACTTAGCCCCGTCGCCGTCTCGCCTCCTTTCGTTGCAAATAGTGCAGGGGGGCGGAGAGGAGGCAGAGAGGGGGCGGGAGCTCAGTTCCTGCTCCTGGCTCTTCCATCCCCCCGGGGGGGATCAGCGGGACTGATCAGCGAAAATGCCATTTGACCAATGGAAGTAATGCTGCAGCACTCATTCAAGTGCCACGGCCACTTCCGGCACTCCTCCTGATAAGCTGTTTGGAGTTGCCCTCCTCAAATCTGACATTTATGACATATCCTGAAGCTAGATCATTAAATGGGATATCCCAGTTCTAAATGTTTTGCTGCAGAAAGCAGGCGGCTTCATACACTACACAGTTGCCCTAGTTGATATGGCAGGCTGAGTACCATTCAGTTCAATAGGATTCTGTCTGCAGTACCAGCCCAGACCACTGTGCAACGTACGGCACTGTCTGCTTCCTGCAGCAAAACACTAGAAGTGGGATAACCCATTAAAGATAGACAGATACCTGCTGCCACCAGAGAGCACTTGATTACTGCTTGAACATGGAACTTCTTAATTAACCAGTATGCAGCAAACTCAATCTAGTGGTGGTGGCAGGTAAGCTGCATAGTGTCTATAGGTTTGGAGACCAGAAATAAAAGGCAGCGACCATTACACAGCTAATATCACCTACTGCCCCAGCATGGATCTAAGAAGCCGCCATTGTGTTTTATTTCTCATTACCCAGTAGGACATTTTACCCACCTCCTCTCTGGGCAAGAACGATGCCAGCTGCTTTATCTTGGTGCTCTGATTATTGTTGCATTTCTTACAAAGCAGCGTCCCGCAGTTCACCCATTGCTGCGGCTTCGTAGCTTCTGCAAGTGTGCTTCCCCCAGACACCAAATGGTTTAGGTGTTCGCTGTGCTGCGCGGGAATCGGCTTATTGTAGTCACCGTTCTGTAATAGAAGAGGATCAGACATTGGGAAACGGACAATATTTTTTGTTTTTGCTATTCACTGGCAAGATCTCTGCTTGCAGTCAATATACAGAGAATGTGCAGACCTAATATTTCTAAGGATATCTTCACACGGGGCGTAAATGCTGCAGATTTTGCAGCACTTACAGGACAAGCCATGAGCATGACATTAGGGAAAGCGACTTGCTATTTGTATAGCGCCAATTCATTCCGCAGCGCTGTCAGGTAATTACCCCCCCCCCCCCAAGCTGGATGCTCATTTTACTGCCTTCGGAAGGATGGAAAGCAGAGTCAACCTTGAGTCGGCTACCTGAACCATGCGGGGATTGAACCTTCAAGGTCGGGAGCGAGAGGTTAGGACTGCATACTGCTGCCTTAAAGGGGTTGTCCCGCGATGACAAGTTAAGTTAAGCACTTCTGTATGGCCATATTAATGCACTTTGTAATATACATCGTGCATGAAATATGTGCCATACAGAAGTTATATACTCACCTTCCCTGCACTGGCGTCCCCGTCTCCATGGTGCCGTCTAATTTCAGCGTCTAATCGCCCGATTAGACGCGCTTGCGGGCACGAGCGGCGTTCTGGCTCCGCCCCCTTCTACGCATCATCGCGTAGCTCCACCCTGTCACGTGTGCCGATTCCAGCCAATCAGGAGGCTGGAATCGGCAATGGACCGCACAGAGCCCACGGTGCACCATGGGAGAAGACCCGCGGTGCATCGTGGGTGAAGATCCCGGCGGCCATCTTGGAGGAAAAGAAGGAAGAAGTTGCAGAGAAGGGATTCGGGTAAGTTAATTTCAACACTTCCCTTGGGTTTGTCCTGCGCTGAACGGGGGGGCCTATGCAAAAAAAACAAAAACGTTTCGGCGCGGGACAACCCCTTTAACACTCTGTGCCACATTAGAAAAAAAAAAACTTTGCCAAAGTTACAGAAAAAAGTCTACGTTTTTCACGATGGTGCAGTTTTTTTGTGAAAATGCTGTGGATCTGCTGCAGATTTCACTCCTCCAAAACGCTCCGTGTACAACCGCACTCCTCACCTCTTAATCCTCTCTTTCTTCACTGGGTAATTAAAACCAAGCCAGTAAGCCGCTTCCAGGATGTCCCTGCCATGTCCCAGATTAGAGAGCCTAAGGCTTCCCTCTCACAGACGCTGTACAACGCTCCCATTCATTTCAATGGGGCGCTGTCTTCTGGGGCTCCGGGCACTTGTCAGAGAATCTTTTGCTAGTGATAGTGTTTCAAGACCCCGCCTCCAGCAAGAGATTGCTCTGATTGGCTAATCCAGCGCCAATCGCAGCCAGCGCTGGATGCACCAATCACAGCCACTCAATGAATGAATGGTTCGCGGCTCAGCCAATCAGAGCAACCCTTTTGCTGGAGGCGTGGTCTTGAAACCCGTTACCAGCAAGAAATGCTCCGCAGGCACAGACAAGTGCCTGGAAGTGACAAAATAGCGCTGCACGCTGTGCAGTTTTGTCTGGGAAAGTATCGGGCAGCAAAAGGGAACCTCAAGAAAATTTACTATAGTCAACGGAGTCCGCTGGGCAGAGTTTATGCCCAGCTTATGCCAGATATGACACTTCCATTATTTTCACTGTTCAGCACCTAGGACTGTTCCATAAGATAGGCAACAGAAATCCAATTGGCGTTGTCTCACCCCTGAGATCCCCAGAACGGGGAGTCTCATGCCCTCCTCCTCCCAGCGAGTAGATGAGTGGAGCGGCTGTCCTACATGCATGATGCCACTCCACTCATTTTCTATGGGACTGCTGGAGACAGTTGAGGGCTCGAACTCTGCTGGAATGAAGGGAGCAGCGCCGCACGTGCTCAGCCGCCGCTCCTCCACATCACTGCAGGGGGTACAAGGAGCAAAAAGTGACAAGAAGAGGGGCAAGAGACTCCCAAACCCGGAACAGATAGGAGTTTTAGTGGTAAGACCCCCACATACCACCCCTAACCTAGGCGTGGGTGACAAGTCTACCTTAGTACACCCCTTTAACTCCTTGGGACTTTTTACACAGAACAAGGAGTGTGTGAAGTTGAACCATACGGCCGGATTCGGACGGCCCCGATTTGCTCCGTGCCGCCCACAAGATGCATGCGTGCAGCACACAGCAAGTACGCCATGAACATTGCACGCTTTCTGCGGGCCGCCAATCCCATGAACTATCTCGGCATGCATACCTGTGTAATAGACGGCAAGCTAGAACATGCTGGAATTCCCTTCCCCATCCCCCCACCCTTTAGATAGCCTGCAAGGAAGCCACAGATAAGACGGCGGACCCTTCTCACCTCTTGGAAGCCGTTGTACTGCTCGCAGTTGGGACAGTCCCAGCAGTTCCGGTTGCCATAGGGCACCACGGTGTTCTGGCTGCAGAACCAGCAGTTCACCGTCATGTGGGTCGGAGGTTTCCTGCAGGACAGAAGACAAATCGGGTCACCTCACTGCCATGATGTAATAGGTTAGACTCTTCATATCCATCGCGGTTAAGAGTCATCATTCTATGTACAACTGAATGCACAAACGAAGCATGAAAGTGTCCATTTTATTACACATGTAATATATATATATATCACAGATATGCAGCGGGCACAAAGTACAAGGTGATTATACAGTTACAGATTATCAGGGCCGACGATAACACGCTTCAATAAAGATTAAACAGAAGTCTGGAGCCAGCTGCAGATGCCCGGGTTCAGGGAGTTTTCCAACCTGGAACATGTTTATTGTTTCATTGTTTAAAAAGGCAACGTTTCGACCCAATTAAGGTCTTTCTCAAGCCATTAACTGGTGGAATACAACATCATATCCATGTTCACAAAAAAACACAAAAACTTGTCGCCGGCTCGCAGGCTTCTCGCTCAGCGCTTCACCTCTCTAGAAGTGCTGAGCAGAAGCATTTACACGGAGTGAGAAACCAGTGAGTCTAACAAGCTTGGAACGAATAGCTAACGAATTTTCCACATTGACACTGAACGATTACCGCTCAAGTTTGTTCGTTTGAACTCATTTTGAGCAATAATCGTTACGTGTAAATGGGCCATTACTAGGGATGAGCGAGTATACTCGCTAAAGCACTACTCGTCCGAGTAATGTGCTTTAGACGAGCATCTCCCTGCTCGTCCCTGAAGATTCGAGGGCCGCCGCGAGGAACGGAGGGGAGATCTCTCTCTCCCGCCCGCTCCCCACCGCAACTCACCTGTCAGCTGTGGCGGCTACCGAATCTTCAGGGACGAGCAGGCAGATACTCAACTAAAGCACATTACTCGAGCGAGTAGTGCCTTAGCGAGTATACTCGCTCATCCCTAGCCATTACTGTCTAAAAAGGCATTGTCTCACAAAAAGAAAATTATCACCTGTGCACAAGATGGGGGATAACTATCTAATCCAAGGGCATTTCAGTGCGGAGACCCCCACAACGACAATACAAATCCTGGACATCACTGGATGAATGGAGTGGGGGACATATATGGGCACGGCTACTCCATTAGTTTCAACGGCACTGCTGGAGATAAAGTACCGGCATCCGGCAATCCCGGGCTGTCCCACTGGAATGAATGGATCAGCGGTATGCACAGGTGACCGGAACTTACATCATTCAGATCCAAGTTATCTCCCATTGTGCAGATAGGGGCCAACTTACCCGATGACCCTGGAGGTCCCTTCCAACTCTACCATTCTAGGATTCTAACTTCTTTGGGTGGGATAACGCCTTAAGAAACATTATGGAATTCCCTAGAGTAATTTGGGGGGGGGGGGGGGGGGCAAGCTTTTTTTTGCTCAAATTGAGTCATCGCATACTTTCTTCTACAGTCACATCCAGAGCTGCTTTAAAAAAAATTCTTCTGGCCGTTCTTGGAAAGAGGAAGCGTTTTACTTCCACCCTGATGTTAGTCACGGAATCGAACAGATTAGCGCTAACTGACTACTAGAAGCTTCCACAATGCACTATCTAGTAAGAGGAATCCAACAGAACTGTGAATTTAGGTTGGCGTGGGACTAGAGAAAAAAATCATCAAACTCCTCAAAACCCATGAAAAAGGGCCCCGAGTCGCCCGCAGCAGCCAATCACAGTGCAGCTTTCAACTAAGGCAGCTTTTCATTTAGAAACAAAGTGGCAGATTTACAAAAACTTTTTTCTTGCCGTAGAAAGTTGTATGTTGTTGCTGGAAAGCAGGGTCTTCCTTTCAGAGTGACCCCCTACAATAAGAGAAGGCACGTACTGCCAGACACTTGTGTGCAAGCAACTGTTCCACCAAGAGAAGAAACAAAGAGACCTTGTGCCAAGACGTCTCCAGCCCGAGCCCTAAACAGCTGGAAGGACAGATGCCCCGGAGCTGCCAGGTCTGAGCTGTGCCATCCTGCCCGGCCGCGCAGGTCCCAATAATCAGGGATTTCAGAATCTGCAGGCTTATCCTCTTAGGCAGAGAATTAAAGGGGTCGTCCGTCCCGATGAAGCCTTATCCCGGGACAGGGTAGAAGTGGCTTTACAGGCAGCGACGAGTGTCCGGGAACGTGCTCAGAGGACACTCGTTCCACGTAAACACGACCGCCGACAGGGTGACGGGTGATCGTGTACACGTGTATTTGCTGCGCACGTTAAATCTCCATAGCCTATATTGCTGCATATTATGCGTGTATCACGCACTAAAATAGGTCATGCCACATTTGGTATTTCACGCGAGGAGCCCAATAGAAGTCAATGGACCTTCAGTACCGCGGACGACATACACCCGTGCGAGTGAGCCCTAAAGCAACTTTGCTGAGTGACTCTCTGGATGACCGTTGCTCTGCTTAAAGCTACCTTTAGGCCCAATGTCCACAGGTGAATGTGACTTGCGGAATCCATGCGGGTCACATCTGCAAATCAAGCCACCCCCATAGGGAAGCATGGGCGTCCGCACATGAATTAAAGCATGTGGATTTGTTTTGCGAACCTTTTGGCTCTATTTCAGTGCGGTTCCCATTGAAGTCAATGGAAGTCATCCAAGCCGCAGCCCGTCTGCCATTGAATTGCGAACGGGCCGCGGATTCCACGGTTAGGAGGTTAAAAACAAAAATACAACAACAACACTGTACTACAGTGGTGTGCGGCAGCGCTCCGGTCAGGGCTGCCACACACAGCCGCAGAGAAGCAAATAGAAGGCCTGGACAGGGCCGCGGAGTTCTCGGTCGCGGGCAGGATTCTGCTGCGGGCTCCCGAATGTGGTATCCAATCGGCCCGTGTGTACGAGGCCGTACACACAGCAACTTTTTTTTACGTAGTCTCAGAAGTCACTAAAGTCGTAGTTTGTATGTTTTTACATAGAGCGATGTGTCTTCATTAGTTGGCGAGATATTACTTGTAAAGAGGATCTCCGCGCCAATTTGTTCACAAGTCGTTCCCACATGGACTGCGGATTTACAAAGACGAGTTCTGATCACCCAGGGACTATTTGTTGGCAAGCTGAAACTAAACACCTAATAACCGTCCCCATGCCGGTGACCGCGTTCACACTGAACAACCCGCGCTTGAATTTGCTCTTTTGCGCGATAATGGTTCTGTGTAAAAGGTACCTTCAGTCCGGTCTCATGCGACCAGATTTGTGACGTGCGGTACAATCCCGCGGCGGTGCGTAGTCACGGCCAGGCTCACAGCTGGACTTCACTTATGGTGGCGCGAGTCCGGCCTTAGTCTCCCCCTCACCGATCCCTGCTGTCACATCCCCGATCCCTGCTGTCACATCCCCGATCCCCGGCAGCAGCTCTTATGCATCAACAAGACATCATTTACACCGAATAAGAACGATTTAGCGGTTTTTTGACCGATGATCGTTCCGTCCAAACGCACTTTACGTGGCCGAGGAAGTTATGGATCCTGCGATCAGCGGAGGGTGGGATTCCTGGAATGAGGGGCTCCGACAATTACATCCTTCACTGAACAGAAACTGAATGGATCTTCATTGATGATAAAAGGCGCGTGACAAGGGGGGGGGGGGGGGGGGTTAGCGGGCAGACCGAACATTATACAACACGCACGAAGGCGGCTGTATGTAGTCACGTGACCACAGCACGCACCAGGCTCGATCGAGACCATCCGCGTCAGAGATTTCTCTTTGAATTCCGTTATTAGAGCAGAAAACAAACATTTCTGTTTTGTTTTTTTCTTCCTCAAAATATTTTGAAATCAAAAAGGGGAAATTTATGAAAACGAATGTCTTTGTTGCCCTTTAACAGCCAATCACAGCACAGCTTTCATTTTGCATTCTGCTGTGGCAAAATGCAAGCTGCGCTCTAATTGGTTGCTACGGGCAACTCAGACAGTTTCATATATCTATCCTCAAACTTTTTCCTTTTGGAGTTCAACCCTTTCAGCCTTGAGAAAAAGTAGTTTTTTGTCTTTTTTAACTGCAGGGCGCCGCTATCAAAAATGGGGTGTGGCTTATCATAACGCATAATTTTACCTCTGATATTCTGGGCACCTGGCGGACTCTGGAAGGAAACTTCCGCATCACCTGACCAGCGGCGCTGCGCTCACTAAAGGCTGCCGAGTGAAGGAGGCGCAGAGAGTACAAAGACTCCGGAGCCGTCGCTCACAATACAGATACGTCAGGCACGCAGGATTATCCGCCGCGCTTACAGACAAAACCCGCTGCCGGCTTCCCGCATGCAGAATCTGACCCGCTCGTGTGGTTGGGTCCACAACGGACATTCTGCAGTAAATTAGCAGCGGAAAGTCTGTCTTAAAACCCGCGCCATTTGGTGTGGGTTTTATCGTACAAATCACCCTCATTGAGAAGCGCAGCGCAAGTTTCCGCACGGGCTTTGCGCAGATTATTTTTGCGGCTTTTGGGCAAGATTTCTTAAGATCTCATCCACTTTGCCGCTACCCTAAATGGTTCAGATCGCCTGTGCGGAGGGTCTGTGTGGCAATTCGCCCCCCCGTGTTAGACGCAGTGCAAGGGGTTTTTCAGGCAGCGCCCACCAAAATCAATGAGAGAGGAGTCTGCAATTACAAGCAGATCGGTGCTTCCCCTCCGAGCCCCGGGGTATCCTGGCGGGCGCTATCTGGAGAACCCATCTAACGCTATCCAAGTGATTTCGGGTTGGGAATCCCTGCTGTAGGCCTCATCCACACGGCTGCACGCAATACCGCTCCGTGAAGAACACGCCGTTTCCACTGCTTGCTTACCTGGCGCACTTTTGGTGCTCATCTGGCGCACGTGCGTTTGTTTTCCCTTCCATGTGTTGCATCTGTATCCTTTATTATTCACGCGCGCCAAAAAAAAAAGCCCAAATTACACTCACTTTTTTTCCACTCCGTTGACAATATGCATAAAGAGAACGCAGTGAATACACGTGCAGCTGCGCATTTGCTGCGTCTTCACGCAATCCCATAGGCTAAAATGGGCAGTTGAGCCCTTGACAAACCCCCCAAAAATATACAGAACACTGCGATTTTTTTTTTCTTACGCACGGAGAAAAAAAAAAAAAATTTAAAGACACCAATGCAATCATTTTATTTTGAATCCAATTGAAACCAATGGGGCAGTGGGGGAACAAAAACCGCGAACGCTCATTTCCATTTTTCTACTCCAAAAACAGTGCAACCAGACAAGCGCAAACAAAAACCCGTAACGCAGCTGTGAGCGAGCAGTAATACACGTGATCCCCTAAACTAAACTTATTGCACCCCTAAAAATATACTGAAGTATCTGCCCTTCCCAGGATGCACCCATAAATACCAACAGTGCACCCTGCAAATATTACACCCCCCCCCCCCCGATCTGACTCTACACCCCAACATACCAGAGACGTATATAAATACCACCCTCATCTACACCCCTCCCCCGGCTGCACGCCCCCAAGCGGGTCACACGCAACCTCCGCTCAGCACAAGGCGCCAATAACGCCGAGCTCGGGCACTTGCAGTCTCTCTGCTCCAGCACCGCTCGGGTTAAAGTCCCCTCCCCCGTCCGCACCTAACAAAGCCCCCAGCCGAGGCCCCTCCTCACCTCCGTAGCAGCCGGTACAGCAGCAGCCCGGTGGCCCCGGCGGTGGCGGTCAGGCCGGCCAGAGGCAGCAGTAACGCAGTCCCGTGCTCCATGCGTCGGCGCCGGATCTCGTGGACCTTCCTCTCCGGTGCTTCGCGCTGTCTGCGTACCGTCCCCCTCCCGCCAACCAATAACACGCTCACTCTACAAACCCGGCGTTCTAACCACGCCTACTCGAATCCTACAGCCAATCGCAGGAGAGGGAATGGCGTCGGAGGGCGGGCATAGAACTTGGCGCACACGTGGGCGGCCCCGCTCTCTGGAGGCGTCAGTCGTGAAAGGCCGAGATCGTGCGGGGTCCGGGAGGGGGCGGAGAAGAGTGGGGTCGTGCGCGGCCTGGATGACTCATCCGTACGGAGAAAGGACTCCTTGGCATAGCGAGAGTGGATGGATGCGGGCTGATGGGTAAAAGTCCTTTACTCCGGCATGAATGAAGAAGAATCAGTGCTGGATTATCGCGGAACATAAATGCTGCAGCTTGTTATCTGAGCTAGCACATTACAATGCAGTCCTGTGCATGATGATCGCGGTACGGATTGTCAGATGCCGGATTAAAGGAATGTCAGTCTATTTATAGCGAGAAGGATGCACATAATGGTTCTTGGCGTCTTCTTAGTGGCAGTCAGCATGCTTATAGCTCTGCAGCAATGTCTGCAACTGAAGAGCATTACACACATGCAAATGGGGTGCTGCATGGATTTCTGCCAGACATCTGTTAATGCCCTTTTACATTATTGTTCGAACAATCGAAAGTGAACATTACTCATTCGCTTTTCATTCATTGATCATTCTATGATGGTATAAAAATCAGCGTCGGCTCGTTCATTAATCGTTCTGTTTAAATACCGATTGTTCAGTCGTTCTCATTCACTAATACAGGAATGACGGAACGATTTCTCGTTTGAACGCGTGAACAATGTATCAGGCGTCACGAGAGCGAACTCTGACATCGTTCGCGCATTCAAGGGAGAAATCGGCAGGTCTAAGCGGACCCCTAGGTGTGAGCCACGGGTATATCGATACAGGCGTATTTTTCCGTCTGATTTTCGGGCCAGGTACGTACGGAAATAAAGCGCAGTTTTTTTTGATGTCTATATTCACACAGCATTTTTTTTCTTTTTTCACAGATGAACCGTCCCAGACAAAAAAATCGCAGCATGTCCTATTTTGTTGCGATTTTCGGAGAAAAATCATCCATTCTAGTATATGGATGCATTTAAAAAAACGGATTGCTCACTGTTGATACAACTGCAATGCCTGTAGTCATGGTAACCATAGAAAAATAAAACCAGGAACTGATGAGCCTGGACACTTATGCCGCTTCTTTTTTTTTTTACACGCATAAAAATCGGATGAAAATCGTACCAAAAAATTGTATAAATGCAAGAAAAATCCGTTCGATCGATCGTGCATTTATTTTTTGTTAAATGTGTTTCTGTGATTTTTCACTATTTTTATCTGTTTTGCATTAGATTTTTATGTGCGTTAAAAAACCCCGTATGATGGATTCTGCAGACTTTTTTAGGCTGCGTTCACACAGGGCGGATTTGCCGCAGAAAAACTGCTTCTGCGGCAAAACTGCTTCAAAGGTTTGGGCTTGCGGATTTTTGTGCGTAAAAATCCACAAGCGGTTTTTTTGCGCAGCTCTTTTTTACTTTTTGCCGCGGATTTAGCTGCGTCCATAGAGGTCTATGGACAAAAAAGCGCTGCGCAAAAGACCGTAGAATGAACATGCTGCATCTTTGAAAACCGCGCCACAGTTGCATTTTTGCACTGCGGCTGTGCGGAAAAAATCTGCACTGTGAGAACAGCTTTTTGGCAAATCTCATTTGTGCTGCATTGCACTGCAAACGTAGCGGTTTTGCCGCAGTGCGGATACGCAACGGCAATCCGCAGCAACTACGCCCTGTGTGAACCCAGGCTTAAGGTTACTATTCAAACTAGCAGAAAAACGCATAATTCTTTTAGTGTTTCTTAAAAACGTTCTTTTTTTTTTCATGCAGATTCAAAAACACTAGCCAAAAATACCAAGTGTGAATGTAGCCTAAGGCCTCCTGCCCACGGGCGGGTACTTACTACAGAATCCGCGGGGGCGTCCTTACCGTGGATCTGCAGAAAATAGCGCCCACAGTATGCTATGGGAAATTGATTCTTCCTCCACACTTGCGGAAACCAATTGCGGTTTCTGCAAGAGAAGGAAAAATCGCAGCATGCTCCATTTTTGTGCGGATTCCATGCGGATGGCTTCCATTAAGGGTAAGGTCGCAGATTCCGCATTGCCGCCTAGTAATGGTGCGGGGGGGGGGGGTAATTCTGTACTGCGCATGTGCGACAGCGAGCCGCTGGGTTCATCCGCAGTACAGAAAAGAAGCAGAATTCTCCATCCTGCAGTCACATCTTGCCCCTGTGAAGAATCCTAAAAAAATGGTTAGCATAGTGTTTCTTTATCTGGACAGAAACAATACTGTTTCCATTTCCTGATAGCAAGCGGAGATCTTGAGATGAGGAGGAAATAAAACATGAAGTATGTCAGAAGTTTGCAGAACCTTTCATTACACAATTGATGAGATGTTGCATTTTCCCTGGCAGTGAGGGGTTAATCTGTGCAGCCCGATGCTGGGTTTGTATGGGATTGATGACTGGGGATTTCTGGCTGGTCAGGAGCTGCGATGCAGGATGGCAGAGTGACGATGGATGTGGGGGTGAAGTCAGGCTCGCTTGCTGAATGACTCGTGCCTTTGGTATCATTGAGAGGATGACTGGGTGCACCGAGCAGTGATGCTGTCAGGGATGTGCCGCCCACACATCAGGATTGATGTCAGTGGATCAGCGATTCCTGCACGACTCTCACACTTATTCGCCGCACGTCTCGGCGAGGGGAACCGCATACGTATGGACGTCGACCAGACGTAATGTTAAAGGGGTATTACCAGAATTAAAGGGGTGGTATAAAGACTGACTTTGATCACTTATCCATAGGATGGGTCATAGAAGTCTGATTGGTGGGGGTCTCAGCAGCAAGAACAGGGGTCCCCATATCTCCCTCTTCTCACTGTGGGCTAACTGCACCCACCCTTAGTTACATAGCGCCGTTCCATTCATTTCAACAGGGCTGACGGAAATAGCCGAGTACACTAGAGAAGAGATAGAGGAATCAAAAAGATCTAGACAGGCTTGTGCAGTGGGCGGCGATTAGTGCCGCTTTTACATGAGCCGATTCTTGTTTGAACGAGCACACGAGCGAGTGACGTCACCTCTAACGCGTTCGCAATTGTTTGCGCTCGAGAAGCCTGTTTAGACGGGCAGATCATCGTTGAGAATCGTTCACTTCTCGTTTAGTGCTTCGCATTCTATGTGATGGCCGCTTTCACGCGGCCCAGAAAATTGTGCAAGATTTGTGCGTTTTTTCCCCGCATCGCAATGTGGGAAAATGTTGCAGCATGTCCTATTTTTGGGTGTTGCCGTGGAACGCATCGCCCATTGTTTTCAATGGGGTCGGGAAAAACCGCACGACCTGTGAGAAGCACGCAATGCACGGTTTTCCTGAAGGATCGCTACTTCCTTGAAGTGATGCGAGGCGTTTTTGACTCAAAAATTACTCCCATCCGCGTGGAAATTGCATATTTCCGAACGTGATGGCGGGTTCACAGCCTGATATCGCACTCACCCACGTGAAATCAGCCAAACACTGATCAGAGAGTGTTTAAACGTAACACGAAGTGAACGAGCCGCCAATGATTTGTATGTTGGCTGAAACCGAACAACTGACGAGAAGGGCACAATTCTCGTTAGTCATTCAGTTGTTAGCTCGCGTTTACACGTAACGATTTTCGCTCAAACGAACAAATGGGCTATAACAGAATGGTATTTAGCAGGGAGACATGCAAAGTCCTACATCGGGGCAAGAAAAATGAAAAAAGCACATACAGAATGGGAGGAATTGGGCTAACCAGCAGTACAAGTGAAAAAGAAAGACTTTGGCCCAATGCACAGGGGTGTATTTGCACTGCAGCATTTGGAGCTCCGGATCCCGCAGCAAATACAGCCCATAGGACATGCATTTAAAATGCATTTCCATGCCCACGAGCGGAAATCAGCTGCGATATTCTGCTTGCATGGTGCATGTCCTATCTTGCACTATCCATGTCATCGCTGGCCCGCCGGCTCTGCACTGCACATGTGCGGCTGTGCGCCAGCCGGCACATCTGCAGAGCGAAGACACTGGACAGGTAAGCCAGGAGTCACTGTAGGGGCACAGGGTCGCATCCTCATATTTGGCCTAAGGAATACTAATAGTTCCCGACTGAACATGAGTCAATAATGTGATGTAGCAGCCAAAAAGGTAAACACAATTCTGGGATGTATTAAGAGAAGCATAGAGCCTAGATCACATGAGGTCATTATCCCCCTCTACTCTTCCTTAGTCAGACCTCATCTGGAATACTGTGTCCAGTTCTAGGCACCCCACTTTAAAAAAGACATAAACAAACTGGAGCAAGTTCAGAGAAGAGTTACCAAGATGGTGAGCGGTCTGCAAATCATGTCCTATGAGGAACGGTTAAAGGATCTGGGAATGTTTAGCTTGCAGAAGAGAAGGCTGAGAGGAGACTTATTAGCTGTCTACAAATATCTGAAGGGCTGTCACAGTGCAGAGGGATCAGCCCTATTCTCATCTGTACAAGGAAAGACCAGAAGCAATGGGATGAAACTGAAAGGGAGGAGACACAGATTAGATATTAGACAGTGAGGGTGATCAATGAGTGAAACAGGTTGCCACAGGAGGTGGTGAGTTCTCCTTCAATGGAAGTGTTCAAACAAAGGCTGGACAAATATCTGTCTGGGATGATTTAGTGAATCCTGCACTGAGCAGGGGTTGGACCCGATGACCCTGGAAGTCCCTTCCAACGCTACCTTTCTATGACTATCTCTGGCAGTCCCACTGAATATGAATGGCGCAGCACCATGTCTGCACGACTGCTGTATCATGCAATAACTTGCTGATTGGTGGGCTCTGGCCATCCGGAATCCTAGCAATCCCAAGAACTGCTATCTAGAGCATCCTACGATGGAGGCAGCAGCGGTCACAGACGCACACTGCCGCTGCATACACTTCGGTAACGGACGCTTTGCTATCTCCAGTGTTATATGTGACCCCCGCTGCCTGCACCTCGGGATGCTCTGGAGCGCAGTTATCGGGATGGGTGGGGGTTCCAGTGGTTATATATGTGGGATAGGGGATAACTTGTTTTTGTAGCACCACCCCATTAGTGTGTATGGAGGGGAATGAAGGCTAGCCTGTCTAGTCTGATTCTACTGCAGTACAGGGCGGCCATGGAAAAGTAGGCCTGGACCACACTCATGAAAGCTGTCTAAAAGAAAATCTGTCTGTTGCCATAGCAACCAATTACAAGGCAGCTTTCACTTTACCTCAGCAGTACAAGAAATGAAAGCTGCGCTGTGATTGGTTGCTATGGGCAACAGAGAGATTTGCATTTAGACAGCTTTTATAAGAGTGTGGTGCTAGGGTTATTTTCCATGGCCCACCCTATATAAATTGCTGAGGCGTTACTGCTGGCAGTGATGGATAGGTGTCAGTCCACACAGCTACATATGGGGCTCCATAGTCACAGACCAGTCATGCTGACCCCTGCCCACCACCAAAAGCGCCTATAACGGACATGTGAGCATCAGAACTGGACCATGAAGCCCCGAAAGAAGGTGCCTGGTCTGCTGAGGCCTGTTCTCTCCTACATCATGTGGATGGCTGGGTGCATGTGCATCAAAATGGCACCAGGATGCATTATGGGAAGAAGACAAGCAGACATTAATGTTTTGAACAATGTCCTACTGGGAAACCTTGTGTCCTGCCATTCATATAGATGTCACTATGACACATATGACCTACCTAATCGTCGTAGAGACAAGTACGATGATTTATGGCAGCGCTATTCCTTGAGGAACATGAGAAAGAGATGGAGGTGATGACATGGCCTCATCTACCTCATTGTTTTTTGCCTTCCTCTGGATCAACATTCGGGGATAATAAGCTGAAGTAGATGGACATATGTGTTTTTTTACCTAACATACTACGTTACCAATCCAGACATTCCAAAATCATGGCGATAATATGAGACGCCCACATAACGGCTCTCCTCATGGAACAGATACCAGTCCTTCCAAAATGGCTCACTCACTCCACTAAAGGTCCTATTCACACAGGCAACGTTTACAACCAAGTTCTGTCCAGGTTGCTGTCCGAGTTCCCAGCATGCCCTATTCTGGTCCATTTTACGGACAAGAGTAGGATATGCAATATCCGCTGCCCTGCACATCGGACAGCACACGTTTGATGCGAGTTGAAAAAAAAAAAAGTGAACGATAATGGTTCGGTCTAAATACAAGCCAACGACCGTATGAGATTCGTTCACTTTTCGCTCATCGTTCGTTTTATCCATTCATGCTCGTTCACTTATCGTTTCATTTAGACTTCCTGTCCACGGGCGATTCTTCATTGCGTTATCAGCGGCGATAATCTGCACACGGGTAACGCATGAAACGCTTTCCATACGATAACTATAGAAAGAGCAGCCGGATGTACACGAGCGGAAATCCGCCGCGATTTTCTGCTCGCGTATAAAAATCGCAGCATGTCGCAATTTTCCCCGATTAACCTATCATAATGATAGGTTCATCATGGAAAATCGCGGCGACTTTAGTGTTCTCCCGTGGCGGAAATCCACTTGTCCGTGGACGGAAAAACGCAACGCCCGCAATCAGGCAGCCTTAAACGGCGCTCATTCAGTCCTTCTTATTCGCTTATACAGCAAATGTGAAAGATTAAACGATTCTGGACGAGCCAACGATGTATTGATCTGTCTAAACGGGCTGCGTGAGTGCTAACGAGCGAGTGATGACATCACTGGTTCGCTCAAACGAGAATCTGCTCATCTAAAAGTTCCAAGAGCCGCAATGTCACGTTCCATGACCGTTTTATTTTTTTCGTTGGCATAGCCATATTAAGCCTTATGTTTTTTGCGAGACGAGTTGTATCCTCCAATGGGAGCACTTTGGGGCTCATATGTATTGTTTATTTACATTTTTTTTTTTTGAGAGGACGGGGGAAAAAAATATGCCTCCATTTTTTTGTTTCTTTTGTTTGTGGGCTTGGCTGTACAGTATAAATGAAATGTCACTTTTATTTATTGCGATTACAGCAATACCAAATCTATGCAGTTTTTGCCTTTATCTGTTACTATTTCTCTATAATAAAAACTTGGGAAAAAATAGTATTTTCATCACCATATTCCAAGATTCATAACGTTTTTAATTTACCGCTATGTGAGGTATTGATAGGATGGCTTACCTACCAGATCCGGAGATAAGACCTCTGGCTACCCTGGAAATCCATTGGCAAGCCGCTATCACATTGCTATTCTCAGCTGGTAATATCATTGGAGCCACTATGGGGGTCACAATTACTACTGGCACCATCAATATAAGTGAGACTTACTACTGGGACCACTATAGGGATCACTATTACTACTGGGGTGACAATGGGGGGGTCACTATTACTACTGCAGCTACTATGGAAAACACTATTACTTCTGCGGCTATTATGGGGGCTTCTAATAGTACCGCGCCCACAATGGGGTTGGTCACGATTACTACTGCAGCCACTAGGATTACTGGGACCACTACGGGGGACACTCTTGCTACTGCAACCACTATTACTATACAGTCTTATAATTATAATTGGCGCTTTAACCCCTTCCCGCTCCAGGGCGTAAACTTACGTCCTGGGGAGGGAAGGGGTTAAAGGTTCAATTATAATTATAAGACTGTATAGTAATAGTGGTTGCAGTAGCAAGAGTGTCCCCCGTAGTGGTCCCAGTAATCCTAGTGGCTGCAGTAGTAATCGTGACCAACCCAGTCACAGCCAGCGTCCCGCTGCGACAGCGGGGGGGCATCGGAGATGCGCCCCACACTGTTAACCCCTTCCCTGCCACCATCTAAGTAGATTGCAGCAGGGAAAGAGTTCACAGAGGAAGCGCGATGTTATCGCGAGAGCCCGGCCTGTCGCCATGGCAACAGGATGCCAGACACTGGCGTCCTGTATTGCCAATGCCTATTATTGCTGGGCAGTACTCTGGTCAAAGTCCCCCAGAAGGACACAAATGTTGTAAAAAAAAAAAAAAAAGATAAAAAAAATAAATTAAAAATAAGTTTAAAAAAAACACCTTATTTATGCTTTTTCTCAGATTAGCGTAAAAAAAAATTTAAACCCCACATATTTGGTATAGTCGCGTCCTTAACGACGCGTACAATAAGCTGCACATGCTTTTGACTGCACGGAAAAAAGCGTAAAAAAAAATGCTAAAAAAATGAGGCAAAATGCTAATTATTAGCATTTTGCCTCACTAAAAACGCAATAAAAGTGATCAAAAAAGCCGTATGTACACCAAAATGGTACCAATAAAAACTACAGCTCGTCTCACAAAAAATAAGCCCTCACAGAGCTCCGTACATCAAAAAATAAAAAAGTTACAGGACTTTGAATGCAGCGATTTAGAAAAAAAAAAAATTTTATTGCAGAAAAGTGGAAAAACCTAAAAATTTAAGAATTTTGGTATCTTTGTAACCGTACTGACCCACAGAAAAAATGGATTGTCTTATTTATGCTGCATGATTAACACTGTAAAAAATAAAAAAATAAAAATCTATGGCAGAATTGATGCGTTTTCTCTCCCTACTATCATAAAAAAAAGTTTTACAATATAGTCAATGTACCCAAAAATGACACCGATAAAAACTACAGTTCGCCACGCAAAAAACAAGCCCTTATTTGGCCGCATCGACGGAAAAATAAAAAAAATTATGGCTTTTGATAAATGGAGAAGAAAATTCGCCAAAAATCGTTGCGTCCTTAGCCAAAAATAGGCCATGTCATTAAGGGGTTAAAGGCATCCATAAGGCTAATATAGCCCTCAGTGTAAAGGGGTTTGACACCCCCAGGATAGGGAATAGCTTGTTGATCAACGGGGGTCCTGTGTCCCCTCCCTCTGTCAATGTGGGGGTCACTTCACCCCTCATAGTGATGTCAGAATGAATAGAGCGCTGGCAGAGCATGAGCAGGTGCCGCCCCATTGACTTCAATCAGTCTGATGGAAATATCTGAGCTCGTGCCGCTCGGCTATATCTGCAGTCTCATTGGAAATTTATAGAGCCGCAGTGTGCTTGCGGGAGCGGTGCTTCATTTAGAGGATAACTTGTGATTCTGATACAACCCCTTTAATTTCTGCGATCACCGCCCAAATGAAACTTCTGCAACAAATCTGCCATGTGTGAATCCAGAAAGGAATGAAAACTATAAAGAAGGACTTCTACTTCTCCTTCCTGCTGGGGCGGCGGCTGGTTTTGACTCTAAAAACCAATTGTATTTTCCAAAAAAAATGTTGTGTGTGAAACCACCCCAAGGGTTTTTACTCATGGCAGTGTATATATGTATACTCTGCTTCACAGAAACAAATGCCACGCCATGAAGAAATTTAATTTCAAACAATTCCCTGTCTCTTGTGACCCAATAACCGGGATCACAAGTAAGGGCCAGTTTACACGGAACGATCATCAAAAAATGAATTGTTGCAGCGTGCAAAACTGAATAATGGTTCAGTGTTAACATGGCCAATGAATGAACGATAATTCATGCAAGCAGGATCAAAAGATTCTTAAAGTCGTATATATAACAGTGTTATTTCCCCCATGTTGATGTCGCAATAGAATTTGGATACATAATTTTAAATTTGCATGTTGTGCTTCTCTCGGTTGCATTAAAATAGTGAACTAACATATACCATTAGGCCGGCTTCACACGGCCGTCACGGCGCCCCCCCCCCAGAGAACCCAATACTTACCTGCGGATCCGGCGTCCTATGTCCTGCATGACGCTTCAGCGCACATGCGCAATAGAGCGCGTGACGCGCCGGCCGCGTCATATGACACACCCACAGCGTCATATGACGCGGCTGCGGTAGGTGGGGAAGCGTTTTTACGCTATCTTCCACTGTGCTACAGCGGAAGCTACCGTGACAGCCGGCTTCCATTGACTGGGTGAGGACGGGTGATTTTACGGTGCAGAATTCCGTGGTGGAATTCTGCACTGTAAGGCTGGGTTCCCACTGGGCATATTCCCGTCGGAAATCCCGCGATTTGGCCGCAGCAAAAACCGCGAGATTTCCGCTGGGAGAACCGCCGCGGAAAAATCCGTGGCGGCTTTGAAGCGGCCCGGCCGATCGCTCTTACGCTGCGGCCGGCGCTTCCATAGAGGAGAGCGCAACCGCGACGGAAATAAAAAAAAAAATAGACATGCTGCATCTTCTGAAGCCGCGGTCGCCGCGGCAAATCCGCCCTGTGTGAATGCAGCCTAAGCATTGTGCTATTAGGTTCAATAGAACGCGGCGGAAATCCGTCTGTGCGAAGGAGCCTTTAGTGTGTATTATGCATCTTATTGGAAAGATAGAATAGTTTGCCCAAGGAATGGAATGTGTCCCCCACCCCTGCTTCCTTGAGAGATAACTTAAGGACTGGCTGCTCTCAGTTAACCTTGTGTGTCCAGGCAAACAGATCCTAGACAAAAGAATGTAGCATGTTGTGAGATTTGATCTGTACTGGATAAATGTACATTAAGACATTAGACACAGTCTGGTACTCGAAGAATGGTGTTTATTTAGTCTAATGACGAATTGATTGTATGCCAATTGATAGCTGGAGTCTAGGACTCCACTAATGGATTAAGACTCCAGGAAGTCCCCCTTTAAGTCCCATTTAGATGGGACAGCAGACTGCAGGAGCACTGATGTCATCACTACTGATGTCATCACTACCCGCTAGCGCTCAGGCAGAGCATTCAGACAGGCAGAGAACACCGCTGGATCGCAGGCTGACTGATAAGGAAAAGTCAATGAATAGTAAACAGCTTTTTTGCATCTCCACAGGATGATTATTGCTTATTTTCATTCTTTGGATGAATTCTGAGCGATAATCCTCCCGTGTAAATGGCGCTGTAGTCATTTTGAGAATGACAACTGTAGCAGCAATTAGTGGAATTCTAGATTAAAGTGTATCATTCAGGGAATGATACGCATATTCATGGCCGCAGTGCCTTAAAGGACAGAGGAGATGATCCAGTGTAGGGAATGCTTGATTATATATCTTACCAATTATGGACACTATGGGAGTTCCATAGGAGACAAGTACACCAAAGACAGGTATGACCAAAACTGGTTGTCTCGATGTAGAGAAATGAAGGTATTTGAATCTGTCTTAGGCTTCATTCCCACGAGCGGATATCAGCCACCGTTTTCACATCTAACATTTGTGTGCCTGTTCACACAGCATGGGCCCCAGTGCATATACGCTGAGGATGCTATGCCATGCCATGCCATGCCATTGAGCCTTCCCTTGCCCTCCCCCCTCATCGGCTTGCCTCTTCTGTCCTCCCCTCCAACTGATTCCAATGGGAGGGGGTGGGATGAGGGCGGAGCTAAGTGCCACCCCATCCCGCCTCCTCCCATTGCTGGCCGCAGACAAGGGGTGGAAGCTTAGCTCCGCCCCTTGTCCACAGCCAGCAATGGGAAGAGGCGGGATGGGGCGGCACTTAGCTCTGCCCTTATTCCACCCCCTCCCAATGGAATCAGTTAGATGGGAGGAGAGAAGAGGGAGGGAGTTTAGGAGTCACGCTGCTAAACTCACTCTCACCTCCCTTCTCCGGCCGCTGTTGAAGCCCAATGCAGCGGCTGACTTAGTCCGGCCCAAAACATAGTTCCCGGACTATCTTTTGGGTCCAATGTAAAAACGCCCGGCGCTTTTACGTCGGGGGGAATACCACCATGTGAGCCAATGCATCAGATCGTAGCATATATCGGCCGATATACGCTTGTGGGAAACAGCCCTTAGACCAAAAAAAAGAGTGTGCTGCTCTGGACGCTAGTATGCATGAGCCGCTCCAGGCCTACTTTGAAAAGGGGATCATAAAAGGAATGTCATTCCACTTACGACACTCCATTGTTTCCAGTCAAGAAAAAAGTTGCCAAAGACAATCTCAAGCCTTTCTCAAGGTCCACGATTTACAAGCAGGTGATATTGTCCCAATTGGTGGTAAATCCCCATACGTTGTCACAGGTACCGGTCAGCTGCACTTTCTCCACAGTGTACCCGTAAGGGCTCCTGCACACTGGCGAGGGCGATATATCAGGTTGTGATTCACAACCCAATATCACGCCACCATGTGAAAGGCCAGTGGATGGGAGGCGGTTTCATGTGAAAACAGCCTTGCGTCACTGCAGGAACGAAGGGAAATAGCCGCTGCGAAGGATCACAGAGTCCTCCCATTGCTTTCAATGGGGCCGGCGCTACTGCCACCATTCCCATTGAAGGCAATGGACGATCTCGCAATGTGTCACGGTGCCATGCAGGAAAACATCGCTAACGTGAATGAACCCATTCAAAAGAATGGGGTGCATATTTGTGTGTCTCGCAAGGCACAAATCTTGCACAATTTTCATGCCAGTGTGCAGGCAGCCTAAAGAGAGTGCTCAGCTCTTATTCGCTTCCATACTTCGAGGCAAGCAATATTGCTGGTGTGTGGCCACAGGGAGCAGCCAACTCCCCACAGTAGTACGCTTGAGGTCCTACAGACAGTTTTGCAAAACTGGGTCCCAAAATATCTCCGCACCTCACTGCTTCAATATCTTGATGATTTGCTCTTGTGTTATGGCACTATTGAACAGACATAGACAAACTGGGGCAAGCTCAGAGAAGAGTTACTAAGATGGTGAGCGGTCTGCAAATCATGTCCTATGAGGAACGGTTGAAGGATCTGTGAATGTTTCACGTTCAGGTGGCATCACCTCCCTGTCAATCTTGACTCTACTTGCAGGGCCTGGTGGTGTCAAGATACAATAATACCGTCTAGATCACATGAGATAATTATCTCCTACTCTTCATTAGTCAGACCTCATCTAGACAGACAAACTGGAGCAAGTTCAGAGAAGCGTTACCAAGATTATGAGCTGTCTGTACATCATGACCTATGAGGAACGGTTAAAGGATCTGGGAATGTTTAGCTTGCGGAAAAAAAAGGCTGAGAGGAGACTTAATAGCTGTCTACAAATATCTGAAGGGCTGTCACAGTGCAGAGGGATCAGCCCTATTCTCATTTGTACAAGGAAAAACTAGAAGCAATGGGATGAGACTGGAAGGGAGAAGACACAAATTAGATATTAGAAAAAACTTTGACA
This sequence comes from Eleutherodactylus coqui, assembly GCF_035609145.1. Lineage (NCBI taxonomy): Eukaryota > Metazoa > Chordata > Amphibia > Anura > Eleutherodactylidae > Eleutherodactylus > Eleutherodactylus coqui. The sequence goes on from NC_089842.1 coordinate 36,667,191, forward strand.
GTGAGGGTGATCAATGAGTGGAACATGTTACCATGGGAGGTGGTGAGTTCTCCTTCAATGGAAGTCTTCAAACAAAGGCTGGACAAATATCCAGACATATGCTGCCATATGCTGCCACTATGTAGATAACACAGGCAACATGCAAGTTAAAGGTAGCATGCAAGTAATTACAGAAATGAGAGACAAATGGCTAAAAGAGCATGAAGCAACACAAGACTCCTAGTGGAGCGATACATTCTCCATGTTCAATTCTGCCAATTGGTTTCAATCCATTGAGGGATGGATCATGGGAATTATACAAGCCATATTTCAGATATTACTATTGTGCCTCGCTACTTATTTACTAGTCAAAATAGCTTTATTCTGCTTCCCAATATTCCTTAGGATAGGTCAATAGTTGATCAGCTGGGATCCGTCACCGAGGACCCCGACCAATCAGCTGGGCGGGCGCATGCCGTCTGCACTAGTGTCATTTCTCATTCTTCTCCGATGCACCTAGAAAATAATTAGGCATACCTGGTTCATATGGCTATGATACCCCTTGAGTATCACCTAAATTACTTTAAGGACTCCAAGTAATGTGGCCACCACATTGGGCGATAGTCATTAACATGATGTTGTATTGGTTCCATGAGTGCTGGAATCCTGTCCTAAGGTGGTGTTGACCAAGTGTTATTGACCGTAGGCCAAAGTTAATCTTCATAACGAGGCTGTGGAAGGGTGTTCACTCAACATCCAATTGTGTCCTACTAATTCTCCAATGAAAAAATATATGGGCATTGGGCGGGCCAATCAATTGGATACCTTGCAAAGCTTGTGTGGGACTGCGGGTTATCCTCCTGGAAGATTACATTGGGCACACCCTGAAGATATGGTAGAGTGACGGGCTGCCACACATCATCAACATACCGGCATTCCATCAATGTACTAGTGATCCATCCTAGAGGTGATCAGTTTTTGATGTTGATGGCACCCCAAGCCATGACTCCACATTGGTGAGCTGTGCGATGCTCCAAAATGGGAGAAAGATCAGTCCGATTGTCAGATCGCCTCGGAACCCTAGCTCAACAATTATCATTGCTTGAGACAGAATCTCCGATTGCCGCTGAACAGCATTGTGTGTGATTCATAGTTCCGTCAGTCTTACGCAAGACCACAGCTACACATCATGGTATTATTGACAAGCCCAGCTTTGCTACATGTGTCTCTTCTGCCTGATGGAAAATGTGCGGTCAATCTACCACTCATGAGCATAATCTTGTTCAAGTTAAGGGAAGCCCCGGGAACCTCCATGCATTAAAATAACATATCCAGCAGTTACTCACTTCTTCCCGCTTTCTCGTTCGCCCTCCGCCACTAGCTCCAGTCTCTGCTGTCTGTAGAGGTAGCTGTGACACCCCATAAACCGCCTATAGCAGCCAGTAACAACCGTGCTCAGCCATGATCACCGGGTGCGGTCATTGGCTGCTGCAGCTTGTTAGCATGCTGAGCCCATCTACAAACAGATGGCCATAGCTGGCGGCAGCGGACAGATTAAGGCCCCATGTCCACTGGCAAAAATCTAATTACGGATTCCGCTGCATTCAATTTTGCCCATAGGGATCCATTAGCCATCCTCGGGCAATTAAATTGTAATTTGCACCCGCGGATGGCATTTTAATGGATTTGCATTTTCTCCCGCACGTGAGAGAAAACGCAGCATGCTCCATTTTCTGCGGGGCTTCCGCAGGCTTCAATAGAAGTCTATGGAAGCTGTCTGTTCCCGTGGTACACCCACAGCTGAATTTCTGCTCTCCGGCGCGGGAGAGCAGGAGTTCAGCGAGAGAAAAAAAAGTGCGCTGTCGGCGTGTCGAGCGCATCCACCGCGACGTACAGGAACCCGCAGCGTCCGGACAGGTAAGAAAATTCTATTTTCAGGCCTTATGTCCCCGGGAAAGGAGGGTCCCGCTGCGGGATTCTGCATGGAGAATCCAGGCGGGCCCGAATTTCCTAGTGGACATGAGGGCCTAAGGAGAGACGAGTAACTGCAGATTTTTATTTTTTTTTTAATGCATGGGAGGCCTGGGATAGGAATATCCCTTAACTTTGACAACCCCCTTTAAGAGCAAAAGTGCAATATTCTAGCTAGAGAACTGCAGCCCGGCCCCATTCTCTCTATGCAAAGTGGTAGACGCAGCTGCTGCCATCTCACATGTGGCTCATGGCTACCCAATGCCAAGTCAAACAAGTGTCCAGGCATTTATGAACAGCTTTCCTGGCACTGGCCCAGATGTAATACAGCCCTACTGTGATGTGAGCACAAACATAAAAGAGGTAGGGACCCAGAATGCGGACTTACACTAGTGCTACATGCAGACTTTGAAGTCTCATCCACATTGCTGCAGAGTCTCTGTGATATGTGAATATACCCTTAAACCTATAAACTTGCATTAGTTTTGGAATTCACATCTAGGACTCCTCAGTAGTTCACAGTTTGCTAGCCCTCCAGCACGATATACAGTAAAAAAGCCCTGGTAGCAGTTGCAGATTTCTGTTTCCAGTCAGTAAATACAGATAGGTGTATATTAGAGCTGGGGACATGTGTAAGGGGGTGGTAGGTGGTGGTGGTGGGTGGGGTAGTAGTGACTCCCATTATTCTTGTTACTAATGTTTATTGGGTTCTTGTTGAACAACATTTTCTTTAAGTGCTGCCCCTTTAAGAGGGTCACCTCCGGTGATCGCACGCTGTTGAGTACCCATGTGTCCAAAAGCTTCAAAAAGTAGTTGGGACGCAGTCTAGGAGAGACCAGCGAGAGGATGAACACAAGAGCTCGTGGCTGAGCTCAAGCAAAGTCCCTGCATGCTGACTTTACTTTTCCTATGAAAGGGTTTAGGATTGCACTGCAGAATTAGTCCAGCGGTCAGTGAAGTTATGGCAGACTGATACAAGTACATTAACGCACACGGTACGAGTCCAACCAACGTCTCACCAGGCCAAAACCTCCCAGAACCAAAAGGTCCGCTTGTTTAACTGTTCCGTTAACGTTGGCCACCAAAGCCCAGTAAAGACAAGCTTATACTTAGAGTATGTGGGAACTACAACGCCACTGTGCTCCGGGGAGGATGGCCTATGGGCCTACCCCATCCTCCCAGTTAGATTCCAGCCTGTGGAGCTTCCCAACCAGTTCTGCCAATAAGCCCAGCCTAGGCATAGCAATGCCCAATTTATCTGAGGATGCCCTTGGACTGAAAGCTTACAGGGCTCAATCCTCTGTATCTGTTCTGAAGATTTAACAATACCTCTGCAGCGCCACCTATTGGCATAGCATGCCAACAAACCAATGTCAGACTCTTTATAACAATGACTGGGAATTGAAAACCAAAAGCCAGAATCCATACACATACAGCTGTTTCAGGGGTTTTGCCCCTCATCAGTGAGCAGCAGGTTTTGGATTGGCTAGCGAGAGGCCTATGACAGTGGTTGGTTCCTTAAGGCCTCTTTTACACGGGCAACAGCAATATTGTAGCCATGTTCTGAGCAATATTGCTACGTTTTCACGCTGTGATATCACAATTTTGTAACGCTCATTTGCCAGAATTTTCAGGGGGGTGGGGGCACACTTGTCTGTAGTTTACAGCCAGCTCTTCCTGGTTCGGAGTTTCAAAAACGCTGCCTCCAGGAAGCACTGGTTCTGATTGGCTGAGCCACGGCGCTCGATAACCAATTACTGCAGCGCTGGATGAACCAATCACAGCCATCGCATTGAATGGCTGTGATTGGTTCGTCAAGCGCTGCAGTGATTGGCTAAGCCAGGACGCTCAAGAACCAGGAAGCGCTGGCTCAAGGCTACAGATAAGTCAGTGCACAACACCTGTTAGAAATTATATAGAATTTCACACATACCATCACCTATCTACCTACCTAATCGCTAATGTGAAGGAGCCCATTGGAAATCATGGGCTTCACATACATGTGATTTGTAGCACTGTTGCATTGCGGGGAAAAAAATCCCACGATTGTCGCCCATGTGAAAGCTACCTAAGGGAGAGCACCTAAAAGCTGCTTGAAGAGCGCTCAACCTGGACAAAGTGTAAATGGTCTCCTGCCTTGGGGTGTGCATGTACAACATTCAGGACAAGGCATCCTCTCTCCTTGAGGAGAGCACCTAGGAGGTGAGGGAGGAGACTTATAAGGCCATGCATGCTCCTCTATGAAATATGCAAAAAAAAGAAAACTGTCCGTATATGGTTTTCTGGCTTTTCAATTCCCAGTTATTTGTTATAAAAGACTTTTATGAAGAGTCTGACGCTGACTTGCAGGAATGCAGAGTGGCGCTGCAAAGGTTTTGTTCCATCTTCTTTATTTGCATATATTTTCCAGAGGAGCAGGCATGGCCTTATAAGACTCCTCATTCACCTAAGTGCTCTCAAGTAGAGAGGATACCTTGTCCTGAATGTTGCACATGCACACCCCCAGGCAGGGGACCACCTATACTTTGTCCAGGTTGAGCGCTTCAAGGCTGCATGGATTCTAATCCAAGAAACAGTGATATTAGAGAAGATTTAGATTTTGGTTGTCTTAAAAAGGTGAATTTTATGCACTGCCCAGTTATCCAGCACATAGCACGCCCCACTGTTGCATGCCAGATTAAAGGATTATCAGACGTGCTTCTTGCTGCAAGTCATTTGTGAATGGCATATGTGATAAAAATTGGAATTGTGTAGCAGTGGAGAACTTTCAAGTAGAAGGATTTATGGGCCAGAGAGTTTGCCATAGAAGTCTCTTGTAGCAAAATATCTCAGAAAAATCTTATTTACAGCAGACGTCAACCACTCAATGTATAAAGACAGGTCTCTGTGTACACACATTACTATCCTGTATTATACCCCAGAGCGGGACTCACTATTCTGCTAGTGGAGTCACTATGTACATACATTACTTATCCTGTACTGATCCTGAGTTACATCCTGTATTATACTCCAGAGCTGCACTCACTATTCTGCTGGTGCAGTCACTGTGTACATACATTACTTATCCTGTACTGATCCTGAGTTACATCCTGTATTATACTCCAGAGCTGCACTCACTATTCTGCTGGTTTTAACAACTCACAGCTACCAAATACAAAAGTGTTGTCCAGGCGTAGAAAAACATGGCCGCTTTCTTCCAAACAGAGTGCCACCCTTGTCCGTGGGTTGTCCGTGCAGTTCAGCTCCTATTAACTTCAGTGGAACTGAGTTGCAATACCACACACAACCCTATAGACAAGGGTGGCGCTGTTTTTGCAAGAAAACAGCCATGTTTTCCTCACCCTGGACAACCCTTTTAATCATTTGACAAGCTTCATGGACCTGCAGCACCAACAGATTTGTTGGCTATATTACTTGCCACATCTTAGCCACGTGGCAGCCACTACATGGGACCGTACCCTAAAGCAATGGTAGGGTCTCAAATTACAAACTTTCCCTTTAAATCTAAAAATAGATGAAGGTGCATTTTTTTCTGGCAACAGATATTTGTTACTTCAACCCAAAAGTTGGACACTGTCATATGGAAATCGCGGCCCGCGGATGGTGGAGTTCAGGAAACAATTGAGGGTCCAGAAACTTTTTGGTTCTTTCACTCCGGTTCTTTATAGATATAAATAATGTGCAACTTGTGAAAAATACCGTTCCAGCCGCGGCTGAATATTAAAGAGCGAGATCTCGTTACCTAGCAGCATCAGTGGGATCAGGACTCTGCAAGTTTTAAAATAACATAATATACAAATTAAACTACTAACGTTAATGAGATAACCTCCCAGAAAGGTGATGAGAAGGGCGCGGCGAGTGGCCGGCGTCCTTTACAGTACAAGAGTCTCAGTTTGGTCAGTGTCCAGGGTGGATTTCTGCTCTCGCCGTTTTATTTGGGTTTATCACGGAGAAAATAGACTATAAGTTCGTAAGTTGAAAGGACAATGGCCGTGTTGGGAATCTGCCGGAAAAGTTGAGCTAAAAGTCCTCTATAGAAGGCGGCGTAGCCCTCCTCCCGTGCCACCAGCCGTGCGGTCTGACAGAAGGTCTTGTACTTGCTCCCTTCTTCTCGAAGCCTGGTGCGGATGACCTCTGTGAAGCGAAGACAGGATCAAGTTAGTGCTGGTCATAGCAGAACACTGTACAGGTATAGACTACTTAACAGTGCACCCATGTGATACCCCAATTCGCATCCTGTAAGCAAATTACCCTGTTGGAGCATCTGATTGACCCAGAACGCCCAAGTGATGCCAACTTCTACTGCCAGAGACTCATTTACACGAGTCTCCAATTAGTAGGACTTGAGGTTACGCAGCATGGAAAATCAAATACCCTTCCTCGAAGAGGACTGGATTACCATTTAATGGGTAGAGACACCTCATACAATAAGAGCTCCATCTGGTAGATGCCCTTTAACCCTTTCCAATCCACTGTCTGACGTCTAAAGACATTCTGATTAAAGGCTGTGCAGCTCCGATGTCGGAAGACGTCCAGCAGGGTATTCTTACTGTAGATTACTGGCCGCTCTGTTGTCGGGGGCCTCTCCAGCATGTCACATACCGCAGTACTGGCTCTAGCCAGCAGATGGTGCCATTGTATAATGGCAGAAAGAGAAAGCCCCCTAGGAAGCCCTGAATCCAAAATTGGATTGCAAAGGGTTAAATGCCAGTTTCGGCTGGGTCATACATGTTTTTTTCAAGGCATACTACAGGCAAAACTAGTACAAAGTACTCCTCTGTACGAGGTGGCAGATATGACACCGTGATCTTCCTTTGGTATACTTTGAATCCCTACATCTTTATCTACCCCTTCCCATTAGGGGCCCATAGGACATTTAAAACATATAGATACACAAGGTGTTCCGTTCAAACCTACATGTTATATACCAATATGATGGATGCAATTAGCACCAGATAAAAGAAAAAGTGCAAAATAATTTTGGCCCTTATTTATCAAGCATGTCTAAAAGTTAGGGAAAAAAAGGCTTTGTTGCCCACAGCAACCAATCACAGCGCAGCTTTCATTTTACATTAGCAATATAAGAAAAGAGAAACTGCGCCGTGATTGGTTGTTGCGGACAAAGACCGTTTTACGGCTAGATAGTTTTGCTAAACGAGGCCTTTGGTCTCTTTTTGAAGTTCTCGCTCCCTATGCAGCACCGCGGCTGTATGAAGCAAGATGTGACTGCAACAGCGTGCGCAAACAGTGCGGTATGTCAAAGCTAAATCGATTTGGTGCAGAAAAATGACCGCCAAGTGTATAGAGGAGAGGAACCTGATGGAAAAACTATTAAGGTGCACTTCCAGAAGTTTCATGAAATGGGAAGTGCTCTAAAAAGGGAGTTCAAAAGGGTTTCCAATTAATTCGCCAAGCCTTAAAGACAATTCAGCGTACCGCCAACTACAGCAAAGTACTGCGAAAGCGGGTTTTTATGTATCTTTCCTGTAGTTTAACTATCCCACCATTCTTCCTCTCTGCTCTGCTCTCTGATAAGACGTGGGCGGTTGAACGCACACCCTCTATATAAAAGTCGGGAATATCCCTCCCAGCGCATCGCCCATCCACTAAACCTACCGTGAGGGTACGCGATGCAGGAGGCACATCCCTTAGAGAATGCAGCAGCAAACATTAACCCTAAGAAGTTGGCGGTGGTCTTCTCTCCAGTACTGGCGTTGGTTGCGCATAGATGTAGGTCCTCCAGGCGTTTCTTTAACCCTTCGTATATAACAAAGCAGATAATGGTCTCCGAAATCCCTGCGTACGAAGCGGTGAGACCCCTGTAGAAGCCTCTGATGCCCTCCGTCTGGTACACGTAGCGGGCACACTGCAGCGCGTTCATCTGCTTGGAACCTCTTACCCTAATAACGTAAAACAAGGATAAGTATCCTCTATGCAAACGGTGGCGAGAAGACATAGAACAGCGACATCCATAACTACCTCCTCTCAAGCTGCATTCGTGTTTTCACCATCCAGATCGGATTCATCATTGTATTCGTAATAAACGCTGCAAGACAAGAGCAGAGCGGTCATTATATTACATGTCATGGGTTAGAAGTGCCAAATTTCAAAATCCACAACATGCTCCATTTGCTGTGGAAATGGGGACATTGCAATTTGCGCAATGCATTGCAATGAAATAGTTAAAAGGCACACCACAATCCACATGCAGATTTTGACGTGGATTTGTTCTGCAATGTGCGCCCATACCCCAAGAAGGCAATGCAGAAGTAATTAACAGGGCTTGTAGTTTCCGAGTTTGACAATAGGGGGCAGTGTACAGCCACAGATTCTCATCTCGGTTATACAACCTCAACTGCTTAGCTCAGCCCTTCGGAGCCGCACAGCCAGCCTCCACTGTAATTATTAAAATGGATCAATGTACTGCAGAGCGGCACATCCCTGCAATGCCGTCAATACAGCACTGCAGATAGCGGCGGCGACCAAGTCGGGACTGCAGAACAGGGTCTGGCAGGGGTTGCTGTATCGTAATGGCTTTGCCGAAGCAAAAGGCTAGAGAAAATCTTGTGGGATGAGGATATATACACAAATCACTAAAAAGGTGGACGCATTTTATATCACATTAGGCAAATTGCATGAAAAGTCATTTATGGACTGGCACTACACAGAGCATCCCGAAACCCATTAATGCAGTGCAGAATGAGGCAGGCATCAAGTTGTTCCTTAGGAAGAGCACCTTGTAGGTGTCCGGAGACTTAAGGCCATGCATGCTACTCTGGGAAATTGATGCAAATTGCAAGATGGAACAATGCCTCTACAGCGCCACCTACTGGAAGGTAGCATTCCTGCAAGTCAATGTCAGACCTTTTACCAATTCCTGGGACTATAAACCAAAACCAGAGTCTTCTCCCGAAGGAAAAGATAACCATGTACAGACAAACTGCAACTGGGAATTTGGGAAGATTGCGCAAGGTCTCTGCAGTACCTTCTAATAGGAGGAAAACTAGGTGGCGCTGTAGAGGCATTTTCTCGTCTATCAATTTGCATAAATTTCCCAGAGGAGCATGCATGGCATTAGAAGTCTCCTCACACCTAATAGACGCTCTCCCTAAAGAGAAACTATACCATTACTGACCAACATCGAGGCCACTGATGATGGGCAAGAACCCTGAAACAGTCTGTCTTTTCATGGACTCCGGGTTTGGATAATATTCTCAGTCAGATTACAAAGACTGTTAGAAGGTCAGACATTGACTTGCAGGAACATGACTTTCTAATAGGTGGCGCTGTAGAGACATAGTTCCGTCTTCCCATTTGCATTGCAGAATAGAACCTTCTCTGCACATGCCTGGCATTCATCTACCGCCATGACTCCAGAATCCTTTCCACCTCATATGCCCCTCACCCTATAAACCCAGCCGGCTCGTTGGACTGATTGCAATCTCTGCAGATTTTCCATTGCAGCCGAGTTTATATGACATCTGTGACCATTTATAGAGATCAACCTGTGACTGAGGGACAATGAACAAGTTGTTCTGTCCCTGAAAGTAGAAATCCGGCTGCCTAGAATGGAAAATTCTCTGTAAGGTCAGTATCTAGGAGATGTAATGTGCATTCTCCCATCACCGCCAAATTAAATTGCTGGCAGGAGGTGTGCCAGAGCCCACGTGGGTGCTACTTCTACCCCCCTCCTACATCTCTGCTGCCCTCCTCTTTATGTGCCAATGTAAGCCGTACCCCGAAAGTAAGACATACCGTAGTGGAGAAAAAAAAATCATTACTCACCTCCCCCGGCGTTCTGTCGCGCTCCGGCAGGATGTCGCTCGCTCCTCGTCCCCGGCGCAGCATTGCTTTCTGAATGCGGGGCTTGAAATCCCCGCCTCCAGAAAGCTAATACACACGCCGTCAGCCAGTTACAGCCATTCAATGACAGCATTGAATGGCTGTGATTGGCTGAAGGCGCACGTGGCTTCAGCCAATCACACTATTCAATGACATCATTGAATGGGTGTGATTGGCTGAAGCCACGTGCGCCTTCACACTATTCAATGACATCATTGAATGGGTGTGATTGGCTGAAGCCACGTGCGCCTTCAGCCAATCACAGCCATTCAATGATGCCATTGAATAGTGCGATTGGCTGAAGCCACGTGCGCCTTCAGCCAATCACAGCCATTCAATGCTGTCATTGAATGGCTGTAACTGGCTGACGGCGTGTGTATTAGCTTTCTGGAGGCGGGGATTTCAAGCCCCGCATTCAGAAAGCAATGCTGCGCCGGGGACGAGGAGCGAGCGACATCCTGCCGGAGTGCGACAGAACGCCGGGGGAGGTGAGTAATGATTTTTTTTTATTATAAGACATACCCCGAAAGTAAGACATAGTGGGGCTTTTGGGGATAAAAAGAAAGTAAGACACTGTCTTACTTTCGGGGAAACACGGTATGTGGCACATGGAGAGTCCATGCTTCAGGCTAAGTAGTGGGTAGTCATTAAAAAGTCAAGGAAGTACCCCTTTCCTTGTGTCAGGTCCTGCAGGAATAATAGTCATAGACTGCATTAAAACTCTCTGCCCAAAGCATGCCCTTGTTACACCTGTAGACCCCTGTATCGTACCCCCATGATCAGTAGAGCCTACTGCTAAAACATTCATTGGGTTGTCATTTATCTTTCCCTTATCAGCCATTACCTAACGAATATATCCAATAGATAACAGTCAATACTACTTCTTGTTCCATTTTGAGAACCACCATACTGGGGTCCTGATGCCATCCAGCGACCTCCATAACAACCCAACACTGACTGCATTAGGACCCAGTGAGCAGCAGTGCCTGGAGCTGAAGTAAAGCCCTGCAGTGAAGAAAGCAAGTACAGGAATCTCATCTGGGGACCAAGTTTTCTTTGCTATGACCTAAGCCCTAGGGTCTGTATTTGTGTTGCTTTGGAGGCTGGGCACAAAAGGGACAGGTTTAAGAGATTTTGGCAGGAAACGACATCACAGCGGTCTGGGCCAGATGGAGAAGAGAAAAGGGAATTTCTACAGTCAGAGGAGATGTCACTGTGAATCACTAATTTATAGAGCAACAACTCGCCTGACTTATCTGTTGTAGCAAATCCTTGTACCACCGATGGGAACAAATCTGGAACATTTCTTGAGTTACCGTACAACTCTTTCGTGATCTCAGATATTCCTCCTGGAGAAGTTATTAATAAGGTCTGGCCTACATGGAGAGTCTTTGTGGTGCAACTTGCAACTAATTAGAACTATGAAGGTACAAGTAAAAAGCCATTTGCATGTGCAAAGAAGAGGAGGGGAAAAAAAAAAAAAAAAAGTGCCAAAAAGTTTCCATGTAGCCGAGGCATAATTGGCCACTTGCCATTTTACCGCTTTGGGGGTGGGGAGCGATATTACAAGCTATATTGTGCGGTATGTGTGCCAGGGCTGTTTTTACGTCTCAGGCCAGCCCTGAGCTGGAACATGTGACTAGGAGCAAGTATAAGATCAAGGGTCATACAAGGACATGGCCAGCGTGGTAGTCATACCAGCCCCACCCAGCCCCTCATACTGCAGCGGTCAGTAATCTGATGAGTTACCTGCACATCCTGCAGAACACATGTGCACAAGGTTACTGTTAGGAACAAATATGGCGTTGAACTGCTCCTTGGCTTTTGAGTACGATGCAAAGTAGACAGCTCTGCAGGAAAAAAAAAAGAAAGGATTATGAGCGACTGCAGAACAGACTGTGTACAAACACGAGCAGCTGACATGTGCCGGCATGAAACCGTGCCAGGAGAAGAGCGCCAGTCTTAAAGGTGCAGGGGCCATCGAGGATGCAATCCAGGGGCGGTGCAATTAACTAGCATGGCTGTTGAGAGAGATACATGTCTACAAACTAATCTATGTTAAATTAACCTGACTATTAAACATTCCACCCAAGCCGCCCCTATTAATGTCACCACTCTCCAGTGACAAGTCTCTCAGCCGCGGCTGGACAGTCGCCACTCGCGCCTGCAGACAGGAATGTGATGTCCACCAGACATCACATCAATCATAACTCCTTCCAATTTTCACCCGTCAGAATTTAAATGTCCTTCCATTTCTCTACACTGGCTTGGCCTGAAAGCTGACAGCCCGTGGCGGTGAACCGCGTCTGAACTTGTGAAATAAAGAGAATCAACTATCTTGCCATCTCCTGGTATCAGCGCAGTGCTGTGTTCCCAGATTGATCCATCTGCTGTATCCACCTGTATAGGAAGAGAACGGGCAGCTACTACCGCTTTCTCAGCTATAAGGCTGCATTCACACGAGCGAGAATTATTGCGCGAGTTGTGTGTGTTGCAAGATGCACGAATATGAACTCCATTCTTTAGGAAGGACTTAATCACATGAGCAATTTTTTTCCTTGCAGCACGTTTTAACCAAGTGGGGTCACTGAAGAGTTACAAATACAATGTAGGGGGGTATTGAGAGGATTGGGTAGCAGCACTAGTCTCTGCACCATGGGGAGAGTGTGCAGAGACTAGTCGAGGCTGGAAGAAGTCTTCATGGTGGTCAGGGCCAAGGTAGAGAAGAAAAGCGAAAAAAGGACATAATCAGAAAAGACAGCACCTGTAATCATGATCAGGTTAGTTTCAGAAGAGCTTAAAACACACTTGTAATATGGATAAGTGTCCTGGCCCTATATACTAACCCAAACATTGCATTATAGGTCCCGCTAGATAGAGAAATGTACCTGTAATCTGCTCATCTGAAGCTGACCATATGGCAAAGATATAGTTAATTTTGGTGTCGTGTTTTTGGTATAAGATGGGTTCCGGCACGTATTTTATAATCTGATCTTTGTTCCGATGCAGCCAATGGCCACACAGTTTGCTGGCAATCTGTGCAGCCATTGGCTACTAGAGGTGGGCATGGTTTGCTGTATTGGCTATATGCGGTAGAAATTCCCCCCCCCCCCTCTTTTGGAGTGGTTTAGGGGGTCCAAGTGAACAACCGTGGGCTCATGGTCAACTTAATCCACTGTCAACGAGACTCTGAAAGGAGATTTGTTCACTTACCTAGAAGGAGCGACACCGACCAAATTAGGACCCAGCCCCCGGAAGAGAGATTTTGGTCCTTCTTTTTCAAGGATGGATCTTGAAGAAAAGAAAAAAAAATCCAATCAAACTCCAGTAATAAGATATTTACTAGTGTCGCACTTCTTGTACAAGAAGTTCCAATTTTCACACCCAGCAATATGCGCTATACGGCCATGCTGATGCCTTATCATCCTGTCATTCATGCTTCACATGGCAGTCATTTACATGTATCTGCTGAACATTATGGGAAGTGTATGTTGCAATGTCCCCCGGGCATCTGACTACATGCATCACACCAGGAAACGGAATACTAATATAAACTTCCCCAAAAGTGATGTCACTCTCGAAATAAGTGGACTTCCTGCTAACGATCTACCGCAGAGAGAAGGTCTTCGTACCGAGAAGACAGGCGTAACATGAAGCTCTCGGGCCCCCAATGCAATATCTGTAACATCGGCCCCCACCGATCATTTGTGATTTATTATACTAGTGGGAGGGAGGAGGGGGGGGGGTGTTTAGCCTCTTAGTCACCTGGGCTTCCAGCTGTTGCAAAACTACAGCTCCCAGCATGCCCCGACGGCGTGCAACTGGAAATGACTGCTATAAATAAAGCCGGCGGGCAGCAAACTCCGCCCCCCCCCCCCCCTGACCGAAATGCACAGATAAATTTGCGCATGAACCCACTGAAATCAATGAATCCGGCCTTATGGGAAAGAAAAACCTTTTTCCTTGAATTACTCGTATGAACCCGCCCGATTTTTGCAAACAACCTGGAAGAGTGGCTGCCAAGTACCCTGCCAGCTACGGGGCAGCAGCAAAGAAAGCATAGTGAATTTTAATACAGAAGCCCCGTTCAGTATTTGGGCTACCCCCAGTTAACCATACGGGCATTTTATGGAATTGCTAGTTATGCCATTTTTTAACCTAGTCCTGCAATCAGCGGAGCTCAGTGTACAACCCATTGTGGAAGCTTCAGCCTGGCATCGGCCCATACTTCCAGCTTACTCGGCTATTCTGCAATGCGGTCCTGTACCTTGCTGAACTGCTTACCTGAGAAATCTGCAAGAAGCCGCTGCAGCCAGTTTATTTCTCAAATTAGCTTATTGGAAGGAGAGCAGCCGGTGCGGACCGGATTCAGCAAACCCCAACGGGCGGCACAAGGACTTACTTGAGAACTTGCAGTACACTGGGGGAGACGGACGTGGCGGGTCTCACAACGCCTCCTCCGCTGAGGGTGCCCAGCTGGACCTGAGAATAGTAAACTTGTTGGAGGGCGATTCCTGAGGACTGTAGCCGGGTCTTAATCACCTCCAGGGGACACGTGACAATGGCACCCACTGTACCCGCACACCTGCGGAGAGAAGAAGAGGGGATGGTCAACGCCAATGATAAGAAACAAGATCAGTGGCAACATAATGCCCCAAGTTATCCTCTTAGCCATCAGTCTATTTGTCACTCAGCTTTCTCAGATCCCTGAATGGCAAATCTGCTAAATGTATATTCTATAGCTTTTCCTAATTGAAAATGGGGGAAAAGCCTTGGGGTGCCTTCACATGATGAGGTGTATTTGCCGTTGTACTGAAAATCTGCAGCAAATCCACACCTAAACAGCGCGAGTTTCAACTTTTGCATCCCAAAGCTTGAAATCCACCATCAAAATCCGCAGCAGAAGTTAACGGAATTACGAGTATGCTGCAGATTCAGTGCAGAAAGGTTTTGCTCCATATGGATTAGATTTTTTTGACTCTTGTATTGCAAATACTACAGGTTTCCCACAGCATTTACGCCCCATGTAAAGGCACCCTTGGGTTGTATTCACAATGCATGAATTTGCCATGGGTTTTCTGGAAAAAAAAAAAAAAAAAAAAATTTGCAGCATTTACAGTCACAGGACCGTGGAGGAGATTTTCAAAATCTCATCCGCACATTGCAAAAAAATATGCACCAAGTCAGTGTGGATATTGACTTGCAGTGCGGAGTTCGGATCCGCTGGATGGCAATTTTAGCAGGAGATTTGGTGCCGAAAACTTGCAGACTTCTACTGTAGTCTTCAGCCGCCTGCACACGAGCGGAAATTCCGCGGGGGGGGGGGGGGGGGGATTTCCCGCGGAATTTCAGCCACTGGAAGTCTGCATAGGATTGCAAGCCGGCACATCAAACAGCCGTAGCCGGCGGGCGCGGGCGAGTACGCGCTGGTCCCTGCAGGCGCTTGGGTAGGGTCCTGTGGCGAGAATCCTCGCCACCGGATCCGACCTGCCCATCTGCAGGCGACCTTTGATGGAGAGGCTGAGATCAGCGCCAAATCCACAGCAGTAGCAGCACATTTTTTTTTTTAGAAAAGATGATCTGCATATTCCGCACAGAAAATCTGCAGCCAAATCCGCCACAAACGCACAACAGAAGCCGGGAATTCTTAAAGCAGATGTTACCCATGGCAATGCTGCAGAGTTTCCATACAGAAAATACAGCAGGGGCTCCTTCACACTGGCGGGGGCGATACCGGGCCACCAATCACTGCTGTCGCCGGCTCTATTGAAAGCAATGGGCGATATCACAGAAAGATAGAACATGCGGCAATGTATTTCCCTCATAGCATTGCCGTGCAGGAAAACGTCACTAATGTGAATGAACTTATACTAAAGAATGGGGTTCATATTTCTGGGTCTCGCAAGGCACAGATCTCGCACAATTTTTGCACCAGCGTTTTCCGCATACGGCCGTGGGAATGAGTGAGATTAGAAGGACATGAAGGTTCCTGTATTTTTAGCCATTCTTGGAAGTCTAAACAAGAAGATTTCAAGTGTTTCTCAAAATAGTTGTGACCCATCCAGAGATATGGAGGGTGAGAAAGAATTCACACAAGGTCATAAAAACACGTTTGGAACATTGTTTACAGATCATTGTGGGAAGAGGGAACAAGCGAGAGGTTAAAGGTTATGCAGAAAGTTGCCAAAACAACAAGTGCAAAACAAGCCGAGACTGAATGTTCCCAACCGGAATCACTGATGTGCTCATATCGGAAAAGTCACCGCGTGGTGCAACAAGGGTACGACGGACTGCACTTAACAGGGGGCAAGATGTCTGCAACCAAAGACCACCAGCTCCCCAGGGGAGAGGAGATAAAAAAAAAAAATAAAAAACAACACACAAACACACCACTTTTCGTGTTGTCCAGGAAGGAAACAAACAAAACAAAGAAAAAAGTTAAATCAAGTCCAGCCAAACAACCCCTTTAATGCTAATGGGCCCCAATGTATAATCTGCAACTGGGGCCACTGCTATTTCACCCACCATTATAATCCCGCACTGAGCAGGGGGTTGGATCCGATGACCCCCGGAGGTCTACTATACTATAATATCAGTGTTCTTATGCAGCTTGCACCCCGTCAAGCTCCAAAGTTTGGGTCTGACTGCTACTTTTGCAACCCCTATAGTTACAACCCTGGAGTTCTTAAAGTGACCCTCCTGCTTCAGAACAAAAAGGGGGGGGGGGGGGGGGGGGGGACGACGACACACATTGTCAGACAGAACATGATGAAAGCGGTGAAGAGCAGAAGCCACCTGGCAATGATCACATAACAAAAAAAAAAAAAAAAAGTTTGTGGAGAACTTCTTTAAGGCGAATTCCAACTTAACAAGTGCACCTCCTCTACTAAGCAGAACTTTCCTTGGAAAGTCAACTGGCACCAGGAGCAGTACCTGGCATTGCCAGTTCAAAGCTGGCAGCTACCTTTAGCTTTAATAGTCCAAAACAAAGCACGAGTCATCCACTGGGCCAGGTCCGCCCTCGCCAGTCCACGTCCAAACCCCTTTACTCCAGTGTTTTGAGTGACCCTGATGATTCTGCAGCTTTCCAGTTCCTTTTCGTGTGTTCTTTGCCCTCCGAGTCTTATTCCAGAGGATGATCACAAATTTCATGGTTCCTTGCACCGATGCGCCTGCCAGTGAAGTAGTATTCCTGGAAGGAGGTTTCATAAGTCTTGTCCTCAGCGTTTCCTCTTTCACACCTCGCAAGACACGTTCCAAAAGGTCTTTTACACACAAAGCAATTAGTATTGTGGTACTGGGATTGTGCGGCGACGCTGAGCCACCGCCCACAGGCTTCACCAAATAGCAGGAGCCCTGGTATTGAATACCCTGCTGGCTCAAGTTTGGCAAAGCGCTTATTTCTTGGCCTCCATAGAGAATGCTGGCAGTGCTGCCAAGGAGACGACCACAGAGGCCAAAGATCATATGGCAGCGCGGGGGTTACCTTACTTACAGCCCTAACTAACTGCAATACTGAAACCAGCCTATGGATAAAAGTAGTACCATTTCGGAGGTGGTGGTGGGGGGGTATGTCAGTTTTACTCCATCATACAAACCCTCCAAGGACTAGTGGTGTAAAACAGGTCAGATCCAGGTAGGTTTGTATTAATAGTAACATTAGTAACAAAACCACACACCACGACTCGTGTCCATCCAGTTGAGTCGATTGAATCCCAATGTTGATCCAGTGGAAGGCAAAGAACAAAACAAAACCCAACGAGGTAGAAGCCAATTTTCTCCATTTAAAGAAGGGGGTGGAACAACACACCTTTCTGACTTTAATTTGGCAAGCAGAGTAATCACTGACCCTTCTGAAGTAATCAGTAATATAACATTGTATCGCTCAAGGAAAGTGTCCAGGCCCCTCTTGAACGCTCTTATTGAATTTTCCATCACAACGTCCTCACGCAGAGAGAGTTCCATAGGCTCACTGCTCTTACAGTAAAGAACCCCCTTCTATGTTGGTGTAGAAGCCTTCTGTCCTGTAGATGTAGAGGGCGCCCCATCTCTAGTAGTAGTAGTAGAGGCATGCTATGAACTTTGGGATTGTTGCTGCAGCCTTTGATTCACAAGGAAGGAAGCGATCAAACTGGGCACCTCACCCCCAATAGAGGGCACAACGGCAGTCTGGATGGTGGATATGTCCCTTGTGATGCCATCCGTTTGTAACTTGACAGGCTAAATATACCCAGGTCTCACATAACAGCTGCCACACAAGGACGTCGTCGTTCTGCCATCATCTCCTCTGACATCAGCCACTGAATGGCATTGCAGATCATAAGCTTCTCTTCTATGACCGCCTGGCACACAGCGTTCGCTGGCAGCATCACATCTATTTGAATCAATGTTTTCCTCTTCTATCTCGTAGGACTCGTTCATGTCGGGATGCCACTTTCCATTTTTAGCAGTTTAAGGTAAACATAGCAAAACGGGTTTGATCCTAATAACATTTACATAGCACGCACACATTTACATTACTTGATATTGGGTTCTGTGCCCATCGGGGCATCACAATACCGTTTTTTGCACCTGTGATCGTATACATTAAACACTGTGAATGATACCCAAAACTCCAGTTACATCCAACATTCTGCTGCTTCCCCTTAGAATCAGATAGTCTCCACAGTCAGCTGCACGACCTACCAGCCTTTTACTACGCAACTGACAGCCAAGTTCCCCTGATGTACTGCAACAGGAAATTTGCAGATACAACTCCGGGTGTGAATAGAGAAGGAAACACCAGATGCAGAGAGATTTTGTAAAAACATTGCATGCAACGTTGCTCGACATGGGTGTGAAGCAAAAAAAAAAAAAAAAAAGAGGGGGGGGGGGGGGGGGACGGGACGGGCCCACCTCTTCAACAAAGCATCTGCCCTGATTGGGGTTAATGGGGAAGGGATCAGCAGACAGCTAGATGCTCCATTATCATTATTGCCACTCGCTTTCCAAATTTGCAAGCGAAATATGCAGAGCCTCTAAGCCCAGCAGCATTCTCTGGAATCACTTTGTCACCACGGACAGCAGTCTATTACCATCCGCCGGGCAGCCCGAGCCTCCAGCGTGACATCCTGCAGCACAAACAAAACCTGGAGCACCCAAAAACAGCACAAAAAAAAAAAAAAAAAAATTAAGTATATATTTTACACACTGTATACGGTATTAGAGTTTTCACTGGATGGGTGAAACCGATATATTGGTGGGAGTCACACCACTAGGACCCCCACTGATCCTAAGAATGGGGGACACGTGTCACCTCCCCCATTTCAACATACAGTGTCCAATTTCTATATTCCAGTGTGGCATGAAGTCGCCGGTCGCACACACGCAGCAGTGCCTCCATTCCTCTCCATGGCGCAGGTAGATAGCCGAGCACAGCACTTGACCATGGCTGCCCCATTGAAGTGATGGAACTGTGCTCTCCATTCATTTCAATGAAGCAGACAGAAAAAGCCAAGCACCGTGCTCTACCAGCTCTGTCTGCTCCATTCATTTCAGGCTGGTGATGGGGCCGCTTGATAAGGTCGCTCCAGTTTCCATCTGTCTTATTTTTGGAGAGCATCGCTTACCCTACCCCTTCCTGCAATGAAATACTCAACAGATTGACTCTTGGTGCATCAATATACAGTCATTCTCTGTATACAGCAGCCTGTCCTCCGCACTGAGCATGCACTCTCCCTCTCTGGTCTCTTAATATCTCAAGTCACACCGGCAATGACCTTCTGGACGAGCGAGGCTCAGGCCCAATCCTCTTAATGCTGGATAATAAAGATTTCATTGAAGGGAAATGAAAGACATAAAAGCGGAACAAGAGCCAATTAGTCAGGAGAACTAACAAGAAGAGGAACACACATGGTATTCCCTTCTAAAATACACACCTATTGGACATTTCTAGGAGCTAGCTAAAGACTCATGGGCCACGGAGCAAAAAGTTGAAATTGCACCCCCCCCCCCCCCCCAACACACACCATGGAAACTCAGAAGTTACCTCCACGCCGACTGCCCCCCTCTCCACTCCTGTATACCATGATCATCTTTGTTCCCATAGTATATAGAGTGAAAGCACAGGGGGTTCATAGTAGGGGGGGGGGGGGGGGGGTGCATGCTGATGAAGCTCCTCTTCACTCATGACTTAGGGGCCCGGCTGCGTTCCCAACCACTGTGACCCCTATAGCTACTCCACTGGCTATTTCTTTGTTATATCAGTTTCTGGGAAAGATGGGTGATAAATACAGCAGTCATTAGTCCCATCCATCTTCCATGCACACCACCCATGTCCACCATTTCTGCTCTAGGCAGATAAGTTAATCAGGACTCCAGAAAAGCTGGGTGTCTAAGTGACTGTATTGGGGGCCATTTCCTCTTGTTGCAATGTTTCAGCAGCACAGAGCCCAGTGCTGAGCGGGCGCTGCCCTTTACTGCATGCCAGCTACGTTGTAGGCATTCAGATTCCGGCTTTGTGCTCCGCTCTTGTGAGGTCTCTTTAAGGGACTCGGCCCAAGTGTGCACAAAGTTCACTTCTCACAAGCTGCAGGGACATGATGAAACACTGCTCCAGCCCAAGGAGACGCTTGTGTCCCGACCTGCCGCTGACGGGAAGGAAGAGACATGGACAGCTCCAGCAAACACACAGAAAGATTCCCAACTTCTCCCCAGCAGCATTAACGAGGCGTCGTACGAGGAGTCGCCATCAGATTCTCCACACCGATTACTAAATTGGATGTGGTCTCATTCGCTTGTGGTGGCTGCCTCCAACGCAGACACAATTATTTTCATTACTGCACACAAGATTGTCTTTAGCCTTCCGTACAAACAAACATCACGCTGAACAAGGTTGTACTGATTTTGAGTTCCAGTAGGTTTCCTACTCCAGTCACATCCAAAGCTGCATTCAAAATTCTGCTCCGTATCAATTCACATGGCAGTATGTTCCACAAGTTTTTTTTTAAATTTAGTGCAGCATGACCCAGTTTTTGTGCATTTGCCTCCGTATTGCTACTTTCTACTGGCATGCGGTTGTAATGTCACCTGTAACCGATCCATAATGCAGATCTGTATTAAACGTCTTACAATACGCGCATCTGAAAGCGGTCTTACAAGGAAGCAGTGGATTGTGGGAGCTCAGTCATATCTGAACTTCTTGGGCACGTGATCTAGTAAATAGACAACAGAGATGGAACCTTTCAGTTCCGTCACCTATTGACTATACAATGTAAAATCAATGTTGTCTGCCGCTTTGCTAAATGCTCAGGTTGGGGGGAGATAATCAGGGATTTCAGAGTTTGCAAGCTTTTATACCAAAAGCCTATATTGCCATAAAAACAAATTGAGTCAAGTTAGTTTTACTCTGCATGCGTGACTTTCAGTTTCCTCGGGCACTCAGTTTAGGGCCCTTTCACACGGGCCAATAAATCGTTCAGTGTTAACGCACGCCATGACTGACCGGCAAACGATAATTTGTTCGTCTCTCGTTAGTCATTCAGCTTTTTTTATGCAGAAAACTGACAGATGGATCGACCCGTCTGAACAGGCAGTTGATCCACTAACTACTGCCTGTTCACTGTGAATGAAGGCGAGCGCCTGGAACGATCCCCGACCCGCTCCTCCTCCGTTCAATAGTGATGTTCGTTCTTGCGTAGAAGCACAAGAACGTTGATCTCTGGGATACCTGTTGGGCTCCTGCACCCAGCAAGTCATCTTGTGTAAAAGGGTGCTTAAAAACAAAGATTTATTATTATTTTTTTAACAGGCTCGTTAAGTCTCTGTAGCAGTGAATAAGAAGAACTAGTGTTTAAACCGAACGATTAGCGAACAAGCTGAATTATCATTCAGTCATTGGTTACAGTTACATTGAATGAGAAGTTCTGTGTAAAAGCAAGCTTAACATTTTTTAAATCCCCGATTTCCATAATGACACTTCTTGAACGGGAGAGACCGGTCTGATGTTCCTTCCACCAGTACAATCATCACTAGTCACTACCATTAATTACTACTGTCCATTATAGAGCGTTGTGGGTGCCGCTCAGTGACAGATGAGCCGTTATGGTGGCGTGTGCGGTTTATAAATGGACAGAAGCCGATGAGCGAGGACACAGATGAGCGGGAGTATTAATACACACAGCGGTTATGTTACTCCTGAAGCAGCGGCTCTAACGGGGTCCATTCAGTTTCTGCTCAGCTACCAGGCATGTTCCAGAAGAAAAAGGCCAGCATGCAGCGGTACTTTGTGCTGGACCTGCGACGGAACCTGCAAACAGAAGCGGATGTCAACACGGCCCTACGGTACCGCTATCCTGCTATTCCTACGGCAGCAGGAAAACAGCACCCAAGTGTCATAGCTTACTGACCAGCGCCATTGACTATAGTGGGGTCCGGTTGGTTTCCTGCTGTTTAAAGGGTAAAAGCGCACTGATAAGGCCATCTATCCATACTTTTGTTTTTCCTTTAGGAGGGGTGGAAGAAAGGGAGAAACAGAATTAAGCAATGAAGGTTCCAAACAGGACCTCCAATGCTGATATGTGCGGACCCTAATCTACTTTAGTGCAAGTTGGTATCCTTACATCGGCTGATAATGCATCATAGGTCATTACGGCTTGGGTTGACAGTGACATATTCTGACAGGCCTCATAGGATAAAATAGGTGTTCTCTGGGATCAGGTAGTGTATGCCAAAAAGGAAAAAGAGAAAAAAAGGAAGTGGGACAATAAGACCAAGTGTTCCAGTTCTAATCTGCTCCCTACCCGTCCTTATTTGGCTGCAGCGATGACCGCATGTCTTCGCCATGTGACCGCTGCAGTCCATCCTCGGTCTCAGTGGTGTGCCACGACTGTCTGCAGCGGGCATGCATTAGAGATGTATCATCCGCTCTGCAGCCACATAAACAGAAAGTGGCTTACGTTTTCCACCAGGACTAGGTGAGGACAGGAGCCTCTTCAGGGTGCGGTACATGACACCAGAAAACCTGCAATGGATCCCGTCTTCACCTGGACCCGCTCGTGCACAGAGCAGTACAGAACATGCCGCTGCAGACACTGCAGTAATACAGGGGTGTTACCAGTGAAGTGTCAATGCTGCGGATGGGGACGGTGCGACATTGTATTGTATATCGATTGTGGTTTCCAGTTGTGCCTAAACCGCAGACCACACAATGATGACAAGCTACTGAATACATCCATTGGAAAACAAAGTTCCATATGGTATCCTGCAGCACATCGCTCCACACTTGCTGTAACTGAGCCTCTAGATCATGCAAACTCCTAGGCTGTTAAGTTGGCGTCCCAGATGGCCCCATACATGTTCTACTGGTGACTGGGCAGCCAGGGATGTGTGACAATGTTGTGGAGGCATTCCTGCGACATTGGTCCCAACACCCCTTAATAGTCACGTCATAACGGCCCAGGTGGTGGCAATTCATCGATACGACTACCCAGCTTCTCACATTCCAATAGCCCTCCCCCTCCCCTCCCCAAGAACAAAAACGCTCAATAGCCGTCTTGAGCGATAATCGTTGTGTCTAATTGCACTGACATCGTGCAGTTTTCGTTAACGAGTCGCTGATCGTTGTCTTTCAGAATGCTGAAAGAGAACGATCAGCCTTATCAGGAGTTCACAACAGAATACAGCTGATACTATTGTTTCAGCTGTATCCTGCTCCCTGAACACAGGCGGGGTATGAAAAATAGAGTGGTCCAGCTGTGTTCTGCATACCCCGCACGGAGTGCACAGCTGTATACCAGCACTCCGTGAACAGCTGGGGTATGAAGGACACAGCAGGCCCGCTTGTCTTCTACATACCCAGCTCAGCTGTATACCAGCTGAGCGCTCCGAGCAGAGAACAGCTGGATGCAGAAGACAAGCAGCCTTGCTTGTCTTCTGCATCCTCCGCTCGGAGCGCTCAGCTGTATACCAGCTGAGCGCTCCGAGCAGAGAACAGCTGGATTCAGAAGACAAGCGGCCTCCCCCCTTAGGGAAGGGGGTGCTGTCCAAAATCCGCATACTATTGTAATATTTTTTTTTCTCCTCCTATAAAGAAAGTGTGAAGAAGGCTGGAAGGAATAGCACAAGCCCTCCCTTGGGTTCGGGGGACATCAGCACTTTTACTGTAAATCTACTGGTCCAGCGGAAACAGTTGCGCCATCTAATCATACAGGACGACGCGATATCCTGAGCCCCAGCAGCTTCCTCATCATTTCCATGTTCCTGACCGTACGTGGAAACTGCACACAAGCCATCCTCATGAGCGGGGTGAATATTCCAGGCTCATCCGCGGGGACCACAGATCAGGCAGGCACAGTACACGGCCCATTGTGAGGCGGCACAGCGGGGAGGTTATGTAAGCCTCATCCGCACACAGAGGAGGGGGGGTTATATAAGCACAGGGACACCGTGTGCACTAGAAGGATCCAGACCATTATTTTTCCTTGCCCCAAGGGCTCAGAACAGTTTGTCACTGGACATCATTGGTATGCGAGTTGCATAATATACACAATACATGTAATATTGGAGTTTCCAAGTCTCCTGATGGTCTGCAACCCGCATTTCTGTCTGTAGCAAAGCACACTTGGAGTTGTAGTGCTGCAACTGCTGCAGATCCCTGCACTAAGGCAAAGCAAACAGCAAAGCCTGCAAGTCAGAGACAGAGCAATAAGGGGTGCAGAGGATGGGGAGACAAGGGGAGCGAGAGCCCAATATGCCATCCATGGGGCTCTGCCACAACTAGGGTTATCACATGACCAGTGAAACCACCAGCCGATGCCAGTATTAGAAAGGAGGATATTCTGCGAGCGCTGCAGTGGCATCCCTAAAGGGAACTTCAAAGTAAGTTATAGCACTCCCTGCCTGGTTGGAGGTTCAAGGGTGGGCAGGGCACTTAGAGGGGTCACTATTACTACTGGGGCCTCTGAGAAGTAGCACCAATACTACTGGGGCACTGGAATAATAGATGTAAAAAGCATACATTGTGATAAGTCATGCCCCTAAACTACGCCACCTTTTACCTTGGCCAGAGATTTGCAATGACACAAGGTAGCAACTCTACCCGTTGCAGATTCCCATATGCAGCGGGCACCTTTACTAGCACCAGGTGCCATTTATAGGATTACAGGTAATGTATAGTCGTTTGCCTTAACCTATGGCCCCTTGCACTGTTGTACACCAGCCTCTAGCCGCACTGTTTTTCGAACTACCTGATGCACAATGTGCATTAAATTAATTAATATTGGTAGTCTAAGACACTATGTGCTGCTCTGACTGGCCAGCGCTGCTCATGGGGGCAGCACTGGTTAATCAAAGCAGGTGTAGTGTCTTAGACCAAGACACAATATTCATCAGATAGTCGGAGAAGTGGTGCAGCCATCATCGTTTGTCCAGGATTGGAGAGTCGCTTCAATAAAGGACGTGCAAACTTTTCAGATGTGATCATGCAGGAGACCTTGGGTCGATTTTGATGAAATGTTCCATAGAGGTAGCAGCTGGACGACTATGATCCATGCAGCCGTATATTCCTCCTTATGTCTGTATCATCCCATGACTACACCAGTTATAGCATCCATTCCCATGTTCGCACCTGAAGCTCAGGTGACACACATCCCAGGTCACTAATTGATGCAGAGGTGTGAATTTAATGCCTCATAAACCCATTTCCAGGACAGGCAGTAGTGCATAGGAGCAGATAATAGAGCAAAGACCTGGCAATTCAGCACACAAAGGGTTATTAAATGCAAAAAGCTGCAAAGGGCGGAAATTGCATCTGAGTCACTGGAAAGTACAACAAGCATAAAAAAAGCATCAAAAAGGAGTCTTGTAAAGCGATCCCACACAGTGACCCAACCTGCTCGTCGGGGTGGGAGCAGCTGCCGCCGCCGTCACATCAGGTCATCGCATGAGGCTCCTTGTGGGTTACTGGCACAGGAGGTCAGACCATGGAAAGTGCAAAACTGAGGAATGAATGAGTAACACAATGGCCAACGACTAGGAAAAGTATTAACAGCGGCCTGACACGGTATACAAGACATAAGGGACACATGCACACAGCAAGAGTCACAAAGAGTTAATCACCATCCACGCCCCTGGGTATTTAAATGGTTCAGGGAAGAATGGCGCGCCTGTCTGGAGTTAGATTCTTTACCTCCGCCATTCTTGGACCTGGCTGGAGGTGAACTACCTGGTCGCCCTGAAGGATACGTTGGGGTGGGGCGGGGAAGGGTGCCATATGGCGATTTTGTGGCTTTTTTTCCTTTTATGCATATCAGTCAAATTCAGGAGCGGATTCAAGAGCAATGGGGAATATGAAGGACGGACATCTGCTCCTCCCTGACGAACCCATTTCTAGATCTGGCAAAAAAAACCAAAAAACTGCCACACCCTAGGGCCAGCTTTAAACTATGGTAGCATATTCGTGCAAATATTTGGCCACGCGATATAATAATCTTTATTTGTATAGCGCCAACATATTCCGCAGCGCTTACATGGAAAGGGGAAATACCAAAAAGCAAAAAAAATAAAAAAATTACAGAACCACGGTTACATAGTAATCAGTTGATGGAGACAGTAGGGGTGAGGGTCCTGCTCCAACAAGCTTATATACTACAAATAATGGGGGGATACAGAAGGTAAAGGGGCTGGAGATGTGCACGGTATGGCGAGGTGGAGAGTGAGGGGTGATATACACAGACAATGGTCAGACATTTGGCCGTGTGACGGCAGAAATGGTGTGACTGCAGGGATTGCAGTCAGTAGGTCAGGGAGCATGTTATCAGGCGGAGTACAGAGGGGTTTGTTTAGGGAATGTGGTATGCCTCCCTGAAGAGGTGCGTTTTTAGAGCACGCCTGAAGTTCTGCGAGTCCTGGATTGCTCGGGTAGCCTTTGGTAGTGCGTTCCAGAACACATCTGGAACTCTAATTAGACTAATTGGCTATTTCAATGGCTGTGAGCATCAATGTTTGGGGGGTTTTTTTTGGGGGGGGGGGGGGGCAAATGCAAAATGACAGTAAAATACCCCGATGCACACGGAAAAAAAAAACAAAAAGCAATGTTCGTTCGTTCCGCACAAAACCGCTGCACTCATGTGTGCATAGATACACATACACGTGTGAGGCCGGCCTTAGGCTGTGTTCACATGGGGTGGATTTGCTGTGGATTTCCATTTGAAGAGGTGGGATCTGCACTGCTGCTATTGAAAAAGCAGCAGATGTGCCACACGGAGGGGGAACTTGGGTGGAAAGTGCTGCCGTGCACATGGCACCAAAAGGGTGGGGATTTTGAGCTGTGGACTTTTTGATGCAGAATTCATCCCCTCATTTGAAACCGCATCGCAGATCTGCTGCTAAAACGCACATGCTACAGGTATGAAATGGGCACCGCTGGTCCATTTCCGCAGCGGATTTTTTTTCTGCAGTGTGTGGATGAAATTTAAAAAAAATAATAATATCTCCCCACTTTGCTGCTAGTGGAAATACCAGGAATTTTTGATGCAGCAGTTCCATATGGAAAATCCATGGCGAATCTGCCCTGTCCGGACATCGGCTGGCGATCTGTTCAGATGACGGAATCCGATGTGGATTTCAGCTGCAGCTATGCATGTAGAGGCGGGGAGTCACATACAGATTTAGCTCTTTACAACGTGTAGAAACGCCGTGCAATCCGCATCAAGGAGTGGGATGGCACTTTTTTCCTTATGTGGATTTGAAATCCGTACGCGGAAATATCCACGCTGTATCTACTACGGCACGGATTCACACAGAGTTTATTGAGATGCAGACTTACTGTGGGATTGGCAGGGATTCTGGGCAAAAATCCTTAAAGATACATGCAGTTGTATAATTGAATATGAGTATCAAGCACTTTTGTACCATTAATATTCTACAACTATACAACACATCATGGAAAATTTGGCAGGTGCCCCTCTGCTCAGTGCCCACAATATGTCACTAGCCACAGAAGCATGCCTCCCACACAAAGAAGCATAGCGTGGCCAGCCCCAAGCCCCTCCCAAAAAAAACTCTTCCTTCCACCAGGCGTGGCCAGCCCCTCCCCCCAAACACCCTTCCCTCTATGAGGTGTGGCCAGCCCCAAGCCCCTCTCCCAAAACAGCCTTCCCCCCTCCAGGCATGGCCAGCCCCAAGCCCCTTCCTCCCACCCCTCTGAAGAACACACCTCCCTCCACCTGGCTTGGCTAGCCCCAAGCCCCTCCCCCCAGAAAACACCCCTCCCTCCACCAGGCGTGGCCAGCCCCAGGCCCCTTTCCCCAGAACCACCACTCTCCTAACCCCACCAAGCATAACATGGCCATAACCAAGCCCTTCCCCCGAACCATGGCTGGCCCCAAGCATCTTCCTCCAGAAATGTGACCAGGGTCAGCTCTATACAAAAAAAAAAAAAAAAACAAGAAAAAAACCATACCACAGATGGCCTGAAACACACCCCTCCCATTATAATATGGCCAGCCCCAATACCCCCATCATAAGGGCAGAGACAAGCCCCTTTTTACAAAAGATGACCAGACCCAGTACCCCCAGAAAAGGCCCTTCCCCGTAACACAGACATCCCTATTAGTTGGTCAAAGACAAGCCCCCTACCCCAATATATGGCCTGCTTCAATATCTGCATCATGTGGGCAGAGAGAAGCCCCTTGCCATAACATAACTACCCCGTTAACCCAATCACAGTGATCCCTGCTTTGTATAGGATCGCGGTCACACTTAGTGTTTTAGGTGTGTATCTGAACCGCAAAAAGTTTTTAAAAGTTGCCTGCATTTTTATAATGTGGTTCAAAAAACACTTAAAGGGAAAAAATAAAAAGCACCAAAAATGCCAAGTGGGAACACAGCCCAAAAATCTAGCCCTCAGACTCACTGACCGCAGCATTGTCCAGGCCGTAGACTAGACGGGCAGTGGCGTCTATGGTTACAGTCTACTGATAAGGGTTAGAGGGGACTACAGCAGCACCCACCCTACATAGAGGTCTCCAGTTGCTGCAGAACTACAACTCCCAGAATGCACCTGGCTAGAAGTTTTGCTTTCGAAAAAAGTTTAATAAGCGATTGTATTTAACCCAACGTTATCTGATCAGTTCAATTCTGTGAACCTATTGGAACGCTTGCTGCGCCAAATGAATCATTGTGATGGAAACCAACATGTACTGTGGCTGAAGGACCAAAAACCGAGAAGTAACAGTAATAATATCCACACGGTACGGGCGGTGATAAATAATAAAGCGCCTCTTTGTTTGCACCATGGAGACTAAAACTGCATCAGAGCGCCAGTAACCGTATACTAAAGGTCTTACAAATGGCTGACCCTCCCGGCCATGTGCCGCTATAATCTCCATGTGACCTTGCAGACACCCAGACTTCCTTCCTGTGTCCTCAGGGCTGATAGTAAAAGAAGCAGCCTGCACTGAACGGCGGTGAGAGGGTTAAACACGCGAGGATAGGAACATGACCCAAAGTATATAACAGAGCGTGATGCCACCTGACCGCATTACTAAGAATCAGCTGGCAAGGAGCCACCGGGCAAAATACACGGCGTGTGTGCGGCCATGTGGAGTCAGCTATGTGATATACAGTATAGTTGTATATAGGAGTGTAATACAACAGTATAGCTGTATATAGTACCGGAAGTATCGAGCATTGTGTAATACATTATGATACACTGTTACATTGTATTACACTATGCTATATTATTATACTGTTGTATTACACTACATTATGCTGTATTGTATTCCACTATGCACGTTATATTACACTAGATTATATTTCACTACATATAACATTATGCATACTACACTGTTATACTGTTATCATAAAGCATAGTGTAATAAAACTGCATAACAGTGTAGTATGCATAATGTTATATGTAGTGAAATAGAATCTAGTGTACCATAATGTAATAGAATATATGGTATAGTACATAATAAGATGCAGTGTAATATAATAGTGTAATACAACATAGCATAATGTAACTTTGTGTATATAATGTAGTGTAATACAACAGTATAGCTGTATATAGTACCAGTAGTATAATAAAGCATAGTGTAATACAATGTAACAGTGCAGCATAATGTATTGCACTATGCTTTATTATACTACTGGTACTATATACAGCTATACTGTTGTATTACACTACGTTGTATTACACTATGCACATTATTATATTACACTGAATTTTATTATATACTATATATTACTACATTATGGTACACTACATAATACTATACTAGGTTTCCCTAGATTATACATCACTATGCTTTATTATGATATATTAAACACTGATCTATTCTGCTTCATTGTATTATGATACTAAATTACACTATTATCCTATATGTTATATTCTAGTACCATATACATTACACTATATGATACATTACATTCTATTCCATAATGCTGCTCTATTATACATTAGACTATCCTATGTAATATTACACAATATCATCCGATACTACACCATTATACTACGTGAGCGGACATGACACTACATACATGTGGATGTCACATGTAGCACACGAGCCCGGGATATCCAGCTCTCACACATAACAGTAACCCGAACACCGGCCTTATGGTAACACATTGTTGCTATGGGACTACAAGTCCCAGCAGATTAAACGACCCGTTGGCTATTCTAGCTCTTCCCGGCAGTGACCTGTACATCATCAGATCGCTCTTACCCTCCGGCCAGGAGGTGCAGAAAGGTGTCCTTGCTCTGAGCCATGTCCCCGGCTGCTGGACTGAAGAGGCCCGCTGTCTCCGATCAGCCGCTCATCCTCCCGCTCTGTACTCGGTTAGCCGGTAGACACCGGTTTTCTCCTCGCTGCCGGCTGGTGATATGACGTGAGCAGTGCGGGGGGAGGAGGTGTGCGGGCAGTGACGTACGACGGGGGCGTGCCTACAGAATGCGGCCGCCTGATCCACAGCCATAGAGACGGAAGGGGGCACGGAGGGGGCGTTGTCCGTGACGTCACGGCCAGGGTTGCTGAAGCTTGCACCATCACCATGCTGGAAGACAGGGGTCACATTACACTAACTGGGGGTCAGCTGGACAAGAGGGCAAGTATAGGGGGCGGAGAGATCCACTGCCATGTGCTATGTGCTTCAGCACGTGCCAGCATCTATCTATCTATCTATCTATCTATCTATCTATCTATCTATCTATCTATCTATCTATCTATCTATCTATCTATCTATCTATCTATCTATCTATCTCATATCTATCTATCTATCTATCTATCTATCTCATATCTATCTATCTATCTATCTATCTATCTATCTATCTATCTATCTATCTATCTATCTATCTCATATCTATCTATCTATCTATCTATCTATCTATCTATCTATCTATCTATCTATCTATCTCATATCTATCTATCTCATATCTATCTATCTAATATCTATCTCATATCTATCTATCTATCTCATATCTATCTATCTATCTATCTATCTATCTATCTATCTATCTATCTATCTATCTATCTATCTAATATCTATCTATCTATCTATCTATCTATCTATCTATCTATCTATCTATCTATCTATCTATCTAATATCTATCTTTCTATCTCATATCTATCTATCTCATATCTATCTATCTATCTATCTATCTATCTATCTATCTATCTATCTATCTATCTATCTAATATCTATCTTTCTATCTCATATCTATCTATCTTATATCTATATCTATCTATCTATCTATCTATCTATCTATCTATCTATCTATCTATCTATCATCTATCTATCTCATATCTATCTATCTATCTATCTAATATCTATCTATCTATCTAATATCTATCTATCTATCTATCTATCTATCTATCTATCTATCTATCTATCTATCTATCTATCTCATATCTATCTATCTAATATCTATCTATCTCATATCTATCTATCTATCTATCTAATATCTATCTCATATCTATCTATCTATCTATCTATCTATCTATCTATCTATCTATCTATCTATCTATCTATCTATCTATCTAATATCTATCTCATATTTATGTATCTCATAGTTATCTATCTAATATCTATCTCTTATTTAATCTATCTAATATCTATTTAATATCTAATCTAATCTAATCTAATCTATCTATCTATCTATCTATCTATCTATCTATCTATCTATCTATCTATCTATCTATCTATCTATCTATCTATCTATCCATCCATCCATCCATCCTACAGTTGCAAGTAAAAGAGCCCTCTGGAATTACCCATATATCAGCATTGCTTGCTAATAAAATATAGTCTAATTGCGCATTACCACGCTGCTCATTTAACCCCTTAAGGACCAAGTATCATGAAGATACTGCGCTTCAATCTCTTGCCATTGTAAACATACAGTATGGGTTTAAAGCTCATGCAATCTAGCAATCTGGGTGCTGCACGGTCAGAGACAGCCAGGGACCCCGATGAGAAGACAGAAGTGATTAATAACTGCTTTTGTCATTTGTATGTGGTGAATAGAGGAACCGGTGATCATGCATAATTACCAGTGACCCCCAGGATGGCAGAGCTACGGGGTCTTAACAGATCCCACTCATCCCTGACAGTGACTAATGTCACTATAGGGGAATGCTTTCCCCTGTAACAGTTTGCTGCTATGGGTTCCCATTGTGAATATTCCCAAGAGGTCTTCAATGCCGTCATGGGGGACATAGACGGTAAGAAAAAAATTATATATATAATACCCCGTATAAAACAAAATATAGAAAAACAGCCCTATATGTCACAAAAGTAAAAACACGGAAAAAATAATTCTAGCAGCCCAAAAAAAAAAAAGGGCCCATTTGGCCTAGTGCCCACGGCCGTGACGGGCTCTGCAAGCAGAATTCCGCAGCAGAGACCATCACGGCGCCCCCCCGGAGACCTCATACTCACCTCTGGATCCGCTACCTCACGTCCCACATTCCGTGCCAGCGTGCATGCGCAGTACAGCGCATGGTACGCGGCAATGTCATATGACGTGCCGGCAGCGTCATATAACGCGGGCGTCGGTGGGCGGGAAAGCGTTTTCACGCTATCTACCGCTGTGCTACAGTGGAAGATAGCGTGACGGACGGCTTCCATTGACTGCAATGGAAGGCGTACGCCCGCAGCAAATAGAACATGCCGCGGGTGATTACGGGTGAAATCACGGGGCGGAATTCCACGGTGAAATTCCGCACCATAAGCATTGCGCTATTAGGTTCAATAGAACCCAATAGCTGCGGGGCAACGCCGCGGATCACGCGGCGGAAATCCGCCTGTGGGAACTAGGCCTAAAACCATTGGATGCATAAAATCGCTTAAAAATGCCTCGTCCTTAGATATACTCTGGTCTTTAGGAGATTAAACAGGACCACCAGAGATAGCCAAGTACAAGCACTCGCCTATCACCATCAGTGGGGTTTCCAGTGATTGGACTCCACCAATCAGAGACCACCAATCTTGTGCATAGGTCATAAGTTATTTTCGTGGGACCACTACTACTGTGAATTTTGACTTGGATTTTCATGTGGATCCAGAGTTCAAATGAAGAGGGGAAATCCCAGCTATGCCGATTTTCCTGCGGGTCTTGGTGCAGATCTTCAGATTTTTCCATTGCAGAAGATACACAGCAAATCTAACACTTCAGAACATACTCTAAGGAGATAAGATTGAAAGTGTGGGTCTAATAGGTGCTTCGCCCATTAAATGAGGGCACATAAAGCTTGGTTACTGACAAATCTATTCTTCAAAAAAGATTGGTTTGTGTGAACTGTGCCTCAATGCAAACAGCCTTCATAAGACCTCCGAAGACGTGTTATTGAGACACATAAAATCCGGGAAAAGGCTATAAAAGCTAAAGAGCCGGGTGTATATTCAAATTCTGCTCAAAATCACAGTAAAATGGCGTGACTTTGAATGCAGCGTTTTGTGAACGCATGTGTGAGAACAGCCAGGCTGCAAAATCACGCAAGATTTGTGCGTTGCGAGTCGCACATTTATGAACCCCATTCCTTCGAAGAGCCGAAACTACTGAAGTTACAAACATGAAGTGAGGCCAGTTGCTTCTCCGTATACCGTAGAGATCCACTAAGGCCTCCAGCGCATGGGCAGGTCGGACCCCACACGCAGGATTCCCGCAGCGGAGTTCGACCCAGTGCCCGGCCGGTGACCCCTGCGTACCTGTCCAGCACTGCGGATGTGCTGGCTCGCGCTCTGTCGCGCATGCGCAGTAGCCGTCGACGCTCTGCAATGACGCGGATGCCGGGATACTTCCGCAGTGCTCACTGCAGAAGTGCCGCGGGACGGATGGCTTCCATTGACTTCAATGGAAGCCGGCCATACGTAGCCCGCACAAAATCGCTGCATGCTGCGATTCCTCATCCGCAAGTAGAAAATCGCAACCGATTTCCACTCGTGGCAGAAAAATGCGGATTCTCATAGCACGCTACGGGCTCAATTTGTTGCAGAATCCCGCTCTGGATTTCGCAATAAAAATACGCCCATGTGCAGGCGGCCTAAGAAAGGATTTTTGAAATTCAGCCCCTGAGGCCGCTCAGACGACCGGAAATGAATTGCTGATTCTGTGAGCGGAAGAAAAATCACAGCATGTTCTATTTTACCGCGGAATCTGAGTGGGCGGCCTCTATTAATGTCAATGGAGGCATCCGATTTGCAGTCCATGCACAATTAACATAACGGATGCGCTGCGGTACTCGTGTCTTCGCTAAGCGACGGCGTGGGAAATACAAGCAAACTTTAAAAATCCTGTACTGCGCATGACCGCGGTGAACCTCCGTGGTTATTGCGCAATACATAAAAGTGCCGTACGGGGAGTCACCGGCCGGGCTCAAAACCAAAATCCGCGGCCTAAGGAGGTGAAAAGGGTGTCAGAGTCTGTACGGGAAAACAATATCTAACGCATTTATGTGGTTGGAATTCGGCAAAAATAATCTACTAAACAAATAATTGAACCCGTATTTTACGGATTGTCCAGAACGCCGACCTAAATATTTGCCCGGCTGCTACTAATTCACACAAACCGCCATAAGTGTGCGGTCCGACATATCAGCAACAGTCAGCAGAACGGCCATAATTATTCCCATCACTAACATGAGGCCGAATCATCCCAGTGATTCATCACGTGCTCCAATATCTCCTCCTCTTAAATGTTATCTATTGCTCCCTGTTATCAGCCATTTCAGAAGGAGGAGAAGATGACTGTAGTGGGCTAACAAACAAAATCATATTTCCATACATATGTGTGACTGATAATACAGGGCGGCCATGGAAAGGTAGGCCGGCACCACACTACTATGGAAGCTGTCTACAAGAAAATCTGTCTCTGTTGCCATAGCAACCAATCCCAGCGCAACTTTCATTTTACCTCCACAGTATAAGAAATGAAAGCTGTGCTGTGATTGGTTAATATACTGCCGAGGTAAAATAGAAGCTGTGCTGTGATTGGTTGCTATGGGCGACAAAGACATATTTTCTTTTAGGCAGCGTTTATAACGGTGTGGTGCCCATAGCAACCAATCACAATGCAGCTTTTATGCTGCTGAGGTAAAATGTAAGCTGCACTGTGATTGGTTGGGAACATTCTATGATGTCCAAAGGCAACAATACCTGAGAACATTCTAAGACATCATGGTGATGTTCTTGTATAGAAGACCATACACGGCTGGAGCCGCTCAGACCTACATGAAGAGGATGGAGGAAGCTGACTAGGACGACCCACATGGCGGACGGAGAGAGGAAGAACGTCAGATATGTATTCCGGCTACACAACCACCGTCTGCTATAGAGCCACATATGTCCATGCCGGAGATATTCTAGGATCGGATGGAGAAGGATCTGAACGTCTTCTATGATCACTGCTGGGGCCTCGTGGGACACCATCTGCCACATTTATTAAGGGGTTCGGACATTAGTGTATACCTGTATAGCTTATAGGTGTGCAGTGAGAGGGTTCCTTTAGACTGTAAGCTCTTAGGAGCAGGACCTCACTTGTCACATCAGTGTATTGTAAGCCTTGATTGGCCGGAATCCTCTCTGTGTTATAAGATGTGATATTACATTGTAAGCCTTAACCTCTTAATGACCAGACACATTGCTGCCCTGATCATAATCAGGCTGCGCCGGCCGTGTATTTCATAGACAAACGCAGAGAATGTAACCCTCGGTTTCAATGTATTCGTCCTCATGAACTGGTTTGGGACGTGCATTTCACCCCACGGGAATAAAAGCAGGACCTGCTCTATCTTTCTGCGTTTTGCCCAGCAAAGGCCCGTACAAAAGTCTATGGGAGCTGCACAAATACGCAAGGTGATGCGGGAAACACTGCGCAAAAGAGCGAAAAACAGAACACATCTGGACATCATTCACCTAAATAGTCTTTAAAATCTACAAAAAGGGTGTGTTGCGTGCGCGTGTTTTGAACAGGCCCTGCTTGCGCAAAAAGTACAATACTATGCGTGGACACGCGTGCAAATGTACGTAATCCAACCTCGTTCATGTGGAAATACGTTGCCCTGGGTGAGCCTTACTGCGTATTGGGTCATCTGAAGCCGCCCTTACCCTGATCATCGGGAGAGCTTCCTACTTAAGGACCCATTCACACAGCTGTATATGTTGTCCGTGTGTTTCACAGTCCACACATGGACACATTATAGCCCATCAGGCTACTCATAGCTACGACTTCACACGGACTGATGGTCCATGGGAGAAGGACCGGGGCTGACTCGCACACAGCCGTGTGAATGGGCCCTTCATCAGGCTGATGTTTAATCTTTACACCATGTTCAGTTGTATCCATACTGTCATACAGTCATTGAGAGGTAAGGTCCGGCTCCCTAGATTGTAAGCTCCTCGGGGCAGGATTATGTGCAGTCACTTGTGATGCCCCCAAAATCCTGCATCTATGTTAAAGTGTGACAAAAGTGACATTTCAGTTCATGACCGGGAATTGGCGCAGTTTTTGTGCACAATCCGCTCTGGGAATTCCGCATGCAGATTTGTCCATTGAGCAGGGCCAAGTCCTCCTGCGGATCCACCGACAATTGTTTGTTTAACCCCTTAAGGACCAGGCTGTTTTGTACCTTAAGGACCGGACACTTTTTAGGGATTTTGCCCATGTGGCAGTTTTACTGCCCTATTTTTTTTTTCCTTTAGTTGCCAAAATTATTTTTGCTGCGTTTTTTTTTTCCGTGACACAGAGCGCTATTTTTGTAATATCTTTTTTACTGACTTTTTTTTCCAGTTTTTCAGTATTATTGGGGGGGGGGGGGGGGGGGGATACAAAGCTAAAAAAAAGATTATTTAAACATTTATAGTTATTTTTTTTTAAATTTGTATATTTATGTTAAAATAAAGTATGGGAACGGGTTCCTCATTTTGCTTCGGACGTTTTGCTGTATAATATGTATGATTTTGGATTACACGGTGTATATAGCGACGGTTTTCGTTGGCGTCGGTTTGGGGTTATTTTCTTTCTTATTGCAGAACAGGAGGCTTTCATCCCCACCATAATTTTACATACGGCTGGGCTTTAAGCCTGGGACCAGGCGCCTTAAATTTACAGTAATTGGTCCTTATTGGGTTAAACCTCAACTCAGTTGTGGATTTCTGCTGCGGTTTTTAGAGGTGGAATCCAGAAGGAAAAGCAATTGAGGTTGGATTCCATCATCTGAACATCCCCTTATAGGTGTGTAATGAGAGGGTTCCTTCCTTTAGACCAGGGGTGTCAAACTCATTTTCACCGAGGGCCACATCAGCCTTATGGCTGCCTTCAAAGGGCCGATTCTAATTAATTGTAAGACAATACAGTAAAAGTAAACCCCACAGTGGCCCGATTGGTAATAAGGTCCCCCATAGTGGCCAGTGGCGCACACTAATATACATATATATATATATATATATACACATACACACGCACAGACGCAGATTATACACCTATGCGCACAGACGTACACTATTATTACACATATGCACACAGACGCACACTACTATACATACATGCACACAGACGTACACTATTACACACATACATGTACACTGACGTACACTATTATACACATACATGCGCACAAGACGTACACTATTATACACATACATGCACACAGACGTACACTATTACACATACATGCTCACAGACGTACACTATTATACACATACATGCGCACAGACGTACACTATTACACACATACATGCACACAGACGTACACTATTATACACATACATGCACACAGACGTACACTATTGCACATACATGCGCACAGACATACACTATTATACACATACATGCTCACAGACGTACACTATTACACACATACATGCACACAGACGTACACTATTACACACATACATGCACACAGACGTACACTATTATACACATACATGCACACAGACGTACACTATTACACACATACATGCTCACAGACGTACACTATTATACACATAGATGCGCACAGACGTACACTATTACACACATACATGCTCACAGACGTACACTATTATACACATACATGCGCACAGACGCACACTATTACACACATACATGCACACAGACGTACACTATTATTACACATATGCTCACAGACGTACACTATTACACATACATGCGTACAGACATACACTATTATACACATTCATGCACACAGACGTACACTATTATACACATACATGCACACAGACGTACACTATTACACATACATGCGTACAGACATACACTATTATACACATTCATGCACACAGACGTACACTATTATACACATACATGCACACAGACGTACACTATTACACATACATGCGCACAGACATACACTATTATACACATTCATGCACACAGACGAACACTATTACACATATACATGCGCACAGATGCACACTATTACACATACATGCGCACAGACATACACTATTATACACATTCATGCACACAGACGAACACTATTACACATATACATGCACACAGACGTACACTATTACACATACATGCGCACAGACATACACTATTATACACATTCATGCACACAGACGAACACTATTACACACATACATGCGCACAGACGCACACTATTACACACATACATGCACACGGACGCACACTATTATACACATACATATATACATATAGGACCTAACTTGTCACATCAGTATATTGTAAAATTTAATTGGCCGGAATCCTCTCTGTATTATAAGATATGATATTACATTGTAAGCCTTAACCTCTTAATGACCAGACACATTGCTGCCCTGATTATCATCACAGCTTGCTGGGGGCCCATTCACACAGCTGTATATTCATATCTGGGCTGGCCGTGTATTTCACAGACGGCACATGGACACATTATAACTCATCAGGCTACTCATACATGGGTGTTGTAACGCAAACTGGGGTGGGTGCATATATATATATGTGTATCTATCTATCTATCTATCTATCTATCTATCTATCTATCTATCTATCTATCTATCTATCTATCTATCTGTTATCTATCTATCTCCTATCCTTCTATCCCATATCTATCTATCTATCCATCTATCTATCTCTCTATCTCCTATCTCATATCCTTCTATCTCATATCCATCTAACATCATATTTATCTATCTATCTCTCTATCTATCTCCTATCTCATATCCTTCTATCTCATATCCATCTAACATCATATCTATCTATTTATCTATCTATCTATCTATCTATCTATCTATCTATCTATCTATCTATCTATCTATCTCTCTATCTATCTTCTATCTCATATCCTTCTATCTCATATCCATCCAACATCATATCTATTTATCTATCTATCTCTCTATCTATCTCCTATCTCATATCCTTCTATCTCATATCCATCTAACATCATATCTATCTATCTATCTATCTATCTATCTATCTATCTATCTATCTATCTATCTATCTATCTATCTATCTATCTATCTATCTATCTATCTATCTATCTATCTCTCTCTGGTATAACTTATACATCTTCCTGGATTTACTGTATTTATTTGCACACTTTACCCATACCTAGATCATGTTTGCAGCACGATCTAGGTATGGGTACGGGGGAGTGTGGGGTGGAGGCCCAGGGGAGGGCCCCGAGCTGAACTTTTGCACCCGGGCCCCCGAGCCCTTACGTACGCCCCTGTTTGTATCCATACTGTCACTGAGTCATTGAGAGGTAAGGTCCGTCTCCCTAGATTGTAAGCTCCTCGGAGCAGGATTATGTGCAGCACTAAGCAGGAGGGTAGATGAGATCCAGGGTGACATCTATTAGGTGTGTAATGAGAGGGTTCCTTCCTTTAGACTGTAAGCTCTTAGGAGCAGGACCTCACTTGTCACGTCAGTGTATTGTAAGCCTTGATTGGCCGGAATCCTCTCTGTATTATAAGATATGATATTACATTGTAAGCCTTAACCTCTTAATGACCAGACACATTTTTGCCCTGATCATCATCAAAGTTTCCTACTTAAGGACCCATTCACACAGGTGTATATTCATATCTGCACCGGCCGTGTATTTTACAGACGGCACATGGACTCATTATAGCCCATCAGGCTTCTCATATGTGGAAGTTTTCTCATGGACTGATGGTCCGTGTGAGAAGAATTGTGGCTAACTCACCGTCTAAATGCGCCCTCAATCTATTGTATTTTTTGCCATTTTTTATCATTTTTAAGAGAAGCTTCTCCATCAGGCAGATGTTTGATTTTTTTACGTCATGTTCATTTGTATCCATACGGTCATAAAGTCATTGAGAGGTAAGGTCCGTCTCCCTAGATTGTAAGCTCCTCGGAGCAGGATTATGTGCAGCACTAAGCAGGAGGTTAGATGAGATCCAGGGTGACATCCGATCGCCACATTTGGGGTCAGGAAGGAATTATTTTTCCCCCTGAGACTAAGCTCTCCGGGGGTTTTCTTCGCCTTCCTCTGGATCTTTGGGGTGTGGCTCCTAACTCCGGACCCCAGAATAATGCTAACTGTTATATATGACAAGTGCTGGATGCTCACATTATGGGGGTCACACCAGCACTGGGTTGTTCTGTTTGTCTCCATCCTAGGAGCTGAACAACATGTAAACCTGGACGGCGCCAATTGGACCTCATTGACTATAATGGGATCCGTTTGGCTTCCTGCATGATGACAGAATGTTTCCCGGATGACATAGTGCAGCATACTGAGCTATCTTGTTCGGGACGTCATGCTGGATCTGTGCCGGAGGATCCAAAAGGATCCTCCGCTGCAGATGTGACCGGGGACCTGACTTAGGAGTCACCACCCTCGTTATTACATAGGATATAAGTCATTATTATTATTGGCTCCACTGCTTAT
The DNA here is from genome assembly GCF_035609145.1 of Eleutherodactylus coqui. Lineage (NCBI taxonomy): Eukaryota > Metazoa > Chordata > Amphibia > Anura > Eleutherodactylidae > Eleutherodactylus > Eleutherodactylus coqui. The sequence continues at coordinate 36,708,317 of NC_089842.1, forward strand.
TGCTAATAAATAAAGGTGTAACAACAAGCGGCTCTCGTGTCGTTCTTCTCAGGGTTATTATATCTCACAGTCACCAGGATGAGTTAGACAAGACTTCTCCACAGACCAGGGGCGTAACTATAGAGGATGCAGGGGATGCGGTTGCACCCGGGCCCAGGAGCCTTAGTGGCCCATAAGGCCTCTCTTCTCCATATAGGCAACCCAGTACTATGAGTAAAGCATTATAGTTGGGGGCCCTGTTACAAGTTTTGCATCGGGGCCCGTGAACTTCAAGTTACGCCTCTGCCACAGACCATGCCGATCTGGAGCAGAACCGGACTATTCCCGATCCATCATCCGCTATCCCGATATAATATAAGGCTGCAGTCACACAATATGATAATCCACCACAATGGCCGGTGCTGATCCCGGTGCACACTGTGACGTCAGTGTGCAGCCGGAATCCTCCTCCCCCCTCCCCTGATGTCTCCTACTTGGTTCCATGAGAGCAGGGAGATGAGGCGTGTGGCAGCACATTGACGTCACAGTGTGCATTGGGATCAGCGCCGCTAGCAGTGCCGAGAAGAGGAGTAGCAGCGCTTGCACGAGGAGGAAGGGGTAAGTATATGGGTCTCAGGGGGCGCGCTATTACTATTGAGGCTGATATAGGAAATACTATTAGTAATAGTGTCTCCTATATCAGCCCCAGTAGAAATAGCATTACCACTGAAGCCACTGTAACCCCGCCCCCATATGCCCAAAGCCATGCCTCTGCCCCACCCCCATCCTGCCGTGCCATGGAAAAATGGTCTTGCTTGAAGCTAGTCCCTCGTGCAAAAAAGGTTGGGGACCACTGCCTTAAGAGATCCAGCGACATAGCTAAAAGAGACAGATGAGATGTGGCTAGCAAGCATGAAGAGCAGAACAGCACGGGGGGCAGGCTGAACTTCTGCACCTGACTTCATGAGCCTTTTACTTCACCCCTGACAATGAACATCTTTGGGACGAACTAGAACGTTGCATCAGGAAATATGAACATCGAGGTGAGTCCAATCATGGAGCGTCCGTATCCTCAAAACAATGTAAAACAGCGTTGGATCTGTGATGAGACGCGTTGTCTTGTTGGAAGTATGGCCGACCATTCCCAGAGTATTAGCACATAATTATCCAGGTTACACCAGCATGCTCCATATCACTATATACAGGTGATGTATAACGTATACCAGCTGTACATATATAATTATATAGACATACCAGCTGTACATATATAATTATCCAGGTCACACCAGCATGCCCCATATCACTATGGATGTATATCTCCTGTATATAGTGATATGGAGCATGCTGGTATAGCCTGTATATGTCCTGTATATAATTATATATGTGCTACTGGTATAAGCTATACATCCTGTATGCAGTAATATCACTATATACAGGTTATGTACTGTATACCTTATACCAGCTGTACATATATAATTATATAGACTTCTAGCAGCTGTACATATATGATTATCCAGGTTACACCAGCATGCTCCATATCAGTATATACAGGGAATTGAGCATTCCACTTTTCTGTCCTATTCGGGGAGCATGAAAGAAGACTTCCTGCAGCCGAACGGCTTTGTCTCTTGACGGAACCGAGCAGCATCATTGACTATAATGGGGTCCATCCGATTTCCGCCCGGCTGTCCGGCTTTTGGACAGAAGTAGAGGCGCTGCATGCAGCACTTTTTCTTCTCATATCTGTGAGGTTCCAGCACAGAGGTGAAACCGGTGTTACGCCAGCATTGTCGATATCAATGTATACAGGGCATGTACATCTCTCTGTATATAGTGATATGGACCATACTGGCATAACCAGGGTATCTCAGTATCTCATGTATATACTGATATGGAGCATGCTGGTATAACCTGGGTATCTCAGTATCTCCTGTACATAGTGATATGGAGCATGCTGGTATAACCTGGGTATCTCAGTATCTCCTGTATATAGTGATATGGACCATGCTGGTATAACCTGGGTATCTCAGTATCTCATGCATATAGTGATATGGACCATGCTGGTATAACCTGGGTATCTCAGTAACTCCTGTACATAGTGATATGGAGCATGCTGGTATAACCTGGGTATCTCAGTAACTCCTGTATATGATTGTACACTTTACATACAGTTAAAAGATGCATCAAAAACCTGCAAGTCATTAAAAAAACCAAAGCGCATCTGTTGTTTAAATCCTCATGCGGTTTATGCCCCGGACTCAGGCGGGAGGTGTTCTCCAGGTGTGCCCCACACAGGTACGCCCATTTCAGTTGAAGATGGAGTAGCACGAATCATCACTCCATAGAACGTTCTTTCATTGCTCATCTGTCCAATATCGCCGCTCCTTGCATCATTGTAGCCGGCCGCGAGGGGACAGGAAGCTGAGCGATAAGTGTTCAGCCTCCTGTTACAGACAATACTGACCTCTTTTCTGCCCATCAGTCTTACATCATCAAGAATGCTAACATAATCCTTTCTCTGCCCTAGACCACCAGGGATACTGACATTGACCAGATCCAGCCGTAAGTTATATGGCACCCGGGACAGAATTCATTTTGGCGCCTCCCTTTACCCCTGGCCATAAATAAGACCTATATATTTACTATACAATGTAAAACTTTTAGGCCGGTGCGGAGAAAATGCTGCAAAGTAAGAATTTCTTTCAAAAACAGATGTTTGATAGATTCCAAATTTAGTCAGCAGAACAACAACCCCAAACTTCCAGCCGATATCATTACCAACTATCTTCAGAGTAAAGAAGAACAAGGAGTCCTGGAAGCGATCATTTGGCCCCAGAGAGCCCTGATCTCATCATTCAGTCTGTCTGGGATTACATGAGGAGACAGAAGGACGTGAGCGAGCCAACATTCACAAAAGATCTGTGCTTAGTTGTCCAGAATGTCTGGAAAACCTCCCTTCTGAGCTCCTTCAAAAACTATGTGCAAGTGTACTGAGAAGGATGAAAGCTGTTTTGACGGCAAAGGGCGGCCACACCAAATATTGATGTGATTTAGATTTTTCTTTTGTTCATTCACTTTGCATTTTGTTAATTGACAAAAAACTATTACCAATTCCATTTGTGAAAGCATTCTTACTTTGCAACATTGTTTCAACACCTGCCTAAACGTTTTGCACAGTACTGTACATATAAATATATAATATTGCATTGATGAGCAGTCTGTATTCTGCTTGAAGAGAAAGCAGCAAGATAGAAGTGTATCAATACTAGAACAGGTCAGTGATTAATTACGGTACCAGCACTGGGACCAAACTTATAACATGAATACAGAACCAGAACCAACTGCAGTACATAATATGGCACCAGAACCAAGGTCTTTCTATGGAATAGTGAAGTCTACTATGCTATTCCAAACAATAACAAGGTATGCTGAGGTATACAGGCCTGATGGCAGCCAGTAATGTTGGCACTGATCCCTTTATAACTCTACACCCTCAGGGGTTTAGGTATTGACAGAATAAAAGTATTACTATGGACACTGTCTAAAAGGTTCGGATGTATTACACAGTGACATATACCTTTTGCTGCAACATATTCCAGTAGCCAGTGATCATATTACTAATATCAATAACTAGAGTCCTGGTTGAAAACTGCTAGGTTGCACAGCAAACATTTTAATACCCCCCTCCCCCAACCTTCTGTCTTCCCCATCTGCATGCAACCAATTGACACAGTTTGTAAGTGGATGGCTCTCTGCTGGAATAACAAAATAAGTTTTTGAATAAACAAGTAAGTTTATACTTCTCACAGAGGCACACCCTGCTTAATTGTTGCAGTTCACAAAAAAACGGAACAATATACTTGGTGGGTATAGCTCACACTTAGTGGGATATTAAGGAATAGCAACTGTAATTTTCAGAGCGGTCTTTTACTGGAGCCCAAAGATGTGTGAGGTTTGCCTCAAATTCCCCAGAAGTCAGGTTGCACCCAATAAGATTGTAGGCTTCTACCCATACCAACTGTGCTGCTATGCATCTCTGTGGGGCTATTCCCTGACCTAGCCTGCTCCCCCTAGCTGTTTTTTTGGGTGGTTTCACCAATCGTCTTGCCTAGGTTTGCCCGGCCTCCTTGTGGGGCTTAGTGGCTGCTAGACCGTGCCAGCGAACATACAAGCATACACATCACCCAACACCCTTGGCAAATGGAGTAAGGTGCCTCATCACTGGGTGATCAACACAATGCAAGTCCTAGTCCTTCTAGACAAGGGTAATGTCTCAAAGAGAACCACTCACTTACAACCTGGAACAGCAACTTCACTTTAACTTGTCCCCTGTGGAAGATGTAATGTATCCATATTTACCTATATAATATGTGCGGTTAGGGAGGGAGGTGATGGTTGTATATAATGGGATCAAGGGTATACCTACGATGGAAGCAGCCCATACAGCTGCCAAGGGGCCTCTGGAGAGATGAAGCCCATCCCTACTCTTCTTACAGACCCTATAATGTTATCCAATGGAAGCATGTGGAATTAACCTGCAGATCGTGGAAGGATTCTAGACTTTTTCTCCTTCACTTTTACACTAGTCATTACCTGTCAGTCTGAGACGTCTTATCTGAGCCTATCAGCAGAATAGTAGCTGTCAGTCTGTCACTCCAATCCTCCATCTACTATTAGGATGAAATTACCGTAGAGGAGCAATGACAATAGTCATTCAGAGGTTTATAGGCTCTGAGCGCACAAGTGTAGAAGTACAATACTCTGCATTCATATTTCATTGAACAGGGGTGTCAAGATTAACAAAAAACAAAACACGATGTCTCTAAAAAAAAAGTTCTAAAAAAATACCTCTTTCTGACAAACGTGTCTAAAAAGGGAAGACTCAGGAATTGATCTTAAAATCTAGCCTATCTCAAGAACTTGTTACCTCCAAGCAGCAGCAGAAACTAAGTTTGGTCCATACATGAACAACTGCTCCTTTAACCCCGTAAGGACACGGCGTATTTTGGTTATTAGGATGTAATGATTTTTTGGGGGATATTTAGCTCCTAGGGATGAGCGAGTATACCCGCTAAGGCACCACTCGCTCGAGTAATGTGCCTTAGCCGAGTATCTCCCTGCTCGTCCCGAAAGATTCGGGTGCCGCCGCGGGGCGGGGAGCTGCGGGGGAGAGCGGGGAGGAACGGAGGGGAGATCTCTCTCTCCCGCCCGCTCTGCCCCGCTCCCCGCCGCAACTCACCTGTCAGCCGCAGCGGTCCCCGAATCTTCAGGGACGAGCAGGGAGATACTCGGCTAAGGCACATTACTCGAGCGAGTCGTGGCTTAGCGAGTATACTCGCTCATCCCTACTAGCTCCACTTTTTAGAAGCCATAACTTTTTTATTTTTGCGTCATCATGGCCGTATGAGGGCTTGATTTTTGTGTGGCAAGCTGTAGTTTTTATTGGCACCATTTTTAAGTACATATAATTTATCGTAAAAGGTTTATTCATTGCATTTGGGGAGCAGGAAGAAAAAACATCAATTCTGCCATTGTTTGATTTTTTTTTCTACCTCATTAATCATACAGCATAGATACATTTTTTCTATGGATCGGTACAATTATGCTGATACCAAGATTCCATTTTTTTAGGTTTTTCCATTCATGCACAAAAAAAACTATTTTTTCAAAATAAAAAAATAATTAAAAAAAAAATATTCTGGCAAGTGGGTTAGGAAAAAGGGCACCAGGCGTATAAAACGGCTCAAGGAGACTTGACTTTCTGTTTAAAACTGGCGCCTGCCACCATTTATTCACAGCACAGCAAACAATACAGCATATTACAGTCCATATATAATGTCCTGGGTTTACATCCCCCAGGCTCCCAGTCACTAATCCTGCCCGGGACGTCTGGAGGACGTCCTCCTACGTCTGACGGTTGACTGGCCTGCACTGGACCCCAGGCTCCAAGTCCCTGATGCGGCTCCTTCACTGCCTCTCACTGGCCCACACTGGACCTCTGGCTAGTAGCCCTTCTGTTCCACTGAGCTATCACTTCCCCCTGAGTGTGGTAGGGACTGATCTTTTTTATCTTACTTGGTGTTAACCCTCTTTGCAGTACCAGAATGCTGTCTCTAACCCTCTGTAGGCAACTCTGAACACTGCACTCCTACATATTTCTCCCATGATAAAGGCTATAGACCTTTTTACCGCTTTTGCCCCCCCAGGGTCAAAACTCCAAGCTTGGGGGTCCCTCTTTTTAACTGCTTTCTCATATGATTTGTACTTGACTTCCCTCTCCTTCTTAGCACTTGTCGAGTCTGAGCCCAGTTTCTCCATTTTCTGCTTCTTTTACCTCTGCATCTAACTTTTCCTTGGTAGCTTTCAGTTCACTGATGAGCTGGTCTTTGGTTTTCGCATCCTTCCGATAGGCTTCTTGTCCTACTTTCTGTTGAACAAACTATTGCTTGACTTTCTGGGTTTGTTTTTTGAGGTTATCATTATCTTGCTTCAGGGTCTCCAACTGTCCAGACTTGACAGCAATATCTTGCCATAGTTTTTCCAAGATTTCTGCTGCAGCTTCTAAGGCGTCTTTTCCAGTCTCTGCTTCAGTGGCTTCCTCAGCCTCAGCAGCCTCACCATCTGCCTTCTCTTTGGTCTCTTTTACTTCAGAGGATTTCTCAGCTTCCTTCTGTTGCTCAGTCCCTTTACTCTCATTCACAGAGGCAATTTATTTCCTCAAGACTTTGCCAGTCTCCACAAACCGTTCACCTGTAATGCCCAGGTCACTTTCTAAGCATCCTTTGGCGTACTTCACTGTTTTTATCTCATTTCTAATATTCTCCAACCGGTCTTCATTCCTGCTACCGATTGTTAGAACACGTATTTGAGCTTTTCTCATACCAGAGTTATCTCTACAGCATCCGTCTTGGTGCTGATCCAATCTTGTATTCCATTTTTAGGATTCTTCAACAAGATCTTCCTTTCTTTTACTTGCTGTCTGAACTGGGTCCTAGACCTCTCTAGCCTCTGAACCTTCTTTTCAGCAACACAACTAACCGGCAACCAGTGTTTTATCTTTACGCATAACTTCTCGGCAAACTTATTGAAACACCTTCTTTTCTTCTGACACCACTTTCAGGGTGCATGTCAAGGTTAGCGCCTCAGTCTCTTTCTTACGAGCCCTTTCTTCAGCCCGCTCACCTTCAGTGGCACATCTCGCAGACCTGACTTTCTCTTCACACGGCTTCGGTTTCTTCTCCAGTCTGACCAAGCTCCACAGTAACATTTTCTAATTCCTGCTGAAGACTCACTTTCGACTTCTCAGGTTTATCATAGACAGCTTTGAATTTCTCTCCTCTGCTCCTCAATAGAATGGTATATATGCCTGCCCTCCTGTATCAGTATATCAGTAAGCATATGACCGTTTCCTGTGATTTTTTGTCTACTTGTATTTACCCTTTTATTGGGAAACCTGCATGCTTTCATAATCGACCATTGGTCTCACGGAGTATTGAGTCCGGCAAACTTTCATCCTGCCTGGATTGCCCCATTTTGATAGTCTTATGTAAACCTTAGAGCAAAGATCTGATGCAATAAAGACCACCCCACCTGTAGCAAAAGTTACAACATGGATCGATGCATCTTGTGTAACCTGCACCAACAGTGACGTCAGAGAAGTTGGTCAATGTGTTGCACCAACTTCTAAAGTGTACTGGTCAATGGCACGGCTTTTTATGAAGACATATAGCATTGATCAGCATGATCTACCTGCCATGTGACATTGGCAAGGATACAAAGGGCTAGAACAAGTGAAATTAGGAACCTTCCCTCTCCATGATTCCAGAGAACAGGTCCAAGAATGATGACGCAGTGGAGATCAAGGTTCAGGGAATACTTGTAACTCCCAAAACCTAAATCAATTGGAGCTAAACTCAATAGCCAATATGTAAGGTGGGATGTGGCACCCCACTGGAATGTCACAAACACTTTGTGGGGCACAACAAGAAAATTTATTTTTCTCACGCAGAGGCTCAACAAGCTTTCCTGTTGCTTGTACTTTAAATGGCACACTTAGCTTAATGGTGACAGTCACTTTAAAAGGGTTATCTGGGGACATAACGCCTTTAAGGGTTCGGCCAGAAAAGACAGATTTCCCACAGCATGTGTATTACATGTGTGAAAAGAAACACAGGTATGAGTGGCCAATAGGATCAATGGGCTTTTAGCACCATGTAATACGCGGACATCATATGTCTATGTAAGTGAGCCCTTAGTCACACAGGCACAGAGAATACAATCCATTGACGTTAATGGGTTGTTTCACATTTCCATATTTTGTGTACGTATTTCGGTCACACAAAAATACCCACAGCATACTCTACTTTTCTGCACCTATGTGCACTAAAGGTCCCTATAAAAGTCAATAGGGGGGAGGGGGGTGTCCTAATGCGTTTGGGTGGAGAAAGTACAGTAAAATACGCCGATATGCATACAAAAAAACTAGTTCAGTAAGTAAAAAGTTGCACTGAGTCGCACGCACATGTGCATACATTCGTGTGGCGTTGGCCTCAGAGGTGCAATATGCTTGGTGGTTTCACTGACACAAGACAGGCGAATACTCTTGATGAAGAGAACAGCTGAACAGTTGCAGAATTATCAGCAATGTCTTACTGGTGCAGCACCACAGATCTTCCTGGAGGTTAAATTGTATCCAGAATGACTGATGGCTCTTGACCGAACCTTGCAGGCCACTATGGAGGGACCCCTACCACAGCAGCCCTGCCTAGGCATTATTTGTGGGGTTGCACTAGGCTCTTTATGTCGTTGCCGTGGTGCCTCCACGGTTCACCACAACTGCTAGGCTACTACCCTTCTCAGCAATTACACCCAACCTTCCACAGGTGCATGTGTGGAGAGTGCATGCCAGTTGTGTTTCCATTCGACAGCAGTCTCAGACCAATGGTTGGTCAGTATAGTTCGTACTTGCTAACTCTCCCGGTGTATCCAGGAGCCTCTAGTGAACACGTAAAACTTTCTGCACTCCTGGAAGAATTGACAAGTCCTCATGGTAGTGGCAGCATCTTCCTCAAAACTCTGTCCAGCTCCTTTATCACAGAGTGTCTACAACCTATCCTGACTCCTTCCCGTCTGATACTTTAGTTCAGAGAAAAAGATGGAGCAGGAGTCAATATGGGCTGTATACACTCCGCCATGTTGTTTCAGTAAGAGCTGGTGGCTATACACTGGTAGGGAGTTATTACTTTTTGGGGTTCTGCTAGTTAGTGGTGGCACACGGGGGCACTGTTAGCCTGTTGGGGCTCTGAGGGGGGTACTATTTGTGAGGGAACATGGGGCAGTATTTCGGGGGCACAGAATGGACCCTAATAATTTGTAGGGGCATTATTAGTTTTTGGGGCATTATTACTTTATGAGGATACAGAGGGAGTATTATTTTTTTGCGGTGGACACTATGGGGGAATTATTACTGTGTGGGGATGCTATTTCTTTGTGGAGTGTAATACTAATAATGTGTGGAGCACAAAGGGAGCTATAAAATGTGCCTGAGTTTAAAAAAAACTTTTCTAACTAATCTGTCATGTGTATCTACATGAAGTATAACACAACATCTGGTCATTATGACTTGTGTCCAGCAGTTATCTCTGGTTTTACTCTCTGCCGGCTGTATCTGTGATTTTCAGCTCCTTCTGAACTGGTGAGTGGAACCTTCTATATCTATACACTGCACATGGAGAAAACTGCAGATTCAACTCTGCATGCAACACAGACATCAACATCAGGGTCCACACCAGAGTAGTACTGAGCAGTGAAAATGTGATAGAAGTGGCAATAACACAGTAAACAATCAGTTACTATTAACAGTAGGCACTTATGTGAATGAGTCTCTGGTTCTCTCCTCCCCTCTGCTCTCTATATGCTTGTCATGACAGCAAATGTGGATCTGCTGTGATTCACAACTGATTTGTCTTAGGGCGAGTTCTGCAGACTGCAGCTGGGGTTTCCTAGTTTCCATCGTTTAATCCCACCAAGTTGGATCTTGTCTTTGCTTACAGAAAACAGAAACTGTAATGCAGTACTGGAGGGTATAGACAAAGATGTATTCAGAGGCGTAACTTGAAGCTTCTGGGCCCCAATGCAAAGCCTGTAACAGGACCCCCAACTATGATGCTTTATTCATAGTACTGGGCTTCCTATATGGAGAAGAGAGGGCTTATGAGCCCCCCTAAGGCTCCAGGGCCCGGGTGCAACCGCATCCCCTATAGTTACGCCCCTGGATATATTTGTAAATGGAGCTGAGGTCAAGATAAGAGGAGTACTTTGATAACAATATAACATGCTGAGGGGCAGGGCATGCAGCAGACAGAGGATATTGTGCTCAAATAATAAGCCGAGGTCAGGAGTAGAGAAGATGGGACAGTTAAGTGAAAAGCATGAGTCAACAGCAGGAGAACCGACAAAGCACTTGAATATCTTTACACACAAGAGGGATTAATTGTTAGGCACTTAGCAACTGGAGAGACAGTCTTAAATAGAAGAAGCACCCATCTGGATTGGCTGAGGATATGAAGGTTAGACGCGCATGCTGAGCCCTTTAAGAGAAGGAGCTGAAGAGTGGACACTCTTTGCTTGTGAGTGTGAGGAAGCCCTTGAACCGACAAGATACAGCCACTGGTGACATGATTGGTACCACGGCGGCCAGCAGGGAAGATGAGAGACATTGGTGGCCGCGATGCAGGCCAACACCTGTCGCCTAGTTATGCAGGACAAGGGTTAATGCACCATGTGCAGAGACTGCTGAGTGCTGTCTCTCTTTGCTGCATGGTGCATGCTGGATTAGTCATGCCTGGGAGAAGGTCGGAGGTGTGCTTCTCTAATTGCTGTGCTAGTCCTCAGGTGTGGAGTAGCTTTATATTCTCACCCCTCCTTGTGTTCTGTGCTGCTTATTCAACTCCATAGATAAATATTGGCGTTCCTCTGTGTTGGGTGTACAGCTACATCTAGATAAGTTGTTGGGGTTTACTTTTCAGCTGTATTTCTGTTTTGCTTTGCTGATTGGTTCATCTCTCCAGGGGTCTCTCTAGGGACAATCAGGGCCCATGAAAAAGAAGACCGTGGGGCCGCCTTTATCGAAGCGATTACTCAGCTTCTAGGCAGGAACTAGAGATGAGCGAACGTACTCGTTTAGGGCAATTACTCGATTGAGCATCACTTCTTTCGAGTAACTGCCTAATCGGGCTAAAAGATTCGGGGTGCGGTGGGGTGGAGCGGGGGGTAGCAGTGGGGAACAGGGGGGAGCTCACTCTCCCCCCCCCCCTCGCTTCCCCCGTGCAACCCCCCGTTCACCCCAGGCGCCCCCAAATAGTTAATGGAAGTAGAAGCCCACTTAAATGGTCAAGTCATACTTAGATGCACCACCTCGTCCGCAGGCAGGAAGATGTTCAACATCTCCGACTTCTGAAGATTAAAGAGGTTTTGCATGAAGATACTACTGATGACCTATCCTCAATGAGCGTTTGTAACTGCAACACTCATTGAAATCAATGGGAGTTGCTCCTGCAGAGATCGTATTTGCACATTCCGCTCCGACCCCAGTGTATACCAGCACTGTTAGCAGGTGCCCACTCAGCTGACCAGCCGGGGTTCCATATCAGGTCTCCAAGCACTTTGCAGCTTGCATGGTGAGGACCCTACATACAGTAGCCCACATCTCTGTTTCCTACACATTGCTATTGCTCCAACACAATATTAGGGTATTATAATTATTATTACTATTATATGCTGTAGATTATTGACTCCTGGTGTAAACATGTGATCTAATATGTCTCCAAAACATCCCATCTTCCGTTGAGGACTTCTGCTTTCTCACCATCATGCATCCTGTGACTGCATCCTTTTTATTGCTGACTGCTTCTTTCTGTTTTCTTATCAAGTCTTCCAAGTATATTCCTTTAGGCTGGGTTTCCACGGGACGGAAATCCCGTGAAAATCTTGTGGCTTGGCCGTACCGAAAAGCTGCGAGATTTCTGCTGGAGAGCCACAGCTTCAAAATCCGTGGCATCTTGCCGTGGGTTTTGGAGCGGTTCGGCCGCCAGCATTCCGCTGCAGCTTTCTCTCCCAATAGAGAGGAGTGAGGCCGCAACGGAAAAATAAAAGAATTGACATGCTGCGGCTGTCAATTCCGCGCCGCATCGACGGTTCCACTCGGCTTTGCCGCGAGGGATTGTCCAAACCGTGTGGGCGAGAGTTCTGCAAAATCTCGTCCATATGGCTGGCTAATCCCGGGATTAGGAGCCGCAAAGAAATTCCGCACGGAATTTCCACTGCAAATCTATCCCGTGTGAACCCAGCCTTAGGGTCAATTTTTGTTTCATTCTAATTCCGTCCAAGTTTGTAATGTAGCAAACTTGGACCCATTAAAATCAATGCGGCATGGACCAATGGTGTTTTTAAGTACTCAAATAAGTGGGATCTTCCACTGGCTCTCTTGCCAAATTGTATATGTGTGATGGTGGGGAGGGGAGCGTGCTTGCTTTTATGTTCTGTTTTTGAATGTTTAGTATTGGAATGCTCAGTCAGTTGTGCCTGTTCCTTTAAGGGTGGTGTTCAGGGGCTCTCGGGGAGCAGTTGGTTCTAATAGCACTCCATGACTGGAAAGTGGAAGTTGCACAGTGTGAGGAATGGGTAAAGCGCAAGCAAAGAACGCGGAGTAGCTCCGCTGCAGAGCTCAAGTCATAAAGTGGTTTTGCCCTTTGAGATTGCAAAAAAGTATATTGAGCTGGATTATGGTTTTCTCCAGCAGGTTTCGCGGTATTTTGTAGCTTCCAAATTGTATAGTGTGCACACATCATCGACCAGATCAGACACAAGTTATTAGTCTCATATCCAAAATGGCTCTGGAAAGAAACACCCAGACAGCCCCTTTTATTGCAAGACATAACACCTGCCCTTTAATGGGCGTGCAACATTACATCAGTAACATATAGGATTCTCATTTGTCGGATCATATAGAATCCCCCACCCCTCTCCGAAGTCCACTGTGTGTCTCATTTGTCCTTTGTTCTACTACTTTCAGTTTTGACCGCATGTATCTCTTTGTTGCAGAAGTTAGTATGGAGAAATTTCTGTGTGGGGGATGGGAAAGGACTGGGGAAACACTCAGTATTGAATACAAGCAATAACATATAACACTGTGATTTAACTCTTTCCTTATGCAGCAGAGTTCCACATTAGGCTGAAGTCACAAAACACACATAATACGTCTAGTTTAGTACAAATCGATAGACATTTTACACTGACTAATCATCATGTCTATCACAATATATGAAGCCCTATGGGCAGGAAGACACATTTCTGTAACAGGTCCAGAGTCAGTTTCTTTGGCGAGACCTTCTACACTACTAAACTTCAGTTGGTTGATGATGTAACAGTTTCTACCGTAGGCCTGAAAGCCAGGACTAAATACACCGGTTCCTGGGCTGAGTTTGTTTTGTTACGGATAGACTTTCTTTATCTGCGGACTTATTAAGGACAAAGACTCTTTATTACCGACCCGGTCACCAGGAACACTAATTATTGTTGCAGCCCGTTAACGGCCTCTAGTGTTCACTAAGCAGTTACCATTCCGTATTAAAAGTTATAAAGCAGGGCTGAAAGCCTTTCTCCTGGACCTTCGTAGTCCACGCTATACTGCCATGTCAATGGCGTAGTTCAGGGAACAACTGTATGAACTGAAGCCTAATTGGAGTGGCCAGAACTCACTCATGAAAGCCTACTTTTATTTGGCCTCCTTGTGTGTGCCTACCCCTAGTGTGACTTGGCCTGTAGCACTGGCCTGGTTCCCTCTGGTGTTGGGGACGAGCGCCGTCCTGCATCCCAGTCCATCTCTAAATATCATCCATCTAATTGAAGTAAAATTGACAAAAAGATATTTTATCTGTCAGTCAGAGCTTTGTTTATTTACGGAGGTGTCCATGCGGCAAACCGTAAGTAGGACAGGCAAGTTTTCTAGTTAAAGTTAGACTTAACAGGTTGTCCCAGTTATTTTTTTTTAACCATTGGGCTCTCCAAAGTACATTCAATACATTTACTTACTGTGGTGCCGGAGCACCATTGTATGTGACCCGTGATGTCCCTGGTCTTCTAGCCTGGTGACAGCCTGTAAACCAGCCACATTAGCCTCTAATGTACAAGCTTCTGCAAGTTTAGGGAGGTCATTGATGACGTTCTATTGCAGGGCTCCTATTGGCTGCAGCAGTCATGTAGGTGAACAATCATGTGACCACTGAAGGCCACAGAAACAAAGTTACCGGAGCGGCAATGGGGGAGCAGCACATAACAAACAGGTATATACACACCTCTCCCGGCTCCACGCTGTTTCCAGTGCTACCGCTCTGGGGGCTTCCCTGTGACATCATGTTTACAGACTGCAGCAGCGCTAATCGCTGTCATTGGCTGCAGCAGCTTGAGACATGCCATGCAAAGGCTGACTGCGGCTTGCAAACCAACATTAGGTATGAAGGACCAGGCAGTGATGCAGAGAGCCGGGTAGAAGCCAGTTTGTGGAACATGTTTTTGGAAAAATAAGAAAAAACCTCTGAGAACTCCTTTAAATACTTCAGGACCGCCAAATGACTGTAAACCTCCTTTGGTCCTGAAGGGTGTATGAAGCGAGCTCAGGAGCCATATCCACCCCATACCGGACGGCTGACAGCCACCGGTAACTGCCATGATCACAGTTAGCTTTGCCTGCAGCCGTTTAGGTGTTGCAGTTAAAGCTGACCACGGATCTAAACAGTCAGCGGGAGGGGGGCCCCTTCCTGCACCCCATCAGCACCCCCATCAACTATATTCGTTGCTTTTGAAAAATGAAAAGAAATTAACTATGGCTAATGCCAGTGGAAATAAGCCCTTAGGCTGCCTGTCCACGGGCGGGTTTGAATAAAAGCTCTCCATAGCGTTGCTATGAACAGCGCTTTCCCCCTGTCCTCGAGCGGAGAATCATTGCGATTCGCCGCTCGTGGGAGGCAATTGGCAGCATGCTGCGAATTTACCGCGATTCTCCACGGTCAGCCTCTCTGTCAGACAGGCTGACAGCGGAGATCCATTGCCGGCTCCTGCTCCCGGGAGGCGGTATCCTGCGGCGGATCTCCGCCGCGGGATACCGCAATGCCCGTGGAGAGGCAGCCCAAGTTGTTCTGAATCGACTTTTTTCTTTTGCAAAGAGCTGAAAGTTTGTTTATTTGGCAAATAAACCTAATTTGAGATGGGGTTGAATAATTTTGATTCAACCTGTGTAATATATATATATATATATATATATATATATATATATATAAAATGCAGAATAGTTGAACTGCCATAGGTTCCATTAAAACTAATCAGAATCCATCTATTCACCAGCAGATTAGGCAACAATGTAGAATTCACTGCATAATGACTATTATGTAACTTTTTGTTTTCTTTCCTCATGGCTTCCAATATCTCTGCTTGATGTCAGTGAATGAACTCATAAGGAAGGTTCTCGGAGCACTTTATAAACGTGTTATGAAGGTGTTTTCTGCAGGGTTCAGTGCTGTTTACCAGCGGACTTGTGTTTTTTACCACCATGCTCCCTCTTGTCTCGGTCATCCTTCTGCACTTTTACCTAACTGCAAAAAACCACCTGTATATGATGATGACGTCCGCGACCCTGCGGCGCTATAAACAAGTGTGAACCCTGATCTGCTTCCTCCATTGGCGGAGGAGCTGCACACCCTCCAACTATCAAATACCTGGAGAGACATAAACATTGCGGCCACTTCTGTCCAATGGGACGTCCCCTCCCACTGCACTTTGTAACTGTCCTCTAACTTGTTTATCACATAGGATCTTAAAGGCAAAGCCCACCACTAGTTCTACTAGATATATGTCAGAGGATCATATTGATGGGGTCCATGATCTGGGATAAAGGGCTGAAATGTTTGGTCAATGTTACAGATCGCGGCCACCAGCTTACCTCCCCTTGCAGCCACGGCATGTCTCCTCCTCCTGTGTCTGCCCCGTATCAGACAGCAGCCTGGAGGGTGCAAGTACGTGCGTATCTGCGCTTTTAAAGGGCCAGCATGCACCTTGCAAATTCTTCTCCAGCTAATCATATGGTAGCCTTGACTATATTAGACATCCTTCCCCTATGGTCGGTGCCGGAGTTTGGGGTCTTTCAGTCCTGCTTAGCCCCTTCCCAACTGCATAACGTAAATATATATCTCCTGGTTGTGAAAGCCGAGTCTGCTCCATCCCCGGCGTCTGTTTCTGACAGCCACCGGTAACTATCGCGATCAGAGTTAGCTCTGATAGTCACAGTCAACTGTGTAGGTGCAGTGGTCAAAGCTGACCACACGTCTAAACAGTCAGCGGGAACAAGGGGGTCCCCTTCCAACACCCCGTTAGCACCCCCACAAAAAAAAAAAAAAAGCAACATGCTCTACTTTTATGCACATTTGCACACAAAGGCTTCTCATAGAAGTCAGTAGGGGTTCGCAGATGTGCGTAATACGTAAAAGGCTGCGTAATTCCCCTGGAAAAAGAACACATCTGACTAAATTAGCCATTTCAAGTGTTGCATCTTTGTTGCGCACAAATAAACTCGCCCTGCGGGTGCCGAAAGTACAGTGAGATACGCCGATTCATGCACAAAAAAGTCAAGTGCAAATACGTGGCACTGAGGCAAGCGCAAATGCGCATACGCCCGTGTGAAACATTTTTAGGGTCCATTCACAGGTTGCAGAAATGCTGCGGTTTTGCTGTGGAATTTCCTCAGCGGGCCCACAGCAAACCCGCTGGTTAGAATTAGGGCTTATTCACATGGGCGTCTGTGTTTTTACGTTCGCCCGCTGACGTAAAAACGCGTGAACGAGCGCACAAATTCAACGTTTGGGTGCCCATTCAGACAGTCCGAGCCCGGCGCATATATACGCCGAGGCCGCAATGCCTTACCTCCTCCTAGGCGGCTCTCTGCCTCTCTCCTCTGGCTGTTTGCAATGGGAGTGGGTGGGACGGGGCAGAGCTAATCTCCCGCCCCTTGTCCACAGACAGCAATGGGAGGGGGCGGGATGGGGTGGAGCTTAGCTCAGCCCTGCCCATTGCAAACAGCTAGAGGGGAGAAGGGGGAGAGAGTTTAGCAGTCACACTGCTAAACTCCCTCCCGCCTCCCTTCTCCGGCCTATGTCAGTGGCTCCCATATGAGTCTTTGCAGCAGCCGACGTACTCCTGCCTGGCGCTATATTTGCTGGCCGGGCGCTTTTACGCCGCGGGAATACGCTTGTGTGATCTGATGCTTTTTTAACATTAGAAAGTCCCATTGACAAGCGTGGGAAAAAAACGCGCAAGAAAAACGCAAGAGTGCAGGAGCCTTAATGGTAAACATTTCCGCTGCGGTTTTTCTGCAATATTACCACGGTGGAAAATCTGTAGCATTTCCGCAACATGCGAATGCACCTTTAAAATGTTTTCCTGTACATTATATGGTTCCATTAATTAAAAAAAAAAAAACACAATTCGCCCAGAAAAAAAAAATCACAAGCCCTCATGTAGCTACGTCAACTGAAAAATCAAAAAGTGATGCCACTCGGAAGGCGGGGGCGAAAAAACAAAACTAGAAAGAAAATGAAAACTCTCTGGTTCTGAAGGGGTTAAGATGTTAGTGAAGTGTTTTCCGATTCTCTGGTTCCTGGCTGATGTATTCTGCGCTCCGGACCCCCGCTTGTTATACTGACCATGCTTCTCTCTGCTGCCTGCCCCAATCTCTGGCCTGCTTACTGTATGGGAAGAGAGAAGTATTGTGGGCTTTTT
Source organism: Eleutherodactylus coqui (assembly GCF_035609145.1). Classification (NCBI taxonomy): domain Eukaryota; kingdom Metazoa; phylum Chordata; class Amphibia; order Anura; family Eleutherodactylidae; genus Eleutherodactylus; species Eleutherodactylus coqui. Next base: position 36,726,122 of record NC_089842.1, read on the forward strand.
TTTTTCTATTGACAAAACCCCTTAAAGCATGAAAAGTAGGGTTGCCCCGGTGATGCCAACTCATCCCACAGCGGATGGCAATGCGGACTGCAGACTAATTCCGCCCGTGTGAAAGCACCCTTAGAAGACATAGGAGAGTGCTGGGAACAGCCAAAGGAGAGCGTTCTCAATAGTCAGTATCTCCCATAGATGAAGATCCGCTCCCACATCGGCCCAGGGCAACAATGAAGAACGCAAGACCCCCGTGGTAACTGGTGCGAGACTGACTGATAGGACGTCATCCTATGAATATGCCCTTCAACATAAGCAGCTTGAACACCCTGCTTGTTGATGGTTACCCTTTTGGCCATGAGCACTTCTCATCGTTTCAACTCTCCAATCTTAGGCTTTATTTGCAAGAATCGCAAACATAAAGCTGCGTTTTAACAACCCGGCCGAAAAACGCAACTATCTGAGGCATTGAATACCAATGCCTTTATTCACATGGGCGTAAAAACATTGCACCAGAAAAGATAGAACATACGCGACCGAAATCGGCGGGTGGTTTTACACGCGGCCAGAAAAGATAGTCCTGGTTCTATCTTTCGACCAATATACGATGGCGGCTCCCATAGACTCCTATGGGAGCTGGAGTAAAACGGAGGGGAGGTAGTTTAGCAGCATCCAATGCAGGGAAAAGCTTACAGGTGCCTCTATTTAGGCATCTGAAGTCATTCCGAGGATTTATGCTGAGTGAGGGATTTCCGGGCTGCGGCGTATTTTTTCATCACCGTGTGAATGGATGAGAAAACGCTAATTAAGCTCGGGACTTGATTGTAGAAAATCGTCCATTCATGCGAATTAAAATTGTGTACGAACGAATGTAAAAAGGCATCTGCTCGTGTGAATGAAGCCTTCGCAATAGGCCATCAGTTCTTAGAACAGTGGAGACAGCTTTCCTTGTATCTTAGATTTGCTGTTGGCTTCACACATTGGACGGGACCTCTGTAGTCAGCAGGTACACAGGTAGATTAATCATTGTGCCGGCAGTTGGATGCACTCACCCAAGTTAATGATTAGCTTTCCTCCAGTATACACAAGACAGCAGAACACCTTGTGCATGGGGTGTTGGAGACCGAATATAAGATCATCACAGTTTATAGGTAAAGGGGCAAGTTTAGTGCAGGTACATTTCCACCATGACTTGTACTGAGTACCATTTAGAGTGTTCTTCACCTTTGGCTGAATTTGTCCGCACACCCGAGGTACCTGCACAGGGAAGTCTAGAAGTAGGCTGTTGTATTACTGCACTATTAAACTATTCCAGAAGCGGCTGCGGAGCTAAGGTCATGTTTTTCTCATGTTATAATGGCTGCTGTGTCAGTTATAGTCCTTGTTCATCATCTAGCTAAATGTTCTTCATCCTCAGAGCCCGGCTAATGCCTCCATGGACTTATAGCTAGAGATGAGCGAGTATACTCGCTAAGGCACATTACTCGAGCGAGTAGGGCCTTAGCCGAGTATCTCCCCGCTCGTCTCTAAAGAGTCAGGGGCCGTCGGGGGGAGAGCGGGGAGGAACGGAGGGGAGATCTCTTTCCCCCCCCCCCCCCCCACAACTCACCTGTCACCCACGCCGGCCCCAAAATCTTTAGAGACGAGCGGGGAGATACTCGGCTAAGGCATTACTCGCTCGAGTAATGTGCCTTAGCGAGTATACTCGCTCATCTCTACTTATAGCCCTTTTACACTGTAGGGCATGAACATTCCTCAAAATGTTCGTCCGCTTTACTATTGGGCCGTGTAATAGGGTCAGTGATCATCCAACGAATGATCGTTTGGCTGATTGTTTTTCAGAAATATCCTCTAAGACCAGCTATAGTTCTCCCCGTGTGAACCTGGAGATGTACCACCAGCCTATGGTGACCAATGATCATACGGACATGGTTCTCAGTAAACAAAAGCAAACAAGTGCCAACTGACATGCTTGTTGATCGGCGTTCCTTTACGTTGGGTCATGAATTGGCCCAAGTGAAAACAAAAAGTCATTCTAGTTTAGTGTTCAAGGCAGAAGAGGTCTATGCAGCTTCCTTTCTGCCATTTGCTGGGGACCGGTCGTGAGTGCGGGTGGATAAGATAGTTGTTTAGCCAAAAACAATTACACTTTTTCATGGTCATAGGTGTAGGGTAGAGTTGAGCGAACATACTCTGCCGAGCTTGATGCTCGTTCGAGTATTAGCGTACTCAATGGTGCTCATTACTCGAACAAGCATCAAGTCGTGTTCGGCCCCGCCCCAGTTTTTGGCCCCTCCCCGCTGCAGCAGCGCGCAAGCGACAGAGCGAGCGAGAGAACGAAAGACAGAACGAAAGAGAGAGAGAGAGAGAAAGAACCAAGAAAAAAAAAAAAAAAAACTCGGGACCCAGCATCCCACATACAAAAATGCTTGAGTCTCCCATTGTAGGAATTTTAGGAAAAGCTCGACTCGAATAACGCAGACCCGAGCATTTGGGTGCTCGCTCATCTCTAGTGTATGGCTCAGCCAGGTGAGCTGGTGCAGCCCTTCCGGTCTGGTGTACAGAAGCCAATCGTATATGTAGAAAACACCTGAGGTCTGCTGTCCTCAGGGATTGCACAAATGCCTATAACGTAAGCAGGGTGCAGACTAGTCGTAATGCAAGTTGTGCACAAGAGACTGAAGCACAACTCGCACATTGCAGCACGCAGACACCCATCCCTGGACACTGCACATTGACAAGCATTGTGGGGGGGTGGTCACTATTATTGCTGGAGCTACTGGGGGGGGGGCTCTATTATTGCTGACTAGGGCTACTGTGGGGGGTCACTATTATTGCTGGGGCTGGTATAAGGGAGACGCTAATACTACTAGGATATTGTGGGGATCTATTTTATTGCTGGGGCCGGTATCGGGGGCCCTAATTCTGCTAGGGCTATTGTGGGGTCATTTTTATTACCGGGGCTACTGTGGGTGAATCTATTCACCTTAGTCTAGACATAGAGGGCGCCCCTTGTCACAGTCCAGGGTATAAGTAGATGATGGAAGAGACCTCTGTATTGTCCTATGATATATTATACATACCGGTAGTTATTAGGTCGCCCCTTAACAGTCTTTTTCATGCATGAAACAGGCAGGACTAGGACATACCATGAGGTTTTACACAGCCCATGGGTCCATGTGAAGGCTAGAATGGGGCCATCTGCTGTCTGTGGATTAACAAGAGACAGTGCATGGCCTAAAATAAGCAAGTATGCTGGAGGCGTAAGCAGCAGCGGGGTAACCGAAAGGGGTTGTCCAGTTACTGGACAATCCCTTTTCACTGGGGTAAAATGAAAGAGATATACTTATCCCTCCGCGGATACTGGAACTCAGCGCTGCAGCCTGCAGCAGTCCTGTGACAGTTGATGCCAGGTGACTGCTGCAGCATCACCGCCTGTTCTCCTGGCATCGGAGCTCGCATCCTGAGTGCCATGATGCTAGGGGTTCAAGAACATGATTTCCTGCGACATTACAGGACCACAGCAGGCTGCAGCTCTGGCTTTTGGTGTCTGTCGAGGGGTAATGATCTTTCTGTTTATTTTATCCCAAGGGGCCCTATTGAAAAGGGGTTGTCTAGTAAACAGAAAGCCCTGTCCTCACATTGGCACAGTCCCAGCAGAGCCATATTTGAATAGGTGGGACAGCCGAATCTGTAAGCGGGTCCACTCACTTGGTAGGCGAGGCAGCCGACATGGTACACCCAGGTGGTATTGTTCAAAGGGCTACTGGACTGTGGGGCCATAAGCCATAAAGGCTACTGGGCGGTGAGACCATAAGCCATAAAGGCTATATGTCATGAGGTCATGAAGGCTACTAGGCCAAGCTATAATAGCCTATGAAGCCGAGCCATTAAGGCTGTAAACCAAAGTCATTAAGCTACCAGCCAAAGCTATAATAGGCTATAAGGTTATAAAGCAAAGACATAAAAGGTTATTAGGCTATAAGGCCAAACCATAAGGGCTATCAGGCTAAAGTCTATTAGGCTATAAGGCAAAGCATAGAAGGCAATCAGCGCTAGGCAAAGGCCATACAGGTCCTGGGTATTAAACGCACACAGAGCCAACCCCTATCATTTTTCATTCTTGTAGGGTTAAAGGAAAATGCAGAATTCAACCCCTCATGCAGGGCAATTCTACTCTGGAGGTGTTCCTAACTTCCCCAGCTCCAGTACTCCACCCAGTGGTAACACTAGGCATTGCTCAGATTAGTACACACCTGAATCCCATCTTTGATGGACGCACGAGACAAACCAGAAGGTTTCATACCAGGGGATGGTTTTCAGGTGAGCTAAACCAGATCTACCTGGAGCGCTACTGAAGTGGCTGCAGGATTTGTCTGTAAAGTTGGCTTCTTTCCATCCGATATGTCCAGCTCAGAAATAGTCTGATTGCGCTGGAGAGACCTGAACCCGTGGCCCTTCAGTAGATAAATGAGCCCGATTGTGCAACAGGTGTGAGATTAGCAACTGAGGCGTCCCTCACGATACAAGATCCATAATCCACGTTTTGGGGTCAGACTTGGACTTCTGAGCTTCTTTAGCTAAAAGGACCAAAAGAAATCTCACATAATATACAATATAAAGTAAGATGCCCATCTGAAGTCACACACGGACTGTATAGCGCCCCCTTTGTCCAGGGTCGGTCTACTGACTACTACCCACCACTCAGAAGGAGAGAGCTGCAGACTATTCAGCACTGGACTTGAACATTGGCACCAGTTTTCGGACATGCGGGGGCGGCTCTGCTGTCTGTCACAGAGGCGCAGCCCCCTTTTTTGCCATATAAACAATAATGTTTAATAGACTTTGCCCAGGAGGATGGATTGCTGGGTTTCCACATCGTCTTCACGGATGTCCATGGCGCTACTGAGGCAAGCCAAGCCTTTACTGTTAACCAGCTGCAGGCTAAATGGAGTCCACCGTCTAGTTCCCAGATAGTAGGGAATTTAAACATGGCGGTATAGTGTGACTCCTTGTGCAACAGTGCACACCCATGCTGAAGCGTACGCCCTTACAGGAGCGCACGTCCGCACTGGGTGTTCGTGCGCAGTGAAAAAATAAAAGTTTTACATCACATGTACCCGAAGTTGGTACGAATAAAAACTACAGTGTGCCATGCAAATAAACAAGCCCTCATATGGCCATGTGGATGGAAAAATAAAAAAGTTATGGCTTTTGAAAAGTGGAGATAAATAATAATAAACTTTATTTGTATAGCGCCATCATATTCCGCAGCGCTTACATAGACAGGGGATACAGAAAGACAAAAGTACAAACATTACAGAACCACGGCTACATAGTAATCAATTGATGGAAACAATAGGGGTGCGGGTCCTGCTCCAACGAGCTTACATACTACAAGTAATGGGGTGATACAGAAGGTAAAGGGCTGGAGATATGCACTGTATGGGGGGTGGAGAGTGAGCAATGTTATACACAGACAATGGTCAGACATTTAGCCGTGTGACGGCAGAAACCGTATGACTGCAGGAGCGGTTTATGATGGCTAGCAGGGATTGCAGTCAGTAGGTCAGGGAGCATGTTATCAGGCGGAGTACAGAGGGGTTTGTTTAGGGAATGCGGTAAGCCTCCCTGAAAAGGTGCGTTTTTAGAGCACGCCTGAAGTTCTGCGAGTCCTGGATTGCTCGGGTAGCCTTTGGTAGTGCGCTCCAGAGGACCGGTGCTGCTCTGGAGAAGTCTTGGAGGCGGGAATGAGAAGTTCGAATTAAAGGGGCGCTGTCTGGTTTCGTTAGCAGAGCGGAGAGCCCGGGCTGGGTGATGGATTGAGATGAGGGAGGCGATATAGGGGGGCGCTGCACTGTGGAGGGCTTTGTGGATGAAGGTGGTGAGTTTAAATTGAATTCTGTATTTAACGGGCAGCCAGTGCAGTGACCGGCACAGGGCAGAGGCGTCCGAGTAGCGACTGGACAGGAAGATGAGCCTGGCTGCCGCATTCAGGATGGATTGGAGAGGGTCGAGTCTGGTGCAGGGGAGGCCGATCAGCAACGAGTTGCAATAATCGAGCCGGGAGTGGATGAGGGCAACAGTAAGCGTTTTTAGCGTGTCCACAGTGAGAAAAGAGCGGAGATAAAAATCCCCCCGAAAATCGTTGCGTCCTTTGGGCCAAAACAGGCCATGTCCTTAAAGGGTTAAACTATCAGTCTTCATTTTCCTGCACAGGTAAAGCGGCAACATCCAGTAGTGCTGTCATGATTGGACGAAGTGGAAAAACACAGGTGTGAATGGCCCAATAGAAATCAAGTGGCCATCTAGTGGCCAATGTAAAGTATGACAGCTTTCTGACAGACCTTTCAAGAAATGTCCAGTAGAGGGTGCTGTAACATGACATCGATGTTTTTGCTACAGGTTTCTACATGATAGTTGTTCTAGCAAGCTGTTCCATACAATAATGTCCCCCCTCCCCCACAGTCATTCCTAAAATCATTAAAAACTGACGCTGTTTGTTCATCAGTTTTCTTATTGGAAAAATCCAGATATTTACCATAAAAGAGGGGTCTCGCATGAACGAATTTTAATTGCAGAATCCGCAATAAAACACGGGCATTGAAAGGCATATATTTTCGAATTCTTCTTCACACTCACGGGGTACAAATTGCGGAAAGGACAAAGACACACAGGCTTATGTGCAACTACGCTCACCAGTTTGGAGTGTAGATGCTCCAACAAGACAATGGCCCTAAGCACACAGCCAGGACAACACAGTCTGAGGTTCCTTGTACTCTGGATCAGCTTTCCATTAACCCTGACCAGCCTCCCTGTCCCAGCCACTAAATACCTCCCACAACATGATGCTGCCACCCTAGGCTTCACTGCAGGGATAGTATTGGACAGATGAGGAGCAGTGACTAGTGTCAAACCCGCAACCTCCTGCCTTCCAGTCGGCAGCTCTCTCCACTAGGTCATCCAAGACTTGGACAGTTCCTTTGCTGAAACCTAGCCTTGTTCTGTATTTCTTCTGATCTAGTTCCTGCCTTGGTCCCACCCTGCCACTGATTGGGATTTTCTATAAAAGCCTGGCCTTGTCCCTCCCTCCTTATGTGATTATTCTGCTTCACAGCACCATTTAGTCAAGCTCCACGTTACCTGCTCCTCCACTATTCCTGCAAAGACTACTCGATAACCACTCCTGGCTTCCACCTGACTACACCTCCCACCTCATCCTTTATACTGCAAATGTGACTACCCGATAACGATTCCTGGCTTCCACCTGACTACGCTTTCGGCCTCATCCATTGTACTGCAAATGTGATCTCCAGCTTACTCCTGACTATTTTCAGATCCAGCTCAGCTACTTTACCTGTGGCTCCTATCCAGTGTTGGTAAGAAGCAACAACTGGGTTCTCCAGACAACGCTTGGAATGGAGGCTAAAAGGTTCAATCTTGGTTTCATCAGACCAGAAAATCTTGGGGAAAAGTAAATTTCTTCCTGAAACTATTGGAAGATTTTCAGATTATCTTAGCAGAGTTATGCTGTCAACCGTACGACTACTGCTTCCCAAGGACTAATTTGGAAGCCTCAGGCACAGATCCCACAGAAGATCTCAGACAAAATAGCGCAGTATGCTGCCTTATTATGTCTGGGAGAGTTGGAATGCCGGAAGCTGGACGGACCCCATCATTGTTAATGCGATTTGTTTGGGTGGACCTGTGCTGGATCTGACATGTGATATAGTTGTACCCGGAGCACCGTCCATCACTATCCAGCAGTTCTTTAACGTCATCCCATTCTTTCACAATAAGGGCTCATTCCCACAGGCGAAAGCAATTTTGGTCCATGAAACATGGACTGATTTCACTGCGTGTTGCGTGTGTTCTTGTTGCACATTTTTTTTTGTATCTTCTTATGTGCCATCTGTGTCTCATCAGTTTTTCGCACATGCAAAAAAAAAAAAAAAAATTGCCAAATTAAAGTCACTTTTTTTGTTTCCACAATCTTCTGGCAATGTGTGTGTATTAAAAAAACAAACAAACAAAACCCAGCAATCGCACATGTAGCCTCCCTGTTTGCTGTTTGTTTGTTTTTAACGCTCCCATAGACTTTCATGGTCGATTTAGGCCCCCTGTCCACGGGCGTTGCGGTATCCCGCCACGGAAGCCGCCGTCCGGGAGCAGGAGCCGCCGCCAAATCTCCGCCAATCAGCCCTATCTGATAGATAGGCTGACCGCGGAGAATCGGGACAATTCGCAGCATGCTGCGAGTTGCCTACTGCGAGCGGAGAATCGCAGGGATTCTCCGCTCGTGGACAGTGTGACTGCGCTTTCCATAGCAGTGCTATGGAAAGCTTCAGAGGGCGTGATTCGCCGGCGGTTTACCGTCAGCAAAATCATGCCCGTGGACAGGCACCCCTAGTAATAGGACATACTGCAAGTTGTTGGGTTTTTTTTGAATGCACAACATTCGGCTGCATTAAAAAGGAACGCACGTCTAAATGCATCAATTTAATTTAATGGGTCTGTGTGCCGTCCGTATACAGTCAGCAAAAAAATAAGGACAGCACACAGACAGAAAATTAGCCAGAGTGCACGAGCCCAAAGGCTGCCTTATATAAGTAATTCTGGTGCTACATTATAAGCCAAGACGGCAAAAATTCTTCTTATTAAATGGCTTTCAAACAGTTTAACCTCTTAGTGACCAAGCCTGTTTGCGCCTTAATGACCAAGCCAAATTTTGGAAATCTGACATGTCACTTTAACATAGAAAAATACCCCATTTACACCGATAGATGATCGCTCAAATGTCGCCAAAATGACAGTTTGAGTGACAGCTTTGCATACTTTATAGTAGCTAAGTAGCTACTGTAGAATATGCAAGTGGGGCGGGACACCGTCGCAGCCACTAATAGAAGAATACATCTGTTTTGCATAAACAAACTGTATTCGTCTCCGCTCTGACTGCTACTGTCCCTGCTGTGAATTTACAGCAGGACACAGGCACAGAGAATCTTATCAGCGCAGCCGGCTGATAACAGCCTGCTCCGCTGATAACAGCTGATCGCTCAGTTCTAGCAAGCTGGAATTCAGCGATCAACGACTCGTGCTCGAAAACTGCACGATGTCCCTACATTTAGGCAGAACGACAATCGCTCAAAAGACGGCTTTGAGCGATTCTCGTTGTGTCTTAATGGGCCTTAAAGGGGTTGTCCCGCGCCGAAAAGTTTTTTTTTTTTTTCAACCCCCCCCCCCCCCGTTCGGCGTGAGACAACCCCGATGCAGGGGTTAAAAAAGAACACCGGAGAGTGCTTACCTGAATCCCCGCGCTCCGGTGACTTCTTACTTACCTGATGAAGATGGCCGCGGGGATCTTCTCACTCGGTGGACCGCAGGGCTTCTGTGCGGTCCATTGCCGATTCCAGCCTCCTGATTGGCTGGAATCGGCACGTGACGGGGCGGAGCTACACGGAGCCCCATTCAGAAAAGCAGAAGACCCGGACTGCGCAAGCGTGGCTAATTTGGCCATTAGACGGCGAAAATTAGTCGGCTCCATGGAAACGAGGACGCTAGCAACGGAGCAGGTAAGTGAAAAACTTCTTATAACTTCTGTATGGCTCATAATTAATGCACAATGTACATTACAAAGTGCATTAATATGGCCATACAGAAGTGTATAGACCCACTTGCTGCCGCGAGACAACCCCTTTAACTCTGTAAAGGTTTTGCATATCCAAGTAATTCTGACACAGTTTTTTTTGCCACATATTGTACTTCATTGAAGTGGTAAAAATAGACCAAAAGAATTTGTGTATATTTATTAAAAACACCAAAATTTGTAAAATTTTGAAAAAAAGTGTTAGCTTTTTACATTTTCAACAGCTATATTTCAAATATGTGCAAACATAGTGTACAAGTTTTGGTAAGATACAGTTAGGGCCAGAAATATTTGGACAGTAACACAATTTTCGCGAGTTGGGCTCTGCATTCCACCACATTGGATTTGAAATGAAGCCTCTACAACAGAATTCAAGTGCAGATTGTAACGTTTAATTTAAAGGGTTGAACAAAAATATTTGATAGAAAATGTAGGAATTGTACACATTTCTTTACAAACACTCCACATTTTAGGAGCTCAAAAGTAATTGGACAAATAAACATAACCCAAACAAAATATTTTTTTTTCAATATTTTGTTGCGAATCCTTTGGAGGCAATCACTGCCTTAAGTCTGGAACCCATGGACATCACCAAACGCTGGGTTTCCTCCTTCTTAATGCTTTGCCAGGCCTTTACAGCCGCAGCCTTCAGGTCTTGCTTGTTTGTGGGTCTTTCCGTCTGAAGTCTGGATTTGAGCAAGTGAAATGCATGCTCAATTGGGTTAAGATCTGGTGATTGACTTGGCCATTGCAGAATGTTCCACTTTTTTGCACTCATGAACTCCTGTGTAGCTTTGGCTGTATGCTTGGGGTCATTGTCCATCTGTACTGTGAAGCGCCGTCCGATCAACTTTGCAGCATTTGGCTGAATCTGGGCTGAAAGTATATCCCGGTACACTTCAGAATTCATCCGGCTACTCTTGTCTGCTGTTATGTCATCAATAAACACAAGTGACCCAGTGCCATTGAAAGCCATGCATGCCCATGCCATCACGTTGCCTCCACCATGTTTTACAGAGGATGTGGTGTGCCTTGGATCATGTGCCGTTCCCTTTCTTCTCCAAACTTTTTTCTTCCCATCATTCTGGTACAGGTTGATCTTTGTCTCATCTATCCATAGAATACTTTTCCAGAAACCGCTACTACCCACACTGGTTTCATGCTCCCCACCCAGACCGTAAAGTTGGAGGTGTATCCATAGCCTTCCACAAATCCTTTAAGCCACAGATCATAGCGTCAGAAAAGGAGGGCGAGGGGAGGTACCTATTCCTGAAAATTAAGATATTAAACGACACTCTCACCCTCGCTAACTTTTATTTCCCTAACCAGGGCCAGGTCCTGTTCGGCACCAGAGCTCTCCGGAGATTATCAGAGTTCGCAGAAAACACGACCATCATAGCCGGAGGCGACTTCAACATGGTCCTAGATCCACATCTGGACACCTCTTCAGGGCGCTCCTCGGTCTCGCTCTCGGCCATTCGCAGACTCAAGAAACACCTGGTGAGTCTACACCTAGTCGACCTGTGGAGATCTCTCCACCCGGCCGATAGGGACTATAGCTGCCATTTGCGGGTCCACAACTCGTACAGCAGAATCGATTACATCTTTATCACACACAAATTGTTAGATGGGGCCCCTAAATGCACCATAGGGAATTTCCTCTGGTCCGACCATGCCCCAGTACTAGCCGAACTTAACCCGACAAAACAGGACTACAGAGGGTTTAATTGGAAATTAAACGGCAATTTACTTAAAGACCCCATCTGCATGGATGACATCACCAAAACAATCACCACCTTCTTAGAGACCCACTCAGCAGATACAACCCCAGCACCACTCAAATGGGAGGCACTAAAATGCACCCTGAGGGGAGTCTTTACCTCGCACGGCTCGAGGCTTAAAAAAAGAACGGACACATAGACTTAAACAGCTATTCCGTGACCTAGAGTCCCGCGAAACAGCCAACAAAGCACAGAGGTCAGAAGCCCTACTAACAGACATCACAAATATCAAGCACGAGATCTTGGCCATACTCGATCAGAACACCCTGAACGCAAGGGACAGATTCCGGGCGGGGCAATATGAGTATGGCAATAAGAGTGAGAGGTGGTTGGCTAGGGCATTGCGTCCCCAGACCCCCCAAACAAACATCATGTCCATCCGCACCCCCTCTGGAACCGAGGTGTGCGCTCCTAGTGAGATCCTAGAAACCTTTAGGGGATACTACTCCAAGCTCTACAACATACCCCACCAGGGGGAGACGGATGGACAAACTCACGAGCATACAGCGCAGTACCTGCGTCTTCATACACGCACCACTATCTCAGGTGCTGACTCTGAAGCACTTGAGAGTGACTTATCGCCCTCAGAACTCTCCCAGGTTCTGGACGACCTGAAACTGGGGAAGAGTCCGGGCCCGGACGGGTTCACACCAAGGTTTTATAAACTACTGGGTGGACAGTTATCAGAACTTATGTTGTCCGCCTTCAACGCCGTCACTAGGGGCAGCCCATTCCCTCCCCAGGCCCTGCAAGCCAACATAGTTGTGATCCTGAAGCCTGGAAGGGACCCTCTTTCATGTAAAAGCTATAGACCCATCTCCCTCATTAATAGTGACCTTAAAATATTCTCAAAAATGCTGGCCAACAGGTTAAATCCCCTTATCCCATCGCTCATCCATATTGATCAAGTTGGATTTGTCCCGGGAAGGGAGGCCAGAGAGAACACGATAAAAACACTATCGCTGATCAATAAAGCTCGGAGATCTCATACCCCACTGTGCCTTCTCGCGGTAGACGCAGAGAAGGCCTTTGATAGGGTGAGATGGTCCTTCCTGGAACAGGTGTTGAGGGGGGTGAGGCTGGGCCCGAGGGCCCTTGCCTGGATCATGGCCCTATACAGCAACCCCTCTGCGCGTATCAGAGTGAATGGTCTTCTGTCGGAGTCCTTTCAAATTCGGAACGGGACCAGACAGGGTTGCCCCCTTTCCCCACTGTTATACATTCTAGCGATGGAACCGCTGGCAGTAGCCCTAAGGAGTAATCCTGACATTCGGGGGATGCCAGGCGGAGGGCGGTGAACAAAAAATCTCCATTTTTGCTGCTGTTGTACGTTACGAGCCCCAACACGTCCCTGCCTGCAATTTTACAAGAATTAACAAATTATGGGAAAATTAGTAACTTTAAGATAAACCTTCAAAAATCCGAAATACTCAACATATCTATACCATCAACGGAGGTCAACCGGTTAAACGAGACATTTCCATTCATATGGAGAAAGAACTCCTTAAAATACTTAGGTATAAACATCCCAGCAAATCCGTCGGACACCTTCGAACTTAACTACAAACCTCTACTCTCCATATTTGAATCGGAAATGACGGGTTGGTCCAAATTACACCTTTCTTGGTTCGGCAGAATTAATTCACTTAAAATGAATATCTTGCCCAGAATCCTCTACGTCTTCCAGACCATGCCACACGACATACCCAGGAGCTTCTTCACACTATTACAGAAGGCAACAACAAGATACGTATGGGGAAACCGTCCAGCGCGAAACAGCCATAAGATCCTCACTCGCCCACGGGCAGCAGGGGGAGCAGGCCTGCCAGACTTAGAACTTTACCATAAGGCAGCAATAGGGAAATGTATCCTAGACATACTCCATTACCCAGACACAAAAACATGGGTGACCTTAGAGACGGAAGAGAACAACCTAAACCTAGGGGGCGCATTCTGGATCCCGGGAAGGGTAGATTGGAGAGGACAAGGAGCCTCCCCCCTTGCCGTAAATCTCCTGGGGGCTTGGAATCGAATAGCTAGGAGCAGAAAGCTAATGAACATACCGGGCCCACTAACCCCCCTTACCGGCAACCCCCAATTCCCGGCCACCCTAACAGTAACCAAACTGTCAATTTTACCAGGCACATTGGAGCCACAAGTCAGAGAGGTCTGGGGTTCAGGTGGTATGCGCACACTGGGTGAACTAGTCGGGACCCACAGGCAAAAACCAGGCGCCTGGATGCAATACTTCCAGGTGAGGGACTACATAGGATTGCTAGGGAATCCTGGGGCACTGAGCTCGGAATTCACTCCACTCGAGAAGCTATGTGTGGGCCCTGACGCACCCCCTCACGCAATATCTCTGCTGTACGGGTTGCTGGCCGAAGCGAAAATAGGAGACACACGACCGCCATGGGAGTCAAGATGGGAGGAGACACTGAACGGGCAATTCTCCGGAGAGCTCTGGAGCAGGACATACCGGATGACCCACAAGATGTCCATCTCTGCCAAGGCACAGGAGCTCAATTACAAAATCGTCACGCAATGGTACAGAACCCCGGACAGGCTCCACAGAATTTTCCCAGAAGTCTCAAACACATGCTGGAGATGCTGCTCCGATGGGGGAGACATGCTGCACATCTGGTGGTCCTGCCCATTGATTGCGCCCCTTTGGGGAGATGTCGCCAGAGTTTATGAGAGGGTCTGCAGATCTCCCATGGGCCTGAACCCCGAGGCTGCTCTCCTTTCCATGCTCCCTGGTTCGGTATCTAGGATCAAAAAGAGCCTTATAGGCCATTTCATCATGGCCATGCGCCACATTATATCCCGGCACTGGAGGCGTGGAGGGGAGATCCAGAGGTCCGCGTGGGTGGAGGAGGTCGAACATATTAGGTACATGGAGGACCTTCGGAACAGCGAAACTGTGCAGAACCAACCAGCAGCCGGGTCTCGAGATGCCTGGATGGCCTGGATGGCCTGGATAGATTTCAAAGGCTCCCCTTCGTTTCTCAAATGGTTGGCCGACGGATCTCTATAGACAGAGATGAAAACCCACCCACGTGACATCGGGGCCCCCTTCCAAATTACCCGCCTGTTTCCTTAATTTCTCTTCTCCCAGAATCCATATACGCTCGGCGATTTCACGAGACAGCCAAACCCTTCACCTCCGTCCCCTCCTCCCCTTTGTACCTAGTTCTCTTTCTCCCTCCCCTCTTTTCTTTCTCTCTTTCTTTATTTGTCCCCCAGCATTGTCTGGGGTATACCTATATATCTGTTTGTCCGGTTTTGTTTTGAATATAATGTTACCTACAAAATCTGTTTGCAACGCACATTGTTCACTTCCGCAGGGCTCAATGAAAATGCAGTAGCAGCGGTTCCTGGGTGGTGGGCGGTGCGGGCGACTCCCTCAGAAGCCCATCTGCTGATAGCGATAACTAAAAGTAAAGAGCATTGAGAGGAGGAAACCTCCATAGAAATTGGGGGGCTCAGACCCCGAGGTCCACACAACGACACCATTGTCTAGGTGGGGCCCCCCCTGACCAATAAATACTTTTTAAGATAAAGCTCTCGATACACAAAAAGGAAAAGTGGAGAGGCACGAACCCGCACTGGCCCGCGACCCGGACCGCGCCACAAGATAAGAGAACAACACCCTGCATGTACAATAAGTATCCATTTTATTGAAATGTTGTATGGTTGGCATAGAAAATTAATAAACACATTTTGAAAGAATACTTTTTGAGTTCCCAAGCTCACCAGTGAATTCCTTTTTTCTCAGAATGTACCCGACTGTTGATTTTGCTACTCCAAGCATGTCTGCTATCTCTCTGATGGATTTTTTCTTTTTTTTCAGCCTCAGGATGTTCTGCTTCACCTCAATTGAGAGTTCCTTTGACCGCATGTTGTCTGGTCACAGCAACAGCTTCCAAATCCAAAACCACACAGCTGGAATCAACCCCAGACCTTTTAACTACTTAATTGATTACAGGTTAACGAGGGAGATGCCTTCTGAGTTAATTGCAGCCCTTAGAGTCCATTGTCCAATTACTTTTGGTCCCTTGAAAAAGAGGAGGCTATGCATTACAGAGCTATGATTCCTAAACCCTTTCTCCGATTTGGATGTGGAAACTCTCATATTGCAGCTGGGAGTGTGCACTTTCAGCCCATATTATATATATAATTGTATTTCTGAACATGTTTTTGTAAACAGCTAAAATAACAAAACTTGTGTCACTGTCCAAATATTTCTGGCCCTAACTGTATATATTTCCATCTGTTTACTTTATTCTGGATGCACATTTGAGAAACTTTAGGTTTTCTTTTAACCATTTACGAGACAAACAAATTTAACATGTTGAGGAACATTTTTGTTGTGATCGTGTGGGCAAACTAAGCCCAGGGCCCACTTGATCGTGACCAAAGAGTACACACACAGTTGCACATGGGTTTCAAGCAGGTTTCTGGAAAACTGACCCTCTGCTACTGAGAGGATGGCATGGCCCTACCTGAGCAGGGACAGCGCCCCAATAGAGAATGGCCCAGCGGTCTTCAGATCTGGGCCCTAGCTGCTCCTAGGAACCACGCACCAGAACAGGACAAACAAACATGCCACAGGCAGGGACAGAATAACAGGACACACAGAGCCAGAATACACAGCATACAGCAGGCAAAATGCAACCACTAGTTACAGATGATAAGCTGAATATAAATAACAGGTATTAGTTGACATTTTGTACAAAACGTGGAAGCTAGCGGGCCAACATCACGGCTCCTGGTTATACTGCTAGTCCCTACACTAACCAGGAGTCCATCAGCATCGGACACAGATCACACCGCAAGCTGCATCAGGAACAAGACAGAGCACAGATCACACAACAAGCTGTACAGGACAGACAACGGGATACCTGCTTACAGGCACAGGCTTACAACAGACTACAACATATAATGCAACTACACAGACTCCACCCAGAACTCACATAAGCAGAGATGAAACTCACAGCAAGTCCATGTGTCCTCATACAGGGGGATAGACAGACAGCCAACTGAGCTGACATAGGGAACGGTGTCAGGGATCCACCAACTGACACATAGAGTGAGATATAAGACGTTTGGAGGCCGCACCTGTAAAGGACATCTGCATATAACACAGACAAGGACTACAGGTGTCCAAACCGTCTAGGGGAAGCAGAGAGCCAACTGACCTACATGCAAACACAGTTCAGAGTGGGAACAAGTTGCACAGCACAGAAGTAAACAGGACTGCTCACTCCGGAACCCGGATAGACACTGACAGGGTGGGTTTATATGTGAGCACAGACCCAGGGGATTGGCTAGCAGGAGATCCCCACACCCAGCCAGCTCAATCATTACCACCTGTGGGGGCTGTGCTGCTAGAAGTACAATAGTACAACAGATCCCAGCAGCACATCCTAACAATTTTGTTCTCTTACACCAAGCCAAAATGGCTCATACGTGTCAGAATAATAGATACCCCCACAAATTATCCTATTTTGAAAACTACATCCCTTAATGTGTTCACTGAGGGGGGTCGTGAGTATTTTGACCTCAATTTCTTTTCAAGAGTTAATGCAATTTAGAGGAGAAAAAATAAAATTTCATATTTTTGCAAATCATTTTTTTTCTATAGTGCACATGAAATTGAGGATTTGCACCCCAAAATGGAGCCCCCTCTTTGTCCTGTGTTCAGAGATATACCCATTGTGGCCCCAATATTATGGGGCCCAAACAGAAAGAAACAGCCGGTGGCTTTCAGGACAAACATTTTACTTGAAAGTATTTTAGACCCCATTGCCCACTTGTAGAGCCCTTGATAGATAGAAAACCCCCACGAATGACCCCATTTTAAAAACTAGACCCCTTAACGCGTTCATCTAGGGGTGTACTGCGTATTTTTACCCCACAATATTTGAATGAATCTAAGTAAAGCAGAAGGAAAAAATTACGATTTTCATTTTTTTGGCAATTATATCATTTTAAAAACAGCTTTTTTTTGTACAGCACACATATGAATGAAGACTTGCACCCCAAAATGTATCCCCCTGTTTGTCCTGTATTCAGAAACATATCCATAGTAGCCCTAATCTGCTTACAATACACATGGCTAGGCCTATAATGGAGGGAACACCGGTTGGATTTTAGGACACAACTGAATAAATTCCTGGCCCCATTGCCCACTTGTGCAGAAAAAAAAAATGACTCCCTAAAATAATCCGCCCCGCCCTACTTTTTGTCATTCCCTAAATCTTAGATAAAAGTAATGATGTAAACTGTGTGGTATGTCTGAAAGCGGGTAATTACGAAGGCTGGTTGGGATGGGCACATGGGGCAATAAAACGGGTATCCTTACTCCTCCCATGCTTGCTGTAAACCTGACTTTTCTGGGGGGTATTTCTTGACCTCAGCGGCAGAGATGGGGTGTAGTAAGTGGCGCTCGGTGAGGCTTCGTAGGCTCGCTGAGATGCGGCAGTCTCAAACCAAAGGCGCTCAACAAGCTGCTCCTGGAACTGCAGGAAGGCGAGCGTTCCCGGGGCTTCTTGTGATATACGTATTACAGGTAGCGGTCTGAATAACGCCGGGCTCACACAGCCGAATGTGGAATCCGCTTGTGGAGGCCCGCAGCGGATCCCAGTTGTGAGCATGGCCGTGGCGCTGTGTGCGGCCACGTAATGTATTACGCATAACTGCGTACTCACTCAGTTGGTCATGCGCAGTACCCGCAGCCCTTACACAATGTAGCTGCATATGGGCTGTGGGTATATCTGTGACTATGGAGCCCAATGGGCTCTATGTCGCGGATATCCGTGGTAAAATAGAACCTGCTGCGTTCTCTTTTCTGCGAGTGGATTACGTAATTCCGACCCGCTAATGTGAGCGGAATTGTGTAATCCAATGCGATTGATCTGCGTATTACAGGGATCAGACGCATGCGGAATCCAATTTCTATCTGGTCATCTGAGACCGGTCTAATGATAGATCGCTACCTTTTTATCACATGACCGGGGACCACTCAACGAGGGCACCCGTCACTGCTCCAGGCTATCGGCGACTGTTTGTTACTGGGAGCAAGGAGATTTTGAATTTCCCGGACCCTCCCCGCCTCCTGCACATGTGTCCGGCGTTTTGCCAGCTGGCGCAGAAACTGGGGAATGTCCGTGGAGGAGGATGGTGCCTGGGTTCAAATACGGAGGCCTCCGGTAAGCTGTTTTATCTCCTCTCACTGATTGCATCAGCGAGGGGAGATAAAACTTCAACTTTTTTTTTTAACCGTTACGTGATCGCCATTATCTGCGAGGAGAGAAAATTTAAACCTTATTTCTTTTTTTTTTTACATTACATGATCAGCATATTCCATTGGATAACGGTGATCATGTGACCGGGAACCACATACAGCGGCTACTCATACTAGCTGGGGGCAGGGTGATTTTAAATTTCTGAGGGCCTCCCGGCCTTCTGCGCGTGCACATGACATTTTACTTTTGACGCGCACGCTCAGAAGGCGGTGTCAGGTCCTAAAAGGACCAGAACGATGTAGGACCTCACAGAGGATGGGGGCGAGTGCTCTCAGCTCCGCTCACAGATCCAATCCGTGAGGGGAGCTGAATCTTTAACTTTTTTCAAACTCGATTTACTTTTATAGGATCGCCGGTATCCATTGGAAAATGGTGATCGCATGACTGGAGGGGGGATGGGGGGGGGCGGGGGTTACCTCCAACAGCAGGAAGGTGTTACATCCACAACCCATGGGGCTTTAATCCCCAGAGTGAGCGTGTTTTTATGGCCCTGGGGATTTAAGCGCACTTAGGCAGGACGTAAAAACACTATGGGTCGGTCAGTAAGGGGTTAAAACTCTGTCAGTTGCGGTATAGCAGACAGGTTCCTTTTTCATGTTACCTTACTGTTCATTGTCTCTAATGTTCGTATTAGGGTACATGGATATCATAGAGGGGTGCTGCTCTCTTAGGACCCCTTCTATGAGCCTGAGTGATACTGTACAGAGCGTCTCTTACTCTGGAATCATCAACTGTGCCGCAGCCCCCCACCATGTAGTGATTGGTGGGGCTCAAGGTCTAAGTAAAGTGAGGTGTTTTAAGGTGAAGTTATTTTTTTTTTTAAGTTCATGGTTTGTGCAGTAGGACATCTTGTGGTCAGTTTTAGGTACTGCATGTGCATTGATTAGCATAAATGCAGAACAAAAAAAAGTTATAGAATGTTAAACCACAGCAGCATACTCTATTTTACCGCGGATTCCGCGCGTATGAGCTCCATTGATCTCCATGGAGGAGTCTAACCCACAGTGCATAAGATTGTGTTTGGGCGTGGAGTCGAACACACATTGCTAGGAGACCAGATACAAATAGAATGAAGAAAACAGGAATTTGTGGGCAGATAATGCAGGACAGAGTCTGTGAAGCAACACCCCATCCAGACTGCGGTCTGCAACCTCCGCTTGAATTTGGGGCTCCTCCTCCGCAAGAATAAGTGGTTTATACTACTTCCAAGAAAAGTAGTATAAAACAAGCCAAGCCAGGAGAGCAGCAGTCACCTGAGTGATAGAAGGGGTTTCCAGGCGGTCGGGCAACCTTCTGATGTCATTCCCTGCTTGCGATCTTTCTTCCGATACGCTGTCATGGAAAACCGCACACATACACGACCATACGCAATTCGCAGGTCTTCTGTTGCGGATATCCACGCGCGGAATCTAACCCGCTCATGTGAGCCCGGCCTAATAGGGTCTCCAGGATACCAAAATAAATAGTTGCACAGAAATATATTCCTGAAAAAAAAAAACGTGTGCAAGTATATAGCAAATACGTATCTTTGTCCTCGCAATTTTTGAGCATCAGCGATGCTTTTTCTTGCGACTTTCTCGCACGAAAGTGAATAGGACTTTCTAATGTTAAAAACGCATTGTAACAAAAATCGCAAGTTCGTGCATTGCGATGCGATAAAAAGGAGGCTCCATAGGGAAACATAGGAGATATAAAAAAAGCAAAAACGCAGAAAGCCCATCACAAATGGGAGTGAAACCATTGACAATCACGGGTTTCATGATTCTGCGTTTTCACTCACTCTCGTATCGCGGTGCCCATTGATTTCAATGGAGCCGGCGGCAGCATCGCCCGCCATGCTTGGTGCACGCAGTGCGATACGAGGTCTCCCTTTGAAAACAGTAGGAGAAACTCCGCGATCCTCCGCCGCGGCTGACCGGATCAGAGGCGGAGTTGACATAAAAATGCTTCGCATATGAGTGGGATTTACATGATGTCAAGCGTGAAATTGGCCTTGCTTCACAGACAGGTATGGCGCTCGCCCCAGTGTGTATTTAGGCCCAATGGCTACGGGCGGATTTGAATTGTGGACGATCCGCAGTTCAAACTACCCATAGGGAAACATGGGCGTCCGCAGCTGAATTAAAGCATGCAGATTTGCGGAAATCAAGTCGCAGCATGCGCCATTTCAGTCCAGTTCTGTCACGGACGGTTTCTTTGGTGGTTACGAAAGTTGTCTGATCCGCGGCCCATCCGCCATTGACATAGCGGACGGCCGCGGATTCTGTGGGAAAGCAAGAGCTCGACACGGACAGGTACGCATGGTCCTCGGGACGGATTCCGCTACGGGCTCCCTCATGCCCATTTACTGGTCATGTGGGATGTTTAATAATAATAATAATAATAATAATCTTTATTTGTATAGCGCCAACATATTCCGCAGCGCTTACATAGACAGGGGATACAGAAAGACAAAAGTACAAAAAATTACAGAACCACGGTTACAATCGTAATCAGCTGATGGAAACAATAGGGGTGAGGGTCCTGCTCCAACGAGCTTACATACTACAAGTAATGGGGTGATACAGAAGGTAAAATGGCTGGAGGTGTGCACGGTATCACGTGCTGGAGAGTGAGGGATGCTATATACAGACAACAGTCAGACATTTAGTTATGCGACGGCAGGATCAATATGACTACAGGAGCGGTTTATGATGGCTAGCAGGGATTGCAGTCAGTAGGTCAGGAAACATGTTATCAGGCGGAGTACAGAAGGGTTTGTTTAGGGAATGCGGTATGCATCCCTGAAGAGGTGCGTCTTTAGAGCACGCCTGAAGTTTTTCGAGTCCTGGATTGCCCGGATGTTCTTTGGTGGTGCGTTCCAGAGGACCGCTGCTCTGGAGAAGTCTTGGAGGCGGGAGTGAGAAGTTCGAATTAGAGGGGTGTGCAGTCTAGTTTCGTTTGCCGAGCGGAGAGCCCGGGCTGGGTGATGGATTGAGATGAGGGAGGCGATATAGGAGGGCGCTGCACTGTGGAGGGCTTTGTGGATGAAGGTAATAAGTTTAAATTGAATTCTGTATTTAACTGGCAGCCAGTGCAGTGATGTTTATCTACATCACCGCTGCAGCCAATAAAAGGCCTGGCAGGGACGTCACCAATGACATCTTCAGAGGCCCTTTTACATGCAACGATTATCGCTCAAAAGCCATTGGGCATAGGGGACCCAAAAACTATATAAAAAATAACACCGAAAACCCAAATCAAATTTAATATTTTTGAAAGTTTGTCAGCAGTGGGCTCCCTCTGACTTGTAACGTGTTGTGAAATATGTTGACACTATAAAAAGATTAATACAGCCGTGGGTTGTTTATCTAATTTCCAGTTCTTTCTCAGCTGGTTGGAAGAGCCAACAGCTACGATGTCTAGTTACTGACTTATCAGGATCAGCCCGTAGGCCGGAGGCTAGTACAAACTGATCAAGCAGGTCCAGGAGATACGGGAGGGAAGTAAAGGTGCATTTACACACAAAGATGATCGCTCAAAAGATGGCTGGGCTGCGGCGCTCCGGCAGTCTACCGTGTAGGAGGCGGGGTATTCCAGCCCCGTTACCAGGAAGAGAATGCTCTCTCAGGCTGAGGACTACACAGAAGGACTGCCGCAGCACAGCAAGAGGGACCCAAACTCCACCTGGTAGGTGAGTTAGGAGACACCCTGAAAATATGACCCTGTGCCTCTTTTGGGGCAAAAATTAATGTAAGACAGTGTCTTATTGTCGGGGAAACACAGTAATTCCCATGCATATAAGGGAGATGAAACAATATCTCTGCAGCACCACGTATTGGAAGGCAGGATTCCTGCAAGTCAATGTTTGACTCTTTAGACTTATAAGGCTTGTATAAAGAGCCTAACATTGACTTGCAGGACTGCTGCCTTCCAAAAGGGGGCGCTGCAGAGATATTGTTCCATCTCCCTTATTTGCATATTACCCAGAAAAGCATGGATGGCCTTATAAGTCTCCTCACTCACCTTCTAGGTGCTCTCCCTAAGGGGCAAAGATAGCGTTCCTGAATAATTCCCATAACACACAAAACTCTGTACAGAAACTGCAAAGGGGGCGCTATTGATCACCTTTTCAATATCTAAGGCCAAACGAGAAATTTGAATATTGGAGGTGGTCGAGCACTGGATAACATTCAATAATTCACATTATTATTAGGGGCTTCACAGCCAGGATGAACTCTACCTGCTCCGAGCCCAGAAGCGAGGTAAGAAATGTATTAGGCTTAGTGGCCAGTATGCAGGGGAGGAGTTTAATATACAGGGTTATTACATGCTTTGAAAAAAAAAAATCACCTAGAATAAGTGGGCATTTTGCTGCAAAAGTTGGGTCAGGTAAGGTATCATTTCTCCTTCAGGAGAGCACCTAGAAGATGTGTGAGGAGACTTATAAGGCCATGCATGCTCCTCTGGAAAATCTGCAAATGGCAGGACAGAATAATACCCCTGCAGCACCACCTATTGGAAGGCAGCATTCCTGTAAGTCAATATGAGACTTTTTAAACAAGCCTTATAACAATGACTGGGAATTGTTAGCCAAAGCCAGAATAACCATACACAGGCAGCTGTTTCAGGATGATTGACCCTCAATGTGCAGCAGGTTTCTGGCCTGGCTATTGAGAGATCTATAGATGCAAGTCTATAGGAGAAGGAGAGCGCCTAGGTGTGTGAGGAGACATATGATGCCATTTATGCTCCTCTGCAAAACCTGGCATGTAGTTACATCCCAGGCAGATATGAAAATAATTAAGAGTTGTGGCAGGAGATGAACAGTCTGGTCACCTGAAGCTCTTTTTCCATTTGTGTAGAGCTTGTTGACCACTAGATGCCTCTACGATGCAATCTAAGAGGTTTTGCACAGTTAACAGAGCTTTCGAGGGGACACATTATTGGATTGCGAGAAGCTAGATGGTCATAATGATGAACTGCCCGCCATCTGGGCTGTTTTGACCAGACTGTAAGGTGGTGTTGGGACCAGTGGATGTACGAGGGCACACAAGGCGACCGGGCTCAGGATGCCCTCGAAAGACAGTAAAGAGGATCATCTGATCTTCTAAGAAGCAGAAGCAGCTCCAACTGTTTTGTTGTCCTCCACGCATAGACAGGTGGCGCCATCAATACACCCCTGTGTCTGTCCGAACTTTAGGTCTCACAGCACCAATCACATGTATGGCCTTTGACACCCACTGTCACCTTAGTTAGCAGTGGCACTGTGAACCACAAAACTGGATGACTATGAAGTGGCTCCGGGGTGTCTTCAGTGATGAATCCAGGTTTAATTTGGGCAAGAAAAAGGGCCGCGTTTGCATTTGGAGACCTCGAGGTGAGCGCCTTAATAATGCCTTTGCTGTAGAGCGGCACACGGCCCTCTGCTGGTATGATGATCTGGGGGGGCCATCACATGTGACAGTCGGTCCCCCTTAGTAGTGGTACGAGGGACAATGACAGCTCAGTGATATGTTCAGGACATCCTGCAGCCACATGTGTTCCTCTAATGCTCAGCCGCCACACAAGGGGGTCACAGGAAGCCCCCACAACATTGTCAATCTTACATGGTTGCTCGGTCCCCAAACTTATCACCAATAGAACATGTATGGGACCATCTGGGACACCAACTTTGACAGCCTACAAGTTTGCACGATCTAGGGGCTCAATTACAGCAAATACGGACCGATATTCCAGAGGATACCATATGGAACCTGTATGCCTTCATGCCCAGCCATGTCATATCTTGTATCCAAGCTAGAGGTGGTACAACAGTGTACGAGAGCCTCAATGCCCACCTGTATCCCATCTTGTATCCAAGCTAGAGGCAGTACCACAAAGTACTAGAGCCTCTATGCCCCCTGTATCATATCTGGTATCCAAGCTAGAGGTGGCCCAACAGCGTACTAGAGCCTCCATGCCTGCCGTATCACATCTTGTATCTAAGCTAAAGGCGGTACAACAGGGTACTAGAGACTCCATGCCTGCCTGCATCACATCTTATCCTGCATCACAGCGTATCCAAGCTGGAGGCGGTACAACAGGGTACTAATGCCTCCATGCCCGCCTGTATCACATCTTGTATCCAAGCTAGAGGCGGTACAACAGGGTACTAGAGCCTCCATGCCTGCCTGTATCACATCTTGTATCCAAGCTAGAGGTGACCCAACAGTGTACTAGAGCCTCCATGCCTGCCGTATCACATCTTGTATCCAAGCTAGAGGCGGTACAACAGGGTACTAGAGCCTCCATGCCCGCCTGTATCACATCTTACATCCAAGCTAGAGGCGGTACAACAGGGTACTAGAGCCTCCATGCCTGCCGTATCACATCTTGTATCCAAGCTAGAGGTGGGTCATTCCATGTCAGTTCAACCAATGCTCCCAGTCGACCATCTCAGATTTCAATGAAACTTTGCACAAAGATAGACCCTGACCCTAAACTAAGATAGCCAGAATATTAGGCTTCAAAGTGCTTTGGTTCACGAGCTACAGGTCTTAATCTAGGGGGTTGTCATGTGATTATAGTGCGCAACCTGAAAAAAGTGGCGATTTCAATCCATTACCAAGCCAGTTCCAATGTCTCTAGAGCAATGAAACTTCACACACTAGGAGAACTTTTGGTGCTGAATCCAGCTAAGCTCCTCAGACTGCCACTCTTATCATCATTCTGCCACCATTGCATGTCAAAGTAGCTGAAAAATTCTATCGCGCAAAATAAAACTCCTATTTTAAGCAGTAATAACTCCTAATCAATGCAATCCAACTCAGCTCTGAATTTATCAATGTGGACTCCATAGAAATGTTTCTCATTATTCACATTATGGACCCAAAAGGATGCATAGCTCTTAAGATACAATGAGTCAAAAATGGCAAAAAACACTTTTAGGCAAATTTTTACCTTTTTTCAGAGGCAAAAATCGGAATGTACTCCATTTTCTTTTTTTTTATTTTTGCTCTATTTGAAAGAGAATTTTTTGCTCTACAAGATTCGATGTTTTTCATTTTGTTCCCAGACCTTCTAGATGGGAAATTTTTGTTTTGCGTTTTGTCATTAAGCTGCTTCATAGGATCTGTTGATCAGCCGGCATGCTACAGCTTGACATGGCATCCAGCAGTTGCGCTTCCTTTCTGCTCATTTTTCACTTCATCTTTGCTGGTGCACAATCAATCAGTCACTTGTACACTTGTAGCTACTTAAAGAGTTAAATGCAGGCGGAGCATGACACCGCTGAGAACAGCAGCTGCTTTGTTCTCGCAGTTATCAGCGGTGTCCCGCTGACCTGAAGTGCTGACAGCTCGTTTGTTCTCAGAGCTCTCAGCTGGTATCCTGCTGAGAAGTCTCAGCTGGATACCAGCTAAAAGAATGCTATCAGCGCCGCCCACTGAGAAAATCAGAGTGCAGTGCTGATAACAGTCATCAGTGATTTCTAGCTTGCTAGAAATCAGCGATGAACAAACAGTGCACGATGGCCGCACGTTTAGACACGACGATTATCGCTCAAAAGATGACTTCTGAGCGAATCTTAAGAGATAAATCGGTGTCTAAATGGGCGTTAAGGCTGCTTCACCCAGGCAGCATTTACAGTGCAAACCATGTGGAGGAGATGTAAAAATCACCTTCATCTGGAGGGGAAAACCTCTGCAGTGAATGAATATGCAGAAAAAAAAAAAAAGCGCCGCAGATGCCAAATCCGAAGCGTTCCTGTTCAGACTGCAGGTTTGAATCCTTGAATTAAAACACAAGGTTAAAACTCACAGCAGATCCACAAGTGCAAACCTGCAACTCGGACGATCTGGTTACACGGACAGCACAGCCCCACTAACTCCTCTCCTGCGGAGACTGGGGGCGCACTCACCAGCGGATTAAACTAGCGTTCCGCGCATATTTTTAATATGCACCGCTGATGCAGATTTCCGACGTATAAATATGCTGCGCATTTATACGATCAAACTATGCGTGTTTTTACCGTTTTGTGGCTTTTTTTCCTTGCGTGTGTAAATATGCAGCACTCTACGAGAGCTAGAAAGGGCTCCTGTAACACGGTGTAACCCATTCACTGCTGGAGAGAGGATGTGCCCCTCTCACAGAGGTGAAGCAGTGAGGAGTTTACAGCCTCATGTCCACGGGCAAAAGAAGAATTAAAATCCACAGCGGATTTTAACTCTTCTCCTGCCCGCGGATCCGCACCCCATAGGGATGCATTGACCACCCGTGGGTAGATAAATACCCGCGGATGGTCAATAAAAGTGATTTTAAAAAAAATGGAGCATGAAAAAATCTGGACCATGCTCCATTTTCGTGCGGGTCTCCCGCGGGGACGGCTCCCGCAGGCTTCTATTGAAGCCTATGGAAGCCGTCCAGATCCGCGGGAGACCAAAATCAGAATTTACTCACCTGCTCCGGATCTTCCCTTCGCCGCGGCTTCATCTTCTCTCCGTCGCGGCCGGATCTTTTTTCTTCGGGCCAGGGCATGCACGGCACGCAACCGACGTGCCCTACGCATCCGCCTGGCCGAAGAAAGAAGATCCGGCCGCGACGGAGAGAAGATGACGCCGTGGCGAAGGGAAGATCCGGAGCGGACGAGAGGTGAGTTAATTCTTATTTTAAGCGCTCATGTCCGCGGGGCAGGAGGGACCCGCTACGGATTCTCAATGGAGAATCCGTAGCGGGCCTGATTTTCCCCGTGGACATGAGGCCTAAGAGTTATTCAATATAAACATTCCAGGACCACTGAGCCCTTTAGCAGGTATAGCAGGGTTGTGAAGGACAAAATTACACACTAAGGGATTTCTGACAGACGACACCTCAGGGGTCTTCTGCAGTGTCAGGGAGAAGGCAGCACAAATGTCTCATTTGTAAGTTCATGTGAGCAAAGCCCAGTGATGTCAGTGGTGAGTCCGGGTGCAATTGCCACCCCTGTGACCCCTATTGCTACACCACTGAGATCTAGGAAAGCTACCTACTAAAAGGTGATGGCACTGTAGAGGCATTGCACCATCTCTCATTTGCATATGGTGATCAGTGTCACACTGTAACATCACATCTAATAACTGTAAATGAGGTTGCATTACAATCTAATGTGACCATGTCATAACAGTAACAAAGAATCCAAAAACTGTTGGGGTTTTGGTCATAGCTTGCATAAATGGTAGAGTTGGAAGGGACCTCCAGGATCATCGGGTCCAACCCCATGCTCAGTGCAGGGTCACTAAATCATCCCAGACAGATGTCTGTCCAGCCTTTGTTTGAACACTTCTATTGAAGGAGAACTCACCACCTCCCGTAGTAACCTGTTCCACTCATTGATCACCCTCACTGTCTAATATCTAATCTGTGTCTCCTCTCCTTCAGTTTCCTCCCATTGTTTCTAGACTTTCCTTGTACAGATGAGAATAGGGCTGATCCCTCTGCAGTGTGACAGCCCTTCAGATATTTGTAGACCACTATTAAGTCTCCTCTCAGCCTTCTTTTCTGCAAGCTAAACATTCCCAGATCCTTTAACTGTTCCTCATAGGACATGATTTGCAGACCGCTCACCATCTTGGTAACTCTTCTCTGAACTTGCTCCAGTTTGTCTATGTCTTTTTTAAAGTGGGGTCCCCAGAACTGGACACAGTATTCCAGATGAGGTCTGACTAAGGTAGAGTAGAGGGGGATAATGACCTCACATGATCTAGACTCTATGCTTCTCCTAATACATCCCAGAATTGTTTGCCTTTTTGGCTGCTGCATCACATTGCTGACTCATGTTCAGTCTATGATCTATTAGTATACCCAAGTCTTTTTCCCATGTGCTGCTTAGCCCAATTCCTCCCATTCTGTATGTGCTTTCTTCATTTTTCTTGCCCAGATGTAGGACTTTGGTATTTAACAGGGAGAAATACCATTGTTAGTCGCCGCCCACTGTTCAAGCTTTTCTAGATCTTTTGAATACTCTCTCTTCCCTAGTATAAGCTATCCCTCCTAGCTAATTTGATCAGTTTCCCACCAGTTTCCTCCTCCAGATCATTTATAAAAATGTTGAACAACACTGGGCCTAGGACAGAGCCTTGTGGTGCCCCACTTGATACATTCTTCCACTTGGATGTGCAGCCATTTATGACCACTCTTTGGGTACAATCACTCAGCCAGTTGTGAATCCACCTAACAGTTGCCTTGTCAATCCCCTATTTGGGTGAATGACATCATTGAATGGCTGTGATTGTCTCATCGAGTACTGGCTGTGATTGGCTGAGGCCGCGGTCCTGAGCCAATCACAGCAATCTCTTGCTGGACACTGGGTATTCAACCCACGTTACCAGGAAGAGAATGCTCTGTCACCGCTGAGGATGACATGGAACGCCTGCCGGAGCGCCTGGAGGGCAACGAGAAGAACCGAGATGGCGCATGCAAGGTATTTTTTTTCCCCATATAGGTCTTATTTTTGGGGAAACACATATCCACCGCATTTTCCTGATCAACCCAGTCAGTGATTCTGTCATAGAAGGAAATATACAGCCATACACGTCGTAAGAATCAAATATTCATTACAAAGTGCTCATTGATCGCTACGTAGCCTGCTAGAGAGGCAGAAGTGGTTGTGTCTTCTCCTCCAGGTCAGCTGTCACCAACAGCCGAGGACCTGACCTACTCCTGCTACATTGTAGGACAAGAAGCTTTAATCCAGAGTAGTATTTTTTTAAAAAAAATTTTAAGCCACTGGCCGGGATGAAAACCCCAAACTAAGCACTGTAAATAAATGGTACTTGGTGCCTAAGGGGTTAAATCTGTTAAAGGATCTTTCCAGTATAGAAGTCAGGCTCACTGGCTTGTAGTTTCCTGGATCCACCTTCTTCCCTTTTTTTGAAGATGGGGATAACATTTGCTCTTCTCCAGTCTTCTGGACCTTCTCCTGTTCTCCAGGAATCTTCAAAGATTATGGAGAGTAATTAGGCCACAGTCAACTTAGTCATCATAAACTGCAATACCTGCTGCAGGTCACTGAGTTGTGTCTGTGATTTGGTTATTCTTTAACTGCCCACTGCAGCTGTATAACATGAAAACAAAGGTTTGGTACCGTGTTGGCCAGTAGTAAAAGGTATCAGATCTACAGGATTACGTGGTTTCTCTTGCTGGGAAAAATCACATTTAGCTGTACAGTGACACAACAACCAGCTGCAGACACTGCACTGAGTTCTGCAGACACTGCACTGAGATCTGGGTCCCCATGTAGTCCGCTGCATCCACTACACAAGGCTCACTGGACTATGGACGAGCTGTCAGCTCTGATCGGCCATGGAGCAGTCATCTGGCGTTCCGCCGACCAGGCTCTCACACGCGGGCTCCACATTCTCCCTCCACGCCTTTACAAAGCATTGCGGGAACGTCCTCCAGTTCCACCCTTATAACTACTAGAGGCCAGTCAATAGAGCCTCCCTGCGTCTCCGGAGCGTTATCCGCAGCGGCCATTTTCTTGGAGTCTGCTCCCTGCATGTTACCTTTGTGAATGGGAGCAGCCTGAGAGACAGGGCGTAAGAACAGTTGTATCCCCCTAGTATTTTGCCTCTTAGAGTCTGGACGTCCCCCAGCCAATGAGATGCGAGAGGGGGCGGGGCCTGCGGCTTCCTGGACTGTACCCTTCACAGGCCGCTCAGGTGTCAGAGGCCGGGGATGGGTGCCGCTCTATGTATGGCATGAGCTCCAGCTGACTCTCCTGCCACCAGCAAGTAAGTTCTGAAGGGGGCAGTGTGCTTGTGTAGCAGGACGGGGGATGGGGTGTGATATGTATACAGTATATGTGTATCCTATATAGTATAGTGGGAGAGGGGTGTGATATGGATATATGTGTCCTCTATATAGTACAGTGGGAGAGGGGGTGTGATATGGATATGTGTGTCCTCTATATAGGATAGCGGGAGGGGGGTTGGGTTTTGGATATTTGCGTCCTCTATATATGATAGCTGGAGAGGGGGTGTGATATGAATGTGTGTCCTCTATGTAGTATAGTGGAAGAGGGGGGGGGGGGCATATATATACAGTATATGTGTCCTCTATATAGTATAGTGGGAGAGGGTGTGATATGGATATGTGTGTCATCTATATAGGATAGTGGAAAAGGGGGTGTGATTATGCATATGTGTGTCCTCTATAGGACAGCGGGAGATGGGGTGTCATATCTATACAGTATATTAGTCCGCTATATAGTATAATGGGAGAGGGTGTGATATGGATATGTTTTCTCTATATAAGATAGTGGGAGAGGGGGTGTGATATAGGTATGTGTGTCCTCTATGCAGTATAGCAGGAGAGGGGGTGTTATTATATATATTACAGTATATGTATCCTCTATATAGTGGAGAGGGTGTGATGAATGTGTGTTGTCTATATAGGATAGCGGGAGGGATATGCGTGTCCTCTATAGTATAGCAGGGGAGGGTATGTGAAATGGATATGTGTCCTTTATATAGTATAGTGTGATATGTATATATGTGTTCCATATATAGTACAGTGGGAGAGCGTGTGTAAATAAATACAATTTATATATTATAGTGGGAGAGTGATCTGGATTTATATTCATCACCTATATAGTATAAAGGAAGAGCGGCTGTGATCCATATATATACACGTGTCCCATATATACCGTAGTATAATTGTAGAGGCGGTGTCCACTTATCTCCTGCTCAGTGTTATGGGGAAGGGGGTGTAATATGGATTTATATTTGTCACCTGTATAGTATAATATAGTGAAATCGCCCTAATCTGTAATCGGTGAGACCGGATTGGCGCCCAATTATTAGTCTGGATTATTGCACATCTGAATAGAGCAAGCCTCCACTTAGAGTGCGGTTGTATCTACACAGGCGGGTGCCACGGCAGGCTCCCTTTTGTGGGCAGCGGCATTCTGTTTATCTGCGCGAGACTGGAAGCCGCCATCCTGGAGATTTGCGCTGTATCTACTGACATTTGATGACAAGGTGGTTGATATGACTTTAGACTGTTATTTGCATCTGTTATGTAATTAACTAATTAGTCATCAGCCGGGTTGGAGCGGCTGTCTGTGACCCGGAGCCGGGAGCAGCACCACGTGGGCCTTGTTTTCGGTCTTTCTGCGCCTGTAAAGATCTATTAAACCTGGAGCTTTTTATCATATATGACGGCTGGAGAAATCTTGTATCAGAACTGACATTGGATTCATTCGTGGCTGAGGCGGCTCCTCCGTCCGTGGAATGCAGACCTCGTGATCGGGGCGGTGTGCCTGAGCTGCTTCTATTCCCCCTTTTTTGGATGCTACGTAGATGACGCCTCATCCACATCTAAAAAACCTAGAGGGGTGGGCTTGGTGATGAACAGGTACTAGCGGAGGCGGTCCAGCAGCCCACCGACTGGTCTGCGCCATTTACATACATTTCGGCAAAAGTTTGGAGACGATTACTGGGGTGTGCGGCTATTATAGGACAAAACTAAAACATTGTATAAAACGTGGCTGACAGGTTCCCTTTAAAGGGGTTTTCCAGACTGCGCCTGCTGTCAGTGCCGTGATAAACCGGAGTCAGAATAGAAGCTACTGCTCCGACTCCTGCGTAGTGGCCAACACTTGTAATAGCAGGTGCAGCTCCCATTGATTTCAATGGGAGCTCTGCCTGTAATTACGAGTGTCCACCACTGGACGGGTCGGAGCTGTAGCTTCCATTCCGGTTTATCCCGGCACTGACAGCAGGCGCAGTCTGGAAAAACCCCTTTAATACCCTTTTACTTATAACTTTACTTTTACTAAAAATTTTTATAAGCCCCTTGTGCAGCTGCCCTTAGGCAAATTTTTGCAATGTCCTTCTCGTTTTCAAAAACTGTCAGACGTGAGGCGACCGTGCTGGACGGGTGGGTGGAGCCATAAAGAGTATTTACACAAAAGGGCCGTTTTATCCGAATTTTTTTCTTTTTGGTTTAATGGTTGGACGCTGCATTAACGGGATTGCACTGTATTATATTATGATTTGCGCTGCGGAATAATTTGGCGCTATACAAATACAGATTATTATTATTATGACTTGTGCTCACTTCCTTTGTACACAGTATAGCTTTTGGGTGGCGCGCACCCTCGTCATACTGGCAGAAGCGCTTACCTGCTGTACTTACGGATGGGGAGTATCCCCTGTTGTGCTGTGCTGCATCCTGTGCAGTTATGCTGTAGCAGCCTCCTGACACCACAGGTGATGCAGATATAGGTGGATGAGATTTTGAACATCTGGTCTACAAGCTGCGCAAATAATCCGCACAAAACCCGTTCGGAAACTGACGTGCGATGCCGAATTCAATTCCAATTTTATCGCAATTTCCGGCGCGGAATTCACCTTTTCTCAACGAGGGGAGAATTCCGCACAGAAGTACGTGATAATGTCTGCTTCAAAATCTGCATCAAATGAGGCCGGCCTCCGCTGCAGAATTCCCGCTGCCAATTGGACCAACCTAAGACAGAGAGGATGCTGGGAGTTGTAGTTTCACAACAGCTCAAGAGTAACAGGTTGGCGACTACTGTTGTTGGGCATTAAAGGGATCTGCCATCACTTTATGATCGGTGGGGGTCCGACCTCTGAGACCCCAGTGATCCTGGCAACAAAGGGGATGCAGCGCTGGGGGCGGGCTAGAGCGCTGCTCTGCAGGGAAAGCCCTAGATAAGGATGCAGTACTGAAGCAGTCCTGTCCCCCTTCATTCTCCGGATCGGCGGGGGTCCCAGAGGTCAGACCCCACTAATCATTATATGCTAGTAATATGACGTTAATTTCCATGATTACCCCTTCACCAAACGATCCCGGCTGTAGCTACTGTTATATCCTCTGCAGGTTACTGAAGGGTTAAACACTGTAGGTCGGCGTTGCTCTGTAACCGTCCGCTCCCGGAATGATCTAGAACCTATTCCTCAGCGATCTGCGCCGTCCTGTATGACCGCTAATGCCACAGGTGCGACGGCTCGGGGGTCATTCTGACGACGCAGCAACAGGCCGGCTATCTGTACGCCGATGCCAACTGTACCTGGCAGCCCTCCGGGCGGGCACGTGTCATGCGCTAATTATAGCTGCCCTTTCACACACATACCCTACGTGAGCTGCGCAGATGTCGCCGGGCGTCCGGCTTACACCTTACATGGGGACGGAGGTTTAAAGGGGGATTTCGGATTCGCCAAATTTTGCAAAAATAACCATGAAAAATGGTGCAATTGTCTATTATACTTTCTGGATTTTCAAAACCTCTGCTTGCTGTTATCCAGTAGGGTTAAATCTCTCCTGGTCATGTGATGGATTCACTTGTGCGCAGCTCTGAAAGGTGCATTCACAGGTAGCAAAAATGCTGCGAACATCCTCTGCATTTACAGTACAGGCCGTGCGGCGGCCGAAAACTCAGCAGATCTCATCCACGCGATGCGGCGAACAAAAGTGAAGTGCGCCGCGTTCAGTGAGCAGAATTAGAGCGGATTTTGACGCAGGATCACGGCAAAATCGGCGACTACAAAAATTCCACCCCACGCGGCCGCCGCAAAACTGTACCACCGCCCGCGTGCGGATATCGCCTACTCGTGTAAAGACGAGAGGATCTGCAATGTTAATGTGTTGTAGATGTAAAATCTGCGCATCTTTTTATGCGGCAGGCGTAATCCGCGGCGTCTGGGGGAGAGTCCTGGAAATACCCGGCGGGGTTATTTACTAATCCTGTCTGATAGGCGGTGCCATCTTGGGGATTTATATGGCCCTTTAATACGTGACAACAGCCGGCTAAGTGACATCCTGAGCGCGGATGTCAGCGCCCGTGCAGAGCGTTTAAACAGACTTATCCTTGGATACGTTTACACGCAGCGAAGATCCAGCCATGTTTGTTTTTTAGGCGCTGCGTGATTATCATTTACGTTCGTTCGAGTTTTACGCGATAATCTTATGTATAAAGCGCAAAATCTGTCTTTGTGTCTCGTATAAATACACAGTTCTGGTCCGATTTGAGTGAAATTTTGCATGAGCGATCTTCAGGATCGGGCGATGAACACTGGCGTAATTAAAAATCAAAAACTCACCTCAACCCCCCCCCGTAATTTTTATTGCCAATAGCAACCAACCATAGCGCAGCTTTCATTTAATACATTGCTGAGGTAAAATGAAAGCTGCATTGTGATTGGTCACATTTTCTTATACTGCTGAGGTAAAATGAAAGTTGCGCTGTGATTGGTCGCTATTTCTTATACCGCTGAGGTAAAATAAAAGCTTTGCTGTGATTGGTTGCTATTCCCGATACTGCTGAGGTAAAATGAAAGCTGCGCTGTGATTGGTTGCTATTTCTTATACTGCTGAGGTAAAGTGAAAGTTGCGCTGTGATTGGTTGTTATGGGCAACAGTCAGACTTTCTTTTGGCCAGCTTCCATAACAGTGCGGTGCCGGCCTACTTTTATGGCCACTTTGTATATTCCAGGACGGCCATTCATAAAAATCTATAGAACGCAAAATCAGCTTGTTTATCGAATACAATCCACCGTTGTGGTCCGATTTGAGTGAAATTTGTGAATAAGGACCAAAAATGGCGCAGTAACATCAGTTATTAGGTAGAAGGAAATAACTTTGAAAGCCCAGTTTTCAATAACCAATCCCTGTGCTTACAGTGCCGTGCAGCGCATCGGTATATCGCTAGTAGCCCATAGGTGTGAATATGTCCTAACGAGCCGTTCGCTGGATTGCCGATCACATGACCGGGAGACGTTTGTATCCAGTGGAAGTAAACAATAAAGGTTCCTACTGAATGAGGAGCAAGCGGAGATCTTAAAATACTAGTATATCTGTTCAGTTGTGTAACTTCACATAATATATTAAAGAGTAAGACCGCTATCATACGGCCGAGATAATCGCAAGATTTGTGCGTTGCGAGACGCACTGACCTCGCAAGAATATGAACCCCGCTCTTTTGAATGGAGTCGTACATGTGAACAATATTTTTTCTTGTAGGTATCGCCCCCCCATCATACTAGTATGTATTTCCGCTAAGACCTGTATGTCCAGCTATGTATATAAATCTGCAGGGTCCTGTAGCGCCCCCTACACCGCTCGGCTCTGCTACATGCTTGCTTCCATTGTTTCACTCTATCTACTTCTGTTGATAGGCATTAAAGGTCCGTCTTTCTGAGCTCGGCGTGCCGTCCGTGCCGCGTTCTCGCTGGTCAGTAAATAAGTGCCGTGTGAAGAAATTGTCGCTTCGTTGTCTTTAGATACTAATGATTCTCTCCTCCCGCAGCGCAATGTCCCTTCTGTTCGCCCGACCAACAGCTAAAATCTCCACCAAGAAGGACAAGAGATACATGGCTGACGTCAACGCTTCTCCTCTCAAGCACTTTGTGACTGCCAAGAAGAAGATCAATGGCATCTTCGATCAGCTCGGGGCGTACATCCAGGAGAGCTACAACTTCCTGGAGGGTGAGGAGTAATGGCAAATCTCATTCACGAGATACGGTACAGATGCAATCTGTTTCCCAGAATGCACTTGGTGTAAGATGGTGGATGTTTGTCTGCCTAGTTAGTGCTAAATGGTCGCAACTGAAGTGCGAGTGCAGCTCTGGATGTGATTGGAGTAAAAAGGGCCATTTGCACGGGATGATGATCGCTCAGAATTCGTTCGGGCGAACAAAGTTGAGCGATAATCGTCCAGTGGAAATGCAAAAAAAAATCACTTGCTATTCTTACATTTATTATCGCTGACTTTCAAACCACATAAAAAAAACATTGCAAGATTCTCACTGCGTGTAAACGCTTCACATAGGAGATGAACCCCTGAGCAAGAAGCCCTCGATCCAGTGCCTGTCTAAACACTCTGCACGAGTGCTAACAACCTTAGCGGTGACGTCGGCGCTCGTGCAGTAAGTTCTTATGCAACTACGTTACACCCGGCAACGGCTGATAACCTAGCACAAGAGCCTAATGCTTGCATGGGATGACTGTCGCCAAAACGTTTCGCACAAGTGACGTCAGTGATAGTTTGCGCTTGTGTAGAACGTTTAAACGGCCAGATCGCCGCTCTCTTCTCGCTCAGTGCTTCACATTCTATGGGGATCACTGAGCGAGGAGCGTTTAAACGCAGCGAGAAGTGAGCGAACCGTAACGAATGGTAAATGACGGCTTTGCATTTAGATGTAACGATTATTGCGCATCTTAGTTTGAACGACTCTTGCACAACAATTGTCCCGTGTGATTGGCCCTTAGCACTCAGATTTCAGTTTATCAGGAGGCACACACAATCTGGCAAGAATCAGAAGAAAAATGTGCTGTTCGTCAGAAATAGCGCCACTGCCCGCCATGGGTTGTGTTGGGTATTGCAGCAAAGGATGGCTTTACACAAGACAACTATTGCGCGGCAATCGTTGTGTAAATGGCTCTTAAAGAGATTGTGAAATCATGTGTAGCGGTGATCGTTACCTGCAGCTTCTTCTCGTCTCGGGTCGTCTGTTCTCATGTAACTTGTTTGTTGTTTAGAAACCTACCAGAATGCAGAGCTGGATCCGGTCGCCTCCGAAGAACAAGTGCTGGAAGTCAAGGGCTATCTCACCAACGTGAAGGGCATTAGTGAGGTGCTTGCCAGGCGGCACATGAAGGTGGCCTTTTTTGGCAGGTAAGGCACCCCCCTCTTCACTTTCCTCGTCCTTCCCTTCTACCTCTGGTGAACAGTTATTGCTGCAAGTCAGTATTTCTCATGTGCGCACTTCTGATGTCTCTTTAAGGTACCTTTACACGGGACAGCCGTCTCAGTGACTATCACTCCAGGGCTCTTACACAGGAGCAAAAGCCGTTCAGTGAATGGAGGCGGAGCGCGCTGCAGATCTCTCCCGGCCGTCTGCCTCTATTCAATGCACACAGGCGGTCGCTAAAAGATTGAGCGACTTCTGTTTACATGGAGCAGGAAGTCACCGAGCCGTCGTTCCATCTCAGTGAGGTGAAACGCAACAACTAACGACTTCTGCCCTGTAAGGGTGACGTGTACACAGGCTGACAGTCGCCCATAATATCTTGTTTGAGCGATTATTTGAGCAACTATCAGTCCGTGTAAAGGTACATTTTAGTAAATTCTTGTCTCCCCATTAGGTAACCGTTCTGGATCATCTTTTCTTAAACCTGTACATTGCGCTATTTCTCTCTCATTCCTCCTGGAAATGTAGGAATGTCTTTCCACTTGTTAATAGGATATGTTCCTGCACAGTCTGATATTGTCAGGGGAGAGTAGACCGTATCGGGCCGGGCTCACATGAGCTTATCTTCCAGCATGTGGCCTACGGACCTATACACTCATACAATGACATTGTGTTTGGGCTGCAGGCTGCCCCTCACCATGTACTATCTTGGCATGTATGCGCGCATAATACGCACCAAGATGGGACATGGCCAGCTATGTGATATTGGTACAGCGTATTATGCACCTGACGTGCATAACACATGATTACCATACGCTGGAGTGAGACAGACCTCAGACTGTGAAGACACACATTAGATAAGGGGAACAGTAATATCCCATTTACACGGGACGACTGTCTGCTAAACGACTGCACCAGCGGGTGACGTTACCGCTAATAAGCACTCGTGCAGGGCGTTTAGACGGGCAGACCACCGCTGACATATTGCTGACTTTTGAATAAATTTTGCGCGATAGTTGTCCATTGTAAAAGGCCCTTAACACTTAGGTTTCAGTTTATCAGGGGGGCACACAAGATCTGGCAAGAATCAGAAAAATGGGGGTTGTTTGGTATTGCATCAAAGGACGGCTTTACACAAGAACACTATTGTCTGAATAGCAGCTCAATAGAGCGAATGCTAGCGATAGTCGCTCACCTAAAAATAGTTGCTGTTGATTAATTATCGTCTGCTGTAAACAGGTAATTCTGGTCTTTCAGTAATTGGCTAACAGCTCTGCAGGAAGGTGTGCACTTGTTCAGTGTGCGGCTCCGACCGTAAGCTGACTGGCGCTCGCCTGTTTATGAACATTTGCCCTCCTACGTAACGCTCATTGGTCGCTCTGTCAACAGAGATAAGCGAAAAGCGGATGAAAGGAGCATTTATACACTCAACCAAAAGGAAAAACAAAGTCCTTGCAGGCAAGAAGAATAAGAGCTTAGTGGATCCAGCAACCAATCAGCGTGCATTGGGGAGCAGTCACAACGTCAAATACACATCCTTAAAAGAGCCTCACACCCCCTAACTAGTTAAGTAACAATATTTCAGCCCATGTAAATTCTCTAAAAAGTCACTCAATGACTGCAAAACTGAACAAGTGGACAACCAGCACTCTGTAAAGGTGCGCGAACACATGATCTTATGACGTAGTGACTATTTTGAGCGACGATGGTTGTCCCGTATACACTTGCCCTAAGCTTCATTCGCTTGGCTGCTGCAATACCAGACACCCCTACAGACAGTTGTGGTGTTTCTAGAAATAAGCAGTTTTTTCCCTAAGCTCGGACAACCACTTTAAATGAAAAAGATCCTAGTAACTACTGTTTCTCTGAAAATAGGACCTACTCTGATTTTTGCGGTAGGGGAAGTGGGCTTGAAATATAAGCCCTACCCTGAAAATAAGCCTTAGCTACACTACATGAAAGGAGAAAAAAAAACAGCACTACTCACCTAGCGGGCACCATCCGGGTCCCTCCTGCTGGTCTACGGCGCTCCGGCAGGCTTTCGTGTAGTCCTCAGCGCCGACAGAGCATCTCTTGTTGATAAGGAACCAATCACAGCCATTTAATGAATGGCTGATGCGGCGCACGCGAACCAATCAGAGCTGGCGCTCAATAAACCAATCATAGCAATCTCTTGCTGGAGGCGGGGTATTGAAGCCCTGTCACCAGCAATAGATGCTTTGTCGGTGCTGAGGACTATACGGAAGCCTGCTGGAGACCAGCGAGAGGGACCACGACAATGCCAGCTAGGTAACTATAAGACACCCCCTGAAAATAAAACCCTGTGCCTCTTTTGGGGCAAAAATTAACATGAGACGGGGTCTTATTATCAGGGAAACGGTATAGGTTATATCAATTTATAGGAAAGCTGGGTAATAACCAGTATGCCTGCCATGACAGCCTGCAGAAGAGTCCTACTGCCCAGACATTGGATCCCTACTTGTGGTGTTTTGTTTTCCTTTCTTATATTATACCTGTCTTCTGCATTAGGACCAGCAATGGGAAGAGCTCTGTGATTAATGCCATGCTATGGGACAAAGTCCTGCCGTCTGGAATCGGCCATACCACTAACTGCTTCCTGCGTGTGGAGGGGACTGATGGGAATGAGGCCTATCTACTGACTGACGGGTCAGAGGAGAAGAAGAGTGTCAAGGTGGGCTGTGAACAGACAATACTTTTAACTCCTGACTATGACGACTATTTTTAGGGCTGCTTTTTAGGGAGGTTGTACATAAGCAAAATGAGGCTGCTTTTTCCCCCTAAACTATATCGCTAAGGATAAGGGATAACTTCATGATGTGGGGGGCTCAATGGCCCCTGTATGACTAAATCGCAGTTGTGCATGCTGCAGCTCCATTCACTTTAAGTACTATGCTGGAGATTTCCAAGCACTCGTACTCTGCAATTTCTGGAGCACGACCTCCGCTCCATTCATCTGAGGATTTACGGACCCCCGTTCTCAGGATCGGTAGAAGTCCCACTGGTTGGACCTGACCTATCGCAAAGCTATCCACTATCCTTGGATAACTATAACTTAGCACAACCCCTTCAAAGTGAAGTTGAGCTGCAGTAGAAGACAAAACCCGTGGACACTTGTGGTGCTGCTTTTGCTGTAAGAAGGCAGCCCTGTTTTTCTAATCCCCTCGGAGTAGTTGAAGCACTTTGTAAGCATTGGCGCACTACTCCAATATTGTTCTGCAGAGATCTGTAGCCATGCCATACCAACATGTACTTTCCCTTTCAGACGGTAATGCAGCTGGCTCACGCCCTTCATCAGGATGAGCTTCTGGACTCTGGATCCCTGGTCAGTGTTATGTGGCCTAATTCCAAGTGCCCACTTCTGAAGGATGACCTCGTGCTGATGGACAGGTACCGCTCGCTGATCACATCGCTGGTCATTTGTGTCATGCATATCTTAAATTCTCAATGAGAACGTCAATCTCACAGGTAGATATCATACATATCAAGAGCCATGTGGAGGGGCAGGGGCATGTATTTCTTTGACGCCTGGATGCTTCTGACTTAATGAATACTGTAGATCGGTGATTGGCACTCCGATGCGGCGTGAGAGCCTGTCAGGGGTGCCGTGACATCAGGGGCAGATTGGTCATTCAGCCCCAGTGGGCCTGTCGTGTCCTGGGGTTGCTCCAATTACTGCTGCAGTAATGGTTGCTACAGGCATCCCCCTAAGACTGCTTTCACACGGCCGAGAAAATCGTGCAAGATTTGTGCATTGCAAGACGCACAAATATGAACCCCATTCGGTCATCTACATAAGCTGTTTTTTTTTTTTTTTTATGTTTTGTTTTGTTCTGTTTTTTGTTCGCTTGCATCACGGTGCAGGAAAAAAATCGCGGCATATCCTATTCTTTTAATGGGGCTGGAAAACACATTACACGGTGTGAAAACAATGGGAAACTTGCAGATCCTG
This sequence comes from Eleutherodactylus coqui, assembly GCF_035609145.1. Lineage (NCBI taxonomy): Eukaryota > Metazoa > Chordata > Amphibia > Anura > Eleutherodactylidae > Eleutherodactylus > Eleutherodactylus coqui. Next base: position 36,767,470 of record NC_089842.1, read on the forward strand.
TGGCACGGCTGAGATTTGCTACCTCCCTAAAGTGACACAAAACTCCTTGCGTCCACAGGACATCGCAGAAGAGGGATGAGGGAGCACTACTGCTGGTGGGGGCATCAAGGGTGCATGTTTTTACTGATGGTGGACTATAAGGGGCAGCATTATTACTGATGGAGCAACGAGGGGGAACACTAGTCTTGACAGGACTATAAGGGTGAATACCCACTTTTGTAATGTTAAAAACGTATCACACAAAAATTGCAAAGCACCAACTTGCGATGCGTCTTTAACATTAGAAAGTCCCATTGACAATTGCGTGAAAAAAAACGCGCAAAAAAAACGCAAATCTGCAGGAGCCCTTAGGGAGATTCACTGATGGGACACAAAGAGCAGAATTTTTTAATGGGCCACAAGAGGGGACATTATTAATGGTGGGGGCACCAAAGGGAGCATTTTTAATTATTGGGCAATAAGGCCTAATTCCCACGGGCAGATTTCTACAGCGTATCACGTGGCGTAAATACGCTGTGTTGCCCTGCAGCTATAAGGTTCTATTGAACCTAATAGCGCAATGGTCATGGTGCGGAATTCCTCAGTGAAATTCCGCCCCGTGAAAGCACCTGTAATCACCCGCGGCATGTTCTATTTGACGCGGGCGTACGCGTGGACTGCTTCCATTGCAGTCAATGGAAGCCATCCGCCACGCTATCTTCCGCTGTAGCACAGTGGAAGATAGCGTGAACACACTTCCACGCCCACTGACGCACGCGTCATGTGACGCAGCTGGTGCGTCATGCGCTGTACTGCGCACAGGATGCAGGACATCAGGCAGCGGATCCTGAGGTGCGTATGGGGTCTCTGGGGGGGGGGGGGGGGGGGGCGCTGTGATGGACTTCCCTGCGGAATTTCGCTCGCAGAGCCCGTCACGGCCGTGGGCACTAGGCCTAAGGGGAGTGTTATTCCTTATAGTATACAAGGGCGGCATTATTACTACTGGGGCTACTGACGAGGGCACTGTTGACGCTGGGGCTACTGACGAGGGCACTGTTGATGCTGGGGCTACTGACGGGGGTGCAGTTACTACTGGGATCACTGATAGGAGGCGCTATAACTGCAGGGGCCACTGGAATAACGGAAGTAAAATCCTACATCATAAGCTACCCGTTTAGCCACGCCCTTAGACCACACTTTTTTTGGTAGGGGTGCCCGCAATAATAAAAAATTCCCAGGGGTGCCCCAAGCCTGCAAAGGTTGTAAATTGCAGCGGTTAGCTACTTTCTAGACTCTATTTCAAGACGTAAAAACAGTCTGATGTTTTCCTCCACCCTGCTCGGCGCCGTGAGGCAGGCGGAGTAATTTAAGCTATAGATTACATAGCGGGACACTTATTTATATGCTTGTTATATAATCTTTAATGGGCACATTCTTTAGAGGCTTGTAGGAAAGGAATAGAGGAACTGGGATGGACAAGGGTGGAGGTGATGAACACGGGCCGGGGCCAGACGTGTACCGTACTAAGAATAGTTATTGCAAATGATAAAATGTTCCCGAACGACTCGTCCCGATCGGCTGGGATTAAGTTCTGAAAAGTTTGTTCTGTGGATCAGATTTGTTGGGGTCGATATAACGGGGAGGGCTCGCTTCCCAGTGGCTACAGTAGTAATACTCAATGCCATATTCCGGGGTGTCTGAGCCGGAAAGGGTTTCACGAAATCTCATCCACGCTCTGAAAAAGAAATGTAATTGTCAGCACTTCAGACATTTCCACAGGCGATCTATCTATAGGAGATCCTTACATCATGACCTGTTGGGGCATGTGAGGACTGGATTTCGGGAAACACCATTTTACATATTTTATGAGTTGTAGATATGACGGGTTGATACAAGCAGTGTTTTATAAAGATAGTTCTCTATCATCTATGGTATATAGAACACAGCAGAGCCCATTATATATTACATAGTCTATCACGTCAGCATTGTACATCTTGCTATTATAGCCTAGATTGTTTTGCCATTTGTTACCCACAATTCCTCTCTAATTTTCCTGTATTGTCCATTTTCAGCCCTGGCATCGATGTGACCACTGAGCTGGACAGCTGGATAGATAAGTTTTGCCTTGATGCCGACGTATTTGTGCTGGTGGCGAATTCTGAGTCCACACTCATGCAGACAGTAAGTGTCAGTCGTGTCTCAGGTGCTTTGATCACTCATGTGTAGCAGCTCCCTCTCCATGCTGTATATTCACATTTATTCTCTGTTTTCCTAGGAAAAGCAGTTTTTCCACAAGGTGAATGATCGTCTGTCCCAACCAAACATCTTCATCCTGAACAATCGGTGGGATGCATCCGCCTCTGAACCGGAGTATATGGATGAGGTAAGGGGAAGGGGGGCTGAAGTTCCTCCAAGGTGTAGGCCCACTTCTATCTGTTTTTTGCTGCAAGAAGCAGACCACTAAGTACATTGCACAGTGGTGGCCGGGTTTGGTACTGCAGGATAAGTCCCATTCACTCCAACCCGGGCCACTGCACCATTTACAGCGGTGTCTGCTTCCTGCAGCAAAATAGTTGGAAGTGGGAAATCGCCTTTAAAAATTATCTGTTTCTGGAAAATATGGCAGCTGCCATAACATAACTTTCACAGAGTACTGAAATACTAATATTAGTAGCCATTCCCTAACTAACGAGAAAATATGTCAATACAAATCTAGAATTGAGTGTTGCACTTCCGAGAAGATTTGCTGTACAATCCTGCATCGTGAAGCGGCCATCACTTCATATTTTCCAGGTTAAAGGACACGCTGCAGAGTTTGAACAATGCATGAGTATTACATTGCGATTTAGGGATCTGGCCACCATTTTAAAGTTTACATAGAGAACGAATCTACATAAGTGCAGCTACTTTATACATAAATTACCTATCCTGTACTGATCCTGAGTTACATCCTGTATTATACTCCAGAGCTGCACTCACTATTCTGCTGGTGGAGTCACCGTGTACATAAATTACCTATCCTGTACTGATCCTGAGTTACATCCTGTATTATACTCCAGAGCTGCACTCACTATTCTGCTGGTGGAGTCACTGTGTACATACATTACTTATCCTGTACTGATCCTGAGTTACATCCTGTATTATACTCCAGAGCTGCACTCACTATTCTGCAGGTGGAGTCCCTGTGTACATTTCTATTACTTATCCTGTACTGATCCTGCGTTACATCCTGTATTATACTCCAGAGCTGCACTCACTATTCTGCTGGTGGAGTCACTGTGTACATACATTTATCCTATACTGATCCTGAGTTACATCCTGTATTATACTGCAGAGCTGTACTCACTATTCTGCTGGTGGAGTCACCGTGTACATAAATTACCTATCCTGTACTGATCCTGAGTTACATCCTGTATTATACTCCAGAGCTGCACTCACTATTCTGCTGGTGGAGTCACTGTGTACATACATTACTTATCCTGTACTGATCCTGAGTTACATCCTGTATTATACTCCAGAGCTGCACTCACTATTCTGCAGGTGGAGTCCCTGTGTACATTTCTATTACTTATCCTGTACTGATCCTGCGTTACATCCTGTATTATACTCCAGAGCTGCACTCACTATTCTGCTGGTGGAGTCACCGTGTACATAAATTACCTATCCTGTACTGATCCTGAGTTACATCCTGTATTATACTCCAGAGCTGCACTCACTATTCTGCTGGTGGAGTCACTGTGTACATACATTACTTATCCTGTACTGATCCTGAGTTACATCCTGTATTATACTCCAGAGCTGCACTCACTATTCTGCAGGTGGAGTCCCTGTGTACATTTCTATTACTTATCCTGTACTGATCCTGCGTTACATCCTGTATTATACTCCAGAGCTGCACTCACTATTCTGCTGGTGGAGTCACCGTGTACATAAATTACCTATCCTGTACTGATCCTGAGTTACATCCTGTATTATACTCCAGAGCTGCACTCACTATTCTGCTGGTGGAGTCACTGTGTACATACATTACTTATCCTGTACTGATCCTGAGTTACATCCTGTATTATACTCCAGAGCTGCACTCACTATTCTGCTGGTGGAGTCACTGTGTACATACATTACTTATCCTGTACTGATCCTGCGTTACATCCTGTATTATACTCCAGAGCTGCACTCACTATTCTGCTGGTGGAGTCACTGTGTACATACATTTATCCTATACTGATCCTGAGTTACATCCTGTATTATACTGCAGAGCTGTACTCACTATTCTGCTGGTGGAGTGACTGTGTGCGTACATTACTTATTCTATACTGATCCTGAGTTACATCCTGTATTATGCTCTAGAGCTGCACTCACTATTCTGCTGGTGGAGTCACTGTCTACATACATTACTTATCCTGTACTGCTCCTGAGTAACATCCTGTATTATACTGCAGAGCTGCACTCACTATTCTGCTGGTGGAGTCACCGTGTACATACATTACTTATCCTGTACTGATGCTGAGTTATATCCTGTATTATACTCCAGAGCTGCACTCACTATTCTGCTGGTGGTGTCATTGTGTACATACATTACTTATCCTGTACTGATCCTGAGTTACATCCTGTATTATACTCCAGAGCTGCACTCACTATTCTGCTGGTGGTGTCATTGTGTACATACATTACTTATCCTGTACTGATCCTGAGTTACATCCTGTATTATACGCCAGAGCTACACTCACTATTCTGCTGGTGGTGTCATTGTGTACATACATTACTTATCCTGTACTGATCCTAAGTTACACCCTGTATTATACTCCAGAGCTGCACTCACTATTCTGCTGGTGGAGTCACTGTGTACATACATTACTTATCCTGTACTGATCCTGAGTTACATCCTGTATTATACTCCAGAGCTGCACTCACTATTCTGCTGGTGGAGTCATTGTGTACATACATTACTTATCTTGAGTTACATCCCATATTATACTTCAGAGCTGCATTAAACATTCTGCACTTTTAAGAGCTGAAATGTCCGACCACCCATATTGCAAAGGGGTATTATTTTCCTGTTTCTTGCGTATTCATTGCCTCCTCAGTCCATCACACAAGTTGGCTGCATTCGTAGTGACTGAGGCACCCAGAACACTTTGTGAAGCACAGTTATGTAACTGGCGTGTATTATTATCCTCTGTGTACAGTAGTTCCTCCTGTAATGTTGGTGACCGCACCTTGCTGCGGTGCCTGGGATACTAACAGTAGCTGTGTCATCAGGGCTCCAGGCAGAAACAGGAAATCCAGCTCTTAACAGTTCCATTTAAAGGCACCTTATATGATTTCAAAAGCCTTTGAAACTAATGAAAGTCAACGATAATCACTCAGTTAAATGCAGGCTAACGAGAATTGTTCATTTTTCATTTATTGTTTTAGTTTCAGTCGGCATAAAAATCATTGTTGCCGTCTTCACTTCACTTCTCGTTGAGTTTAAAACGCTTCTAGTTAAGTGTTTCAGATAGGAATGTTAAATGGTTCTCAGCGATGATCTGCCTGTCTAAACACTTTGCCTGAGCGTGAACGAGCTCAACACTGTCCTGTGCCACATAAGGGGTGACATGAATTTTTTGTTTGTATCCCCCCCATCATAAAATTCGCATCACCCCCTCTCTCCCTGGGGCAGGTGGATATTCAGGAAATGACAGTTGTAAATTCAGTATTCCCGACCCCACTTCAAACGGCTCTAACGCTGGTTCTGAAAGGGCTAAAACTTACGTTTTATTTTAAAGCCATGTTGGTAGCCTTGATAGAACCAGAATTACAGCCGTCAGAAGTAGAATGAGCTCTGTTTGTCCAAATCTGTAATGTCCTTTTCCTGCAGAACGGACAGAGCTCATCCTAAACTGCGGGGGGTTAAGACTGGCGTTTAAAATGCTGGTCTTAATACATTTCCCCCATTGTGCCGTCACGATAGGGAAACTATCCTTCTCCTCGTTAGATTAGTTGTCCAGGTTACACAACCCCCTTCGTGTGCCCTATGGGGTGCGCTCACACGCTACTCTGGATTTTGTCGTGGATCTGCAGCTGATTTCCCCCTTTCAATTGATTTCAGATTTGTGCGGATTTTGATGCGGATCTGCAGTAAACTTCACATCTTCAACTAAAAAGGTGAAATCTGCTGTGGATCTGCCTCATGTAAATGCCCCATTAGGGTATATAAAAAAATGGAATTAAATGACTTCTTGTTATGGAGGGATCTCACACAACTAAACTGTCAGACTTCAGAGGAGGAGCCAAGCAGTCTAATGTGCGTGTTTTTTCTTCTTCTTTCTTGTAGGCATTAACTTGTACAATATTGCCCATCTCTCTTTAGGTGCGGCGGCAGCACATGGAGCGATGCACCAGTTTCTTGGTGGATGAGCTCGGAGTCTTGGATCGAACCCAAGCAGGAGACCGCATTTTCTTTGTATCGGCAAAGGAAGTTCTTAATGCAAGAATACAGAAAGCTCAAGGAATGCCAGAAGGAGGTATTTAAATAGTAGATCACTTTCATTGTAAGATCAAAGCAAACTATAGTCTCTGGCTTTCCAGCCGTTGCAAAACTACGACTGTCAGAGTATGCTGGGAGTTGTCATTTTGCAAAGTGGACACCACTGGTCTGGTTGGAGGACCTGTTATCTCCTACTTTACACTTAGCATTGATGTGACTGGACGCTGTGTGATCATTCTAGTGGGTCTACAGGAAACTTGAACTGTCTCTTCACGGATTACAGATAATCCCTGGGGTTGCAGCAGGAGGACACTTTGTGATCAGCTTTTTGTTGAGGAACAGTTGTAACACGTAGAGATGATGGATATGTTCATTATTGTACTCCGAGCATTCTATGCCTGTTCATCTTTGCCAGGAGCATCTCTGGAGCACATGTTCTGGCTGTTCATCATTACTGGAGCACACGGTTCGGGCTGATAAATGCCGTCCAAATGGATGTCCTCCCTGGGTTTTTATATCTGTTTCAAGCGATCCCCATCATCCCACCGGTACAATTTTTCAATAGGTTAAGATCAGCCACGACCAAATTAGTTTGGGGCATGCGAAGGCCTCAAGTGGGAATTCAATATCTATCGTCTCCCAAAGCAAGGAGAGGAGTAGGGTTACCAATTTTTAGGCAGCAGCAGTTTTAATGCATCTTCTAGACTGGCAGTCTAGTTTATGCTACTAGCAAACAATGGGTGGGTTCCAGAGCAAGCAGATTGCTCAATCCCTATGAGTCATATCCCATGGATCAGAGCCCAATCCATTTCTCCTAACTTTTTGCTAAAAGGGACACTTAGGACGTTATGCGATGATTCACAGAAGATACCTATCAAGGGTAGCTAGCCCTCCCTCACCCCTTTTTTCACTACCTGGCGTTCCCACCTGGCGAAGTTACTGGGAGAATCTTGGACTAGGAGAAACAGGACAACATCAGGGTTCACCAAATCCTCAAGGAAGCCTCGCTGCCAACCTTCCAGGATCTGAGGCACAGATTCGAGGGATTAGAGATCTTCTGGTTTGAGTACTACCAGCTACTCTCCTTCCTTTCCACTCATGGGGTTGGCGACTCCTTCGGGAGTGCATTGACACTATTTGAGAAGCCGATATACGTTCGTCTGAATCCAGCCTCATGGACTAATAATTCACAATAACGAGGTTACATCTGCTTCACACTTCTGGTCACAGGATGTGTGATCTGGCTGCTGGTGCTCCATTTGTTCATCATTGCATCTGCTGAAGCATGAGCGTTCGGCACTCCAGCGGGTCACATGTTCTTTTGATGTCACGGGTTACTCTTGGAGTAATCCAAGAGTGTAATGATGAATGTTGCTGATGTTTTTTTCTCTTGCATCACTCTTTTGATTTGTGTTTTTCTTACTGATTGTAGGCGGCGCTCTGGCTGAAGGTTTTCAAGGGAGGATGTTTGAGTTCCAGAACTTTGAGCGGAGATTTGAGGTACGACAAGGACTTGATATAATCACAAAATATAATCATCACAGCAATATTAATATTGCTGTTTGCATTAATCAAACCGTTATTTGAGTTTTAGCCGAGGCTCGCTGTGCTTCCTCCCATTCCTGAAGTATTACCTGTCATGGTGGCTCGATGCTGGCGATGCAGGATTTCTAATGTGAAGTTTTAATCTGGACTTTTACAAACGCAGTCATAACACATTTATATGTTTGTGATGCAGCTAATGGAAAAGTTTTGTTTTTGTTTTTTTTTACAACTTTTAATATTTTCCTTAAATAAAACAAATTTTATTTTGCTGATTTCTGACATTCTTCTTGATCACTCAAACGGTGTAATACAATACCATGGTATTGTGTTAGATGACCAGTTGCAATAAGAGGTCCCCAACTCCAGTCCTCAGGGACCACCAATAGGTCATGTTTTCAGGATGTCCTATAGGAAGAACCCCTGTGGCAATGTCTGAGGACTGACGATAATTACCTCACCTGTGTAATACTGAGGAAATCCAGAAAACATGACATGTTGGCGGTCCCTGAGGACTGGAGTTGGGGAACACTGAGTTAGAATTCAGTATATCAAGACTTCTTCATAGACTGTCATTCATTGCAGCCTTGGGGAACTTCATAAGGTCTCAGGCTGCTATGAGAACCGAATCGCACCACGCGATCTCATCGCTCGGTGGCCATTTGTGACTCCCAAGTATGTCGGTTGGGGCACTTCAAAGGCTGCTGTCCAGAATGGATAGTGGTGTTTAAAGGGTTAACAGCCACAATCAAAGTTATCTCAGATCACAGCTGTGGCACATGGGTATCAGCTGTCAAAGAGGGCCGACACTCGCCATGTATGAAGCGCACTTGGCTTTCAAGCCTGTTCCATACGCAGACACCTGACCATGTAGATCGCAAAGAAGTTGGTGCGGGTCACATTGTGATTTGCACGTTACTCTGACCTGCAGATTGCAAAAAAATAAATAAATGAACTGCAGGAATTTTTTTGCCCTCTGCGGGTCGTGCCTGTGACAAGTTGCAGCAAAACCTAGGTTGACATCTATTACATTTGGAAATGGCAGGGCTACAGAGCAATTTTGGGCCACAATGTGTGTCACAGCCAAGGTTGCCGTATAGCTTTAGCCTAAATATACATCACAAAAGTGCATAGAGCAGTCCTTGGCCGGCTACTCTTGGGCACCTAATGCCACTAGGTGGCAGTATAATATAATCGGCATGCCTTGCGATGGATCTCAGTAACAAACGCATGATGCTAAGTGATACTCCAAGGAGTGTGGCCCATGTTTGGGGCAAACTCCGAATCCGTTCATCCTGCAATATTTCTTAAAAATTGAACCGCCTTTTTCCTATATTTCTGGTAGGAATGCATCTCTCAGTCAGCTGTGAAAACCAAATTTGAGCAGCATACGATGAGAGCCAAACACATAGCGGAGGTTCTGCGCCAGATCATGGAGTCCGTCCACGTGGCCGCGCAGGAGCAGAGGTGAGGGTGATGTGTGTGTGTGTGTGTGTGTGTGAGCGAGCGAGCAGGCTGTCCTGCAGCAAGTGTCATCTTGTTTCAGATTAGTGGTCTAAAATGCTATAAATCCTCCTCAGGGTTTACTGCCTTGAAAAGCGGGAGGAATTCAAGGACCGCTTGGAATTCATCGAGAAACAACTGGAGCTGCTGACCGAAGATTACCGGATGAAGATCAAGCAGATCACGGACGAGGTGGAACGTCAGGTGAGGGACCGGCTACCCGGGAACAGAGCATGGAGCAGGGACATCGTGTCTGTCCATTGGTTGGACAATGTCTAGTATATCAATATCTTGGCTCTTTCAGGTATCAAACGCTATGGCTGAAGAGATCCGCCGCCTGTCGGTGCTGGTAGACGACTTCCAATTAGACTTTCATCCGTCACCTGTTGTCATTAAAGTGTATAAAAACGTGAGGAACTTTCTGATTTCGTCAGTCGTCGGTGCCTTCTGTCTTGTTGTGGTGTTGAAGTTCTTCTCTATTTTCTTCCTCCGCAGGAGCTCCATCGCCACATAGAGGAAGGGTTGGGCAGGAACCTTTCTGATCGCTGCTCCAGCACAATTTCTGTGTCCTTGCAGACCACACAGCAGGAGATGATTGGTAAGATGAGTGACTGAGGGTGGGCACCTGGCCAAAGGTATTAATTCAACTCTTAAGCCGAACCAGTGTGGCCCACTGCTGAGATACAGGGCAACCCACTGTCATGTCACTGTGAGTTGTAACCCTGTATTGTGGGACCCATCTATTGGCTGGCTTCTGTGGTATCGTTCATATTGCAGATTTAGTTGCATGCAGTCGCTCCTCCCCAATCTGGGCTGGGTTGAGTGGGTGGCTGCATTTAGGTCTGCAGTGGACAGTTTAACTCCTCTGGTTTATAGTCTGGCTTGCTGCATATTGTTAGTTCCTACGGCCATTGGGGCGACCGTAGGGCCATTGGGGCGACCGTAGGGCCATTGGGGCGACCGTAGGGCCATTGGGGCGACCGTAGGGCCATTGGGGCTGCTTTGCATCTTATCAGGTATTGCATTTTTGGCCCTTTTCCAGTGAAATACAACTCTTAAGCCCCATTTAAACATTACTATTATCACTCAAAACTTGCTTGAACTATGTCTTTTGAGTGATAATCGTTGTGTGTAAATGCTACCATCGTTTGCTTTTCGGCCAAACAATGATTTTTTGTTGAGTTTAAAATCCATCGCCGGAGAGCGGATAAGCAGGGACCACACGCTGTGATTCTCCACGGGAGCACTGATGACATTGTATTCAGCTGCAGTCCCATGACAGAGCACAGGGGCTGTATGCAGATGGCAGACCACCTGCTGTTATCTGCATACAGCTCAGAGAGGCACATTTACATTCAAATGAAGCAAATAAGCTACTAAGGCCTCATGCCCATGGCCGGGTTGGAATCCTGCTGTGAGATTCTACCTCATATTTACCCGTCCGGCGTCTTCTCCTTCCACTCTGCGATGTGCCAGCTCCTGCATGCGCAGAGCGGAGCAAGCATGTCAGAGGTGACGTTTCTCTGCGAACTTCCCCACACCCCCCTCCACCACTCTCCTTCCCCATTGCCCTTGGATGTAACTCAGGATCAGTAATGTATGTACAAAGTGACTCCACCAGCAGAATAGTGAGTGCAGCTCTGGAGTATAATACAGGATGTAACTCAGGATCAGTACAGGAGAAGTAATGTATGTACACAGTGACTCCACCAGCAGAATAGTGAGTGCAGCTCTGGAGTATAATACAGGATGTAACTCTGGATCAGTACAGGATAAGTAATGTATGTACACAGTGACTCCACCAGCAGAATAGTGAGTGCAGCTCTGGAGTATAATACAGGATGTAACTCTGGATCAGTACAGGATAAGTAATGTATGTACACAGTGACTCCACCAGCAGAATAGTGAGTGCATCTGGAGTTACGCCTGAGAAACTTTGGCACAACTTGCATTAGACAGCACATGGACATTTGGCTGTGTGAGGTCCTATCTCCGCACACACTGCACATTACATGCCCTAAATGAGAACAGGATATGCAGTGATTTGATTCTTGTGAAAAAAGTTAAATGTTTCTTTGAATCGCCTCATTGGGCTTTTTGCTTTTGTGGAATATCCAGACCGCACATGGCCTGAAAATTCTGCCGTATGAATTAGCCCTTTGTGACCGCTCTAAAGGGTGTATTAAAAGGGTATAAGGGTAAAAAAAAAATCTCACGCTTTATGCAAATCGGCATATATCCTTGGGACCAAATGCAAACAAAACCTGCAGTCCTGTTCCCCCATCCCACCTGTTGCCGACAAACATTCGAATAGGAGATTGCGGGAAGGGAGTAACGTGACTGCAGGGTTGGACTACACAGGATTTGTTTGTAGCTCATAGGAGGCACATAGATTTGCATATGGGCTGCATACATAAATATTGCTATAAGTTACTGGATGGTAGACTTCACCTTGTAGTTTTTCTTCCCCTTCCTGTAGATGGGCTGCTCCCTCTTCTCCCATCATGCGCCCGTTCCCAGATTGACTTGTTGGTTCCCCGTCAAAGCTTCAGCTTGAGCTACGACTTGAGCTGTGACAAGCTGTGCGCCGACTTTCAAGAAGATGTTGAATTTCACTTCTCTCTCGGATGGACGATGCTCGTCAACAGGTTCCTCGGACCCAAGAATAGCCGCAGAGCTTTGATGGCCTGTAATGACCAGGTGGGTGGAGGCGAAGTCTTTGCTTATTATATGTAATTGTGAGGTTTTGATGGCTAATGTATCTTATATTTGGCGCTACTTTCTTCAGATACCACGTGCAATGACCCCGGTGAATCCCAGCATGCCGCCGATGCAGCAGGGGGCTCTAACCCAGGAGGAACTCATGGTTTCAATGGTGACTGGATTGGCTTCACTGACGTCCCGAACGTCCATGGGTATTTTGGTGGTGGGAGGAGTGGTAAGTGCAAATATTGACGAGATATGCCATTAATGTCTGGGGGGTTTCTGCTATATAGTACAATGTAGCTCAACATACATAGGAGTAGACGGAATTATGGATATTAATGGGCTTGTCTGGGACTTTTGAGATTTTTTTTCTGTTGACCTACCCTGTTCTGAAGGTAGGTCATCAGTCAGGGAAATCACAAAAGTCCCGGACAAACCCCTTTAAGTGTTTTATCTGCTTGGAGCTTCTACATTAGTATGACCTGTCCCTTGCTCTGTTGTTTCAGGTCTGGAAGGCTGTTGGCTGGCGTCTCATCGCTTTGTCTTTTGGCCTTTACGGACTCTTGTATGTATATGAGCGCCTCACGTGGACCACGAAAGCAAAGGAAAGGGCCTTCAAACGTCAGTTTGTGGACTATGCTGCTGAGAAACTGCAACTAATTGTCAGCTACACTGGCTCCAACTGCAGTCACCAAGTACAACAGTGAGTCCGATGTGCTCCCATATCTTATTTGCTTTATTCATGTACATGTAGATCTAGATCTCAAGCACCAAAATCACTTAAGCCCGTGTCCACCTTTGAAGGTCTTACTGTTAATATTGACCAAATGTGCTATAAATGCATTACATATCCCATACTGACCTGAAGTTAGAGCCTGTATTAGGCTGGGTTCATACGGGACGGATTTTCCATGGAAATTCCTTGCGGAATTTCTGTGCTGCAAATCTGCCCGCTGCTCCTAATCCCGAGATTAGCCAGCCATATGGACGAGATTTTGCAAAAAAATAGTCCACACGGGGCGGCCAATCCATAGCGGCAAAGCCGGGCGGAACCGGCGATGCGGTGCGGAAATAACCACCGCAGCATGTCAACTTTTTGTTGTTGTTTTTTCTGTTGCGGCCTCACTCCTCTCTATGAGGAGAGAAGACCGCAATGGAATTCCAGCAGCCAAATTGCTCCAAAACCCGCAACTAAAAGCAGCAGGTTTTGAAGCAGCGCTTATCCCACAAGAATCTCATGGCATTTTGGTGCACGCAAGCCCCAAGGTTTCCGTCCCGTGGGAACCCAACCTTATACTGTAATAGCTAGTCTGGTGAGGTTACTGTTTATATACATTACCTATCCTGGACTGATCCTGAGTTACATCCTGTATTATACTCCACAGCTGCACTCACTATTCTGCTGGTGGAGTCACTGTGTACATACATTACTTATCCTGTACTGATCCTGAGTTACATCCTGTGTTAGACTGCAGAGCTGCACTCACTATTCTGCTGCTGGAGTCACTGTGCACATACATTACTTACCTTATAGTTATCCTAAGTTACACTCCAGGTAAATAATGTATTGTGTGTTGACACAGTGACTCCACCAGCAGAATAGTGAGTGCAGCTCTGGAGTATAATACAGGATGTAACTCAGGATCAGTACAGGATAAGTAATGTATGTACACAGTGACCCCACCTGCAGAATAATGAGTGCAGCTCTGGAGTATAATGAAGGGGGTGTAGCTCTGGATCAAGTTACTATACTGTGTATATATAGTGACTCAACTTTTGATATAGATTAGCTTCTTTTCACCCTGCGTTTTGCATTGTCCTTTGGAGGTGTACGTCAGCATACATTGGCATCTTTCACCCACAGGCTGCTACTGGATGCCTCTGTATCGAAGCATTAAGTCTGCTGCATTAAGGCTAACTTCACATGAGCGAGAGCAATATGGGGCCATGAATCGCGGCCCAATATCACGCTCACCAACATGTGAATTCCCTGCGGATGTGAAGCATTTTTATGTCAAAACGCTTGAATCACTTGAAGGAAGAATCTGTCAGTCGTGGTGGAGGATCGCAGAGTTTTTTCGTGTTTTTCATTGGGAGGCCCCATTAAAAACAGTGGGAGATGCGATGCGAGGGCATGTAAAAAAATGGATGCCGCGATTTGTTTCCAACCTCATTTGTATTTTTCACCAAGTAACAATCTTGGAGCATTCTTCTTAGTGTTCGGTGTTTTGCTGTTCCTGTTGTTCCTCCTGCAAATGAATTGACAATTTGACTTCTAACATTTTCCTTATCACAGCAGTGTGCCCGTACATGGACTGGCACTATTGGCACTGATTGGACAATGTCCGACTTTATAGGGACACCCCAGCTGATAACACCTACTTGTCAGTTTATTCATAGATTTCTAGGAGGCGTAACAGAGGAACTGCCCAGCACAGAAAACCTGCTCCAGAATTGTTATAGTAGGGAAATGCATTTATTTACTAATAGTGTCAGTAACGTTGACAGGTCTCCTTTTAAAGGAGTTGGACCATAATTGCAATTTATTTCCAATCCACTGGATAGGGAATAAATTGCTTATCAGTGAAGGTCTCATTGCTGAGAACCCCTGACGATCTCCAGAATGGGACTTCTGTGTCCTGTTCTGTCCGTCAATGTGGGGGTCACTTCTCGAGATCAGCAGTAAGACCCCCACCGATCGGATAGGCGATAACTTGTAACCCCTTCAAGCAGCTTTTATGTAAACGTATTACCTCCGTTTTGGTTCGGTGCAGCATTGCTTACTAATCTCTTCACACTTCCAGGGAGCTCTCTGGGACATTCGCCCACTTGTGTCAGCAGGTTGCTGTCACTCGAGAAAACCTAGAACAGGATATAGCAGCGCTGAATAAAAAGATTGAAATCTTGGACAGTCTACAGAGCAGAGCAAAGTTGTTGAGGTAAACCGACCATTTGGAATATCTTTCACTTACTTGGAAAAATATGGATTTTTTTTTTTTCTATTGCTCCCAGAAGTGGGCGATCTGTAAACCACTGCGTAGAGCTGACATCAGCCTGCGTACAACTCTGCCATCTAGTGGCTCAAACGGATAGCTAAGATTTTCACAAGTAAGTCTGACTTCACACAGGCGAATGCAATATGAGGCATACAGAAGTGAGGCATATCGCGCTCGCCATCCGTGTGAAATCCCTGAGGTGTTTTCATGGCAAAATAGCCTCTCCTCATTTCGGGGAAGAAACAATCCCCCCTCCACAGCTGGCAGTCATGGCAGGAGGATCGCAGAGTTTCTTGCATTGTTCTCAATGGGAGATCTCGCATCACATGTGATGCTGCCCTTGAAAACAATGGGCGCTACGATGCAAGAGCACGCAACAAGATCGAACTGGCGTGTGTATGACCCCATTCAAAAGTATGGGGTCCATATTTGTGTGTCCCGCAGTGCACAAATCTCACGCGATTTTTGACGCCAGTGTGAAGGCTGCCTAAGGGAGCGTGCCCACAGCGTTCACTGTGCTGCGGGATTCCGGCAGGGTTACACCAAAAATGGCATTGTGACGGAACCCTCGAACGAGAACTAAAAGAACTATTCGCTGTCGTTAAGGAAACGAACGCCACTTTGGTCTCCCTTTGACAGAATTTCTGACAGTTTCCATTATATTTGGCGTATAGAGTACTTGGTTGACTACACTATTTTATTCTTCAAATCTAATGGAAACGAACCAAACTCTTGTCAAACGGCACCAAAGTGGCATCCTTCTCACTAATGACAGTGAATGGTTCAGCTCGTTTCCATTCAGTTTTTTGGCAGGTGTGACGTAGCCCCCAGACTGAATCCTACAATGTAATAAAGAACGCTGCAGGAACGCTCCCTGTGTTTGTGGTGGGCCTATGAAAGGCATCGGGCGTTAAGACGCACCCCTGATTTAGAGGCGGAAAATAGGGGAAAACTATTTTGAACTCGCCCAGGGACAGTGCAGGGGACAGTACTGAGCAACGGAGCAGAAGAAGCAGCAGAGCTCTGTGTCACAGCGACACTTGTGTATGGGCCGAGGAAAGGGAAGAATCCGATTTGGTGGGGGAGCAGCAGCAGATCTTACCGGCACTGCCCACCAATCAGCGATACGTAAGCGGCAGCAATGCAGAAGTGAGAGAACTAGTAAATGGTTGCAGGTTTGTTCACACGATCGCGAGTTTGTTTGCACGACCGCAATTTAGTTAGCACGGTCGCGCGTTAAACTTGCAATCGCTACGGAAACTTTGTATTTTGGTGCGTTTGCTCTATAGGACGCATTGACTTTTTCCCCCTACTTTCAGTGGGAAGAAAAGTGCATCCTATAGAGTGAAAAAGTTTTACTGTATTAGGCTGCTTTCAGACTAGTGTATTTTTGCTTGTGTATTAGGCCCGTGTAGAGGGGATCTGCGAGCCCCGCACAGAAATAGAACATGCCGCGGTTCGTTTGCCACACGAGATTTCGCGCAGCCAAACCGCGGCCGTCTGCATAGGATTGCGTTTGTTAACGCAATCCTTTGCAGGCTTCCAGCAGCGGAAATCCCGCCGCGGAATTTCCGCTTGTGTGCAGGGGGCCTTAAGGCGATGGGATAGTAGAAAGCTCTGTTTATCTTGGAAATTTTGCAATTTTATCTTATGCAGAATTTTTGTTTTCCCAGAAATAAAGCCGGCTGGCTGGACAGCGAACTCAATATGTTCACCCACCAGTACCTGGAGCAGAGCTGATGTGGCTGCACCATTCCAATAGCAGCAAATAGGAATTTCTATAACCACAACCACTTTCTACGTAATGTCATGCTTCCCGAAATCTCCTCTACTACTAAAGTGCTGTGGCATCTACCTTCTAAAATGTATAGTTTACATGAACTATCCAGGACTTGTACTCTACAGCCACTGCCGTCTCTGGCCTCACAAATTGTAGCTGTAAGTCACGCTGTACCGCTGCAAAGGTGATGAGGGCCCAACAAAGTCCGAAAGTCCAGCTTAAGCCAAAGTGCTTGGCTAATGAAAGAGATGGCAAGTGATACTGTTTGTGTATGGTTGATATGTAGGACGTCCGCTTTTATATTGTTCCCGTTTCCCGCTCTGCAGAGAATTTTGGTTCTGGAGTGACATGAGCGAATTTAAGGATTCTGGTTAAAAAAGAAAAAAAAAACATGAATTCTGTGGCTCCACGTGGATTATGAAGTTTCTAACTGGCTACAGTACACTAAACAAACCACCCCATAAATTGATTAAAGGGGTTTCCCGGTTTTATATAAATAAAGGTTCATTGTTGTATAATAATAAAACACATTTTTTCGTTTTTCAATTCTTCATTTTCAAGACCCCTCGTTTGCTGTTAGTGAATGGTACATTTCAGATTTAGATAAAGCTTTGGAAAACCCATTCTGACCCCCTATCTTTCACACGTGTCCAGAATTATTTGAGGATGGGTTTTCAACCGCTGAGCAAACAAAAATGGCCTCAGTGCCTGACAGCAAGCAGAGATTTTGCAAATGGTGAGAAATTGAAATAAGTTTATTTGAACGTTTTATAAGTTTCGGTTATACAAGGATGAAAGAGTAACTGCACTTTTTACAAACTTTTGACATGTCCGAGCAACATGTCGAAAGTTATGATTAGTTGGTGTCCCGCTGCTGAGACCCCTGCTAATCGCTGAAATGAGTGGGCTGCAGTGCTCACCTGAGCGCTGTGCCTTCCGCTGTTTTTGCCGCTTGCCAGCTCCTCTTGGCAGGTGAAGACTGACGCATTATGTCTATAGACATCCATGCGTCCTTCAGCTATTGGGAGGAGCCAACTGACAGCGAAGACAGCTAAAGGGGCTCGGTGATCAGGTGAGGGCTGCAGCATCCTTGTTTACGATTAGCAGAGGTCTGTTGCACCTGCACCCCCAGTGATCATAACTTTAACATGTCACTGTGACATGTTAAACTTTAACATCAAGTTTTTGTAGTTAAAAAAAAAATGCAGTTTCTCTTTAAGTTCTGTTTACATAAAACCAAGAAAGCCCTTTTAAATATAACCAGCCATTACTCAGTACCGGTATACACCAGGGATGGAGCGGAAGCCGCAAATCTGACCCCTGTATAGTGGCCGGCGCTCATAATTGCAGGCGCAACTCTCATTGAAATCAGTGCGAGCTGCGCCTGCAATTGCAAGTGCCGGACACTATATAGAGGTCAGAGCTGCGACTTTCGCTCCAATCTAGGTATATCCCGGCACTGACAGCTGGCACTGCCTGGAAAACCCCTTTTAATGGAGTTCTACAGTTGGGACAATCCCTGTTAAGGAGCCTCTTCCCCCTAATGTCTAGATGATCATAGGAGGGGTCTTGATGCTGTAACCCCAGGTCTTCAGCTATTTAGCTTCAGACAGCAGCTAAATAGGCACTGATTACTTCCAGCAGTCTTTCAGAGAGGGGGTCCTCTTTGTGGCTAGTAGAGGGGGATAACAGTCGGTGGAGTTCCCCCTTAATTAACTCTAAATACATGGCATTACGTACTTTGTACCTGTCCTGAGTTGCAGTCTGTATTATACTGCAGCTCTGCACTCACCTCGTTTGGAAGCCAAGATAAGTAATGTAGTGTATGTGCAAGGTGACTTAACTCTATAGAATCATTCTGTATATAAATGGACGTTAATGAAGTTACACTGGTAGCCCTACGGGCCGATTGGCTTATTGATAGGATGTCAGACAAAAGTGCGACGTGCTGCTTTTATTACAGGTGGGGAGTTGCCTTAATATATGTTGTGTTTTTTTTTTTTTGTTAATTAATAACTTGTTCCCCATAGAGGAAGAGTAACAGGTGAAAATACCTCAATGTCACCGGACTCCTCACTACTTTCCATTGACGCTGGGCTTCTAGTACAATCATCCATACAAGCGGGTCCATAGTTTATGCTGCACTTGCATCCAGTCACATCCAGTGACTACAGAGTTTAGTTATGCATTTTAATGTATCAACATGTATATTGCTGTTTACAAACGCTACATATGTATTTCCGATCGGTTGCCCTTTGATGTATTTCATGTCCATTGATACATTTCTAGAGTCAGATTGGCATCCGGATGTGAGGTTGGTTGTGTTGATCCTAATGTACCATCGTCCTGTAGAGAACATGGATAGGCCTGATCCCATTTGCAGACATAGAATAGGAAGAAGACATTTCCATGGAGCGTGGGTCGTGCATGTAAGTGGAGGAATGTTCTGGATTAGAGCGAATGCCGAGCCTCTCCATGATCCGTGCACTGATCCCGCCTATCCCTCCTGCTATAATGTATTTCTTGCACCTTGATGTGAGATTGTGTCTCGTCCATGGCATTTGAGCAGATGTGATCTGTATATATATGAAATCAGAATGTCTTGTATTAATGCACATCGGTGTTGGTGATTCATATGTATATTTTTTTTTACCTCCGAGATGACTTTAGGTAATCTATGGCTTCCTGACTATTGCAGAGATACAATGACTAGCAGGTTTGTAGTACAACAACAAGGTGGAGACCTATTGTCCTGGGGTTGATTATTGCTGCCATGATGCAAACGGCCGCGTCCTTTCATTTTCCAGGATAATAAGAAAATGAGTGAAATAATGGAACAGTGTCTTATTTTGGGCACCTTTCCCTAATTACAACGCTCCCCCCTCCCCAGTTGGGCCGTAGAACTCTTTTGAGTTACTATGGACCTAAAGGGATTTTGCAGGTTAAATACTATTGATGACCTATGCTCAGGATAGGTCATCGATAGTTAATCAGTGGGGGTTTGCCATTCAGGACCCCAGCCAATGACCTTTATGCCTGCAGTTACAAGCTCTGGCCACTATATGGGTCGGAGCAGCAGCTTCCGCTCTGATCCCTGTATATTGCAGTGCTGACATCGGGCGGCAGATCCCAGCCAAACAACCACCAATGACCTATCCTGAGGGTAAGGTCATCAATAGCATTTCCCTGGAAAACCATCTGAGTTGTAATGCTATCTTCTGCCCAGCAGTGGAGGCCGTTGGGATAAACTAGTGCTCTGCTCAGGAACACTTGACAGTCGTCTCGGAGTAGAAGACCTCGCAAATTGGTGGTTTGGGATTCTTAACAGGCTGTCCCACCAAAATTAGTTCTCCCTTATCCACAGGATAAACAATATCTAAAGGCCCATTTACACGGAGCGACGATCGCTCAAAAATCGTTAAAAAGTGATCTTTTGAGCGATAATCGTTGCGTCTAAATGCGGGCCATCGTGCACTTTTCGTGCACTGCTAGCTGATCGTTAAATTCAGGCCAACCTAAAAATCATTGTGTGGTCTTATCAGGACCGCACACTAGGTTCTCCATGGGTAGTGCTGATAGCATTGTTTCAGCTATTTAAGCCCTCAGAGAACAAAGGAGCTGAATGGAGATAAGCGCCCTCCAGCTATTAACTGCATTCAGCTAAGGGCTTCATTTGTAGCTGAGTAGCTACTTAATAGTTTATGCAAAATGATCGCTCAAAGCGGTCACTCAAACTGTCGTTTTAGCGATTTTTTTTTTTTTTTTTTTTTTTTTTTTTTTTTGAGCAATCATCGCTCCGTATAAATGGGCCTTTACTAATCCCATGGAGTCTGCCACTGATCCGGAGATTGGTGGCCAGAGCGTCCCTGAACAGAATGGCAGTCGCATTGCCACTCCACTTATTTCATTGGGACTGACTGAGATGGTCAAGTTCAAGCACTCGACTAATACTGGTGGTCCCACTGAAATCAATGGATTCGTAGTGAGTATGTTTGACCACCACTCCATTCCGGGGTGATCTGGACTGCCCTTCTTGGGATCTATGGGGGTCCCAGCGGTCGGATCACCACTGATGAGTAAGGTAACTCATTTTGGTGGGATAACCCCTTGGAATTACTCCAGTGGGAAAAAAAACCTTGTTTGCTATAACACTACTATTAGCTGATCTGTGTGCAGAATACCGTGGTCTTCATTACTGATTTCCCCCCCCCCCCCTCCCCCCTCGTTCATTATTTGCCAAATATGATTTGACTTGAAACGAGACCCTGTTGCCAGAAGGCGCTATAGTAAATGATATGCACTTTATTTCCCGGAAGTCTCTTATGGTCTTGTAATATACGTAGCTGCGTTTTCTAGAATGTATTTAATTCTATGTCACTCGCATGTCTGCTGTAAGTTGACTATTAAAAATAAAAAATTTTAAAAAATTTCGCCCCTCCTCGCCTGCCGTGTCTTGATTTGGGGTGACGCAGGGGGATGGAACCTTCGGTTTGGGATTAGAATCTGTATAAAATTGTTTACGCCCTTGTAGTATTTAAAGGGAACCTGTCATCACACTTAAGCCCCATAAACTGTTATGGAGCTCAAGCATGAGGCAACGGGGAGTCCAGGGAGCGGTTTCATACCCATCGGGTGACCCGTTTCCGCTCTATGTACCCGCAAAGTTGGTGCTTGCACCCAGATTGATGCTTCATTCGGCTTTGTACGCACGGTCTCCAGTTCATCACTGTGGGAAAGCACAGAGCCATCTGAAGAGTCACGGAGTGCGCCAACTTTGCAGGGACATGGCGCAGGAACATGGCATGTGACCCAGCTCCCCGGGCTACCTTTTCATTAACTTTAAGCCACACAATGTATTTTATGGGACTCAAAGATGATAACCCGCTCCTTTTTAAAGGGGTATTCCCATCTCAAACACTTATGGCATATCCACAGGATCAGTTTGATAGATACAGATCGCACCTCTGAGACTCATACTTACCGCCATAATTCCATCTGGGCTCACAGCTGCGGCTATTGGTGGCTGGAAATACAGGAACAGCTGAATTGGGTGCTCTACACTATTTTCGGAACTGCCATAGCAGTGAATGAGCTACTGAGTTCCAAAAATGGCGTCGCTGTGCGGTTTCCGTAACT
Organism: Eleutherodactylus coqui; assembly: GCF_035609145.1. Taxonomy (NCBI): domain Eukaryota; kingdom Metazoa; phylum Chordata; class Amphibia; order Anura; family Eleutherodactylidae; genus Eleutherodactylus; species Eleutherodactylus coqui. The sequence goes on from NC_089842.1 coordinate 36,789,581, forward strand.
CCTATTGACTTCTATGGGAGTTAGGGCGATGGCGTAGCACAACCCAGTCAGCTATTTGCATACTCCCTACCCTTTGAGGGGCACGGCCATCCCAGGGTTACAGTCATGCTTGGCTGAGATGGGAATGCCCATTTAAATCTAAAACTTACTGAACTATTGGGGTGAGAGAATCGTGCGCGTTCCGTGCACAAAATACAACCTACTACTTGCAATGCTTGTACCTACATGGACGAGGTTTCTCTCGCACACAGACTGCGAGCGAGAAAAATCGCAGCATGTTCTATTTTCGTGCAAGTCTCGCACAAGAATAGAGCATGCAGATGTGTCCGTGTGCTGTGCGATGCGAGCGCCTGCGAAGGGTGGGCGCGGCGCACCTTGTTAAAAGATTAAATTATATTATTGCACAATGAAGGCTAATTGCAGAAATAGTCTACAGAATACTGAATGCAGCTCTGGGGTATAGCTAGGCATCGGTACAGAATAAGTATTGTAATGTGACATCACCAGCAGAACAGTGAGTGCAGCTCTGGAGTATATAATGCAGGATGTAGCTCAGGATCAGCACAGAATTAGGCCGCCTGCACATGAACGGATCTGTATTGTGGAATCCGCGGTTAGCGCCCGCACTGAGGATCCGCAGCAAATACCGTCCATAGCATGCTATGGGAAATACCGCTGTGCATAAAAGAGCTTCACATCCTCATATAGCAGCGGACGGCTTTATTTTCAGTCCAATTTCCACATAACATGAGTTACGTTTCGGCTGAGCCCTCAGCCTTTGTCAAACTGCTTAACATATGGACACTTTTATATACAACCCCCACCAATAAACTTTATTAATTGCCATTTAACCCTTTCCAATCCACTGTCTGACCTCTGAAGACATTATGATTTCAGGCTGTACAGCTCCGATGTTGGAAGACGTCCGTCGGGGTTCTCTTACTGTATATTGCCAGCCTCTCTGCTGTCGGAGCCTATCCAACGTGTCTCCTCATGCAGTACTGGCTTTAGCCAGCAGATAGCGCTGTTGTATAACTGCAGAAAAAGAGTAAGCCCCCTAGGAAAACCGGGATACAAATTGGATTGGAAAGGGTTAAAAATCTTACCTGCGTGTAACTACTTGGCAAGGATCCCTGGACCAATGCAGACTATAGTGTCAGCATGCAGTGTGTCTCATTAGCCATGGAACCCACCGTAATCCCGGAGTCCCAGGCGTGCTACTGCACATGTACGGGATCTCCCAGCATCACACAAGAGTAACTGGAGAACAAAAACTACCCATAGGGCGCCGCCATTTTGGCTAGGTCTGATTGCAATAACATGCATATAGACACTTGTGCATCAGCTCAAACAGTCCCACTATCACCCACAATGGAAGCCAAACTCTCTGGTGGTATAACACCTACCCTGGGGAGCCGTCACCACCTTCCAGGAGGTACTATAAATCTATAAAATAACCATATTGATGAAACTGAAGATTTTTTTGATGCAAATCTTAAATTCATCGGTAATATGCCAAAACACACAAGAGTTCCTAGCCATACCGCCCATAATGTGGAATGGAATAACGTTTAAACACTGCGCAGATATCGCGACGCCACACGCTGCACCCCTCGGTCAATAACATCGTCCGGAATCCTGCAAGAAAAATAAAAATGGATGTTAAAAATTATGGAAACCGATTCTTCCTGCACACTCACGGAAACTAATTGCGATTTCTGCGAGCGGAGGAAAAATTGCAGCATGCTCTATTTTTCTGCGCTGTCCGCACAGACTTCTTTCATTGAAGTCAATGGAGGCCGTCCGACCCGCAGCCCGTCTGCAGTTGACATTGTGGATAGGTCACGGGTACCCCCATCATTGCCTAGTGACAACGCAGTAAATAAAACGTTAGAAAATCTGTACTGCGCATGTCTGACGGCGAGCCACCACAGCCAACCGCAACACAGATGAAGAATAATGACAGGTACGCGCAGACGCTAGCAGTGATCCGGGTCGGGTTCCCCTGCAGGCTCCATGCAAAATCCGACCCATTTGTGTGCAGGCAGCCTAAGCAATGTATATACACAGTGACTCCACCAGCAGAGTAGTGAGTGCAGCTCTGGAGTATAATACAGCTTGTAACTCAGGATCAGTACAGCTATGAGTTCTCCTCTCAGCCTTCTCTTCTGCAAGCTAAACATTCCCAGATCCTCTAACCGTTCCTCATTGGACATGATTTGCAGATCGCTCACCATCTTGGTAACTCTTCTCTGAACTTGCTCCAGTTTGTCTGTCTTTTTTTTTTTTTTTTTAAAGTGGGGTCCCCAGAACTGGACACAGTATTCCAGATGATGTCTGACTAAGGAAGAGTAGAGGGGGATAATTACCTCATGTGATCTAGACTCTATGCTTCCCTTAATACATCCCAGAATTGTCTTTGCCTTTTTGGCTGCTGCATCACACTGTTGACTCATGTTCAGTCTGTGATCTATTAGTATACCCAAGTCTTTTTCACACATTCTGCTGCTTAGCTCAATTCCTCCCATTCTGTATGTGCTTCTTTCATTTTTCTTCTTGTTTATTACCATTCTGTTAGTCACTGCCCACTGTTCAAGCTTTTCTATATCTTTTTGAATACTCTCTCTCTCTCTTCCCTAGTGTTAGCTATCTCTCCTAGGTTTGTGTCATGGGCAAATTTGATCAGTTTCCCATCAATTCCCTCCTCCAGATCATTTATAAAATGTTGAACAACACTGGGCCCAGGACAGAGCCTTGTGGTACCCCACTTGATACATTCTTCCACTTGAATGTGCAACCATTTATGACCACTCTTTGAGTACGATCACTCAGACAGTTGTGAATCCACCTAACAGGTGCCTTGTCAATCCCATATTTGGGTGAATGACATCTTTGAATGGCTGTGATTGGCTGAGGCCGGGGTCCTGAGCCAATCACAGCAATCTCTTGCTGAACACTGGGTATTGAACCCACGTTACCAGGAAGAGAATGCTCTGTCACCGCTGAGGATGACATGGAAGCCTGCTGGAGCGCCTGGAGGGCAACGAGAAGAACCGGGATGGCGCATGCAAGGTATTTTTTTTCCATGTAGGTCTTATTTTTGGGGAAACACGTATATCTACCGCATTTTCCTGATCAACCCAGTCAGTGATTCTGTCATAGAAGGAAATTAGATTAGTCTGGCAGGACTTATCTGTTACAAACCCATGCTGGCTCTGGTTAATTACTCCATTCTCATCCAAGTACTTGCACATATTTGCGCACTAATGGTCTCCATACAGGACAATGGGGGTGCACAAAGGCGCAAGTAATACGCAAGGAGATGCATGAAACACTGCGGAGTTGCACTGGAAAAAAAAAATCATTGGAACTACTTGGCCATTTCAATTAGTGCGTTTTGTTTGTCGCGCGCAAATGAACCTGCCGGCAGAAAAAACACAGCAAAATACACCGATACCCGAGCAAAAAAATGCTGCGCAGAGGCACGTGCAATTGCGCTTATATCCGTGTAAAGCAGAATTTCTAACGGAGCTTTACAATGTCCCACGTTTTCTGTAGGGAGTAAGGGAACACGCTTGCAAATTATTTTTTTTTCCCCCCACACGAGATTGTCAATGGGACTTTCTAATGTTAAAAACGCAACGCAAGTTTCTGCTGTGCGATGCATTTTTAAGATTAGCGAGTCCCATTGACAATCACGTTAAAAAAAAAACGCAGATATAACAAAACGCAAGAGGGTAGAAGCTCTAAGAGGGGTTTCACAACTTTTGGAACTTCTGATTCGAGGTTCCATCACAGATTTGGCTGACTACATTATAGTCAATGAGGTCCATCCGGCGCTGTTCGGTTCCGTCGAGAGGTGGGACCAGCCGGCTGCAGGGATTCCCTTTTCCTGCTCCTTGGGCGCAGATGTAAAACCGCCATAACTGATTCTGCGTCAGAATGAGAGTTGCGGTCCTCTCGGCTGGGACCCCCCATGAAAGATCAGTAGACGGCTACAGGCTTGATTTGCGACATTTATCTAAGCCTCATGTCCATGGGCGGGTCGGATTCTGCATGTGGGAGCCCACGGTGGGATCTAACCCTGCCCATGGCCGGCGACCCTGCATGCCGGCGCCTGTCTTTCTTCTTTACTGTGGATATGTGCAGAAGTGCCAGCCGGCGCGCATGCGCAGTACAATTTAAAAAAATATATAATTAAACTCCTGCTTTCCAGCGGAATCCGCGGCCCGTCCGCCATGTCAGTTGTGGACAGTCTGCGGATCGGACGGCTTCGTTGACTTCACACATGGAAGTCGCACCAAACTGGAGCATGCTGCGATTTAGCTTCTGCATGCGCAATCCTGGAAACCAATCCGCATGTGTAAATTGACGTGCAGACGCCCATGCTTCCCTATGGGCAGCTTGAACTGTGGATCTTCCGCGGGGCTGCCGCAAATCGAATCCGCCTGCAGACCGCTTTCACGCGGCCCAGAAAACTGCATGAGATCTGTGCGTTGCGAGAAGCACAAGTATAAACCCCGTGTAGAGTCATACACGTGAGCGGCGCGTCTGATCTCTGGGCATTCCCTCGCCTCGTCCATGGTTTCCAATGGAGCCAGCGGCATCATCACATGGCATGCGAGGTACACGCGTGTAAAAAAACTGCATATTCTGCGTTGATTTTCTCGCAAACCACAAGGCCGCCTTGGTGAATGTTGCAATTTTACCAATGCGATATTGGTCAGGATTTCTCGTACAGATATTGCGCGTGCCGAGATGAACGCACGCCGATGGCTCTTCCGCACGAATGCAAACCTTCGGTCTTAATGGGTTAATTCACAGCTACGTATTTCGGTTGCGCAAAAAAAAAATAATAATAACCTCAGCATTTCGTATCTTGGTGCACGTTATGCATCAAAATCGCCCCTTGAATTAAAAGGGCGTCATAAATCTACAGCGACCCTGCACCTTGGCTGTGTAGTCGCATACTAAGGCCGCCTGCAGACGGGCGGAAATTCCGCGGCAAAATATTGCACGGCAAACAAATCGCGGCATGCTCTATTTCTGTGCAGGGCCGCCGCCTCTGGTCTGCGCATGCGCCGGCTGCCCGGCAAGCCGGCACATCAAACAGCCGGAGCCGGTAGGCGCTGGTGAGTACGCATGGTCCCTGCAGGCTCTCGGGTCGGGTCCCCGCGGCGAGAATCCTCGCTGCCAGATCCGACCCACCCGTCTGCAGGCGGCCTAAATCAACGGAATCACGTGTACATTTTTTTTACGTGCGCCTTTAATAAGCGGGAACAAATAGCGATAGGCAGAAACACGCAGGGAATGGCATATTTCGGTCCGTAGATGCGCTGCGTATTCACAGACTGAAATAAACGTACATCTTTATTAAAAAGCCTTTAGCCAGAACACATTTACCAGCCATTTGTAATCCACAGCACACTAAGTGTTAAAGTAAAGACTGGCTGCGACCTGTAGTGCCACTCATATGCTATAACATTACAGGAGACACCTGCACTTTCAGGCTGGTGATTGACAGCCTGTTCGGTTGCCATGGTGATTGCTCAAGCGTCTTCTCCACCTAACGCGGGAAGAAACGCGGCTTCAATCTGACCAAACAGCGCCGCGAGCTGAAGACACGTGACGAGGGGCCAACCTTCCCTTAAAACGGCAACTCACTCCTTACCACATCTTGTGGTAGAATTCTCCTAGTCACACGTCGCCGCTTTTAGAAATCGGTTTAATCTGTTACATAACCTGTAGGTGGCGCTGGTTAACCAAGACGAAGTACTAATACACCGGAGACGGCGGGGCAGAAGCGGGAGGAGGTTTGTATGACGTCCCGGGAGATTACCGGGGAATGGAGTGAGCAGCACACGTGTACCGTTGGGCCTGCTCGCAGTTAAAGGGCGGTTCTATCTGAGATCGGTGATCAGCAGCTGTCCTCTTAGGGCGCAGTCACCGGGGTGAAAGTCACAATGAAATAGAACACGGCTGAGACTTTTTTTTTCTTTTTCCTTTCTCCGAATGTTCGACTGATTAAAAAAAATTGCATATGTGAATTAGACCCATTTAACCCCATAGTGACACGGTGTGTACGGACGAGGCATAAGGGCTTGATTTTTGTGTAGTGTGCTATTTTTTTTTTTTTGGGGGGGGGGGGGGGGGGGGATATACGGTTTTTTGATTACTTTTAATGCCCTTTTTTGAAACAAAATGAACAAAAGTGACTTTTTTCCCCCTTTTTTGTGAGCTTTTTTTAAAGAGGGGAAAGTTGGGCAAAAAAGTTATTTTAACTTTAAAAAAGTTTTTTTTTTTTTTTTTTTAAATGTCCCTGTAGAGGACTTGAACCTGCAATTGGATGATCGCTACAATAATGCCTTATCGTTATTGCTAGGGATCGTATGCTAGGAAATGATTGTGGCATATAAGAGGTTTACAGCCGGGGTCTGTGTTCTCATTGATCTCCGCTGTTGCAGCGTGGGGCTCCCCCTCAGGTGCTGAGCCAGTCCCAGGATGTAAGTCCACATCCTGTTGTATGCAGCTAGTGCCAACCACCGGGACGTAAACTGGCATGTGAAGATAGCCTAATGCAGATAACTTAAACCCCGCGTTCTGTCTTCTCCCAAGTGATATCCAATATGGCTGCCACTTCCTTTAGGGTGGCGCTGTCTTTCTCGTGCAGCAGCGTGCCTACTCCTGCGCTGCTGGCTAACTGGGCATCTACTGCGTCTGTGAAGGTGAAGCAATGTCCTTGCGGGTTCTGGAATCCCCTCCACGTTGGTTGGCTATGTGTTAGCTCTGTGATCTGCAGCTACACCTCCCAGCATAACCATCGGCACGCCCGGCGGGGTGGTGTCAGCGCCCGCGTTTCCTACAGACCCGTGAATGTTACCAGGCGTCTCATCCTTTGTTCTAGAGATGATAAACTGCAAATAGCTGGAGAATAAGAATATGTCGTCTTCTGATCAACTCGAGGAGCTCCGGCGCTTAAATAAGTCTCTTCTAGAGAAGCTGAACATCAATCGGGAAGAACTTAAGAAGCAGTTGAGTGCTGACCGCAGCGTCGCTATTAAGACCACCGAGGAGGTGTTCCAGGTGAGACTTGGGCTGTTGTGTCACCTCCATCTATCACATGACCGATGTGTGAACACCTCCATCTGTGGTTTGTAATGTATGTACACAGTGACTCCACCAGCAGAATAGTGAGTACAGCTCTGGAGTATAATACAGGATGCAACTCGGGATCAGTACAGGATAAGTAATGTATGTACACAGTGACTCCACCAGCAGAATAGTGAGTACAGCTCTGGAGTATATAATACAGGATATAACTCGGGATAGGTTATGTATGTACACAGTAACTCCAGCAGCAGAATAGTGAGTACAGCTCTGGAGGATAATGCAGGATGTAACTCAGGATCAGTACAGGATAAGTAATGTATGTACACAGTGACTCCATCAGCAGAATAGTGAGTGCAGCTCTGGAGTATAATACAGGATGTAGCTCAGGATAAGTAATGTATGTACACAGTGCTTCCACCAGCAGAATAGTGAGTGCAGCTCTGGGGTATAATACAGGATGTAACTCCGGGTCAGTACAGGATAAGTAATGTATGTACACAGTGACTCCATCAGCAGAATAGTAAGTGCAGCTCTGGAGTATAACATAGGCTGTAACTCAGGATCAGTACAGGATAAGTAATGTATGTACACCAGCAGAATAGTGAGTGAGGCTCCGGAGTATAATACAGGATGTAACTCAGGATCAGTACAGGATAAGTAATGTATATACACAGTGACTCCACCAGCAGAATAGTGAGTGCAGCTCTGGAGTATAACACAGGATGTAACTCGGGATCAGTTCAGAATGAGAACAATGGGCGATGCGAGGTGTTCTGAGGGAATGCCCAAACATAGGACATGCCATAACTTCTTTCCCGCACTCTGATGCAAGAAAACATCTAATGTATATGGCCCTATTCAAAATAACGGGGGTCATATTTGTATGTCTTACAAGGTACAAATCTCACATGATTTTCTCGGCTGTGTGAATGCGGCCTACGACCGAATTCTTATTGTGGAACCTGCAGCAAATCGCACACATTGAGAGGCATGTACTTTGCTTTTACCTTCACACTCGCTGATACGAATGTTGTATTCTGTTAGTAGAGGAAAAATCGCAGCATCCTCTATTCTGCTGCGGGCGGCTTTCATTGAAGCCAATGGAGGCCGTCTGACCTGCAGCCAGTACGCAATTAATATTAATACAATAGCCACGGCTACCAGTGTCATGGCCTTGCGACAGCAAGGGTCTGCGGTCAGCTGCATTACACATAATTTGGGTATGCAGGTTCACCAGCCCGGGGTCACAGTCAGATTGTATATAGAGGGGGAGGAAAAAAAGTGTATATATTGTTCAGTTGGCTTTACAGTTTTGTGGTGCTGAAGATAATCTTTATATTCTGCATTTTTATAGTTTAAAAAAAAATAAAAAATTAATGCCTTTTTCTATATTTCCCACCAGCCGGACAGGCTTTAGGGTAGGGTCCCACCTCTGCCCATCGGATCTGGTAATCACATTGTATCAGTGATTGACCTTTTCTGCTACTTTCAGCAACATTTTTTTGAAAATGGTTAGAAAATGGCCAACCCCTTTTAAGTTAATTCTTACCCAGAAATCGCAAGGGACTTTATCTCTGGAACGTCTGTAGAGCCTCTAAATCAGGGTTTCCCAACTGTGAGGTTTTCAGGATATCCTCAGTATCACACAGGTAATTGTCAGAGCCTCAGACGCAGGTGTTCTCTTTTATAGGATATCCTCACATGACCTGTGGGGGCCGTAAGGATGGACATTCGGGAAGCCTTTCTCTGAACCGTACCTGTAGACCCCGGGTGAAGCTCGCTCACTTTCTTCTTGCAACATGAGTAGAGATGAGCGAGCGTACTCGCTAAGGCAAACTACTCGAGCGAGTAGTGCCTTATGCGAGTACCTGCCCGCTCGTCTCTAAAGATTCCGGTGCCGGTGGGGGTGAGCGGTGAGGAACGTGGGGAGAGAGAGAGAGAGATCTCCCCTCCATTCCTCCCCGCTCTCCCCCGCCGGCCCCCGAATCTTTAGAGACGAGCGGGCAGCTACTCGCATAAGGCACTACTCGCTCGAGTATGCTCGCTCATCTCTAAACATAAGAGTTTGCAGTCAGCGTGCGGATTCCTCAAAATCAGAATTAATCACTTTCCTCTGTAACTTATCTACAATCTTGGTAACGATTGTGGCACCGCAGATGGCTGATAAACGGCCAGAGAGTTTGTGTGTTCATGTTGGGGCGTTATGGCTTGTGCCGTAGAATCATTGTGTGCGCAGATGTTGTGCTATGGCTTCATCCCTTTCAACATGCTTGCGAATGAAAGCGACTTCTAGTAGCACAGTTAAGATATAAGAGGAAAGGCCGGTAGCGGCGACCTCTATGGAGGGGAATGTTTGGACATATGTGATACAAAGCAGTGTGCCATGAGGAAGGGCGTCTCTCGGACTTCATCTCCTTGAAGAACACTGATTAAACAGACGTTAGGTTTAGAATATTTTGTTATACCTTTTAGTCCGGTTTTACATCCGTGTCGTAGATCTGGCCAAAAATACAAAAAGAAAAAGCTAGAAAGCGGGCGGACCCAATTATAGTCCATGGGTTCTACCCGGTTTGGTTTCGCCCGGAGACAGAACCATACTGCCCCGGGGATTCCCCTTTCCTGCTCCCCGAATGGGACAGGAAAGCGAAATTCCTAGTGCAAGTGTAAAATCCCCCTTTATATGGTAACCTCTTGTGCGTATCGCGTAACCTAATGTTTGTCATGCAGGCCCGGAAACCTAAAGGAAAAGAAGATAAATCTGGGGAGCTTTCGAGATGTTCGCTGAGAAGTCAAGATCCGGCTCTGCAGACCATACAAGGTTCATCCTCTGCTGCAAGGCAAGCACTTTGTACCCCAAGGAAACCCCAATCTTGGGATTCTCCTCCACACGATGAGTTGGCTCACATTACGAATCTTGGGGGATCCGTCCAACCTGCTCAGGAAGTCATTAAGACAAGTTCTCCAGTGAAACGCGTCAACTTCCTGAATTCTACAGCCGTTGACCCTACATCTGACGCTTCTAGGAGCACAAGTGACTTACCTCCTCTCTATATGGACCGGTTAGAGGATGATGGGAATCTAAGAATGCCAAGGACCCCAAAATCTATTCTCCTTACTCCAAACCGAAGCTCCAAGGTACAATCTGCACTTCTAATTAGTTGACGGACCACAGCTGGGTGACAACCATTATGGCCACCATTACAGTTCAAGCGATGGTTAGCAGCCCGCTTGGGGTCATGCCCTGCTGTATCACAAGACTGTTTGGCCATTCGGTATTACGGCTGACCGCCCCTATGGGAGCTATAATGGTGCATGTAGTGGTTGTCACCCAGATACTACTTGACTGAACTTTACGACTCGCGGACTTAAAGTTCATTGTTTTTAGGGGAAACGCTCTTCATCAGAAACGTACTTTCTATCTGATTTCAGCGTAAGAAGCATTTCCTGGTAACAAGCGGGTGTGAAGATTGAGGTTTATTAACCTAATTGGTAAAGATGCTTTAACCCTTTTGTGATCATGAGGGTTCCTCTTCCCCATTCTCAGATGGGCTCTAGCATTACCGCTTGGCAGGTGATTATTTCATCCAGGTAGTAGAGATAAACATATACTTTATTAACCCATTAGAGACCGCCATACGCCTTTCTACTTACCTCACTAATGTACTTTAAACCTGCACATACATCTTTATAAGGCGGTGGCTTGGCTGACTACTGACAGCCAGGCTCCTGCTCTAACAGTCAACAGCGGAGAAACCTCAGATCTTGAAAGTTTAAAAAAAGAAAACCATACTTTCCTATTCCTCCCCAGGCAGACTACTTACCGCACCTTCTCCCCTCCAATCTTCTCCTGGCTCCTGCAGTCCCCCCGGGTAACCTAACCTTCAGCTGGACGATTCTCCGTCCAAGGGCAGATTGGTGCTAAAGCCCTCTGCCATTCATGCATCTCCGCTGGCCAACAACGCTCATGTTTTTCGATATTGGCCCATGAGGAAACTTGTATCATCATTAAGCCAATCCAGCTGTCTGATGAAGAGGTCTGCAAACCTCGAAACGCATTACCTGCTGGATCTTGCAATGTATTTTTATCTACACTACCAACTCCACTGTCTTTGAATCCATTGCCTACCAACAGGTTGCACCAAAGTCTGTTTCTCTACACCTCTTACTCTAGCAATCCATGTTGTCCATCCCTGGCTGACCAGCGTAGGGCCAGCAGCACCTAATCTGGCACGGTCTGAGAACACTGTACAATTGTGCTTCACTCCTTGATCGCACTTGTTCCCTTGCTGGGGCTCCGTCCAACTCTTCTGGTTGGGACATTCATACTATTCTAAAAAGAGGGGAACTGGAGCTGTAAACTCTTCATTCCTGGGATTGCTGGAGGTCTTCCACCCCTCCACCCACCGATTGGTCAAACATCTACTTTAGCGGAGAATCCCGTTATTCCTCTAATCTTTATAGCATGGGCAAAGCTCTTTATGTGCCTTTTAAACCCCCCCCCCCCCCCCCCCCCCCGACGTAGTTCAGCGATGGCTCATTATTTGCGGGATGTCCTGTAGTTTCCGTTAGTACCAATTCGGAATACATAAGATTTTCTGATCGCTTTTTATTGCATTTTTTTCTGGGAGACAGGTTGACTGAAAGTGCATTTCTGGCGTTCTTTATTTATTTTTCGGACGACGTTCACCGTGCGGGGTAAATAATGCACTACTTTGATAGATCGGACTTTTACGGACGCGGAAATACCAAATATGTATTTTTATTTTATTATTTAGACTTTCTAATTATAGATATGGCAAAAGGGGGGTGATTTAAACTTTTATTACTTAAAAAAACTTTATTCTTTTTTTTTTTTTTACTATACTTTTAAGTCAATATGCGATACTTTGATCGCTCCTGCAGTATGACAGGCAGCCTACCAAGCCACCCCACAGGGATGGCTTGATAGGCAGCCCTGGAGCATTTCAGAAGGCCCCCGGCAGCCATGACACCTGCACGGCTCTCCCGATCTCACCGCGGGGGGGAAGGGGGGCGTACGTGACCCCTGAACAGCGTTCGAGGGCTTTAAATGCTGCTGTCACAATTGACAACGGCATCCAAAGGGTTAATAGTCGCGATTGGCCAATCACTACTATTGCCCGCGGGTGTCAGCTGTAGTAAACGGCTGACGCCCACGCTGTGTGCAGAGAGGTTGCCCCGCGACCTCTCTGTGTAAATGTACATCCTGGAGCGGGAAGGGGTTAAATACAAAAAAAAAACTACAAAGAACTCAATGTTTTTCTGGTAATGTATTTGTGAATTAAACTAAAAAAATACCTATATGCTGAGGTAAGAGTGAAGAGCCGATTACAACACTAAACAGCAGTACAGATAAGCTCATGTCGGTAACCTTCCTGCTCAACTACATTGTTCTGCCATCTGGTGACCATTTTTAGAACTTCATCCACTGTCTATTACATTCAAATGAAGAGTTTAGCTTAGTCACTGGTTTAATCCTATGTAAATAATTCACCAGAAAATGATCACAAACACAAAAAAACCTTTTTTAAAAAAAATTGAAGAAAATCTAAATTGCATAAAAACCTTACGGGATACATAATTTTTAAAAATAAACTTGGATTCTTCACCCAAAAATGTATAAGAACTGATATATCGCCTGCCGGATGCGAAAATGCTGTTGAGCAGTGTTATTTGCAGTTCCTTTTGTAGGTGGACGGGGGGTTGTAATATGACTCATTTTGGGGTCTTTCACTCATTCTGCAAACTTGCTGACTAAGATTTTCCTCTTTTAAAAGCACCACAGTAGTCAGAAATGACGGGCCTGGACCCCGGGTGACTGCGCCTCGTAGAATGCAGACCGTCCTCTAACACAACAAAGGTCATTCTCTTGTCTTGCAGAGAGATACGGGGCGCGTCACGTTCCTGTGTGATGATGAAGATCCTTACCGGGAGGCCCAATGGTCGGCTCGCCCACTGCTGGGTTATGACTGGATAGCAGGTCAGTACTAGAAACCTTCTTAAAGGGATATGCTGAGTATTTAATCCCTTGCAGCATTGATAACCTATCCTCAGGATAAGTCAAGAATAGTTGATTGCCAGGAGTCCCGAGCAGCAGACCCCACCAATCGGCTGAGACGGATGTTGACCGCTCCGTTGACGTTGGGTTCGGAGTCGGAAGTGCAATAGAAGGTAGAGCTCCCACTGGAATGGATGAGAGCTATACTTTCTTTCGCACTTCAAACTCTGACCCCCAATGCAGACATCCAGCCGCACTGCAGTGGGTGGTGACCCCCGCTGATCAACTATTGATGACCTACCCTGATGATAGCCCATCAATACTGCAAGGGGTTAAATGCTCAGAATACCCTTACTAAGGTCTTGTCTTAAAGGTAGATGGGTTCTGTTTTAGGGGACTTATAGGAACAGTTAGTAGGCGCACCTGAACCCAACAAGTGGATCCTGTTTGCCGCAGGCAAATTAAATTATCTGCCCCCTCGCAGTTGTATTGTGTTAATGAAATCCAGAAGGAGCCAACGTGTGATCCTTTTCTGCACATTGGTTAAGTGGGTGCTGGTTTCTTAAAGGGGATTGTCCAGAAGGTCCAGGTATTCACATGTTATGTGATATAGCATCTTGGCTCCCTTTGAAAATTAGGAAGGTATTTGAGGGGGTGCAGATGCAGTTGGGTCTCTTTCTTGGACCTACTGAACTTGCCCAATGTGGGTCATACATGTACGGTGCTTACTGGATGTCATGGTATGGAGCGGGCTCGAGCCATGTCCGCTCTGTACAAAGCAGATGTAGACTGTCTTTGACAACTGACATCCGCCAACAAAAGCTATGCTTAGAGAACTCCAATCGTAGTTAATCATTTAAATGCTGCCGCAAATTCTGACAACTCATTTTAAATGTCTTGATTGGGATTGAGAAGTCCAAAACTGCCCCCTCTGCGATGACCTTGTGGGGTTCCATTCAGATGTCATGGCAGCCTGGATCCTTCTGAAGGCCCCTAGAGCTGCCATGAATGTGTGCCTATTAAGATGTGCCAATGTAGGACTTAATAGAATGCTTGTCAACATAGAGTATAATGCAACACTATAGTACTGCAGTATACTGTATCAATTAAATGATTGCAACCTCAAAGTCCCCTATGGAGCCTAAAGAGGAAGAATGCTAGGGAAATTTGTGGGGTTTTTTTTGAAAAAATGTAAGAAAATCTAAGTTTAAAAACCTTTAAAAAAATTTAAGAAAAATTGGTATCCTTATGTCCATAAGTCTAAGTAAAATATCACATTAATGGTATCAAAAAGTTGTACGTACCCCAAATTGCTATAAATAAAAATATTGTCTTGCTAAAAAACAAGCCCATACACAGCCGCATCAATGGAGAGATAAGGTTATGGGGGAGTACTATATAAAGGGAAAAAAACTATAACCACCCCCCTCCCCCCGTAAATTTGGTATGGCCGCAATACTGACCCTTATAGTAAATGTCATCTACACCAGGAAACACCGAATAAATAACCGGCTTAAAAAAGCACAGTTGCAGGGGAGTGTGGTTTTTTTTTTTTGTGTTTTGTTTTTTTTCGTGGTTTGTTTGTTTGTTTTTTAAATGCCATTTCACCCAACTTGTAACGCGTTGGACAATTTTAAAAAGTATCTATGGTAAGTTAAATGGTACCATTGAAAAATGCAACTCGTTCTGTAAAAAATAAAAAAAAAAACAAGCCCTCATGTAGTTGAGTCATCAGCAAAATAAAAAAAAATATTCTTTTTGAAAGAGGGGAGGGAAGAAAAAAACCGAAAAGCGTCTTCAGCAGGAAGGGGTTAATTGTGCTTCTGTAAACTACAGTTTCCTTTACAACCCTGAGCTAGGGGGGGCATAATTGTGATCTGCAGACACCCTGCGTCTATTAACTCGAATCAGAGAATGGTAGAGTTGGAAGGGACCTCCGGGGTCATCGGGTCCGACCCCCTGCTCAGTGCAGGATCACTAAATCATCCCAGATATTTGTCTGAGTTTTTATAAAGTAGTATTAATAAGACTTCCCATCATAGGCCAGTCTGTTTATTCTTACTTCTATTAACCCTCTCTTCCCCAGGACTGCTGGAAGTAAAGTCCCCGATCACCAATAAATCTGACCAGTTTTTCGCTGAGATCAATGAATTTCGACGTGTCAACCGCGAGGAGTGTGCACACGAGTATTACACGGAGTGAGTAAATGGCGACAGGCGGCTGTTGCGTGCGCTGGTATCTTGGCTGCGTTAGTTGGTGGTGTTGCATTGCTTTCTATAGAAAGTATGTTCCACCACTTGTGGTGAGAAGTGGTACTACGAGCAACTGAGCTCTACTATGTTCTGCAATTTCTTAATCTATGCACACCCCACCTCACAAGCAAGAGCGATTCAGCAGCCATAGGGAATACAAAGTCAGTGCCACTACTCTGAAGGGCTTCTGCTTTCTATTACCAATCACTGCCACTTGTAAAGTGAGTGTTTTAGGTACTAGACAGAGAAGTTGCTTAAAATGCAATTCCCTAATGCAAAGGACAATTTTATCGGACCACACCGGCACCGATCTGATGGAAGCCTGTGATGAGACGATTGCTAGCAATATCTATTAACACTAAAGCACTCCATGTTGTATCAAGACGCATCTCATGAGAGCCCACAGGGAGTTCTGTTTAATTGAAGACATTGCCAGTTTTTATACAGAAAGAAAGGGGGTGTTATCATACAAAGGTTGTTACAAAAGTTACAATTATTAATCATAAGGCTTACTGACTCTACAAAACAGTCTCAAAGCTTTTAAGGCTCGTCTAGACAAGAAAATAGCTGCAATCGGGGTATTTTTATCTCCTTATACTCTATTTCTGTTGACTGTCTTTATGTTAACAGAATTTAGTATTGCTATTCTTCCTATTGACTCCTCGTATCTGTTAATCCTTGTCACTGGCACTACAAAGCATAGGTTTTAGTCTCCTTTATAAGGGCAAATAGTCCACTCGGATAAGAAATACATACTTATTGCATTCTGAAAATGAACAGTTTATGTGCTGTGTCAATAGTTACTGTTACATACAGATTGTAAGCTCCATGTTTCATGTGGCCTCAGCATTTGGTTCGCTTTTGGTTGTATCTGCAGATCAGGGGCACAGGACTCTTCTGTAGAAGAACTGGACTCCTCGCTGGACACTCATCAGTGTAAGGTCACCTACTTGTCTTGCAGCTTCTTAAGGGAAGAGCTTGGTGGACATATGCATCACATTCAGCTTTGTGTTTCAGGTGTATACTGCTATCGAGTGAACCAACGATTATTTACGTCACCGGTGGGTGCCGAACCTGCGTGTCCCATATGTAAGAAGCGCAGGGGCAGACGCCATGTATCATTGGAAGAGCCGGCATATATACGGTAAGTAAAACTTTCACACTTAAAGGGGTTGTCCAGTTTTAAACTAATGAAGGCCTATTTGTAGGATAGGCCATCAATAGTAGAACGAAAAGGATCTGCTGATCAGCTGGTGAATTTAATACACTGAGCTAATTTCTGCAGAAAGTGGACAGCTCCGTTTTCACTGCATTGGTGAGGCTTGGTATTGCATACAAAGTTTCTATTAAAGTGAAAGGCCTGTAATACCAAGCCTGGCCACTGCAATGAGGAGGGAGCTGTCTGCTTCCTGCAGAAATCCGATCAGTGTTTTGAGTGGAGTCACTCGTGAGCAGCCGAAAGGCAGTAGCACTTTGCCTATCTACTGTTGAAGGCTTATCCAAAAGATAACCCCTTTTTAGTTACACTTATCCAAGGCAAGAAAATGTGATCAGGTACAGCTATAAGGGCGTATAGACTGATTTAGCCACTTTTATTTATTTATTTATTTTTTGCTCCAATGCATTTCAAATACAGATTAAAGCAACTGTGCGAATACCATCGACCAACCCTTTATAACCCCCAGCAATTTTTATGGTTTGTTTCCTTTTTTGTTTTTCCTCCTCACCTTCTCATAGGCCATAACTTTTTTTTCATTTTTCTGGTACAGGTTTGTTTGTTTTTTATTTTTTGCCCCCTTAGGCCTCATGTCCACGGGGAAAATCAGATCCGCTGCAGATTCTCCATGGAGAATCTGCAGCGGGTCCCTCCTGCCCCGCGGACATGAGCGCCGAAAATAGCAATTTAAAGCATTTACCTATCCGGCGCGGGCGACGAAGATCAGCTGTTCCTCACGGCCGGATCTTCATTTTCGGCCGGCGGATGAATTCCTGACGCCGGCGGCACGTCGCCGGCACGTCGTCGACGTGCCGCGCGCATGCGCCGGGCACATCCGCCGAGCCGAAGCAAGGGAGATGCGGCCGTGAGGAAGAGAAGAGCTTCGCGGTCCGCTGTGGGTGAGTAAATGCTTTAAATTCCTATTTTAGGTCTCCCGCGGATCCGGACGGCTTCCATAGGCTTCAATAGAAGCCCGCGGGAGCCGGCCCCGCGGGAGACCCGCATGAAAATGGAGCATGGTCCAGATTTTTTCATGCTCCATTTTTTTTAAAATCACTTTTATTGACGATCCGCGGGTATTTATGTACCCGCGGGTGGTCAATGCATCCCTATGGGATGCGGATCCGCATGCAGGAAATCCGCTGCGGATCCTAAATCCTATTTTCCCCGTGGACATGAGCCCTTAGGCTGGGTTCACACGCGGCGGATTTGCCGTGGAAATTCTGTGCGGAATTTCGCCTCGGCAAATCCGCATGCGGCCGCTAATCTCGGGATTAGCCAGCCAAGTGGACGAGATTTCTCAGAAATCTCGTCCACACGGGACAGCCAATCCGCTGCGGTTAATCCGGCAGAAACCGCGGCCGCGGTGACCGCAGCCACGGTTTTGCTGACCGCAGCATGTCTATTTTTTTTATTTCCGCTGCGGCCGCGCTCTCCTCTATGGGAGCGCCGGCCGCAGCGGAAGAGCGAGCGGCCGGGCCGCTTCAAAGCCGCCGTGGCGGTTCTCCCAGCGTAAATGTCGCGGTTTTCCGCTGCGGCCAAACCGCGACATTTACGTTGGGAATCTGCCGGGTGTGAACCCAGCCTTATGGAACTTGAGCTTTTGATTCTTTGACTGATTCCACAATATTCTGCAATGCTTCAGGGCTTAGTATGATTTAAAGGGCATCTGTTAGCTTGAGGCTGGATTTAGACGAACGTATATTGGCTCGGTTTTCACGCCCAGCCGATATACGTCGTCTCTCCCTGCATGGGGGGAGCCTGGAAGAGCCAGGAGCAGTGCAGTGAGTTCCCGCCCCCTCTCTGCCCCCTCCCCATCCCCGCAGATGAGGACATCGTATATCGGCTCAGCGTGAAAACCGAGCCGATATACGGTCGTCTGAATCCACCCTGAACATGTTGCGCAAACTGCAGGCAGGATGTTATAGAGCAGGAGGAGCCGAGCTGATGGATATATAGTTTTATGGGGAAACATTCAGTAGAACTTGTGTTTTATTCATTTATATCCCTGCACATTCTGAGCTGAACAGTCCAATGGGCGGAGCTACCAGTGATTGACAGCTGTATATGACTACATACAGGGAAGGCTATCTGTATACCCCATCTGAGACTTGATTTGCCACAGTCAGGATTGACATTGCATTTAAGCTGTCTCATACAGCCGGCACTCGCTGGGTATGCAGGGACCCTGGCTCCAGAGCCCAGTGGATACCTAACTTGTACCTCTGTGACATACATGTACATCACAATGGGGAAAAGTGTTGAAAATCTCCTACCTCTCTGTCTACAGGTCTTATACAGACCTATGCGTTACTATGGTTACATGCTACATACTGTAGTCTGATCCTGATCTATACCTTTCCCGTATGAATGTACAGTGTGTGCGTGTATTCGAAGGGACTCCTCACAGGATCAGACTAGATACAAGGCTTGTCTAGTAGTCTGTGATCATGGAGACACATGGTTATGTATAGGAGCTGCATACACAAAAACGGAAGGGAGTGTAATCAGACTATTTGCAAAATTACTTCCCTTAACTTTGGTTATTGTGTGGATGCATTCAAAGTGCTGTAATTAATTAATTAATTGTGACCCACTACTTCTGGCTTCATTCTGTTACCCATGTTTTTAACAGTAGCAAATTCAATAGGATGCTACAGCCGGTCTTGTACTCGGCTACTTCTATCCGCCCCATTGAAATGAATGGAGCGGTGCCGCACATATGCGACCACCACTCCATGCAATCTCTACATCACAGCAGGGGGGTGCAGTGAGCAGAAGAGGGGGACATGTGTTCTCGGAATCAGTGATTAGTCCATTTTGGCAATATCCCTTTAACGTCTCCTATATGCTTGAACTAACAATTAGCTGCTGTGTTTTAGGGTGAGTATCCCCCGGAGCACCCTGCTTCCACCTTACAAATACAGAGCCCACAGGAGGAGAAGCTTTGACCCTACGGACAGCCTCGCCTTACCATCAGTAAGTAATCAAATGGTCACGACTATCGGGGATTACCCTACAGACGTATCAAACGTTCTGCACCTCTAACCTGTAGCAGATGATGAAGCTGATCTCACCAGATTGGTTTTTTTTGAGTATAGCGAAGAGTTCTGCAACATACTTGGATTTTATCTAGAGCTTTGTGTCAGTTTTCTGCCAAAAACTGCCCATTTTTACCTATTTGCACAAAAATGTGCCTTTTCTTTTTTTGAAAAGTGCAGAAAAAAAAAAAAAAAAAAAGGGACAGGGGTTAACTGGGAGGGGGCATGGCCGTCATTGCACTGCTGGATTTATTAAAGAGGTTGTCTAGGACTTTTACTATTCATGACCTATTTTCAGGATCGGGCTTCAGTAGTTGATCGGTGAGGATCCTACCGCCCAGGAACCCTGACGATCACCTTTACCAGACCAGCTGTGAATACTCGAAACGGTTCTGTCAGCATTGCAGCAATACGAGTTGGTACTATAGACGCATCTCCCATTGAATTCAATGGGAGTTACACCTACAATACCAACCCGGGATACAGACAGCACTAGTTGCTTCCAACACAGTGGGCAGTCAGCTGATCAATGGCCGGCGGACTCCTACTGATCAACTATTGATAGCCTATCCTGAGTTTGGGCCGTCAATGGCAAAAGTCCTGGAGAACCTCTTCAAGTTTTATGTCATACAGTGGAGCAGAAAGAAGGAAATTCTCCCTGCTCCTAGTTTGCGTAGATTTCATTTAGTGTCACATTTCAGCCTGAAGTGTGTCCCTCAATGAACTTGGTGCATTTGACTGTATCTTCAATTCAGACCGGCCAATAACATGTTAGTCAGGGCAGTTTGTAGGGAATTTGCCCAATAGGGCAAACGTCAAGAAAGAAACTGTGAAGAACTGCTATACAAGGTAAAGCACATCTGCTGGTTTTTAACCCCTCTAAATCTTGCCCTGCTGGACATGTTGGTGTTCTCCAATCTGTCCCTCCAGCTGTTGTACAACAACTCCTCCTAGCATCTGCAGAAACACTATCAAAGGCGTAATAACTCGCAACGGCTGGGAGGTTGGAGTCGCAGAATAGTTTGGGAACTTACAAAACTTTTATCTCTTGTAGCATTGTTTAGCTGGATGGGAAAATACTGTACCTTTATGTGACCTCAAAGTCCCCAGTCTGGACCTGAAGACCTCCACGGGACCAAATCTGGTAGCGCCACCAATGGCCAGTAATATGAGCACGGTAAGAAAATGTGTATGCAATTATCGGGGTTTTCGGGCAAAAATACTATTGCTGCCCCATCCTAAGGATGGATCATCAATAGTTGATCGGATGGGCTCCGCCACTCCAGATGCTGGCTGATCAGCTGACTGGGTGCCCGCTGTCAGCACCACTACACACGGGCGTCGGAGTGGATGCTGCGGCTCTGACTCCGGCGCTGATAGTTGCAGGCGCAGCTCTTATTGATTTTAATACCTGAACCCCTGCAATATATCTTTATCTCCAGGACAGAGCTGCTTCAAGAGCAACATCTGACAGTCTGCTGGACTTGTCCCGCTCCATCACCTTCCATCACAAGAACTTTAAGTAAAGTCCGAGAAGGAAGAATGAATGAAACCTCATCAGCTGAGAACCGCTGCTTACCCAAACCGAGCAGGACCTTGTGGTGTCTGTTCGCGTTAGGCAGTTGCTCAACAGCATCAAGCAATAAACTACCACGAGAAGAAGGAAATTGGAAGCTGCCAGTCCTAAAATATATATTATTCAGGATCCCGCGCTTCTCCTCTCAATCACTAGAACGATGCGTAAGGCGAAGTTCACATCTTCAGCTTTTCTCTTCCATCCTAAGGGCAAAAAAACCCCTGTAGGGGTAAAAAAAAAAGATGCTGATTACAACGGATCTTCTCTGTTCGCTTCAGTTCACCTTCGTTCCACTTGGTTTTCGTCTTTTTGTTGGGAAAAAAAACTGACCTGCATGCCTTTTTTTTTTTTTTAACCCTTTCCAATCCAATTTGTATCCTGATTTTCCTAGGGGGGCTTACTCTTTTTCTGCCGTTATACAACGGCGCTATATGCTGGCTAAAGCCAGTACTGCATGAGGGGACACGTTGGATAGGCTCCAACAGCAGAGAGGCTGGCAATATACAGTAAGAGAACCCCGACGGGCGTCTTCCAACATCGGAGCTGTACAGCCTTAAATCATAATGTCTTCAGAGGTCAGACAGTGGATTGGAAAGGGTTAAACCATTGCTGTCAATGGGAGACAGACAAGTGGAAACTGTTTGTATCTATTTAACAGACACGTGTGCAGTTGTAGCAATTACAGCTACATGTCATACAAAAAGCCTGATTCCGTTAAATGATGATTAGGGACGTCTAACCGATGCAAAATGAAGTAAACGGATCTGTCAAATTTGCATCAGTTAGGCCGGTTTCACATTTGCGTCAGAACTTCCGGCCCGAGGTTCCTTCGCAGATCCGGCTGCAAATACTTTTTTTTTTTTTTTTTTTTTTTTCTCCCCGTCCCAAAACCGTGCAGCAGGGTGGAAAGTGGACGGGCCCCATTATACCCAATAGGGTCCACTGATGCTGTACAGCCGTGGGTATTCCCCTTTCCTGCTCCCCGGCGTAGGTGTGAAAGTACATTTTTTAGACATTCCTTGTTCGATTTTGGAAAAATATGGATGCGTTGCTAATGGATAAAGAACGCCAATGTGAACGCAGTCTTAAAGGCTATGGATACCTCTAAGGGTGTTTCCCCCCCCCCCCCCCCCCACTTAAACGCATGTATTTTGGGCTGACAATCATTTTTGCAGTAGGGCTTCATTAAACCGTTTGTGTTCTGCAGCTCTTACATATCACTGTATTAATGCCCCAGAATTTAAAGTTGGGAAAATTGTTTATTATAAAGTAATTAAACATTGTTTTGATAAAGCTCTCTTAAAGCAACTCAGTTGCTGGTCAAAATTCTGCCCGAAGCGGAGGGGTGGATTACCTGTAAGTTGTTCTTCTCTGCTGCCCAAGTTTCAGGTTGCATTTTTCAGCCATCCAAGATGGCAGACAATTTTTCAGACTACCTAATAGTGTTAAACAACCAATGCACTGTACCTGCTCCGATTGGCCAGTGATGCTCAAATTATCAGTACTGGCCAATCGGAGAGCAGTGTGTATTAGTTACCGTAGAACACTTTTTAAAGCCATCTTGACTGGCCAAAAACAGGTCCCTGGTACTGGTGAGTCAGAAGAGCATCCGAGAAGAACTGCAGGTAATGGAACACCCCGTCCTCTGGTCCCGGGACAGAATTGTGTCCTGAAACCAGAGGGTCACTTTAAATGTAGGTTATAAACCCTGTGGTACCCTTTGGGTTACTCGCTTATCAGGATCGCCATGTTTGCCCTTTAGGTGTCAGGAATGGGCACCATGTGCATAAAGGCTCAGGAGACATGGGGTTTCTTGCAATTCTGGCACATGCCAGCATTTATTCCACATCAAATGCAATACTTGGTACATACAGTTCCTCAGGGTTCACAAACTACAGGGTCTCTGTCACCATTCCCCACCAAGGACGTCTGAGGACATCCTCCTCTGTCAGACTTATGTGGCAGGCCCAGACTGGTCCACACTACCTCAGTGCCTGATGGCTGCTGCTACAGCCTCTCACTCTGGCTGTGGCAGCCAACTTCCTCCTGAGTGTGGCAGGAACTGAAACTTTTATCTCACTTCCTGCCACACCCACAGGTGTGATCTCTCAGGTATAAGAACGCCTGTCTACAGACCTCTGCAGACCATTCTGTGTACTATAGCACCACATATATCCCTTCCTGATAAAGGCCGTAGGTCTTGTCAATGCTTTTGCCCCTCCGTATTGCAAAATTTCCTGAACTACCTCTTTAATCTGTACTTGGGGTTTGGTATCAATCCAACCCTGTAGCTCTTGTTTTAGCTGAGCGATCTCTAGCTCCGATCCTTCTACTAGCCTCATCTTTTCCAAGATATCTAGACTAAGTTTTTCAAGCACTATGATTTCTGGATCAGTTTTGTGCTTAATGACTTCTTTTGTAATCTTTCACTTCTGTGCTGTGTGTTCTTGTAGTACTCTGCTCATTTTGGAGAACTTTTACCTGCTCTTCAGAAGCTCATAACTTTCTTTCTTGCTCAATCAGTTGAAGTGTGGCGTCTGCCTCTACTGACTCTGTTTTGTTACTGTGTAACTTCTTTTAGAAGATTTTCTTTACCTGCAACTTCTGAAGCCTCTCTTCCAGTCTTGGCTTTAGTGGCTTTCTCAGGTTCAGCAGCTCCACCTTCTGCCTTCTCTTCGGTCTCTTGTACTTCAGAGGATTGGTCACCCTCCATCTTTTGCTCAGACCTCACCTCCATGTCTTTACTATTGTTTACAGAGGCAGTTTTTTTGTTTTTTTTTTCTCCTTTAAGACGTTTCCAGTTTTCATAACCTGTTCTCCTGAGGTGCCCAAATTTCCTTCTAAGCAGAATTTCATGATTAGGGGCAGCACACTGAGAGATCGTAAGGTCAGCAAGATCATTTATTATTGCTATGGATGTGGGTTGGACTTGCCTGGCATTAGCGGTCAAACCCCAATAATTATAGGTAGCTAAGCCTGGAGACGTCCGAAGGCGCAAAAAGAAACTTATTGTAAATGACATGGAAGTAGAAGGATTATCTAAGGGCCTTTCGTTCAGTCCCTCTTGTCCACCAAATTTGTTTGAACTTGTGCAAATCTATAAAAAAGTTGATTCGGAAACTTGCATTACAGCGACATTTTTCCTAAACAAAACCTTACTCGTCCATCAAACGCCTCATCCTCAGTACCAAACGTCTAATCACTGAGGCTCATAAGGTAAGTAGTCTAATCACGGGAAACTAAGATGGAAAAATATTTATTCAGTAGCAGACAAGAAGACCGCATCAGACCTAGGTCTGGCTCCTAGCGACATGCCAACAATCTGAGATCTCGAGGCTCTCGAATTGGACAGCTTGAGAAGTAGAGGTGAAGGTCCATTCACAGATCTCAAAGTAAGTAGTAAAAAAAACACCACCTCAGGGTCTATCACCTCCTGTTAACATATTCGAAAAAATTATCCTTAATAAGATTGAGTGCACCCCCCCCCCCCCCCCCCCCAAAAAAAAAAGAAACTGGGAAATATGTCCTCCCCAGAATTGAGGGCCCTGAGGGAGCTAGAAACAAATACAGACATAATTATCAAGGCATATGATAAAGGGGGCAATGTGGTCATTATGTCTCGGGATGATTACATCTCGATGTGTACCAGAATTTTGGATGATAAACACACATACAGAATTCTGACATCGGACCCAACTGAGGTGTTTCATAGGTCTTTAAAGACCCTGTTGGATCATGCAATGGAGGAAGGATGCATTAACTGTGACAAATACAATTTCCTCTTACCCCTGCATCCACAAGTGGCTACTTTTTATTCGTTACCAAAGGTGCATAAGGGTCTTCATCCGCTGAAGGGGAAGGCCCATTGTATCTGGGGTGGACAATCTCCTTCAGAATAGTGGCATCTACCTAGATAAAATATGACCATTTGTTCAGTCCCTTCCTTCCTTCCTTCAGGACACCCTTGACATTTTACGCCACATCGATGGCATTCACTTGGAGAAGGAGACGTTTCTGGCTTGTCTCGACATTGAATCACTTTACAGCTTGATCCTACATGATGTAGGCTTACAAGCTGTCCAGTATTTCTTAAAACAAAGGGGCGGTGAATTCGCGAGACACAATGAGTTAACCTGTGACCTTCTTAGGTTTGCATTGACCCACAACTATTTTTTATTTGATGGCAGAATCTTCCACCAGCTCACGGGCACCGCGATGGGGAGTACAGCTGCCCCATCTTACGCAAATTTGTTCCTGGGCTGGTGGGAGGAGAAAATTGTCTTCACTGAGGACAACCTGGATTGGACCTATAAAATCCTGATATGGTACCGCTACATAGACGACGTCTTTCTTCTGTGGGCTGGTACAAAAGCCAGCTTCAATGCATTTATCCAGCACCTCAACTGCAATACAATTAATCTAAAAGTAACCTTGGACTTACAAGAAACATCCATCGCATTCTTGGATATTCGCATTACTAGAACACCACAGGGTCAGCTGTCATCGGGCCTCTACAGAAAGGAAACAGCCACGAATAACCTTCTTTCTTGGGACAGTGCACACCCTTATCCCCTACGGAGAGGTATACCCAAGGGTCAATTCCTAAGGCTAAGGAGAAACTGCTCCTCGGATCAGGAGTTTGCCCAGGAAAGCACCAAACTCCAACATCGATTCCTCCAAAGGGGCTATCCCCCTAATGTAATTGAACAAGCTTTCGACTTTGCTAAAGGACAGAACCGCTCACTACTCCTGATTCAATGCCAAAAGCCTCCGGATGATACCCTGAGGATTATAGGCACCTTTGATGAGGGGGTACCATTGATGAGACAAATACTGTCCAAATATTGGTACATCCTTAAAGGTGATCCTGATCTAAGAGATCTATTACCAGATGCTCCTTCTATCACTTTCAAAAGGGGGAGAAACTTAAGACAAGATCGAGAAGAGTCCTCTGAATCCTATGCCACATACACGTACCTGGCTTGGATCTCAGCGACCTAAGGGTACGCATCCATGTAATGACTATCTAGCTTGTGAATTTATTGGAAGGGGTCATGAATTTCGAAGTGCTGCTACGGGTATCTCTTATACCATCAGAGACTTTATAAACTGCAAATCTTCCAATTTGGTGTATATGGCTAAGTGCACCTGCCCGTTAAACTATGTCGGGAAGACAGTCCAGCAGTTTAGAAGACAAATTTTGGGACGTGGGGAACATTAGGAGAGGGGAGAGTACACCTCTGGCCAATCACATGCGCCAGGTACACGTGGGGGATGAGTTTAACATCAGATTCCAGGGTATCGAACTGATATGCACCAACGGCAGGAGGGGTGACGTGAACAAGAAAGTGTTACAAAAGGAGGCTCAATGGATCTTCAGGTTAGACACTGTAGATCCCAAGGGCCTAAATAAAGTTTTGTCCTTCAGTTGTTTTCTATGATATCTAAGTCGAGCCATCAACTCGCGTTCACCCATCTCCACTAGCCATCTATGGCGTCTTTACCCTGCCTTGCTCACCCCTCATGTACTATTACCCGGCACCTGGATTGGCTGGGTTTCTCCCATTCATCTTGTCTGAAAACCATCTCTAAGAGTAACACCTGTTCCCTTGCCATCTCTATATATTTCACCATCTCCATCTTATCATCTCAATCTGAATATACATCTTTTATTGTTTCTATCCCAGCCCCTTATCATAATTGATATCTATGCTATCCTTGGATCCCAGATTTACTATGGATTATTAATGCACATTGAGCGGATTGTTCTCTCACTAATGAGTGGATCTAATTACCAAAAATCAAGTCCTAAGTTCAACTTAGGCCCACTTCCATCTTGGGCATGTAAATTATGTTAGTAGCATCACCATTAACTTTACTATCCAGCGGCGTTCAGGAGGTCGTTACATTATTGATATTAGCATCTCTGTCGTCATGACTACCAAAGCTGTCCGGCCCATTTATTACTTTGAGCTCCGGGGGTTGACGCGTCAGTGCGCGATGATGTCAGCGCGTACTCACGCTGATACGTCATGACGTCATCTGTTTACTCTCTGCGACTTGGAGACCGCCGCGGCGATCGTGAGCTCCTGGGCTATGCCGGAACCGGACAGATCATTCGATCTGTCGGCCGCTTATCACGCAAGCAAGTTATCACTAACATAACTCTATCATTGACCCTGCGATCACTCCAGTTCGGTCACAATCTGCTTATGGCTACACCCACAATAAGGGTGTAGCAACGGGGTCATTGCTTCTGATTGGTGGATAATGTTTCACCCCCCCCCCCCCCCCCCAATGGGTGTATCATATCAGGCCTCTTAAAAGAGACTTCAGAGCATTCGCTATTCATCTCTCTCCAGTCCACCTTCAGGGCTGGAGAGACTGCTGCGTCCATTATTTCTTAGGATCAGATAGGCTTAAATCCTCATCATCTGTAGTCAGACTTGTTCCTATCACCAGTCAGTAAAGATCGCGTTACGGAAGTTTGAGTATCATCTCAAACCTACTAAGAAATTCAGAGTTAGCCATACTCTTCCCTTTTGAGTTTTAGCTCAGTTATTTAGGAAAAGGCATAGACCATCTCTATAGGAACCTTTAGGCAACTATCACAAAGGTTCCGTCTGTACTTCTGTATTGGATTAGTTGGATTCCTGGTCCATTGTGATCTTAGTAGGCTATATTAACCCTTTCCAATCTAATGTCGGGCCTGCCCCGACATCATAATTTCCCTCCACAGCTCCGATGTCGGGGCAGGTCTGACACTGCAGTGCAGGAGTGCATCTGCACCCGATCGTCAGACACATCGGGTGCAGCTACACTCCTGCACTGGTCCTCATTGAGGACCCCCGAGGAGAAGGCAGAAAGGGTTTTTAACCCTTTCTACCCTCTCCTTTACACATTACATAGCGCTCAATTAGCGCTATGTAATGCACAGAGATTCCGGCCGGCGATCATGTGACCGCCGGTGTCACCTGACCCCCAGCAGTCACATGAACGCCGAGCCGGGAGTTTGCATCATGGGGGGGGGGGCCTGCTTACCTGTCCGGTGTCTTCCGCATTCTCCCTTCTGTCTCCTGGCTCGGCGATCATGTGACCGCTGGGTGCCACCTGACACCAGCGGTCACATGATCGCCGAGCCGGGAGACAGAGGGAGAATGCGGAAGACGCTGGACAGGTAAGCAGGATCCCCCACGGTGCAGTGAGCACCTGCATCCTGAACTTTGTCAGTTCAGGAGGGTGCAGGGAAATGTATTTTTTCTCATCCATTCTCACCAGCTCCAATTTATTTGGAGCTGGGGAGAATGGGGGAGAAAAAATAATTGGATTGGAAAGGGTTAAGACCAGTGTTCTCCACTAACCTAATCCATGTGGACGCTGAAAGAGGAAACACAATTATATCATCCATCAAGTTGTTTCCTCTTCTTTTGTGATATCATTACTCATTACGTTGAGACAAGACCTATCATCCCAATGGATGTTTAATTCAGGTCAGAATGGATCGTTACTGGTTCCTGATGAGTTATTCGTTTAACTGAAACGCATCGAACCTAAAAAATAAACCTGAGTTGAATCAATTGAACCTTAACCCATTTTTAAGTCATAAATAATTACTATCTATCCACTCACAAATATCGCAGTGATGAAGCCATACATTAACCCACGATTACTGTGCTTGTTCCTGAAAAGACACTTGGCACTGCGTGAATGGAGAGGCCCTGTATTATCTAAACAGGACCTTATTCACTGTTATTGTACCTTTTCCCCGGTGCTGGGCCAACATAATAATTCGTGTCCTACTAAACCATTGGAGGTGGATGCATTACGTCCTTTTTGACCAAACACTAGCATCTTACACACTCCGCTGGGTTGGTCTGTTCATCCACTCCACTATGCATTCCAATGGAACAGCACTATCTTTCTGAGTCATAGGCTCTTGGAATATTATTTTGACCATAAGTGTATGATACACACAGGGTCAAGTTTAGGGTGGTGATCGTGTATAGTATCCCTTTACATTTTTCTGACCAGTTCTGGTCTTGCGTTCTGTTTTGTTTCGTGGATGTCTTTTGTCCTATTTGTTATATAGAGGCTTCTTTTTTTAAATAGTTATTAATAAAGGTTAATTTTTAAAGGATCAACACAGTGAATATCAGTACCAATCGTGTTTTGTCCATCAGATCCCATTCCAACAGACTTGAAACCCTCCCAGTACATTTTATCCTCTAGATAGTAGAGGAAACTTTTTAGAGACATTTTATGACCAAGTTTTAACTGATTTTACGAACTTATGTAAACTGAAACCCAATACTAATGAGACCCTGAGTAAAGCCCAAATACAGATACTAAAAACACTAACAAACACAGAAATGGTTATAAAAATGCAGATAAAGGAGGGGCCATCGTGATCTTTGATAGAGAATATTACGAATTCAAGGCACTGAATATTCTGGGGGATACTAATATATTAAATTTAGAGGGTGACCCCACAGGTGATGTGAAAACAAGACTTTATAACCTTATTGGTTCTTCTCTAATGCAGAACTACATTTCTAAAGCAGGGGAACTTTATCTGTTTATATAACCAAGACATTCCCTACTTTTATTTCCTTACTAAAACAAACCCTGCAGGACGCCCAATAATATCGGGGATGGGCTCAGGAGCATGTAGTTTAGCCAGATTTATTGCTAAACCCCTCCAGCGCTGTGTAACTACTTTCCCTGCCTATTTGAGGGACACAAATCATATACTCACCCTCCTCAAACACATTAATTTGGAAGCGTTCATACTTATGGGTAATCCCAGATGTTAAATCTCTGTATCCAAACATCCCTCACAAGAAGTGCTTGGATGTTGTACAGATATTCTTGGAAGAAGATCCGTTAATGCCAGGAGGTTCCTAATAGATTCAGTTGATTTCATTCTGAAATAGTAATAACTTTCGAGATGACCAATTTCTTTTTTTCTACAGATAAGGGGGACAGCCATGGGTACTAAATTCACCCCGAGTTACGTTAATCTATACATGGGCGGGCTTTTGAAAAAATGATACAGGACAAGCTGATCCTTTTTTCTACAAAAGTTCATAGACTATCTAGTCCTAATCTGGATTGGAGAAGAGTCCAACATTTCCTTATTTATAGAGGGCCATAATAATAATAATAATACCTGGGCATAGAATTTGCAGGCACAATCAATGCCACCAACATAGTGTTTTTGGAATTAAATTGTATATTAAGAATGTGTCTAGCCATACTAAAACCCACTTTGTGTATCTGTAATTTTAAATTAGTATTTAGCCATTTATTCCATAATTTTATATACTATACGTCATGCTTTTTTAAAATTTTTGGTCCTTTTTATGAATATTTCAAATTCACGCATTTTATAATTGGTTTCAGAACCTTTCTAGATCTTTTTAGATCTACCAGAACATACACATATATTGGTTATTCCTCCTCATGATTTATTGTCCTTTTTAATATGAATATTTTGTATTAATTTTAGTTCTAATAACTTGCCACCAACATGACACTTGTGTATTTTATATCTATATGGAGTATTTTGGGTTACTTCACATGAATTCAAGACAGAAAAATGTGTATTTTAACTTTTCTTTTCCCATCCTTGTCTTTTTAGCTGACATGGTTTTCTCCTCAGTAAGCCCCTGTTCACATATCTTCTGTTTCTTCTCCCAGTTGATGACCAAGCTCCACACAAATATCCTCTAATTCCTGCTGAAGACAAGTTTTAAATTTCTCTAATTTATCATAAACGGCTGCTTTTTCTTCACACCATTGATTTACAGCTTCTAATTCTCTCTGAAATTTTCTATTAAAACCATGAGATTCCTGCAGTTCACCTTCCAGCTCAAGAGCCTTGCTATGGTTTACAGTCTCTAAATCACTTTTCAATCCATTCAGCTTTTCCTGTAAAGCTCGACCGCTGCCTCCTCCTGAAATTTGCACTTTGAGTTTAAGCTCAGATTCCATTGTTTCTTTTGCAGTCCGAGTTTCCTGAAGACGTCGGCTCAGGATCCCAACTGCATCCTCATATGCTTTCTGTTTTGACTTTCATTTCCTTCTGAGCACTTTGTAGAATCATAGGATGGTAGAGTTGGAAGGGACCTCCAGGGTCATCGGGTCCAACCCCCTGCTCAGTGCAGGATCACTAAATCATCCCAGACAGATATTTGTCCAGCCTTTGTTCGAACACTTCCATTGAAGGAGAACTCTCCACCTCCTGTGGTAACCTGTTCCACTCATTGATCACCCTGACTGTCAGAAAGTTTTTTTCTGATTATCTAATCTCCCTTTCAGTTTCATCCCATTACTTCTAGCCTTCCCTTGTGCAAATTAGACTTCTCACCTTGAATCTTCATTAGCTTTCTTCTAAGTTCCTCTACCTCCTGAATCTAACTCTTTCCTTGGTAGCTTTCAGTTCACTGATGAGTTGGTCTTTGGAGCTAGCATCCCTGCGATAGGCTTCTACCACTACTTTCTGTTGGACAAACTGTTCCTTCACTTTCTGGCTGTGCTTTTTTTTTTTTTTTTGAAGCCATTATTCTCTGGCTGTAGAATTCCCAACTATCTAGATTTGACAGCAATATTTTGTTGTAGTTTTTCCAAGATTTCTGAATCTTCCTCTAATTGCCTGACTTGTGTTTTTATATGAGGAATTTCTGATTGGCGGGGTTTTAATTAGTGTGAAGATAAGCCATTGTCTTCTCCTGGCATGGGTAAACAAGTACTCATTGTGTTTGGCAAGACAGACAATCACCCCTCCTTTTGCATTTTCTACAGCCCTCTGCCAGCTATTCTGTGTATGTACTACAGCAGCACAACCCTGACAGTAAATGGAGGTCCCATATCGGTCAGTGAAGTCCCTCCTTTCATTGGTAATCTGGTTGCTGTGGGTAAAAACACTATTCTTTATATGCTGTAATTTTAATAATTCTAACTGTATTTTATCACATTTATATTTTGAGAGGCTCTGCTGGAATAATCACTTAATTTAGGTGATTCTCAAGGAGTATCGTAGTCTTAGCAATCCAGGTATGCCTAGTCATTCGATGCAACGAAGAAGAAAACGATGAAACACTCAAGTGATGTTTCCAAGCTTTTTTTTTTTTTGTTGTTGTTGTTCCAATGTAAGAGGTTATATAGTGTGGCAGCCCCATAAAGTAAACAATCTGAAGTCTACAGCATGTGTGATACTTCTCTCTTGGTGAAACATTACAAAGGTTAATTATGACAAAGCAGCACGCTCAGCCTCTATATCTTTACACTATTATCCCACTTGTTTGTGCTGCGGTTGAAGAATGTGATTTTAGCATAGCTGATATTTTCAGTCTTATCTCTTGCGAAGTGACTTCAGTTACACCTACTAGGACATCACAAAATGGATTGTTACAACTACAGCCCCCTATTATATGACTGGCTAGGCTGAGTGTTTCTATATTGAGATCAGCTATTTTCCATCAAACGCTCCCTACCGACAGTATGCATTGATCTCCCAAGTAAGTCACCGAGTAGGATAGCTTTAGGGTATATTTACTAGTTGCGCATGAGATTCATCATTGCTGTGTGAACGCGCCCTAAATGCACACTGGACTTGTTATATTGTATCATGACTTTGTACAATTGTGTGTTATACACGTACTTTGTATGTATTACAAGATTTGTATATTTTGCAATAATGACCTTTTTAAACACTTTTTTTTTTTTTTTCTAATAATTGTAAATGCTAAATGAGAAAAATAAACAAAATCTATCATATCCTCCCCAAAACCGTGTGATCCACTTTTTCAAATGATTTCTAGGAAAGTGCAGCAAAACTTAACCTAATGTTCTCCCAGTAATTCCCCGGGCTTGTCAGGCTCTGGGTACTCGCTGTGGCATGTGATCAGCGGCTCCGTCCTGGCTGAGCAGCTGATGATCATGGGCTCTATATGTGATTTGCAGTCAGTGTGACACAATGGGGGCAGGTTGACTAATTCTGTGTGAGGGGGAGTTCACACACTGCAGATTTCACACTGAAATATTAGTTAGGGCCCTTTTACACGGGCCGATAAATCATTCAAATTCCAGCATCCAACGGGAAGCTGAACAATTATCGTTCAGTGTAAAGGCATTTGTTCGCTTCTCGCTCGTTGTTCATTTCCTGCACGCAGAAAGTGGAATGACGTATCGGCCGTGTAAACAGGCGGTTCACTTATGAACCACTTACTGTGAATGGAGGTGGACGGCCGGAATGATCCCAACCTGCATTATCTATGTAAAAGCACGGGAAAGATCATATCATCCCGGCCATAATCGATCAGGCATCTGTACGCAATAGGTTATCCGTGTAAAAGGGCCTTTAGATAGTGTAAATGTAGACCAGACCGTATAAAAATCCGCCACTTATCACAGCAGCTTATACTGGATGATAGCGTGTTTAGACACATTCATCCAACTTCATACCCGCTGCTATTTGCTTTACTTTCAATTCTGGCGCAGTGGCAGTTAAACCATGTTGCTGTCTTGGCAAGCCACAGCCTTTTCTGCTAAGTTACGCCCCCATGTGGCACAGGGTGAAGAAGGTGTGTGAAACAATAAATGTGGTGCAAGCCTTTTTTTTTTTTTTTTTTAATTTGATGCGTAATTCTGGTGCATTCAGTTTCGTAAATCTCCTCCAGTGTTCGCTGTTCTGTCAAGAAGTGGAGAGAATTTTAATCTCCTGCAATTCTACAATCCAAGTTTGTTTTCCGATTTCACTCATTTCATAAAATGAAAGGCATTCTGTCAGCTGAACCACGAGCAGCGTGACCCGGGACAGAGAAGCCCGATGCCCCTTTGACTGTTTTATTCCGAAAGGCTGCGGCGTTTCAGCATACATGCACTTTTGAAGTTTGACTCTTAGTCACGGGGTTGGGCCGCGTCGGCCTCTTCCCGCCCGCTGTATGCAGAGCCACAGCTCTCTCCCAATACACAAAAGGGGAAAGCGATTTCACTCTGGATACAGCAGACGGGGAGAGGTCGGAGCGGCCCAATCCCGTGACTCGGAGTCAAACTTCAAAAGTGCATTTATTCTGAAACGCCGCAGCATTTTAGAATAAAACATTCAAAAGGGTAGCCGGCTTTCCTATTCCGAATTCATCTGAGGGTGGTGGGGGAAGAAATAATTCTTTGCATCACAAGACACCTTTTACCACTCAAAATTTCAGGAAAGTTAGGTGGTAACAAGCAGGAGACTTTCCCATAAACTGGTAAGAAACACAATTAGAAAAAAACAAAACACATTTTAACTCCTCACATTAACCTTTCTTGAGTGTATGTTGAAGGGGTTCTGCCAAAACTTGACTTGACTTATCACCTATCTACAAGGAATAAAGGTCTGAGCAGTAGGGGTCTTTTCACTGCCCGAGACCACCACCTATCCAGAGAATGAGGGTACTGTATCCCCCTCCCCTCTCCTCCTCACTGGGGGCTCACTGCACCCCTCCCTTCTCCGCCACAGTGTGGACAAGACTAAATGGAGCAGCATTTGCATTGCTGCTCCATCCTCAGTGGGTCTAGGCGGAGATGGCTGATCGCTTGTACTCTGCTAATTCCGTCAGCCCCTCTGGAATGAATGAAGCAGAGCCGTGCATGTCCAACCATCATTCCACTGAGCCTCCATATCTCTGCAGGTGGGTGCAGAGAGCCTGCAGTGGCCCGAGGAGGTGGATTTGTGAGCCTGTTCTGGGGATTGATGGGTGCAAAGACCTCAATCAATTGGACTTTTATTACCAATTAGAGATGAGCGAACATACTCGTTAAGGGCGATTTCGCAATCGAGGATCGCTATTTTCGAGTACCTGGCTACTCGGGTGAAAAGATTCGGACGGCACGGGGGGTTGCGGAGGGGAGGGGAGAGAGAGCTCCCCACTGCTACCCCCCCCCCCCCCGCTCCACCACGCCGCCCCTCGAATCTTTTCACCCGAGTAGCCAGGTACTCGAAAATAACGATGCTCGATTGCGAAATCGCCCTTAACGAGTACGTTCGCTCATCTCTATTACCAATCTTATAGATTGGTGATGCAATTCATCTTTGGTCCAATCCCTTTAACTGAACCCCGTAACATGCAGTCTTCCCAGCCGGTAAAAATCGTGTGTGTGTGTGTGTGTGTGTGTGTAAAAAAAAAACAACTTTAATGTGTGTGTGTGTATAATATATATATTCTCAAAAGTGGGAAAATTGCAGCAAAAACGCACATGATTTTGCTGATGCGTTCCGTACCGGATCCAAGCCACCCCCTGTGATCAGCCCTGGGGTGGCTTTATACAGCGGTTTTCCTTGCAGTTTTTTTTTTTTTTTGTCAAAATCCAGAAGTGGATTCAAAAGGAAGTATGTGTGAAACCAAACTAATAGAAATTAATAATTGGGGGAGGGGTGGGAGAGCAGAAACCACCGCACGGCTCTTTACAGGAAATGTGAACAGAAAAGTCGTCATTCCTAGAAATCGCTGGCTACTTTCTGTTCATTTGATGGTTTGCGAAATTGTCAAATCATCCAGTAAATGTAGGGTGACAGATGTGCCGTAAACGGTGCCCAGAATGAGGTCTGTGAGGTTAGCGGCGTTGTCAGAATTAAAAGTTGTGTCTAAAAAGGGCTCCCCCGTGGCCACAACTTAACAAATGGCTCTGGCTCCTCTCTCCACGCCGGCGGCTTCGGGTCTCCGCTGTCTTTTTATGGTTGCAGGCTGCAGTCCGCCTGTGCCGTCCCATAAACCTGCTGCAGCAGCCAATGGCAGAGCTCGGAGATTAGCAGAAAGCCCTGTCATTGGCTGCAGCGGCAGGTTTATGGGGCGGCACAGGCGGACTGCCGCCTGTAAAAATAAAATGAGAGCGGTGTCCCGGAGCTGCTGGTGCAGAAAGGTGAGTATGAGCCATTGTTATGTTGTGGCCACGGGGGAGTCCTTTTTAGACAAAACTTTTAACTGTGCTGAACCCTTCAGGGCTCCTTCACACGGCTGTATTTATGTGCACGATGCGCAGAGAATAGAATCCATTGATTTCAATGTGTGTATCGGTCGGGTTTTCACGCTCTGCCGATATACGGTGTCCTTTTCTGCAGGGTGAGGAGGTG
The DNA here is from genome assembly GCF_035609145.1 of Eleutherodactylus coqui. Taxonomy (NCBI): domain Eukaryota; kingdom Metazoa; phylum Chordata; class Amphibia; order Anura; family Eleutherodactylidae; genus Eleutherodactylus; species Eleutherodactylus coqui. Next base: position 36,825,904 of record NC_089842.1, read on the forward strand.
CGCTGAGTCGGGAGCAGGGCACTGAGCTCCCGCCCCCTCTCTGCCCTTCCCCACTGTTTGCAATGGAAGGGGTGGGACAGGGGCGGAGCTAAGTCTCACCCCCTCCCATTACAAATAGTGGCGGAGAGGGGGTGGGGGCTCAGTGCACTGGGCCCACCTCCTCCCTCTGCAAAAAGGGACACCGTATACTGGCCGAGTATGAAAACTATATACGATATACAGACGTGAGAATAGGCCCTAATATTTAGATTTAGTAATCTTCTCTGATTACTGTTGAGCAAATGTTTGAAAAATAAGTTCAGCTGGTTTGCCAAACTTCGACAAAAAGTTTGGTTTAGAACAAATTATTTCAAACCAAACCAAAACTTCAGCATTACCCCAAAAAAGTGATGTATAAAACTGTGTAAGAGCCATATAGGTCCTCCTCTTCCTCAAGAGGAAGCATGGTGGCTCAGTGGTTAGCACTGTTGTCTTGCAAGACTAGGGTCCTAGGGTAAAATCTGACAAAGCACAAGATCTGCATGAATGTGTGTGAGTTTCTACAAACGCCATCAAGATGTCCATAAGAAATCCTTAGGACAATATCGGAACCGTTGTGGTGAAGGAACAGGTCTCTGCTGCCATACAGAATGGCCGATCATCAGATGAAGCTGTAACTGCCAACCACTAATACAGGCGTATTAGTTTGCATTGCAGCAGCTGGATCAATGTTCCAATCTCAGCCTTTTGGTTTCTCATTGCTTTGATGAGCCTTACCTATTGGGCAGCCTGTTGAGTTAAGCTGACAATCCAATGATCAGGCTATAACTGTGTACACAAGGCTGTGGTCACCCAACGGCCCTAAGAGCTCGTTGTGGCTGGGGTTTTGTGTTAGGAGCATGATTCTTCCTATTTGTCATTAAGTATGGTGCTCGCATCATGGGAGTCTGCAGCGGCTGGCTAAGTCACCACGATGTGGTCTGTGGCTGAGGTGGTGCGACAATGTAGTATATATAATACACTAGCAGGGTGACCCGACGGGTCTATTCTGTGTAACGGTTTGTTGTTTTGTGTGGCTACAAACATTGTGTTCCACAAGGCGCACAAATCTCGGACAAATATGAAACCCATTGTTTTGAATGGATTCATTCACACTTGCGATGTTTCCCTGCATGGCGTTGCGATGCAGGAAACACTTCGCAGCATGTCCATTCTTTTTGCAATATTGCCCATTGTTTGCAATAGGGCCGGCGGCAGCAGTGCTGGCCCCATTGAAGACAATGGGACAACATCGCGATCTCCTGCCATCGTGATCTCTTTTGACAGCCATCGCGGGGGTGAAGGGAACCCCTGCAGGGGTGCGAGGCGGTTCCCTTGTGAAAACGCCCCACATCCAGGGGTTTTCAGGACTGCAAGGGCTATATTGGACTGTGAATCACGGCCCGATATCGCCCTTCCTGAGTGCAGAAGCCCTTATACTTACCTCCTTCGTCGTTCCCACGTTCTAATTTTATAATGGGCGGACTACATAGCAGCACGGCTGATGCCACCAGGGAAATGACAGGGGAGGTAAGTATAACACTTACATCCCCAGACTTAGCGGGTCACCTACCTTCTGGCCATAGCTTAGCTAATAGGGCTAAAAGTAAGTGACAGTCTCTTTGAAGATACAGGGACTTGGAGTCTGCGGGACGAGAGGCACAATATGTGGGGGTCTAGATCGTGCTTCAGACAGGATGTTACCCTAAAACTGCGTGCCTAAGTGTCACCAGAACTAGCGATGTGCTGAGTATACTTTGTGACGCCCCCACCGGCACCACAGATACGTCCACCTACAACCTCTGTGCCCTTTACATGGCAGACGGTGAGCGGTTCCACATCTACGTCACTTGTTTGACTCTTTACTGATCAGCACAGGTGGAGTCCCAGATGTAACACCGACCTTTAAAGGAACCGACAGTCTTCTGTAGACATAAACACTGTGAACGATCAACTAAAGGTACTTTTACTCCAAGCAGCTACGGCTCGGGTAATCACACAGAAAAGGCTTCTATTTGCTTTTACAAAGAGCGCTTATTGTTAGTTTTGCCCATCTTGTTCACACAGGGGATAAAATCGCCCCAATTTTTGCAAAATAGAGTAAGTCCAAAACGATTGTTTGTCATCCCTCCACAGGCAACGTGTCCTCGGTGGAGGCGGAGGTGCCAACTGCCAGTGTGATGAGTATAAAGATGAACCTGGTATGGATCTCACCTGAATTCTGCACCCCCACAGCAGACCCCACTGATTAGTCAGCATGTTGGCAATTTTTTCTCACATATGGCTGGACATAGATTTATATCAGAGATCACACTTTGCCCTCAAGGTGTAGCGGCTGCCTCCTCCTACTTCCCCCGAATAAAAAATGTCCATATGGAAATATGGCGCTACAGCTCTCAAGTTTCCACAAGGGGCGCACTCTGCCCTCAGGGTACCTTTACATTGCCGATTTCCCAGCGCTGCGAGAAATCACAAAATTCTGAAGCCAATGACTCCATTCACATTTGCGATGTTTTAACGCTTGTGATGCAGCGTGAAAACAAAGCCGCAGCATGTACATTCTTTTTGCAACCTCACCCATTATTTTCACTGTGACAGCAGTGGCAGGGGACTCCCCACACCGAGGATTTTCGGGAGGGAGGCTTGAAATATAATCCCTACCCCGAAAATCATCCCTAACTGTAGAAAAAAATAAAATAAATAATAATACATCACCTTAGAAGCGCTGTCATCTCCGATGTGTCTTCTAGCAGGTCCCCGACACTCTTCTTCAGCTTCTCTTCTGGCCAGGGATTTTTCAATCCCCGCCTCCTGAAAGCACTGCCTCTGATTGGCTGAGCACTGTGACCAATCAGAGGCAGCGCTCAGCTGTGATTCAATGAATGGCTGAGCGCTGCTTCTGATTGGTCATAGTGCTCAGCCAATGAAAGGCAGCGCTTTCAGGAGGCGGGGATTTTTCAATCCCGGGCTTCAGAAGGATTGTAAAAGTGATATTAAGGCGTCAATCACATCCCGATATCCCTCGCACCAGTGTGCAAAAGCCCTCAAGCTGATGTTGCTGCTGGTGCTGCTGCTCTCCTTCTCCTGCTTCTACCATGTTTCCTCCTTCTCCCGAAAAGAAAATTTTCTAAAGCACAAGAAACCTCTGTAGCTCCACAGCTGTTCCTTGGAGCAGGCCCGTGCTCGGCTGTTCTGTTCACCTTGTAAAATTTATAACTGCTTTTAAAACAAGCCGCACACCTGCCATCTTCCTTGGAGCAATTTTTGATCTAGGGGACCCTAAGTGAGTCTTCTTTTGTTTTCAGTGACATTCTTGTGCTACGATTTTGACCAATTATTGGGAGGAGCACAGTGCTCCCCAGATGTGCGGCTATATTCTCATGCAATTTGGGGGACTTCGCCTGCATTTGGGATCTTTTGGAGGGCAAATTAGCAAACCCGATGTTTACTCCTATTGACTTTATTGGGAGTTGTAATTCCGATTCTCAATATTTCTTGCGAAATTGGCCCGAACATAACATGAACCGCTTAATCCACTAATTGGTCATCACTACTTATTGTTCTTAAGGGATCACTCACACGAGTCTATTTGCCCTGCGTGCTACGCCCCCCCCCCTATCGTAATACACACCAAAATAAGGCATGCTGCGATTTTTTTCATGCACGTGAAAAACGTGTGTTTGAATACCCCAATGCAAGTCAATGGGGTTTCCAGACTGCATATTACATGTATAATACGCAGGACAAATATGCCTATGACAGTGAGCCTTCTGTCGTTTGCCAACATATCCTTTGTAAGGGGGATCTCAATGCAAATTAGTTCACAGGTCATTCATCTGTATATACATAAGCAAAAGGGACTTTATGGCAAACGACTTTTGATCAACCAGCGACTATTTTTTAGGTGAGCCGAATGGAAACAACTAGTGACTGGTAAGCTAATTATCACTAGTCACCCTGTTGGTGGCCGTGTTTACACGGAACGACTATCATTTGCATTCGCTCTTTCAAATGGTTATTCGGAAGGCAGTTGTCCCTAAGGTGATAAAGGATGAGTCTTGGGAGCTGTAACACCGATTCATAAGTGACACCATTGGCCTCAAGGTGTGCCTGGCAGGCGGTCAGTCCATCTTCGTGTGGGATGTTGCAATACAAGGATTCCACATGCATGGTGGCCAGGATTGGAAGTAGTTGTCTCATGGTTAGCATTGTCGGCCATGTTGCTGCTTATCACCTAGGTTTAGCTGTCGCCCGGTCCTGTAGAGGCTGCTCTCCCCCTGTAACACAGGCTGCCAGGGTGGATTTGAATATAAGTGAAGGATCTCAAAATATCATGAAAATTGAAGGTCTTGGAAGATACAAAAGTCTCAATGGAGTACAGTGGGTGTTTTGGGATGCAGTTTCTGTGATGGCTGGGCAGATGGGAGAAGCTACGTGAAGAAATGCCAACTCAGCACCAATTATTGTCAAGTGCTGAAGCCAGACTGCAGCAGAAGAGTTTAATTTTAGTGCCATTGAAAGATTTCACAAAGTTTGAAACTTTGCAGAGTGAGGCATCGTTTATCCAAGAGACCCTGCGCTGTTCGCTCGGGAAGTTCGATAGACCGTGATTTCTTCCCGAAGTTGAGTTACCATTTGTATTAACCCTTTCCAATCCACTGTCTGACGTCTGAAGACATTCTGATTGAAGGTTGTACAGCTCTAATGTCAGAAGACCTCCAGCAGGGTATTCTTACTGTATATTACTGGCCGCTATGTTATCGGAGGGGCCTCTCCAGCATGTCACATACCGCAGTACTGGCTCTAGCCGGCAGATGGCACAATTGTATAATGCCAGAAAGCGAAAGCCCCCTAGGAAACCATGAATCCAAAATTGGATTGCAAAGGGTTAAATAAAGTTGCCAAGCAAAAGAAGAGGTGTGCTGTACATCTGCTTCTGTGCCGTCACGCCGACTTACCACCCAGAGCCCCACCAGCTATCAACCTGCTAAAGTTAGGCCTCTGGGTTTTGGATAGCCCTACTACTAAGGAGCTCCCGTGTTGTTCATTTGAGCACCTGTTAAACAGGTCTCGTTAGTGACAGTGAAAAAATGGATAATTTTTCAACACGTGTCAGTCAGACCAGAGCATTCACCCTCATTTACTGTATAACTTATATACAGGGTGATCATAAAGCATGGTGCAAAAGCTGATTGCTTCATATATGAAATGACATATAACACCTAGAATGATGTAAAAAGATAGAAGAAGTCTTCAAGTTTTTATTGCACCTTAATGTGAACGCCGGTGGTGACTAGACAACCAGAAACAGTGCAATCGACGAGAACTAGCCAGAACTGGACTACTGACTCAATATCAGCCGTGTCACCAATGACGCCCACATCAAAGATCTGTGAGGTGCAATAAAAACTTGAACAGTTCTACTCTCTTCATGTCATTCTGGCTGCTGTAGGTAAATTCATGTATAAAAAAATTGGCATTACTCCTGCACGATTATTTTTTGTCTCCTAGCTATAGGGGGTGCAGAGGTGGCAGTCGCTACCGGGCCCTGGAGCTTTAGGGGGCCCAAATGCTCCTCTACCAAATAAGGCTAGATTCACACGGATGTCTTTGCATTCGCAAAAATTTATGTGTGCAATGCACAGAGAATAGCACCCATTGATTTCAATAGGGTTGTCAACATGCTAATTTTTCCAACGCATTTCAGTAACGCAAAAAATCTGTAGCATGCTCTATTTTCCTACGCATTTGCGCAGCAAGGGTCCCCATAGAAGTCAATGATGGGTGTACAAATGCGTGCGCAATACGCTTGGAGATGCATTATATGCTATGTAATTCCACTAGAAGAAGAACACGTCTGGAGTTTATTGCGAGTTCAGAAAGTATAGTAAAATACGCCAATGCGCGCATTAAAAAAAAGCATTGTTCATTCCGCGCAAATGCTCATGTAAAGGGGGGCTAAGAAGACACCAATATTATGAATTGCACATGGTAGGTAGGGCCCCCAGTTCCAGGCTTTGCATTGGGGTCCAGGAGCTTCAAGTTACACTTCTGGTGCATGGCAAACCAATGCCATAGTCTCATGACCCAACAACTTGGCGTTGACTAAAACCAATGCAGAACGACGCTAAATTGTGAGCAGTAGAATCGCTGGGATCTGCCGTTAATATGTGGTCAGTGTGGGTCCGGGGGCTGGGACGTCACCGATCATGAGAAAGAAGGGGTACTACTTGCTACTTCCATCCTCACGTTCAGTGCTGTCACTAGTTTTCAACTAGGACAGCATCCCAAATGTATATATATATCCTACCGGTAGTTACTGAGGAGTTAAGAGGTTAACGAAGGTTGGACTCAGATCCCCGTATATACTGTAATCACTGTATGATATCCGCACCCACACACTTCCCATTTCCTAGACAGCGGTTAATGTCACAGCCACATCCGATAGCTCCACTCTCCAACATAACCAGCTGTTGCCAAACTACAACTCCCAGCATGTCTTGTAAGACTCAGGCCAGCGGGAGATGCAGGAACCGCGGCCGTAGACAAAGACGTTCGCTTGCTGTGAAGTCGCTTGAAACAGCAGTATTACAAGCGGTCTGTGTGGAGCAGCAATGACACAGCCAACCGCTTATACCGGATCACTACTTGGCTGCATTCGTACGGGCGAGCGCGATATTAGACCGACTAACCCGGCCTGATATCGCGCTTGCCAACGTGCGTTTTTCATCCAAAAACACCTTGCATCACTTTTGTTAAATTGCGATCTTCAGATGTACATTTCACGCGCTTCGGTGGTTCCCATTGAGTTAAGTTGGAAACGGCATGCAATGTGTTTAACCCCTTAAGGACGCGGCTCTTTCTTTTCTATTTTTGTTTTTTCCTCCCCCCTTTAAAAAAATCATAACTAGAGATGACTGAGAATACTCGCTAAAGGCAATTCCTCGAGCGAGCATTGCCTTTAGCGAGTATCTCCCCCGCTCGAGACAGAAGGTTCGGGTGCCGGCAGCGGGCAGGGAGCGGTGAGTAGCGGCTGTCAGCAGGAGGGAGCGGGGGGAGAGAGGGAAAGAGAGAGATCTCCCCTCCGTTCAGCCCCGCTCTCCCCCACAGCTCCCTGCCCACCGCCGTCACCCGAACCTTCTGTCTCGAGCGGGCAGGTACTCGCTAAAGGCAATGCTCGCTCAAGCAATTGCCTTTAGCGAGTATACTCGCTCATCTCTAATCATAGCTCTTTTATTTATCCATCGACGTCGCTGTACGAGGGCTTGTTTTTTGTAGGACGAGGTGTATTTTTCAATGGTGATCTAAAATATACCATGTAATTTACTGAAAAACTTTTAAAAAATTCTAAGTAGAGTGAAATGGAATGCGTCTTGTTTCTGCTGCGTACACACTGCAACAAATACGACCTGATCACTTTATTCTATGGGTCGGTACGATTACTAAGATACCAAACTTATAGGCTTTTTTTTTCCTGTACTACTTTTATTTTTTTTCGAAGATATTTAATTTTTTTGATATCCTTCTCTGTCACCGTCTTCAGACCGCAAAACCTTTTTAGTTTTGGGTCGGCATAGTTGTGCGAGGGCTCATTTTGTGCGGTACGTCCTGCAGTTTACGTTGGTACCATTTTTGAATACATATAATATTTTGATAACTTTTTATTATATTTTTTCTTGGAGACTGGGGGAAAAAAAGCACAGTTCTGACAACGTTCACCCTGCGGGGTAATTAGTGCGTTACTCTTATAGATTGGACTTTTACGGACGCAGTGATACCAGATATGTATTTTTTTTTTGTTTAATTATTTAGATTATTTTATTATAAATATGGCAAAAGGCTCCACTTATAATTTTTTTTAAAAGTATTTCAGTACATTATACGGTACATTAAATAGTATCATTGAACAATACATGTTACAGTCCAGTTCGGGTTCAGAGCCTTTTGTTGTGCCCAGTGCTGGCAGGTAGCGCAGTCAGGGAAAGCCAAGGGTTGGTACACAGGAACAGCAATAGTAGATAGAGGAGCAGACAGGCAGTGGCGCTTGACTAAAAGCTGAGGCCACGATAATCTTACAAGGCCAGGCTAAACAGTATATCCAATCAAGGAACAAGGTGGAGCCAAGTAGGGAACAAGAGCCGGGTTCAGCAGGGGAGCTATCAAGAGAGTATAAAAAGAAAAGGAGGTCAGCTCACCTCCTCTATGAGGGTCATGTGTACATGTAGAGCATTAAACACAGCCGTAAGTCCTGAACTGCCATTGTAGACATCAAACACAATCAAGTGTCAGCTCTACATACAAGATAGGCTTTATTTCCTTTATAGACAGGACATGACATAGCACAGAAGACGCATTTCTATGGACAAGCTGTCTTGATCACATCTTATACACTTGTACAAACACATAGATTTAAAGACATTCCAAACAATCAGCTGGGAGTCCTTACCCATTACCGCCCACTGACTAAACAGACCAACCAGTCCCCACAATAGGTGCGTCTGCTGCAAATATAGCAGATTGACTGATTGGAAAAAAAACAGTAGTATATCACAGTTTTGGAATTGCATGCATAATAAACTCCCTAAAATTATATAGACTGACTTGAGATGAGCGAGTATACTCGCTAAGGCACATTACTCGAGCGAGTAGTGCCTTAGCCGAGTATCTCCCCGCTCGTCTCTAAAGATTCGGGGGCCGACGTGGGTGACAGGTGAGTTGCGGTGGGGAGCGGGGGGAAGAGAGGGAGAGAGAGATCTCCCCTCCGTTCCTCCCCGCTCTCCCCCGCCGCTCCCTGCCGGCCCCCGAATCTTTAGAGACGAGCGGGGAGATACTCGGCTAAGGCACTACTCGCTCGAGTAATGTTCCTTAGCGAGTATGCTCGCTCATCTCTAAGACTGACGCCTTAAATGTTTGCAGTGCCGCAATAACACAATTATCATTTAGTTTATCCATTAAAACAAAGCATGAATAAAAGTTGTGTGATGTTAACAACATATCTCAACCGGATTCCAACATGATCCTGCTTATATGCATGGACCAGCCGTACGACATAAAGGATATAAGTAGCTAACACAATAACTCCTAGACATCCCTGTAGTTACATATGTATAAGCCAACTGGCTTTCAAACATATGCTTCATATTCAAAAAGGCCACCTAATGGGTTGGTGAAATGCTACTTATTATACACATATTCATTGGAGAAAGAGCACGATGGAAAGAAGAGCACCTGTATGTAATGGGTCTCATAATTACCTTAGGGCCCGGTCACACGAAATTGGGACTCGGATGACGACAGTAAATTTATTGGCTCAGTTCTATCCTATAACCCTTTCCAATCCACTGTCTGACATCTAAAGACATTCTGATTGAAGACTGTATGGCTTCTGATGTCAGAAGACGTCCAGCAGGGTATTCCTACTGTATATTACTGGCTGCTCTGTTGTTGGGGGCCTCTCCAGCATGTCCCATACTGCAGTACTGACTCTAGCCAGCAGATGGCACCACTGTATAATGGCAGAAAGAGAAAGCCCCCTAAGAAACCCTGAATTCAAAATTGGATTGCAAAGGGTTAAATACAAGGCTTCATATAAATAATAAAATCTAGTCAGAGTGTAGAATTATAAATAAGGGAACGTAATTAGAACATAGGATACAAACTCTCAGTATATACATGTCAGATCTGGTTTCAAATTTAACCCCTTAGGGATTCTTGTGTCCAATTTCAGAATCCATGAGGCTTCTTTTTTCAATACCATATTTTATCAACACTAGATCTTTTGGTGGCCCTAATCTGTTCAATACCAAAAAATGAGGAATTATTGAGGTTACCATTAGGTTCCCCCAGGAAATGTCTAGCTGCTCCTGAGCTGTTGATACATTCAGGGGCATAACTCTAGGGGATGCGGTTGCACCCGGGCCCAGGAGCCTTAGGGGGCCCATAAGGCCTCTCTTCTCCATATAGGGAGCCCAGTACTATGAATAAAGCATTATAGTTGGGGGCCCTGTTACAGGTTTGCATTGGGGCCCAGAAGCTTCAAGTTATGTCTCTGTGCAGCATGGTTTAGGTATGGGTACGGGTACAGATACAGATAGAGGGGGGGCCCCTGCTCACTTTTTGCATCAGGGCCCCTGAGCCTTTAGTTACGCCCCTGCGAGGCCACAATAATCTTACAAGGAAGGAGATACAAGGAAGAGACAGCCTTTTCCACACTAGATGCACTTTTTCAGTACAAAAAAATGCCTTTTGGACTGCAGGAGCCTCAGCGACATTCAAGAGACTAATGGACAGAATATTGTGACCCCATCTACGATATGTTTCCACTTATTTGAATGATATAGTCATCTTTAGATCAGACTGGACAACATACTTGCCCACAGTTGTTGATGACCTATGGGCCCCCGGTCTGACAGCCAATCCAAAGAAATGTCTTGTTAGATTAGAGGAGGCCAAATATGTGGGTTACCTCATCGGGAGAGGCGCTGTGAGGCCTCAAAATCAGAAAATTCACGCCATCCAAAAATGGCCCCTTCCTGCTAGTAAGAGACAAATAAGAACTTTTTGGAGTATTACAAATGGTTTATTTAGAGTGTTTCAGACACTGAGTTCCGGGTTAATCAAATGGAGTCCGGAGTCCGAAACTACCTATTAGACCCGGAAACTTGCCCTTTGTTCTAAACCGGTGTTGATGACCTCAGACCTCAGAAAAGAGTTTAGAGTGCCAACGAATGCCTCCAGCACCGGACCGGGAGCAGTCTTATCCCAGCTCAATGATGGAGAAGAGCACCCAATGTTCTATTTATGCAGGAAACTGAATAAATATCAAAGAAATTAGGCCATTGAAGTAAAAAGAGTGCTGGCTGTTAAATGGGCCCTAGAGGCGTTCAAGTATTCCCTGTTTGGTCAAAAATGTAACTTGATTACAGACCATGCGCCCCTAAAATTGATGTGCCATGATAAAGAGAACAAAAGCAGAGATGGTTCCTGGGACTGCAATCTTTCAATTTCTCAGTTGAGTACCAGCCGGGAAAATTATAAGGAAATGCCAATGCCATCTCTTGGGCATCTTAAAGAAAAATAAAGGTTACTTTGAGTTGGAAGTTCAGTGTGCAGGCTGCTTGAAGTGAGTGGTACCTCTCCTGGGTGATCCCAAGCTAACTTCCTCAAAAAAGGGACATCAATGGTGGCTCCAAGAGATTTACGCTATGATTTATTACCATGTTGCATATCACAAATCTTCTAAGACCCCTTTTGGGGGCAAACTTTTTCCCACTACAATGCATTTACTTAGCTCTTTTTAATGTGAGATCTTCTCTTTATACAGTATGTTTTGTATTCGATACATATGTCACAAAATATAAAATCAAAATGCAAGCAGGTGCAGTATGGACCATAGAACTGTATGGATGGCGTACAACACATTTCTGGTCCTGCCTTTTGCTTCAGTTCTTTATGAGATAGAGATAAGATACATTTGGATAAATAGACAGAGGCATGTAGCTTTTTGAGAAGGCTCCATAGTGCTGCTCTGTCCTATGGACCAGGCAGCAATAGGCAGGGAACACTTGGGCACACAAGATACAGTTGGGAAGAGGAGCCTGGCAGGGGCGTAACTATAGAGGATGCAGGGGATGCGGTTGCACCCGGGCCCAGAAGCCTTGGGGGGCCCATAAGGCCTCTCTTCTCCATATAGGGAGCCCAGTACTATGAATAAAGCATTATAGTTGGGGGCCCTGTTACAGGTTTTGCATTGGGGCCCAGGAGCTTCAAGTTACGCCTCTGGAGCCTGGTGCAGAACACTGAACACTGGAGCTTCCATAGAAGACTGAGCATGGTCAACCTCAGCTACATGTGACTCGTGCGGTCACACAGAGTGTCGGATATCCCCTTGCAGGTGGCACCAAGTGGATGTAAGCTTGATAAAGACTAGAGATGAGCGAGTATACTCGCTAAGGCACATTACTGGAGCGAGTAGTGCCTTAGCCGAGTATCTCCCCGCTTGTCTCTAAAGATTCGGGGGCAGGCGGGGAGAGCGGGGAGGAACGGAGGGGAGATCTCTCGAGGTGAGAAAACTGCCAGTGAGCGGCATCAATTGACATGAAACAACTTAGGAGTTGTCAGTACCCAAAGTGCATATTTCAGTGAACACCACATCACTATCATGTTTATCCCAGATAGTTTATGCTTTGATCTTGATTCTAATGCTGTATTTATGTACCGTGTTTGGTTCTGGTACTGTATGTATGCTATGAGCTTGATTCTGGTGCTGTATTTATGTACTGAGTTTGTTCTGGTACAGCATTTATGTTGTGAGCTTGGTTCCGGTGCTTTATCTATGTACTGCAGTTGGTTTCTGCTGTATTTATGTTCTCAACTTGGTCCTGGTGTTAGTATCTATGTTATGAGCTTGATTCTGGTGCTGTATTTATGCACTAAGCTTGGTCCCAAGCTGGGACCCCACGAAGAACTGGGTAAGTCCCTTTACATTATTCTCGATTATCTAAATGCTAATAGCATAGGAGAATTTAGTGCGAGGCACTGTCCAAATTAAAGGGGTATTCTGCTTTCAACAACTTAGACTCGTTTTCTGATGGGCCAATAAAGGTGCCGCCTCCATAATACTTTTGTCTTTTTATATAAGAGTATTTAGTATCACGAAGATACTATACCCATACTGTAACAAACTGTGCGCCCATGTGTCCATCACATCATCTGGGCAGGACTTTATCCACTGGAAGTAAACCATTAAGGTTTCTTTTGAATGACAGCAAGCAGAGATCCTGAAAACTAAAAACTGATGTGAAAAGTACAGATTTATTGGAAAATTGTATAACTTCTCTTGATATATAAAATATGTTCTGTAGCTAGAGTAGCGCCTTAAAGGGATTGTACCAGAATTTCAAGTTATCCCCTACACAGGATAGGGCATAACTTGCTGATCGGTGGGATCTCACCACTGAGACCCCCACAATCTATGGGTCTCCTTTCACTGTAGGGGTCGCTTGTCCTCCTAAAGTGACATCACTCTGAATGGATCATGAATAGAGATGAGCGAGTATACTCGCTAAGGCACATTACTGGAGCGAGTAGTGCCTTAGCCAAGTATCTCCCCGCTCGTCTCTAAAGATTCGGGGGCCGGCAGCGGGCGGGGAGTGGTGGGGGAGAGCGGGGAGGAACAAAGGGGAGATCTCTCTCTCCCTGTCTCCTCCCTGCCACAACTCACCTGTCACCCGCGCCGGCCCCCGAATCTTTAGAGATGAGCGGGGAGATACTCGGCTAAGGCACTACTCGCTCATCTCTAATCATGACATGCATGCATGGTCAGCACTCCATTCATTTCAATGGGGCTGACGGAAATATTGGAATGGGTGCTGTTTGGGTATCTCGGCAGTCCATTGTAACTGAATGGAGTGCTTGCACAACCAGCGCTTCATTCAGTCTCCTCCTCACTGCAGGATGTACAGTGACCCACCAGTGAGGAGAAAGGGGGCGCAGGAACCCCTTCATGAGATTGACGGGGGTCTCAGCAGTGTGGATAGGGAATAACTTGAAATTCTGGTACAACCCATTTAATGTGCTACTCAGCACATAAATGTTCCCTGGCTCATGATTACCTCCTGATAAAGCCTTGACAGGTGAAACGTGCGTCGGGGTATTCTTCTGCTGTGGACCTCCAACTGTTGTCATCATGAGCCAGGGTAAGTGAAGGATATCTTATTATGTCCCCCCGTCTTCTTTTTATACTGCATTTAGGGCATATTCTTGGAATGGTTATTGTCATTGATTTTCCTGTGAATTTGATGTTTCAGCTCTGACTTTATGATATTTATATCCGCACTTTATTATTTGCAGCTGCGCTGGTCATACATACGTTTTGCAATTTGCATTTTAATATATTTGATTCATTAACCCTTTCCAATCCAATTTGTATTCTGGTTTTCCTAGGGGGCTTACTCTTTTTCTGCCGTTATACAACGGCGCTATCTGCTGGCTAAAGCCAGTACTGCATGAGGTGACACGTTGGATAAGCTCCAACAGCAGAGAGGCCGGCAATATACTGTAAGAGAACCCCGACAGACGTCTTCCAACATCGTAGCTATACAGCCTTGAATCATAATGTCTTCATACATCAGACAGTGGATTGGAGAGGGTTAATAATGCTCCTTATTCTGTGCGCTCTATAATGATCCGCTGATGATACATAGGCATGTGGTTATTTTTCTGGAGAATTTCAGCTTCCTACTTATATCTGTCTGTTTCTCTATTCCGATTACTTGTTTTATATATACATATATATATATATATATATAATTTTTTTTTTTTAATTAAGTTTGTAATAACCTTGAATTTCTTGATAACTTCTTGGTCACTTCTGTGAGTTTGGTTGGCTTTGTGTGATAAGGTGGCCGCTGCAGAACGTGCTGATCAGGACTCTATTCACACAGTCATGAATCATACTTGTAATATTGGGTTGAGTAACTGCAAACATGTAATAACCAATAGGTGCGAGGAGGAGGAATTTAGTGACTTGTGGTCGAAATAGTTAGTTTCTGAATGAAGGGTTTAATGAGAACGCGAGGCGCTAGTGATGAGGAGTGTGATAGAGGGATGCTGCTCGCTGACATGACTCCTGCACTGTGAACAGCACCAGGCTCTACAGTGCTGCCGCAGGACCTGCTGGATTGTAGAAGACCAAGGTAAGTGCCCAGCCGCTCCGCTCATGCCTGCTAGCTTTTACACAGATGGAGTAGACTACAGTGCACACGGCTTCCTACAGACCCAGCTTTAAACTCTAAGGGACCTTTGACACATGGATCAAAGACGCAGCTAAAGCAGATTTCTGCTCCATAACCCGCAATGTATCATTTTAGTGCAAATTTCCGCATCTTTAGGTGCGTCTTGCAGAAATATCCCGCATGTGTGAAAGGTCTCTTTCACACATCACCGATCTGCAGCAGATTACAATTTTAATTCAATTGAAAGGGTGAAATCTGCTGCAGATCCGCACCAAAATCTGCAGTATATCAGTAACGTGTGAACGCACCCTAAAGCTGGGGTGACATATATAGATCTTTAATGCAGTTTTTGGGCCAAAGACAGAAGTAGATCCAACAGGAAGGAAATTCATCGGTCTTTTCTTCATACTTCCCCTTTTTTGCATCCTGGATTTGCTATCGGTGTGATTCCGGTGTGATTCGCTGTAATGCTACGGTGACATGGGGACAGTTTGTATCTGCTTTTAGACTTGCGCACAATGATATATTCTTAGTTTGGTATTAATTAATGCACAGAAAGGGTTAATCTAAATAATAAACATGGACTGATCCGTATTAGAGCGCCATACATTGATAATACCATAAATGCCTAATTAGATTATAATTGACCTTATACTCGTTGGCAGCAGCGTTACAGAGGCTTCTAGTCCTATAGATACAATGTGAGGATGAGGCTGCTACAGTAAACCGTCAGGCCGCCATTATTTGCATATATCCCCTCAAGGTCATTGTTTTCCGTTTTGGAGGCTTGGCTTATTTTTGATACAAGCTGGCGATACATTTATGAAGCATTTGCAACATTTCCTACTAAATGTTGGCCGGCCAACAACAGGTTAGACCAATATTGGTACATGGGGAAGTGAAGGGGTTAAAAAATATAAATGGGGTTTTTGCGCCAAATTCATTTATATCCAATTGCTGATTTTGTGACTAATGGAACACGGCCAATTTTGTTATTTTTAGTTACTTTTTTCGGTTTCTAACGTCTCAGTAGTGTTGGTATTAGATGGATGGAGGTACAAAGTGTCTCATGCCTCCGTAATGTCCCCATTATTGAAGTTATTATACTGTACTGTTGATCCACGTTGGACTTGATTCTTGATCTTAAAGCATCTCGATGGATGACATGTAGCACATACGGCGGTCTGCATGGCATGAACACATTTCTACGGTCTTCTACTCATTTTGTTCTTTCTCCCACAGAGACGCCATGTTCTTTGCTCGTGTGGTATCAGTCCTCATCATGGTCACGGGGACCTGCCAGGTATAGCTTTATACATATATATGTGTGTTTTCTGTCTTTGCTAGGGTTCTGGAGAGGGGGCGTATTTTTTTCTTATTAGAGGGGTTTGAAGATTAGTCAAGAACAGACTTTCCATTAAATGTACAAGAGCGTGGGGTGGGGGTGGGGGGGCTGTCACATCCTCAGAATGAAAGTCATACTTTGTAATGGTGACAAGGAAGGGGAAGGCTGTAGGGTTTATATTGACACTGATCAGCCATGATATTAAAACCACTGACAGATAAAGTGAAGAATATTCGTTATCTTGCTACGATGGCACCTCTTAGAATAAATATAGACACTGCGGGGATCCATTGTAACCCGGACTTAGCGGATCACTGCTAAGTCCTGGACAGTACCGGTGATCCGCATGTGGTTACAGTGGATCAAGCAGTGATATTGAGTGCAGAATAATGGGAAAAACTTTTTTTTTTTATAAACTTGCACAAAGCCACAACATAACAAAATGTAAAAAAAAAGTGAAATGGTCTGAAGACTTTCCGGACCAAGGCAGCAAGTGAACAGTCAGTTCTGGAAGCTGATGTGTTGGAAGCACAAAAATGGGCAAATGTAAAGAGACTTTGACAAAAGCCTAATTGCGGTGTCAATGGTCAGAGCATCTCCACATTGGAAGGTCTTGTGGGGCATTCTCAGTATGCAATGGTTAATGCCTACCAAAAGAGGTCCAACAAGGAATAACTGGTGAACTCGTTACAGGGTTATGATGCCCACGGTTCATTGGTGTATGTGGGGAGTGAAGGCTGGTCCGTCTGGTCCGATTCCATAGAACAGTGTTCCCCAACTCCAGTCCTCAGGGACCGCCAACAGGTCATGTTTTCAGAGGAGAGGAACATGATAAACAGCCCAAACGAATGACTTGTCCTCCTAATTCCTCAGATCTCAATCTGATCGAGCATCTGTGGGATGTGCTGGAAGAAGTCTGATCCAGTGAAGTCACATCTCACAACTTACAGGACTTAGATGATCTGCTACTAACGACTATCTGCAGGACAGCTTCATTGGTCTTGTGGAGTCCATGACTCAATGAGTCAGAGCTACTTTGCTAGCACAAGGGAGACCTACACAATATTAGGCAGATGGTTATGAAAGGGGTTATACAAGCAGCGCCTGCCGGGATACACCGGGGTTGGAGCAGAAGCTGCTGCTCCGGCCGCTGTGTAGTGGCTAGGGCTCATAATTGCAAGCACAGCTCTCATTGAAATCAATGGGCCCCTAGGCTGCAGTTACAAGCGCAGATCTCATGGACTTCACCGAGAACTGTGCTTGCAATTACATGCGCCGGCCACTATACAAGGGTTGGCGCAGGGCTAGTCAGTGTTTATACATACAGTACATACATAGAGGATATATGTGCAGTACTCCTCTACCAAAACAAGAACTATATCTGGCACTTGTCAGCATGAAGGTAGAAATGTAGCAGGATGATTTTTTTTTTAATGCATATTCCCTATAAAATGTACTTCCATGATACTTTGCAGCAAGAAATGGAGTGCAAACATCTCTTAGTCTGAGCAGCTATTCCCAGCCTAGACCCATCTGTAGGCCATTACTGGAGGGAAGGAAATGGGATTGTTCTCAGCATGAGAAACCAAGTAATCTTGTAGATATGATACCTTTTAATGGCTAACAAAAATACATGATGTTAATGTAAGCTTTCCGAACTCACAGGATTCTTCCTCGGGCATAATGAAATAGATCCAAAGAGGCATATATATATATATATATATATATATATATATATATATATATACACACACATACATACATACTTATGACAAGGCACAGACATGATGTGATTAATTTGCACATAATTTTTTCTTCTTCTTACCAGAACAGGATGAGTAGAGAAATAAACAAATACTGAAAAAGTCCACTGATTAAGATGTAAAGGTTTAAGGTCTCTGAATTAGTGTCATACTTCCCAGTCACGCATGAACCCTCTTGAACAATTTAACCCTCTGTTGAAAGTGTCAAAAGCTGTTATAAATTTGTAATCCCAAATTCTACTATGGCTTTGTGACTTGAAATTGCCTCTAAATATGGTGACTTTCATGTGTTCTATATTGTATCAATGACTAGAAAAAGTCTCTGCAACAAGTAATTCTGTCTTTCTCTCTTTAATCGTGTGGCGATGAGATCTCATCCTCGCTTTCAGTTTTTGTCCTGTTTCTCCAACATCGGACGCCGAACATGTGAATGTCCCCGGGATCTTATAGTCCTGCTGTGTGTTGGGGATTTGTATCCTGTCCATGGTCCGTACATGTGAGACGGTCTTACAGCTCCTTAGATTGCACGGATGTGTTTCTTTTTGTGTGTCAGAGGGCAATGCACTCCTGATTATAAGGATCCTCAAATTTGGAGGTTGCCTGTAACGCAGAAGGGGAGGGTCCGGGAATATGGTTTTCAGACGGTCATCCTTGTGTAGGATATGGTGGAGTTTCTTTGCAGCCTTCCTTAGCACCTCTAGCTATGTATTGTAGGTCACTACTAGAGGCACACGATCATTTCCTTCCTTCTCTGTGTATCGGAGTAGTTGATTCCTGGGTATCCTGGTGGCTCTGGTGATTTGGTCATTAATTGAGCTTTTAAGTTGGTATGGATGTTCCTCTTTGTCTGTTGGGTTGGAGCAGATCCGGTTATATCTGATGGCCTGGCTGTAGATGATTGACCTTTTGATGTGTAGAGCGGAAGCTGTCCCATCTGAGATATGTGGGCCGATCAATCGGTTTTCGCTACAGGGATGTCTGCATTGAGTTGTTTGAAATTTTTATGTTGGTGTCCAAAAAGTTGATTTTAGTATATGAGTAGCTTAATGTCAGGTTTATGGTGGGGGGAAATGCATTGAATCTCTCATGGAATTTTATAAGTTCTTGTCTGGTGTTGGTCGAGAGGGAAGGAGATGCTATTGTGATTATATGTAACATACTGATAAATGCTACACTGTTGCTCACTGTTACATTTTGTTCTATGGTGTCCCTTTATCATATATTTGATCATCAGTTGTCGGGGCATGCTGGGGGTTTCCAACAACTGGAGACCTCTTATTTTGTGAATTTGGCACATGTTAAGTACACATTGCGTTATGTTTGTCTATGAAAACCCCTGAACATTAGGCAGGATCCATTACATGTCGCGGCAGATGATGTGGTGTTTAGTTTTTCTATAGACTTGCGCATGTGATGTGGATGTGTCACTTATGTCCTCAGTGTCTTGTGACATATCACTGCACATACACATGACTGCCCGCTCTGAGCCCGCTGGATTACTTGGAGAGTGCGGTCAGACTTGCAGGTTTTGGTCAGGTTTTTGGATGCAGTTTTTGAAGTCAAACCCAAGTTTGGGTTCACTAAAGAGAAGTTCTGGTATCTGTCCGCTATACTTTCTCGCCTTTTATGAACCATATCTGATTTGGGTTTCAAAAATAAAATGCATCAAAAAACCTTAAGGGTACCTTTCACACATGCAGGATATTACTATAAGACATGTGGGTTATGGACCGAAATTCGCAGCAGCAGATTAAGGTGCGTCTGATTGTTCCTCCAGTAGTGGCCGCAGTAGTATTAGTGACCCCCTTAATGGCACTAATATCTATAGTGACCCTTGTTAGTGGCCCCAGTAGCAATAGTGACCCCCATTCTGGCTTCAGTAGTAATAGTGACCCCCTCATTGTGGCCCTATTAGTCATATTGTCCCCAGTAGTAAGAGTGACCGCCATAGCAGCCCTAGTAGTAATGGTGTCCCTTGACCTCCGGCTGGCGGCAACAAAAAAGGCATTTCACTTACGTGGTCTGCAGCTCCGATCCATCGGTGGCCACCGCTACCCTGACCTCTACCCTGGCATTTGTGTGAAGGAAAGCCTCTATGCCCATGGACAGCGGGTGAGAGGTCAGGGTTCACAGAATCAGCAGCAGTAGCGGCCGCTGGTGGATCAGAGCTGGGGATTAAGTAAGTTTCTCAGATCGATATCACACTCGCCAAATGGGTCATTTCACAACAGACAGCGCTATTTTCTTCCAGCATTGTCCACACTGACAGCGGGCGCCTGATCAGCTGATCGGCCAGGACATCACTAGAAAAAAAGTCCCAAAAGCCCCGGACAACCCCTTGAATTTAGATACTTACGAAAACTAAGAGTTAATTCAGACCATGCAGGTAAGAACCACATCAGAGAACACTGCAAAAACCGCAGGTGGTTGTGTTGTGGTTTCTTATGCTGTTACGTTTGTTTACTACAATTACATTAAAATCCCCGTGGACAGCTGTAAAAATGCCTGCGGTTTTAGTAGCGCAGTTTTTACAACACCTCTGCTGCAGCATCTGAATACACCCTTAGGGTGCATTCACACGAGCGTATTATCGTGGCAGTAAAACGCCAGCTGAAAATCGTGACCATCTGAAGCATCGGATTCCATAGACTCTTATGGGAGCCTATGACAGCCGCCAGAAAAGGAGCACTAAGGTCTCCCCCCCCCACGGATTTCGAGGCTGCTGCGTATTTATGCCGCAACCCGGCCATGTAAACGGGCAAGAAAACAGTAGATTTAGCCACGACTTAGTGGCTATCTCCTGTTTATGTGATTTCTGGCCAAAAATTGCAACACCCGTGTGAAAGAGGTCTTAGTGGCAGATCTAGGTCCCATCAATAGCCATGTGGCAGTTGGGGTCTTGGCAGCTCTGCTTTCAGGATACGTTCCCATGTGGGGGCTTTGCTGTGGATTTTCCAAGGCTGAAACATCTGCAGCAAATCTGCTCCAAAACCATTTGGTATCCGCGGCAGAGTTCATCCCTTCTATTCACTCCAACTGAAGGGTTGAGGTCCGCTGCGGGGGCCAATCAAAACTTTTTGATCACCTTTGCTTAAACTTTATCTTGGGGGTGGGGTGAGCAAAAAATGCTAATTCTGACATTGCGTATTATTTTTTTTTCTAACACTGTTTACCGTGCGGGACAAATAACGCGTTACTTTGATAGATTGGACTCAAACGGACGAAGCGATACGAAATAGGTTTGTTTTTTATTATAAGTATGAGAATTTTTTTTTTAATTACCTTTTATTTTTTGAATACATTTTTTTTATACTCCTTTTTAATTTTTTTTTTCCAGTTGCCATAGGGGACTTGAACTTGCAATTGTTTCTTCTTCGCTTCCACAGTGTAATGTAATACCAAAGTATTACATTATACTGCAATCTATCAAGCCACACTACAGACATGGCTTGATAGGTAGTCTGCAATGTCAGACTAGGGGGGGCCTTCGGAAGGTCCCCCGACTTCTATGGTAACTGAATGGCATCCCACAATCTCATCGCGGTTGGGACCTCCGAACTTCGATCAGGGCTATTGAATGCCGTTGTCAGAATGGACTGTGATATTTAAAGGGCGAGTGCTGATCGTGGCTGTTGCCTGCGTGTGGCAGCTGTAAGAAACAGCCGGCACCCGAATTGCATGGAGCGGGATCGGCTCCTGATCCATACAAACCCGAACCTCTAT